>NC_133159.1:77992500-79242500 GCF_040802235.1 Manis javanica | reverse complement strand
GGTGTTTATTCAGTTTCTTTCTCTCTCCCCCCACACTCTTTCTATCTGCTTTTTCTTTTTGGCTTATGTTTGATAGTGGTGAAAAATTGAAAAAGTTAAAATTTCAAACCAAAAGGAGCTGGTTAAATAAAATATGGCAAATTCATTCAACAAAACATCCATGCTAATCAGCCAACAAATATGACACTGTGGTAAAGGAACAAAATCACAGCAGACTTGTAGACACTGAGAAGGAACTGGTGTTTGCCAAAGGCGAGGGGTTTGAAGAGGGTGTGGGGGCATGCTAAAGGGTCACAACAATCCACAATCGCAATATAAGTTGTTCACGGGGACAGGGACAGTAGTACAGCATGGAGAATACAGTCATTGATTCTGTAACACCTTACTGCATTGATAGGTAGTAACCTAACTAGGGGAGGTGAGGACTTAATAATATGGGTAACTGTTGAACAACTGTTTTGTAATTTTGAAACCAATGTAAGATAGTATATTAATAATACTTTAATTTTTATAAATGATACTGCAATAAATATATTTGAAAAAATGTTCACAGTATATTCTAAGTAAAAAAAATCAGGATACAAATCAAGATGTATTGGGAGAGGGTCTCTGTCTCTGTTTCTCTCTCCACCACCAGCACAACATCCACATACACACTTAGTGGAAAGGTATTGGAAAGACATAAACTATGGGGCAGGGAGATTACTGGATTGTTAAATGTTCTTTTTTTCCTTTCATTATTTTCTAATTTTACTACAGTGAACAGGAATTATTTTTTGATAAGCAAAATATTTTAAAATTAAACATATAATGTTACTGAGTGGTTGTCTTTTCAAAATATATAAGGATTCATCAGTTAGCCAGTTGGTTAGGTGTGTTTTAAATCTAATATCTTAATAACTGTGATGCAAAATTGAGAAAAAATTTTTGAAGATTTATTTTGTAAGGTATTACTTTTAATCACTATTTTTTATTGTTGCTAAGGCAATGTTCTATGCACAAGACTAGCTGAGGTTAGGAATCTGTGCCCTGAAAAACATATCGGAATATCAAATCTGAAGTAAAACATGATTTCCTCTTTTAAATATAACAAAGATGTGGGAAGAAGTAGTAGGCAAGAAGCCTCTGTATTACCATGGGGATGATCAAATTCTCCATGGTTCAAAACCAACCCCACTCCAACTTCAGGGTCAATGACTCACTAGCTCACAGGGAAGTCAACAAATACTTAAGTGCATACCTACTATCTATACAAAGTAATTTTCTTTACCCAGAGAACTGCTATAAAATATTATTCAGACAAATTAAAGAAAACCACTCTAACTGGGTATTTTAAAAATTCTAGTTGGGCAGTATTTAAGATTCATGAAAAGACAAATTCTTGTCACAGGTCACTCTAGAACTGTTACATACAGATTAAGAATTGATACGGATCCTAATTAAAAATCATTAGAGCAAAATCACAAAACCCTTCTATTAGTGCTGCAGTTGTTTAAAAAAAAAACATTTGTTAAAACAATCTTCAAGGTGGCCTAATTTGTTCATTTTAAGGATCTATGTTAAACTCTGGGGCCAATCCAAGGGAATCAACAGTCGAGTTGGGGAGCCAAGATATCCATTCATTAATTCATTAATTTGTTCAGTAAAATTTATTGAGTACTTGTCAGCTACCAAGCAATGTGTGGAGCATTAAGCATTAAAGAATATCTAAAACATGCTTCCTACGTTCAAAAGCTCACATTTAGAGAGACAGATTTGCAAATGAATCACTGATCTGGGTCAATCTCAGTGACTGTCATACCCACAACTCCTTCTAGCAGAACTCTGGCCATGGCCTCTTATAAATGAGAAGTTTTGGGTGGCCATGTTCTGCACAGTGACCAACCCATTTCCCTTTTTTACCTGTTTTCCAGCTATAGTTAGGAAAAAAGCCTTGGCCCAAGGAGTTCCACCCAGAGAAAGATGGGGTAGCAATCAGATTGTGTCTTTGAGTTCCAATGTGAGATATAGAGAGTGAGTTAGTAGTTGGTAGTAGGAGCTGAAACTGAAGTTGGAAAGATTCATAGAGAGAGAGACCACTATAAGCCTCATGGACCAAAGTTATGAGAAAGCAGAAGCTTTGCAGTACATATAGAAAGGAAATGTAGAGGGAGTTAGTGGTAGCTGCTGATGAGGGAGGAGAAATGGAAAGAATCCTGGTTACCTGCATGGTGAAGGATCAATGAACTGCGACTTAAGAAAGGGCAATAATATGACCCAGTTCTTTGGGCTGTCTTGATTCCTGAATGTATGTTTAATATAAGACAATCCTTATCATATGGCATTAAGGCAGGAAAAAATAGGATTCTAAATTTCATAGAGACTTCTATTCAGCCATGACAGTATAATGGATTTACCTTCCCACAGTAAATAACCACAAAATTGGACAAAATAAATGAAACTGCTTCCAACATTGGGCAGTAGACAGCACAGAGCTGTGATCCCTAAAGAAGGACAACAAAGAAAGTGTTACTCACAGAGCAATTTAACATTTACCTAATAAGCAAAAAAAATATCAAACATTTATTTAGGAGTAGTTTGCATGAATCTTCATAATATTTTCTTTATTTCTAGAATCATCTATATATAATATAGAAGCTCTCCTGTGTAATCCAACATTAACATATGATGATAGAGCATAAGTGTAATATATTACAAGCTTCCACAAGCTACCTTAGGAGAGAAGTAAACATCAGACCTACAACAATAGTAAGGGAGTTACTTTTAGATTATGGTCTCCATAATAGATTGTACAACTAATTTAACTCTCTAGAAATCTGACCTATTATCTTACAAAATATTAATAGGTGCTGAACTTCAAGTTTATACTTGGAAATAAACAAAGAACTCCACTTTATATACTTAAATTTGCTTAGGTCAGTTATATACCTGAAATTTGGTAGCTTGCTGTAAGGAAAAATATGCTATGCATTAACACTAAAGGAAGCGTGAGGAGGAAGGATAGAGTGAATGGCACCAAAGGCTGTTGCACTTTTATAATAAAGGAAAATTTTCTTAACGCAGATGTAAATAATACTTATTTAAAAATGAAATATTGGAACATGTAAGTGGAAGACATCATTTTTTGTTGTTATGGCTGATACAGTCATACATAACCTTCTAATCGTATAAAACTAATCAGTAATACAAAGTGTCTTCATATTACTAATAAGAAATATATTGATAGACAGAGAGGAGGTCCAAGATGGTGGTGGAGAAAGAGCCTGAACCCCTCACTCCCATGAACACAATGAATCTACACCTATATACCCAGCAATTTTTCCTGAGGAAGAATTGAGGGCTGAGGTACAGCTTCTGCACAAGGAGGGACAGAGAGACTACATAAAACATTGCAGGACAGATGGAGACATGGTTAACAGTGGGACCCATCCCCCACTGATGTGCTCTGTAGCGGGGAGATAGAAACACTGAGGCACCCAAGGATAGATTCACCTACTCTGGGCTCAGAGGAAAAGCTGGTTTTGAAAAGCAACTAGACTATAAGTGAAGGAAGTTGAGTTTCAGAAGAGCACCTGTTGCAGAGAAGCAGCTAGAACTCTCTCTGGGATGAGAGGTGCTGGGTCGCACCATTGTTTATGTTCCCCACACACATTGATACTGTAGATGAGAGCAGGTGTGGGCACACTCACAAGCTCCAGACATATCCAAAGTGGCCCCCCGATCCTTCCTACACCCAAAAGCACCCAGCAGAGACCCAGCAATCCCAACCAGGGTGGCACCAGGACAGTGAGCTCTCAGACTACACCTACCCACGGGCCTTCTACCCCTGACTGCCATGTCAGCACAGCTCCACAGCACTCACTGGGACTTCCCCCAGACCACACCCTTGGTCCCAGTGGCATGCACTCTGGTAGGCACCCACTGGGACTCTCCTGGACTATGCCCCTTAGTCCCCAGCTGTCCTACAGAGCACACTGTGGCCAGCACTCTCTGGGACAGCCTTCGCACATGCCCACTGGCCTGCAGTCAGCTAGCCAACACTGCTGGTACCTGCAGTCTACCCAGGGATCGTTCTTACACAAGGCCACCCTCTTCAAGACTGGGAGAGGGAGCCATTTCACCTAATTCATGTAAGTAAACACATGAAGTCAAATAAAATAAGGAGACAGAGGAATATGCTCCAATAAAAGAACAAAACTTCAGATAAAGAACTAAATGAAATAGAGTTAAGCAATCTACCTGAGAAAGAGTTCAAAGTAATAAATAAGTCATGGAGATGAAAGGTACAGCATAGGGAATACAGTCAATAATTTTGTAATTGTAGTAGGTAGTTACACTTATTTTGATGAGCATTCACAAAGTATGTAATTGTCAAATCCCTATATTGTACACCTGGAACCAACATAGTAATATTATATATTAATTATACTTCAATAATTTTCTTTAAAAAAACAGAACAACCAGTTAAGTTTGTATTTCAAAGAACAACAATGAGAATTTTAGTAATACTTGGAACATAGTTATACTAAAAAAGTGAATTTTTTTATCTGAAAAAATTCAAATTTCACAGGGCATATTGTATTTTATCTGGCAACCTTAGGCATGAAGAATCCCAAAAGTGAGCACCAGGCAGCCCAAAGTCCCACCATGAGCATCCCCAGGCCACTGCATGTGGAAGGGGAAGGGTTAGCCAGTAGGACGGGCTAGGCCTGCACTGCCACCTGTCGGCAGGGGTCCCCTCCACAGAAGCCTAGCCCTCTGCTCTGGAAAACCGCCTCAGAACTTCCAGGTCTCAGATGTCCATGGGTTCTGCCAGTCCCTACCCAGGCTCCTGATGTCTGTCCCTGCTGTAAGTGTGTCTCCAGGTTTGATGTTTATAAGAGAGCTGAGTGTTCCCTTCCTGATACAGGCAGTAACAATTTTCAAATTAAACTGCTACTCCTCTTCTGACTGCCCGACCTCAATTACATCTGACCACACCCAAGAACAGAGAAGAGGAATTCAGAGACCCTCACACAGAAGCACACACCCTCTCCTGATGCCTCACACAGAAGGTTCAGATACTGAGACCTCCTTGGGGTGGCATAATCATGACTCTTCTCACCTTGGTGTCCTTCCAACAACTTTTAAAAGGCATCCCTCCAGAATAACAGTACAGTATCATGAAAGAGTGAGATTCTGTCATAGAAACAAAGTACAGTGGTAGTCACCAGAGACTGAGGTGGGGAAATGGGGAAATATTGGTCAAAGGTTACATACTTCCAGTTATAGGATTAAAAAGTTCTGGGGATCTAATGTACAGCATGGTGATCATAGCTAACACTGTATTACATACTTGAAAGTTGCTGAAAGATCGTAAATGCTCTCACCACAAAAAAGAAATGGTAATAAAAATGTATTAATCCCACTGTGCTGCTAAGATATAGGCTGCAAATTCTGTAGCAAAGAGACATTCATATAACAAGTTGGTGGTGAATGCTCCAGGCTACTGAGCTGGTGGGTTTCTGCTCCATGAAGTCATTCAGGGTCCCAAGTCCTTCGTTCTTTTTGCTCTGCCATCCCCTACGGTGTTGACCTCATTTTCATGTACAAGTTGGGTTTGAGTTTCAGCCTAAGGGGGGAGAAGAACTGGAGGACAAGCAGTTTCCTTTTAAGTAAATGATGTGGACTTCACAAATCTCATGATCCAATGGTTAAGAACTTAGTTTCATGGCCATACTTGGTGGCAAGGAAAGCTGGGAAATGTAGTCAGTCTGGGCAGCCTGACTCAGCTAAGACCCAGTTATTATGGAAAAAGGGAAATGCTTTTGGGGGACAACTAGTTGTCTGCTACACTGAGATGTAGGCATATATTGCTGGTGGAGGTATAACTAAGTTAAAATTTTTGGAAGGAATTTTGGCAATAGGCATCAAGAGCCAGGTCAACATAAATGCACTTTGGTTTAAGAGGAATTTATCCTAAGATAAAATACATGCATGAAAATGCAGCTGTAAGAATGGTCATCTCAAAGTAATGTTAAAAGAAGAAAAACTGAAGACCATCTAAATATCTCATTGCTTACTGTAGAGGAGTGCCTTATACATGTCCCTGGATACCAAGTAACAATACCACCACAGCTAATGGGCCAGGAACCATAATGTTTTCAGGTCACCATTCCATGCTTTATATAAAGCCATCAGATGTGAGTGCTTACTCTGTGTCTTGCCTGTTCTAGAATTTTTACATACATTATTTAGCCAACACTGCAGTGTAGGTGTTAGTATATAAATAAATGGAGCTTTGGGAAGCTTAAAGATCTTATATAAGGTCAAACAGGGGAAAAATTATGTGGCTACATTTGAATTCAGGTCTGTCCAGTTCTTTCCACTGTTTCATGCACAGTTTCCCATTTGACTTGCCCAGCAGGACTGATGAGTGGAGCTATGGGAAGAGCAGTATGCACACCATAGGCTGAACGGATGGACAACTGTCACACCGGAGGGGTTTATGGGGGCAGAATACCTAGCCTTCAGGATTCATCAGGATATTTATACTTACAGACAGTAGAAAGCAACTTGAGCTGTTTTAAGTAGAAAAGGGGGAATTACCAGCAAGTAGGGGTGCCTCATTTCTATGTTAAAAGCCAGGAATCAAAAGGACTGGAACATTAGCAGGCAAGTGTCAAAAGGACTGGAATTAGAACAGGAAGATCAGTGGAACTCAGAGAACTTCATTGTTTTCCTCAGCATCTGCTTTCTTAATTAGTTATTCAAGCCACATGACAACTGGCAGATGGCAGCCACAGCTCCCACATTTATTTTTACAGATCCAGCCACGTGGAAAGACTCATTCTCTCTCTCCTCCCATCCCCACTTCCAAATTGCCTGGGAAGGGACTCTGTTCAGCTTGAGTCAGTGGCCTGTTCCCAGTCCAGTCACTGTGGCCAGGGTTGTGTAATGTTCACAAATTGCCATGGGTGAGGGACCAGGTAAAAGTTCATTGTGAGCTACCAAGATGTTCCAAAACATGCCCATTGCACAAGGATCTTGTGAATCCTGGTGGGAATGATCCTCCTCCCTTGGAGAAAGCAAATGCCGTGAGGGCAGCCAGGGGTGTGACTGTCTGCAGTTACACAGACGTACTTTCTTTCTTTTTTTTTTTTTTATTGAAGGGTAGTTGACACACAGTATTACATTAGTTTCAGGTGTACAACACAGTGATTTAACATTTATATACATGATAATTCTAGGTACCAGCTATCACCATACCAAGTTGTTACAATATTTTGACTATATTCCTTATGCTATACATTACATCCCAGTTACTTATTTATTTTACAATTGGAAGTGTGTACTTTTTTTTTTTTGTGAGGGCATCTCTCATATTTATTGATCAAATGGTTGTTAACCACAATAAAATTCTGTATAGGGGAGTCAATGCTCAATGCACAATCGTTAATCCACCCCAAGCCTAATTGTCGTCAGTCTCCAATCTTCTGAAGCATAACGAACAAGTTCTTACATGGAGAACAAATTCTTACATAGTGAATAAGTTACATGGTGAACATTACAAGGGCAGCACAGACGTACTTTCTTGATGCATGCCTTGATCTTGAAGGTCGATCTAAAAGGGTCGAGAGAGGTATCAGTATTTTTTTTTGTCTGTGACAAATTTCCCTAGAAAAATAGATTGTTATCTTTCTCTACAAATGACAATTAATGAGTTTGTTCGAAATAATTTATTTTACCACCTTAACATCTCATTCAACAGATTTTGTGGTAACAAGTTCAAATGCTTATAAGTTGGCTGATTGAAATAATCTATCCACTGAAATATGTAGAAGTATATTTGGTTTAGTACCACTTATTGTTAAGTAGTAAGGGTTTGTTTGTTTGTTGTTCTCCTCAGGAACAGTTGGCATTCTTACAATGTACATTAGTCAGAAATAGTACCGGAAGACAGAGAAGGACAGAAGAGACTCAGGCAGGGAAAAAGCTGAAATAGCATTTCTAGTATATTAAAAAGTCCTCAACTCCCACACCCCCCTCAAAGTCCTGTTTTTTTTTAAGCCAAAAAGTGCTCTGTTTGAAGGATACACATAAATAATTCATTTTGAAAAGTATACCAAAATAAACAGGTTGTGTGGTCTGAGTGGGTATGGGCATAAGTGGTAAGACTTTAAAACCTTGAGCCACTGTAACTGAGAACAATGCTTAGTATTATTACACAGGAAGTTAAGTGGCAGCCATTGTCTGTTAAATGGGTACAAATAATTTTAAGCTTAAACTTCAAAATTTGGAAGTTATTCTTTTTCCATAAAAAGGGAAGAGTTTAAAAGACCTTCTCCTCCTCTTCACCCTGTGAAAAGAAACATTTTGGAGAGAGAGAGACAATGCCATATCCAAGAACTGACAGAAGGCATTTTGTAGAGAGAAGTGAATCCTACTTAGCAATACGTTGATGACTTGGTACATCAAGTACAATTTAGGTTTTAGTTGAAATGTCCTTTCTTTCAGGAAGCCTTTCTTATCTCCATAGACTAGGTTAAAAGGTCCTGCTCTGAACTTCCCCAGGGCTGAGATTTCATGGCACATACTTATACTAATACATTATTATTTACCTGAAACTCAAATTTAACAGCTTCCTGTATTTTACCTGACAACTCTACCTATATTTTATCTTTTCTTTTTTAAGTACCTACCATGACCCCTTGTGACTGTCTACTTAAGAGATTAAGTTCTGTAAGGGCTAATTTTACCTGGCTTGCTAGCAGTTCTAGGGCTAGGCAAGGTGCTGGTCATATAATAGGCAAAGCTGACATCAGAACAAATAAGGTAAAATCAGTTAGGGAAACAGCTTTTCCGTGTCCTTTTTGTTCTCCACCAGCATAAACACCAAGTAACCTGTGCATTACAGAGCTGAGAATAAAGCCCCAGATGGGGGTAAGGGAGTGGATGGATGAGGTGATTGCTAAATTACTTTTTAATCCTAAAACTTCATTCCTACAGCAAGTGTTTGCTAATTACCTAATATATATGCCAGGCATTATACCAAGAGATAGGGACCCAACAATGAACAAGGCTGACAATGCTGATGCTGTCAAGAGGCTATATCCAAGCTGAGGAAACAACACACAGCTAAGTTTTGAAGGAAATAACAAAGCTGAGTGACAGAGAACTATAGGGATGGCTTTACTGTTCTTCCTGTTCATTATTATTATTATGCTATTACTAGTACTGTAGAAGCAGTAGGGCTATAATAATTATCATTGCTATGATAGGATGGCCAAAGAAGGCCCATCTGACATTTAATATGAAACCTGAAGGATGAGAAGGAGCTGGTTACAACAGGCAACGGAATAGCAAGTGCAAAGGTCCTAAATTAGGAAAGAGCTTGTCAGGTTCCTAGTAACTGGCAGAGATAAGTTATGACTAGAGCAGAGTCAGCCAGGGGAGAGTGTATGAGATCCATTTGGAGAGGGGAGCAGATCAGGGCCTTGGAGGCCAGAGTATGGAGTTTGGATTCTATTCTATGTCAAATGGGCAGCCATCAAAAGGATTTAAACAAGGAAGCAACATGACATGATTTTAAAAGAACACCGGCTATTGTGTAGGGAACATGTTTGAGATGGGGAAGAGTATTAGTAGGGATATTGTTTTAAGAGTCCAAGCAAGAGATAATAGGGGCTTGGATTATGGTGGTAGCAGACTCTAAAATCCTGTTTGGTTTGCAATTAATAGACAATAAGGAAGAAGGTCTGAATATTGACTCAAAAGTGTTACTTATTTTGCCTCTAATGCAAACATTTTCCCATCTTTGCTAAATAAATTATATCCAAGAGACCTAAACCTGTGTGTGTGTGTGTGTGCACAGGATGGTAGCAGCAGCTGATTTTAATGTCCCAGAGCTTTGTAATTATGGATGTATAGGAGTTGGGTGGAGGGTAGAAGGACTGAAGTAAGTTGAAGCTAGTGGAAAGACAGGCTAAAGCCAGTTGTGCAGAATATGACAGAGGCACATACTGTAGCATCCTGGGAATTCCATCAAGCTGGGGAAAGTGTTGGAGATGCCATTTAGACAAGGCTCACCTTGGTCAAAAAGGGGGAAAGAAAGACATATAATCTATGAGTCCACTTAGGAAAAGTCTAAGGTATCAGAGTAAAAGAATATTATTTGCATGCAGATCTCAAAGCTTCAAGATATCTTGGAGGAAATGATGTAACAATTTGGGACTGATGGTCAATCCCTTAGAATAACATGAGTATATTTCCTAAACCAAGAAAGAAGAGACTTGTTCTACCAATTTTGGGGGGTGAAGGATGAGGCTGCCTTGGAGGGCAGGAAATCCACCTTAACATAGCAGAAAACCAAGAGGTGGCTGTTTGCCTGTGAGAAATTGCTTATTGTGGCACAGATTAATGCTGCTCTGGCCTAGTCTCAGAAAACTTGTTGTAAGTATTTAAGTCCTTTAACAAAAACAACAGTGAAGTAAAAAAAAAAAAAAGATGGCGACCTCTTGGAAGCTCCATCTGAGGCTGGCTGACAGCTGAAAAGAGCTGTGTTCCTCAGCAGATGGAAGAGGGCGGGAATCCCACCTCCTCCCTCACTAATTCTCAGCGAAGGCCAGCAGGAACAGGGAAAGGCGGCACAAGGTTGAGGTGAGGGCCCTGACCTCAACCAGGCTGGTGCTGAAGTAGCAAGAAAAAAGGCCCCGGGCCCATGAGACCACTTGGATCCCAAGAAAATGAGAGAGATTTAAGAAGTTTGGGTCCTTGTAAGGAAACCAGAGTGGGAGCTCAGAGTCAGATAACACTGATCTTGTAATCCACATACTCAAAAGCCCCCAAAGACGGCCTAGGAGAATGAAGGGTTATTTGTGGGGTTGGAGTAAGAATTGCTGCATCCTAAAGATGTGGAATCTTCTTTGGAGAGTCACAAGAATTAATTAAACCGATATTTAGTTTAGGAATAGTTTACATCCAGATGGACTTGGAGGTAAGGAAATAGATCAGGGAAACTCCCTGCCCCCAGCTGCTGTGCAACAAGAGAGAACAGGGATGCACATTCCATGTGTTCTTGCCTCCCACAGAGGTGCTTGTCCAAATGTGAAGAACTCTAAAAATAAGCTCTCTAAGCAAGATTCCAGATCAGGCACAAGCTAAAAGAGGTTTGAGTAATGTTTAATTTCTCAGCACTCTTGCTCTGTAGGCACAAACATGAGTCAAGGCTTTCTTAAAAGCCCTTGTTTGGGGTAGGGGCAAACAGGAGTTTACCTGGCTGCTGACCAGTTGTTGCATGTCCATGTCCATTCTGGTTCCTTAGCTACACTTGTGAACAACAGATTTCTGCAAAAAGGAGGACAAAAGCCTGCATAAAGTTATTGACATTTGATATCACATGGAAACACTTTTGGCTTTCTGAAATGTCTCAGAAATGAATCATACATGTTGCTTTCCATTTTTGGAATAGACTAGAACTGGTTTAACATGTCTAGCAGGTTGATCTGGCTACCAAATGGTGTGTTGATATACATATATGCATATATACTTATATATATATATATATACACACACATATGTATATGTAAGTATATAGACATATATATATACATATGTATATGTAAGTATACATACATATATATGCATTTCTGTAAGAAAAATAATTCATAGTGCTTTCATCTGTCAGAAGTATTTCTTTATTACATTTTCTTCAGCTTAATAAGTTCACATCTAGTTCACAGCAACATAGAGTGGCATATGTGAACCAATAAAAATCAGCTACTAAACAAGTGTTATAAAAGTCATTTTAAGAAAGCATCACTAAAAAGTTAAGAAAAGAAACTCTGCAGCCCAGATATACCTTGAATAAAACTTTTTGTTCAAATGTAGAAAATGACAAACACATGTAAGAAAAATATGCCTATTTAATTCTTGCAAAAGACATTTACTGCTGATGGGAGAGAGAGATAGAAGCATGGATATTAAAGCATGGATTTAATTCTTTCAAAATGTCTAGACTTTATTGGTGGGAAACAGATAGAAGTACAGATGTGGGCACATCAAAGGACTCACTGAAGGCTATAAATAAAATGCCATAAGGAAAAAAAACACTGACATTTGTATTTTCCAGAGTTTAGTCCTGTGTTGTCACAGCCAGATACAGCAGATCCTTTAAATGGAGGAAGGAAAAGAAAAACAAGAAAAATGGATTAAGGGAAATAAATTCTAGGCCAGAATTTTAAAAGATGTGAGACTGGTGTTTGAAAGCCAATGTTATTTAAAAGGGTAAAAAAATCAAATTCTTCCACAAATTTACTTTTTAAGAAATATTAGAATTGAAACAACAAAACTTGCAACTATTGATTTAAAAAAACAAACACAACTTTGAAAAGTGAAAGAAGAGTCTGTAATGATTCATTACCCTTCTAAAATCCCTGCCCTATCTATTTCTATCTACCAAACACAAAGAAAAGAGAGTTTTCCTTCTCACTTTCTCTCAATCTAGTTGTACAATAAAGAAATAAGCACTTTAATGAACACTTACTGTGTATCTATTTCATGGCCTATATTGTTCTAAGTACTGGAAAATCAGGTTTGAATAGACAGTAATAGTGCCCCCTATTTATCTTTCTAGTAAAGGGGACAAGCAATAAATAAATAAATAAATAAATAAATAAATAAATAAACATAAAAGAACCTCAGGTAATGATAAATGCTATGGAGAAACTGTAAGAGGATGCTGAGATGAGAAGGTAAATGGAGGTAGTGTGGTAGTACTTTAAGACCTCTAAGAGAAAGTCACATTTGAGTCATTTTTTACCACCTGAATGATAAAAAAGGAGGAACCACATGAAGATCCAGAAGAGGTCTTTAAGCATAATGAGCAATAGGTGGGATGGCCTGAGACAGGAACAAGCTTTGTGTGTTCATGGGACAAAAAGACCAAGTGGTCGGAGTTCAGTGAACAAAGGAAAGAGTGACAATGAGAGCAGAGGCAGGTGGGGCAAGGTTCGCAAGGCTTCCCCGACCTTGGTGAGAAGTTTGTGGGTTGTTCTGACTGCAAAGGAAAGTCTTCAGAGAATTTTAAGCACAGAAATTATATAATTTGATTTATACCTTATAGAGATTACTCTGGCTGCTATGTCGATGGAGGATCAATGAATGATCAAGAGTGCAGCAGGGAGACCAGTGAAAGACTTAGAGGAGAAGGGTGGAGATGCAGAGAAGTGGTGGGGCTTCAGGATTCAAAGTTGGAGCCAATAGGACCTATTGATGAATTTGAAGTAGGTACTTATTGATGGATTAAATGTGCTATGTGAGGAAAAGAGAAGAGTAGGTATGTGTATCAACCAACTTAGTGTTATTTGTATTATTGACTAGGATTGGGAAGCCTGGAACAAGTAGACTTGAGGTAGAATAGATGTCAATGGCTTTGTTTTGGCCATGTTAAATTTGAGATACTTATTAAACATCCTAGTGGATATGTTGAATAGATAGTTAAATATACAAATCTGGAGCTCAGGTGAGAGTTTTAGGACTGGAGACATGAACTTGAAAGTCATCAGTGTATGAGGGAACTTGAAAGTCATCAAGCTACAGGACTAGATATCACTTAGGGAGAGGGTATATAGGGAGAACTAAGGACAGAGCTCTGGATACTCCAACATTTACAAGTCTAGCAGAGATGGTCTCTCTGTATCCAAGGTAAGTCTTTTTTTTTTGGCATTTAAAATTTTAATTATTGTTATATATCATCACCTTATTGTGAAAAGAACTATGTTAGATTCTATCATGTCACACATGATACATGACTTTTTAAAAAATTTAAGTATCATTGATAGACAATCTTATGGTGGTCTCACATGAGCAACACTGGTTTCCACATTCACCATATTATCAAGTCTCCCCACCCACCCAATTGCAGTCACTGTCCATCAGCATATTAAGATGCAATAGAGTCATTACTTGTCTTCTCCATGCTATACTGCCTTCCCCATGACCTACCTATATTGTGAGAGCTAATAATAATGCCCCTTAATCCCCTTCTCCATCCCTCTCCAGCTACCCTCCCTAATCCCTTCCCTTTGGTAATTGCTAGTCCCTTCTGGGAGTCTGCTGCTATTTTGTTCCTTTAGTTTTCTTTGTTGTATTCCACAAATGAGTGAAATCGTTTGGTACTTGTCTTTCTCTGTCTGGCTTATTTCACTGAGCGTAATACTCTCTAGCTCCAACCATGTTGTTGTAAATGGTAGGATTTGTTTTTTTCTTATGGATGAATAATATTCCATTGTGTATATATACCAACTCTTCTTTATCCATTCACCTACTGATGGGCACTTAGGTTGCTTGCATATCTTGGCTATTGTAAATAGTACTGTGATAAAACATAGGGGTGCATAAGTCTTTTTGAATGAGAGATCTTGTTTTCTTTGAGTAAATTCCTAGGAGTAGAATTCCAGGGTCAAATGGTATTTCTATTTTTAGTTTTATGAGGAATCTCCATATTGCTTTCCACAATGGTTGAACTAATTTACATTCCCACCAGCTGTGTAGGTGTGTTCCCCTTTCTCTGCATCCTCTCCAGCATTTGTTGTTTCTTGCCTTCTGGATATTGGCTATCCTAACTGGTGTGAGGTGATATCTCACTGTAGTTTTAATTTGCATTTCCCTGATTAGTGATGAGGAGCATCTTTTTATGTGCCTGTTGGCCATCTGAATTTCTTCTTTGGAGAGGTGTCTGTACATATCCTCTGCCCATTTTGTAATTGGGTTATTTGTTTGGGTTTTGAAGTGTGTGAGCTCTTTATATATTTTGGATGTTAACCCCTTATCAGATAAGTCATTGATCTCCCATACTGTAGGATGGCTTTTTGTTCTACTGATGGTGTCCCTTGCTGTACAGAAGCTTTTTAGTTTTAGGTAGCCCCACTTGTTCATTTCTGTTTTGTTTCTCTTGCCTGAGGACATGTGTTCAGAAAAAGAGTTACTCATGTTTATATTCAAGAGAGTTTTGCCCATGTTTTCTTCTAAGAGTTTTCTGGTTTCATGACTTACTTCAGGCCTTTGATCCATTTCGTGTTTACTTTTGTGTATGGAGTCAGACAGTAATTCAGTTTCATTCTCTTACATGTAGCTGTCCAGTTTTGTCAACACCAGTTGTTGAAGAGGCTGTCATTTCCCCATTGTATATCCATTGCTCCTTTATCGTATATTAATTGGCCATATATGTGTGAGTTTATATCTGGACTCTCTATTCTGTTACATTGATTTATGGGTCTTTTCTTGTATTAAATTTCCAGTACCAAACTGTTCTGATTATTATGGCTTTGTAGTAGAGCTTGAAAATAGGGAGCATAATAACCCCAGCTTTGTTTTTCCTTCTCAGGATTGTTTTGGCTATTTGGGGTCTTTTGTGGTTCCATATGAATTTTAGAACTATTTGTTCTAGTTCATTGAAGAATGCTGTTGGTATTTTGATAGGGATTGTGTTGAGTCTGTAAATTGCTTGGGGCAGAATGGCCATTTTGACAGTATTAATTCTTCTTATCCATGAGCATGTGACAGATTTCAATTCTTTGGTCTCTAATTTCTCTCAAGTCTGTCTTATACTTGGGGTCTTTCACCTCCTTGTTTAAGTTTATTCCTAGGTATTTTATTCTTTTTAATGCAATTGTAAGTGGAGTTGTTTTTCTGATTTCTCTTTCTGTTAGTCCATTGTTAGTTTATAGGAATGCAACATATTTCAGTCTGTTAATTTTGTATCTAGCAACTTTGCTGAATTCAGTGATTAGTCCTGTTTTTTGGTGGATTCTTTAGGGGTTTTTATGTACAATATTGAGTCATCTGCAAACAGTAACAGTTTAACTTCTTCCTTACCAGTCTGAATGCCTTTTATTTCTTTGTGTTGTCTTATTGCTGTGGCTAGGACCTCCAGTACTATGTTGAATAAAAGTGGTAAGACTGGGTGTCCTTGTGTTGTTTCTGATCATAGAGGAAAAGATTTTAGCTTTTTGTGGTTAAGTATGATGTTGGCTATGGGTTTGTCATGTATGTCCTTTATTATGTTGAGGTACATACCCATTTTGTTGAGTTTTTATCATGAATTGATGTTGAATTTTGTAGAATGCTTTTTCAGCATCTATGGAAATGATCAGATGATTTTTGTCCTTTTTGTTGATGTGGTATATGATCTTGATAGATTTTCAATGTACCATCCCTGGAATAAATCTTGATCATGATGGATGATCTTTTTGATGTATTTTTGAATTCAGTTTGCTAGCATTTTGTTGAACATTTTTGCATCTATGTTCATTAGAGATATTGATCTGTAGTTTTCTTTTTTTGTGGTATCTTTGCCTAGTTTTGGTATTAGAGTGATGCTGGCCTCATAGAATGAGTTTGGAAGTATTTCCTTTTCTTCCACCTTTTGGAAAACTTTAAGGAGGATGGGTATTAGGTGTTCTCTAAGTGTCTGATAAAATTCAGCGGTGAAGCCAACTGGTCCAGGGGGTTTGTTCTTAGGATGTTTTTTATTAACAATTCAATTTCCTTGCTGGTAATTGGGCTATTCAGATTTTCTGTTTCTTCCTGGGTCAGTCTTGGAAGGTTTATTTTTAGAAAGTTGTCCATTTCTTATAGGTTATCCAGTCTGTCAGCACATAATTTTTCATAGTATTCTCTAATAATTCTTTGTATTTCTGTGGCGTCTGTAGTGATTTTTCCTTTCTCATTTCTGATTCTGTTTATGTGTGTAGACTGTCTTTTTTTCTTGATAAGCCTGGCTAGGGGATTATGTATTTTATTTACATTCTTGAAGAACTAGCTCCTGGTTTCATTGATTCTTTCTATTGTTTAATTCTTCTCAATTTTATTTATTTCTGCTGTAATTTTTATTAGGTCCCTCCTTCTACTGACTTCGGGCCTCATTTGTTCTTCTTTTTCTAGTTTCATTAATTGTGAATTTAGACTGTTCATTTAGGATTGCTGTTCTTTCTTGAGGTAAGCCAAAGTATGGCAATATTCTTTGCTCTTAGAACTGTATTCACTTCATCCAACAGGTTTTGACAAGTTGAGTTGCTGTTTTCATTTGTCTCCATATATTGCTTGCTAGTGATCCATTGATTATTTAGGAGCACATTGTTATGTCTCCATGTGTTTCTGGGTTTTTTGTTTTCTTTGCATAACTTATTTATAGTTTCACAACATTGTGGTCTGAGAAGCTGGCTGGCACAATTTCAATCTTTTTTAAATTTACTGAGGCTCTTTTTGTGGCCTAGTATGTGACCTATTCTGGAAAACGTTCCATGTGCCCTTGAGAAGAATGTGTATCCTGCTGCTTTTGGGTGGAGTGTTCTGTAGATGTCTGTTAGGTCCATCTCTTCTAATGTATTCTGCAGCATCTCCTTACTTACTTTCTCTCTTGTTGATCTGTCCTTTGGAATGAGTAGTGTGTTGAAGTCAACTAAAATGAATGCATTGCATTCTATTCCCCCAATTAATTCTGTTAGTATTTCATTCACATATTTGGGTGGTCCTATGTTGGGTGTATATACATATTTATAATGGCTGCATCCTCTTGTTGGACTGACCCCTTAATCATTATGCAATGTCCTTCTTTGTCTCTTGTGACTTCCTTTGTTTTTAAATCTATTTTGTCTGATATATGTACTGCTACTCCTGCTTTTTTCTCCCTATTATTTGCAGGAAATATATTTTCAATCCCTTCACTTTTTTTTGGTATAATTAATCTACAATTATACGACAAACATGTTTACTAGACTCCCCCCATCATGAAGTCCCCCCAGAAATCGCTTTACAGTCACTGTTCATCAGTGTAGTGGGATGCTGTAGAATCACTACTTGTCTTCTCTGTGTTGCATAGCCCTCCCTGTGCTCCCCCACACATTATACATGCTAATCATAATGCCCTCTTTCTTTGCCCCATGCCCTTATCCCACCCTTCCCACCCATCCTCCCAGTCCCTTTCCCTTTGGTAACTGTTAGTCCATTCTTCAGTTCTGTGTTTCTGCTGCTGTTTTGTTCCTTCATTTTTTTCTTTGTTCTTATACTCCACAAATGAGTGAAATCATTTGGTACTTGTCTTTCTCCACCTGGCTTATTTCACTGAGCCTAATACTCTCTAGCTTCATCCATGTTGTTGCAAATGGTAGGATTTGCTTTCTTCTTATGGCTGAATAATATTCCATTGTGTATATGTACTGCATCTTCTTTATCCATTCATCTATTGATGGACATTTAGGTTGCTTCCATCTCTTGGCTATTGTAAATAGTGCAGTGATAAACATAGGGGTGCATCTGTCTTTTTCAAACTGGGCTGCTGCATTCTTAGGGTAAATTCCTATAAGTGGAATTCCTGGGTCAAATGGTATTTCCATTTCATGCTTTTTGATGAACTTCCATACTGCTTTCCACAG
Organism: Manis javanica; assembly: GCF_040802235.1. Lineage (NCBI taxonomy): Eukaryota > Metazoa > Chordata > Mammalia > Pholidota > Manidae > Manis > Manis javanica. The sequence continues at coordinate 79,224,087 of NC_133159.1, read as the reverse complement.
TGTTTGAACTAATTTACATTCCCACCAGCAGTGTAGGAGGGTTCCCCTTTCTCCACAACCTCACCAACATTTGTTGTTCTTTGTCTTTTGGATGGTGGTGATCCTTACTGGTGTGAGGTGATATCTCATTGTGGTTTTAATTTGCATTTCTCTGATGACTAACAATGTGGAGCATTTTTTCATGTGTCTATTGGCCATCTGAATTTCTTCTTTGGAGAACTGTCTGTTCAGCTCCTCTGCCCATTTTTTAATTGGCTTATTTGCTTTTTGTTTGTTGAGGTACATGAGCTCTTTATATATTTTGGATGTCAACCCTTTATCAGATCTGTCATTTATGAATATATTCTACCATACTGTAGGGTACCTTTTTGTTCTATTGATGGTGTCCTTTGCTGTACAGAAGCTTTCCAGCTTGATATACTCCCACTTGTTCATTTTTGCTTTTGTTTCCCTTGCCCAGGGAGATATGCTCATGAAGAAGACACTCATGTTTATGTCCAAGAGACTTTTGCCTAAGTTTTTTTCTAAGAGTTTTATGGTTTCATGACTTACATTCAGGTCTTTGATCCATTTCGAATTTACTTTTGTGTATGGGGTTAGACAATGACCCAGTTTCATTCTCTTACATGTAGCTGTCCAGTTTTGCCAACACCAGTTGTTGAAGAGGCTGTCATTTCCCCATTGTATGTCCATGCCTCCTTTATCATATATTAATTGACCATATATGTCTGGGTTAATGTCTGGAGTCTCTGTTATGTTCTGCTGGTCTGTAGGTCTGTTCTTGTGCCAGTACCAAATTGTTTTGATTACTGTGGCTTTGTAGTAGAGCTTGAAGTTGGGGAGCGAGATCCCCTCCACTTTATTCTTCCTTCTCAGGATTGCTTTGGCTATTCAGGGTCTTTGGTAATTTCCATATGAATTTTAGAACTATTTGTTTCAGTTTGTTGAAGAATGCTGTTGGTATTTTGATAGGGATTGCATTAAATCTGTAGATTACTTTAGGCAGGATGGCCATTTTGACAATATTAATTCTTTCTAGCCAAGAGCATAGGATGAGTTTCCATTTGTTAGTGTCCTCTTTCATTTCTCTTAAGACTGTATTGTAGTTTTCAGGGTATAGGTCTTTCACTTCCTTGGTTAGGTTTATTCCCAGGTGTTTTATTCTTTTTGATGCAATTGGGAATGGAATTATTTTCCTGATTTCTCTTTCTGCTAGGTCACTGTTAGTGTATAGGAAAGCCACAGATTTCTGTGTATTAATTTTGTATCCTGCAACTTTGCTGAATTCTTATATTAGTTCTAGTAGTTTTGTAGTGGAGTCTTTAGGGTTTTTTATGTACAATGTCATGTCATCTGCAAATAGTGACAGTTTGACTTTTTCTTTACCAATCTGTATGCCTTGTATTTATTTCTTTGTTTTGTCTGATTGCTGTGGCTAGGACCTCCAGGACTGTGTTGAATAATAGTGGGAAGTGTGGGCATCCCTGTCTTGTTTACAATCTTAGAGGAAAAGCTTTCAGCTTCTTGCTGTTAATATGATGTTGGCTGTGGGTTTGCATATATGGACTTTATTATGTTGATGTACTTTCTCTCTATACCCATTTTGTTGAGAGTTTTTATCATGAATGGATGTTGATTTTTGTCAAATGCTTTTTCAGCATCTATGGAAATGATCATGTGGTTTTTGTCCTTCTTTTTGTTCATGTAGTGGATGGTGTTGATGGATTTTCAAATGTTGTACCATCCTTGCATCCCTGAGATGAATCCCACTTGGTCATGATGTATGATCCTCTTGATGTGTTTTTGAATTCAGTTTGCTAATATTTTGTTGAGTATTTTTGCATCTGTGTTCATCAGGGATATTGGTCTGTAGTTTTCTTTTATGGTGGGGTCTTTGCCTGGTTTTGGTATTAGGGTGATGCTGGCTTCATAGAATGAGTTTGGAAGTATTCCCTCTTCTTCTATTTTATGAAAAACTTTAAGGAGAATGCATATTATGTCTTCTCTGTATGTCCGATAAAACTCCACAGTAAATCCATCTGTCCCGGGGATTTTGCTCCTGGGTAGTTTTTTGATTACCGCTCTAATTTCATTGCTGGTAATTGTTCTGTTTAGATTTCCTGTTTCTTCCTTGATCAGTCTTGGAAGGTTTTATTTTTCTAGGAAGTTGTCCATTTCTTCTAGGTTTTCCAGCTTGTTAGCATGAAGATTCTCATAGTAGTCTTTAATGATTCCTTGAATTTCTGTGGGGTCTGTCATGGTTTTGCCTTCCTCATTTCTGATTCTGTTGATGTGTGCAGATTCTCTTTTTCTCTTAATAAGTCTGGCTAGGGGGTTATCTATTTTGTTTATTTTCTCAAAGAACCAGCTCTTGGTTTCATTGATTTTTTCTATTGTTTTATTCTTCTCAATTTTATTTATTTCTTCTCTGATCTTTATTATGTCCCTCCTTCTGCTGACTTTGGGTCTCATTTGTTCTTCTTTTTCCAGTTTCAATAATTGTGACTTAAGACTATTCATCTGGGATTGTTCTTCCTTCTTTGAATAAGCCTGGATTGCTATATACTTTCCTCTTAGAACTGCTTTTGCTGCATCCCACAGAAGTTGGGGCTTTGTACTGTTCTCATTTGTCTCCATATATTGCTTGATCTCTATTTTAATTTGGTCATTGATCCATTGATTATTTAGGAGCATGTTGTTAAGCCTCCATGTGTTTGTGAGCCTTTTTGCTTTATTTGTACAATTTATTTCTAGTTTTATACCTTTGTGGTCTGAGAAGTTGGTTTCAATATTCAGTCTTTTTGAATTTACCAAGGCTCTTTTTGTGGTCTAGTAGGTGGTCTATTCTGGAAAATGTTCCATGTGCACTTGAGAAGAATGTGTATCCTGCTGCTTTTGGGTGTAGAGTTCTGTAGATGTCTATTAGGTCCATCTGTTCTAGTGTGTTGTTCAGTGCCTCTGTGTGCTTACTTATTTTCTGTCTGGTTGATCTGTCCTTTGGAGTAAGTAGTGTGTTGAAGTCTCCTCTTTCAATTCTGTTTCCTCTTTCAATTCTGTTAGTATTTGTTTCACACATGTTGGTGCTCCTGTATTGAGTGTATATATATGTTTCTAATGGTTATACCCTCTTGTTGGACTGACCCTTTTGTCATTATGTAATGTTCTTCATTATCTCTTGTTACTTTCTTTGTTTTGAAGTCTATTTTGTCTGGTAGTAGTACTGCAACACCTGCTTTTTCCTCCCTATTGTTTGCATGAAATAACTTTTTCCATCCCATGACTTTTAGTCTACGTATATGTCTTTGGGTTTGAGGTGAGTCTCTTGTAAGTAGCATATAGATGGGTCTTGCTTTTTTATCCATTCAATTACTCTGTGTCTTTTGATTGGTACACTCAGTCCATTTACAATTAGGGTGATTATTGAAAGATATGTACTGATTGCCATTGCAGGCTTTAGATTCGTGGTTACCAAAGGCTGAAGGGTAGCTTCTTTACTATCTAACTGTCTAACTTAACTTACTTATTAAGCTATTATAAACACAGTCTGATGATTATTTCTCTCTCTTCTTATTCTTCCTCCTCCATTCTTTATATGTTAGGTGTTTTATTCTGTGATCTTTTTTGTTTCCTTTGACTGTTTTTATTAGTATTTTATTTTATTTTATTTTTTGCCTTTAGTTAGTATTTGGTTGGTCTGCTTTCTTTGCTGTGATTTTATTTTCTCTGGTGACTTCTATTTAGCCTTAGGAGTGCTTCCATCTAGACCATTCCCTTTAAAATACCCTGAAGAGTTGGTTTGTGGGAGGAAAATTCCCTCAACTTTTGCTTGTCTGGGAATTGTTTAATCCCTCCTTCATATTTAAATGATAATCATGCTGGATACAGTGTTCTTTGTTCAAGGCCCTTCTGTTTCATTGCATTCAATATACCATGCTGTTCTCTTGTGGCCTGTAAGGTTTCTGTTGAAATGTCTGATGATAGCCTGATGGGTTTTCCTTTGTAGGTGACCATTTTTCTCTCTCTGGATGCCTTTAATACTCTGTCCTTGTCCTTGATCTTTGCCATTTTAATTATTATATGTCTTGGTGTTGTCCTCCTTGTGTCCCTTGTGTTGGGAGATCTGTGTGTTTCCATGGTCTGAGAGACTATTTCCTCCCCCAGTTTGGGGAAGTTTTCAGCAATTATTTCTTCAAATACACTTTCTATCTCTTCTTCTCTCTCTTCTTCCTCTGGTACCCCTATAATGTGAATATTGTTCTGTTTGGATTGGTCACACAGTTGTCTTAGTATTCTTTCATTCCTGGAGATCCTTTTATCTCTCTCTGCCTCTCTTCTCTGTGTTCCTGTTCTCTGATTTCTATTCCATTAACAGCTTTTTGCAGCTCATCCAGTCTGCTCTTAAGTCCTTCCAGGGATTGTTTTATTTCTGTATTCTCCCTCCTAATTTGATCCTTTAGCTCTTGTATATTTCTCTGCAGGTCCATCAGCATGGTTATGACCTTTATTTTGAATTCTTTTTCAGGAAGATTGGTTAATTTTATCTCCCCAGGTTCCCTCTCAGGGGTTGTCTGGGTGATTCTGGACTGGATCAGATTCTTCTTCCTTTTCATGGCTATAGAGGTTGTCATGGGCAGTTGGTGCATGTGTCAGCTGGGGGAACAAAGTCCCTTTCTGCTTTCTGGTTGCCTTGCCCTCCTTGATGCCTCTGCTGTTTCCTGCCCATGGGGAGCGGCTTCCAGTTTTATTTCCTGAGCCACCATGGGTGGGACAGCTATCGGGGCAGCCCAGAGCCCTGTGGGGAGGGGCAGGTATGCCCGTGTGCTCTCCTGTGAGAATGGTGACCATTGGCCCCCTGTCCCAGCTTCCTCTGTGTGTGTGTGATGGTGGGGCCTCTGAGTTTGGCCTGGGCTGCTGCAGAGGAGGCTCTGGGCGGTTTCCTGTGGGTATGGCCGCTCTCTGGCTGCTCCTCTGCTATGGCAGGGGCATGCCAGAGGAGGAAGGGTCGGGAGGCTGTTTATTGCTGAGGGGCTTCAGAGCTGTGCTGCCTCCCAGGGGCCTGGAGTGCCTGAATTTCCCAGGGATTTCCAGCTGCTGGGCAGAGTTTGCCAGGACACTTCCATCCAGCTGTGAGGCCCCTGCCCCTTTAAGACTTTCAAAAAGCACTCACTTTTCTTTTGTCCCAAGGGTGCTGGCTGTGGGGACCCACTCTCAGATTTTACTGTTCCGTTTCCCTAACATTTAGCACAATATGCAATGTGTGCCTGTGCTTCCAGTGCGGATGACTAGGGCTGGGTGTTTAGCATTCCTGGGCTCCCACTCCCTCCCCACTCTGACTCCTCTCCTCCCACCAGGGAACTGGGTTGGGGGCACACTTGGGTCCTGCCAGGCCACGGCTTGTATCTTATCCCCTTCATGAGGCGCTGAGTTCTCACAGATGTAGATGTAGTCTGGCTGTTGTACTGTATCTTCTGGTCTCTCTTTTAGGAATATTTGTATTTGTTGTATTTTCAAAAATATATATGGTTTTTGGAGGAGATTTCCGTTGCCCTACTCATGCTGCCATCTTCCCGATTGATATTCCCATTCCTTCACTTTTAGTCTGTGTATGTCATTGGGCTTGAAGTGAGTCTCTTGTAGGGAGTAACTTCATGTCTTTGGATTGGTGCATTAAGTTCATTTATATTTATGGTGACCATCAATAGATATGTACTTATTGCCATTGCAGGCTTAAGATCTGTGGCTACCAAAGTTTCAAGGGCAGCTTCCTTACTATCTAACAGTCTAACTTAACTCACTTATTACACTCTTTCAAACACAATCTAAAGGTTTTTTTTCCTCTTCCTTGTCTTCTTTCTTTCTCCACTCTTTATATATTAGGTGTCATATTCTGTACTCTGTGTATCACTTGACTAACTTTGTTAGTGGTTGATTTAATTTTGCATTTGCTTAGTAATTCATTGGTCTATTTCCTTTACTGTGTTTTTATTTTCTCTGATGACAGCTATTTAGCCTTAGGAGCATTCCTATTTACAGCAGTCCCTTTAAAATACACTGTAGAGATGGTTTGTGGGAGCTAAATTTCCTCAGCTTTTGCTTATCTGGAAATTGTTTAATCCCTGATCCAAATTTAAATGATAATCTTCCTGAGTTGAGTTTTCTTCATTGGAGGTCCTTCTGTGTCATTGCATTAATTATATCATGTCACTCCTTTCTGGCCTGTGAGGTTTCTGTTGAGAAGTCTGATGATAGTCTAATGGGCTTTCCTTTATACGTTATCTTCTTTCTCTCTCTCTGGCAGCTTTAAATACTCTCTCCTTGTCCTTGATCTTTGCCATTTTAATTATTATATGTCTTGTTGTTGTCTTCCTAGGGTCTCATGTGTTGGGGATCTGGGCACTTCCATGACCTGAGAAACTATTTCCTTCCCCAAATTGGGGAATTTTTCAGCAATTATTTTCTCAGAGAGACTTCGTATCCCTTTTTCTCTCTCTTCTTCTCCTATACCCATATAATGCAAATATTGTTCCATTCGGATTGATTGCACAGTTCTCTTATTATTCTTTCATTCCTAGAGATCCTTTATTCTCTCTGAGCCTCAGCTTCTTTGTTTTCCTTTTCTCTAATTTCTATTTCATTTACCATCTTGTCTACATCATCTAATCTGCTTTTAAATCCCTCCATTATATGTTTCATTTCAGATACTGTATTTTTCAAAGTTTCTCTCTCTTTGTTGAAGTCCTCTCTGAGATCTTGAATATTTTTCTGTAGCTCTGTGAGCCTGTTTACGATTTTTATTTTGAAGTGTTTATCAAGAAGAATGGTGATTTCAGTTTCACTTAGCCCTCTTTCTGGCATCTTCTCATGTATTTTTGTTTGTACAAAATTTTTTTGCCGTTTTTTTTAATGATTCCTATGGAATAATAACTGTGTAAGTGGTGCCCTCTAGTGCCTGGAAACTCTACTTTCTTGAGTTGCCAAGCATCTATAGCAATGGCAGGGGTCGCAGGTGAGTGGCAACAGCACCTGCCCAGAGAAAAGGGCTCTTTCCTGCTTCCCAGCTATAGCGTCTGCCTCCACTGTGAGGTCCTGTGGGCCAAGTGTGCAGGGAGGAGCCTCTGTGTTATGCCCCTGTAGCTTCTGTAGGGAGGGCCATTCTCTAGTTTCCTTGGCCTGATGGCAGGTGCAGCAGGTGTGTGGGTTCAGTGTCTGCCAGGAGGAAGGAGCTGCAGGCTGCATATTGCAGTAGAGATCCTCAGTGCTGTGTTGCCAGCCAGGGGTTTGGAGTATCTGAAGATCCTTAGAGTTCCCAACCTGCTGGGCTGAATGTGCCCAGATGATTTTGTCCACTTGCCCTTTCTCCTGAGCAGCTAGCTCTGTGTAACCTTTGCCCCTTTAGTGGCCCTCTCACTTTTGGGAAGTCTTTTGAAGTGCCCTCTTTTCTTTTGTCCTGGGGAGCCAGTTGTATGTACCTGTTCTCCATAAGTGGCTGGAATATCAATCTATCTGAGTGTGTTGCCTGTCTCTGCTTTCCAATCCCACTAATCTCCATAGCAGCATGTAATGTGGGCTTGTGTTCCTGGAGCAGATTTCCAGGCCTGGGTGTTCAGCAGTCCTATGCTTCTATTTCCTCCCTGCTCCATTTCTCTTCTTCCCACCTGTGAGCTGGGGTGGGAGTAGGTCTTTGGTCCTGCAGGATCACAGCTTTGCTATTTTACCTTTTCTCTGTGAGGTCTTCTCTCTTCCTCAGATGTAGGCAGTCTGTTCTGCAGTCTTTGTGTTGCTCTTTCAGGATTAGTTGTATTTGCTGTATTTTCATGTTATATGTGGTTCTGGGAGGAGGTTTCTGCCTCACTTCTCATGCCACCATCTTTTTCCCATCTCTTCACCTCCAAGGTGAGTCTTTTATATGTTCTCTGATTTTATCCAAACCACCCCTTCTGTAGCAGATTAAAAATAGCTATAAATTCTTTGATACTCCTTTCACCAGGCTGTTTTCTCTAATTCCCTACCACTTGAATCTGAGCTGAGTCACTAAGGCTAGTGATCTGTTTAACCAATAAAATTGATCAGAAGTGGCATTCTTGGACCTAAGAGACTAGGTCATATGAAGTCTTAAAGCTTCTGTCCAGGACATGAGGAATATTCTATTTGGAAGCCTGAGCTATCATATAAGATACCCAATTACTCTGAGACTTCTGAGAAAGGTCACCTGTATGTACTCTGGTTGACATTCTCAGCTGAGCCCAACCTTCCAGTGACTCCTTCCAAGGTAACAGACATATGAGAAAAGCAGTTTGAACCTTTCAGGCTAATCCGTCCACAAACAGACTTAGCAGGTAACCTCATGTGACATAACAGTGGGGAAGAATTGCACAGCTGAGCTCTGCCCACATCCCTGGTCCCAAAATCACAAGATATAAAATAGTTATTGAGTTTGGGATAATTTTTTATGCATTAATAGAAAATTCTAACACTTTCCCTCTTTCTCTGGGACCTTATTTTACAATAAAGTCCCATCCCTTCTGGATCACCCTACCTTCTCAAAACACATATTATTTTGTTAACAACTTTTCTTTCCTTACTGGTTCTTTCTCCTGCAACTGTAAGCATGTTCAATCTTTCCAATCTTGATTAAAAACCTTTCATCTTCAGCTCCCATTGTTCAACCTACTGCAAAATCTGGCTTTTGCCTTCACCACACCTCTGAAATTAATCTCATCAAACTGTCCAATGTAAGCTCCTAACTGACAAAGCCATCACATATTTTTCTGTTCTTAAATTGAACTATATCCAATTTTAAAAGCTCTCATCAAGAGTTTTGAAGGCTGAGGAGAGCTGATGTGGCTGGCGTGAGAAAAAAGTTGAGAATCAGTACCAGTCTGCACATCCAGGAATTCAGGTCTTCAAAAGCATGAGTTTCTTCATCCAGAATATTAGAAGCACCTCAAAACCAGGAGAGATGCTGAAGACAAGATGGATCCAGAATGGATGAAACAGGTAGAAGAGAGTTGGGTAGGTGAGAGGAAATAACTAACTGTGAGAAATTATTTGATCTAGAATTCTTGGCTAGCATTTGAGTCACCAGCAGGATCAAACTCCTGAGAGTAGAGCAGTGGATTGTTAAAAAGGAGGGTAGATTTTAAAAGTGTGGATAACAGGCAGGAGAAAGCTAGTAAGTAGATTCTTAAACTATATTGTACCTGTAAATCAACTGAGGAAGTCTTGTTAAAGATGTTGATTCCCCTGCCTTGCCCACGAGTTCCTTGGGTTGGATCAAGAATTTCACTTTCAAAAAAATACCCCAGGTCATTTTGATATAGGTGGTCTTTAGGCCAGACTTTGAGAAACACTACCTAAAGCAAGGGGAAGGTCTTGGCTAGGGTGTTCTAAAATGAGGCTATTTGGTTATTTCTTCTTTACCTAATTAGTACTCACTAATTTGCTCATGATTACATAATCTATGCTGGGCTCCGCTGGGACACTGGAACAACTGGGCTGTACTTTTTTCTTTCTCCACATAGCTTCAGGGTCTCTTCCTTTCTACATAGTCCCTCTCTATGGCCTTTTTTCCATGTGGTTTCTGAAGTGGGGTAGCCAGACCTTTTCATGGTGGTTCAAAACTCCCAATAGCAAAAAATGGAAGCTGCTAAGCCTCTTTAGAGTTGAAGCCTGGAACTGGCATAATGTCAATTTTACTACATGCAGTTGATTGAAGCAACACACAGGCTTAGCCCAGATTTAAGGGAGAGGGATATACATATGTGTGAGCACTGGGAGATGTTGTTCACTAGGAACCATAATGTAACAGATTAACAGGGAAAATAAGAAAGAAAAAATAAGATAAAGCAGGGGATGTTGGGAACAGGGATGTGTAAGGTTAGGATATAGTATGTATACCACAAAGAATGCTCACTTTTTAAAGGTGAACCACAAATTGTGCTCTGGGTTTCCCAGCAGCCACAGAGAGCAGTTAGGATTGAAGAGTTAATAAGGAATTCCAAGCAACCCTGATACACAATAAAGTACCATCATTAATAAATATGGTAAAATACTAACAACTGTTAAATCCAAATGACTGATAGTCATTGATTGGTTTATTAGACTGTTTTCTCTGCTTTTCTGATGTTTGAAATGCTCATTAGTAAAAAAGAAAAACAAATAAACAAACCAAATTTTTTAAATTGCCTTCTACATTCTGAGTTGTGTTTTATGAGCTTGTGAACATCAACAAATAGAACAAAATGGCTGCCTTCAAGGAGCTTACACTATAGCAGAAGGAGACAGAAAATAAATAATAAAATAAATAAGAACAGCATAGTATTATGTAAGGGTGCTAAGCACTATGGAAAAATAGAGCAGGATTAAGAAGACTGGGAATGCAAAGATGAGAACCAAGTACACTTTTAAACATAGTGGTCAAGTAGACACCCAAACAAGAACTTGAAGGATTTGAGGGAATTTTCCAGATGTATATCTGCAAAGAGCATCTGAGGCAGAGGAAACAGCAAGTACAAAGGCATGAGTTTATCTGGTGTGTTAACTTTATATGAACAGCAGAGGCCAATGTGACTGAAGCAGGGGAGCTGCTGGTGAGCAATGAAGATACTCAGGAAAACATCAGAAGGCCAGATCGTATAAGGTGATCCACTGGTGAACCACTGTAAGGAATTTGTCTTTTACTGTGAATGAAATGGGGGAGTCACCAGAGTTTTTTATCAAAGTAATGACATGATCTGAATTAGGTTTTTAAAGGGTCACTGTGGCTGCTGGGATGAGAAGAGAGTAGAGAAAGCAAGTATGGAAGCAAGGAGACAGGAGGCATCTGCAGTAATCCGGATGACTGATGATGGTCTTTTGAGTCAAATGTGAAGACTAAAACTGTAAGTGTTCTAAGACAAATATAGGGGAAATATTTTACTGCCTTGGCATAGGCAAAGCTTAGGCAGGACCTAAAAGGAATTAACCATAAATGGAAATCTGATAAATTGTACTTAATCAAAACTTAAAATTTCACCTCCTCAAAACAGGTCATTAAGAAAGTAGAAAGGTAAATTACTAACTGCAAGAAAATACTCATAGTACATATATCTGACAAAGATTCAGATTCAAAATTCCACAAGTCAGCAATGAGTTCATTTCACTTATGTATTTAAACAAAACTACAAATATAGGCAAAAAATTAAGCTATTATTTCATAAAGAAGATATTCAAATGGCAATAAATTTATAGAAATGTATTTACTCAATATCAGTTGTAAACAGAAAAATTCAAATTAGAAGTGCAATGAGACATCACTACATACCCACCAGAATGAATAATACTTACTTAAAAGACTCCATCATTCCCTTTTAAAGTTGTTTTGTATAGCCCTTTTGGTTCAGTAGTTCACAGCACTACTTAGGGGAACTGACAGGAAAAGGCGATAAAGCAGAACAGAAGCCTGGCGTGCTCCATTTATATACTAGCAAGACTGAGGAGCAACTAGAACTACCACACAATATTGAAGGGAATGTAAAGTGGTTGAACTGTTTTGGAAAACTGTTTGGCAGTTTTCTACAAAGTCAAACATACACCTATCTTATAACCTAGCAATTGCACCCCAGCTATATACCCAAGAGAAATGCATATGCCAGCAAAAAGGCAAAAAATGATAGGAACTTCATTAACAATAATCCAAATTAGGAAACAACCTGCTTGTCCATCAACAGAATGAATAAACAACTGTTATATATTCATATAGTGGGATACTACTTGGAAATAAAAAAGATCAATGTACTTATCTATGCAACAACGTGGATGAATTTAAAAACCATGTGGGTGAAAGAAGCACATCACAATAACAGCACTATATTATTACTTCTATATGAAATGCAAGAAGAGGCAAAAAGAATCTTTGATGATGGAAAGTAGAAAATTGATTGCCTTTCAGTTGGGGTGACTGAAATGGGGTGACTGAATTAAACAATTTTCAGATAAGCAAAAGGTGAGAGAATTTACCTACCACAAACCATCTCTACACTGTATTTTGGAGGGACTGCTATAGAAGGAAGTGTTCCTAAGGCTAAATAGTTGCCACCAGATGTAATAAAACCACAGTAAAGAAAGTAGACCAATTAATTAATAAGCAAATACAAAATTAAATCAACTACCCCCAAAGCCAGTCAAGGGATAGACAAAGAGTACAGAATATGGTAACTAATATATAAAGAATGGAAGAGAAAAAAAAAGAGGAAAAAAAAAGAACCTTTAGATTGTGTTTGTAATAGCATACTAACTGAGTTAAGCAGACTGTTACATAGTAAAGAAGCTACCCTTGAACCTTTGGTAACCATAAATCTAAAGCCTGCAATGGCAATAAGTACATACCTATCGATAATCACCCAAAATGTAAATGGTCTGAAGTCACCAATCAAAAGACATAGAGTCACTGAGTGGATAAAAAAACAAGACTGTGTTGGAAATATGCTGCCTACAAGAGACTCACTTCAAATCCAAAGACATACATAGACTGAAAGTGAAGGGATGGAAAAAAGATATTTCAAGAAACTAATAGGGAGAAAAAAGAAGGAGTGGCAGTACTTGTATCAGACAAAATAGATTTCAAAACAAAGAAAGTAACAAGAGACAAAGAATGACATTACATAATGATAAAGGGATCAATTCAACAAGAAGATAAAGCCATTATAAATACCTATGCACCCAACATAGGAGCACCCAAATATGTGAAAGAAATACTAACAGAATTAAAGGGGGAAATAGAATGTAATACATTCATTTTAGGAGACTTCAACACACCACTCACTCCAAAGGATAAATCAACAAGACAGAAAATAAGTAAGGAGACAGAGGCACTGAAGAATGCATTAGAAGAGATGGACCTAACAGATATCTACAGAACACTCCACCCAAAAGCAACAGGATACACATTCTTCTCAAGGGCACATGGAAGATTGTCAAGAATAGGTCATATACTAGGCCACAAAAAGAGCCCCAGTAAATTGAGAAGGATTGAAATTGTACCAACCAACATCTCAGACCACAAAGGTATGAAACTAGAAATAAATTATGAAAAGAAAACAGAAAAGCCCATAATCACATGGAGGCTTAACAACATGCTCCTAAATAATCAATGGATCAATGACCAAAATAAAACAGAGATCAAGCAATATATGGTGACAAATGAAACAGTAATTCAACACTGAAAAATCTGTGGGATGGAGCAAAGGCTGTGCTAAGAGGGAAATATGTTGCAATACTGGCTTACCTCAGGAAAGAACAATCCCATATGAACAGTCTAAACTCACAATTAATGAGACTAGAAAGAGAAGAACAAATGAGGCCCAAAGTCAGGGACATAATAAAGATCAGAGAAGAAATAAATAAAATAAAAAGAATTAAACAATAGAAAGAATCAATGAAAGCAGAAGCAGATTCTTTCTGAAAATTAACAAAATAGGTAAACCCTTAGCCAGACTTATCAAGAAAAAAGGAGAGTCTACACACATAAACAGAATCAGAAATGAGAAAGGAAAAACCACTACAGACACCACAGAGATACAAAGAATTATTAGAGAATACTATGAAAATTACATGCCAAGAAATTGGATAACATAGGAGAAAAGGACAACTTTCTAGAAAAATACACTCTTCCAAGGCTGACCCAGGAAGAAACAGAAAATCTAAAGAGACCAATTACCAGCAATGAAATGGAATTGGTAATAAAAAAAATTACCTAAGAAGAAAACCCCTGGAACAGATGGCTTCACCACTAAATTTTATCAAACATTTAGTGAAGACCTATTAAACATCCTCCTTATAGTTTTCCAAAAAGTGGAAGAGGAGGGAATACCTCAAAATTCATTCTATGAGGCCAGCATCACTCTAATACCAAAACCAAGCAAAGATACCACAAAAAAAGAAAATTACACACCAGTATTCATGATGAACATAGATGTGAAAATATTCAACAAAAAATTAGCAAGCTGAATTCAAAATATATCAAACAGATAGCCCATCATGATCAAGTAGGATTTATTTCAGGGATGCAAGGATGGTATAATCTTAGAAAATCCATCAACATCATATACTACATCAACAAAAAGATGGAGAAAAACCATATGATCATCTCCATAGAGCTGAAAATGCATTTGACAAAATTCAACATCTATTCATGATAAAAAGTCAACAAAATGGGTATAAAAGGGAAGTACCTCAAAGTAATACAGACCATACATGACAAACCCACAGAAACATAATACTAAACAGCAAGAAGCTGAAAGCTTTTCCTTTGACATCAGGCAAGACATGGATACCCATTCTTTCCTCTTTTATTCAAGGTAGTACTGGAGGTCCTAGCCATGGCAATCAGACAACACAAAGAAACAGAGGGCAACCAGAGTGGCAAGGAAGAAGTCAAACTGTCACTGTTTGCAGATGACAAGATATTGTACATAAAAAACCCTAAAGAATCCACTCCAAAACTACTAGATCTAATAACTGAATTCAGCAAATTTGCAGAATACAAAATTAATATGGAGAAACCTGTTGCATTCCTATACACTAACAATGAACTAGCAGAAAGAGAAATCAGTAATACAATTCCATTCACAATTGCATCAAAAAGAATAAAACAACCTAAGAATAAACCTAACAAAGGAGGTGAAAGACCTATACCCTGAAAACTAAAAGACACACATGAGAGAAATTAAAGAAGACACCAATAAATGGAAATACATCCCATGCTCATGGATAGGAAGAAATAATATTGTCAAAATGGCTATGCTCCCTAAAGGAATCTACAGATTCAATGCAATCCATATCAAAATACCAACAGCATTCTTCAATGAACTAGAGCAAATAGTTCTAAAATTCATATGGAACCACAAAAGACCCTGAATAGCCAAAGTAATCCTGGGAAGGAAGAATAAAGTTGGTGGGATTACACTCCCTAATTTCAAGCTCTACTACAAAGCCATAGTAGTCATGCCAATTTGGTACTGGCACAAGAACAGACCCATAGATCAATAGAACAGAATAGAGAGCCCAGATGTAAACCCACACATATAAAGCCAAAAATGGAGCCATGGACATACAATGGGGAAATTACAGCCTCTTCAGCAACTAATGTTCGCAAAACTGGATAGCTACATGTAAAAGAATGAAACTGGATTATTGTCTAACTCCATACACAAAAGTAAACTTGAAATGGATTGAAGACCTGAATATAAGTCATGAAACCATAAAACTCTTAGGAGACAACATAGGCAAAAATATCTTGAATATGAACATGAGCAACTTTTCCCTGAACAAACAAAAAGCAAATCCAATAGGATAGCAAATCCAAATAGGATAGCAAATCCAAAAGGGAAACAAAAGCAAAAATGAACACATGGGACTACATCATCCTAAAAAGCTTCTGTACAGCAAAGGACACCATCAACAGAACAAAAAGGCATCCTGCAGTATGGGAGAATATATTCATACATGACAGATCTGACAAAGGGTTAACATCCAAAATATATAAAGAACTCACATGCCTCAACTCCCAAAGAGCAAATAACCTGATTAGAAAATGGGTGGAGGATATGAACAGACACTTCTCCAAAGAGGAAATTCAGGTGGCCAACAAGCACATGAAAAGATGCTCCACATCGCTAATTATCAGGGAAATGCAAATTAAAACCACAGTGAGATATCACCTCACACCAGTTAGGAGGGGCAACATCCAAAAGACAAACAACCAATGCTGGCAAGGATGCAGAGAAAGGGGAACCCTCCTATACTGCCAATGGGAATGTAAATTAGTTCAACCATTGTGGAAAGCAATATGGAGTTTCCTCAAAAACCTTAAAATAGAAATACGATTTGACTCAGGAATTCCACTCCTAGGAATTTACCCTAAGAAAACAAGATTCCTGTTTCAAAAGACATATGCAGCCCCATCGTTATTGCAGCACTATTTACAATAACAAAGATATGGAGGCATCCTAAGTTTCCATCGGTAGATGAATGGATAAAGAAGTGGGACATATACAGAATGGAATATTCCTGCCTTAAAAAGAAAAGGAATCCTGCCATTTGAACAACATGCATGAATGTAGAAGTTATGATGCTCAGTGAAATAAGCCAGGTGGAGAAAGACAAGTGCAAAATGATTTCAGTCATTTGACCCTCGAATTCCACTCCTAGGAATTACCCAAAGAAAACAAGATCTCAGATTCAAAAAGACATATGCACTCCTATGTTTATCGCAGCACTACTTACAATATCCAAGATATGGAAGCATCCTAAGTGTCCTTCAGTAGGTGAATGAATAAAGAAGACATGGTACATAAACAGAATGGAATATTATTCAGCCATAAGAGTGGAGGGAGCCATGCTATTCAAGCTGTGTAGCAAAGCTCAGGCTGGAGGAAGACCCCCACAAAGCAGGGACCTTTGTAGCTGGCTGCCCCTATTACCCACCTTGATTTTGTTATTCTCTACTATATTATTGGCTTTGCTTTTACTTGCATTTTTGCTAAGGGTCAACTAATCTTTGCTGAGCAGTGTGGAAAGGATGAGAACATAAGTTTCCCAGGAGCTTTTCAGGACAGTGCTCCTGAAGAGTGGAACATGCAGGGGCCAGATAGCGATCTCAGCATAAAGTACTGAAACCTACTGTTCGTTAGTCAAACATAGACTACCCCATCTTCACTAAGTAAGAATGCCCCCCTTTTTTTATTACAATGCTAGTGAAACTAGTGACGGAAAGTCTTATAGAAATAGTTATGAGAGAATACTGAATAGAATAAACCTGTCTCACACTTAATCCATCTTCTCATGTTTTCTTCCCTCTGCTACTTCTATAGTTTTTCTTCTTTCTTCCTAATTACAGCCCTTTACTAGAATTCGTGCCTTATATGTGAAATTACCAAGTAATATAATTTTCCAAGAAGTAAAGATACCTCAAGACAAGTGCTGGGCCTGGAAGCCACAGGGCATAAATCTGCAAAGAAGTAAAAACTAACATTTTTCAAAGAACATTACTTCTCTCTCACTTACCACCTTTACATCTCCCTGTATGGCCCCCGAAGATGGCTGGTTAGCCAGAGACGGGTAAGATTCCTCAAGGAGGAACAACCTAAGACAGGCACAGTCTCAGGGGGGCCATCAGGTGAGAAAATGGGGGCCAACAGAGGTGAGGCTTAGAACCTCATCCCCATCCCCAGTTTTGAGAGAAATCTTCTATACCTGTGGATGTTTTGTTGCCCTTATTCAGCTTGGATTAATACCTGATCTGTAAGCACAAATCTGATCATCTATACCTGCCTTCTTACAGTTCTAAATCATGCTTTCTATCTATATTTTGCATCTATCTACTACATCAACATTTTACTAGATTCACATATAAAGTATAAAAATCAAATGAATAATCATATATCATATTTGACTTGATTGTTTATAGCTTAAGGTTTGTAGTTAAAACAGAAACAGTTTCTATGATATGAATGCCCTTGCATTGTTCACCATGTAAGAACTTGTTTAGTCCCTGCAGTAGTGGAGTCATGGAGACCTGTGTATTATATGTCAGGGAGATTTTGGTATCCACACAGAAGAAAGAGAAATGTAGATAAGAAGGGGAAATGTAGTTTCCTGCTTACTGTGCCTTATAAAAGGGTGTATAATGAAGATATGAGTTTATGATTTTAAATTGATTATAAATTTATTAAAGCCTTTAAGAATATTTTTGTGGGTAACTGTGTTAGTGAGTGACCTGTATTTCACCCTGAGCTGATAGACTCCATAGTCACTGCTACATACTGCATGCTCCTACGGTCACATGCACTACTTAGAAACTGCGTTGCATAGAAACGTAAAACACAATAGAGTCCATGTTGCTAGAAAAAGTTTCGGTCAAGGAACAGAAAACTATCACCTGTCTAACACCTGACCAACCATGAATAGATTAGAAAGAAGAAGAAAGGGAAAAAGCTTGCCTATATCTATTAATCAACTGTCTATACCAATTAATCAACAGAACAATAAAAAATAATCATATCTTGTGCAAAATGGTATAAATAAAGCTGTCATTGGCACTTTGTCGAGAGACCACCTCCATCTGACTCTGTGTCCTGTCTCTCCATGCACCGACTCCGTCTCATCCTTTTGGGCTTCATCCCCCACCCCAACCCTGGAGCTGGACTCCGGCATAAGAGGAAAACAAATACTACCATTTGCAACAACATGGATGGAGTTAGAGGGTATTATGCTCGGTGAAATAAGTATAAATGATTTCCCTCATTTGTGGAATATTACAACGTATCAGGAGGAAGAGAAGTATTAAATGATTTCCCTCATTTGTGAAGTATAACAATGAAGCAAAACTTAAGGAACAAAACAGCAGCAGACTCACTGACTCCAAGAAGGGACTAACGGTTACCAAATGGGAGGGGTGGGGGAATGTGGGTGGGGAGGGAAGGAGAATGGGATTGTGGGGGTATTATGATTGGCACATATGGTGTTTGTGGGGGTCACGGGGAAGACAGTGTACTACAGAGTAGACAAGTAGTGACTCTGTTGTATCTTACT
Source organism: Manis javanica (assembly GCF_040802235.1). Lineage (NCBI taxonomy): Eukaryota > Metazoa > Chordata > Mammalia > Pholidota > Manidae > Manis > Manis javanica. The sequence goes on along the minus strand of NC_133159.1, from coordinate 79,205,517 downwards.
ACGCTGATGGATAGTGACTGCAATGCGGTGTGTGGGGGGACTTGATATATGGGTGAATGTAGTAACCACAATGTTTTTCATGTTTAACCTCCATAAGAGTGTATATCATGATACCTTAATAAAAAAATCAAAGTAGTATATTCATACAATGTAACACCATTTAGCAATAAAGAGAATCCACAAAAAAAGGTGTGTGCATTTTTCTGTTTATAAATCATACCTTAATAAAGTACTGTAAGTATAAAAAGGAAGGATTCTATAATTCATTTTTAAATTATGTCTAACATTTCAGTCAGGAGGTTTGCATGTGCCTGTTTGACCTGCATAATGGATTTAGGGGAAATGGGACCAGCTCTGTCCCATCCAGCAAAGAAACCCAAGAGGGTGAAATGTCAGAAGACAAATAAATAAAACATTTCAAGAGGGAGTGAGAAACTGTGAAATGCTGCCAGTAGGTCAAGTGGAGAAGGACCTGAGGACTGACCATTTGACAATGGAGAGGTCAGTAACTAGTGACCTTGACAAAAACAGTGTCAGAGCTGTAGTGGAGGCAAAAAGCCTTATTAGAATAGGTTTAAAAGAGAATGGGAGAAGGAATTAGATATGTTGAATACAGACAACACTTTTCAATTGTCTGACTGTTCAGTGCTTTGTTCTCAGTGCCTAGCAAAATGCCTGGCATATATTTAAGAGTTATTCAAAAATATTTGATGTTGCATGGTTTGATTATGAGCAGAGGTCAGAGACCACATGAAGTAGAATCTGTATTGGGCCTCAGAGCTCCAGAGCTATCTCCCAGTGGTTCTTGCTGCTCAGACTCCAGTCCTTCTATTTAGAGATACTCAGATCTGCCCTGTGGGATTAAGTGGGACCAGGACAGTTTGTATAAGCCCTAATCACTCATGTTCTTAATAGAGTGTTGAATCAAGTATAGGATGATTCCTTTTAGCCTCAGAAGTTTCTTTACTGCAATGGTCCTAAGAACTGGACCAATGATCAACTTATGATATCTCATCAAGGTATTCCCCAATATTGAGAAAAAATATACTCAGCTGCTAAATTTAGGAGACATATTTTAAAATACCCACTCTGCCCATAGCTCTTGCTTATTGGTGATAGGTCATGTGACCCCTTAACTCTCACCTCACCTCTGTCATTAATGAGTGGACCCAGATTAACACTTGCCCTAAACTGGGCCCATTAGATTCCCTCTCCCAGGAATATGGAATTGGTGGTGGTGAAATCTCTAAGAACAAGGCACAGATTGACTATCTTTTGGGATAAGAAATGTTTTAAGAATGTTATAGAAGCTGGTCAATAATTTTCCATCCAAGATGAAATGTTTTTAATATCATGAATTGATATAGATCTAGTAGTATATTTATAGGCTATTCTTCAATTCTTCAGATAATTGGCTTAACTGTGAAATCTAGTAAATGCCATTATTTGTGGTGTAGTTGAGCTAAAGAGGGAAGAAAGAAAAATGATCTTCCCTTGAGATAAAACTTAGGACATCCCAAAGAAGAGGACATTTTAGGATAGCTATTCTCATATTTTTCTGACTATCACTCACAGTAAGGAATATATTTCATACAGACAATTGAAACAAAAGTTTCACAAAGTCTATTAATCCTTAATATATATGACATACCCTGATATTTTTTATTCTATTTTGCTTTTAAAATGCTGGTCATAACCCACCAAATTGATTTCACAATTCACTAATGAGTTGTGTCCTAGAGTTTGAATAACAGTGCTCTAGGTAGATATATGTCCTAGTCAATCTGGACTGCTACAAAAAAATAACATAGACTGGGTGGTTTCTAAACAACAGAAATTTATTTCTCACAGTTATGGAGGTTGCCAAGTCCAAGATCAAGGTGCTGACAGATGGTCTCTGGCCCACTTTTTACAGATGGCCATCTTTTCACTGTTAACTTTACATGGCAGAGGGGTATGGAGTCTTTCTTATAAGGGCACTAACCCCATTCATAAGGGCACAGCCCTCATGACCTAATCACCTGCCAAAGTCCCACATACTAACATCTTGTGGGGTAGGATCTCAACATAAATCTGGAAGGGATGTAAACATTCAGCTCATTGCAGTGTAACAGGAAGGATAATAGTTCAGCACATCTCTTCACAACAACTTAATCAACAACAACAAAAAAAGCATCCAAAGTCTCAACAAAATGGAAGAAATTAATGCAGTTTCATTGATAAAAATGTTGCAACTCCAAAGAGAAGTAACAAATTAGTAAGAACTTGGGAAAACATCTGCAGCAGGGAAAACTAAGAAAACCCCAAACCACAGACAGATTAGATGAATCATGTCTATTTTGAAAGAGATAAATGTCATATGGAAGACCTCAAAGGCTATGATAACAAGGCTGTGGTACTCTGGTAATGTTAGAGTAGGCAGTTAGATAGACATAAGCCAAAGGGGAGCAAGGAAGATGGCAGGCCATGCGGTCTCCACCCAGTCTCCACACAGAGACTGCCCTGTCTCCCTAGGACCAACCCCCTTTTTCAGTTTAGCACAAACTGATAAGCAAAAGATATGGGTCACTGGGATCTTCCCAATTTTAGAGCATACACACTTAAAGAAGACCTTGTCACTAATGACTCTGAGGCCATAATATCATTATTGTATCATTTACATTGCAGTTTTGGCCCCACCATGAGTTTCTCTTAGACACTCATGAGAAAAATGATGAACACAAACTTTCACAAAGGGGCTGAAGGGAGACAGAGCCAAAGGATGATGTAAGAATGACAAAGTAGGAGAGAGGAAACCAAATAAACCCCCATAAAAGATCCAGACAACAGCTACCCATCCTCAGGGTCAGCCCACACCTCTGTCTCTGGAACTTACTTGCCTTTAGCTTTGCTAATAAAAAAAACAAAAAAAAACCTGTGCCTTTCACTCTCCATTCTGTCTCTCAACTGAATTATTTCCTTCAAGAAGACAAGAACAGAGGAATTCTGCAATCCATTGCCTGGTAACAGTAAATGAAGAATGAACTAAAATTAATAACTAACACTTCCAGTATTTAATAAGACTCACAGAATCCACAGTGCCAGTAAAGCTAAAGCATAGTGAAGGGAAAACAAAACATCGAATACCCCTCTACCAGCCCATGGAGCAAGAGCCCAGAAACTCTTCTGGACATGTTGAGTTAGCTGTGTTTTTACCTTCTAAGAGATACAATCCTAAGGCTCTGAGTAAGGGTTTTGAAGGGATCTAGCTCTACCACATGCTAGTCATGTGACTTTCACAAAATCTCTAACCATCTATTTCCTCATGTGAAAAATGGGGATAGTAACAGTTCCTGGATTGTAACTACATTGTGGTTGCCGCAGTTATGAGATATTGCACTAAAAGAATGGCAAAGTTCCTGGGACATAGTAAATATTAAAAGACTAGTTCAGTTATTTCTGAATCAGTCACAAAAAACAGTGAGGGGTCTGGTGCCCAGTGCATATGTGATGGGAAGAGAAGGGAGAGCTAATATAGGAAACCAAGAGGGTTCAGGACTCACAGAGTCAGTGCCTGAGGGATGGCAGTTTTGATTAGAATTACAGTTTGAGGGAGAATAGGGATTACTCTCCTGGAAAGACAAAACAAGTCCACAACACCTAGATCCACAACACCCAAGAAGCAGTGAATATAATTGAATCCATGTTACTCTAGGTCTAAAGCTTGTGTTCTTAAATTAATGTACTATCCCCATTTTAAGATTTTAATTAAAATCAATTAAAAAAATATATAAGTATGAAAAATAAAGTGTGTAAAGAACTAAAAATAGATGTATGAAATAATTTCATAAATAAATACTATATGTACTTATGTTTCAAAGAGTATTTAGTCTAACAAAACTAGCTCTCTCCCAGGCCTTTTCTAAAAACAACAAAAAACTCATGCCCTGTTCTTTCAGCTGCTCTATTATTTTCCCCTTCAAAAGAACACTGTATCTTACTTGCCCTAGAATCCATGGTCACATAGTAGAGGCTCCATAAGTGTTTATTTAGTAAACCTAAAATATCTTACAGAAAACTATATTTCTGCATATAATATCTTAAAATGCATTTTATCACAGAAAAAATAAACAAATTATAGTATAGTCATACTATGTAATGCTAATTAACAATAAAAAGAAATGACTACTGATGCATATAACAGCATGAATGAATCTCAAAAGGACTGACAAAAAATCAAAAGGACATATACAATATGATTCCTTTCTGAAAAGATAAAACCAAGGTTCATGGAATAAATCAGGGGTAGACAAAGAATGGGGGAAGGTGATTGACTACAAAGACGTATAGGGAAGCTTTGAGGTAATGGAAATGATCTGTATCTAATGATCTATATTTTAATTTTTGTGATGCTTACATGACTGTATACCTTTGCAAAATTCATAGACCTGTATATGTAAAAGGGGTGAAATTTTAGTGTACATAAATTTGCCTCAGAAAGACAGACTAAAAAATAAAGCAAGGAAAAAAATAAGACCCATCAATGTGCTCTTACAAAAGACTCACTTCACACACAGGACAAATACAGACTGAAAGTAAAGAGATGGAAAAATACATTCTATGCAAATAGAAACCAAAAGAAAGCTGGGGTAGCTATACTTATATCAGACAAAATAGACTTTACAATAAAGACTGTAATAAGAGACAAAGATGGGCATTACATCATGATAAAGGGGTCAATTCAACAAGAGGATATAACATTTGTTAAGTATTTATGCACCCAACATGGAGCACCTAAAAATACAAAGCAAATATTAACAGGAAGAAATATAATACAATAATAGTAAAGGATGTTAATACTGTAATTACATGAATAGATAAATCATCAGACAGAAAATCAATAGGAAATATTGACTTTAATGACACACTAAACCAGACAGACTAAACAGACATAGGACATTTAATCTAAAATCAATAGAAACACATTCTTCTCAAGTATACATGTAACATTTTTCAGGATATATCCTATGTTACACCATAAAACAAATCCTACCAAATTTAATAGGATTTAAATAATACCAAGGATCTTTTCCAACCACAGTGATATATGAAACTAGATTTCAAATACAAGAAGAAAACTGGGAAATTCACAAGTGTGTAGGGATTAAATAACATGCTGCTGAACAATCAATAGGTCAATGATGATATCAAAAGAGAAAGTAAAAAATTCCTTGAAACAAATGAAAATAGAAATATACCAAAACTTATAGGATGAAGCAAAAGCAAAGTGGGAAGTTCGAAGCAATAAATGTCTAACTCAAGAAACAAGAAAAATTTCAAATAAATAACCTAACTTTACACCTCAAGGAACTAGAAAAAAGAACAAATGAGGCCCCAAAACTAGTAGAAGAGAATCACAAAGTTCAAAGAGGAATAAGTGAAATAGAGACTAAAAAGACAATAGACAAGATCAATGAAATCAAGAGCTGTTTTTTTTGAAAAGATAAAAAAAATTGACAAGCCTTTAACTAGATTCACCAAGAAAAAAAGGGAGAGGTCTCAAAAAAATAAAATAAGAAATGAAAGAGGAGACATTACAACTGATACCACAGAAATACAAAGGATCATAAGAGACTACTACAAACAATTATATGCCAACAAAGTGCACAATCTAGAAGGAATGGGTAAATTCCTGGACACATACAAACTTGTAAGACTGAATCATGAAGAAATAGAAAATCTGAACAGATTGAATCAGTAATAAAAACTTCACAACAAACAAAACCCAGGACCAGATGGCTTCACTTGTGAATTCTACTAAACATTCAAAGAAGAATTAATACCAATCCTACTCAAATTCTCCGAAAAACAGAAGATGGAGGAACTCTTCCAGATTCATTTGTTGAGTCCAGCATTAGCCTGACACCAAAACCAGATAAGAATACCACAGAAAAGAAAATTGTAGAACAATATCTCTGATGAACATAGATGCCAAAATCATCAAGAAAATAACAGCATACCAAAATAAAAGAAATTGAAAGGATCATTCACCAGGACCAAGTGGGATTTATGTCAGGGATGCAAGAATGGTTCAATATCCACAAACCAATCAATGTTATACACTACATTAACAAAATGAAGAATAAAAATCATATAATCATCCTTATAGATGCAGAGAAAGCATTAGACAAACTCCAATATCCATTCATGATAAAAACTCTCAACAAAGTGTGTATAGAGGGAATGTATCTCAATATAATAAAGGCCATATATGACAAACCAACACCTAACACCATACTCAATGGTGAAAAGCTTAAAGCTTTTCCTCCAAGATCAGGAGCAAGACAAAGATACCCACTCTTGTCACTTTTATTCAACATAGTATTGGAAGTCCTAGCCATAGCAATTAGGGAAGAAAAAAATAATAAGATCATCTAAATTGGAAAGGAAGAAGCAAATCTGTCACTATTTGCAGATGACAGGATATTATATATATAAAACCATGAATACTCCACAAAAAACTGTTAAAACTAATAAACAAAGTCAGTAAATTTGCAGGGTACAAAATCAACATGCAGAAATCTTTTGCATTTTTATACCTTAATAACAAACCAATGGAAAGAGAAATTAAGAAAACAATCCCATTTACAACTTCATCAAAAAAGAATAAAATACCTAAAAATAAATTTTACCAAAGAGCTATAATAGACCTGCGTACTGAAAACTATTGGATATGGTATTTATAAAAGAAATTGAATAAGACACAAATAAATGAAAGATAGTCTGTATTCATGAACTGGAAGAATTATCATTGTTAAAATGTCCATACTACTCAAAACATTCTGCAGATTCAAAGCAATTCAATTCAAAGATTCCATTCAAATCAAAATTCCAATGGCATTTTTATAGAAATAGAACAAACAACTCTAAAATTTGTATGGAACTACATAAGTCCCCAACTAGCCAAAGCAATCTTGAGAAAGAACAAAGAAGGAGGAATCATACTCCCTACATTCAAATTATTTTATAAAACTATAGCAATAAAAATAGTGGGGTATTGGCATAAACACAGATGCATAAATCAGTGGAACAGAATAGAGAAGGCAGAAATAAACCCACACATATACAGTCAATTAATTTATGATATAGGAGCCAAGAATATACAATAGGGAAAGGCCAGACTCTTTAATAAATGGTGTTTGGAAAACTAGATAGCCACATGAAAACAATGAAACTGGACCACTGTTTCACACCATACACAAAAATCAACTCAAAATGGATTAAAAACGTCAATGTAATACCTCAAACCATAAAACTCCTAGAAGAAAACATAGGTGGTAAGCTTCTTAACATTGGTTTTAGAGATGATTTTTGGATTTGACACCAAAGCAAAGGCAACCAAAACAAAAATAAATAAACAGGACTATATAAAGCTAAATATCTTCTGCAAAGCAAATGAAAGAAGCAACAAAATGAAAATGTAGCCTATTCAGTGGGAGAAAAAATTTGCAAATCTTATATCTGATAACACATATAAAATATATATAATATATAAAAAGTATATATATTATTTATAAATATATTTACATATACTATTTATATATTATATATAAAATATAAATATATATTAAATTATATATATAACAAAATATTATATACATAATAGAATATTACTCACTTGTAAAAAGAAATGGTATCTTGCCATTCAAACAACATGAATGGACTCTGAGGGCATTATGCTGAGTGAAATAAGTTAGAGAAAGACAAATACCATATTATCTCACTTATACATGGACTCTAAAAAAAAAACAAACCAAGCTCATAGATAGAACAGATTGGTGGTTGCTAAAGACAAAAGGTAGGGAATAGAAAAAATGGGTAATGGGAGTTAAAACTTCTATTTATAAAATGAAGTCATGGGAATGTACTGTACAGCATGGTGACTATAGTTAATAATATTCCATGCATATTTGAAAGTTGCTAAGGAAATTTTCTTAAAATTTAAAAAATTTAAAAACTTAAAAATCTTAAAAGTTTTCATCACAAGAAAAAAACTCTATGTAAGGTGATGGATATTAACTAGATATTATGATCATTTCACAATACATATGAATATTGAATCATTATATTTTATACCTGAAACTAACATAATGTGTGTCAAATATACCACAGTAGAAAATACAAAAATTTTTAAAAAGGAAGACCCAAAGATCATAATATATGACAATCTTTGATAATTTACTTAAAATACACCTATTAATTTTGAGATGTGTATTAGAATATTTCACAGAAGTCATGAAAGTGATGGTTCTGCTATTAACAAAGTCCAAAACATAATTTAACAATAGCATCTCAAAAATACAGAAATCTTAACTATTCATCTATTGTTTTTGTGAAGAACATGTTGTAAAAGCCTGAAGAAGAAGCAAAAAATGAGATGTAAGTCTTAATTTGGAAGAATCACATGGATCTGAAAAGTGGAAAGGGGTGAAAAGTGAGATTTCTTATATGAAAGGCACTTAGTTTAACTATTTTAAAATGTTCAAGATCTGAATGATAAAAATGTAGGCTTCTATCTTCAAGGTGTTTAAATGTATCCAGCAGTTAAATAGCTGCTTTTCTTCACATACCTTTTCTTGGTTTTTTTTTTTATCTCTGTCACAGTGCATACTACTGAGGGTTGTTATGTGCTGACTTTCCTGACTTCCCATTCAGTCATTCAGTTTTTCATTTACATAATTTTAATAAACATTTAGTAAGTGCTTATTGAACATCTCTATGTGCCAGACACTGGGGAGGCAGGGGTGAGTAAAACACATTAGAGTTGTGCCCTTTGCCTTACATTCTAGTGATGAGAGAGTTAAAAAAAAGTGTGGATAAGTAAATATTTTCAAACTTATTATGAAAACAAAACTGAGTAATAGGGGCAAATTAATAACAGAGGTAACAGGCTAAATAAAGAGGAGTGTAGAATGACTTTGAGGGTGGGCAAGATACTTTGGATAGAGTGGTGAGGGGTTCTGAGGAGACTGTATTTGCACTGACAACTCTGGGAAGTGAATGACAAGGAGTGAGCCATGGCAAGAGATCTCTGGGAAGAGTATTCTAGGCACAGGAAACAATGACAGCAAAGGCCTGCAGCAGAAATGCATTTGGCATTAAATGGGACTATAAAGCAGGCCCATGTGGTTAGAGTACAGTGAACAGAATAAGAGTGGTAGTAGATGAGACCAGGAAGCTGTAGGTCTTGGAGGCCTTGGAAAGGTGCTTCAGTTTTATTCAAATGGCAATGGAAAATTTAAATAAGGCAGTGATGTGATTTTCTTTTAAAAATCTCTCTGTCTTCTCTTATGGCAGGCAGGAAGGTAAACTTGGAGAATGGGTCAGATGGCCATTGCAGTCATCCAGGCAAGAGATGAGGGTGACTCGGACCAAAGAAATGGCAGTTATGGTAGTGACAAGAAGTTTGCCATAGGTTCCACCTTGCAGATAGGGCTAACAAGACTTGCTGGTGGATTGGATGGGGGTGCTGAGAGGAAGCACTGGGCGGGGGGGAATATTTTACCCAAGCTGGAGAAGACTGGAATCAGAAAAAGTTCTAGGAGGGCAGGTGGGGAGGGGGCCAATAATTGTTTTGGTCTTTTCATATTTGAGGTTCATTAAGAGAGACAAGTAGAGATGTAAAAAGACAGTGAAATATTCAAGTGTGGAAAGATCTGGGGAGGGATCAGAGTTGGACACATAATTTTATAATTCATCAGATTTATAGATTGTATATAGATTGTATTTAAAGCAAGGAGACTGGATATAATTACCTATGGAGTGAGTTTAAGTGCAGAAGAACAGGGATCCTAGAATAGAGACCTGGGGTACTGTAATATTTAGAGGTGAAGTAAAGGAAGAGCTGACCCAGAAGAAACTTCAGTGAAATAGGAGGAAAACTGAGAGAATATGGTAATGGAAGTCAACAGTATTATGTGTTTTAAATAGAGGGAGTGGTGATCTCTGCAAAATCCTGCAGAGTGGTCAAATTAGAGAACTGAGAATTGACATTGTATCCGGCAAGGTGAAGTCATTGCTGCAGATTTGATGAAGGTCATTTCAGCAAATTCAATAAACATGCAATTGGAGTGGGTTGAACAGAGAAAGAGAAGCGAGGAAGTGAAGAAATCAAGTATAGGCAATTGTTGGTAAGTTTCACTCTGAAAGGATGCTGGGATACAGGACAGAAGCTGGCAAGGATGTGAACTCTAGGGAGAATTTACTTGAAGATGACACTAAGACACTATGCAGAAAAGCATGCAGGTAATGGCAGGAGTGGAATCCTCAGCTAGGCAGGCATGGGATCCAGAGCCTTAGAGAGAAGGGGCTATGCTTCCTCATTGTGAAAGGAGGGAGTTCATGTATTCAGAGTAAGGTAGGTTGGGAACTGTGAAGGTGAGGAGATGAGGCAGTTATTGCCTGATGCCCTCTGTCCCTTCAATGAAGTGTAAAGTGAGATCACCAGTTGGGGGTGAGGGAAGATGAAGTGTGGGAGGCTTAAGGAGAGAGGAGATGTGAAATAAACAACGTGGAGTGTCAGAGGCAATGTTATATTCATATTTGTACGTGCCTGGCACATGGTAATATGAAAGATGTTTGAGTCACTAAAAGAATCAGAAAAGAAAGGAAGAACTGTGATATGCATAAAACTTAACATATTAATAACAAGAGTGATATATTTGTAAAGCACTTTGGTTTATAAATGGTATAGGGTATACTTGAATTTATCCAATAAATTTTAGAATATCAGATGAAGGAGGCATGCTTGCAAAAATTAATTTAAGATAGAATAAGATTACTACCTTACACTATTTACAAGTCCACTTTTCCCACTATGCTGATCCTCCCAAGGGTGAGGGCACTGTCTTCTGATTTCGTATTATTAGGACATACGTAAGACAGTGACTGGAACAAAATGGCTGCATATGAACAAATACTATAAAGATGAGGAGTTTCTAGTCCCAAGATTTACAAGCTGAAATAGAGTCACCAAAAGAATTTAAATACTTAAGGATGAAAAGCTGTAGGAAATAATAAAGACAAACAGGTGTGTTAAGGAAAGTTTGAGGGAGTCACAATATACAATTTCACATTACCACAAAACTTTCTTTGTGGTATTACTTCAAAAATGAAAAATGGTCCAAATGGATTTTTGGTCTCACCAATGTGGAAATTCTTATATTTACTTGAGTTTACAAACCCTTTGACCTTGTCTCTGTAATAGTAATTGAAGGGTCCCCACCAGTAAGATGGCAAACTTCCGGCTTCTTTTCGGTGGTGGTGGTGGGGGGGGGGGGCGGCCTCGGTTCCCGCTGGCGCCACCTGAAGCCCAATCACCTCTCGCCCCCCTCCCAATCCCAGCACCTAGCCAACAGCCACCAGCCCCGTAGAAGTAACACCACAATCACCCTATGCCCCTTCCCATATAACCCAGCACCTTTCCCTAATAAAGCGGAACTCTCCGGTGAATTGCTGCTGTGTGTCGCTCCTTTCCTTTCAGTAATAGATTTTGGCTTGCTTAGCTAACACTGTGCATTATTGTACACTACATTCCCAGATGCTTCAGAACCACCCATCTTGCTTATTCTCCTCCTCTAGGAAGTCTTGGAGAGATTTTTCTGTCTGGCTGAGAAAATGCAACATTCACCAGTGCACACTGGATAAGGCCAGCCCTGAAGGAGGGCTCCTAAGCAGGCATTCTGGCTCCAGTTAACTCCTATGTTAGGCTTTTCTTACTCCTAGAGTTTTATGTAGCAAGGCCTCCTATTTCTTGTAACATTGCTTTCAGGGTAAAATATTTGAGAAAAAGGAATATAAAGAGGAAAAACTGGGAATATAGAAGGGAAGGAGAGGAAAGGTAGAAAAACATAAACAGAAGGGGATGGAGAGGGGAAATCTGACCACTTTAAAGTCAGTTAACATAATTGCAGCCATTTAGTTGAGCAATAAAAAAATACCATAAACCTCACAGCTTAGAAGTAAACATGGGGGAGGGGCAGGCAATGAAGCGCTGAAAAGCAAATGTAACTCTGAGCTGGTCATTTTGCCTTGTGATGAAGACCACAGAAGCTATTTTTATAAAGGAGAAAGTGTGGTCATAGCTATCTCTGGTTTCATGTTTATGTATCACTACAAATCACAAAGGAGAGAGAATATAAACAAATTTACTAAGGCTTTTATTAAGAACACTTGGGTGTTTCTGCTTTAGAACTATTTACTCAGTCATTGTGTGAGTGGCTGGCACCCTCTGGTGGCTGTTTAGATTCCTTGCATGTGGATCCTAATGTGCACTTTTGAGGAAAAGACATCTAGAAAAAATAGCTAAACATTTTATTTTCTATTTTTTACTTTATTTTGGTATTATTAATGTACAATTACATGAGGAACATTATGGTTACTAGACTCCCCCTATTATCAAGTCCCCACGACATACCCCATTACAGTTACTGTCCATCAGCATAGTAAGATGCTATAGTATAACTAGTCTTCTGTGTGTTGTATAGCCCTCCGTGTGCCCCCCACCCGACATTATACATGCTAATCGTAATGCCCCCTTTCTTCCCCCCCACCGCCCTTATCCTTCCCTTCCCACCCATCCTCCCAAGTCCCTTTCCCTTTGGTAACTGTTAGTTCATTCTTGAGTTCTGTGTTTCTGCTGCTGTTTTGTTCCTTCAGTTTTTTCTTTGTTCTTATACTCCACAGATGAGTGAAATCATTTGGTACTTGTCTTTTTCCACCTGGCTTATTTCACTGAGCATAATACCCTCTAGCTCCATCCATGTTGTTGCAAATGGTAGGATTTGCTTTCTTCTTATGGCTGAATAATATTCCATTGTGTATATGTACCACATCTTCTTTATCCATTCATCTACTGATGGACACTTAGGTTGCCTCCATTTCTTGGCTATTGTAAAAAGTGCTGCGATAAACATAGGGGTGCATATGTCTTTTCCAAACTAGGGTAAATTCCTAGGAGTGGAATTCCTGGGTCAAATAGTATTCCTATTTGAGTTTTTTGAGGAACCTCCATATTGCTTTCCACAATGGTTGAACTAATTTACATTTCCACCAGCAGTGTAGGAGGGTTCCCCTTTCTTCACATTCTCGCCAGCATTTGTTGTTGTTTGTCTTTTGGATGTTGGCCATCCTAACCGGTGTGAGGTGATATCTCATTGTGGTTTTAATTTGCAATTCTCTGATGACTAGTGATGTGGAGCATCTTTTCATGTGCCTGTTGGCCATCTGAATTTCTTCTTTGGAGAAGTGTCTGTTCAGAAAAATAGCAAATTTTTTAGTGCAAAATAATCTTTCAAGTTTTAATGTCTTGACATAGATCAGTGTACTCTGGCAGAAAAGCTAAAATTTTAAATTGGGGAAAATACAGTACCTGTAATAAAAATTATTATAAATAAGCTGTCTTTGACAAAATGAAATGGCAGTGAAAGAACAATAACAATTAATCCATTCAAGGTATGTTTTTTTCTACCCATTTACCAATATCTTCATCAAACTTTAAAGAATTTGCACAAAGAAATTTTTAATTCCGCAAATGGGTCAATATGATGTTTTAAATGCTATTTACATATTGATGAATATACTTGGAAAAACATTATTCAACCAGAAGTCCTTTCCTTATAGTTTATATGTAAAGACTACCATTTAATTTATTTATTACTTTTTTATTTTTATTTTTTTTTTTAGGAGAGTGAGGAACAGGCTTTTATCTAGAAATAAAGTGAAAGGACAGAGCTCTTGACTCATGCTAGGAGGGGACAAGAGAGTCCCTTTTATGTTTTATTTTTATTTATTTTTATTTATTTTAATAACGTTTATTGATATACATTCTTATGAAGGTTTCACATGAAAAAACAATGCGGTTACTACATTCATTCATATTATCTAGTCCCACCCCATACCGCATTGCAGTCACTGTCCATCAGTGTAATAAAATACCAGAGTCACTACTTGTCCTCTCTGTGCTACAGTGTCTTCCCCATGATCTCCCCCACACCATATGTGCCAATAATAATACCCCTCAATCTCCTTCTCTCTCCCTCCCCACCTGCCATACCATGCCCCTCTCCTTTGGTAACCGCTAGTCCCTCTTGGAATCTGGGTGTCTGCTGCTTTTTTGTTCCTTCAGTTTTGCTTCGTTGTTATACTCCACAAATGATGGAAATCATTAGGTACTTGTCTTTCTCTGCCTGGCTTATTTCACTGAGCATAATATCTTCCAGCACAATCCATGTTGTTGCAAATGGTAGGATTTGTTTCTTTCTTATGGCTGAATAGTATTCCATTGTGTATATGTACCACATCTTCTTTATCCATTCATCTACTGATGGACACTTAGGTTGCATCCATATCTTGGCTATTGTAAATAGTGGTGCGATAAACATAGGGGTGCATATGTCTTTTTGAATCTGATAAATTATTTTCTTTGGGTAAATTTCTAAGAGTGGAATTCCAGGGTCAAATGGTATTTCTACCTTTAGTTGTTTGAGGAATGTCCATATTGCTTTCCACAATGGTTAAACTAGCTTATAGGAGGGTTCCCCTTTCTCTGCATTCTCACCAGCATTTGTTGTTCTTGGTCTTTTTGAAACTGGCCATCCTAACTGGTGTGAGGTGATATCTCAGTGTGGTATTTAGCTGTATTTCCCTGATGATTAGTGATGTGGAGCATCTTTTCATGTGTCTGTTGGCCATCTGAATTTCTTCTTTGGAGAATTGTCTGTTCAGATCCTCACCCATTTTTTATCAGCTTATATGCTTTTTGGGTGTTGAGGCATGTGAGTTCTTTATATATTTTGGAGGTTAACCCCTTGTCTAATATATCATTTACAAATATATTCTCCCATACTATAGGATGCCTTTTTGTTCTGTTGATGGTGTCCTTTGCTGTAAGGAAGCTTTTTAGTTTGATGTAATCCCATGTGTTCATTTTTGCTTTTGTTTCCCTTGCTTGAGGAGATGTGCTCAGGAAAAAGTTGCTCATGTTTATGTTCAGGAGATTTTTGCCTATGTTGTCTTCTAAGAGTTTTATGGTTTCATTACTTACATTCAGTTCTTTGATCCATTTTGAGTTTACTTTTGTGCACGGAGATAGACAATAATCCAGTTTCATTCTCTTACATGTAGCTATCCAGTTTTGCCAACACCAGTTGTTGAAGAGGCTGTCATTTCCCCATTGTATATCCATGGCTCTGTTATCATATATTAATTGACCATGTATGCTTGAGTTCATATCTGGGCTCTCTATTCTGTTCTATTGATCTATGGGTCTGTTATTGTGCCAGTACCAAATTGTCATGATTACTATGGGTTTGTAGTAGAGCTTGAAGGCAGGGAGTGTAATCCTAACAGTTTTATTCTTCCATCTCAGGATTGCCTTGGCTATTTAGGGTCTTTTGTGGTTCCATATGCATTTTAGAAAGATTTACTCTAGTTTGTTAAAGAATGCTGTTGGTATTTTGATAGGAATCGCATTGAATCTGTAGACTGCTTTAGGCAGGATGGTCATTTTGACAATACTAATTCTTCCTATCCATGAGCATGGGATGTGTTTCCATTTATTGGTATCTTCTTTAATTTCCATGCATGTCTTGTAGTTTTCTGAGTATAGGTCTTTTAGGTTTATTCCTGGATATTTTATTCTTTTTGGTGCAATTGTGAATGGAATTTTTTTCCTAATTTCTCTTTATGTTAGTTCATTGTTAGTGTATAGTAATGCAACAGATTTCTGTGTATTAATTTTGTATCCTGCAACTTTGCTGAACTCAGTTATTAGATCTAGTAGTTTTGGTGTGGATTCTTAAGGGTTTTTTATGTACAATATCATGTCATCTGCAAACAGGGACAGTTTAACTTCTTCCTTGCCAATCTGGATGCCTTTTATTTCTTTGTGTTGTCTCATTGCCACGGTGAGGACTCCAGAACTATGTTGAATAAAAGTGGAGAGAGAGGGCATCTTTGCCTTGTTTCCAATCTTAAAGGAAAGGCTTCCAGCTTCTTGTTATTAAGTATGATGTTGGTTGTGGGTTTGTCACATATGGCCTTTATTATGTTGAGGTACTTGCCCTCTGTACCCATTTTGTTGAGAGTTTTTATCATAAATGGATGTTGAATTTTGTCAAATGCTTTTTCAGCATCTATGGAAATGATCATGTTGTTTTTGTCCTTCTTTTTGTTGATGTGGTGGATGATGTTGATGGATTTTCTAATATTGTAGCATCCTTGTATCCCTGGAATAAATCCTACTTGATCATGATGATTGATCTTTTTGAGGTATTTTTGAATTTGGTGTGTGAACGTTTTGCTGAGTATTTTTGCATCTATGTTCATCAGGGTTATTGGTCTTTAATTTTCTTTTTTTGTGGTATCTTTGCCAGGTTTTGGTATTAGAGTGATGCTGGCCTCGTAGAATGGGTTTGGAAGTATTCCCTGTTCTTCTACATTTTGGAAAACTTTAAGGAGGATGGGTATTAGGTCTTTACTAAATGTTTGATAAAATTCAGCAGTGAAGCTATCTGGTCCAGGTGTTTTGTTCTTAGGTATTTTTTTGATTGCCAATTCAGTTTCATTGCTGGTAATTGGTCTGTTTAGATTTTCTCTTTCTTACTGGGTCAGCCTTGGAAGGTTGTATTTTTCTGGAAAGTTGTCCATTTCTTCTAGGTTATCCAGTTTGTTAGCATATAATTTTTCATAGTATTCTCTAATAATTCTTTTTATTTTTATGGTGCCTGTAGTGATTTTTCCTTTCTCATTTCTGATTCTGTTTATGTGTGTAGACTCTCCTTTTTTTTCTTCAAAAGTCTGGTTAGGGGTTTATCTCTTTTGTTTATTTTCTTGAAGAACCAGCTCCTGCTTTCATTGATTCCTTCTATTGTTTAATTCTTCTCAATTTTATTTATTTCTGCTCTAATTTTTATTATGTCCCTCCTTCTACTGACTTTGGGCCTCATTTGTTCTTCTTTTTCTAGTTTCATTAATTGTGATTTTAGACTGTTCATATGGGATTCTTCTTCTTCCCAATGTAGGCCTGTTTTGCAATATACTTTCCTCTTAGCACAGCCTTTCTGCATTCCACAGATTTTGCGGTGTTGAATTATTGTAATCATTTGTCTCCACATATTGCTTGATCTCTGTTTTTATTTGATCACTTATCCACTAGTTATTTAGGAGCATATTGTTAAGTCTTCATGTGTTTGTGGGGTTTTCATTTTCTTTGTGTAATTTATTTCTAGTTTCATACCTTCTTGGTCTGAGAAGCTGGTTGTAACCAATTTCAATCTTTTTAAATTTACTGAGGCTCTTTTGGTGGCCTAGTATATGATCTATTCTTGAACATGTTCCATGTGCACTTGAGAAGAATGTGTATCCTGCCACTTTTGGGTGTAGAGTTCTGTAGATGTCTGTTAAGTCCATCTGTTCTAATGTTTTGTTCAATGCTTTTGTCTCCTTTCTTATTTTCTGTCTGGTTGATCAGCCCCTTGGAGTAAGTGGAGTGTTGATGTCTCCTAGAATGAATGTGTTGCCTTCTATTTCCCCTTTTAATTCTGGAAGCATTTGTTTCACATATGTAGGTGCTCCTGTTTTGGGTGCATAGATATTTATAATGGTTATATCCTCTTGTTCAATTGACTCATTTATCATTATGTAATGTGCTTCTTTGTCTATTGTTACTTTCTTCGTTTTGACATCTATTTTGTCTGATTCAAGTACTGCAACTCCATTTTTCTCCCTATTAGTTGCATGAAATACCTTTTTCCATCCCTTCACTTTTAGTCTGTGTATGTCTTTGGGTTTGAAGTGAGACTCTTGTAGCAGAATATAGACAGGTCTTGTTTTTTTATCCATTCTATGACTCTATGTCTTTTGATTGGTACATTCAGACCATTTACATTTAGGGTGAGTATCAATAGGTATGTACTTACCACCATTGCAGGCTTTAGATGCATGGTTATCAAAGGTTCAAGGGCAACTTCCTTAGTCTCTAAGAGTCTAACTTAACTCACTTAGTACACTATTACAAATACAATCTAAAGGTTTTCTTTTTTTTCCTCCTCCTTTTGCTTCCTCCTCCATTCTTTATATATTAGGTATCATATTCTGTACTCTTTGTCTATCCCTTGACTGACTTTGGGGGTAATTGATTTAATTTTGCATTTGCTTAGTAATTAACTATTCTACTGTCTTTACTGTGGTTTTATTACCTCTGGTGGCAGCTATTTAGTCTTAGGAACTAGCAGTCCCTCCAAAATACACCACACCATAGAGACAGTTTGTGGTAGGTAAATTCTCTCAGCTTTTGCTTATCTGGAAATTGTCTAATCTCTCCTTCAAATTTAAGTCATAATCTTGCCAGATAGAGTATTCTTGGTTTGAGGCCCTTCTGCATCATTGCATTAAATATATCATGCCACTCCCTTCTGGCCTGTAAGGTTTCTGCTGAGAAGTCTGATGGTAGCCTGATTGGTTTTCCTTTGTACATGATCTCTTTTCTCTCTTTGGCTGCTTTTAATACTCTGTCCTTATCCTTGATCTTTGCCATTTTAATTATTATATGTCTTGGTGTTGACTTCCTTGGGTCTCTTGTGTTGGGAGATCTGTGCACCTTCATGGCCTGAGAGACTATCTCCTTCCCCAGATTGGGAAAGTTTTCAACAATAACCTCCTCAAAGACACTTTCTATCCCTTTTTCTCTCTCTTCTTCTTCTGGTACCCCTATAATATGAATATTGTTCCATTTGGATTGGTCACACAGTTCTCTCAATATTCTTTCATTCCTAGAGATCCTTTTTTCTCTCGGTGCCTCAGTTTCTTTGTATTCCTCTTCTTTAATTTCTCCTCCACCATATCTAATCTGCTTTTAAAACCTTTCCTTGTATTCTGTAATGATTGGATTTCTAACTGGAATTCGTTCCTGAGTTCTTGTATATTTTTCTGTACTTCCATGAACATGTTTATGATTTTATTTTGAAATTTCTTTCAGGAAAATTGACAAGGTCAGTTTCACTTGATCCTTTTCAGGTGTTTGAGGGATTTTTGTTTGAACCAGGTTCCTCTGACATTTCATATTTCTATGTAGCACCCTCTAGTGCCCAGAAGCTCTACTCTCTGGACCTGCTCAGTCCCTGGAGTGAGGTCCAGGGTTGCAGGGGAGTGGTGCTGGTGTCTGGGGGTAGGGAAGAGCTGTGTCCTTCTTCCTAGCTTTTATGCCTGTCTCCACTGCTAGAACCAGTGGACCGAACACATGGGTGGAAGCATCTGTGCATTGTGTTTGTAAGTGGGGCTTCCCTCTGGTTGGCCTAACACCAGGTCAGGGTTTGCCAGTTTTTGAGCCAGGTGCGGTGTGGCCGGGAGGAAGATGCAGCAGGCTGGGTATCATGGTGGGGGGCCTTGGAGCTGCATACCCAGCCAGGGGGATGGAGTACCTGAAGATCTTGAAAGTTCCCAACCTGCTGGGCAGAGTATGCTTGGACAATTTTTTCTACCTGTCCTTTCTCCTAAGCAGTAAGCTCTGTGCAATCCTTGCCCCTTTAGCAGCCCTCTCACTGTTAGGAAGTCTCCCAGACTGCCCACCTTTCTATTGTCCCAGAGCAGCTGGATGTGGATCCCTGTTTTGCACAAGCAGCTGGAATCAGTCTCTCCAGGTATTCTGTCTGTCTGAGCTTTCCAACCCCACTAATCACCAGAGCACCATGTAATGTAGGTTCATGCTCCCAGAGAAGATCTCCAGGGATAGGTTTTCAGCAGTCCCAAGCCTCTACTCCCTCCTCGCTGTGTTTCTCTTCCTCCCGCTGGTGAGTTGGGGTTGGGAAAGGGCTTGGTTCCCACCAGATCACAGCTTTGGTACATTACGCTGTCCCGCGAAGTCTGTTTTTTTCTCCAGGTGTATGCATTCTGGAGCAGTTTCTTTCCTGTTGCTCTTTCAGGATTAGTTGTATTAATTATATTTTCATATTATATGTGGTTTTAGGAGGAGGCCTCTGTTTCACCTCTCACACCACCATGTTTAATTCTTTCCCTCATTTTATTTTTATATCATATAATATTGCTTGATACAATATTCTGTGGATTTGCTGCTTAATCCAGTATATCAAACATGACAGAAAAAATGTCTTTGATTGTTTACTATGTTTACATGAACAGAAAAGAGTGGTATATTTGCTGAAACTCTAATAATCATGAGGTTGCTACCTCATAAATTGTTTACTAGCCTAAGGACTGTGGGCACTATTTGATAGGCAAAAGCAAACTGTGGTATTGATAAAATTCTTTCAAAGATAGATTACACTGCTGGCACTGTGGAGAATGGACTAGATCAGGGGGAGTAAGAAAGGCGGTCAGTTAAGAGGCTGTTTGGATAGCCCAAGTGAAAGATGATACAAGCCTAAACTAGTGCAAGGGCAGAGATGATAAACAGATAGGATAGATTGAAGATACTTCTGAAAGTGACCAGGTATGAGAGGTGAGAGAGGGAAAAACTGAGAATAACTCTGAGATTTCTAGCTTGGGAAAATGGGTGGATGGTGACATCTTTAACTAAGAACAGGAATCTAGGAAAAGGACCAGTTTTGTTGTTTTGTATATGCAGGTAGATTATAAACAATAATAATAAAATGTGTTTTGTATATGCAGGTAGAGGTGTTCAGGATACAGTTTAAAATACAAGTCTAGAATTCAAGGTTGAAGATGGCACATAAGAAAGAGATTTAGGAGTCAATGCATATAAATGAAGCCCTGAGAATGGATGAGGCCATTACATAAGCACACCAGAAAGAAAAGAAGAGGTCCAAGGAAGTCACAACATCTAAAGTAGTGAGAGAACCCCAGATAAGAATTTTCAGAGTTCAGAGGACTTTAGACAGTGGTGTTGGGGAAGATTAGGGAGGTGAGACCATGAAGCAAGCCATAGTACTGGACAGGGTCAAACGAGGCAGAGAAGTCAAGCAGGCTGTGCATTAAAAACCAGCCATTGTGCAACGAATTCAACAAGTTTAAGTACCATTCAAAAACAGGCAAACAAATAAGCATACTGATCAAGGTAATACATATAGGCCAAAATCAATCCTAAAGGCTTGCCAAAATTCTGTCATTGAATTAAAATTTAGATATATCAAATATTGTTTGTGCAGATTCTTTACACATACACACATACACACTTTCTAGTGACAATTTGATCTGTATTCACATTACCCAGCTTTTATTTTAACATGAGGAAATGGCTTATTGAGCTTTCTTTATTCAAGGGAAAATGACATGAACTAAAAGCTTTCTGTCTTCCTAACTACTTTAGACAGAGTGGGTGTTGTAAAATGCTGAGGCTATTTACTTCTCAAATCAATCAGAGTATTTGAGGATATGCCAACTCAGTGAGGTAAATGGAATTATGGCCAGACTACAAAAATATTATTGAGAAATTCATTTAAATCACTTAACATTTAGCTGATTTGGTTATTGGGTTAAAATGACTCTATTGTTATAGCACCTTTCTATTCAGTCCATTTAAAGAGAGTATTATGTTGTATAGCAGGCTACTGAAATGCCTACTTTGCTATAATAATGTAGGCATCAAGAGAGACTTGGCTCAGGTTTTAGATCTCAATTGGGTAAGTTTTGTAAATTTTCATCTCCCTTACACCAAAATTTACTGAAGCCATAAATCAAAGAAGAATTATTTTATTTACTGAAAAGAGAGCTTTTAACTATTAAATTATGGTTTAACTATCAGTACTGGCAAATAAAGAAACTCAGACAATATGCTAGGTTTATTAAAAAAAGGCAAAACTGAACAGAATAATTTTGAAGAATTGGCTAAACTCAGATGATACAATTGAAAGAGCATTTTAAAACAAATTCTAGACAGAGCCACATTCTGTACAAATAATTCTTGTATGTTGATGAAACACAACTAGATTATATACTCCTTGAAGGTAGTTGACTATATATTTTAAACTTTCAGGTCCCAACATTGTGTCATGAGAATAGTAAATGCTCAATTATTGAAACCTTTGTTGACATAGATAATAACTATGATTGGCAGAATTCTAAAGAAGCTCTCCCCCAAGATTTCTGTCCCCCAATTATTCAATCAAACAATACTCTAAGCACTGCCATGAAGGGGCTTTGCCAATGCAATTAAGGTTACTGGTCAGTTGATCTTACAAAATGGTGATTATCTAGGTGAACCACTCCAGTCACATGAATCCTTAGAAACAGAGCACATTTTCCAGATGCTACAGAAAAAAAGGCAAAAGATGAAGTAACTTTGAAGTAGCAGGAGGCTTTGAATCCCTGTGGCTGCCTTGAAGATGGAAGGAGACACAGGAAGCAGAGATTCAGTCCTACTGTTGTCAGGCAGCTGTGTCTGGGGCAGTCTGTCCCTGTGCACTAGGTGAAACCTCACCCTAGACATGGGAGGGTTCTTGACTCTGATCGAGAAAGAATTCTGGAACAGGTTGGACAAGTGTAGGTAAAAAAGGAATTCATTAAAGTGAAAGTAGCAGGGAATAGCAGCTGCCTTGCAGGCAGCAGAGAACAAGGAAAAGCAGAGGGAGGAAAGGGAAGCTCACTGAACTCCTGCTTGGCATAGGGTAAATCCCTTGCCAACACTTGAAGTCAGGGTCACCTGGTGTCCAGTGTCCACTTGAATCTGCACAGCATGGGAACTAAGCCCCTACCACCCCAGGATTTAGGGGAGCCACAGAGCACTGGATGGAGTGAGATTATGTTCTGAGAACTTCCCAAACTCAAAGAAAGGAGATTTTTGGGAAGGCTGCTAAAGAGCATGATTGTACAGTCCTGTCTGGGTCACCCAGACAAAGGGAACCTGCAGGCCCAAATCAGAGATCTCAGTAGCCCTTCCCTACTTGTTTCAAGTAGAGCAGAGTGAAGACTTGTCCTTAAGTATAGAAAACAGAATGAAATAGCAAAGTAACAAAGATGCTTACCACTGGAAAAGTGCAGAGACAGAACACAGGTTGAGCAGTGAGAGTGAGAAGGCTTTATTTAAGGCAAAGTAGACACTTGAAGAAAGGGGATTGGAGGCAGCCTCAGAGAAGAGGCTCACTTAAAGCCTTAGGATTCGCTCTTTTATGGATTTCAAGAACAGGGCAAAGGGCCAGGTAGGGTGTAGACCTGACATGTGGTCTCACGACGTCTAACTCCAGTGACATTATGTCATCATCCACAGTCTGTCCTCTAGATATTCTTTCAGATAAACTTAACACAAGGAATTTCTTGATCCTCTTCTTCTCCAAGATAGTGGTTACCCTCAAGCAGTGGGTACATATAATTTAGGACTACTTGCCCTGTCTTAAGATAGGTTATGTTACTGGCTGATCACCATAAAATATGTCAGGAATCTTACCTCCTAACTCCCTGGTTTTTAAAATGGAATCTTAGCCTTAAAATGGGGTCCTTTCTGTTCTTACTATACTATTTATATCTCAGCATTTTTCATCATAGGCAGGAAAAATTAATCATAGTGTTTGTCCCATGTCTCGGCTGTACCTCACTACAGTCACAGGAATGGAATTCTGACAACCCGAATGAGCCTGGAAGTAAATTCTTCCCCAAAGCCTCCAAAAAGGGTCATAATCCCACAGGACCTTGATTTTGATCTCAAAATACTGAGCGGAGAATCTTGCCACTAGATGTCAGACTTCCAACCTAGAAATGTGAGATAATAAATAGGTGTTGTTTTAAGTCTCTAAATTTGTGATAATTTGTGCCTGTAGAAAACTAATGCAAAAATCAAATAAACATTAACTTTTTTGCTATGTAGGATCTTAACATAGGTACCTACATATAATCAATTTCACAATGGTGCCCCTTATTTTGTAGTAAAACAATTGTCTTTTAGAAAAGAATCTAGAATTTAAATCTACAAGCTTGGTGCAAAGCTGAGCATTTCTCCACTTCACGTAGTTCTGCAATACTACGTAGGTTTCCTTTCATTGTATCTATATGATTTGGACAGAGGATTTGGCTGTAGAATTTCTCATTTCAATTTGTAATGCTATTTCCTTTAGGAAATCCTTGATCTTTCTTCTCTGAGTTGCTTGTATTATGTTAATATGTCCTTCTTAAATTCTGTTCACAAACTTACATTCCTTTAATTTGAAAACTCTTGAGGGACATGATTTTTTTTAATAGGTTGGGATACATAGTGTAATGCAAAACTGTATGAAAATGTTCATGTGCAGTTTAAAGAATAATAAAATGAACAATTTATCTACCCATCATCCAAGTCTTCCTACATCCCAGAAGCCCCTCTGTATGTTTCTTCCTAGTTGAATTCCACCACTACTCTCAGATATAATGACTATCCTAATTTTGATGTTAAGCATTCTCTTGCTTTTCTTTATAGTTGTTGTATTCTTTACTTAACATGTTTAGTTTTCCTTGTTTTGAACATAAGTTTGTGAATTTCTAAAAAACCCTGCTGTGATTTTGACTGAGGTTGTCATCCTTTCTAATCTGACAGCATTTTATTATATTTTTCCTCTTTATTGCACTGGCTAACACCTTCATTAAAGGTGAAATAGTGAGAGCGGATATTCTTACCTTGTTTCTAATTTTAGAAAGATATTATCCAGACTTTCACCATTAAGGATGGTGTCAGTTATAGGTTTTTCATAGATGCTCTTTATCAGATTAATGAAGTTAATCTATTCCTTTACAGGACAAATTTTTTGCCACTTCAGCCACTTTTAAGTATATGGTTCAGTAGCATTAACTACATTCACATTGTTGTGTAACCATTACCACTATCCATCTTCAGAACTTTTTCATCATCCCAAGTGAAACTATATACTTATTAAACAACAAATCTTCATTCTCCTGTTCTCCCAGGCCATGGTAACCACCATTTTTTTAGGTAACTCATATAGTGGAATTGCACAATACTTGTTCTTTTGCATCTGGCTTCACTTTGTGTAATGATTTCTAGGGTCATCCAAGTTGCTACCTGCATCAGAATTGCTTGCCTTATTAAGGCTGAATAATACAATGTTATTAGTAAATACTACATTTTATTTACCCATTCATCCATCAATGGACACTTGGGTTGCTTCCATCTTTTGGCTTTTTTATTAGATGCTTCCATCTTTCATTATTGTAAAATAATCCAGCTAGGAATGTTGGTGTACAAATATCTATTCAAATCCCTGCTTTCAATTATTTTAGATATATACTCAGAAGTGAACTTCTGGATAATATAGTAATTCTAGTTTTAATTATTGGTGAAATTCCATTCTGTTTTTCATAGTAGTTGAATCATTTTACATTCCCATCTGTAATGCATAAGGGCACTAATTTCTTCACCACCAATTTCTTCCTCACCGACATTGTTACTTTCTATTTTTTGTTTGACACTTTTAAGTAATAGTCATTCTAATAGATGTGAGTTGGTGTCTCATTATGGTTTTGGTTTGCATTTGTTTAACGCTTAGTTAGCATCTTTTCATGTGCTTTTATTGGCCATCTGTACATATTCTTTGGAGTATTATCCAAGTCCTTTGCCCATTTTTTTAGTTGGGTTGTTTTGTTGTTGTTGAGTTTTAAGAATTCTTTATATATTCTGGATATCAATCTCTTATCAGCTGGGCAGGCAGGACTGGCCCCAGACGGTGGCTGAAAGGAGTCTTGAACTAAGTCCCAGGGTGGCTTCAGTATCCACACCCAGGACCAATGTCTGCAGGCCAAGCTCCAGAGGCACAGATGGCCTTGCCTCCCACCAGGTCCCTGGGCTGGCAAATCTCTGGGCTGCAGGACTGACTGATCACGGGACTGCGGCTGGCAAGGGCTGCACCTGAGTTACAGGGCTGTTTGAGGGTCTGTAGTCAGACTGAGTTTGGGTTTGCCTCCAGTGGCTCCTGGAGATGAGAGGGTATGGAGCCAAGTCACACGCGACTTAAAGGTCCACAGCCTTAATTGGTCCATTTTGTAGTTTCTTTTTCCTTTCACTTAAAAATTTTATGTGGTAAGAAATCTTAACACGAGGCCTACCTTCTTACATTTTTAAATATACATTATTGTTAACTATGGGAAAAATGTTGTATAGCAGATTTTTAGAGCTTTTATCATCTTACTTAACTGACACTTTATGCATGTTGCTTAGTAACTCCCAATTTCCCCCTCCCACCAGACTCCTGGCAATCACCATACTGCTCTTTGAGTCTACGAATTTGACCACTTTAGATATCTCATATAAGTGGAATTATGTACTATTTGTCTTTTTGTAACTTAATTTAGCATAATGTACTCAAAGTTCATCCATGTTGTCACATGTTGCAGAATTTCTTTCTTTTTTAAGGCCAAACAGTATTTGATTGTATATATTTATCTCATCATATGTATTCATCTGTTGATGGACCTGTTGGCTGTTTCCTTACCTTGTGATAATGCTACAGTGAACACAGGGGTGCTAATATTCCTTCAAGATCCTAATTCCATAAATACTAATTTCTATAAATACCTACATATAGGATTGCTGGATTATATGTCAGTTCTTTTTCTAATTTTTATGGAACCTCCATACTGTTTTCCATAGTGGCTGCACCATTTTACATTCCCACCATACATTTTCTAGTTTCTTACAATGGAAACTGAAACTGAAGTTATTGATTTAAGACCTTTCTTATTTTTTTATTGAAGTACCATTGATATATAATCCTATATTGGTTTTGAATGTACAACACAGTTCTACAATTATCCATATTATTAAATCCTCAGCCCTCTAGTGTGGTTACTATCTATTAATATAGGAAGATGTTATAGAATCATTGACTATATTCTCCATGCTGTACTACCATCTCTATGGCCAACTCATATTGTGATTGTGAATTATTGTGGCCCTTTACCCCATCATCTGACCCCCAAACCTCCTTAACCTGTCCCCCTTGGTAACCAATAGTCACTCCTCAGTGTCTATAAGGCTACTGCTGTTTTATTCCTTCTGATTTGCTTTGTTTTCATATTCCACAATGGGTAAAATCATATAGTATTTGTCTTTCTCCACCTGACTTATTCATAATATCCTGTAGATAGGTACATGCTGTTGCAAATGGCAGAATTTGTTTTCTTATCATGGCTGAATAATATTCCACTGTGTATATATACCACTTCTTCTTTATCTATTCATCTGTGGATGGATACTTAGGTTGCTTCCATATCTTGTCTATTGCAAATAGTGATGTGATAAACATAGGGGTGAATATATCTTTTTGAATCACAGATTCTATTTTCTATGGGTAAACTCCTAGAAGTGAAATTATTGGACCAAATGGTATTTCCATTTTTAGTTTTTTCAGGAACCTCCACACTGCTTTCCACAGCATTGTACCAACTGACTTCCCCACCAACAGTGAAAGAGGGTTCCCATTTCACCACATTCTCACAAACATTTGTTATTTCTTATCTTTTGGAGAGTGGCATGTGAAGTGGTATCTCATTGTGGTTTTAATTTGCATTTCCCTGATGATTAGCAATGTGGAACATCTTTTCATGTGCTTGTTGGCCATTTGTATTTCTTATTTGGAGAAATGTCTGTTCAGGTCCTCTGCCCATTTTTTGATCAGGTTATTTGTCTTTTGGGTGTTGAGGTAAAAGAGTTCTTTATATATTTTGGATGTTAACCCCTTATCAGATGTCATCTATGAATATATTCTCCCATAGTGTAGGATGCTTTTTGTTCTGCTGATGGAGTCCTTTGCTGTACAGAAGCTTTTTAGTCCCACTTACTAATTTTTTATTTTGTTTCCAATGCCCAAGGAGAAGTGTTGAGAAAAAAGTTGTTCATGTTTATACATAGAATTTTTGCCTGTTTTCTTCTAAGAATTTTATGGTTTCATGACTTATGTTCAGGTCTTTTATCCATTTCAGGTTCACTTTGGTGTATGGAGATAGATAATAATCCAGTTTCATTCTCTTACACATAGCTATCCAGTTTTGCCAACACCAGTTGTTGACATGGCTATCATTTCCCCATTCTATGTCCATGGCTACTTTATGTATATTAATTGGTCATATATGTGTGTGTTTATATCTGGGCTCTCTATTCTGTTCCATTGATCAATGGGCCTGTTCTTGGGCCAGTACCAAATTGTTTTGATAACTGTAGCTTTGTAGCAGGGCTTGGAAGTCAAGGACTGTAACCCCCCTAACCCCCAGCATTGTTCTTCCTTCTCAGGATTGCTTTGGCTATTAGGGGTCTTTTGTAGTTCCATATGAATTTTAGAACTATTTGTTCTAGTTCATTGAAAAATGCTGTTGGTATTTTGATAGGGATTGTGTTGAGTCTGTAAATTGCTTTGGGCAGAATAGCCATTTTGACAATATTAATTCTTCCTATCCATGAGAATGGGATAGATTTCTGTTTTTTGGTGTCTTCTTTAATTTCTCTCATGTGCGTCTCGTACTTTTCAGAATATAAATCTTTCACCTCCTTGTTTAGGTTTATTCCTAGGTATTTTATTCTTTCTGATGCAATTGTAAGTGGAGTTGTTTTTTATGATTTCTCTTTCTGCTAGTTTATTGTTAGTATGTAGGAATGCCACAGATTTCTGTGTATTAATTTTGTATCCTGCAACTTTGCCAAATTCAGTTATTAGTTCTAGCAGTTTTTTTGGTGGAGTCTTTTGAGTTTTCCATGTATAATATCATGGAAAACTGCAAATAGTGAGAGTTTAACTTATTCCTTACAATTTGGATGCATTTTATCTCTTTGTGTTGTCTGATTGCTGGGGCAAGGACCTCCAGAACTATGTTGAATAAAAGTGGTGAGAGAGGGCATCCTTGTCTTGTTTCCAATCTTAAAGGAAAAGCTTTCAGCTTTTCACTATTAAGTGTGATGTTGGCTGTGAGTCTGGAATATATGGTCTTTATTATGTTGAGGTACATACCCTCTATGCCTATTTTGTTGAGAGTTTTTATAATGAATGTATGTCAAACTTTGTCAAATGCCTTTTCAACATCTATTGAGATGATTATGTGGTTTTAACCTAGTTTTTGTTAATGCCGTGTATGATATTTATGGGTGTAAAAATATTGTACCATCCCTGCATCTCCGGAATGAATCCCACTTGGTCATGTTGGGTGACCTTTTTAATGTATTTTTGGATTCTGTTTGGTAATATTTGTTGAGGAATTCATATATATATTCATCAGGGATATTGGTCTGTAATTTTCTATTTTTGTGGTGTCTTTGCCTGGTTTTGATATTAGAGTGATGCTGGTCTCATAGAATGAGTTTGGAAGTATTCCCTCCTTTCTTTTTTGAAATGCTTTAAGAAGGATGGGTAATAGCTCTTCTTTAAATGTTTGCTAGAATTTGGCTATAAAGCCATCTGTACCTGGCATTTTGTTTTTTGGGAGTTTTTTGATTACCAATTCAATTTCATTGCTGGTAATTGGTCTATTCAGATTTTCTATTTCTTCCAGGGTCAATCTTGGAAGGCTGTATTTTTCTAGGAAGTTATCTATTTCTTCAAGGTTGTCTAATTTATTGGCATATAATTTTTCACAGTATTTTCTTATAATTATTTGTATTTCTGCTGTATCTGTTATGATTATTTCTATGTTTCTGATTTTGTTTACATGTGTACACTCTCTTTTTTTTCTTGACAATCTGGCTAGGGGATTATTTTATTTTCTCAAAGAACCAACTCCTGGTTTCACTGATTTTTTTCTGTTATTTTATTCTCCTCTATTTTAGTTATTTCTGCTCTAATCTTTACTATGTCCCTCCTCTTACTGACTTTGTGCTTCATTTGTTCTTTTTCTACTTTCTTTAATTGTGATTTTAGACTGATTATTTGGGATTGTTCTTGTTTCTTGAGTTAAGCCTGTATTGCTATGTACTTTCCTCTTAAAACTGCCTTCTTGGCATCCCACAGATTTTGGGCTGTTGATTTTTTATTTTCCTTTTTCCCCATTTATTGTTTGATTTGTTTTAATTTGTACATTGACCCAATGATAATTTAGAAGTATGTTGTTTAGCCTCCAGGTGTTTGTCTTTTTGTCTTTGTGTAATTTATTTCTAGTTTCATACCATTGTGTTCTGAGAAGATGCTTGATATAATTTCAGCCTTTTAAAATTTATATGAGGCTCTTTTTGTGGCCTAGTACGTGATCACTTCTGGAGAATGTTCCATGTACACTTGAGAAGAATGTGTATCCTGCTGTTTTTGAGTAGAGTATTCTGTAGATACCTCTTAAGTACATCTGATCTAATATACTGTTCAGTGCTTCTGTTTCCTTATTTATTTTCTGTCTGGTTGATCTATTGATGTGCGTGGTGTGATAGTCTCTTAAAATGAATGTGTTGCAACATATTTCCCCCTTTAATTGTTAGTATTTGTTTTATATTTTTAGGTGTTCCTATGTTGAGTGCATATATATTTATAATGGTTAATTCCTCTTGTTGGACTGATCCCTTTGTCATTATGCAGTGTCCTTCTTTGTCTCTTGTTCTTTGTTTTGAAATCAAATTTGTCTGATGTAAGTACTGCTACTCCTGGTTTTTTCTATTATTTGCATGGAATATCTTTTTCCATCCCTTCACTTTAAGTCTGTGTATGTCTTTGTGTCTGAAATGAGTCTGTAGGCAGCCTATAGATGGGTCTTGTTCCCTTATCCATTCTGCCACTCTATGTATTTTGATTGGTGCATTCAGTGCATTTGCAGTTAAGGTGATTATTGATAAGATATGTACTTATTTCCATTTTATTGTTTTCTGCTATTTTTTATATCTCCTCTGTGTTCCTTTCTTCCTCTGTTATTCTCTTCTCTTGTGATGGTTTTCCTTATTGTTTTAATTGGATTTCTCATTTTTTAATTTATGTGTGTGTGTATGTGTATATTTATTGTAGGCTTAGTTTTGTGGCTAACAAAGTTTCAAGAATAGCTTCCTTATGATATAATAGTCTATCTTAAATTGCTGGTTATGCTATTTCAAACACAATCTAAAGGTACTCTTTTTTTCATTCTTCTTCCTCCCCCACATTTTTCATACTAGATGTCATAATCTGCATTTTTTGTGAATCCCTTGACTTGATAATTTTGTGTATAGTTGGTTTTGCTTCTCTTGTTTTAATTTCATACTTGCTTGTTAATTAGCCTGTCTACTACCTTTACTGTGGATTTATTTTCACTGGTGAAAGCTATTTAGCCTTGTGAACATTTCATCTACAGCAGTCCTTTTAACATATCCTGTAAGGCTGGCTTAGTGGTGGTGAATTCCTTCAATTTTGGTTATTATGTGGAAGTTGTTTAATCCCTGCTTCAAATTTAAATAATAATCTTGTCGGGTAGAGGGCTCTTGTTTGGAGGGCCTTCTGTTTCAATACATTAAATATTTCATGCCACTCCTTTCTGGCCTGTAGTTTCTTCTGCAAAGTCTGCTGATAGCCAGATGGTGTTTCCTTTATAAGTAATCTTTTTTTTTGGTTCTCTTAATACTCTCTACTTATCCTTGATTTTGCCATTTTAATTATTATGTCTTGGTGTTGTCTTCCTGGGTTCCTTTTGTTAGGGGTTCCCTGTGCTTCCATGAGCTGCATGTCTATTCCTTCCCCAGATTAGGGAAGGTTTCAACAATTACTTCCACAAAGAGACTTTCTATCCCTCTCTTATCCTTCTTGTACCCCTATTATGCAAATATTGTTTCATCTGGATTGGTCACATAGGTCTCTTAGCATTCTTTCATTCCTAGAGATCCTTTTTCTCTCTGTTCCTCAGCTTCGTGTTCCTGTTCTTTAATTTCCATCTCATTGATCATCTGTTCTACTTGCAGTAATCTACTGTGTTTCATTTCAGATACTGTATTCTTCAGCTCTGAGTGGCTGTTTCAGGTTTTCTATCCCTTCATTGAAGTCCTCCCTGAGATCTTGAAAATATTCTGTAAATTAGTGAGCATGTTTATGACTTTTACTTTGAAATATTTTTCAAGAAGATTGGTGATCTCCACCTCATTTAGCTCTCTTTCTGGTGTCTTGTCCTGTAGTTTTGTTTGGAATGTATTCTTCTGTCTCCTCATTTTGTCAGGGTTTCTGTGTTTCTCCCTTTGTATTGGATGGCTATGCTATGTTTCCTGGTTATAGAGTAATAACTTTATGAAGGAGGAGTCCTATGGTGCCCAGAAGATCAAAACTTTACTCTCCAGTGTCTGCTTCTACTTTGTGGGAGCCCCTGCTGTTGAAATGCAGTGCGCAGGGCATCCTTTCTGTCTGTCTTCCATAGTGGTCTGATTCCACACTGGCAGTGTGCTTTAGCTGCTGCCTTTATGATATGAGCAGAAGCATCTGCTGGGATTGCTGTGGGCTGGGCTGCCCTCTGCCTGCCCTGCAGCAGTGATGGGGTTGCAGGGTTAATGGGGTGGGTGGGCTGCTGTGTGACTCTGGGGCAGGGCAGGACACATAGCACTGGGCTTGGGCACCTGTGGGGAGAAAGGAACTCTTGGGACAGGCTCCTGCAGGCACATGTCTGGTTGAGCTGAAATGGAGCTAGGGAAGCTGGGAGAGTTTCCCTCTGCCTGCCAGGCACAAAATCTGATGCTGCTTGGCTAAGTGGGCTGGCTCCTTGGCAGTTCACACAGGGAGGAGTGTTGTGGCTGCATTGAGAGCAAGGGGGATGGAGTGTCTGGTGCTCCTGAGGGCTGCTGAACTGTTGGGCCAAGGAAGGGCTGGGGAGGTATCCTCCCTCTGCCTTTTCTCCTGAGGAGAGAGTTCTG
This sequence comes from Manis javanica, assembly GCF_040802235.1. Classification (NCBI taxonomy): domain Eukaryota; kingdom Metazoa; phylum Chordata; class Mammalia; order Pholidota; family Manidae; genus Manis; species Manis javanica. The sequence goes on along the minus strand of NC_133159.1, from coordinate 79,172,759 downwards.
TACTACCCTCTCCCCTCTGATACTCCTCATACTGCTGGCAAGTCTTTCAAACTGCCACTTCTACTTTGGGTCTCAGGACTGGTGGAGCAGGCCTGTCCTCCACAAGTGGCAGGAGTCTCAACCTCCCAGAGTGTCCAGCACCACTAATCACCAGAACCCAATGTAATGTGGGCTAATGCTCCTGGAACAGATTTCTAGGGCCAGATATGCAGTAATCCTGGGCTCCTGGGCCCTCCTCACTCTGTTCCTCTTTCTCCCACCTGTGGGCTGTGGTTGGCAGAGAACTTATGTCCCACTGGATTACAACTCTGACACTTTACCCTTTTGAGTGGTCTTCTCTTCTTCCCCAGGTGTGGTCTGTTCTGCACTCTTCAGTTCATTTTCAGGTTTAGTTGTATTTGCTGTATTTTCTTCATATGTTTTTGGTAGGAGGTCTCCACCTTGCCTTCCTACTCTGCCATCTTTTTCTTGAGATCTCTTATTTTCTAATATAAGTGTTTGTTTAGTCTTATATATTTCCCTTTAAGCACTGCTTTAGCTCCACCCCAAAATTTTTGCATTGTGTTTATATTTTCATTAGGTCTAAAATAATTTCTAATATTCCTTTTGATTTCTTCTTTCATTCAGTTTATATAGAAGTATATTATTTAATTTCCAAAACTTTAGGAATTTCCTAGCTACCTCTTCCTGTTCATTATGTATTTCTAATTTCATTATCAGAGAATATAGTTGGTATGGCTTGGATCCTTTTAAATTTATTGAGGTGTGTTTTACAATCTAGAATATGGTTTGTCTTAATAAATGTCCCATGTGTACCTCAAAAAGAATGTATATTCTTTTGTTGGGTGGACAGTTCTGTAAATGTCAGGTTAAGTTAATACTGTTCATATCTCATATATTCTTATTATTTTTTCAGACTACTTGTTTTATTCATTACTGAGAGAGGGGTATTGAAATCTCTAACTTTAATTCTAGATTTGTCTATTTTCCCATACACTCTGTCAGGTTTTATGCATCATTTTTTTCCTGTTAGAATCACTAGTTTATTTTCTCAAACAAGTTTATAGGGAGAAAGCCAAGACCAGGAAAGTTAATCCATGCCAGTTACATAGCCATGCCTCATATTTTTTGGAGATATGTTATTAGACATATAAACACTATTTGTTACATCTTCTGGACCAATTGACACCTTTACCATTATGAAATTTATTGCTGGTAACATTCTTTGCTCTGAAAACTCTGTTGGTATTAATGTGTTTACTTCAGCTTTACTTTGACCAGTGTTATCATGATACTATATGTTTCTGTCCTTTTAATCCACTTGTACCTTGTAGGCATGTACTCTTTTGTAAGTAGTGTTTTTTGTTTCATATATGCAGCACACAGTTGGGTCTTGTTTCTTGAACTGACGTGACTATCTCTGCTTTTGATTGGAATATTTATGATTTACATTTATTGTGATTATTGATTTAGTTGACTTTTAATCTACCATTTGCTATCTATTCCAGTTATTCTTGTTCCCCATTTCATCTTTTTCTGTCTTCTTTGGAATAATCTTTTATGATTCCATTTAATTTCCTTTGTGAGTTTATTAGCTATAATTCTTGTTATTTTAGAAGTTGTTTTAGGGTTTATGTATATATAATTAATATCATAGTCTACCTTCAGGTATTATTATTCCATTTCATGTGAAGTATAAGAACCCTTAATAGAATACTTCCATTTCTCCCCTCCCAATCGTTATGCTATTATTTTCATATATTTTATTTCTACATTTTTATAAACCCCACAATAGTTATTTTTTAAGCAGTTCTCTTTTAAAGAAATCTAATAAATGTATATTTGAGTTTTCATAAAATTTGAAATATTTTCCTTGAAATATTATGTCCATTCATCCTCTTTTGTTTTTCAGAGACTCCACTTACAAGTGTATTAGGCCACTTGAAAAGTTTTTCCACAGCTCACTGATGCTCTATTCATTTTTCTTCTGAGTTTTTATGGCTGTTTCAGGTTTGAGTTTTTACTGCTCTGTTCATGTTCATTAATCTTTTATTCTGCAATAAATAATCTGCTGTTCATCCCATCCATTCTATTTCTCATGATAAACATTGCAGTTTTCATCTCCTGAAATTCATTTTGGGTCTTTCTATGTTTTCCATGTCTCTACTCAACATGTCCAATCTTTCTTCTAGTTTTCTTGAACAGACAGAATACAGTTGTCATAACTGTTTTGGTGTCCTTGATTACTGTTTCTCTTATCTGTCTTTTCTGTGTTGGTGTTGATTGATAGTTTTTTCTTCATATTGGATCATATTTTCCTGCTTTGCATCCTTGGTAATTTTTGATTGAAAACACTTCAAAGGATTGAATTACTTTATTGGATGCTGAATACCATTTATTCCTAAAAGTGTTCTTGAGCTTGAGCTTTTGTTCTTAGATATGGTTATTCAGAAATATTTTTATCCTTTCAGGTCTCATTTTTAATGTCTCTTATGTGGTTTCTGATTATTCAGTTTAGGATTTCTACCCTGACTACTGAGGCAAAACTCAAGAATTTTTCCCAAAATAGATGAAAGTTTTCATTCTCACTGATGGAAACAAAAACTATTCTCAGAGCTGTTTGAGCTCTGATCATTGCTCCCTCCAGTTATTTCAGGTGGTTATTTCCCTGGCTTTTTGTAGTTTCCTCACACACACACACACACACACACACATATATTCACTGATTATTACTTACCTGAAAATTTGAGTGGGATGCTTTGCAAATTAAGAGTTCTCTCTGTGCAAAGCCCTCCTCTCTAGTACTCTGCTCTGTGAAATACAGCCTTTTTAGTCTCCCCAGATTCCTAGCTCCATCTCTTCAACTCAGGGTGACCTTTAGAGTCTGCTTGGCTTCCCCCTTTTTGTGCCATGGCCTGGAAACTCTCTCCAGGTAATAAACTGAGGCAAATGTAAGGTTCACTGTGTCTTTTTCTCCACTCAGGAATACTGCCTATTGTTGCTTGATGTCCAATATCTTGAAAATTGTTGTTTCATATTCATCCTATAAGTGGCCTAAGGTGAGCTCTGAAAATGTCTTGGTTTCACTTGAGCTAAAAAAAACTCCATAAAACAATTCAAATAGGTTTGAATCTTTGGTTTCACTTTAAGAACGCCATGAAACTGCTCAGGTCATCAAGGGTATGTATACCCAAAAAAGCCACCCAGTATTTGAAAGACATCATTCTACAAAAGCAATGTGTATTGTTCTGTTGTTACAGTGGTAGAGTTGGCCAAATACTGTGGCTAGACACAGGGTCAGTGGCCCCCCAAAAAGTGCTGAACTTTTGCTGCACATGCCTAAAAATGCAAAGAGAAATGCTAAACTTAAAGATTTAGATATACATTTTCTTCTCAATGAGCACATACAGGTAAACAAAGCCCCCAAATATGCTGCTATACTAACAGAGCTCATGGCCGAATTAATGCATATGTGACTCCCCCTGCCACACAGATGATCCTAACTGAAAAAGAATAAGTTGTTTCTAAACCACAAGAGGAGGTTGCACAGAAGAAAAAGACATCCCAAAGGAAACTGGAGAAACAAAACTTATGGCCTGGGCCCATAGGCACATGAAAAGATGCTCCACATCACTAATCATCAGGGAAATGCAAATCAAAACTCCAAGAAGATATCACCTCAAACCAGTCAAAACGGCTAATATCAATACAGCAAGAAATAAGTGGTGGCAAAGATGTGGAGAAAGGGAACCCTTGTACACTGTTAGTGGGAATATAAATTGGTGCAGCCACTGTGGAAAGCAGTATAAAGGTTTCTCAAAAACTGAAAACAGAAATACCATATGACCCAGTAATTCCACCTCTGGGAATTTACCTGAATAAAACCAAATCACTAATTTGAAAAGATATACACTCGTATGTTTATTATAGCATTATTTACAATAGCCAAGATATGGAAACAACCTAAGTGTCCATTGATAGATGAATGGATAAAGATGTGGTGCATACATACAATGGAATATTAATCAGCCATAAAAAAGAATGAAATCTTGCCATTTTTGACAACACGAATAGACCTAGAGGGTATTATACTAAGTAAAATAGGTCAAACAAGGAAAGACAAATACTATGATTTCACTTGTACATGGAATGTAACAAAACATACAAAACAGAAACAGACTCATAAATACACAGAACATACTTGTGGTTGCCATGGGAGGGTGGAATGAATGAAATAGGTGAAAGGGATAGAGAGGTACAAACATCCAATTATAAAATAACTAAGACACGGGTATGAAAGTGTAGCATAGGAAATATAGTCAATAATTTTGTAATATCTTTGTATGTTGACAGATGGTAACTACAATTAACATGGTGAACATTTAGTAAAATTGTTAAATCACTCTTGTATATCTGAAAACAGTATATAATACTGCACATAAACATACTTAAGTTAAAAATTTGTTAAAAGCGCCTACATAAATTTATGGCTTGGGAATAAAAATAAGCCTAAAACAAATGCAAATAAAAGTAAAAAGAAACAAAAGCAAAAACTGTTTGACATATTTTGCATGGCTTGTAATTATTCCAGACAGAAGGATAAATCTTGTTCTTGTTACTCCATTGAGGGTAAAAGCAGAAGTGCAATTGCTTGTATTTTAAGGATTTATGCCTCTATGTTCACAAGACTAGCTTGTATTTCTTATACTTTCTCTGGTAAGGTCTTGATATATTGAGGAAATTGTGATAAACATTATTTTTCTAGGAATATGTCCTTTTTGGCTGAATTAAAAATGTGCTTAGGCTTTTGGAAAAGATGGCAAAGTAAGAAAGCATGGTGGAAAGCTCCTCTGACGCACACACCAAGGGAGCAGCTATAGCAAATACAGATAACCCTGAAAACGACCTGAGGACTAGAGAACAGATCATCTACACCTGGTGAAGAAAGGATCACGTTAATAAGGGTAAAGTGATCAGGACCCAAGCCCTTCCTCCATGCCAGCCAACAAGTGGGAGGGACAGGAATGTAATGGGGAGGGAAAAAGCACTCAGGAATCCCACATACCTGACCTGGAGATCTGCTCTGGGGACATGAATCCACACTGCATTGGGCTTTGTTGATTAACAGGGATGGACACCAAGAAGAGCTGGAGCACTCTGGAACACCAAGACTCCTGTCACTTGCAGAGAACAGGCATGCTCCTTTGGGCCCACTGAGACCCATCACAGAGGTGACAGTTTGAAAGATTCACCAGCAGTGGAAAGTGTGCCAGGGGTTGGAGGATGGAGGAAGTTCTCTCCAGAGGAGAAAGGACTTGCGGATGTGCTTCCCCAGCCTTCCCTCGGCCCAACTAGTTGGGTGCTCAAGAGAGCCCCAAACACTCCATCACCCTTGCTGGCAGTTCAGCCCCATGTAGGTGCTTTCCTCCTTGGCCAGCAGACGGTTTGACTTTGCTGCCTAGTAAGCAGAGGAACTTTTCTGGCTTTCCCTGCCTTCCTTCAGGAGGAACTTGCTTCCTCAGAGTTTGAATTGGAGAGAGAGGGTCACACAAGGCCTTCTGATGAACCTCCTACTGATATCAGATCTGTTTTAACTGCTTATTCAAATCACATGTCTTCTCCTAGACCCCTGCAATCACTCACCTGCTTTGATAAATCTCAAAAATACAGATTACAGACAGGGAACCCCCACCCTCACCCATGCCTTTGCATTTCCCTAGTGGTCAATCTAACTGCGGACCTATTTCTGTTGCTATCAAGGTGACTTTCGCTTTTACTTGTTGCTCAGCTTTACAGCAGAACATCCAAAAAGCTCAAAGGCAGGGTGAGGATATATCTGGGCTCCCCTCTGTCTGTCTGCCAGTTATTGAGTGTGAGACGGGGTATCATGAAGTGATACCACTGGAAATTCCTTCCTCAAGGAATGGCTAACAGCCCCACCTTGCATCAAACATTTGTGGCACAAGCTATTCAAGTGGTATGTAACAAATATCTGGAAGCATACCTTATCCATTATACGGATGATATTCTTTGTTCTCATGCAGACCCGGAAATTTTGCCTCAACTTCATGGGCTGCTTAAAATACAATTAAATATCCATGGACTTCACATTGCCCCTGAAAAGGTGTAAATGCAAGCTACAGTCTCCTATTTGGGAACTCATATTTTACAAAGAATCGTTCAGCCACAAAAGGTGGAAATAAGAACTAGGCACTTAACATACCCTGAACAATTTCCAAAAATTGCTTGAAGACATCAATTGGCTAAGACCTTTCCTGAGATTACCACAGGACAGTTACACTCTCTTTTCCAAGTCCTTCAGGGTGACACTAAGCTAACCCTTCTTCCTCTAGATGTAGAGATGAGGCCGAGAGAATCTCTGAGGTGTAGAGATGAGGCTGAGAGAATCTCTGAGCTGTCAAAGCATGCACGGCCCCAGGCTGGAAAATTCCACCCGAGCAAGGCGGGCAGACAGGAAAACTGCAGAAGCTAAGATAGAACCCAGGTCAGAAAAGCCCCTTCACCCCAGCCAATCAAGTACTGCCACCCCTGGGTAAAGTAGGTCACCCAGAAACAAGCAAGAACCACCTGCGCGAGTGCTGCTAACCGCCTTATGTAACCCAACCCTACATAAGGATGCTGAAAACAAGGGTTGGGGTCCTAGTCAAGGCTCCGCTGCGCCAGATGCGACTGGGACCCTAGCTGGAGCTAGCAATAAAATTCCTCTCTGCTTTTGCACTGCTGGCTGTGGACTTGTCTATTCACCCCCGGGACCCGAAACTCTGGGCAAAACATAGGCATTTGACACCCGCTGCCACGGATGCTTTAAAACTTGTTGGGAATGCTGCTCAGGTACTTCACCTTGATCCCCGAGCACCTGTTTCTGTTATTATTTTGTACCACCAGCCTGACTCCTACCGGTATTTTATGGCAACCTCTGGGACCACTTGAATGGATTCATCTCCCAAATTCTCCTTCTCAGCATCTTACTCCCTATCATGTTATAGTGTGTGATGTGGTTCGTAAGGCCAGGACTTGACTTAGGCAGCTTATGGCTGCTGAACCTTCTTTCATTATTGTTCCTTACAGTGCCCAGCAACAGGCTTGGGTGTGGTACACTTCTGAGGAATGGCAGCTAGCCTTTGCTAATTTCCCTGGGAAAATTGATTGACACTACCCATCTAACAAACTTCTACAGTTTCTTAAGGACATGCTTCTAACAAACTTTTACAGTTTCTTAAAGACACGCCTCTAACTTTTCCTAGAATTATGTGCAGTGCACCTATCCCTGATGCAATCACCATTTATACAGATGGATCCAGTTCAGGTACCGCTGCTATTCACACTCCTAATGGCCCTAGATCCTGCCACACTCACTACTGCACCGCCGAACGGGTGGAGCTGGAAGCTGTGCTTTGGGGTGCTTGAGTTATACCCAGAACATTCTCTTAACATTTACACTAATAGTAAATACGTGTTCACAGTATTCCTTACTATAGAAATAGCCATTATTTCTCAAGCTACTACTGAGGAAATTTTTCATCTTTTTCATAAAGCTCAAATGGCTATTAAACAGAGAAACTATCCAGTATATGTCGGACATCTCTGCACACTTCTTCTGGACCTTTGGCTACTGACAATGCAGCTGCTCATGCTGCTGCCCGAGAGCTCCCTCTACAGGGTTTAACTTTAATCTCAGAATCTCCATTCTTGGCTGCTCATCACTCTCATCAGTTATTTCACCAAAACTCCCATACTCAAAACAGTTTGGGATTACCCATGAACAGGCTAGACAAATAGTCCACACATGCCAAAACTGTCATTCTTTGCTGCCTACAGCACTCTTGGTGTCAACCCTTGAGGACTACTTCTAAATCAAATCTGGCAAATGGACGTTACCCACATCCCACCCTTTAAAAGTACACCTTTTGTTCATGTTTCCCTTGATACTTACTATGGCTTCATATGTGCTTCCCCTCAATTGGAAGAAGCCAGTAAACATGTTATTTCCCATTGTCTGCATCCATCTTCCATCATAGGCATTCTTAAAATTATAAAAACTGCTAATGGGTCTGGCTACACCGGACAAGCCTTCCAATATTTCTGTTCTACTTTTCAAATTCAACACATCACAGGAATTCCTTACAACCCTCAAGGTGGTGGAAAGAGCCCACCTCACACTTAAAAATCAATTATTTAAACAAAAAGGGGGAAAATATGGGACCTCCCCTGCAAATCAGTTAAACCTTGCCCTATTCACGTTAAATTTTCTTTCAGTGGACGAGCAAGGCCTCACAGCAGCAGACAGATTTTGCACACCTCAAAACAAGAAATTTGCTTTGGTCAGATGGAAAGACCCCCTCACGGGTCTTTGGCAAGGACCTGACCCTGTACTTATCTCGGGGAGAGGTCATGTTTGTGTTTTCCCAAAGTCTGCTACAGGTCCTCGCTGGCTCCCTGAAGAACTGGTCGAACACCATCGAGCAGTGCTCAACTCACGGGATGAGGATGAGGGCCACCCACCCAGTCCGCCTCCCTCGATGCCCAACATCACAACAAACGTGGAGAACCCATCCTCCAACGTAGAAACCGCTCAGGAGGCTGACTCAAGAGGGAACGGCGATGATCAACTGACAAGGTCTGACTCATGCCTGATAAGCTGTCCTTGGCGATAGTCATCATTTTGACCCAGGTAGGAGTAGTGCAGGGAGAGAACTATTGGACCTTTTATCCAAATCCTCCAGTATTACATCCAGTTACCTGGGGTGATGAGTTGGTCCCAGTATCTGTAAATGCCAGATCCTGGGAGGACACCCAGGACCAAATGGACTGTGCTGGCAGCAATCAGCATTATTTAATTATTCCGGACAGATGGTGGATCCTCCTTCATGTGGAGCCCACCAACCCATGGACGGATGTTTGTTGTTAGGACATATAAGTAAAGCTGCTGCAGGAGGTACTGAGGAAGCTATCATTACTGGAACCTCAGACCTTGATAAATATATTTCTACTGTTTCTTTTGTAGGACTACCCACTACCACCATTGTTGTAGCCCCAACTCATCCTTCTTTACCTAACTGTGCAAATACTACCAACGGAGAGTTGAAAAAATTTGTTAACTGGGTAGACTGTGCTCACCTATGGCTGCCCAACACAAATCCAGTCATTCCTCAGAATTAGTATACGACCGGTCCTATCACTTAACTGGACCTATTCAACAGGGAATGACACCTACAGGATATATATCACCCATTTTTACCACGTCACGGCACAAGATGCAACATGAGTTGTGGCATATTTGGGCTGCCACAGACTATGTTAACTTTTCTTCCACCTCTTCAGGTGCCTCACATCTTATGCGTCCTTATGGAGTACAAACCTGCATACAACCCCCATATGTGTTGCTTGTAGGACCTTTTACTGTCTCTTTCCAAGGAGATTTATATCACATTATCTGCACAAACTGCAACCTAACCACATGTGTACCTACCTGGAACAAAGGGAAAAATGTCCTAGTTCTTTCCCAGCCACCATATATTATGTTACCCTTTAATCTATCTAAACATTGGTATGATGACCCGGGAACACAAGCCCTTATAGAAATGAAAAATGAACTCTCCAGAAGCTGGAGAGCTATTGGACTTACAATTGCTGGATTAGTGACTGCTATTTCCATCCACATCACCGCTGTTACTTCAGCTGTGGCTCTCTCACAATCCATACACACAGCCCAATTTGTTAATCAATTGGCTCATAACATCTCTCAAACTCTAAAAACAGAGGAAGACATTGATTTAAAGATAGAGAGCCAACCTGCTGCCTTAGAGAGTACAATGTTAGCCATATGTGATGAGGTGGAATCCCCCCAGTGGCAGTTACGGCTTCAATGCCATGCTGCATTCAAAAGCATCTATGTTACTAATGCACCTTATAACAGTTCTTGGTGGGAATGGCATAAAATTCATACCTATCTCCTAGGAATATGACACTATATGAACCTTAGCCTTGATCACATAACTTACAACAAGAAATATTAGACATTCAAAATGCTCGATTGGATATGATAGATCCTTGAGATCTAGCAAAACAAGTTCTGGAACACCTTAAAAGTTTCAATCCTTTTGATATGCTAAAACATACCTTCTGGTATTTGCTTGCTTTGATATTTGCAATAACTGTGTTGTCTGATATTAGTCAGCTGGCAAACCTTCAAAAAAGAAGATACACAGACCAACTGAACCTACACCAACTATGACTTCAATTTGGAAATGAGAGGGGAAAGTTTTCAGCCCCCTGAAATTTTCTAATCTTTTCACCCTTTTTTCTATTTGATGGTACTGTAACTTTCTCCTTTCTTCTCAAACCAAACTTTTTCTAGAACCTCCCTACCCTGCTGTTCTTAAGGGAATATATGGCCTGAGTTCCCCAAAATATATTACCTAAGCTAGGGCCCTCCAGGCTGGCAAGGGAACCCCAAGGCAGTTGCTGGACGTGGAGGCTGTAGAGATATAAACAACCAAAGAGACAGAGAACTGACTCTCAAAAAATGCCACCTTCTCACGTGCCTCACATTACCCTGATTGGCCCTGGAAGATGGCTGGTTAGCCAAAGACTGGTAAGATTCCTCAAGGGAGGAACAACCTAAGACAGGCACAGTCACAGAGGGGCCAATATAAAGTGTATATTAATGACACTTTGATGAAAGAGAATAATTTAAAATAATTGTTTTATTTGAAAAGCCAAAAAAAAATCTGTCACAACATAAATTAGTCATGGGGATGAAAATACAGTATAGAGAATATAGTCAATAGTTCTGTTAGATCTTTCAATGTTGACAGTAACTACAGTACTTGGGTGAGGATTTAATGATGTATGTAACTGTTGAATCACTATGCTGTATGCTTGAAACCAATGTGTTTATCAACTATGCTTCAATAAAAAAATTAATTAAAATGTGTCTAAACTGTTCTAAACATCCTATTTTAGTGTTTGTACATCTGTCTTTACATTCCCTGTTATTACTTTTTTACTTGATCAGTCTCACTAGAGCTTTCTCATTAATATTAGTCTCTGGATAGAAGCAACTTTGACTTTGTTGGTTCTATTTTATACTTGTTTTTTATTTCATTAATTTGTTTCTTACCTTTATTTCTATCTTTCTGCTTTTTTAGATTCCATTCATCATTCATTTTTTAACTTGTAAAGATGGATCTTCAGCTCACTCATTTTCAGCTTTTCTTCTCCATTGGTGGCTATAGACTTCTAAGTATTGTTTCAGCTGTACCCCACAAATTTTAAAACATAGTGCTATTGCTACAATTCAGTTCAAAATGTTTTTCAATTTCCCATTATTTCTTCTCTGACCTGTGAGTTAATCAGAAATGTATTTCTTACTTTCAAAACACAAAGGTATTTTTTTTATGTATCTTTTAATTAATTTCTAACTTAAAAGTGGTATGGTCAAAGAATATGAATTGTATACTAGTCTTTGGAAATGTGCTGAGATTTGCTTTATGGCCCACTATGTGGTCATTTTTTGTAAATGTTTTGTGTATGCTGGAAAAGTACATTTTCTTCCTGGGTAGATGTTGTATTCTACATACATGCATTAGATCAAGTATGGTAACAGATTATCCAAATATTCTGTATGCTTACCATCTTCCACAAGGAAATTTGCTTTCTTCTTGCAATCTTGTATATTTTTCCTGTAAGGAGTTGCCTTGATAGAAAGGTGAGCTTAACTCCTCTACATTTCTGAACTTCACCTGAGTATGTGTTGAGTGACCTCCTGCAATGCTATATGGAAGAAAAGCAGAGCCACCACAACAGACACTTTAGGTTGACACTTGCAACATGAACTGATTTAGGAAGACAATGATCACACTCACTGATTCAGTTACACTGAAATCAGATGGGCTGAGGGGATGTGTGGTCAGGGCCCCAGAGTATCTGCTCCATTTACCTTTCTTGACATCCCCTCATACTACTAAGTCAGCTCTGATATTGATGCTTCAAGATGGTTCTCCACCCTGGCTACTCTATTCAGGAGCACATTCCATAAACATTGGAGTAGCTGAGAAGATGCTAGACTCTGACATCCACCTGATTTATCTTGTTAATTTAGTTGAGTGTCTCCTCAATGCTGGATATTCTCTGGTGGGCAATGACAAGAGATATAAAGATCTACACATTTTCTACTCATTTTCTTAGGTTCATCTGCATGACTTTTCCTCAAACTTGTCTCCAATTTTCTATTATTGATCTTCTGAAGGTCCATTACCAACTAGCTAAGCCATTTGGCACTGTCTAGGAGTCCATATATATTCTCACCTCAGGCCACTTCCTTCAAATTTGATGCCCAGGCTCTTCTCACAGTTCTGCCCACCTGGAAGATTTTCCCTCACCATTGCTGTAGTTTAGCATCATGCCACATTTTGGCTCATGCAGTATATTGAGTCAATTCATTTTTCAACAAAATCTGATTTTTGGCCCTAAATTAGCCATCTTCCTCTGCCATCAGGTCATTCCCTCAAAAAAGCCAAGTAGATGTGAGCTAAAGATGTGTTACTGCAAAAGAGATAGGTGACATGGTGGGGTGTGTGTGTCTAGACCATTTGTTTATGTAGCTTACTTGTGCCCTCTAGACCTCCCCAGGCCTGGTCTCAAATGCATCATTTTAACTGTATTATAGATTACTGCTAAATTAGCTCATAATGGATAGCTTTTTTCACATAGTCACTTGATATTTCATGGACAAGTGCTCAAACATTTCAGGAGGTGTTTTTCAAAAATCATGTGATTCCCTGTTGCAAAAAGTATGACCTTGCTCCAGAACCCAAGGGATTCTCCTTGTGAGAGAGATTTTTTTTTTTACTCTACCATGGACCTTTAATAACAAGGGATCTGCCAAATCATATAATCTGAGCAGTATGGCAATTTGCACTGCAGCCTGGACCCACAGCAGAGCCACCCTCACTCAAAACTGACAGCCTTCTGAATTCTCCAATAAATGGTCTGGAGCAGTATATACCGTCTCTAAAATCCAATAGGCCCATCAAGTATTGTACCTCCTTCTTAGTGGTATGGAGTACAAGGTATAGTAACTTGTCCTTTACTTAAAAGTGTCGTCCCATCATTCCCTATACTGCTGGATTCAAAAATGTCAATGATGTGGCAGATATCTGCATCTTTATAGGACTTATGTCCCATTTTTCTGGCAAGTATCTTAGTAGGGTATCAAGAGTATTTGTCATTTCCTGCTTGCCAACTGTGATTAGTATGCCATCAATATACTATATATACAACATCACGGACCAGCATAATGGTTTTATGATCAAAGTTCTTGCAGATTATTTTGACAAAACGTAGGAGAGCTAACATAGACCCAAGACAAGAGTTTTTATATACTGCTGCCCTCCTATTTAAAAGCAACCTGCTTGTGATCCTTTTTGCTTAGAGATGAAGTAATGCTCTTGCAGATCAATAGCTGAATATCAAGTGCCAGGTTAAGTTGACCTATTCAAGTAGATACCTTATCTGGCATAGCAGCCATTTGGCTAACTTAAGTTGAAAATTATCTGCTAAAATCCATCTGGGATCACACAAGTCAAGTGAACAACACAATGCACCTATTAGGTTGTTCATGTTGATTCTAATTTCTGTAATTCCATCTAGGCTGCAGCACTGCCTCTGATATACTCTACTGCCTGGGACAGGGGACAGGTACTGAGGCTTCTATTTGAACTTTTATACTCTGATGGTTCTTGCCCAACTGCTAAGTATATGCATCCTAATTACGTACATAGGGGACACAGAAATGACCACTATGTGAATTTGTGCATTTTTGGGACCTACTATGGGGCATCCTTTGACCAGGGCTCCATTATCACCTGGCCTTCATGAGCCTCCACTTTAACCAAAGGGCCAGCGATGGCATTTTGGATCTCTAGGAATAATATCAGTTCATATTCTGTATCTAATAGCCCTGGAAAGTCTAACTCTAAGTATATATGTTTTTTTTTAATGTTGGGATACAGTCTCAGAGTACTCTATTATCCATGCCTCTATCATGCTATACTGTATTGTGGAATCACTGTTCATAAAATCATGCCAGGTTTTTCTCCCGATTTTTGAAGTACTTTTTCCTAAAATTGAAGTCACATTTCTGACCCTGCCCAGCTGTTATTAAATCCAAATTGACATGCTTATTTATTCTATCATTTTCACATCCATTAATTGTCAATCAGGATTAAATCTAATGTAGCCAATTCTCTATATTTTTTACATCATTAGCCTGGTATTCATTCTGCTTTTTAATCAGTGGCTCTGTTTTTGTCCAATAGTTGGAAAAATGTCCAGTAGCTTTCTGGAGAGTTGAAATTATCCATCATGTTGTAGTATGCCTCTGTACCAATTTCATGATCAGTATTAAGAATTGTCAATGAGGAGTTGGTATGGCCTATAATATCTCCTACAGTTAAATTATTTTTGTTTACTCTCCTTTAATCTTCAAAGTGTGCCACCATATTTCCTCTCTTAGGTTTCATTAAGTAGTATAACTTCTTAACCTACACTTATTTTTGTACAACTATTCCTGAATGAGGCATTCAATAATCATCAACTTTGTATGACACAGGTATGTTTCATTCCATCAAGCTTCCGTGAAACTTCTTAGTAATATTGTCTTCTAAGAAGTTCAAAAATTTCCTTTGCAGTTTAGTTGAGTAACAAAAATAGATTTCCAGAATCTTAGGATGTCAGAAAGCCTTTTACCCAACTTCTGCTACCTTCCTAGTTCTTCAAAGCCCTACAACATGTAGGGGAAGAAAACTTGTTATTTATTGAATTAAATGGTTCTTTCATCATTTAAATTAAATGGTAGACTCATCATTATTTTGGTTGTTTAAAAAACTTTTATTAATAGGCTAAGTAAACTTCAAGTCTTGAGAGAGACAGGGTGTACTTTTTATGACACAAAATAAAATGAAGTTTTGATACTTTCATTACTGGATCTATACTTTTCTACTTTGATTAGGTATCTCCCTTATAGCTGCAGTTTTTCTTTCAAGCTGGGCTTATTTTTTTAAACTTGGGCTATGGGCCCGTGTTGGTTTTCATTGCTTGTTTAAATAACCAGATAATAGGGTTTGAAATCAGGATCCTTGCTCTATTTGATGACAGCTTGGCTTAATTTACATTGTAGTAGTTCTAAAATTTTCAGTACGCCCTCTTCACTGAATTCGACTTTGCTCTTATTCTTTAATTGTTTTACAAATCCAGTAAATACAAAAAGCCTCCTAGGTCTTAAAATCTATTTTTTTCTTGAGAGATGTACAGATTTAAGAACAATCTCTCTCTTCTGCCAATACAGAGTTATTTTATTTTTTCTGAGTAGGGCTACACTGTATTCACTCTGCCTAGTAGTGTACACATTTTTTTTTTTTTTTTACTTTATGTGTATAGCAAGCTGTAGGGTTGTATCTTAGGACAGCAAACTGGCCCCTCAAAAGAGAATCATGTCATAGTGTTACTTCATGAAGCTACTGTGGCCTATGACTTGATCCTCACCTTTGTAGATAACAAAATCTAATCACTCAGAAAACTGATCACAGTGATCATTCACAAAAGATGGATATTAAACCCGAATGCTAATTTACAAAAAAATATATACTAGACAGTCATACTGACCAATTTTTATACTTCACTTAACTAATAAGTTTTGTGGGAAGCAAATGTATAATTATAAGCCTACACGGTAAGCACTGAATCAGAACAAAGTAGAATTAATTGTCTATTGGAAACAAAACAATATGGTCTCACCATACATCTCTTATACCGTTTTAAAGTAAATCAAATGTTTAGAATGGCCAGTTAGGGTATTTACTACCAGTTTTGCCTCTTTAGCCAAGATTTGAAATTCTGGCTAAGGTGACAATTGACAATGAGGGTGGATTTATAGGACATTAAGCACTTCTAGGGGATTCTAGGATAAGCCTGGAAAAGAGAACTACCCCCAAAACTGGAGTTCTTGCAAGCACATGAGAAAGGGGGAGGGGAAATGAAATGGAAACAGCTCATTTAATGAACTCTTTCTAGAATCTTGGTCAAGTGTAGGACAAGATGGGTAATATGAGATTGAGGAAAATATTATTTTCTAGGTTGAGAGACTTGGATATGTTTAATGTTGATGGGAATAGCTGGAACACAGGAAAAGATGGACAGTATGTGTAAGAGTAAATAACTGATGAAGGGAAGTCCTTAAGGAGACAGGGATCCAAATTAGAGGTAAGTAGATTATCAAGAAGGAAACCTAGATGACAAAGAGGTAAAGTAAGTGCAGGTTTAAATTAAGCTGACAAATTTCAGGACAGAAAATTGTATGAATTCTCTTCTGATGGCAGCTATTCCCTTTGAAGCAGAAGGTGAAGTCACCTGCTAAATGCATGTGCATCTATCGGTGGCGTCATAACAGACTGAAGAGGAGTAGTGGAAATATGACCTAGATGGAGATAAAGTTTAATAATACCAAGATGGATTTTTAAGCAATAGTATAGAGTCAAAAACATGTAGGTTAGGGTAAGGTTAAGCTACTTTACAAACAGGTCCTCAAAATTCAGTAACTTAAGAAGACAGGATTTTATTTCTCTCTCAGGTAACACTCCAAAGAGAATGTTCCAGGTCACTTAGGCACCCAGATTCCTTCTATTTAGTTTTTCTACCATCCCTATGGTGCCTCATCTGCATGGTTGAAGTTGGTTTGCAGGCAATTCCAGTTCTAGGAAAGGGAAAGAAAGACCTTGGAGGAGCACATTGTAATGTTTTAATGCCCAGGCCTGAAATGGTATGTATCTTTTCTGCTTGTATTCTTCTGGTGAGAACTTAGTCACTGAAGAGGCTAGGGAAATACAGTGTCTGGCCACAGGCTCGGCTAAAACTCTGTAATTATAGAAAAAGGAGAAGAACACATTTTGATGAAAAATTAGTAGTATTCACCATGGCATGGTTGTATGTTTTTCTCTAACAATATACAACAACTTACATAGAGGGAGAAAAAAAAGACAGTAAATGAATTCAGTAAGCTTTTTCCATGTTTAACTAACGGACCAAAAATTTTAGGATAATGTAAGGGAGTGATTTGAAGGGATAGGCCATCATAATACATAGGCTAAATAAGAAAATGAGTAACAGCAGCCAACAGTTTGCATTTACTCATCACTTATTATGTGTCAAGTATTAATCTATGTGCTCTAAGTGTATTGACTTAATACTCATAATAACCATTTGAGTTAGGTACCATTATTCAGCTTCAAAACTGAGAAAATAAAGGCACAGAGAGATTAAGTAACCTCCCCAAAGTGACACGCAGAGCCAGGCTCCTGGCTCAGAAGTAATCTGGTTCCAGAGCCCACACTCTTGACCCCATTATTATATTGTCTCAATGAAAGCAGTTACTGTCTATTGAGTGCTTTCTCTATTCGGGTAGATACCATTATTTCATGTGCAATATCTAATTCTATAGTCATCATAACCTGAGGTAGCTATTGCTTCTATTTTACATTTAAGGAGACTGAAATCCAATTTTTCAATAACTAGCTCAAAAGCTTATAAACTCAAAAGCTCAAAAACTAGCAAAAAGCTTATAAAAGTGAAGAAACAAGTATCAAACCCAGATCTATGTGATCTCAAAGCCCATATCTTACTTTTAAATATCTAAATTTTTATTAATGATACAGAATTTATGAGAAGTGAAATTCTGCTACTGTAAGCATATAATTCAATGCAATTTAACAAACGTACACACATGTAGCATATAATCTAATCAGGGATATAACACTCCTACTATCCCACAAAATTTCCTCTTGTCCCTTTCCATTCAATTCCCCATTAGTGAGAGACAACCACTGCTCTGATTTCTATTATCATTCATCAGTTTTATCTGTTCTCAAAATTCATATAAATGGAATCATATAGTATTTACAGTATTGTTTAATAGTTTATTCTGTTCTTAGTATTTAAGTGTATGAATGTGTCAAGTTGCTTATTCATTCTTTTACTGATGGACATTTTAGTTTTTCCAGTTTTTGGCTAGATATGGAAAGGTACTATGAACATTAACATACAAGTCTTTTGGTGGACATGTATTTTTATCTCTTTCGGCTGCCTACCTAGGAGTGGTATTGCTGGATCATACAATAGATGTATGTACAATATTAAAAGGAACTGCCAAACAATTTTCCAAAGTGATTCCAGATGCACCACATCATTTGTTGTCAGTCATTTTAACACTAGCTATTCTAATTAGTATTCCATTGTGGATTTTATTTTCACTTTCCTGATGACTAAAGATGTTTAACACTTCCAATGTACACATGACCATCCACATTTATTCAGTGAAGTGTTTAAGCCTTTTTCCTATTTTTAAATTGAGATGGTTGTCTATTTTTTATGTGAGTTCTTTTTAAATTTTGGTTATGTTTTTTGCCCTATATATTTGCAGATCTCACTCTGTAGTGTGGCTTTTCATTTTCTTAATAGTTTTGAGAGTTTTTAATTTTGGTCATGTACAGTTTATTAATTTTTCCTTTTATAGTTAGTGCTTTTTGGGTCCTAAAAAATCTCTGCCTACTCCAAACAAAGGTCATGAAGTTAAACTCTTTATGCTTATTCTAGAATCTTTAGTTTTACTTTTACATTTAAATCTATGATCCACCTCATTCACTTAATTTTAAAATATCAGTTAGGGATTGAGTTTCTTTTTTCTCCTTATGCTTTTGCAACTGTTGCATCATTATTTGTTAAAGATTTTCCTTTCAGCATTGAATTACTTTGGTCCCTTGCTGGAATTCTATTAACTATATCTTCACATATTATATAAGTGAAGATACATTTAATTGCATATGAAGTATATATATATATATGTATATATATATATATATATATATACACACACACATATATATATAATACATTCTCTTCCATTGATATATTTATGAATTTTTTGGTTCTATTGGCAATTTTATAATTCTTGAAATATGGTAGTGTGAGTCCAACTTTGTTCCTTTTTGAGATCATTTTGTCTATTCTAAGCCCCTGATATTTCCAATTAAATGTTAGAATAGCTTGTCAAATTATTAAAACAAAACAAACGATTGGGATTTTCTTTGGGTTTGCACTGAATCTATACATCAATTTGGGAGAGAACTAACATCTTAGCAATATTGAATCCCATGTATATGGTATATATCTGTCTCTTTAATTCTTTGTCTTGGCATTGTTTTATACTTTTTAGTATAAAGGTCTTCATTAATTTTAAATTAATAACATTAACCCTACCCCTAAGTGTTTCATTTTTTGAGGCTGTTGTAAACCTTCAAAATAATTTTTTAATGCAAGAAATATATTAAATTTTGCATTTTGATCTACATTCTTAGCTTGCTAAATTCACTTATTAGTTCTGGTAGTTTGAAAATTCCTTAGGATTTTCTATATATATAATCATGTCATCTGTGAATAGAGATTCGTTTCTTCTTATAATGTTTGCCTCTTATTCTTGCCATATTGTACTGTCTAGTATACTTCAGTAAAACACTGAAGAGATGAGGGCAGACATTCTTGTCATGTCCCTTATCTCAGGGGAGAGAGTACTAATTTTTTAAACATTTAGTACGATGTTAGCTATAGATTTCCTTTATCAGGATGAGGATGCTCCCTGTATTCCTAAATTTGCTGAATTTGTATTATATGAGTTTTGACCTTTATCAAAGCTTTTTCTGCATCTTTAGGGATTATATGTTTTTTCTCCTATATTTTGTTTATTCTGTGAGTTATACTAATCTATTTAAAAATATTAAGCCAACCTTGACTTACTGGCCATGAGACCCACTTGGTAATTACATAACACTCCTTTTGTATCTCTGGATTTGGCTTCCTAATATTTTGTTGAGAATTTCTGTATCAATGTCAGAGGTCAACAAACATTTTCTATGAAAAGCCAAACAGTAAATGTTTTTGGAAAAAAACTGATATTGTTCACTATTCGATTACGCTGCTATAGTACAAAAGCTGCTATGCATAATATATAATCAAACTTCATTTTCAAAAACAGAAACAGGCAAGCCAAATTTGGCTCGTGGGCCATAGTTTGCTGACCTATAGTCTATGTTCAGAAGGAATATATTCTTTTCATGTATTGTTCTTATTTGACTTTGGTATTATTCTTATGTTGGCCTCATAAAATTATATGGATTTTTCCCTCCTCATCTACTTTCTGAAAGAGTTTCTGTAAGATTATTGATAGTATTTCTACATTAAATGTGTGCAAAACTTCATTAGTAAAACTCTTTGGGCCTGAAGCATTCTTTATGGGAATGTTTTTAACTATAAACACAACTTTTTTCACAGATAAAAGGCTATTCAGATTTTAGTTCATCTGTGTTGGTTTGGTACACTTGTTCAAGGTATTATTCCTCAAAGTTGTTAAGTTTCATGCCATAAAGGTGTTCTTAATATTCCCTAATCATATTTCATTCTGCATATTGGTTATTTGTATTCTTTTTCTCTTGATCAATTTCCTAATTTTATTAATATTTTCAATGAATCAACTTTCAGCAGTGTTAATTTTCTCTATTGTTTCTGCATCATTGGTTTCTGTTTTTTTCCATACTATTTCCTTTAGGTTTAACTTGCTTTTTTGCTTTCTTTTCTAGCTTCTCAAGGGGAAAACTTGGACCGTGGATTTAAAAAAAATTTTTTTTTACAAATATAAGAATATAAAGCCATAAATTTCCCTTTAGTTACTGCTTTAACTGCATCTCACCAATTTTAACTTTTGTGTTTTTATTACGAACCAGTTAAATACCTAAATTCCCTTTTTATATATTCTTTGACTCAAGGGTTATATTGCAAGATTGTTTAATTTCCACATATTTTTCTAGATGTTAGTGATACTTATTTTATTTACATTGTGGTCAGAGAACATACTCTGTAAGATTTGTCTTCTGAAATTTATTGAGACCTGAACTGTAGCCCAGCACCTTCTCTATCAGCTCTCCATGTATATTGGAAAGGAATGTGTATACTGCAGTTGTTGGTAGTGGTATTCTTTAAATGTCAGTTAAGTCAAATTAGTCTATGGTTATGTCCAAATTTTCTATATCCTTACTGATTTTATGGTTTCTTATTCTTTAAATTACTGAAAAACGTAAGTTAAACTCTCCCAGCATGGTGTGGATTTCCTATTTCTCCCTTTATGTTCTAAAGTCTGTTATTTGCTCTATACACATTTAGGAGCATGTCTTCCTAATGAAAGGGTCCTTTTACCATTATGACCCACCCTTCTTTCTCTCCAGCAGTACTCCTTTTGAAGTCTACTTTGCTAGAATTTAATAAGGTCCTTAAGGTTTTTATGCTTAATGTTTGTCTAGTGTATCTTTTTACTCTCAGCCCGTAGGTGTCTTTATATTTAAAGTGTCTCACACTGTTTATGATCAGAAATGTCTTCTTTTTGATCATTGCTCCCTAAGATTTTTTTGTTTGCTTTTAAGATTTTCTATCTTTAGTTTTCAAGATTTTCACTACTATATGCCTATATCCTGCTTAGGGTTTGCTGAGCTTAGAGGATCTACAGATTGTTTTTTTTTTCTCTACCAAATATGGGATATTTTCAGTCACAGTTAGTACATTTTTTTCCTCTCCCATTTTCTCTTTTTTCTTTTCTGCTTGTCTCACATTTCTTGGTTGTTCTGTTCATATTCAACTATTTTTCTCTCTACTCTTCAGTCAGTATTTTCTATTAATCTGTTTTCAAGTTAACTGACTTTTCTGTCATTTCTGATCTGTTAGGGCCACAATGGAAATTTTTTACTTCAGATACTTATTTCAAATATTTTGGTTCTAGAATTTCACTACATTTATATCTTCTTTTTGCTGTTCATTATGTAGATCTTTTCTTTTAAATCATCAAAAGTATTTATGATAGTTGTTTTCCAATCCTTGTATGCTAATTCCAATATCTGGGTCATTTTGGGGTTAGTATCTAATAACTGGCTTTTCTATAGGTTAGGGGCCATACTCTATTCCTTCTCATGTATAGTGATTTTTTTGTGTGTGTGTGTTGAACATTGTGGTAGATATATAAGAGTGAGTTTGGATTTCTGGATTATTTTGCTTTCTTTTAAAGGATGCTGAATTAAATTATTAGCAGATCTTCTTGATCCTTTCAGGCTTGGTTTTACCCTTTGCTAGGGTTGGTCTGTTTCAGTTTTGATTAGTTTTATGGTGTGCCTTTATTCCAGAGCTTGATCCTTATACCTGAAGTGTGACCTTGCATGCCTAAGGTACTCAGCAAGTATCCTTTTCTGTGGCTGGGCTAGAACTCAAATATTTCCTAGCACTGTGTGATTTCTGGTATCTCCTCTCTATTCATCCCCATAGCAGGGACTCTTAATATATTAAGTCTTGCACATTTTCATCTTGCACATGTAAAGCCTGCCCTTTGTAGGGACTTGAGGAAAACCCCATCTTCTGTTGCTACTCTCTCTGTGAAGCTTCTTTATCTGTGTTATTCTGCTCCATAGATTCTAGCCATTGTAGCAACTCTGAACTTTGTTGTGTGCCTCCTCAGCTCAGCATGATCACCACTCCATGTAGGATCCCTGCACCATAGATGTAGCTGACAGTCTGCCTCCAATCTGAGAGCCTGGGCAAATGGAAGGGCTTACCTTGAATATTTGTGTGGGAATTATACGGAATTATATATAAAGTATGAAAATCATATGTATAAGCACTTTTGCCTTGATGGTTTGTTTATGGTTCATGATTGTAGTCAAGACAGAAACAGTAGCCAAGACAGAAAGAGTTTCTGTGTTCCTTCACCATGAGGATCTGTTCGTTATCCTTCAGAAAGTGAAACTGTTGAGAGTTGAACTTAATTAATGATTGTGCATGGAAACCCCAATATTGTTAACAACCATTTTATCAATAAATATGAGAGATGCCTTCTCAGCACCACTCTTGCGCTGTCACGCCTTGAGTCCTCTGGCTGGTCCTTAAGATCTTTGATGAACAATCGCGTCTCTTCCCTCATCTGCGGGTCAGAGGCAGGGAGGGGACCCAACAAGTGGCGCCCAAACAGGGACCTGAAAGACGGTCAAAACTAAGGGCGGAGAACCTCCGCTAGGCGGCACTTGCAATTCTAAGGCGGGGAAGCTCCGAAGATCCTCGATCCGGTAAGATTCCCGGGAAAGCGTACATACGGAACAGGATCGAGACGTCAGGGACACTAAAATGGGCCAAACAGAAACTAAAGCAACTAAACCGGAGGATTATTTAAAATTACTCCGTGCCCTCCTAAAAATGTCAGGAGTGAAAACTTCTAAAAAAGATTTTGCCCAACTCTATAAGTATATTAAAAAATATTGTTGTTGGCTACCACCACAAGGGACACTTAAACAAGCTGATTGGGATAATGTTTTAAGAGATTTTAAAAAGGCTCACGGGCAGGGAAATGTCATCCCTGTGCCTATTTGGTCTTTATGTAATTTGATCACTCTCGCCTTGCAGCCTTTGCAAACTCCCCCACTGTCTGAAACTAAGTCAGATACACAAGAGTGCGAGAGAGAACTCTTAGATGATGTGGAAAAATCAAGTAGGCAATCTCCATCCCCACATCTACCTAACTCCTCTTCATCCTCCTCTTCCTCTTCTTCAGAGACCGAGAATGAGAGTTCTGTTTGCTCCTCTCATCATAAAAAATCCCCAGTCTCTGTTCCTGCAACGTCTGCCTTCATGGCAGGAATACGTAAAGCTCAGAGGGAGGGTGGTATAGATGCTTATCTGACACCCTTAATAGCACCAGTTAGTTTAACTCCTTTTGGGCCAGGTGAGGATCCTGATTTTCCACAAGGAGGAGTCAAATCACTTTATACATCTATTCCTTACAAGACATTAAAAGATTTTAAACAGGCTATTTCTTCATATGGTACTAATTCTCCATAGTTGTGGGTCTCTTGAGGGGGTTAGCAGAACAGGAAAGGATGATTCCTCATGATTGGGATTTGTTGGCTCATACTTGTCTGGACTCTTCTGAGTTTTTACAATTTAAAACCTGGTGGTATGAGGACGCAAAAGCACAAGCTTTGAGAAATCAGCATGCCAATCCTCCAATTCTTAGAACTGCTGAACAACTAGCAGGACAAGGAGACTGGCTGAGATAGAGAGACAAGTTAGATATGAAGACATAGCAGTAACACAAGTACGTTTGTGTTGCTTAAAAGCCTGGGAGAAAATACAAGCAGCTGGAAAGCCTGTCTTGCCATTTAGTAAACTTAAAGAAGGGCTTAATGAGTCCTATGTTGACTTTGTTGCGAGATTGCAAGATAATTTGAGAAAGACAGTAGCACATCCAGAGTTGAGAGATGTGTTGTTACAGATGCTAGCCTATGATAATGCAAATACAGAGTGTCAGAGAGTTCTTAGACCTTTAAAAGCTGCAGGAGCTAGGATGGAAGATTATATCAAAGCCTGTGCTGATATAGGTTCTCCTACATATCAAGCTAATTTACTAGCAACTGCTATGAAAGGAAAGTCAAAGAGAAATGCAGGAAATTTAAAGTGTTTTGGTTGTGGCAGACAAGGGCATATGAAAAAAGACTGCCGATCGCAGAAGAGAACAAAAGAGTCAAATTTTAAAAATAAACTGCCGTCTGTTTGCCCAAAATGTAAAAAAGGGAGACATTGGTCTAATGAATGTCGTTCAAAATTTGATAAAGATGGTAATCCTATCAATGAATCTCAGCCTTTAAACCTCTAATCGGGCCAGCCTCTGAGGCCCTAGAAAATAATACAGAGGCATCCTCTCCAAGTAAAAGAACATGGCATGATTTACAAGCTACAACTAAAGGAAGTGCTGCTGTAGATCTTGCCTCTTCTCAATCTGTATATTTACACCCATCACAAGAAGTTCAATTACTTAGTACAGGAATTTTTGGTCCTTTACCAGCTAATTCTGTAGGATTACTTTTAGGCCGTAGTAACTGGACTCTAAAAGGATTAATAGTAAGACCTGGAGTTATTGATCAAGATTATATGGGTGAGATTAAAATAATGGTGTCATCTGATAAGGAATTATATATACCTCAAGGAGAAAGAATTGCTCAATTACTTTTACTTCCCTATCTCCCACCTTCAACAACACCTTATGAGAGAGGACAAGGTGGATTTGGAAGTACAGATAAACAAATATGGCTTAATACAAAAATTACATCTGATAGACCTCAATGCAAGATCAGTATTAAAGGCAAGTCTTTTACAGGATTGTTAGATACAGGAGCTGATGTATCTGTAATTGCTCTTAAATATTGGCCAAAAAATTGGCCCAAACAAGAGAAGCATATTCAAGTTTCAGGTATTGGTACAGCTTCTCAAGTATGGCAAAGTTCAGCTACCTTGCATTGTCTCGGTCCTGAAAAACAATTAGCTTTGTTAAAACCTTTAATTGTTGATGTAGCAATTAATCTCTGGGGACGAGATTTAACACAACAATGGCATACTACATTATCTTTTAATGAGCCCTCATCAGTTCAGTCTTTTTCTTAGGGGTCATTGATAAACGGCTGCCAGCTCCTATACCATTACAGTGGACCACTGAGACACCTGTTTGGGTGGATCAATGGCCCCTCAATAAAGAAAAATTGGCAGCCCTACACACATTAGTTCAAGAACAACTTCAGTTAGATAGGTTAGAATTTTCCACGAGTCCATGGAATTCTCCTGTATTTGTTAGAAAAAAGAAATCAGGAAATTGGAGACTTTTACAAGATTTAATACAAATTAATGCAGTTCTTAAACCTATGAGACCTTTGCAACAAGGCCTCCCTTCTCCAACTATGGTTCCAAAAGACTGGAACATGGCTATAATTGATCTCAAAGATTGTTTTTTTTACAATTCCTTTAGCTATAATGGATAGGAAAAAAGTTTGCTTTTACTGTCCCTTCTTCAAATTTGCAGGCACCTTCAGAAAGATTCCAATGGAAAGTACTTCCTCAAGGAATGTTAAATAGCCCTACAATTTGTCAAAATTATGTGCATAGAGCTCTTCAGCCTATACGTGAAAAATGGTCTTCAGCTTATATCATTCATTATATGGATGATATTCTCATAGCCCTGCCTAGGCATTTATCTCTTACCAATATTCTCAATGAGACTGAAACTGAGTTAAAACAATGGGGATTACAAATAGCGCCAGATAAAATACAGATACAATACCCAATGAATTATTTGGGAAATAAAATTCAAGAAAATTCAATAATTCCTCAGAAAATTCAAATTAGGAGAGATCATCTTAAAACTAAATGATTTTCAAAAGCTCTTAGGAGATATTAATTGGATCCGACCATTATTAGGAATTCCTACTTATAAATTACAACATCTTTTTAATATTTTAAAAGGACCCTCAGATCTTAATAGTCCTAGAGACTTAACCTCAAAAGCTGAGGAGAACTCAAGTGGATAGAACAACACATTCAAAAAGCTCAATTATCAAAAATTGACTTACACAAACCCTTACTTTTATTAATCTACTTTACTCCTCATTCTCCTACAGGATTGCTCTGTCAATGTGATGGTTGGTTAGAATGGATATTTCTGCAGTATCAAACTAAACCCTCCTTACAACCTTACATTGACAAAGTAGCCTCCATTATCCTTAAAGGACGCCAGAGACTAAGACAGATGATTGGTCAAGACCCTCACTCTATTATTGTTCCTTTATCTAAACAAAATATTATGCAACTATTTCAAGAAAATACTCATTGGCAAATTGCACTTTCAGATTATTTAGGAAATATTGGCTGTCATTACCCTAAGAATAAGTTATTTTCATTTTTTCAGTGCCATCAATGGATCCTTCCTCATAAAACTTCTCCTAATCCATTATTAAATACTGTTACCTGTTTTACAGATGGTACAAAATCTCTTAAAGCAGCCTATATAACTTGTTCTGGTTTGTCAAAAACTTTTCAAACATCTTTTACTTCTGCACAACAAAATGAGTTATATGCTGTGTTGCAAGCTTTGCAAGATTTCCCAAGTCCTGTCGATATTGTTACTGACTCTGCTTATGCTGCTTTTTCTGTTCCTCTATTAGAAACTGCAACATTGGGCACCGTACAATCTCCTATTAATACTTTATTTTCTCAATTACAGGTGTGTATCCGTCAACGTCTACATCCCTTCTTCATTACTCATATACGATCACATTCTAATTTACCAGGTTCTTTATCATATTATAACGATAAAGTAGACAAGCTTGTTTCTTTAGTTACTTGCTCACCAGCTCAACGATATCACGACCTGACTCATGCTCCTTCTTTCACCTTACAGAAGCGTTTTTCTCTTTCTGCATCTGAAGCTCACAATATCTTGAATTCTTGTCCAACCTGTTCTCAAATTAATTCTCCTTGTTTGCAAGCAGGAACTGTTCCCAGGGGAACATGTCCTAACGCCCTATGGCAAATGGATGTTACTATTGTTCCTGAATTTGGAACTCTTAAGTATGTTCATGTTTCTATTGATACTTATTCTTCCGCTTCGTGGGCAACAGCTTTACCAGGAGAACGATCTCATCATGTTATCACTCATCTTTTACAAGCATTTGCAATACTAGGCATTCCTGCCGCCATAAAAACTGACAACGCTCCAGTTTACCTCTCCTCTATGCTAAAGAGATTTTTTCAGCTGTATAGTATTACTCATAAAACAGGCATTCCTTACAATTCTACAGGTCAAGCTCTAATTGAACGTCGTCATCTTACTCTTAAGTATTATTTGCTAAAACAAAAAGGGGGATTACTCCCAGACATGATAAAATTAACAGCAAATCAACGCTTAATGCATGCTTTACATGTTCTTAATTTTGATCTTTTCAAAAGTGATGGATGATCAGCTATGGAAATACATTTTTCTGACAATGTTTCTTTTCCTGAAACAACAGCAGTTCCTGTATGGTGGTCTCCAATAGGTTCTTCACAGTGGTATAAAGGTCATACAAAGTGTGGGGCAAAGGGTTTGTTTGTGTCATTACAGAGGATCAACGCTTGATTTGGCTACCCAGAAAAAGAATTAAGATACGATATGAAGAAGAACTTCCAATATCAACATCCTCAGAAAGAGCTGCTCCAGAGGATGGCCACCAACAAACTTCATCACTGGAATGAAGCCTCCTGGATAGTGAAGTTTCTACTTCTAATTTTGGTGATAACATTCATACATACACACACTGCACAAGCTTGCACTATTACAGCTAGTGTGAGCAGTCCTCCATATTTAGGACGAGGAGTAGTCCTTCAGTGTGTATCCACCTGTTCTACTCCTGTAGGTCCTATAGTATGGAAAAAAGATGGCAAAGAGATATATAGACAAAAGTATGGAGGAAAGCTTGGATGGAATAATGCAACTGATCAGTCTAAAAGAGACAATAGTCGCTATGATATTTATAAAACAGTTTTGACCAGAAATGATATTGGCAATTATTCTTGTAAGAAATATCAAAAAGGATCTCCTGATATATTATATAAAAGTAGTTATGTCTACTTAGCCACATCCCTTAAAATGGAGTTTCCATTGGTATTAGACACTCCCTGTTCTACCCTAGCCTAACAAATACATAGGATATTATGGAGGCAGGGTTCCTCTATACTGAAATTTTGATTACAATGCACACATACTATGCCTGACTTAAGCTATAAGATAAGAGTTTGGAGGATTGTGTGCACTCTACTACTACCTTCCTTGTAAGTTTTTCCTCAATAAATTATTTCATATCTATATCATGTGGTACTAAAGTGCTGTAGTGCATGACTTCCTTTGCAAGATATTTTGTCATAGGGTTGCTGTGAAGATTAAGTGAATTAAAATTTGTAAAGCGTTTACAACACTGCCTGGCATATAGTAAGCATTGTGTAAAAAAGTTGCTATTTGTTTTTAAAAGGAGAATCAGGAGACTAGCAGTGTTCTAGAGTGAAATATAGAAGTATCAAAGGAGAGCTAGTAAATAATGTCAAATGTTACAAAAAATTAAATGGAATAATGAAAATAGGACACTGGGTCTAGTAGAGTAAAGAGTAAAACAAGGAGTATAGACTAGTTTTCCTAAGAAATTTGGTGCAAAAGAAAAAGTACAGTGGTTATGGCTTTTTTTGCTTGCAGGTAACAGTTCTAATTTGAACTAGCTTAATAAAAGGGCTTACTATATAAAAATATTGTGATGTCTCAGACTGTAAGGTCAGTAATGTGGCTGGATCTCAAAAAACAAGTGGATTATTCTTTTCCTTATCCCTCTCTGTAGTTTCGCTTCATTTTCTCTTTTCCTTTCTCCAGACTACTTGTATAGCTTCTCTGGCCCATGTGGTAGGAAAAATGGTTATCAAGAGGTCTGGAGCCTTATATTTTAGTCCAAGCATGCAAAGAGATAGTGAGTCTGTTTGTTTCAGTTTCAGTTTAAAAATTCTTAATAAAGAACTCTGGCCCTGATCAAACTAAGTGTCTAACCCTGGATGAATCAGTTGTAGCCAGGGATTATAGAGGTTACTGGACCACAGCATAACATGGCTGTTCCTATTTCAATTGTATGAATACAGTGGGATGTGGAAGATTAAAAAAAATAGTAAGTATGCAATATAAGGAAACAGAGCATCTTCTTGAAGGGTAGGAAGTATAAAGGTGGGGTTTTTAATGTTGTTTTTTAGGCCAGGGAAGGGATTTGAACATGATTCTATGAATGGAAGAAGTAAAAAAGATAGAGGACTAAAGATAAATAAGAAGAATACTTCCAGAACAAAATTCTAGGTTAGAAGGGATATAGTGGAATTTACTAAATAAGTAAGGAGATATAATTGTCTACAAATCCTTGTCTACAAGAATTAGCCTTGTAGACAAAAAGGCCCTTCTGATAAAGGCGGGAAGAAAATGTGAATGCATACTAGCATAGGCAGGTCTAGAAAGATGAAGAAAATTGAAGGAAATTGGACCTAAAATCTCTTATGAAGTATGTAGCTAAGTTATCTTGTGAGAGTATGGAAGATTCAGTTAAGAGGGTAGTTGAAAAGAATAATAAATATTAATATACCTGCAATGAGGAAGAGAAGAGAAGCTAAAGGGAAGAGGTTAAAGTTTATCAAAAACTGTTCCTGAGTCCAACTCAGATTGGACACTACAAAAGGTATCAGATGTATATTGTAACTCTCCTCAGTAATGCTCCCTAGTCTATGAACAAGAGCTCACCAGGCACACAGTACAAAGACAAGGGAAAGGGAAATAAGGATACTAAGAAGACTGAATCAGCAATTTAACTCTTAGGGCCAAGTCACTACTAAGCAGCAATAAAAAGATAAACTTTATTCCATTCCTGACAATTCCAAATTCTCAATTAGTCGTGCTCAAATGATACTGACAACATATTAATGGTTTTAATCTTTAACTATTAGAAAAGACTGAGTCCATATTATTATCTAAGGATATATTTATATTTATTAACAAATTAAAACTTTAGTCTAAGACATCAATTCCAAACTCCTTACTATTTTGAACTTGTAGGTTTAAATCTGTCATCTTAATTTTGCTGCATTATGTTTATGCTACCATAAAGTTAACCATGTATAAACAGAGTCACTAATCCAAAGTCCAACTCTTGATACTTACAACAAATAAATTTCTTTGAAACACACACGTGTCATTATATTAAAAAATTCCATTCTATTCCATTAAAACAGGAATAATAATAATATCTACTTCACAAGATTGTTATGTGGATTAAATGACTTCACAGACAAAGTGCCTAGAATAGTGACTGATAAATGGTAAACAATCAACAAAAGCCAGCCATTATTAGTGAATTATGAGCCTGTGGAAAAATGACTTCTACATTCACATTACTTATTATAAAAAAATATTGCTTACCAGAAAAATAAGCAAATATGATAGTCCGATTGAAGTATAAGTTACTCAATGTATTGTAACAATGATTTTTACATAAAAAACACAGAATTTTAAATAAAAAATAATGAATAAACTGAATTAATTTTCACAAAAAGTAGAAGCTTTAGAAGAACTTTCTTTAAAAATACACAAATATAAAATTTATTCAAAAGCAGTAAAATAACAGAAGCATGACATACATATAATAAGTAAACACTGCACAGGACCAAAAATCCCATTTTTCATCACATCAACATCTTTAAATCACAAATTTTCTCCCTGGAAAATGAAAAATAATAGATTAGTACCTGAAATACTCTTATACTGATTTAACATTAAAAGTGCACTGTAGTAATCAGGGGCATAATTTAAAGCAAGAGTGGGAAATATTTAGTCAATTGAAAATATGAATAAAAAAAGTCAGTAATGGACTCATGGAGGTAAAAAGAAAGTAATTCTGGTTGTGGGTTGGGAGGACATGCAAGGTTAAACTAAAGTGATTTAAAAAACAAAAAGAGGGGACATATTAAAAATAAGATATTGAGGGCACAGTAACACATACACAAAGGGCTACTAAAAAAAGGCAGGGAAAAAGAAGAAAAGGAAAAATAGAGAGGGAAAGGAAAAGCCAAGAGAGAAATGTTTGCACAAAGTAGTAGCCCAACATAAATAGAAAAATAGAGGGAAAGGGCCCAGGAGATTGAAAAAATACAGGTCAAACACTTTTGTCATTCCTTAGTCTTTACTTGAGCCAGGAATGTGAAAATGTTATGTCTCTAGATATCTACCTGTACTCCTGCTTTACCTTGTTTTTTTCCACCTTTGTTTTCCCTATAGCTGATTCTCTCAATTCTTATCTTTCATCTTATTGCACCATATTCTGTAAACTATTTTTCCCTTTTAGTAATAAGATGGATATAAATAATACTTCTTTTAACTTCCTAATAAACTGTGAATTAGCTAGTTAATCAGTATCACAGCACTTCCATGGCTCTAATCAACAGGAGTTTTTAACTTGAAATCTGTGAACTCCATGATATTGTGTGCAAAATTGTGCACCTGTGTAATTTGTGAGTTTTGCAGCTTCTGTTAGAATCTGAAAGTAGAATACTATTGTGTTACAGGCTGTATTGTGAATGGAACAGCCAACATAGTTAATTAACCATTACAAAAATCAGTATTTGGGCTGAAACACAGGAAAGGGAGCAAACACTTATCAAGCACTTCTCACATACCAATTTCTATGTTCTCAATGCTGTACCAGTGGACTTTATGACTGCAGTCTATGGAGTAGGGCTGGATTAAGGCCAACTAATGTCTTGAGCACAGCCCAACAATGATGGCCAAGACCAATAAAGAGCTTAAGGGTCCTGTACACAAATCTGAAGATGACATGCTATCTGGACTAAGCCAGTTGGCGTTACTTTCTACAGAACTGTTAACTCATTACCATTAGTTGGAAACAAATGTAATAACCGATGACACCTTCAAACCAAACTTTCAAATTTACTCTCTCACTATACCAAAGAAAAAGATCTTTTAACAATGTAGATTAAATTGGAAGATGGCAGAAAAGGACAATTACAAAAAATTCTACTATAGTCAAGTGCAGCAGTAAAGGAGTTGAGGGCATAATGGCTAGGGCAAAACACTGTGGTAGTACCCTTCCCTCTGTACCCTAAACTCCCTTAAACTTGTGTTTATTTTCCTTAAAGGTTAGTCCAGGGTTGGTCTTGGGGCTCTGCATGAGCAGCTATCAAAAACAGTGAGCAAGTATCTAGGGTATAGGTCAAGACACAAGCTACCTTCAATCAGATAAATTATCTTTGTATCTGATAGACATATTTGGGTATCTTTATGTTTCATTTAAACAACAGGTTCCTTGGCTTAAAAGAGCTTAAAAATTCTGCTTTTAAATCAGACCAATACAATGTCATACTTTAGTTGTGGGTGAAATAAGCTGAAAAACAGAACTAGCCTGTAAATCAAGGTTCTACACCCTAATTTAAAATGTCTCATGTCAAATTTTACAAAGTGGTAGACACCCACTAATGCAATGTACATGTAAATGACCATGATGGTAGTTAAAAAGTAAAACTATAGCAAGTCAAAGTTTCTTTTAATAGTAGCAGTTCTGGCACTGAATTTTCTCACCTTCCATTTAAAAAAGAAAAAAAAACAGTAAAATTAGAAAAGAAAAAGATTAGAAGCCCTATAGAAAAAGCATTGAGAAGATGTCTTCAGTTACCTTTCCTTTAAAATTAAGGTGTAATATGCAAGTAATGACCACCATAGAATTAAAGAAAATCCACACGTGAGCATTTGTCAAGCATCAGTTCCAGCATGAGTCCCAAAGGAGCACTAATTGGAGTTCCAAAGAACCCAAAGAGCCAGTCCTTTCTATCCAAGGCAAAATGAACTGAACCCAGGTAATGTGACTGAGGCTAATGGGCTATTAGGGTTCATGAAAATTCCATGTGAGATTAAAGTTATGAGTACTGATTGTGGTTAATGCATTTAAAACTCAATGAGTATCACTAGCAAAAAACAAAATCATGTGTATTAAATTTAACCTTGGCTAGATTTTATAAAGAACTAGGTACAGTTTGATGCATATTTTAACTTGGCACTGAACTTCCATGACAATAGAATTGGTAAAATGACTTGACTACTTAAATGCATCTATCTATTCCAATGGCCTATAGAATGAGAAATCATTTTCTTAGTCATATAGTAACTTTTAAGTCCTACTCTCTTAATCCCTAACTGACTAAACAGTTCCAAGACTAAACTATATAATTAGACAGTACTGAAGAAAATGTAAACACAATTATATGAATAGTACATTAACAGCTAAGAACAGAGATCTATTTTCTCAACTATATGATGGGGATAATAGTACCCAGTAAAATAGAACTATTTGGTATTATTAGGTTAATAACAGTACCTATTGCAGGATTGCTAAAATAAGTTAATTTATGTAAATCATTTAGAACAGTCCCTAGCATACTGTAAATGCTATGTATTATTATGATCACAATCTGTCATTGTACTTATCAAATTTATCTATATCACTTTAGTTTTATTTTAGCAAAAATAGACTCTCACACTTCTTTCATTCTATAGGCTACTGGAATACAGCAGAGGTTCTTAAAGGGAGCAGTACTCTCTCCCAGGGAACATTCTGGAAATCTGTGAAAGTACTTTTTGTTGTCACTATGGTGTGGAGAAAGGTATATCTGTTGTTGACATATAATAGACAGTGACAAGAGATACCAGATATCTTGAATGTTGTAGGGCCTTTCCACACAACAAAACTATCTGCTTGGCAATCCTATTAGACTTCCCTAGTTCACTGATATTTTACTACTCTCCATAATAACTATTTCATATACCTTCCCTGTTCTTAAACCTCCAACACCTTGCTCTGCCTTATTTCACTAAGAAAATTAAGGCAGTTAATAAAGAAGTTCCTCCCATCCCACCAAACCTTCCACTCCATGTGTTTCTGTACCCATATATTATTCTCTGCCTTCTTTCCCACTATAGAAGATGAACTGCCCCTTCTTTTATCCAAGGCCAATTTTACTTTACTACTGGGTCCTATCTCCTTCAGCCTACATCAAGGATTTTACTTCTTTCACTCTATTCTCTGTCTTGAATTATCAGTTTCCCTGTCTACTTGATCATTTCTACCAACATAGAAATACTGTTTTATCTTTTATCCTAAAAAACAAAACAAAAACTCTCTCTTGACATTGCATCCCTCTCCTTTCTTTGCTGTATTCTATATCAAAAGGGTTGTCTATTCTTTCTGTTTCTGTTCTTTCTCCAATTCTCTGCTGATCTCACTATAATCAGCTTTTATCCCCATTATTACTCTGAAGCCATGCTTATGAAGGTTATCAACAGCTTCTACATTGCCAAATATTATTATTTAAAGTCCTCACCTTATTTAGCAACATTTGATACAGTTAATCTCACCCTCCTTCCTGAGGCCCATTTTTCACTTTGTTCATAGATATTATATTTGCTAATTTTTCTCTTATCTCAGTGTGTACATCTCAGTGAGGTTTACTAGATCCTCAATTTCTTCAATCCTAAAAGTAATTTGGTCTTACTGAATTATGTTAAGTTTTTTAACTTTTCTCTACCTCCACTAATTCCCTTAATTTAATCCAACATTATGGTTTTAACTACCATCTATATGCTGATGATAAATTTTAATTTCAGTCTCATAAACCCAGTCATTATGTGTCATCTCCACTTGGACATCTAATAGAAACCTCAAATTTAACATACTAAAATAAAACCCTTGATTCTATCCATGCCTCCAAATCTGCTCATCTCCTAAGTATTCCCCATCTCAATAAATGCTCAATTACTTTGGCCAAAATCTTTAGTCTTTCTTGACTTCTATTTCACCCAAAACCTACATCAAATCCTGTTCGCTCTACCCTCAAAAATATATCCAGAAATTGAACCATTCTCAACACTTCCACATCTATCCTCCAGTCTATCTTGCCTGGATTATTACAACTAGCCTCCTAGATGGTCTCTGTTCTTGTCCCTTTATCATCTATTCTTCATAAAGCAGCCATAATGATACTTTAAAAGCATAAATCATGTCACTTTCATTAGAAGAACCTTCCAAGGGCCTTCTGTCACACTTCAAATAAAATTCAAAGTTTTTACAGGACCTAGATGATAATTAAGGCACCACCGTGCTCTGCCCCACCACCTCACCCTAGCTTTATCTCTTATCTCATCTCCTGATACTCTCCCTTGTTTACACCAAGCCAGATACATCCCTCCAAGTTGTTTTTTGAACATGCCATGCATGCTCCTATCTCAGGACTTCAGTACCTGCTTGTTCCCTTTCCTCCAGATACTGGGATAGTTTACTTCCTTACTTCCTACAGGACTCTGATCAAATGTGACTTTCTCAAGAGGACTTCCCTGACATGCCCTATCTAAAAGTAGTACACCTGTCACATTGTATCCACTTACAAGCTTTTCTTCATAACACTTATTTCCACCTGACGTTAGAGCACTTATGCTCTAATAAACAAGTCTATTTACTTGTTTATCAGTGGTCTCACCACTAAAATGTAAGTTCTGTTTGGACAGGGACTTGGTCATATTTGTTTCTTTCTATAATTCCAGTGCCTGGTATATATAGTAGATGGCCAATAAATACTGAATGAATTGAATTGCTGAATAAATGATGTACAGTAAACCTAACTGTAAAGACTAGATGAAAACTAATTTTATCTAGCTTTAT
Organism: Manis javanica; assembly: GCF_040802235.1. NCBI lineage: Eukaryota > Metazoa > Chordata > Mammalia > Pholidota > Manidae > Manis > Manis javanica. Next base: position 79,136,505 of record NC_133159.1, on the reverse strand, counting down.
ATGATTGTCTTGTTTATTATACCACCAACCTTGTTTGCTTTACACTTGAAATTTCATAATGTGCAAATTTTACCAATAAGAATATTTTATTTATGTAGTTTTCTACTTATAAATAATAAGCTCTTTTTAATGTAAGGAATGATATAAAGAAATGAAGCTTCAACAGTCTTTGTCTTGGATCCATTCTAAAAACACTTATTGAATTTTTTAGGCCACCAAGCCTATTCTGATGTGTTTGAAAATGAGGCAAATTGGTAACTGAAAAAAGCTGACAGTACCTGGAAGAGATTCTTTAAATGCATTTGCAAACTATAAATTGAATGCTTATAAACAATGTTGAGTGTCTGTAAGTATGTGTAGTAAGGATAGGTGCCTATGATATGCTAAAAAAATAATGGAAGTAGATAAATTGTATGAATGAGATATTCTAATCCACTGTTAAAGTCAATGACTAAAACAAAAGTTACCTTAATAATTTTTACTAGAATTGTTCCCAGGAAGTCTAGGAATACAACTAATTTTGGAGCCCCAAAAACATTTCAAAGCTGAATTTTCAACTCCTGATTGTCTAGGGTAAAAGCATTCCAAATGTAAAATGATTTTTTTGTACTTTCAATACCCGTACACCTAATGGCATGCTTCAAATACAAGGATTTTTCTACAATAAAATGATACTCACTGGGACAAATTAGAACTCTAATGCATAAAATACATACCTGAGTTAAAGCACTCCCTGTTTGCACAGAAGATTTTTTCAGTAGTCTCACTTCTTTGTTTATGTATCTTAGCATTTCACTAAGAGTACTGAAGTCATTATTCTCAGAACTATCGTCATCCGGGTTATATGTAAAAGGTTTAAATGAATCTGACTGGGAGTAAGTCAGATCCTTTTGGCTTTCTTCTGATGCTGAAGGTTGTTCTAACTGAATTTTTTTTAAGTCCTGTAGTAATTCTTCAGAAAGATCTTCATCACCATGAGTTTTAAAACTAAGGTCACTGGCACTAATAGAGCGACAGAGTTTTCTACACTTGAGAAAAACTGTGTGAGAATGTTTAGCACATTTTCCATCTTGAACATCAGGAATAATTTCTGTTGGAGATGTAAATGAGGCTGGTGAAAACTTGGTATTTTCTGCCCTTTCATGTCCAGAAATTTTGGCTTGTAATCTGGTTAATTCTGATTCCTATTGAAAAATTGGTACATAGTAAGTGTTCAACACATATTTGTTAAATGAATGAATTACTCAGAAAATCATAGATTCTTAGAAGTCATCTAAGTCAATCTTCATCCCCCAGCATAGGAATTTTTTTTGGATCAATTCACGAGAGTTGTATCCATAAAATATATATTTCTAAATTGGTTGCTTTTAATCTGCTAGTTTTTATTCTTTCTAAAAATACTGTGATTATAGCTAAAACTCATAACTGCAGTGTGCATCACAAAATGAAAGTTTAATATGCATATTTCAGTCCTTTGATATCTTTATATTTCTTTATCTAAAAGCATCTGGAGTATCAATTTTTTGTAGTAAATCTTGTATTTACATTCCCATAATCACAATTAAGTAGCTACAGAGTTAACACATACAGGATTGTGTACAGTTGTAGTTTTTCTAACTCTTGTATGCTATCTAGCCATAACTGAAAAATGTGGTGTCTCAGATAAGTAGGATTCCATTTAACTTACAGTTTAACACCTAACTTTTACACTGAATACATTAAACATAATTCAACTTTTTCTTAAGACTCAAAGAAGGTCATTGTTGTGATCACTATTGTACTGGTGCCATAATACAGCAATGCCTTTAGGGCTCTCAGAAAATGGTCTTAGATTTGCCCTTGCTCCAGTTATCCTCATATACTAGGGTATTTGTTAGGGTACTAAAGAAAGTGAGCTGGAAAGATCAGTTCCCTCACACACTATTCTTTTCTCCCTCACTTCTGTTTCTGCACTCTTGTCATTTATTGCTGCTATCAGTGGAAATGCTTTCCATTATTTATAGCTAGTTATAGTTGTACAGTTATGCCAGCTTCTGCTCTTCTATTAGCTTTTTTATTTCTTTCTCTCTTATGCTCCTTAATTCTTCTTCAGTCTAGACTTGAGAGCCAGTTGACATTAACTTTGAAAGCTACTGTCACAAAACAAAGGATTTCTGTTTTTTTACTGGTACATTGGCTAAGCATGGTGCATATTCTAAGATCATTTTTATCAATGGTTCATTAAGGAATTGCTGCTAATAGCCAATATTTTGGCAATTTTCTAAGTAGTTGAACTTAAAAACTTCTGAATAATTGATAAGTGCAATCTACTTGCATTTATCTCATTGGTAATATCTAACAAGTGAGCAGAAATAACTACTGTAATAAGGGATATACAATGCAGAATCTTTTACATTTTACAATTTTCCACAAAAAAGTTTTATAATTTTGTATAAGTGTTGTAAATCCCCAGAACACTATGTACACTTGTTTCAAAAAAAGTGGAGTGTTCAACCTAAATGTAATTTTAGATTATGTCTATTCAACTTTCCTCTAGTATTATGAATATCAAGTATATTATAAGAGAAATTTGAATGCTCAGCTTAGTAATTAGAAAGATTTCTAAGGTACTAACATTTTTGTTTTTTAATAATTTTCATTTTGCTATAAAATCATTTTTGCTTCACAACTATAAGTGAGTTGTGATTTTTTTTTAGGTCTTGGCTGACAATGTTAATTATACATACTGGCAATTTTGAACTAATATTGAAGTTTTTACCTCTATGCATTGACACCAACATTAATTCCAAATTTCAGAGTAAAGTTTCATGATCAGTAGGGTTGGATAGGCAGCAAAATGGGCTATTTGAAAATGATGTACATACACAAACCAAATTTTAAAAAATTGAATATAATCCTACATTTTCAACCTTATGATTTTTAAAAGAACCTTACTGACTTATTGAAAAATGCTTCTACTTTTTTAGGTATATCAGGTATAAAATCCTCTAAAGTAAATAAGTTTGTATTTGAACAAGTTCTAGTCCAAAATGGTGACAACATAGGTTGTTCCTCCCAGGTCTACCCCCATGACACACCAAATCTTCAACTACACATGGAGTAATTCCCTCTCAAGGAAACTAGCTGAGTGACACCTACACATTGGGTGAATAAGAAAATACCCACATCAAAATAGGTAGGAAAGGCCCACACCCAGGACAGGGCATACAATATGAGGGAACACCCAGCTCTGAGCTTCTGTCTGAGTAGTGAAGGGTCTGTACCCCATATCTAGTGCCCCAACTTCTAAGACTCACCTGAGAGAGGCCCTCCACCCCCACCCAACCAACTAGCTCTGAAAGTCAACAGGGCTTGCCATTCATGAGATCTGTAAAACTATAGCAAACAAAGAAACAGTTCTTCATGGGCTCATGAGGATGCACTATGGCTATGCTCCCAGGGTTAAGCACAGAAGGAACAGGCAAAAAAATGCCCATCTCCCAGTCTTTTCCTAAAAGAGGCCTATTTTCATATTTTAAAGCTGCTGCTTGAGGGTCAGCCTTCTAATTTAGCATGCATGTAGGGGTAAACTGTGACCCATACCCCCAGAGACTGAGTAAGCCAGCAGATACCTCCTCTGCCCTTTTCCTAGAGCCTGCTTCCAATCACCAGTATCATCAGCTGGGGCTGAGTATTCAAAGCTGCTCCTCAAGGGACAGGCCTCTGAACTGTATGGCTCTGATAGACAATAAGGGCTTGCATTCATGTATCCAAGAGTACTATAGCAAACAAAGAAGCAGTTCCTAACAGGCACAGGAGCACCCCCTTGTTGTTATATGCCTGGATCCAGCACTGAGGGAACAGGAAAAAAAGCCTACCTCCCAGTTTCTCCCTGAAAGGATCATGACTACATACTTTCCCAGCTGTTGCCTGAGGGTCCAGCTTCCAATCAGCCTGCATGTAGTTGCTGAATGAAATCCTCCCCTTTGGGACACTGATAGATCTTGGCACATTCTCAACTATAGGAGCCACTAAGATTGTGACTGAACAATCACAAAGGTTTGACAAGAAGCTGAGACCAGGATCAATAAAGCATATCTCCTACATGAGACCATTCTGTCAAAACTGAGAAAGACTGGCTGTTTTATCTAATGCACAGAGAGTCAAAAAAAAAGGAAGAAATAGAGGAATATGTTCCAAACAGAAGATAAACTAGACTCCAAAAAGAGACCTTAACAAAACAAAAACAGGTGATTTACCTGATGAGAAGTTCAAAACAACAGTCATAAAGATGCCCATCAAGGTCAGGCAAAAAATATATGAACATAGTGAGAATTCCAATTAATAAGGAGAGAAAAATGTAAGAATGTACTGAATAGAAATCAAAGTGAAGACTACAGTAACTAAACTGAAAAATTCAACAGAGGGGTTCAATACCAGATTAGATCAGTGGAAGAAAGGATGAGTGAACTCAATGACAGGGCAAAGCAATTTGTCCAGTCAGAGGTGCAAAAAGAAAAATGAATGAAAATAGCTTAAGGGAGTAATGGGATATCATCAAAGAGGACCAATATACACATTATAAAGGTCCCAGAGGGAAAAGAGAGAGAGGAAGGCTCCCACCTAGGGGTACAGCTGTGCAACAGTCACAGTCAGGCATTGCAGCCAGACAGGCCAGAAGCCAGCCCAACCCACCAGCATGTCCACAGTGTCATGCCCCAAACACAATAATAGGGCACACATGGACCATATAGGGAACACCCGGAAGTGCATGGTTATAGTGATCAGGGGGGATTATGCTTCTAGGCCCCACAGAACACTTTATATATAAGGCCACTTCTTCAAGACCAGGAAACATAGCTGATCTACCTAATTTTTAGAAAAAAGCACAGAGTTAAGAAAAACGAGGAGACAGAAGAATATGTTTCAAGATATGGAAGCAACCTCTGTCCATCAATAGATGAATAGATAGAGGATGTGGTATATACATATAATGGAATGTTACTCAGCCATAAAAATAATTTGACATTTGTTACAACATGGATAGACCTAAAGGGTATTATGCTAAGTGAAATAAATCAGACAGAGAAAGACAAATACTGTGTAATTTCACTTACATATGGAATCTATGAAACAAAACAAATAAAAAGACAAAAACAAAATAGAAACAGATTCACAGAAACAGAGAACAATCTGGTACTTGCCAAAGCAGGGGATTTTTGGAGAAGGGGTAAAGGAGATTAAGAGGTACAAACTTTCAGTTATAAAATAAATAAGTCACAGGGATCTGAAGTATGTAATAGGGAATATAATAATAATATTTTAATCAATCTTTAGAGTGACAGGTAGTAACTAGACTGATTGTGGTAATCATTTTGTAGTGTATATAAATGTTGAATCACTATCCTATACCTCTAAAACTGATACAATATTGTATGTCAACTATACCTCAATGAGAACAAACAAAAATATAAAATTAAAAATTAAAAAAATAAAAATAAGACTCAACTATATACTGCCCAGAGAGACTCACTTCAGTTTCAAGGACATACACAGATTGAAAGTGAAGGATGTAAAAACATTCTATGCAAACAGAAAATAAAAGAAGGCTGAGGTAGCTATACTTACATAAGAAAAAACAGACTTTAGGTCAAAACTATAATAAAACACAAAAAAGGTCATTATATAATGATAAAGGGATCACTTCAATAAGAGGATATTACATTTGTAAATATTTATGCACATAAAAAAACATAGGAGAAAACAAATCCTACCATTTGCAACAACATGGATGGAGCTAGAGGGTATTATGCTCAGTGAAATAAGCCAGGTGGAGAAAGACAAGTACCAAATGATCTCACTCATACGTGGAGTATAAGAACAAAGAAAAACTGAAGGAACAAAACAGTAGCAGAATCACAGAACCCAAGAATGGACTAACAGTTACCAAAAGGAAAGGTACTAGGGAGGGTGAGTAGGAAGGGAGGGATAAGGGGGGGAGAAAAAGAAGGGGGGAATTATGTATAATGGGGGGCAGGGGGAGGGTTGTGTAACACAGAGAAGACAAGTAGTGATTCTACAGCATCTTACTATGCTGATGGACAGTGACTGTAATGGCATTTGTGGGGGGGACTTGGTGATGGGTGGAGTTTAGTAAACAATGTTTCTCATGTAATTGTAGATTAATGATACCAAAAAGAAAAGGCACACACACACACACACACACAAAAAGTAAATATGCAATATATATTTGTTAAATAAATGGATCAGCAGCAAAAAAAAAAAAATCGGAGCATCTAAATATATAAAGCAAATATTAATAGACCTGAAGGGAGTAATAGACATCAATATATAATAATAGGGGACTTAAATACCCCACTTTCATCAATGGATAGATCAAAACAAGTAAGGAAACATTGAACTCAACTACACATGAGACTAAATGGACTCAGACATTTATAAACATTCCATCCAACACAGGAATATACACATTCTTCTCAAGCTCACATGGAAAAGACCGTATGTTTGGCCATAAAACAAGTTAATAAATTTGAGAAGATTAAAATTATATCAAGTATTTTCCAACCATAATGGTATTAAACTAGAAATCAATTACAAGAAGAAAACTGGAAAATCACAATTATGTGGAGATTAAAAAATATACTACTGAACAACTGATAGATCAAAGGAGAAATAAAAAATCATCTTCAGACAAATGAAAATGGAATACAACATACCAAAATTTATGGAGTGCAGCAAAGTGGTTTGGAAGTTCATAGTGATACCTTAAGAAACAAGAAAGATCTCAAGTAAACAACCAACTTCATACCTTAAGTAACTAGAAAATGAAGAATAAACTAAACCCAAAGTTAGTGGAAGGAAGGAAATAACAAAGATCAGATCATAAATATATGAAAGACACTGAAAAAATAATAGAAAAGATCAATGAAACTGAGAACAAAATTTTTAAAAAGATAAACAAAATAAACAAATATTTAGGAAGGCTTACTAAGAAAAGAAAGGAGTCAAATAAATGAAATCAGAAGTGAAATAGGAGACATTAAAACTGATACCACAGAAATACAAAGGATAATAAGAGACTGATATGAAAAATTACAAGCCAACAAGCTGAATAACCTAGAAGAAATGGATAAATTCCTAGAAACATACAACCTACCAAGATGATCATGAAGAAATAGAAAATCTGAATAGACCAATCACTAGAAAGGAGATTGAATAAGTAATCAAAAACCTCCCAACGAACAAAATTCCATGACCAGATGGCTCCACTGGCAAATTCTACCAAATATTTAAAATAATACTGATAGTTTTCAAACTCTTCCAAGAAACACCAGAGAAGGAAACCATGAGACAAGAAAATTACAGGCTAATATTTCTGATGAACACAGATGCAAAAATCCTCAGCAAAACATCAGGAAAACAGAATTCAACAATACAGTGAAAGATCATAAACCATAATCAAATAGAATTAATTCCAGGGATGCAAGCCTGGATCAATATCTACAAATAAACTGATGTGATGTACATTAACAAAATGAAGGATAAAAATCATATGATCATCTCCATAGATGCAGAAAAAGTATTTGAGAAAATTTAACATCCATTTATGATTAAAACTCTCAACTAAGTGGATACAGAGAAAACATACCTCAACATAATAAAAGCCATATATGACAAGCCATGACTACCATCATTAACAGCAAAAAGCTGAAAGCTTTTTCTCTAAGACCAGAAACAAGATAAGATGCTAACTCTCTCAATCTCTTTCATTTAACACAATAGTGGAAGTCCTAGCCTGAGCAAGTAGGCAAGAAAAAAATAAAAAGCATCCAAATTGGAAAGGAAAAAGCAAAATTGTCTCTACTTGCAGATGAGATACACAGAAACAACACAGTAAAAAACTTCACCAAAGAAATGTTAAAACTAATAAATGAAGTCAGTAAACTTGCAGGATACAAAATCAATATGCAAAAATCTGTTGTATTTCTATACACTAATAACAAACTACTGAAAGAGAAATTAAGAAAACAATACCACTTAAAATTGAATCAAAAAAGAATTTTAAAACACCTAGGAATATATTTAACCAAGGTGGAAGACCTGTACACTGAAAACTATCTAAGATACTGATGAAAGAAATTAAAGGTGGCATAATAAAATGGAAAAATATTCTGTGCTCAAGGATGGAAGACTTAAATATTGTGAAACAGTCCATACTATACAACTTACAGATTCAAAGTAACCCATATCAAAACTCCAATGGCATTTTTCACAGAAATAGAACAAACAACTAAAAAAAACCAACAGAAGACCCCAAATACCCAAAGTAATCTTGAGAAAGTAGAACAAAATTAGAGGCATCCTACTTCCTGACTTCAAACCATATTACAAAGCTACAGTAATAAAAACAATATGGTACTGAAATAGAAAATGGACACACATAGATGAGTGGAACAATAGAGAATCCAGAAACAAACCTACATACATATAGCCAATTAATTTATGACAAAGGAGTCAGTATCTTTATAAACACTATCAGGAAAACTGGACAGCCAGATGCAAAAGAATGAAATTGGACCACTATTTCCCATCATATACAAAAATCAACCCCAAATGGATTAGAGACTTAAATTCAAGATTTGAAACCATAAATCATCTAGAAGAAAAGAAGGGAGTAAGCTGCTTCACTTTGGGCTTCACAAAGATTTTTTTTTTTGGATTTAATACCAAAAGCAAAGGCAGCAAAAGCAAAATAAATAGGCAGGACAGTATCAAACTAAAAAGCTTTAACAACAGAAACCATTAATAAAATAAAAAGGCAACTTGCTGAATGAGAGAAAATATCTGCAAATCACATATCTGATAAGGGATTAACATCCAAAATATATACAGAACTCACACAATTCAACAGCAAAAAAATAAATAATCCAGTTGAAGATGAGCAGAAGAACTGAAGAGATATTTTTTCAAAAGAAGACATACAGATGGCCAACAGACACATGAAAACATCATTAATCATCAGGTAAGTACAAATCAAAACCTTACTTTACAATGATTAGAATGGCTATCGTCACAAAGAGATAACTAATGTTGGCAAGGGTGTGGAGAAAAGGGAACCCTTGTGTACTGCTGGAGGGAATGTAAATTGGTACAGCCACTATGGAAAACACTATGGAGGCTCCTAAAAAAATTAAAATAGAACTACCATTTGATCTAGTGCCACCACTTTTGGGTACATACACAAAGAGAATGAAAACAGGATATCAAAGAGATATCTGCACTCCCATGTTAAATACAGCATTATTTACAACAGCCAAGGTAAGGCAACAATCTACATGTCCATCAGCAGATGAATACATGAAGATGTGGTATGTATGTTATGTATGTATGTATGTTTTTTTATGTATACACTGCCCTCCTCCACCCACACACAATGTAATATTATCCAGCCAATGAGAAAGAAGGCCATCCTGCTATGTGACAATATGAATATACCTTAAGGGCATTATGCTAAGTGATATAAAACAGAGAGAGGAAGATAGTGCATGGTATCACATGTAAAATCTTAAAAAAAAAAAAAAGTCAAGCTCATAGAAACAGGTACTAAAAAAGTGGTTACCGGAGCTGAGGGAAATGGGGAGACATTGGTAAAAGGGTACAACCTTTCAGGTATAAGATGAGTGAGGTCTGAGGATCTGATGTATACTATGGTGACTATAATTGGTAATACTAAATTGTATAACAGTGATTTGCCAAGGGATTATAACTTAAATGTTCTCACCAAGATAAAAGAGAATGAGAGAGAGAGAGAGAGAGAGATGTGTTTAAACACTTACAAATTATTTCTCCTATGGTAATATGCTATACCTCATTATTACTAATTTCCAAATTTAGTGTCTTCTAAGTAAAATTATTTTTATTCAAACTGGTCACTATGTGGTCATAGAGTCCTCTACAAATTACAAGTATGGGAAATAAGCTATAAATATACTTTTTCATAGTTATATTGTATGTAATATTATATGTTCACTTACTTTAATAAGTAATGCTTCATTTGTAGCTTCTATTACTTCATTCCTGTCATGGACCTGTTGATGCAAATTGCTGACAGTATCCTGAGCCTCTTCTAATTCCAGTTTTGCCTTTTCTAACTGTTCATTTAGTTGCTGCACTGAAGTCTTTTGTGATTCAGCAGAAATCTTCCATTCTTGATGTGAAATCATCTATGTTACCACAAAATTGAAAAGGGAGAAGAATAGGGTGGAGTTGGTTTCAACAACATTCTGATATACTCTCCACTTCTACTTAAACTAAATTCTGTTTATGTTATAAACAAATAATACAAATGATGTATTAGAGGAAAAAAAGGAAAAGAAATCTAGTCATATTTACTTTAGAACAGTATACCAAATACAATGGACTGTCTTTGGATCCTAATTTGAACAAGTTAACCATAAAAACATTTTTGTGACTATTGGAGAAATCTTAACAATGACTGGATATTTTATGATATTAAGGAATTACTGTCAATTTTTAGGTATGATAATGGTATAGTGGTTAAGTTTTTTTAAAAATAGCCCTTATCTTTTATAGATGTATTTATTGATCAAATAAATTGTCTGGGATTTCCTTCAAAATAATATGCAAATGTCGGGAAGGGAGGAAGGGAAGTGAGTGAAGTGAAGGATATAAGATTATATTTCCAAGTTTGCCTAGGACTGTCTGGGTTTTACACCTGGTGTCCTGGTATAGTTACTAACAGCACTCTTTCTCACTCTCAAAAGTTTTCCCTTCCAGATAAAAGAAATGGTCAGTGTACTTACAGATGAAATCAAATTGGCCACGAGTTGATAATTATTGAAGATGAGCAATAAATACAGGACTTATACTATTTTACTTTTAAATATGTTTAAAATTTCCCACAATAAGCTTTAAAAAAATCTCATTTTCATCAAAAATATCAGCTTTGCAATTATTAAGTGATTTTTCTGACAATTCTGAAATCTGTTTAAAAAATACTGTTAAAAATTACTGATCCCTTATTTTAACTGTAATGACATTTTCTCATTTTCAAACAATATACACACTTTAAAAATAAATCTTTGCTGAGTACCAAAGAGAAAAACATTACATATTTTACATCATACACATAAAACATTAGTACCAAATATTAAACAGCAACATTAGAACCAACTTTTATAATTCATTTTATGTTTATAATTATAAACTGTATCTGTTTATAAATTTTAGAACTCTGTAATTTACTTAGATATTATACATATTTTTTGGATAATATCTTCAAAGGTAGTTTTTAAAAAGATAAGAAATGCTGTTCTAATTGATAACACTGCTTATTTCAATAAAGGCTCAGGACATACTGATAGAAAAAAAAGTAAGCTATAAGGTTCGAATATTGCCTTTTTTAACTTACTATCAGAACAAATGTTGGAAATTACAAAGCATTATAGATTTACATCACATGAAACTGCTTATATTTTTTATTAAATACTTCCAGTTAGTTTAGGCAAGTGGTATTTTAAACGACGACAATGATGATGATGATGATGATGTGCCAGGTTCTATCTAAGAACTTTAACTGTATTAATTCATTTAATCTTCTACACAGTTCTGTGAGATACACACCATTATTATATCCATTTTAGACAGAGATAATAATTGCCCAAGGTCACATAAGTGCTAAATGATGAGCTGAGCTTTGGAACCAGGCTGCCTGGACAAAGATTTCAAGCTTTTAATACCACAGTATATCAGTTCACTGGATATGAAATGAAAGTATGTGTTTAAGCTACCAGAAATGAAGACCACAGTGCACTATTCTATAATGAACATTTAAGATCTAGATCTAAACTTTTGTCCAAACAGGTCAACCCACTTTAGCAGGAAATAATGCAACAAATTACATCTTTCTTTACCTCCAAATGATAAGCTTCTTTGAGAGACTCTACTTCTGCTGACAATTTCTTGATTTCTGCTTGCATTCTTGCTTCTAAATGAGCTTCACGTACTTGAGAAGCCCCTAATTCTTCAGCTAAATGGTTCCCACGAGCTTCCTTAAAAATGACATATTAAGCAAAGGCTATAAGACTTGTTTATTTAATTAATTAGTACAGCTAAACCAATCCGGTGCATTTATGGAACATTTTAATCTTTTATAATATATATACTTATTAAGTGGTATACTTTAAATCTAGGCATTTAAGAGACTATTAATGGGAGTGTACCAGTATATTTTTATTGTAATATAATAGAAGTTCACTAACCAATGCATTCTGTAAAACAAATTCATAACCATGTATGCTGAACTTTGATGTGTAATAATCTATTCTTAGGTATGCCTGTGCATTTTTGCTCACTAGCTGTACTCTCTGCTTATCAAGAGCCAGCTGTGAATTTATCCAAACCTATTTATGCTAGTTGTGCTTATAATTGTAATTATGTAATTTTTATATACTATGAACATTAATGAAATACGCATGCAAATGGAAAAGTTTTGAAACTAAAACAAAGTTACATGCTTTGAAATAGCTCAATGAATAAATCACAGACATTTGCTACCCAATTAAAAGCAGTCATGGTAGTTGTAAATATTGTGGGAAACCCCACAGAAAACATAAAACATAGAAGATGTTATACTCTGATTTACAAATGCCTTTCAATTCTTCTCCTACTTCACAAAAGCCAAAATTGAAAATAGATGATGAAATTAGTTTGGTTTATGCAAGAAAGACTAGGTAGAACTGTAAACAAATGACCCATACACAAAGAACAGAGATTTGGTTCCACATTGAAAGATTAACACATGAATATATACTTAGAGTTTGGAGTCAAAACATGTTATTTTAAACTGTCATTTTTAAGAATTTCCCAATTTTACTCATTTTTTAAATTAATTGAGCTTAACTTACCAGACAAAATCAATTGTACTACACTTAAATACTACTGATAAGGATAGAAATGAGATAAAAGTACATAGCTTCTCTTTTCCTAGTAGACTCCCAAATACCCAACATATTCTAATAGAAATTCCCTACATATTCTTTATTAGTTCAAGGATCCAGATTGTTAGATTAACCAAAATAAAATGCAAGAAATACTCTAATACAATTCTTATACAGAATTAGTAATAACCATAACAAAAAGCAGGAAAATTATAAGAACTTTTCTAGAAAACCAATAAATAAATTTCTCTTAAAGTCTAAGTATACCAAATAGAAATATTTTTAAGCCAGGTTGCAAAGCTTTTACCAAATACTGGGGAAATACAATTTATATGTGTTCTTGCTTTTTAAAAGCAGTTTCCCTCCTCAAGCGTTCTGGTCTGCAAGCTTCATAACAGTTACAAGTTTAGATTGTTAGTTTTCATTTATAAGAGGGGCTACACATGTAAAAAATTTTACTCAAAAATTATTTATTAGCTTCATTATTTTCTTCAAATGATAGATTAAACTCACTTGAAAGCCTAAAAGCATCTGAGAACTCAATTTATTGAAAACTAATTAGTTTGGTTGAATTCAGTTCTAGAGGACGTCCTAGTTATATTAAAAAGCTACATTAGGCATTAACAGTTATTCTTCCTTTGTAAAGTTTTAATAATATATACATAAAGCTTACCACTTTATTTTGCTTACAGTTCAATGGTAATCAAGTATATTTGCATTGTGCAACACAGTTAACTTTTGCAAGAACTATATACTACAGTTCAAAAACTCAATGTTAAAGGGTTTAAGATTTTAGGTAAGGTAAAATTATTTAGAAAAGGAATTACTTTCTCTTTAGCTAGTTGCTTTATTTCCACTAGTTCACTTGACAACTTTTCTATTTCTCTTTGTGCCTGGACTTCTTGACGATGAGCCTCTACCAATTTCATATGAGAATTCTGCATCTGCTCCCGGGTTAGCCTCAATTCTTGCTCCAAATCTATGGCCTCTTTGTACTGAGTCACAATGTGCTGTTCCTGCTTTTTCATAACCTGAAATGCACAAGGTATTTGTAGGCTTCAAAATGAACTGAAATGAAAGGTATTTTTAAGTTTCAAAGTTACTTTCCCCTCCCAAGTAAGTCTCTAATAAAATTTAACACACAATAAATACCATCCACTGTGAAAGTGAAACTTAAAAAATTTTTTTTCTTTTTTAATAAGAAAATGACTAAAGTGCTATAATAATTGGGGACTGATTAAGTATATTTTGCATGCAATCCTTTAATATTTTTATATGCAATCCTTTATCATTATGAATGTAACACAACTGAATACATATAAAATATAAAATATATTAAGAATATAATAATATAAAAAGAAAAAAGTTAATATTTGATAATCCAAGTCAAAGACAAAGACTATATTGGCATGAATAATCAAAACCCACCGTTAATCCACCTAGCTGGGTTAAGATTCTGACCTTATTTTCTGTGAAAGTAAAATCTGTCACTGTGACTACTTTTCTCTCTGAAATCTTATTCAGTTAAAACCCTAGTAAAGTACTATTTCTTAGAGAAAAAAACATGTCAGTGTAAAGTAAGTGCTAAGTTAGCTTGTGGTAGGTTAGAAGGTAAGTAATAATACTTTACTTTAGGGCTGTAGAAGGAAACAAACTAATACCAATCACTATGACCCTGATGTCAGGAACAGGGGCTGAGTCCAGTTGTGTTGTGTATCAATATAAATTTCATGTAAATATTTTTCTCAGTCCTTGCTAGGGAATATTAAATGATTGGGCCAATAATCATTTGTTTCCCACTGGGGCACAAACTTGCTCTCAGAGACTCTACTTGACCTATGCATATAATTCAACAAATATTTATTCATGTTTACTATGTGAAATGTACTGTTCAAGGTGTTTAAGATACAGGAGTGAACAAAGGAGACAAAGTGGCTACCTTTATGGAATTTATACTCTATTGGAGGAGACAGTCAGCTAACTAAACATAATAAAGAGCTATATATAAAGTTTCAAACTTGAGTATAGTATTTAAAAACAAGAAAAATTTACATCCATGAGAGCTCTTAAGAGGCAAATTCACTTTTTGAAAAGGTAAGTGAGTAGAATGGGTTCTTCAGTCAACATACATGCAAACTAATGATGCCAGCTTCACTTGGCAACTCAATGTATTTGGCCTCAATAATGTACATCTAATACCTGTTCATTTATTCTCTGGATGGAGTTCCTCACAAAGGAGTGTATCTTATAAATACCTGTATCTTCAGCTCTATTACATAGTAGGTTCTCAAAAAATCTGTTTTCACCAAGCAAGCATATAACTGTGGATTTACTACATGAGAGATACTATGTCAATGCTTGTAGGGATTATAGAGATAAAAAAGAAGATGCCCTTGCCTATAGTTAAAACATCAGAATAAAACATTTTAAGAAGAAGAAACTAATAGATATCAAGCACAAATAATGAGTCTAAATATACTTATGGCATAATTTCTAAGTACTAAAACCAACCAGTTTAGAACATAAAGATTTACAATAATCTTCAGATAATACTACCTATTCCTTAGGAGGAAAATAATTTACTTACACTTTCCATTTCTTTCATCTTGTGTTGTGTTTGTTCAGTTTCTTTTTTCAGTTGACTTATCTCCTGTTCATTTTGTAATGATATAAACTCTTTTTCTCGAAGCTGTTCTTTGGCATTTTGCAATTTTTCATTCAAAATTTCTATCTAAATTTTAAAAAGAGCAATATTAATGTAACAAGGAAAAATAAATGTTTAATCATAATTGCAACCCAAATAAGTCAAGCTTTAAACAGATATATTTAAATATCTGATATATTTAAAAAATATAAAATTGTATTTCTTAAGACAATCATAACTTAGATATAAACATCAGAATTCTTATATTTAATAAGATGCTTTTATGTATACTTTAAATATCCTGAAAGAGATGAAAGTCTCAATCACATTTGCATAAGGAAAATTAGAATAAGAACAATATATGTCACATGGCCTGAAAAATTTTATAGGTAATATGTGAATGAGGTAAAAAAAATAGTTAATGAAAACAAAGACCCCTTCCCACTGTGTTCCTTTCTTAGAGGCAACCACAGTAAAAAGAATTTATTCCAGGGATATTTTATACATATTCAAACATGCACACATTATGATAAAGATGGGAACACATCGATACAAGAAAACATATTCAAAATAACAGTAAGATTGTAGTCATTAAGGGCTGGCAACTGGGGAAATGAGGAAATACTGAGCAAAAGGGTACAAAATTGCACATACTCAGGATGAAATCTGCTAAGAGAACAGATGAACAGAACTTTGTTCTCACCAAAAAAAAAAAAAAATAAGTGTATGAGGTGATGGATATGTTAGTTGGCTTGACTGTGGTAATTATTTCACAATGTACACATATATCAAAACATCATGTTGTACATCTTAAATATACACAATTTTTGTCAGTTATAACTCAATAAAGCCGAGGGAAGATTTAAGAGGAGAAAAATGAATATAAAATACTAACATGAACAAGATGACTAACATTTTGTAGCATTTTTATTGTATGCATTCTACAAAAAAAAGTCAGATTATATGAATAATGGATACTCACAGTTAAGAAGTCATTTTAAAAACAATTTAAAGTATGTAATTTTTTATTATTTACCTGTTTGCTGCCTTCTTTAAGTTCCAATTCTGATTTCTCCAGAGAGCCCTCCAATTTAATTATTTTCTGTTCCATTTCTCCTCTGTGTTCACGAATAGTCATATCCAAATGTGTAACCTAAATACAAAACTAACATTAAACCGTTGCTCAATTTTATTTCAATGTGGAAAACTGTGTGTTTGGAATGTGTTTTAGAATTGTTTATAGTGGGAATAACTGAAACAAACTCATTTCAAATATATTATTAAAAACAAAGAAAAATAATCACTGTTTACTAATACTGGATCTTGAGCTCCATGAATATTATAGAAACTTGAAGAAAAGATATGATTATGTTCATAAATGAGAATAAAATGATTCAGACTTCATTTTATATTGTGAAATACAATAAAAATTGTCAAATTCAATTAAAACAGTGATTGGAGGGAAAAGTATAGCACTGAATGTATATACTAAAAAGAAGAAATATCTATAATCAATCATCTAAGCTTCCATCTGGGAAGAACAAACTAAACTCAAAGTAAACAGAGGAAAATAAAGAAAGTTACAGCAGATCAATGAAATTAAAATTAGGAAATCAATAGAGAAAAATCAAAACCAAAACCTGATTCTTTGAAAAATCAATAAAATCAATGTCTTCAGTCAGCCTAAGAACAAAAAAAGAACATAAATTGTTAATATCAGAAATGGAAGATGATATATTACTAAAAATCTTGTAGATATTAACAAAAAAATAAAGGAATACTATGAACAACTCTGTACCCACAAGTTTAATAAAAATACATGAAACAGACCAGTTACTTGAAAAACACAGTATCTGAAAACTCACACAAAAGGAAAAAAATCTGAATAAGCCTTTATCTAGTAAGCAAACTGAATCAATGTTTAGTAGCTCTCCAAAAGGTAAAGCACAATTCAGATGGATTTACTGGTGAATTCTACTAAATATTTAAGGAAGAAATATACCAATTTCCTACAATCTCTCAAAATATAGAAGCAGAGGATTGAAAATGGAAAAACACAGCAGCATGAGAAGTAATGCAGAAACCTCCTCCCAAAATCACATACAGCACAAAAATACAACAAATAAAACTGATCCTGAAAGACTGACATGACTGCAGATGTGACTGCACACATCTGGGGTTAAAAGAGAGACCTTACAGAAAAGGGTAAAGTAGCAAAGCTGCAATCTGGTGGGAGCCAAACCCTACAACCCTCCCCAGTTCACATGTGGGAGGAAGAGAAATGGAACAGGGAGGGAGTAGAAGCACAGGATTACTAAACACCAACCCAGGAGATCTGCTCCCAGAGCACGAACAGGCATTGCATAGTGATCTGGAGATTGGAGGGGTTGGAAAGCAAAGACAGACAGATTACTCTGAGAGACTGAGATTCCAGCCGCTATGTAGAACAGGTGGCCACAACCAGTGGCTCCAGGACAAAGGAAAGGTGGGCACTTTGGAAGAACTCCCAGTAGGGAGAGGAGTGCTAAAGGGGCAAAAAGTACATAGAGCTTGATGCTCAGGAAAAAGGACAGGTGGACAAAATCATCCTGGCACACTGAGCCAAGCAGGTTGGGAACTTTCAGGACTTTCAGGCACTCCAACATTCTGGCTGGCAATGCAGCGTGAAGACCCCCACCATGATATGCTCCTCCCACCTGGTTGGCACTACCCCTGACAATGCGCCAGGACAGCCAGAGGGCGGCCCCGCCTACAGCAGCTAAAGGGTGTAACACAGAAGTTTTCCCCTGTTTTCTCAGCCCACTGGCCCTAGCAGTGGAGACAGGCACTGCAGCTGGGAAGCAGGAAAGAACTCTTTCCTCCCGGGAGGCACTGACGCCATGCGTCTGTGACCCTGCCATCACTCCAAGGGCTGGGCAGCTCCAGAGAGTACAGCTTATGGCAACAGAGGGTGCTGTCTACACAAAGTCATTATTCCATAGTATTCCTTAGAAATATGAAATGAAAAAAAGAATTTTGTACAAACAAGAATCTGACAAACACCAGGAGGAGTGCTAATTGAAACTGAAGTCACCAATCTTCCTGATAAAGATTTCAAAATCAGTATCTTAAACATGCTCACAGAGCTAAAGAAAAATATTGAGGATTTCAGGGAGGACTTCAAGAAAGAGAGAGAAACTGAAAAATAGAGTATCTGAAATGAAACACACAATGGAGGGATTTAAAAATAAATTGGATGAGGTAGAGGAGATGGTAAATGAAATAGAAATTAGAGAACAGGGAAACAATCTGAGGCACAGAGAGAAAAAAAGAATCTCTAGGAGTGAAAGACTAATAAGAGAACTGTGTGACCAATACAAATGAAACAATATGCACATTACAGAGGGAACAAAAGAAGAAGTGAGACAAAAAGGGATAGAAAGTCTCAGAAGAAATTATTGCTGACAACTTTCCAAATATGGGGAAGGAGTCTCTCAGGCTATGGAAGTGCACAGATTTCCCAAAACAAAGGACCCTAGAAAGACAACACCAAGCATATAATAATTAAAATGGCAAATACCACGGACAAAGAGAGAGCATTAAGAGTAGCTAGAGAGATAAAAAAGATCACGTACAATGAAAAGCCCATCAGGCTATCATCACACTTCTCAGCACAACCCTCACAGGCCAGAAGGAAATGGCATAATAAATTTAATGCAATGAAACAGAAGGGCCTCCAACCAAGAATACTCAACCCCTCAACTGGGCATGGCAAGGGTATCATTTAAATTTGAAGCAGGGATTAAACAGTTTACACATAAGCAAAAGTTGAGGGAATTGACCACCCATAAAACATCTCTACAGTGTATTTTTTAAATTTGGTGTGGTTAATGTATGATTACTTGAACAACATTATGGTTATTAGACTCCCCTTATTATCAAGTACCCACCACATACCCCATTACAGTCACTGTCCATCAGCATAGTAAGATGCTATAGAATCATTACTTGTCTTCTCTGTGTTATACTGCCTTTCCAGTGTTCCACACCACTACATTATGTGTGCTAATCATAATGTCCCTTTTTCCCCCTTATCCCTCGTTCCCACCCAACCTCCCCAGTCCCTTACCCTTTGGTAACTGTTAGTCCATTCTTGGGTTCTGTGAGTATGCTGCTGCTTTGTTTCTTCAGTTTTTTCTTTGTTCTTAAACTCCACAAATGAGTGAAATCATTTGGTACTTGTCTTTCTCCACCTTGCTTATTTCACTGAGCATAATACCCTCTAGCTCCATCCATGTTGTTGCAAATGGTAGAATTTGTTTTCTTCTTATGGCTGAGTAATATTCCATTGTGTATATGTACCACATCTTCTTTATCTATTCATCTACTGATGGACACTTAGGTTGCTTCCATTTCTTGGCTATTGTAAACAGTGCTGCGGAAAACATAGGGGTGCATCTGTCTTTTTCAAACTGGGCTGCTGCATTCTTAGGGTAAATTCCTAGGAGTGGAATTCCTGGGTCAAATGGTATTTCTATTTTCAGTTTTTTGAGGAACCTCCAAACTGCTTTCCATAATGGCTGAACTAACTTACATTCTCACCAGCAGTTAGGAGGGTTCTGCTTTCTCCACATCCTTGCCAACATTTGTTGTTGTTTGTCTTTTGGATGTTGGCCATCCTAGCTGGTGTGAGGTGATGTCTCATTGTGGTTTTAATTTGCATTTCTCTGATGATTAGTGATGTGGATCTTTTCATGTGTCTGTTGGCCATCTGAATTTCTTCTTTGGTGAACTGTCTGTTCAGCTCCTCTGCCATTTTTTAATTGCCTTATTTGCTTTTTGTTTGTTGAGGTGTGTGAGCTCTTTATATAATTTGGATGTCAACCTCTTATCAGATGTGTCATTTATAAATATATTCTTCCATACTGTAGGATGTCTTTTGTTCTACTGATGGTGTCCTTTGCTGTACAGAAGCATTTTAGTTTGATATAGTCCCACTTGTTCATTTTTGCTTTTGATTTCCTTGCCTGGGAGATATATTCATGAAGAATTTCCTCATGCTTATGTACAAGAGATTCTTGCCTGTTTTTTTTTCTATGAGTTTTATGGTTTCATGACTTACATTCAGGTCTTTGATACATTTTGAGTTTACTTTGTGTAATGGGTTATATAATAATCCAGTTTCATTCTCTTCCATGTAGCTGTCCAGATTTGCCAACACCAACTGTAGAAGAAGCTGTCATTTCCACATTGTATAACAATGGCTCCTTTTTTGTACATTAATTGACCATATACACTTGGGTTTATATCTGGGCTCTCTAGTCTGTTCCATTGACCTATGGGTCTGTTCTTGTGCCAGGACCAAATTGCCTTCATTACTATGGCTTTGTAGTAGAGCTTGAAGTCAAGGAGCGTAATTCCTTGTTTTATTCTTCCTCTCAGGATTGCTTGGGCTATTCAGGGTCTTTTGTGGTTCCATATGAATTTTAGAACTCTTTGTTCTAGTTCATTGAAGAATGCTATTGGTATTTTTATAGGGATTGCATTGAATCTGTAGATTGCTTTAGGCAGGATGGCCATTTTGGCAATATTAATTCTTCCTATCCTTGAGCATGGGATGTGTTTTAATTTATTGGTTTATTCTTTAATTTCTCTCATGAGTGTCTTATAGTTTTCAGTGTATAAGTCTTTCACTTCCTTGGTTAGGTTTATACCTAAGTATTTTATTCTTTTTGATGCAATTTGGAATGGAATTGTTTTCCTGATTTCTCTTTCTGCTAGTTCATAGTTAGTGTATAAGAATGCAACAGATTTCTGTGTATTAATTTTGTATCCCACAACATTACTGAATTCAGATATCAGATATAGTAGTTTTGAAGTGGATTTCTTAGGGTTTTTTATGTACAATATCATGTCATCTGCAAACGGGGACAGTTTGACTTTTTCCTTGCCAATTTGGATGCCTTTTATTTCTCTGTGTTTTCTGATTGCCCTGGCTAGGATCTCCAGAACTATGATGAATAAAAGTGGGGAGTGTGGGTATCCTTGTCTTGTTCCCATTATTAAAGGAAAAGCTTTCAGCTTCTCACTGTTAAGTATAATGTTGGCTGTAGGTTTGTCATATATGGCCTTTATTATGATAAAGTGCTTGCCCTATATATGCATTTTGTTGGTGGATTTTATGAATGGATGTTGAATTTTGTCGAATGCTTTTTCAGCATCTATGGAGATGATCATATGGTTTTCCTCCTTCTTTTTGTTGAAATAGTGGATGATGTTGATGGATTTTCAAATGTTGTACATACTTGCATCCCTGGGTTGAATCCCACTTGATTATAATGGATGATCTTTTTGATGTATTTTTGAATTCGGTTTGCTAACACTCTGTTGAGTATTTTTGCATCTGTGTTCATCAGGGATATTGGTCTGTAGTTTTCTTTTCTTGAGGTGTCACTACAGTGTATTTTAAAGGGACTGCTCTAGATGGAAGTGCTCCTAAGGCTAAATAGCTGTCACCAGAGAAAATAAAATCACAGTAAAGGAAGTAGACCAATTAATTACTAAGCAAATGCAAAATTAAATCAACTACTCACAGAGTCAGTCAAGGGCTACACAAAGAGTACAGAATATGACACCTCATATATAAAGAGTGGAAGAGGAGGAAGAAGAAGGGAGGGAGAAAAAAAGAACCTTTCATTTGTGTTTGAAACAGTGTACTAACCCAGTTAGGTTAGACTGTCAGATAGTAAAGAGGCTGCCCTCGAACTTTTGATAACCACAAATTAAAACCCTGCAATGGCAAAAAGTACATCTCTATCGATAATCACCCTAAATGTAAATGGACTTAATACACCAATCAAAAGACAGAGTTATAGAATAGAGAGAGAGAAAAAAAGACCCAACTATATGTTGCCTACAGGAAACTCACTTTAAACCCAAAGACAAAGACTAAACATGAAGGGATGGAAAGAGATATTTCATGAAAAAAGCAGGAGTAGCAGTACTTACATTAGACAAAATAGATTTAAAAACAAAGAAAGTGATGAGACAAAGAAGAAAGATTACATAATGATACAGGGGTTAGAGCAACAAGGGGATACAGCCATTAAAAATATCTATGTACCCAAAATAGGAGCACCCAAATATGTGAAACAAATACTAACAGAATTAAAGTGGGAAATAGAACACAATGTATTTATTTTAGGAGGCTTCAATACACTACTACTCACTAAAAATGACAGATCAACCAGATATAAAATAAGTAAGGAGACAGAGGCACTGAACAGCACATTAGAGCAGATGGGCCTAACAGACATCTACAGAACACTCCACACAAGAGCAGCAAGTAAGCAGTCTTCTTAAGTGCACATGGAACATTTTCCAGAATAGATCACATACTAGGCCAGAAAAAGAGCCTCAGTAAATTCAGAAGGACTGAAATTGTGCCAACCCACTTTTCAGAACACAAAGGTATCAAATTAAAAATAAATTATGCAAAGAAAACATAAAACCCACCAAAACATGGAGTCTTAATAACATGCTCTAAAATAATCAATGGATCAATGACCAAATAAAAACACAGATCAAACAATATAGAGAGAAAAATGAAAACAACAACTCATCACTGCAAAACTGGTGAGATGCAGCAAAGGTAGTTTTAAGAGGAAAGTATACTGCAATACAGGCTTACTTCAAGGAAGAAGAACAATCCCAAATGAACAGTCTAAACTCACAATCAATGAAACTGGAAAAAGCAGAACAAAGGAGGCACAAAGTCAGTAGGAGGAGGAACATAATAAAGATCAGAGCATAAATAAATGAAATTGAAATGAATAAAACAATAGAAAGAATCAATGTAAACAGGAGCTAGTTCCTCAAGAAAATTAATAAAATAGATAAACCCCTAGCCAGACATATCAAGAAAAAAAAAGAGTGTACACACATAAACAGAATCAGAAATGAGAAAGGAAAAATCACTACAGACACCACAGAAATACCAAGAATTTATTAGAGAATACTACAGAAAATTATATGCTAACAAATCGGATAACCTAAAAGAAATGAACAATTTTCTAGAAAAATACAACCTTCCAAGACTGATGGAAGAAGAAATAGAAAATATGAGCAGACCAATTACCAGCAATGAAATTGGACTGGTAATCAAAAAACTACCCAAGAACAAAACTGCTGGACCAGATGGATTTACTGCAGAATTTTATCAGACATTTAGAGAAGACATAATACCCATCCTTGTTAAAGTCTTCTAAAACAGAAAAAGAGGGAATACTTCCAAACTCATTCTATGAAAGCAGTATCACTGTAATACCAAAACCAGGCATAGACACCACAAAAAAGAAAATTAGGCCTATATTCCTGATGAAAATAGATGCAAAAATCCTCAACAAAATATTAGCAAACTGAATTCAAAAATACATTATAAAGACCACTCATCATAACCAAGTGGAATTTTTTCCAGGAATGCAAGAATGGTACAATATTTTTACACTCATCAGTATTGTACACATTAACAAAAAGGATAAAAAGCACATGATCATCTGCATAGATGCCAAAAAAGCATTCATCAAAATTTAACATCCATTCATGATAAAAACTCTCAGCAAAATGGATACAGAGGACAAGTGCCTCAACATAATAAAGGCCATATATGACAAACTCACAGCCAAGATCATACTTAACAGTGAGAAGCTGAAAGCTTTTCTTCTAAGATCAGGAACAAGACAAGGATGCGCACTCTCCCCACTTTCATTCAATTTGTATTGGAGGTCCTAGCCACAGCAATCAGACAACACAAAGAAATAAAAGTCATCCACATTGGTAAGGATGAAGTTAAACTGTCACTGTTTGTATATGACATGATATTATACATAAAAAACCCTAAAGAATCTACCAAAAACTACTAGAACCTATAACTGTATTCAGCAAAGTTGCAGGATATAAAATTAATATGCAGAAATCCATTGCATTACTGTATACTAATGATGAACTAGTAGAAAGAGAATTCAGGAAAACAATTCCATTCACAATTGCATCAAAAAGAATAAAATACCTAAGAATATACCAAACCAGAGTGGTGTAAGATCTATATCCTGAAAACTACAAGACACTCAAGAGAGAAATTAAAGAAGACACCAATAAATGGAAATACATCCCATGCTCATGGATAAGAAGAATTAATATTGTCAAAATGGCCATCCTGCCTAAAGCAATCTACAGATTCAATGCAATCCCTATCAAAATACCAACAGCATTCTTGAAAGAACTAGAACATGTAGTTCTAAAATTCATAGGGAACCATAGAAGACCTCGAATAGCCAAAGCATTCCTGAAAAGGAAGAATAAAGCTGGGGGCATTATGCTCCACAACCTCAAGCTCTACTACAAAGCCACAGTAATCAAGGCAATTTGGAACTGGCACAAGAACAGACCCATAGATTAATGGAACAGAACAGAGTGCCCAGATATAAACCCACACATACATGGCCAATTAATATATGATAAAGGAGTCATGGATATACAGTGGGGAAATGACAGTTTCTTCAACAGCTGGTGTTGGCAAAACTGGACAGCTACATGTAAGAGAATGAAACTGCACGATTGTGTAACTCCATACACAAAAGCAAGCTCAAAATGGATCAAAGACCTGAATGTAAATCATGACACCATAAAACTCTTAGAAGAAAACATAGGCAAAAATCTCTTGAATATGAACATGAGCAACTTTTTCTTGACTGCATCTCCTCCGACAAGGGAAATGAAAGCAAAATGAACAAATGGGACTATATCAAACTAAAATGCTTCTGGATAGCAAAGGCCATGATCAGTAGAACAAAAAGCCATGGTACAATATGGGAAAGTATATTTGTAAATGATATATCCAATAAGGGGTTAACATCCAAAATATATAAAGAACTCACATGCCTCAACACCCAAAAAGCAAATAACCCGATTAAAAAATGGGCAGAGGGTCTGAACAGACACTTCTCCAAAGAAGAAATTTGGATGGCCAACAGGCACATGAAAAGATGCTCCACATCACTAATCATCAGGGAAATACAAATTAAAAGCCCAATGAGATGTCACCTCACACCAGTCAGGATGGCCAACCTCTGAAAGACAAAGAACAACAAATGCTAGTGAGGATGTGGAGAAAGAAGAACCCTACTATACTGCTGGTGGGAATGTAAATTAGTCAACAATTGTGAAAAGCAATATGGAGATTCCTCAAAAAAATTAAAAATAGAAATACTATTTGACCCAGGAATTCCACTGCCAGGAATTTACTCACAGAAAAGAAGATCCCAGATTCAAAAAGACATATGTATTCCTATGTTTATCACAGCACTATTTACAATAGCAAAGATATGGAGGCAACATAAGTGTCCATCAGTAGATGAATGGATAAAGATGATGTGGTACATATACACAATGGAATATTATTCAGCCATCAGAAGAAAACAAATCCTACCATTTGCAACAACATGGATGGAGCTGGAGGGTATTAATCTTAGTGAAATAAGCCAGGTGGAGAAATACAAGTACAAAGTGATTTCCCTCATTTGTGGAGTGTAAGAACAAAGCAAAACTGAAGGAACAAAACAGCAGCAGACTGACAGACTCCAAGAAGGGACTAGTGGTTTACCAAAGGGAAGATGGTGGAGAGGTAGGGAAAAGGTGTTTAAGGGGCCTTCTGACTGGCACACTCAATGTCGGTGGATGATGGGAAAGGCAGTATAGCACAGAGAAGACAAGTAGTGAGTCTACAGCATCTTACTACACTGATAGACAGTGACTACAATGGGGTGTGGGGGCGGGATTTGATAATACAGGTGAATGTTGTTAAGAACAATGCTGCTCTTAGGAAACCTTCATGGCATTGTTTATCAATGATACCTTAATAAAATAAATAAAAATGGGGAAAGCTCTTGGAAAACTTGAAGACCCAGAAATAAATAAGATAAATAGAAAAAATATATAGAAGCAGAGGAAGTACTTCCTAAATGATTCTGAGGCCAGCATTACCTAATACTAAAGTGAGTAAAATACATGATAAGGAAAGAAAACAAACCAGTATCTTTCATAAACATAAATGTAATATTTCTGAACAAAACACTATCAATTCATATCTAGCAATGCATGAAAAGAAATACACCACAAGTAGGAGTTATTGTAGGTATGAAAGGCTGGTAGAACATTTGAAAATCAATTAATGTAATCTACCACATTAATAGGCTAAAGAAGGAAAAAACACATGATATTAGTCAATGTAGAAAAAGTATTCTTCAAAATCCAACACCCATGCATGATAAAAATTCTCAGCAGACTAGGAATACATGGGAACTTCCTCAACTTGATAAAGAATATCTGCAGAAAATCAACAGCTAACGTTATACTTAACAGTAAGAAACTTGAAGCGTTCCCACTGAGTTCAGACACAAAGTAAGGATACTCCCTTTCATCACTGCTTTTCAACATTGTAGAGGAAGTCCCAAATAATGCAGTTAGATAAGAAAAATAAATAAAAGCTATACAAACTGAAAAGGAAGATATGACTGTCTTTGTTTGTGGATAACATGACCACCTAGGTAGAAAACCTGAATGATTCAACAAAAAAATTCCTTGAACTAGTGTTTGCAGTAGAGTTGCAGGACACAAGTTTAATACACAAAAGTCAATCACTTTCCTATGTACCAGCAATAAAAAAGAGGAATTTCAAATTAAAAACAGTATTATTTACATTACACCTTCAAAAATGCAATACTAAGGTATAAATCTAACAAAATACACACAAGATCTATGTAAGGATGACAAAACTCTAATGAAAGAAATCGAAGAATTAAATAAATGGAGATAGTTCTTGTTCATGGATAGGAAGACTCAGTATTGTCAAGATGTCTGCTCTTCCCCACTAGATCTATAGAGACACAAGGCAATTCTAACCCAAGTTCAAGCAAGTTATTTGATGGATGCTGATGAGCTGATTCTAAAGATTATATGGAAAGGCAAAAGACCCAGAAGAGCCAAAACAGTATTGAAGGAGAACAACAAAGTTGGAGGGCTGACATTACCCAACTGCAAGACTTACTATAAAGCTACAGTAATCAAAGCAGTATGGTACTGATAAAAGAATAGGTGAATAGACAAGTGGAATAGAATAGAGAGTCTAGAAACAAACCCACATAAATAGAGTATGTTAACCAATATTTAACAAAGGTGCAAAGGCAAGAGAACAGAGAAAGATTCTTTTCAACAAATGGTGCAAAATAATAGGACATTCCCATAATGACAACAATCCAGACAACATCCAACACTAACATTAGCCCCACAGGGACCACAGACCTAATGTAAATCACAAAGGTGTGACACTCCCAGAA
Organism: Manis javanica; assembly: GCF_040802235.1. Taxonomy (NCBI): domain Eukaryota; kingdom Metazoa; phylum Chordata; class Mammalia; order Pholidota; family Manidae; genus Manis; species Manis javanica. Next base: position 79,108,531 of record NC_133159.1, on the reverse strand, counting down.
GATAACACTGGAGAAAATGTACATGACCTAGGGTATGGCAATGACTTTTTAGACACAACACCAAATGCACAAACTGGACTTCATTAAAATTAAAAACTTCTGCCCTCTGACAGCCAGTGTTAAAAGAACAAGAAAAGCCACAGACTTGGAGAAAATATTTGCAAAAGAAACATCAGATAAAGGACTGGTATCTTTACCAGTAAAATAGGTAAAGAACACTAAAACTCACAATAAAAATACAAACAAACCTATTTAAATATGGCCCAAAGATCTTAATAGACATCTCACCAAAGATGACATTCAGATGGCAAATAAGGACAGGAAAAGATGCTCCACATTATACATCATTATAGAAGTGCAAATTAACAAGGAGACACCACTACATACCTATTAGAATGGCCACAATCCTAAACACTGGCAACACTAAATGCTAGCTAGGATACAGAACAACAGGAAGTCTGACTCATCGCTGGTGAGAATGCAAACTGGTACAGCCACTTTGGAAGTGTCTTATAAAACTAAACATACCAGTATTTACCAAAAGAAGCTGAAAATACCACATAAAAACCTGCACATGGATGTTTAGAGCAGCTTTACTACTCATTTTCAAAACTTGGAGGCAACTAAGATGTTCTTCAGTAGATGAATGGGTAACTAAACTGTAGTACATCCAGACACTGGAATATTATTCAGTGCTAAAAAGAAATAACCTATCAAGCAATGAAACACATGGAGGAACTGTTAAAAGCATATTACTAAGTTAGAAGCCAATTGGAAAAGGCTATATACCATATGATTCCAACTATATGACATTCTAAAAGAGGCAAATTTATTGAGACAGTAAAAAGATCAGTGATTGCCAGAGTTGGGGATAGAGGGGGAGGGCTGACTAGGTGGAGCTCAGATAACTTTTAGGAGAGTGAAAATATTCTATATGATGCCATTAGGATGGATATATGTTATTACACATTTGTTGAAGCCCACAGAATGCACAACACCAAGAGTGAACTGTAATGTAAATGATACACTTTGGGTTATTATGATATGTCAATGAAGCTTTATCAATTGTAACAAAGATACTACTGTGATGAGGACTGTTGATAATGGGAAAGGCTGTGCATTTGTCGGGGCAGGGGTGTATGATAAATCTCTACCTTCTGCTCAATTTTGCTGTGATCTAAAACTACTGCAAAAAATAGTCTTAAAGAAAGATGTTGCTAAAAATGCCTTCTGAATATTTTGTTTCTCCAACAACTGAGCAAATAACTCCTTTAATCCCATTTTCTTCTTAAATACAGTAATGTAAGAGATCAAAAGGTTTACATACTAAACTTAATCTTCAAAAATCCACTTGCTATAAAAATAACAAGATAAAGTGTGATATTTCTAATTTTAAAAATATTTGTATGCAGAAAAACAAATATGCTATAAAAATGTCCATTTTACCAAAAACTGGTAACTTCTAAAACCTGCTGTGATCATATTTTAATAAAAAATTTTATAAAATATAATTGAGAAAACCAACTTGAGCTGCTCTTTGCTTTAGTTCCCAATTTCTTTCTTTGAGTGCCTGATCCATGTCAAGGAGTTCTTGCTTTTTGTCTTCAATCTCCATCTTGCATTCTCTGCAATGTAGCAAAGGAAAAAGAGGGAATTTTTATTAAAAAAATAGTCAATTGGGTTACCTTTCCTATAAGTTAAAATTGATGGTATATGTAATTCTTTCATATTAAAAGGGCTCAATGGAATAATATATAAAGAAAATGATTGATATAAATACAATTATTTTAATAGCATCTTCTAAAAAGGCCAAAGGTAAATTCTACTGTTACAGATACTTTAAGCTATTTAAAGCACTCCCAGGTTATAAGACTGAATCAGTATAAGGATTTTTAAAATACATCCATATTTTATCACCTATTCATCAAGGGAGATTTGAAAGTCTTTTCTTATATATAACAGCTGTGAGTTTATTACAACTGAATGAAACATTCATCTCCCAGTTGGGGGTATCCCTAATATCCACAGCTCAGTAAATGATGACTGTATTTCTAATGGGAATTTTACTCAAAATGACACCTTACATATAGAGAAGTATTAAAGTCTACTACAGAATTATTTTATAGTTTTTATAAATTCTAACCCTCCTAAAACCCTAACTTATGTTTAATTTTATAATATAAAAATGTATAATACTGACATAATTTAAGACTTCAACCACTGCCTGTGATTAGACAATTTTAATTTGTAACTACGTTCTGGTATGACAAAGGCTGAAAATGTTAGCCTTGATCTTGAAAATCTTTATATGATTTTCCAGTCTTAAACATAAAACAATACTGAATAAACGTACTGATTATAAAAAGCAGATTCTGAACTTCTTTAATAACCTGTTTACTATCCTTTCAAACTCTCAAGAGTTATAAAATACAAGGCTAAACTAATATTCTAAAAGTAATGAATAAAGAGTTGATTGGCCAAGAAGGAAGGCAAGGCAGAAATCTCCTCCCATATACACACCAAGGAAGCAACTACAGCAAATAAAACTAACCCTGAATATGACCAGAAGACTGCAGAACAGATCATCTACACCTGGGGAAAAAAAGAAGCCCACACTGAGAAGGGTGAAGTGGCAGAGCAACAATCAATAGGGACCCAAGCCCTCCTCCCCATCCCAGCCCACAAGTGGGAGAGAGAGAAAGGGAGCAGGGAGGGGATAATCACTCAGGAACTCTGCACACCTGGCCTTGGAGATCTGCTATGGGGACATGAGAACACATTGCACTGGGCATTGGTGATTAACAGGGCTGGACACCAGGGAGAGTTGGAGCATTCTGGTAAGCTGAGACTCCTGTCACTTGTGGAGGACAAGCATGCTCTGTAGGTCCCGCTGAAACCCAACACAGAGGAGGCAGTTTGACAGATTTACCAGCAGTAGGAAAGGTGCCAGAGGGACTGGGGTTGGATAGAGCTCTCTCCACAGGAGAATGGGCAGATGGGCAACACTTCCCCAGCCCTCCCTCAGCCCAACTAGTCAGGAGCTCTTGGGAGCCAGCCACCGATGCTCCATCACCCTAGCTGGTGGCTCAGGCCCGAGGTGCTTCCCAGTTCACCTGACCCAGTAGCAGTCAGACTTTGCTGTTCGGCAGGCAGAGGGAGAAAAACAAATACCATATGACTTCACTTATTTGTGGAATCTAAAACCAAAATAAAACAGATGGAACAAAGTAACAGTAGACTCACAGACACCGAGAAGTGACGTGGTTAACATGGGGTAGGACTGGGTTGGGTGGGGTGGGTGAGGGGAATAAAGACACACAAAATCTCTTCATAATGTAAGTTGGTCATGGTGAGGTAGGGCAGGGACATGGGACAAGCATCATGATTAACTTTTCCTGCCTATGATAAAAAAATGCCAAGATATAAACAGTAGAGTAAGAACAAGAGGGACCCCCTCTTAAGGCTAAGATTCCATTTTAAAAACCAGGGAGTTAAGAAGATTCCTAACATATTCTTTGGTAAAATGATACAATAACCCACCCAATCTTAAGGCAGGGCAAGCAGCCCTAACTGATATGTTCCCAGGGCTTGAGAGAAACCACTATTTTGGAGAAGAACCAGATCAATAAATTCCCTGTGTTAAGTTAAGCTTACAGAATTACCTACAAGATTGACTGTGCATCAGGACATAGTGTCCTTCACTGGAGAGAGACTTCATGAGACCACAAGTCAAGCTTAAGCCCTCAAACCCCCCACCTCCACCCTTTGCCCCATTTTTGAAAGCCCTTAAAAGAGGGAACCCCCAACCTTTTAGCCCACCTCATCTCTGAGAACACCTGCACTTTAAGTGCACACTTTTAAATAAAGCTTTCTCACTGCTCAAATATTGCATTTAGTCTCTTTGCTATTTCATTCTATTTCTAAGTCCTCACTCTGTCTCTGATTTACTCCTGATAAGTAGGCAGGGACTACTGAGACTCAGATTTGGGACTGCAAGTTCCCATTGCCTGGATGCCCCAGACAGAGATGCAGCTGTGTGATCTGCTTTTAGTAGCCTGCCTGAAAATCTCCTTTCTTTGGGAAGTTCTCAGAACATAATCTCACTCCATCCTGTGCTCTGCAGTTACCACAATACCTGGGGTAGTAAGAGCTAGTCTCTACACCATTCAGATACAAGCAGATATGGAATGCCAGGTGACCCTGGCTTCAAGAGTTGGCAAAGGAATCTGCCCTAGGCCAAGTAGTTCAACCAACTTTCCCTCCTGCCCTCTGCACCTGCTTGCTCTCTTCTGCCTGTAAGGCAGCTGCTATTACTTGCTGCTCTCACTTCAGTGAATTTCTTCTTTACCTACACTTGTCCGACCTGCTCAAGAATTCTTTCTCATTCAAGAGTCAAGAACACTCCCCGATCCAGGTTGAGGTTTCACCTAGTGTGCAAGGAGAGACCTCCCTAAACACAGCTATTTGGCAACAATGGGGATAGAAGTGCAGCATGGAGAATATAGTCATTGGTTCTGTAACACCTATGTTGACAGACAGTAAACTGCACTAGTTAGGGTGAGGATTTAATACTGTGGATAATTGTTGAACCACTGTATTGTATACTTGAAACCAATGTAAGATTCAAAATCAACTCTACTTCAAATAAAAAAATATTAATAAACCTAAAATCAAAAATAAAGTATTATGAATTGAATTTCAAAGGTAACTCTATGCAAATAGCTGAGCTTCTAAAATTCGGCTACTAGCTCAAATATGAGATTTCATTATCTTTCATCAATGAAATAATATTCCATTGTGTAGACTACCACAACTTAAAATAAATATGATTCACTTATTTATTTAGCAAATATTTATTAGATGCTTTCTATTTGTCAGGGTTTCTATGTACTGTGGATTTAACAGTAAATAACACAGATGTCTATCACATGGAGCATACATTCTAATAGGTCCAGCAGAGAAAAAGGGCTATAAATAAATAACTCAAAAGGAAAATAGCATAATATAAAGCTAGAGCATTAAGTAGAATGACAATAGTGACTGGGTGACTACTTTACAAGAGGGGGTCAGAGTCTGAAATAATGTGAAAGGTAAGAAGAAAATGGTCATGCAACAATTATTTCAAGCTGAAGAAACAGCTATGGCAAGGTCATAATGCGAAAAAAATTGGGGAGGTTTAAGTTCAAAACAAAGGCCAAGAGCAAGAACAACATGGAATGAGGTCAAAGAAGTGGGCAGGTATCTTGTGATGTAGGGCATTGTATTCCAGGATAAAGAGCTTAGATGTTTTTTAATTGTTGTAAAATACATACAACTTAAGATTTATCATTTTTACCACTTTAAAGTGTACAATTGAGTACTTCACAATGTTGTATAACCACTGCCACTCTCTATTTCCAGTACTTTTTCATCATTCCAAATGGAAACCTTACATCCATTTATAGTTACTTTCTACTTCCCCTCACCCTAGTCCCATTAACCCGCTTTCTATCTCTATGGACTTGCTAATTTTATGCATTTCAGATAAATGAAATCATACAACATGTACCTGGTTTCTTTCACTTAGCCTAATATCTTCAAGATCAATCTATGTGGTAACATAGATTTTACTTATTTTCATAGCAGAATAATATTCCTTGCATGGATATACCACCCTGTGTTTTACCCATTCAACTACTGACGGGCATTTGGGTTGTTTGCACTTATTGGCTACTATGGAAAGAGTTGTTCTCAACATTTCAGCACAATTTTTCCTTGAACACCAGCTTTCAATCATTTTGGGTACAGAGCTAGGAGAAAAATTACTGAGTAGTTAAATGGTAATTCTTCTCATTTAAATTACTGAGGAACTGCCAAACTGTTTTCTCTGGCACCTATACCATCTTAATTTCCGACCAGGTATGTATGAGAGTTCCAATGTTTCTACACACTTGCTAACATTTATTATTTTCCCCCTTTCGTGGTGGGGATGTGTGTGTATGTATTTTTATTATAGTGATCCTAGTGGAAAACAGGCATCTCACTGTGGTTGTGATCTGCAGGTTCCAAGACGATTGTTTCATTATGTATCTTTTTTTTTTTGCTTTTTTAATTGTTTTTATTAAGGTATGATTGATATACAATCTAATGAAGCTTTCACGTGAGGAACATTGTGGTTACTACATTCACCCATATTATTAAGTCCCTTATTAAGTCCCCCAGACAAGTCCCATTGCAATCACTGTCCATCAGTGTAGTAAGATGCAAAAAACTCACTACTTGTCTTCTCTGTGCTATACTGCCTTCCCCATCACGCCCCCACATTGTGTGTGTTAATCATAAGGCCCCTTAAACACCTTTTCCCTACCTCCACACCCCCTTCCCTTTGGTAACCACTAGTCCCATCTTGAAGTATGTGAATCTGATGCAGTTTTGTTCCTTCAGTTTTGCTTTGTTGTTACACTCCACAAATGAGTGAAATCATTTTGTACTTGTCTTTCTCTGCATCACTTATTTCACAAAGATTAATGCCCTCCAGCTCCATACATGTCATTGCAAATGGTAGGATTTGTTATCTTCTGATGGTGAAATAATATTCCATTGTGTAGACTACCACAACTTAAAAAGTTTTTTAATTAAGGTATAATTGATATACACTCTTATGAAGGCTTCACATGAAAAAACAATGTGTTTACTACATTTACCCACATTAGCAAGTCCCCATGCATACCCCAATGCAGTCACTGTCCACCAGTGTAGTAAGATGCCACAGATTCACTGTATGCCTTCTCTGTGCTACACTGTTTTACCCGTGACCCACCACACCATGTGTACTAAACATAATACCCCTCAATCTCCTTCTCCCTCCCTACCCATCCACCCTCCCACACCCCTCCCCTTTGGTAGCCACTAGTCCCTTCTTGAGTCTGTGAGTCTGCTGCTATTTTGTTCCTTCAGTTTTGCTTCATTGTTATACTCCACAAATGAGGGAAATCATTTGGCACTTGTCTTTCTCCACCTGGCTTATTTCACTGAGCACAATGTCCTCCAGATCCATCCATGTTGTTGCAAAAGGTAGGATTTGTTTCTTTCTTATGGCTGAATAGTATCCATTGTGTATATGTACCACATAATCTTTATCCATTCATCTACTGATGGACACTTATGTTGCCTCCATATCTTCGCTATATTAGGTATCATATTCTGTACTCTTTGTCTATCCCTTGATTGACTTTGGGGACAGTTAATTTAGTTTTGCATTTGCTTAGTAATTAGCTGTTCTACTTTCTTTACTGTGGTTTTATTGCCTCTGGTGACAGCTATTAAACCTTAGGAACACTTCCATCTACAGCAGTCCCTCCAAAATAGACTGTAGAGATGGTTTGTGGGAGGTAAATTCTCTCAGCTTTTGCTTATCTGGAAATTGTTTAATCCCTCCTTCAAATTTAAATGATAATCTTGCCAGATAAAGTAATCTTGGTTCCAGGCCCTTCTGCTTCATTGCATTAAGTACATCATGCCACTCCCTTCTGGCCTGTAAGGTTTCTGCTGACAAGTCTGATATTAGCCTGATGGGCTTTGCTTTGTATGTGATCTTATTTCTCTCTTTGGCTGCTTTTAGTCTGTCCTTATCTTTGATCTTTGCCATTTTAATTACTATATGTCTTGGTGTTGTCTTCCTTGGGTCCCTTGTGTTGGGAGATCTGTGCACCTCCATGGCTCAGAGACTATCTCCTCCCCCAGATTGGGGAAGTTTTCAGCAATTACCTCCTCAAAGACACTTTCTATCCCTTTCTCTCTCTCTGCTTCTTCTGGTACCCCTATAATGCAAATATTGCTCGTTTTGGATTGGTCACACTGTTCTCCCAATATTCTTTCATTCTTAGAGATCCTTTGTCTCTCTGTACCTCAGCTTCTTTGTATTCCTCTTCTCTGGTTTCTACTTCATTTGTCATCTCCTCCACTGTATCCAATCTGCTTTTAATACCCTCCATTGTGCTCTTCAACAATTGGATCTCTGACCAGAATTCATTCCTGAGTTCTTGTATATCTTTCTGAACCTGCATTATCATGTTAATGATTTTTATTTTGAACTCCCTCTCAGGAAGAGTCATGAGGTCCATGTCATCTTTCTCAGGGGTTATATTAATTTGACTCTGTACCAGGTTCCTATGGCATTTCATATTTATGTATGGCACCCTCTAGTGTCCAGAAGCTCTATTCTGGAGCTGCTCAGCCCCTGAAGCAATGTCGGGGTTCGCAGGGGAGTGGGATTGGTGCCTGGGGGAAGGGAAGAGCTGTTTCCTGCTTCCCAGCTTCTATGCCTGTCTCCTCTGCCTGAACCAGTGGGCCGAGCTCACAGGTATAAGCTTTTGTCCCAGAGCAGCTGGATAAGGATCCTTGCTTTCCACAAGCGGCTGGAATCTCAGTCTCTCCAGGCTTTACAACCTTATAATCACAAGAGTATCATTAAAGTATCATGAAATGCAGGTTTGAGCTCTCAGAGAAGATCTCCAGAATTAGGTATTCAGCAGTCCCAGGCCTCCACTCTCTCCCTGCTCCATTTCTCTTCCTCCTGCTGGTGAGCTGGGGTGAGGAAAGGGCTTGGGTACCGCCGGGCCACAGCTTTGGTACGTTACCCTGTTCCATGAGGTCTGCTCTTTTCTCCAGGTGTGTGCAGTGTGGCGCAGTCCTCTTTCCTGTTGCTCTCTCAGGATTAGTTGTATTACTTATGTTTTCATATTATATGCGGGTTTTGGAGGAAGCCTCTGTCCCACCTCTCATGCCCCCATATTTAATCCTGTCTCATTACTTTCTGTGTTTTTAAATCTATTTTGTCTGATATAAGTACTGCTGCTCCTCCTTTCTTCTCCCTACTAGTTGCATGAAATATCTTTTTTCCATCCCTTCACATTTAGTCTGTGTCTGTCTTTGGGTTTAAAGTGAGTTTCCTGTAGGCAACATAGGGTCTTTTTAAAAAATCTATTCTGTAACTCTGTCTTTTGATTGGTGTATTAAGTCCATTTACATTTAGGGTGATTATTGATAGATATGTACTTTTTTCCTTTGCAGGGTTTAAATTTGTGGTTATCAAAAGTTCGAGGGCAGCTTTTTTACTATGTGACAGTCTAACCTAACTGGGTTATTATACAGTTTCAAACACAAACTAAAGGTTCCTTTTTTCTCCCTCCCTTCTTCCTCCTCCACTCTTTTTATATTAGGTTTCATATTCTGTACTCTGTGTAGCCCTTGACTGACCTTGTTAGTAGTTCATTTAATTTTGCATTTGCTTAGTAATTAATTGGTCTACTTCCTTTACTGTGGTTTTATTTTCTCTGGTGACAGCTATTTAGCCTTAGGAGCACTGCCATCTAGAGCAGTCCCTTTAAAATACACTGTAGAGACAGTTTATGGGAGGTAAATTCCCTTGACTTTTGCTTATCTGGAAACTGTTTAATCTCTGCTTCAAATTTAAATGATAATCTTGCTGGGTAGAGTATTTTTGGTTGGAGGCCATTCTGTTTCACTGCATTAAGTATATCATGCCCCTCCTTGTGGTGTCTAAGGTTTCTGCTGAAAAGTGTGATGAGAGCCTGAAGGGTTTTCCTTTGTGTGTGATCTTTTTCTCTCTCTGGCTACTTTTAATAATGTGTCCTTTATCTTTTCCATTTTAGTTATTATATATCTTGTTATTATATGCCTTGGTGTTGTCTTCCTGGGGTCCCTTATGTTGGCAAATTTGTACACTTCCATGGCCTGAGATAATATCTCCTTCCCCAGATTGGGGAAGTTTTCAGCAATTATTTCGTCTAAGACACTTTATGTCCCTTATTCTCTCTTTTATTTCTGGTACCCCTAAAATGCAAATATTGTTGTGTTTGCATTGGTCACACAGTTCTCTTATTATTCTTTCATTCTTAGAGATCCTTTTTCTCTCTGTGCCTCATCTTTGTTTTCCTGTTCTCTAATTTCATTTACCATCTCCGCTACCTCATCTACTTTTAAATCCCTCCGTTGCATGCTTCACTTCAGGTACTATATTTTTCAAAGTTTCTCTTTTTTGAAGTCCTCCCTGAGATCTTGACCACTTTTATGTAATTCCATGAGCATGTTTATGATTTTTATTTTGAAATCATTATCAAGAAGATAGGTGATTTCAGTTTCACTTAGCCCTGTTTCTGGTGTTTGACAGATTGCGGTTTGTACGAGATTCTTTTGCCATTTCATATTTCTAAGGAAGGAATACTATGGAAAAACAACTATGCGCAGGTGGTGCCCTCTAGTGCCCAGAAGCTCTACTCTCTGGAGGTACGCAGCACCTGTAGTGATGGTAGGAGTCAGGCGCACCACCAGCACACATCTTGGTGTGCTTCCGAGCTGCAGTACCTGCCTCCACTGCCAGGGCTCGTGGGCCGAGCACACAGGGAGAGGCCTCTGTGCTACACCCCTGTAGGTGCCATAGGCAGGGTCACTCTCTGGCTGGCCTGGAACAATGGCAGGGACAGCAGGTGAACAGACTGGTGCCTGCTGGGATGAAGGAACGGCCGGCTTCATATGGCATTGTGGGCCTCAGGGCTCTGTGTTGCCAGCCAGGGGAATAGAATACCTGAAGCTCCTGAGAGTTCCCAATGTGCTAGGCTGAGTGTGCCAGGTCAATTTTGTCTGCTTTTCCTGTCTCCTGAGGAGGAAGCTCTGTGTAATTCTTGCCCCATTTGCAGTCCTCTCGCTGTTGGGAAGTTTTTCAAAGTGGGTGCCTTTCCTTTGTCCCATAGCAGCTGGTTGTGTGTGCTTGTTCTCAAGCAGTTGGAATCTCAGTCTCTCAGAGAATTGTTCTTGTCTTTGCTTTCCAACTCCTCTAAACTCCAGAGCACCATGTTATGTGGTTTCTTGCTCCTGGAGCAGATCTCCAGGGCTGGGTGTTTAGCAGTCCTGGACTTCTACTCCCTCCGGCTCCATTTCTCTTCCTCCCGCCTGTGGGAGCTGGGGTGGGGGGGTTGGGCTTGGATCCCACAGGATTGTGGCTTCACTACTTTATTCTTTTGTCTATGGTCTTCTCTTTTTCCTAGACATAGGCAGTCTGTTGCATTCTTCTTTTGGGTCCCTCTTTCAGGATTAATTGTATTTGTTGTATTTTCGTGTTATATGTGGTTTTGGGAGGAGATTTCTGCCTCACTTCACAAGCCACCATCTTTTTCCCTTTATGTGTCTTTTGGGAAGCCATTAGAAGGTTTAAATAAGGAAGCAATATGATCTAATTTATGTTTTAAATCATAAACTTAAATCCATTCTGTGGAAAATGGATTGTTGAGAGGGTCAAGAATCTAACCTGGGAGACTGTCTAGAAAGCTATAGTGACAGACCAGGTGAGGAAGATGATGGCTTCTACTGAGGTGGTAACAGAAAAGAAGCCAAGAATCTATGGGTTTCAGAATGTTTGGGAAACAAAGTTGACACATCCTGCTAATAAACTGGATGAGAAAAGGAAAGGAGAAAGGTAAGAATCTTCTTACAGATTTCCTGATTGAGCAACTGCATAATGTTGAGATGACAGAGGAGGTTATGAGAGAAAAAATGAGTTGACTTTGGCCAAGTTTAAGATGCCTCTTAAAAATGTTTTAACCGGGGGGAGGAGCCAAGATGGCGGTGTGAGGAGGGCAGTAGATATCTCCTCCCAAAACCATATATATTTTTGAAAATACAACAAATACAACTATTCCTAAAAGAGAGACCAGAAGATACAATACAACAGCCAGGCTACATCTACATATGCGAGACCTCAGTGCCTCATGAAGGGGGTAAGATACAAGCCGCAGCCCGGTGGGACCGGAGCGCTCCCCCATCCCAGCTCCCTGGTGGGAGAAAAGGAGTCGGATCAGAGAGGGGGTGGAAGCCCAGGACTGTTAAATACCCAGTCCCAGTCATCCACACTGGGAGCGCAGACACACATTGCCTGGTGTGCTGGATATTAGGGAAACAGAACAGTAAAACCTGAGAGCGGGTCTCCACAGTTGGTGTCCCCAGGAAAAAAGAAAATAGAGTCTTTTTGAAAGTCTTAAAGGGACAGGGGCTTCACAGCTGGATGGACGCATCCCAGCACATTCAGCCCAGCAGCTGGGAATCCTGGGGAAATTCAGGTGCTCCAGCCCCCTGGGAGGCAGCGCAGCTCTGAAGCCCCTTCATGGCAATAAATAGCCGCCCATCCATTCCCCCTCTGGCGTGGCCCCACCATAGCAGGGAAGCAGCCTGAGAGCAGCTGCACCCACAGTAACCACCAGAGCCTCCTCTGCAGCTGCCCAGGCCAGACTCAGAGGCCCCAACGGCGGGCACAGATAAAGGAAGATGGGAAAGGGTGCCAAGGGTCACTGTAGATGCAGGAGAACACACCTGGGGGGCTTACAACTCCCCGCAGGGCTCTGGGCTGCCCCAAAGGTGGTGACTCAGGAAATGAAACTGGAAGCTGCTCTGAGGAGCACAAGGCAACCAGCAACTAGTAAGGGACTTTGTTCTCCCTGCTAACACATGTGCCAACTGCCTACAACTACCTCAATAGCCATGAACAGGCAGAAGAATCTGATTCAGTCCAGAATCACCCAGAAAACCCGAGAGGGAACCTGGGGAGATAGATTTAACCAAACTTCCTGAAAAGGAATTAAAAAAAAAGTCATAACCATGCTGATGGACCTGCAGAGAAATATGCAAAAGCTAAAGGATCAAGGTGGGAGGGAGAATACAGAAATAAAAAAATCTCTGGAAGGACTTAAGAGTAGACTGGTGGTGCAAGAGGCTGTGAATGGAATAGAAATCAGAGAACAGGAATACAGAGAAGCTGAGGGAGAGATAAAAGGTTCCGAGGAATGAAAGAATAATGAAATAACTGTGTGAGCAATCCAAACTGAACAATATTTGCATTATAGGGGTACCAGAAGAAGACAGAAAAAAAGGGATAGAAAGTGCCTTTGAAGAAATAATTGCTGAAAACTTCCCCAAACTAGGGGAAGAAGTAGTCTCTCAGACCATGGAAGCGCACAGATCTCCCAACATAAGGGACCCAAGGAGGACAACACCAAGACACATAACAATTAAAATGGCAAAGATCAAGGACAAGGACAGAGTACTGAAGGCAGCCAGAGAGAAAAAACGGTCACCTACAAAGGAAAACCCATCAAGCTATCATCAGACTTCTCAACAGAAACCTTACAGGCCAGAGGAGAATGGCATGATATATTTAATGCAATGAAACAGAAGGGCCTTGAACCAAGAAAACTGTATCCACCACAATTATCATTTATATATGAAAGAGGGATTAAACCATTCCCAGACAAGCAAAAGTTGAGGGAATTTGCATCACACAAACCACCTCTACAGGGTATTTTAATGGGACTGCTCTAGATGGAAGCACTCCTAAGGCTAAATAGATGTCACCAGAGAAAATAAAATCAAAGCAAAGAAAGCAAACCAACCAAATACTAAGTAAAGGCAAAAAATTAAATCAACTACTCACAAAAGGAGTCAAAGGAAACACAAAAGAGCAGAAAATAAAACACCTAACATAAAGAATGGAGGAGGAAGAATAAGAAGGGAGAAAAATAAAGAATCATCAGACTGTGTTTATAATAGCTTAATAAGCAAGTTAAGTTAGACGGTTAGATAGTAAAGAAACTACCCTTGAACCTTTGGTAACCAAGAATCTAAAGCCTGCAGTGGCAATAAGTATATATCTTTCAATAATCACCCTAAATGTAAATGGACTGAATGCACCAATCAGAAGACACAGAGTAATAGAGTGGATAAAAAAGCAAGACCCATCTATATGCTGCTTACAAGAGACTCACCTCAAACCCAAAGATATACACAAACTAAAAGTCAAGGGATGGAAAAAGATATTCCAGGAAAACAGTAGGGAGAAAGGAGCAGGTGTTGCAGTACTAGTATCAGACATAATAGATATCAAAACAAAGAAAGTAACAAGAGATAAAGAAGGACATTACATAATGATAAAGGGGTCAGTCCAACAAGAGGATATAACCATTATAAATATATATGCACCCAACACAGGAGCACCAACATATGTGAAAGAAACACTAAATTCAAAAAGGCTGAAATTCTACCAACCAACTTCTCAGACCACAAAGGTATAAAACTAGAAACAAATTGTATAAAGAAAGCAAAAAGGCTCACAAACACATGGAGGCTTAACAACATGCTCCTAAATAATCAATGGATCAATGACCAAATCAAAATAGAGATCAAGCAATATATGGGGACAAATGACAACAACAGTACAAAGCTCCAACTTCTGTGGGATGTGGCAAACGCAGTTCTAAGCGGAAAGTATACAGCCATCCAGGCCTATTTACAGAAGGAAGAGCAATCCCAAATGAATAGTCTAACATCATTATTATTGAAACTGGAAAAAGAATAAATGGAGCCCAAAGTCAGCAGAAGGAGGGAAATAATAAAGATTAGAGAAGAAATAAATAAAATTGAGAAGAATAAAACAATAGAAAAAATCAATGAAACCAAGAGCTGGTTCTTTGAGAAAATAAACAAAATAGATAACCCCCTAGCCAGACTTATTAAGAGAAAAAGAGAATCTACACACATCAACAGAATCAGAAATGAGAAAGGAAAAATCATGATGGACTCCACAGAAATACAAATAATTATTAGAGTATACTATGAAAATCTATATGCTAATAAGCTGGAAAACCTAGAAGAAATGGACAACTTCCTAGAAAAATACAACCTTACAAGACTGACCAAGGAAGAAACAGAAATCTAAACAGACCAGTTACCAGCAATGGAATTGAATCAGTAATCACAAAACTACCCAAGAACAAAACCCCTGGGCTAAATGGATTCAGCACTGAATTTTATCAGACATATATAGAAGACATAATACACTTTTTCCTTAAAGTTTTCCAAAAAGCAGAAGAGGAGGGAATACTTCAAAACTCTTTCTATGAAGCAGGCATCACCCAATTACCAAAACCAGGCGAAGATACCACAAAAAAGAAAACTACAGACCAATATCCCTGATGAACATAGATGCAAAAATACTCAACAAAATATTAGCAAACCCAATTCAAAAGTACATCAAGAGGATCATACACCATGACCAAGTAGGATTCATCTTAAGGATGCAAGCATGGTACAACATTTGAAAATATGTCAACATCATCCACAACATCAACAAAAAGAAGCACAAAAACCACATAATCATCTCCATAGATGATGAATAAGCATTCGACAAAATTCAACATCTACTCATGATAAAAACTCTCAACAAAATGGATATAGATTGCAAGTACCTCAACATAATAAAGCCTATATATGACAAACCCACAGCCAACATCATACTGAACAGCGAGAAGCTGAAAGCTTTTCCTCTGCGATCGGGAACAAGACAGGGATGCCCACTCTCCCCACTGTTAATCAACCTAGTAGTAGAGGTCATAGCAACGGCAATCAGACAACACAAAGAAATAAAAGGCTTTCAGATAGGTAATGAAGAAGTCAAATGGTCACTGTTTGCAGATGACATGATATTGTACATAAAAAACCCTAAAGACTTCACTCCAAAACTACTAGAACTAATATCGGAATTCAGCAAAGTTGCAGGATACAAAATTAACACACAGAAATTTGTTGCTTTCCTATACACTAACAATGAACTAGCAGAAAGAGAAATCAGTAAAACAATTCCATTCACAATAGCCTCAAAAGAATAAAATACCTAGGAATAAACCTAACCATTGAAGTGAAAGACCTATACCCTGAAAACTACAAGACATTCTTAAGAGAAATTAAAAAGGACACTAACAAATGGAAACTAATCCCATGTTCTTGGTAGGAAGAATCAATATCATCAAAATGGCCATTCTGCCTAAAGCAATATACAGATTTGATGCAATTCCTATCAAAATACCAACAGCATTCTTCAACGAACTGGAACAAATAGTTCTAAAATTCATATGGAACCACCAAAGACCCCGAATAGCCAAAGCAATCCTGAGAAGAAAGAATAAAGTAGGAGGGATCTCACTCCCCAACTTCAAGCTCTACTACAAATCCACAGTATTTAAGACAATTTGGTACTGTCACAAGAACAGAGCCACAGACTAGTGTAACAGGATAGAGTCCAGATATCAACCCAAACATATATGGTCAATTAATACATGATAAAGGAGCCATGGACATACAATGGGGAAATGACAGCCTCTTCAACAGCTGGTGTTGGCAAAACTGGACAGTTACATGTAAGGGAATGAAACTGGATCATTGCCTAACCCCATACACAAAAGTGAATTCAAAATGGATCAAAGACCTGAATGTAAGTCATGAAACCATAAAACTCTTAGAAAAAAACAGGCAAAAATCTCTTGGACATAAACATGAGTGACTTCTTCATAAATATATCTCCCCAGGCAAGGGAAACAAAAGCAAAAATGAACAAGTGGGACTATATCAAGCTGAAAGGACACCACCAATAGAACAAAAAGGCATCCTAAAGTATGGGAGAATATTTTCATAAATGACAGATCCGATAAAGGGTTGATATCCAAAATATATAAAGAGCTCACGCACCTCAACAAACAAAAAGCAAATAATCCAATTAAAAATGGGCAGAGGAGCTGAACAGACACTTCTCCAAAGAAATCCAGAAGGCCAACAGACACATGAAAAGTTGCTCCACATCTCTTGTCATCAGAGAAATACAAATTAAAACCACAATAAGATATCACCTCACACCAGTAAGGATCGCCACCATCCAAAAGACAAACAACAACAAATGTTGGCGAGATTGTGAAGAAAGGGAAACCCTCCTACACTGCTGGTGGGAATGTAAATTAGTTCAACCTTCGTGGAAAGCAGTATGGAGGTTCCTCAAAAAGGTCAAAATAGAAATACTATTTGACCCAGAAATTCCACTTCAAGGAATTTACCCTAAGAATACAGCAGCCCAGTTTGAAAAAGACAGATGCATCCCTATGTTTATTGCAGCACTATTTACAATAGCCAAGAAATGGAAGCAACCTAAGTGTCCATTAGTAGATGAATGGATAAAGAAGATGGGGTACATATATACAATGGAATATTATTCAGCCATAAGAAGAAAATAAATCCTACCATTTGCAACAGCATGGTTGGAGCTAGAGGGTATTATGCTCAGTGAAATAAGCCAGGCAGTGAAAGACAAGTACCAAATGATGTCACTCATCTGTGGAGTATAAGAACAAAGAAAAAGCTGAAGTAACAAAACAGCAGCAGAAACACAGAACTGAAGAATGGACTAACAGTTACCAAGGGGAAAGGGACTGTGGTGATTGGGTGGGAAGGGAGGGTTAAGGGGGTGGTATAGAAGGGGGGCATTACAATTAACATGTATACTGTGGGGGTGTGGCACTGGGAGGGCTGTTCAACACAGAGAAGACAAGTAGTAATTCTACAGCATCTTACTATGCTGATGGACAGTGACTGTAATGGGGTTTGTAGGGGGGACTTGGTGATGGAGGGAGTCTAGTAAACAATGTTCCTTGTGTGATTGTAGATTAATGATACCAAAAAAAAAAGACTTTACATTTAAGAGGTGAAAAAAAATGTTTTAAGTGGACAGCAGCAGACTCACAAACTCCAAGAAAGGACTAATGGTTACCAAATGGGAGGGATAGGGGAGGGCAGGTGGGGAGGGAGGTAGAAGGGGATTGAGAGGTATTATGATTAGTGCACATGGTGTAGGGTGGACCATGGGGAAGACAGTGTAGCACAAAGAAGACAAGCAGGGACTCTGTGGCATCTTACTATACTGATGGACAGTGACTGCAATGGGACATGGGGGGGATACTCGATAATATGGATGAGTGTAGTAAACACATTGTATTTCATGTGAAACCTTCATAAGAGTGTGTATCAATAATACCTTAATAAAAAAATTTAATAAAAACTGTTTTAAGTGCAGATCACAAGTAAGTCACTACATATTCAGTCTGGAGTTTGGGGAAAAGGTCTTCCCTGGAGACACAGGTTTGAGAATCTGAAGCATAGTATTTAAAGGTACATGAAATTTACTACAATTGACTTTCTAGGTAGAAAAGAGAAAGAGGACCTGCACTGAATCACGGGACACATCTACCTAAATTTCTGGGTCATCTCGACACTCCCTCTACTGTTTTTTTATTCCATATTTCACATCCTGATATGTAATTATGTTTTCCTGTTTGTAATCTATTTCTTAACACTTTGGGTCTGGTCTAGCTATCTACTTCACCTCACCATAGATGTATGCTGAAATAGCATTTTATGCTATTGCTGCTAATCTAAAACCTTGATTTTAGAGTTGGACAGTCTTGTGTTAACAACTTTGTCTTGAACATTACTATCTGACTTTGGGCATTTTATTTAATGTTCTCAAGTGTAAAAAGGTGATTATATGTGTCTGACAAGTTTCTTATTAAAGAAATAAATAAAATCATGTATGAAGTCCTTGGCATAGAACTGGCACAAAATAAGGTCTTAATACAAGGAACAATATTGTTAATATTATTTTGTTGTTAACCACTGATGTATGGTGTCCAGTCATTTTTTACCACTCTGCAATACAGGAAAGAGCCACTGTAAAATGACTGAAAGATGAAGGTTGGAAGTATTAGCCAACAGCAAGGGCTGAATTAGTTAGACAGAGCATAAGACAGATGGAGTAGGTTGAACCAGTGAGCCAAAGGCAGTTAAGAAGTCTGGACATTTAGAATTCAACAATATACTTTACTGTATGACCAAGGAGTCTAAGTAATGAAGTGAAATACTATAACTATGATATCATTTCTTAGTATTTAACTCACCTAAGTTCAGCTGTGAGATCCTTTATAGTACTGTATTTTTCCTCTAATGATAAATGAGCCTTCTGTAATACATCTCTCAATTCCTGGAGTTGTCTTAAAGTACTTTTTAATTCTCCATGAGCGTTTTGTAGTTCAGACTCCACTGCTTCCCGTTTTTGCAAGGCTTCTGTTAGTTCAGTGTCAGTGTGGTGCTGTAACTTTTCTAACTCCTTCACTGTTAAGGAGAAAATAATTTTAGAACTATACATAAACCACTTGTTATTAAGAAATTTGTAAATAATTATAATTAAGAATATACAATTTTATTCATCTACATGAGGCAAAATACTAACCACTAATTTTTCCTTCCATCCCTATCATCCCAAATTCTCTTTATTCCACTTTTTAAAATATAAATATGCAGGCAGCTAAGCTCAGCTACCTGTTGCTTACCAGCATTTGTTTTCTTATCAAGTTCTGTCTTTGTCTGTTCTAAGACCATGTCTAACTGAGAGAGATGCATTGCTTTATTTTCTCCGTCTCGTTTTAGGTGCATTATTTCTTTTTCCATTTTAGATAGCTCTTCTTTGTACTGATCCATCTCAAGTTTTACTTGCCTAATTAAAAACAAAATAAAAAAAATGATAATTTGGACACTTAAATACTGACTGACTTGTGTCTGACTAAACAAAGTCTGCAAGTTATGTAAGGACAAATATCAACATGTCAAGTCATATTTGGCAAGGCTAGCATTCTTTTCAATCTAACAGTTCACTTTTACATGCTTCGTTTGTATGGAAAAAATCCATAGATAGGTGCCTCATTCATCTGTAATTTCTACTATCAGAAAATTATATATTATACAATAGAAAATAAAGAAGACAAGTAATCAAATATTCATCATAATAACCATACTACCCATAAGAGAACCAAGTCAGTAATTTTTACTCAGACTTTTATTATTATTATTATTTTTTAGCAAATGTGTATCACATTGGTTCAACAGTCCCCCTCCCCCTGCCCCACCTACTCTCCTCCCCCTTGGTAATCACTCCTCAGACTTTTATTATTAATGTTATCTTTTTTAACTTTAAAAGGGACTAGAGATTCCCATACTAGTACAACTTCCTTGCTTTATAGATGTGGAAACTGGAAGGTTAGGTGAATTGTCTGGAATAACACAGGTTTATTTAATCTTAAGTCTTAACTTATAACAAGTTTATGACCTTTAACATTTCTAAAATTTCAGGTAAATGATTTTCAGCTTCACTAATTCAGCTTAACTAATATGGAAGCACTTCTACTTAGACAAAACAACATAGTGACGGGTAATTTTAAGTCCACTTTTTCATAATTCCAAAGTGATATTCACTAATTAAACAATTGCTAATATCATCCTCAATGGTATGGAGAACTGATACTCCCTTATCTTGTTGACACTGTTGTTCTTTTGGTCTTGACATCTTGCAATTGAGCTGCAAGTAGGAACACTTCTTTTCTGAATTCAATTTAAACAAATTTAGATTTCTTCAAGAGGTTTTTAATCTGATGCCTATGAGCAACATGAGGAAAGCTATAAAACATCTAAAACAACATGCAAAATTATGTATACATATGTACATCCACATACAGAAAATACACCATAGAAGCTATACACCATAGAAAAATACACCATAGCTTCTATCATATCTTCAGATATGTCCATGGCCCAAAAAGTTAACAAGTTTATGACCTTTAACATTTCTAAAACTTCAGGTAAATGATTTTCAGCTTAACTAATTCATTTCTTATATTAGAACAGACATAAAGCATAATTAGAAAAGAATAATCAAAAAAGATTGGCATACGTTACCAAGAGGTGACAGCCTATCAACAGAGGACTTAGAGAAAAGTTTTTTGTTTTAAGTTTCAGTACTTGGTAGAGATAAATTACACTCATTTATTTATTTATGAGCAACTACTCATTCTTTCCTGATGCAAGGTAAATGAGGCATTACTATAATAAATATAGTTTAAATATTTTAACTATTATATAAATAATCTAATACTAAAAATTTTCTAATAACTTTCAAAATTTTATGGCAGGCTTTAATCCCACCAGTTTTCCAGAAATACTTCACCTTTTTGTTACAGAGTTATTGAGTGAAATCAAGTCTGAGATTGGAAACAGGCCAAAGGAAGGATTATGTAAAAGTTATATGAGACCATGGCAGCTACATGCTCTGGCTTCTTCAAATGCAAAAAAAAAAAGATTTTCAAGTGGCTATGGAGGCAGTCTGAGAAATCTAACAAGTGCTGTTTCAACCTCAGCACTGAGAAATCCAGCTCAGAATCACTCAAATGCAGCAAAATTTACATGTAGTACCAGAAGAACCTTTTAATAGTTATGGAACAGAAACAAAGTAGGTTTTGGAGCACACCTAAACTGTGCATCTCATTTACTAACTTCTTTGAGTTTCAGCTTCCTTATTTTAAAAACAGTGATAAAAAATCCATATTCAGGGTGGTTTTGAAGACAGAGTTAATGTGTCTACCTAGCACACTGCCTGACATACAGAAAGTGCTCAATGAATTAGTTTCCTTTCTTTCTATCAGAAGATATTTTAATTTTAAAGAACTATGATGATTGTTGTGGAAGGACTCTAAATAGACCAGAAATTATCTCAGCATCAAGGAACCCACAAATCAGGAGGAGAGTTAAGGATATTAAGCTAAAATACAAAAATGCATAATGAGAGATATGAGGGAGGTACAAACAAAATGTTACAGGAACACAGATTGTGTAGAAATTAATTCCTTAAGCAAATGCTTCATTGAACATTACTGGATATTGAAACCCAGATACTACTGATATTGAAAGGGGAAGACAAATAAAAACTAACATACTCATTTTACCTGGCAGTACCAGTAAGCTCAATGACTTTTTGCCTCTTCAAATCTGCTTCATGTGTGGCTGCTTCACATTTCTCATCCATTTTTCTCAATGTTTCAGCTGAACTTTCCCTTTGTTTTTGAAGCTCTTGTTCCAGTTTTGATACCTTATAAAATACTTTTCAATTAAGTATTTTTAATTCATTCACAAGTCAACATTCTTCATAAGGAAAATATTTATATGACTATACAGATAGTCTAGCCTATTACTCAGTTTCAAGATATCTTAGGATAATCAAAGTATGGACCAGAAAGTAATCTTTTGGAAATATAATATCAAAACTTAATATTTAATAATAAAAATATTTCATTCCTATACATTTGTAGAAGCAGCCACATAACACTAAAATAGTTCTTAAAAGAACTGAACGAAATGGTAAATGTTCCCTTTTCACTCTCTCCATTTGAACTGTTCTTCTTTTGTAAAACTATATTCCTTTCTATCTTCACAAACTGTGAAGGATTCTTAGATTCCCATTTGACCTCAAACACTACAGTTTTCATTTGCTCCCAAAGTAACTTGCATTTACTCCTATTCATTCTTCCTTCTGTTCTATCTACTGCAGTAAAAGAGGTATTCATCCTCCTATGTAGGTCAAATTGCTTCATAGATGTTCTGGATCCAGTTCCTTTTCCCTTTACCAGGAACTCATATTAATTACTGTTTCTTGTATTGTCCATCTCTCTTTCTTCTGGTTTCTTTATATTAGCATGCAAATGTGTTTGAGGCCTTCGCACTGTAAAAACTGTTCTTTCATACCTCCATCTCCCTCCAACTACCAAAACCTTTGCTCCTCTTCATAGCCCAGCCTCAGAGAGGTTTCTATGCTTTTGTATCATTTTCTCACTTCTCACTCTTCAACTCATAGCAATCTGGCTATTCCACAAAAGTGTGCTGTCATCACTGACCTCCATGTTCTGATTTCCATGGACAAAATGAGAAGACACAGGAGTATGCTTGAAAGAAAGAACATGATAAAACTTCAAAAAAAAAACAACCTAAATGAAACGGAGTTAAGCAATCTAACCAACACCGAGCTTAAACTAATGGTTATAAAGATGCTCATTAGACATGAGAGAAGAGTGGATATACTCAGTGAGAACCTCAACAAAGAGATGGAAAATATAAAAACAAAAGAGAGATGAAAAATAAACAAAATGAAATAAATACTAGAGGAAACCAACAGCAGATCACAGGATGCAAAATAAAGGATGAGCAATTTGGAAGACAGAGTAATGGCATGCACTCAAGCTGACCATCAGAAAGGAAAAAGAATAAAAAGAAATGCGGGTAGGTTAAGAGACCTCTGGGACAACACCAAACATTCTAACACTGACATTTTATGAGACGAGAAAGAGAAGAGAGGCAGGGGAGTGGAGTGCACATTTATTTGAAGAAACAGCTGAAACTCCTCTAACCTGGGGAAGGAAACCATCCAGGCCCAAGAAGCAGAGAGCCCCAAGTAAGATGAACCCAAGGATGTCTATACTAAGAAATGTAATTAAAATGTCAAAGATCCAAAACAAAGAGAATCTTAAAAACAGCAAGAAAAAAAAGCCTCAGCAAATTAAAAAAGACTGAAATTGTACTAACCAACTTCTCAGATTACAAATGTGTGAAAATAGAAACTGTACAAAGAAAACAAAAAGGCTCACAAACACATGGAAGCTTAACAACATGCTCCTAAATAATCAATGGATCAATGACCAAATTAAAACAGAAATCAAGCAATATATGGAGACAAATGAAAACAACAGCACAATGCCCCAACTTCTGGTGGACGCAGCAAAGGCAGTTCTAAGATGAAAGTATACTGCAATCCAAGCGCATTTAAAGAAGGAAGAACAATCCCAAATGAACAGTCTAAATTCACAATTACTGAAACTGGAAAAAGAAGAATGAGGCCCAAAGTTAGTAGAAGGAGGGACATAATAAAGATAAGAGAAGAAATAAATACAATTGAAAAGAATAAAACAATAGAAAAAAATCAATGAAATCAAGAGCTGGTTCTCTGAGAAAATAAACAAAATAAATAAACCCCTAGCCAGACTTTCCAAGAAAAACATAGAACCTACACACATCAACAGAATCAAAAATGAGAAAGGAAAAATCACTACGAACATCACAGAAATACAAAGAATTATTAGAGAATTTAAAAAAATTATATGCTAACAAACTGGATACCTAGAAGAAATGGACAACTTGCTAGAAAAATACGACCTTCCAAGACTGACCAAGGAAGAAACAGGAAATCTGAATAGACCAATTACCAGCAAAGAAATTGAACCAGTAATAAAAAAACTACCCAAGAACAAAACCCCTGGACCAGATGGATTCACCACCGAACTTTATCAGATATTTAGAGAGGACATAATACCCATTCTCCTTAAAGTTTTCCAAAAAACAGAAGAGGAGAGAATACTTCAAAACTCATTCTGAGGCCAGCATCACTATAATACCAAAACGAAGCAAAGACACCACAAAAAAAGAAAACTACAGCCCATATACCTGATGAACATAGATGCAAAAATACTCAACAAAATATTAGCAAACCAAATTCAAAAATCCATCAAGAGGATCATACACCAAGTGGGATTCATCCCAGGGATGCAAGGATGGTACAACATTCGAAAATTCATTAACATCATTCACCTCACCAACAAAAAGAAGGACAAAAACCACATGATTATCTCCATAGATGCTGAAAAAGCATTTGACAAAATTCAACACATTCATGATAAAAACTCTCAACAAAATGGGTATAGAGGCCAAGTACCTCAACATAATAAAGGCCATATATGACAAACCCACAGCCAACATCATACTTAACAGCAAGAAGCTGAAAGTTTTTCCTTTAAGATCAGAAACAAGACAAGGATGCCCACTCTCACCACTTTTATTAAATGTAGTTCTGGAGGTCCTAGCCACGGCAATCAGACAACATAAAGAAATACAAGGCATTCAGACTGGTAATGAAGAAGTCAAACTGTCCCTGTTTGCAAATGACATGATATTGTACATAAAAAATCCTAAAGAATTCACTCCAAAATGACTAGAACTAATATCTGAAGTCAGCAAAGCTGCAGGATACAAAACTAATACACAGAAATCTGTTGCATTCCTATACACTAATGATGAACCAGCAGAAAGAGAAATCAGTAGTACAATTCCATTTACAATTGCATCAAAAAGAATAAAATACTTAGGAATAAACCTAACCAACGAAGTGAAAGACCTATACCCTGAAAACTACAAGACACTCTTAAGAGAAATTAAAGAGGATACTAGTAAATGGAAATTTATGCCATGCCCTTGGGTAGGAAGAATTAATATTCTCAAAATGCCCATCCTATCCAAAGCAATCTACATATTCAATGCAATCCCTATCAAAATAACAACAGCATTCTTCAATGAACAGGAACAAATAGTTCTAAAATTCATATGGAACTACAAAAAACCCCTAACAGCCAAGGCAATGCTGAGAAGGAAGAATAAAGCAGGGGGTATTATGGTCCCTAACTTCAAGTTCCACTACAAAGCCACAGTAATCAAGACAATTTGGTACTGGCACAAGAACAGACCCATAGACCAATGGAACAGACTTGAGAGTCCAGATACTAACCCACAAATATTTGGTCAACTAATATATGATTAAGGAGCCATGGATATACAGTGGGGAAATGACAGCCTCTTCAAAAACTGTTGTTGGCAAAACTGGACAGCTACACGTAAGAGAATGAAACTGGACAACTGTCTAACTCCATACACAATAGTAAACACGAAATGGATCAAAGACCTGAATGTAAGTCATGAAACCATAAAACTCTTAGAAGAAAACATACACAAAATTCTCTTGAATATAAACACAAGCAACTTTTTCATGAACATATCTCCTAAGGCAAGGGACACAAAAGCAAAAATGAATAAGTGGGGACTATGTAAAATTAAAAAGCTTCTGGATAGCAAAGGACACCATCAGTAGAACAAAAAGACATCCTACAGTATGGGAGAATATATTCATAAATGACATATCTGATAAGGAGTTGACATGCAAAATATATAATCAGCTCATGCTCCTCAACAATCAAAAAGCAAATAACCCAATTAAAAAATGGGTGCAGGATCTGAACAGACACTTCTCCAAAGAAGAAATTCAGATGACCAACAGATACATGAAAAGATGCTCCACATCGCTAACCATCAGAGAAATGCAAATTAAAACCACAATGAGATATCACGTCACACCAGTTAGGATGGCCAACATCAAAAAGACAAACAACAAATGCTGGCGATGATGCAGAGAAAGGGGAACCCTTCTACACTGCTGGTGGGAATATAAATTAGTTCAACTATTGTGGAAAGCAGTACAGAGGTTCCTCACAAAACTAAAAATAGAAATACTATTTGACCCAGGAATCCACTCTTAGTAATTTACCCTAAGAATGCAGCAGCCCAGTTTGAAAAAGACATATGCACCCCTATGTTTAATGCAGCACTATTTACAATAGCCAAGAAATAGAAGCATCCTAAGTGTCCATCTGTAAATGCACAGATAAAGCAGATGTGGTACATATGCACAATAGAATATTATTCAGCCATAAGAAGAAAACAAATCCTAAAATTTGCAACAACATGGATGGAGCTAGAGGGTATTATGCTCAGTGAAATAAGTTAGGTGGAGAAAGAGAAGTACCAAATGATTTCACTTACCTGTGGAGTTTAAGAACCAAGAAAAAACTAACAGTTACCAAAGGGCAAGGGACTGGGGAGTGTGGCTGGGGAGGGAGGGATAAGGGGTTAATCATAAATATATGATTAGCACATAATGTAGTGTGGACATGGGGAAGGAAGTATAGCACAGAGAAGAGAAGTAGTGACTCTATAGTATCTTACTATGCTGATGGATAGTGATTGTAATGGCGTATGTGGTGGGGACTTGATAATGGGGGCAATCTAGTAACCACAATGTTGCTCACGTGATTGTATATCAATGATACCTTAATAAAAAAGAACAGCAAAAAAAAAAAAAAAACAGTAAGAGAAAAGCAATGGGTTACCTGTAAGGGAAACCCCATAAATCTATCAGCTGACTTTCTGGCAGAAACTCTACAGGCCAGAAAGGAGTGGCATGAAATATTGCAAGTGCTAAAAGAAAAAATATTCAATGAAGACTACCCAGCAAGGTGATCATTCAGAATTGAAGGAGAGATAAAGAATTTCTCAGAAAAATACAGGTTAAAGGAGTTCACCACCATTAAAGCAGTTTTATAAGATATGTTAGAGGGTCTTCATTAAGACGAGAAGAAAAAACTGTAACTAGAAGCAAGAAAATTGTGAAAAGAAAACGTTTTCACTGGTAAAAGCAAACATACAGCAAGGTAGATCAGTCACCTAAAAGTTCCTATTAGTATTTAAGTTAAAAGGATAAAAGACATAGTAAAACCAACTACTTCTAAAAATTAGTTAAGGCAATCATTAAATAAAAAGGTATAAAAGAAGACATATACATAAAATATGGCAGGTAGGGAGTTACAGTGTAGTTCTGTTAGAATGTGCTTAAACTTAACCATTAACATACACTACTGTACATGTGAGATGTTACACATAAACTACATGGTAACCACAATGAAAATTCTAATATACACAAAATATAAACAGAAAGAAATCCAACAATAACACTAAAGAACGTCATCACAGACGAGGGAAGAGAGCAAGAGATGAAGAAAAGATCAGAAAAGAATGACAAAATCAGAAAACATTCAACAAAATGGCAGTGAATACATACCTCTCAATAATTACTTTAAATGTAAATGAACTAAATGCAACAAGAAGATGTAAGGTGACTGGACAAAAAAAACAAAACCCATCTATAGGCTGCCTATCAGAAAATCACTTCAGACCAAAAGACACACAGATTGATATTGAAAGGATAAAAAAAGATATTTCATACAAGTAGAAATGGAAAAGAAAAAGCTTTAGTAGCAGTAGTTATATCAGACAAAATAAGACTTTAAAACAGAATTGTAAAAAAAGACAAAGAGGATATTATATAATGACTAGGGGTTCAACTGAGCAAGAAGATAAAACAACTGTAATTATTTGTGTACCCAATAGAGGAGTACCTAAACATATAAAGCAAATATTAAGAAACAGTAGGGGAATTAACCCCACTTACATCATTGGATAGATCATCCAGACAGAAAATCAATAAGGAAACAGTGGCTCTGAATAACATGTTAGACCAAATGGACCTAATAGATAAATACAAAATATTACATTCAAAAACAGCATAATAATTATCCTTTACAAGCGCACACAGAACATTTTCCAGGATAAATAAAAAAAAATATTAACAAATTTAAGACTGAAATCATACCAATCAACCACAACAGTATGAAACTGGAAATCAATTACAAGAAAAAAACTGGACAAAATACAAACACATGAAGGCTAAACAACATGCTACTAAACAACCAATAAGTCAATGAAGAAATCAAAGAGGAAATAAAAAAATTCTTGGAGAATTATGAAAATAAAAACACAATCCAAAAATCTTTGAGATGCAGCAAAAGCAGTTTTAAGGGAAAGTTTATATCCTTACAGGCCTACTTCAAGAAACAAGGAAAATCTCAAACAATCCAACCATGAACCTAAAGGAACAAGAAAAAGAAGAACAAAGCCCAAAGTCAGTAGAAGGAGAGACTTAATAAAGACTGACACCACATTTACATTCAGTTAGGAAAGCTAAATTCAAAAATACATTAAAAGGATCATTTTAATACAACCAAGAGCAATTTATTCTAGGGAAGCAAGGATGGTCCAATATCTGCAAATCAATCAATGTGATACACCACATTAACAAAAAGGATAAAAACCAAATGATCATCTCAACAGATGCAGAAAAAACATCTGACAAAATTGAACACCCACTCATGATAGGAACTCTCAACAAAGTGGGTATAAAGGGGATATATCTCAACATAATAAAAGCTATATATGACAAACAGACAGCTACCACAATATGGTAAAGGTGAAAGCTTTTCTTCTAAGATCAGGAACAAAACCAGGATGTCCACTTTCACCAATTTTATGCAATAAAACACTAGAATTCACAGCCACAGCAATCAGACAAGAAAAACAAAAAAAAAAGGAATCCAAATTGGAAAGGAAGAAATAAAACTGGCACTATTTGTGCATAATATGATACTATATATATAGAAAATCCTAAGGACTCCAGCAAGGACTATTAGAATTAATAAGTTCAGTAGTCTCATGATACAAAATAAATATACAGAACTCCACTGCATTTCTATATACAAGAATGAACAAAGAAAAAGTGAAATTTTAAAAATCTATCCCATTTACAATTGCATCAAAACAGCTAAAATATTTAGGAATAAATTCAACCTTAAGACCTATATACTGAAAACTAGAAGACACTGATTAAAGTAATTGAAGATAAATGGAAAGATATTCCATGATCATTGACAGGAAGAATTAATGTTGCTGAAATAGTTATACTGCCTAAAGCTATCTACAGATTCAATGCAATCCCCATCAAAATATCAATGGCATTTTTCACTGAACTAGAGCAAATAAAACAAAAATTTGTACAGAACCACAATAAACCTCAAATAGCCAAAGCAATTCTGAGAAAGAAAAAGAAAGCTGGGTATTATGTTGCCTGGTTTCAGACTATACTATAAAGCTATAGTAATCAAAATGGTATGGTACTGGCCTAAGAACAGATACCTAGATCAATGGAACAGAATAGAAAGCCTCAAAATAAAACCATGCCTATATGGTCAATTAACAGATGACAAAGGAGACAAGAATATGCAACGGGGAAAAGACAGTATTTTCAATATAAAGTGTTAGGAAAACTCAACAGCTAGATGCAAAAGAATGAAACTAGATCACTGTCTTACACCATACACAAAAATCAACTCAAAATGTATTAAAGACTGAAATGTAAGACCTGAAACAAGAAAACTACCAGAAGAAAAATAGGCAGTAAATTACTGAACATAGGCACTAGTAATTTTTTCTGGATATATATCTCCCCACACAAAGGAAATAAAAGCAAAAATAAACAAGTGAGACTACATGAAACTGAAAAGTTTCTGCATTAGCAGTAGAAATGATCAACAAAATAAAAAGAAATTTTGACTGTATGGGAGAATATATTTGCAAATGGTTTATCCAATAAGGGGGCAATACCCAAAGTACATAAGGAATTCATAGAACTCATCACCAGAGAAACAAATAGTCCAATTATAAAATGGGCAGAGGACCTGAATAGACATTTTTCCAAAGAACACATACAGATGGCCAACAGACACATGAAAAGATGCTCAACATCACTGATCATCAGGAAAAGGTAAATCAAAACCACAATGAGATACCATCTCACACCAGTTAGAGTGGCTAATATCAATAATACAAGAAGTAGCAAGTGTTGGTGAGGATGCAGAGAAAAGAGAACCCTGATACACTTACGGTAGGATTGTAAACTGGGACAGCCACTATGGAAAAAATTATGGAGGTTTCTCAAAATTCTAAAAATAGAAATACTGTATGACCAGGTAATTCCATTCTGGGAATTTACATGAAGAAAACAAAATCACTAATTCAAAAAGATATATGCACTTCTATGTTTATTGCAGCATTATACACAATAGCCAAAATACAGAAGCAACCTAAATGTCCTCAATAGATGAGTGGATAAAGAAGATGTGGTACATGCATACAATGGACTACTACTCAGCCATAAAAAAAACAAAAATTTGCCATTTGTAACAAAATGGATAGATCTAGCGAGTATTATGGAAAGTGAAGTAACTCAGAGAAAAATAAATATCAAAAAAAACCCCCAAATGAACAAACAACAGAATCCAAGAGCAGACTGGTAGTTGCCATACAGAGGTACAGGGATAGGAGAAAAAAATTAGTGAGAATGTTTTGATGTCTTTATCTGAATGATGATTACATGAGTGTATATATACATCAAAATTCACTGAGCTGTATATTAAGCAAGATTTGTGCATTTTATTGTATTTACTTAAATATAAATAATAATAATAAAACAGAAGAAAGGAGAGATTGAGTAAAGAAGTCTGAATTATAACTAAATTGTATGGAGTGGCAAAAATATGCCCATGGTATTGGAGATGCAGGTCAGATTACATAGCAATAGAACTTTATCCATTTTACAATGTTAATATAGAATATTTCTTATAACATGTAATCTTTGAGGTTAATAGCAATTTATATAACAAAAATATTATCAATTTAAAAATACTCTATTTCATACAAGTAAAACCATTTTGAACAATACATACCTGTTTTTCAAGTTTAGTTTGAGTATCTTCTAGCTCTCCATTTCTAATTGTCTCTTGTTGTAACATTTGCTGCTGTTGCTGAAGAGTATGCTGTAGAATAATATTTTGCTCGGTAGTCTCTTGAAGACTGTGACTTTTCATTTTCAGCTCTTTCTGTAAACAGTATACCTAACAAATATATACATTCCTCATTATAACAACATATTTCAAATAAAAGCAATAAAATATTAACGTGTCTTCCTTATTAGATAATTATCTTGACTTCTCATGTGGAACAATTGCATTTATGATATAGTTCGTTATATGGAAGAATGGGGTTCATTTTTCTGATGGACAGATGTGTTAAAGGGCCTGCTAATAAGGCTGGCTCTTGGCTGGCATCTAGGAATGTAATTTTTGAAACATTTCCCAAATGATAAGACTGTTTTGCTTAGCTAAGTCAATGAATCATGCTTTTATTTTGGGAGTCTGGAATTTTGATACTTGCAGCTGTTCCTGGGTTACCAGTCCATTAAAAACCCTGAATTTTGAATCATAAGCAGGCTTCCCTGGACAGAAACACTACACATGTTGACACATTTCACTGCTACAGAAAGTAACATGTTCTATATAACACCTCCCAGAGAAGGAAAGAATTTAGGAAGTCATGGATTTCTATACACTTCATCTGATGTATCTTTTCTCCTTATTCAAAATATAGCCAGAAAAGCAGTGCAGAAATGTTAGGTGCTATTTGTTATATTATGTTGTTATTACTGCTGTTGTGTACAAAATGATATCCCAGTAAAGCACTCTTGAATATTTGTGCTCCAAAAAACACAAAAAGGAATGACAATCTCAACTGAGAAATTATACTCATTCACTCCAAACACTTAGGACTTAAATATACTGGTCCCCAAAAGTGTTTTAAAAGATACCTTTAAAGTTATCTGGGAGTACCTATTAAGTAGGAAAAAAAATCCTTTGACCTAGTAATCCAAATTCTAAATATCTGCTAAAAGAAATTATTTTTAAAGCCATATAAACTACTACAGTGTAACTTATTTTATAATATTCTTCACCTTCTCTTGAATGGGGAAGATTAAATGATGATATATCAATCTGATTATAAATAAATGACACAACCATTTAAATTCATAATACAAATGGCAAATATAAAATTTTACATAACAAAATGAAATGAAAAAAACAGAATTACAGTTCAATAGTTATGAGAAATGGGCAGGAAATAGAAAAGTGAAAACTTTATTAGTGAGTGGACTGTAAGTAAATCTTCTTTATAAGAGTATTGCTTATGTAATAACTATTATTAAAATGAAGGAAAATAAAGCCATTTCTTTAAAACAAAGAATCTTTCCATTAAATATCACTCCAGAAAAAACAATTTTAGACTCCTAAGAGATAATAGAAGAGAACCTGACTTGGCTGCTTTTTCTAATTATATAACTGGTGAATATTCAGCAGCATCACAAAGGGCTTAAGAGCCAAATATTCTTTGTTCATGATGAGAAGCTCCTAAATTTCAAACTTCATTAGATAAAGACACTGGAAACGTGGAAAAACCTTAGATATTACAAGCAGCTAGCCAATTTCTAATCCTATTATTATTGTCTTATTTTTTAACTACCATACTTAATTTTGTCTGTATGAAAACAATTTACTTAGTACAAATATTTATCAGTATCACGCGTTTTCTTTGTTTTCTCTATTTCCTGGGAAAACTGTAGATCATACTCCTGTAGTAATTTATATTATATAGAACTGACTGGTCTAGAAGATAAGCTTAAATATTATTTTTTCTTTACTGGTACAGCTGGGCTTTCCTAGTCAAAGTAAAAAAATACACAAAATACTAAAATAAGACAAAAGAGAAGAAAAAGGTAAGACCCTACCAAAACACTAAGAAAGCCATACAAAATAACAATAAAAATTTTTATTTCATTAATCTGGCCACTGGCAATCATTTCAATTAAAAATACTGAAATAGAAAGGAGGAGCCAAGATGGTGGTATGAGTAGGGCAGCAGAAATCTCCTCCCAAAAACATATATATTTTTGAAAATACAACAAATACAACTATCCCTAAAAGAGAGACCAGAGGATACAATACAACAGCCAGGCTACATCTACATCTGCAAGAACTCAGCACATTATGAAGGGGGTAAGATACAAGCCACAGCCTGGCGGGACCCAAGCACTCCCCCAACCCCAGCTCCCTGGCAGCAGGAAAGGAGTTGGAGCAGGAAGGGAGTGGAAGTGCAGAACTGCTAAGTAACCAGCCCTAGTAATCCACACTAGGAGCACAGACACACATTGCATGGTATGCTGGATATGAGGGAAACAGAAAAGTAAAATCTGTGAGCAGATCCCCACAGCCAACTCCTCTGGAACAAAAGAAAAGCAAGTGTTTTCTAAAAGTCTTAAAGGGACAGGGGCTTCACAGCTGGATGAAATCATCCCAGCACACTCAGCCAGGCAGGCTGGGAATTCTGATGAGCTTCGGATGCCCCAGCCCCCTGAGAGGTAGCACAGCTCTGAAACCCCTCACAGCAATAAACAGCCTGCCATTCATTCCTGGCCCACTGAGGCCCTGCTACAGTGGCTGAATAGCCTGAGAGTGGCGGCGCCAACAGCAGCCACCTAGAGCCTCCACCCAGTATGCAGCCACCCGGGCCAGACCCAGGGCTGCCACTGGCGTGCAGCTACCTGGTGCAGGCAGAGGAAGCCGGAGCAGGGCGCAAAGGGGCACTGTTCTCGCAGGAGAGCATACCCAGTGCACCTGCTTCACCCCGCAGGGCTCTGGGTTGCCCCATGGGTGGCAGCCCAGGGGATAGACCAGGATGCTGCTCCCAGTGAGAGGGTGATGGACACAGGTAGCAGAGAGGGGCAGGGGGACCAGCAAGCAGGAAGGGACTTTGTTCTCCTAGCTGACACATGCTCTACCTGCCTAGAACTACCTCTATTGCCATGAAAAGGCAGAAGAATTTGGTCCAGTCCAGAATTACCCAGACAACCACAAAGAGCACAGACAGATATAACCAATCTTCCTGAAAAAGAATTCAAAATAAAGGTCA
Source organism: Manis javanica (assembly GCF_040802235.1). NCBI lineage: Eukaryota > Metazoa > Chordata > Mammalia > Pholidota > Manidae > Manis > Manis javanica. Next base: position 79,074,388 of record NC_133159.1, on the reverse strand, counting down.
AAACCATGCTGATGGACCTGCAGAGAAATATGCAAGAGCTAAAGGATCAAGCTGGGAGGGAGAATACAGAAATAAAGCAGTATCTGAAAGGAAGTAAGAGCAGACTAGATGAGTTGCAAGAGGCAGTTAATGGAATAGAAATGAGAGAACAAGAACACAGAGAAGATGAGGCAGAAAGAGATAAAAGAATCTCCAGGAATGAAAGAATATTAAGAGAATTCTGTGACCAATCTAAACAGAACAATATTCGCACTATAGAAATACCAGAAGAAGAAGACAGAGAAAAAGGGATAGAAAGTGTCTTTGGAACTGGATTAGAGATGGCGGCGTGAGAGGAGACACAGAGGCTTCCTCCTAAAACTAGATACAATTAGAAAATATAGTTGGCACAACTAATCCTGAGAGAGCAACAGGAAAGAGGACAGCGTCAGACTGCACACACCTGGAGAAAAGAGCAGACCTCACCAAACAGGGTAACGTACTAGAGCTGTGGCTCCATGGGACCGGAGCCCTTCCCCCACTCCAGCTCAACAGTGGGAGGAAGAGAAATGGAGCAGGGAGGGAGAGAAAGGCTTGAGAGTGCTGAATACCTAGCTCCAAAGATCTGCTCTGGGAGCACAAACCTACATTTCATGGTGCTTTCATGAGACTCGCATGACTACCAGGTTGGAAAGTTAATACAGGCAGAGTTCCTGGGGAGACTGGGATTCCAGCCACTTGTGGAAAGCAGGGATCCATATCCAGCTGCTCTGGGACAAAAACTTATACCTGCGGGACCGGCCAACCGGCTCAGGCAGTGGAGACAGGCACAGCAGCCGAGAGGTGGGCAACAGCTCTTTCCTCCCCCAAGGCACCAGTACCGCTCCCCTGCAACCCCCAACATTGCTTCAGGAGCTGAGCAGCTCCAGAAGAGAGCTTCTACAGGGCGCCATATACAAACATGAAACGCCAAAGGAACCTTGTCCAGACGGAAATTATTAATACAACTCCAGAGAAAGATTTAAATGATATGGACCTTATGACTCTTCCTGAAAGGGAGTTCAAACTAAAAATCATCAACATTCTAATGGAGGTACAGAAAGACATCCAAGAACTCAGGAATGAATTCAGGTCAGAGATCCAATCATTGAAGAGCACGATGGAGGGTATTAAAAGCAGGTTGGATAAGGTGGAGGAGACAATAAATGAAATAGAAACTAGAGAAAAGGAATACAAAGAAGCTGGGGCACAGAGAGAAAAAAAGGATCTCTAAAAATGAAAGAATATTCAGAGAACTGTGTGACCAATGCAAGCGGGACAATATTCACATTATAGGGATTCCAGAAGAAGAAGAGAGAGAGAAAGGGATAGAAAGTGTCTTTGAGGAGGTAGTTGATGAAAACTTCCACAATCTGGGGAAGGAGACAGTCTCTCAGGACATGGAGATCCACAGATCTCCCAACACAAGAGACCCAAGGAAGACAACACCAAGACACATAGTAATTAAAATGGGAAAGATCAAGGATAAGGACAGACTGTTAAAAGCAGCCAGAGAGAGAATTAAGATCACATACAAAGGAAAGAGCATCACGCTAACATCAGACGTCTCAGCAGAAACCTTACAGGCCAGAAGAGAGTGGCATGATGTATGTAATGCCATGAAGCAGAAGGGCCTGGAACCAAGATTACTTTATCCAGCAAGATTATCATTTAAATTTGAAGGAGGGATTACACAATTTCCAGACAAGCAAAAGCTGAGAGAATTTACCTCCCACAAAACATCTCTACAGTCTATTTTGGAGGGACTGCTATAGATGGAAGTGTTCCTAAGGTTGAATAGCTGTCACCAGAGGTAATAAAACCACAGTAAAGAAAGTATAACAGCTAATTACGAAGCAAATGCAAAATTAAATTAACTACCCCCAAAGTCAATCAAGGGAGAGACAAAAAGTACAGAATTTGATACCTAATATATAAAGAATGAAGGAGGAAGAAAAAAGAGGAGAAAAAGAAAAGAACCTTTCAATTGTGTTTTTAACAGCATACTAAGAGAGTTAAGTTAGACTCTTAGATAGTAAGGAAATTAACCTGGAACCATTGGTAACCATGAATCTAAAGCCTGAAATGGCAATAAGTACATACCTATCAATAATCACCCTAAATGTAAATGGACTGAATGCACGAATCAAAAGACATAGAGTCACTGAATGGATAAAAAAACAAGACCAATCTATATGCTGCTTACAAGAGACTCACCTCAAACCCAAAGACATGCACAGACTAAAAGTCAAGGGATGGAAAAAGATATTTCATGCAAACAATAGGGAGAAAAAAGCAGGTGTGCCAGTACTAGTATCAGACAAAATAGACTTCAAAACAAAGAAAGTAACAAGAGATAAAGAAGGACATTACATAATGATAAAGGGCTCAGTCCAACAAGAGGATATACCCATTATAAATACATATGCACCCAACAAAGGAGCACCAGCATATGTGAAACAAATACTAACAGAACTAAAGGAGGAAACAGAATGCAATTCATTCATTTTAGGATACTTCAACACACCATTCACTCCAAAGGACAGATCCACCAAACAGAAACTAAGCAAGGACAGACAGGCACTGAAAAACACTCAAGAACAAATGGACCTAATAGACATCTATAGAACTCTACACCCAATAGCAACAGGATACACATTCTTCTCAAGTGCACATGGAACATTCTCCAGAATAGACCACATGCTAGGCCACAAAAAGATCCTCAGTAAATTCAAAAAGATTGAAATTCTACCAACCAACTTTTCAGACCACAAAGGTATAAAACTGGAAATAAATTGTACAAAGAAAGCAAAAAGGCACAGAAACACATGGAGGCTTAACAACACGCTCCTAAATAATCAATGGATCAATGACCAAATTAAAATGGAGACCCAGCAATATATGGAAATAAATGACAACAACACAAAGCCCCAACTTCTGTGGGATGCAGTGAAAGCAGTCTTAAGAGGAAAGTATACAGCAATCCAGGCATATGTAAAGAAGGAAGAACAATCCCTAATGAGTAGTCTAAAGTCACTATTATTGAAACGGGAAAAAGAACAAATGGAGCCCAAAGTCAGCAGAAGGAGCGAACTAAAAAAGATCAGACAAGAAATAAACAAAATTGAGAAGAATAAAACAAGAGAAACAATCAATGAAACCAAGAGCTGGTTCTTTGAGAAAATAAAAAAGACAAGCCTCTAGCCAGACTTATTAAGAGAAAAAGAGAATCAACACACATCAACAGAATCAGAAACGAGAAAGGAAACATCACGATGGACCCAACAGAAATACAAAGAATTATTAGAGAATACTATGAAAACCCATATGCTAACAAGCTGGGAAAGCAAGTAGAAATGGACAACTTCCTAGAAAAATAAAACCTTCCAAGACTGACCAAGGAAGAAACACAAAATCTAAACAAACCAATTACCAGCAAAGAAATTGAAGCGGTAATCAAAAAACTACCCAAGATAAAAAAAAACCCTGGCTCAGGTGGAATTACCTCGGAATTTTATCAGACATACAGAGAAGACACAATACCCATTCTCCTTAAAGTTATCCCAAAAATAGAAGAGGAGGGAATACTCCCAAACTCATTCTATGAAGCCAACATCACCCTAATATCAAAACCAGGCAAAGAACCCACCAAAAAAAGAAAATTACAGACCAATATCCCTGATGAACGTAGATGCAGAAATACTCAACAAAATATCAGCAAACCGAATTCAAAAATACATCAAAAGGATCATACACCATGACCAAGTGGGATTCATCCCAGAGATGCAAGGATGGTACAACATTCGAAAATCCATCAATATCATCCACCACATCAACAAAAGAAGGACAAAGACCACATGATCATCTCTATAGATGCTGAAAAAAGCATTCGACAAAATTCAACATCCATTCATGATAAAAACTCTCAACAAAAAGGGTATGGAGGGCAAGTACCTCAACATAATAAAGGCTATATATGACAAACCCACAGCAAACATCATACTTAACAGTGAGAAGCTGAAAGCTTTTCATCTAAGATCGGGAACAAGACAGGGATGCCCACTCTCCCCACTGTTATTCAACATAGTACTGGAGGTCCTAGCCACAACAATTAGACAAAAAAAAGAAATACAAGGAATCCAGATTGGTAAATAAGAAGTTAAACTGTCACCATTTGCAGATGACATGATATTGTACATAAAAAAACCCTAAAGACTCCACTCCAAAACGACTAGAACTGATATCGGAATACAGCAAAGTTGCAGGATACAAAATTCACACACAGAAATCTGTGGCTTTCCTATACACTAACAAGGAACTAATAGAAAGAGAAATCAGGAAAACAATTCCATTCACAATTGCATCAAAAAGAATAAAATACCTAGGAATAAACCTTACCAAGGAAGTGAAAGACCTATACTCTGAAAATGTGTGAGACACTCTTAAGAGAAATTAAAGAGGACACTAACAAATGGAAACTCATCCCATGCGCTTGGCTAGGAAGGATTAATATCGTCAAAATGGCCATCCTGCCCAAAGCAATATACAGATTTGATACAATCCCTATCAAGTTACCAACAGTATTCTGCAACAAACTAGAACAAATAGTTCAAAAATTCATATGGACCTGCCAAAGACCACGAATAGCCAAAGCAATCCTTAGAAGGAAGAATAAAGTGGGGGGGGGATCTCGGTCCCCAACTTCAAGCTCTACTACAAAGCCACAGTAATCAAGATAGTTTGGTACTTGCACAAGAACAGAGCCACAGACCAGTGGAACAGAACAGAGACCCCAGATATTAACCCAAACATATATAGTCAATTAATATATGACAAAGGAGACATGGACATATAGGGGAAAAGACAGTCTCTTCAACAGATGGTGCTGGCAAAACTGGACAGCTACATGTAAGAAAATGCAACTGGATCACTGTGTAATCCCATACACAAAAGTAAATTCAACATGGATCAAAGACCTGAATGTAAGTCATGAAACCATAAAACTCTTAGAAAAAAACATAGGCACAAATCTCTTGGACAGAAACATGAGCGACATCTTCATGAACATACCTCCCCGGGCAAAGGAAACAAAAGCAAAAATGAACAAGTGGGACTATATCAAGCTGAAAAGCTTCTGTACAGCAAAGGACACCATCAAGAGAACAAAAAGGTACCCTACAGTATGGGAGAATACATTTATAAAGCACAGATCCAATAAAGGGTTGACATCCAAAATACATAAACAACTCACAGACCTCAACAAACAAAAAGCAAATAATCCAATTAAAAAATGGGCAGAGGAGCTGAACAAACAGTTCTCCAAAGAAGAAATTCAGATGACCAACAGACACATGAAAAGATGCTCCACATCACTTGTCATCAGAGAAATGCAAAATAAAACCACAATGCGATATCACCTCACACCAGTAAGGATGGCTACCATCCAAAAGACAAACAATAACAAATGTTGGCGAGGTTGTGGAGAAAGGGGAGCCCTCCTACACTGCTGGTGGGAATGTAAATTAGTTCAACCATTGTGGAAAGCAGTATGGAGGTTCCTCAAAATGCTCAAAATAGACTTACCATTTGACCCAGGAATTCCACTTCTAGGAATTTACCCTAAGAATGCAGCACTCCAGTTGAAAAAGACAGATGCACCTCTATGTTTATCGCAGCACTATTTACAATAGCCAAGAAATGGAAGCAACTTAAGTGTCCATCAGTAGATGAATGGATAAAGAAGATGTGGTATATATACACAATGGAATATTATTAAGCCATAAGAAGAAAAGAAATCCTACCATTTGCAGGAACATGGATGTAACTAGAGGGTATTATGCTCAGTGAAATAAGCCAGGCTGGGAAAGACAAGTATCAAATGATTTCACTCATATGTGGAGTTTAAGAACAATGAAAAACTGAAGGAACAAAACAGCAGCACAATCACAGAACCCAAGAATGCACTAATAGTTACCAAAGGGAAAGGGACTGGGGAGGATGGGTGGGAAGGGAGGGATAAGGGCAGGGAAAAAAAAGGGGGCCTTATGATTAGCATGTATAATGTGGGGGGGGGGCATAGTGAGGGCTATGCAACACAGAGAAGACAAGTAGAGAGTCTGCAGCATCTTACTACGCTGATGGACACTGACTGTAATGGGGTTTGTGGAGGGGGACTTGGTGAAGTGGGAAGTCTAGTAACCATAATGTTCTTCATGTAATTGTAGATTACTGATAATAAAATGCATAAAAAAAGAGAAAGTGTCATTGAAGAAATAATTGCTGAAAACTTCCCAAAACTGGGGGAGGAAATAGTCTCTCAGACCATGGAAGTGTACAGATCTCCCAACACAAGGGACCCAAGGAGGACATCACCAAGACACATAATAATTTAAATGGCAAAGATCAAAGACAAGGACAGGGCATTAAACGCAGCCAGAGAGAGAAAAAAGGTCACCTACAAAGGAAAACGCATCAAGCTATCATCAGACTTCTCAACAGAAACCTTACAGGCCAGAAGAGAATGGCAATATATAATTAATGCAGTGGAACAGAAGGGCCTTGAACAAACAATACTGTATACGGCACAACTATCATTTAAATATGAAGGAGAGATTAAACAATTCCCATACAAGCAAAAGTTGAGGGAATTTGCCTCCCACAAATCACCTCTACAGGATATTTTAATGGGACTGCTCTAGATGGAAGCAATCCTAAGGCTAAATAGATGTCACCAGAGAAAATAAAATCAAAGCAAAGAAAGCTCAACCAAATACTAAATAAAGGCAAAAAAAAATCAACTACTCACAGAAGCAGTCAAAGGAAACACAAAAGAGCACAGACACCTAACATATAAAGAATGGAGGAGGAAGAATAAGAAGGGAGAGAAATACAGAATCATCAGACTGTGTTTATAATAGCTTAATAAGCAAGTTAAGTTAGACGGTTAGATAGTAAAGAAGCTACCCTTGAACCTTTGGTAACCACGAATCTAAAGCCTGCAGTGGCAATAAGTACATATCTTTCAATAACCACCCTAAATGTAAATGGACTGAATGCACCTATCAAAAGACACAGAGTAAGAGAGTGGATAAAAAAGCAAGACCCATCTATATGCTGCTTACAAGAGACTCACCTCAAACCCAAAGACATACACAGACTAAAAGTCAAGGAATGGAAAAAGATATTTCATGCAAACAATAGGGAGAAAGAAGCAGGTGTTGCAGTACTTGTATGAGACATAATCGATATCAAAACAAAGAAAGTAACAAGAGATAAAGAAGGACATTACATAATGATAAAAGGCTCAGTCCAACAAGAGGATATAACCATTATAAATATATACGCACCCAACACAAGAGCACCGACATAAGTGAAAGAAGTTCTAACAGAACTAAAGGAGGAAATAGAATGTAATGCATTCTTTCTAGGAGACTTCAATACACCACTCACTCCAAAGGACAGATCCACCAGACAGAAAATAAGTAAGGACATAGAGGCACTGAACAACACTCTAGAACAGATGGACCTAATAGACATCTATAGAACTCTACACCCCAAACCAGCAGGATACACATTCTTCTCAAGTGCACATGGAACATTTTCCAGAATAGACCACATACTAGGCCAAAAAGAGCCTCAGCAAATTCAAAAAGATTGAAATTCTACCAACCAACTTCTCGGAACACAAAGGCATAAAACTATACATAAATTGTACAAAGAAAGCAAAAGGCTCACAAACACACGGAGGCTTAACAACATGCTCCTAAATAATCAATGGATCAATAACCAAATCAAAATAGAGATCAAGCAATATATGGAGACAAATGACAACAACAGTACAAAGCCCCAACTTCTGTGGGATGCGGTGAAAGAAGTTCCAAGAGGAAAGTATATAGCCATACAGGCCTATTTATAGAAGGAAGAGCAATCCCAAATGAACAGTCTAATGTCAGTATTATTGAAACTGGAAAAAGAACAAATGGAGCTCAAACTCAGCATAAGGAGCGAACTAATAAAGATCAGAGAAGAAATAAACAAAATTGAGAAGAATAAAACAATAGAAAAAATCAATGAAACCAAGAGATAATTCTTTGAGATAATAAACGAAATAGATAAACCCCTAGCCAGACTAATTAAGAGAAAAAGAGAATATACACACATCAACAGAATCAGAAATGAGAAAGGAAAAATCACAACGGACCCCACAGAAAAACAAATAATTATTAGAGTATACTATGAAAATCTATATGCTAATAAGCTGGAAAACCTAGAAGAAATGGACAACTTCCTAGAAAAATACAACCTTCCAAGACTGACAAAGGAAGAAACAGAAATCTAAACAGACCATTTACCAGCAATGGAATTGAATCAGTAATCACAAAACTACCCAAGAACAAAACCCCTGGGCTATAAGGATTCAGCACTGAATTTTATCAGACATATATAGAAGACATAATACACTTTCTCCTTAAAATTTTCCAAAAAGTAGAAGAGGAGGGAATACTTCCAAACTCATTCTATGAAGCAGGCATCACCCTAATACCAAAACCAGGCAAAGACACCACAATAAAAGAAAACTACAGACCAATATCCCTGATGAATACAGATGCAAAAATACTCAACAAAATATTAGCAAACCGAATTCAAAAGTACATCAAGAGGATTATACACCATGACCAAGTGGGATTCATCTCAGGGAGGCAAGCATGGTACAACATTCGAATATCCATCAACATCATCCACCACATCAACAAAAAGAAGCACAAAAATGACATAATCATCTCCATAGACGATGAAAAAGCATTCAACAAAATTCAACATCCATTCATGATTAAAACTCTCAACAAAATGGGTATAGCGGGCAAGTACCCCAACATAATAAAGGCTATATATGACAAACCCACAGCCAACATCATATTTAACAGCGAGAAGCTGAAAGCTTTTCATCTAAGATCAGGAAAAAGACAGGGATGCCCACTCTCCCCACTGTTATTCAACCTAGTAGTGGAGGTCCTAGCCACAGCAATAAGACAACACAAAGAAATAAAAGGCATCCAGATAGGTAACAAAGAAGTCAAACTGTCACTGTTTGCAGATGACATGATACTGTACATAAAAAACCCTAAAGACTCCACTCCAAAATTACTAGATCTAGTATCTGAATTCACCAAAGTTGCAGGATGCAAAATTAACACACAGACATTTGTTGCTTTCCTATACACTAACGATGAACTAGCAGAAAGAGAAACCAGGAAAACAATTCTATTCACAATTGCATCAAAAAGAGTAAAATACCTAGGAATAAACCTAATCAATGAACGGAAAGACCTATACCATGAAAACTACAAAACACTCTTAAGAGAAATTAACATGGACACTAACTAATGGAAACTCATCCCATGCTCTAGGCTAGGAAGAATCAATATTGTCAAAATGGCCATCCTGCCTAAAGCAATCTACAGATTCAATGCAATGCGTATCAAAATACCTACAGCATTCTTCAAGGAACTGGAACAAATAGTTCTAAAATTCATATGGAACCACCAAAGAGCCTAAATAGCCAAAGCAATCCTGAGAAGGAAGAATAGAGCAGGGGGATCTCGCTTCCCAACTTCAAGCTCTACTACGAAGTCACAGTAATTAAGACAATTTGGTACTGGTATAAGAACAGAGCCACAGACCAGTGAAACATGATAGAGAGTCCAGATATTAACAAAAACATATATGGTCAATTAATATATGATAAAGGAGCTGTGGACATACAATGGGGAAATGACAGCCTCTTCAACAGATGGTACTGGCAAAACTGGACAGCTACATATAAGAAAACGAAACTGGATCATTGTCTAACCTCACACACCAAAGTAAATTTAAAATGGATCAAAGACCTGAATGTAACTCATGAAACCATAGAACTCTTAGAAGAAAACAGGCAAAAGTCCCTTGGATATAAACATGAGCAACTTTTTCATGAACATATCTCCAGGGCAAGGAAAACAAAAGCAAAAATGAACAAGTGTGACTATATCAAGCTGAAAAGCTTCTGTACAGCAAAGGACACCACCAATAGAACAAAAAGGCATCCTGCAGTATGGTAGATTATATTCATAAATGACAGATCCGATACAGGGTTGACATCCAAAATATATAAAATGCTCACCCACCTCAACAAACAAAAAGCAAATAATCCCATTAAAAAATGGTCAGAGGAGCTGAACAGACAGTTCTCCAAAGAAGAAATTTAGATGGCCAACAGACACATGAAAAGAAGCTAAGCATCAGAGAAATGCAAATTAAAACCACAATGAGATATCACCTCACACCAGTAAGGATTGCCACCATCCAAAAGACAAACAACAATAAATGCTGGTGAGGATGTGGAGAACCTCCTACACTGCTGGTGGGAATGTAAATTAGTTCAACCATTGTGGAAAGCAGTATAGAGTTTCCTCATAAAACTCAAAATAGAAATACCATTTGACCCAGGAATTCCACTCCTAGGAATTTACCCTAACAATGCAGCAGCCCAGTTTGAGAAACACAGATGCACCCCTATGTTTATTGCAGCACTATTTACAATAGCCAAGAAATGGAAGCAACCTAAGTGCCCATCAGTAGATGAATGGATAAAGAAGATGTGGTATATATACACAATGCAATATTATTCAGCCAAAAGAAGAAAACAAATCCTACCATTTGCAACAACATGGATGGAGAACCTCCTACACTGCTGGTGGGAATGTAAATTAGTTCAACCATTGTGGAAAGCAGTATAGAGTTTCCTCATAAAACTCAAAATAGAAATACCATTTGACCCAGGAATTCCACTCCTAGGAATTTACCCTAACAATGCAGCAGCCCAGTTTGAGAAACACAGATGCACCCCTATGTTTATTGCAGCACTATTTACAATAGCCAAGAAATGGAAGCAACCTAAGTGCCCATCAGTAGATGAATGGATAAAGAAGATGTGGTATATATACACAATGCAATATTATTCAGCCAAAAGAAGAAAACAAATCCTACCATTTGCAACAACATGGATGGAGCTAGAGGGTATTATGCTCAGTGAAATAAGTCAGGCAGAGAAAGACAAGTATTAAATGATTTCACTCATCTGTGGAGTATAAGAACAAAGAAAAAAACTGAATGAACAAAACAGCAGCAGACTCACAGAACCCAAGAATGAACTAACAGTTACCAAAGGGAAAGGGACTGGGGAGGGAGGGATGAGGGGGAGAAAAAAGAAAGGGGGCATTATGATTAGCATGTATAATGTAGGGGGTGGCAACAGGTAGGGCTGTACAACACAGAGAAGACAAGTAGTGATTGTACAGCATCTTACTATGCTGATGGACAGTGACTGCAATGGGGTATGTGTGGTGGGAGACTTGGTGATGGGGGGAGTCTAGTAAACATAATGCTCCTCATGTAATTGTAGATTAATGATACCAAAAAAAAATTGCAGCATTAAAAAAATACTGAAATATATGTTTCTTCTATCACAAATACTAATTCACAAAAATTAATGCATGCATCAAATTTATACTGGAATTTCATTGCACTACACTGCAACTTCCACTTGACTTTAAAAATGAAAAAAAGTTTTTTTATTATATTCTCTACAAAGAAAATAAGTTTTCAAAAAAAGATTTACGATTTTATCATGAAAGTCAAGAAAGTAGAATTTACATTATATAATGTACCTACAATTAACTTTATCTAGGGTTAATGTATATCCAAGAGAAATACTCATAATTGTCACTTAAGAATAAAATATAACCAGAAAAGTTACTGATACCAACTTCCCAAAATTTAAGTCCATCAATTTGAATAATGATATTTATCAATAAAATGGTTGATTTTACTGAATATATGCAGAAAATGGTTAGGCTTATTCACATCTATTTTGCATTCATTTTCTTCTATCATGTTGACAATGTAATTTTGCATGAACTCATACTTTTATCATTTTTAAAATACCTTAATATAGAATTACAGTATTTTCAAAATAATTCAGGACCCCAAACTCACTACTATTTTAATAATAAATGTATTTATTTCAACATCTAGAAAAGAATATTTGCCTGAGAAAAAGCTCAGAGGACTATTTATTAGCTGATTTTGGGTAACCAACATGTAGTTATTACAACTGGAATACTTTCTACCAACATGCCCTAGATCCATTTAATTATTCAGCTAGTATGTGATTTGGCAATATCCACTAATTTAAAAGATTAAAACATCATGATAACATCACCTATTATTAACAGAATGGATAGTACTATGAGTCAAATACAATTTTATAAAACCTAGCTATGTATGATGAAAACCTCACAACTCTGCTTTTGTAAGATATTAACTATATTACTAGTACTGCAAAGACTTTTCTTTGTAAGACATTAAAGACAAATGATGTGAGACTTCCAAAGACAAATGAGTCAAAAATAAGTAAATGATCCAGTTGGTATCTAAAAAAACCCAGTAAATAGTAAGTGGCTTTTTCTCCATGTTTCGTATCAATATATACAATGAAACAAACAAAAAAATGACCCTTAAAGGCCATTATTTAAAATAGGTAAGCCAATGCATATACAATTGACCTAATAATTCAGCAACAAAATAGGGCTTGCAAATCTTTCTTACTTATTTTCCAGTATGGTTGTACTTACCTGAATATCATTTCTGATTTCTAATTCACTTTGAGCCCAGGTTTATACTTCCAGCTATTTTGAAAATGGTTCTAAGTTCATTTTCGGTAAATGTCTATTATCCACTCTAGTCTCTGATGCTATTTTTAAGAATGCAAAATCCAAAGCTTAACAAACTCTCTTGCTTCAAACACTCCCTATCTCTAGATTGCAACTATACCAAATCCATTTATGCTTGAGTATACTGAGGACTACATAATGACAAATTAATATTTAAAAGTAGATCACAGTAAAAACAAAACATGAAATTCCTATTTTAACAAGTCAAAGTATCCATAGTTTAGGCAATTTAATTTTCTTATTTTGAAATAGAGAACTGCATACTGATCTGTTAAAGATGATCAATTAAAGATGAAGAGAGGTAGAAGACAGGACCATACAAAATATAAAGAGTTCTTTTCTTTTAATTGTAAAGGTGTATAATTAAGTGATGCCCTAAGTCTAGAGTGCTGGTGAACTACATATTTGCTCTTAGATCTACCCCTGCCTTCTCCCTGCTCTGCTCTGTGTGTTGCAAGAAATTGACCTCTAGTTAAAAGATGGCTTTGGTCAATGGAAGGGGCCAGTAGTAACAGTTTCCACTCTACGACCCGAGTTTCTACTAAACAAGATTTTTTCTCTGTGGGTCTAGACGCACTAGGCAGTCCTGCTTCTAAACTATACTCACATTATGTCTTCCTGATGTTCCTCTCTATCCCTAAGAACAGTAATGGGTCCCTGTTATGGTAGTCTCTGAGTCACCTTAGCATACTTTGTTTAGCTTCTCCACTCACCCATCACCTATGTATCTATCTAATTCTCTGCAAAAAATTCTCTCCATTTTGAGGCTTGAAAATGACCTGAAAGGATTAAAGATGTTGGCATGAGAGGTGAGACAGAGACTTCCTCCTAAAAACACATATAATATGAAAATACATTTAATACAACTAATCCAGAGAGAGCAACAGGAAAGAGGACTGCACCACACTGCATACACCTGGTGAAAAGAGCACACCTCACAGAGCAGGGTAACGTACCAAAGCTGAGGCCACCCTTCCCCCATCCCAGCTCACCAGCGGGGGGAAAAGAAATGGAGCACGGAGGGAGTGGAGGCCTGCGACTGCTAAATACCTAACTCTGGAGATCTGCTCTGGGAGCACAAACCTACATTTCATGGTGCTTTCATGATACTCTTGTGATTACAGGGTTACAAAGCTACGACAGGCAGAATTCCTGGAGAGACTCTGATCCAGCCACTTGTGGAAAGCAGGGATCCATATCCAGCTGCTGTGGGACACAAGTTTATACCTGTGTATTCGGCCCACTGGTTCAGGCAGTGGAGACAGGCTCAGAAGCCAGGAAGCAGGAAACACCTCTTTCCTCCCCCCAGACACCAATCCCACTACCCTGCAACCCCTGACATTGCTTCAGGGGCTAAGTAGCTTCAGAGAGTAGAGCTCCTGGACACTAATGGATACATACACAAATACAAAATGCCAAAGGAAACTGGTCCAGAATAAAATTAATATAACTCCAGAGAAAGATATAAATGACATGGACCTTATGACTTTTCCTGAAAGGGAGTTCAAAATAAAAATCATCAACATGTTAATGCAGGTATGGGAAGATATCCAAGAACTCAGGAATGAATTCTGGTCAGAGATCCAATCTTTGAAGAGCACAATTGAGGGTATTAAAAGCAGATTGGATATGGTGGAGACGATAAATGAAATAGAAACTAGAGAAGAGGAATACAAAGAAGCTGAGGCACAGAGAGAAAAATAGAATCTCTAAGAATGAAAGAATACTGAGAGAACTGTGTGACCAATCCAAATTGAACAATATTCGCATTATAGGGGTGACAGAAGAAGAAAAGAGAAAGGGACAGAAAGTGTCTTTGAGGAGGTAATTGCTGAAAACTCCCCCAATTTGGGGAAGGAGATAGCCTCTCAGGCCATGGAGATCCAGAGATCTCCCAACACAAGGGACCCAAGGAAGACAACACCAAGACATATAGTAATTAAACTGGCAAAGATGAAGGATAAGGACAGACTATTAAAAGCAGCCAGAGAGAGAAATAAGGTCACATACAAAAGAAAGTCTATCAGGCTAACATCAGACTTCTCAGTAGAAACCTTACAGGCCAGAAGGGAGTGGCATGATGTACTTAATGCAATGAAGCAGAAGGGCCTGGAACCAAGACTACTTTATCCTGCAAGATTATCATTTAAATTTGAAGGAGGGATTAAATAATTTTCAGATAAGCAAAAGCTGAGAGAATTTACCTCCCACAAACAATCTCTACAGTCTATTTTGGAGGGACTACTATAGATGGCCATGTTCCTAAAGTTGAACAGCTGTCACCAGAGGAATAAAACCACAGTAAAGAAAGTAGGACAGCTAATCAGTAAGAAAATGCAAGATTAAATTAACTACCCCCAAAGTCAACAAGGGATAGACAAAGAATACATAATATGAAACCTAATATATAAAGATTGGAGGAAGAAGAAAAAGAAAAGAACCTTTAAATTGTGCTTGAACAGCATATGAAGTGAATTAAGTTAGACTTTTAGATAGTAAGGAAGTTAACCTTGAACCTTTGGTAACCATGAATCTGAAGTCTGCAATGGCAACAAATACATACCTATTGATAATCACCGTAAATGTAAATGGTATGAATGCACATATAGTCACTGAATGGATAAAAAGCAAGACCCATATATAGGATGCCTACAAGAGACTCACTTCAAACCCAAAGACATACACAGACTAAAAGTGAAAGGATGGAAAAAGATATTTCATGAAACTAACACAGAGAAAAAATCAGGAGTTGCAGTTCTTGGATCAGACAAAATAGACTTCAAAACAAAGAAAGTCACAAGAGACAAAGAAGGACAATACATAATGATAAAGGGGTCAATCCGAAAAGGAGATATAACCATTATAAATATCTATGCTCTCAACACAGGAGCACCCACATATGTGAAACAAATACTAATTGAATTAAAAGGGGAAATAGAATGCAATGTATTCATTCTAGGAGACTTTTAACACTCCACTCACTCTGAAGGACAGATCAATGAGATAGAAGGTAAGTAAGGAGACAGAGGCACTGAACAACACAATAGAACAGATAGCCCAACAGACATCTACAGAACTCTACACCCAAAAGCAACAGAATACACATTCTTCTCAAGTGCACATGGAACATTTTCAAGAATAGATCATATACTAGGTCACAAAAAAAGCCTCAGTAAATTCAAAAAGCTGGAAATTGTACCAACCAGTTTCTCAGACCACAAAGGTATGAAACTAGAAATAAATTACGAAAAAAAAAAAAAAGAAAAGTCCCACAAACACATGGAGGCTTCACAACATGCTCCTAAATAACCAATGGGTCAAAGACCAAATAAAAACAGAGATCAAGCAATATATGGAGACAAGTGACAACAATAATTCAACACCGCAATAACCCACCACTGCGTCTGTGGAACGCAGCCAAGGCCATGCTAAGAGGAAAGCATATTGCAATACAGGCCTACCTCAGGAAAGAAGAACAATCCCAAATAAACAGTCTGAACTCAGAATTAATGAAACTAGTAAAGGAAGAACAAATGTGGCCCAAAGTCAGTAGAAGGATGGACATAGTAAAGAGTACAGCAGAAATAAATACAATTGAGAAGAATAGAAAGAATCAATGAAAACAGAAGCTGGTTTTTCGAGAAAATGAACAAAATAGATAAACCATTAGCCAGACTTATCAAGAAAAAAAGACACTCTACACACATAAAAAGAATCAGAAATGAGAAAGGAAAAATGACACCACAGAAATACAAAGAATTATTAGAGAAGACTATGAAAAATTATATGCTAACAAACTGGATAACCAAAAGAAATGGACAATTTTCTAGAAAAATACAACATTCCAAGGCTGACCCGGCCCGAAACAGAAAATCTGAATAGACCAATTACCAGCAAAGAAATTAAATTGCTAATCAAAAAACTACCTAAGAAAACACCTGGACCAGATGGTTTCACTGCTAAATTTTATCAAACATTTAGTGAAGATCTAATAACCATCCTCCTTAAGGTTTTCCAGAAAGTAGAAGAGGAAGGAATACTACCAAACTCATTCTATGAGGCTAACATCAGTCTAATACCAAAACCAGGCAAAGACACCACAAAAAAAGAAAATTACAGACCCATATGCCTGATGAACATAGATGCAAAAGTACTCAATAAATATTAGCAAGTCGAATTCAAAAATACATAAAAAAATCACCCGTCATGATCAAGTGGGATTCATCCCAGGGATGCAAGGATGGTACAACATTCGAAAATCCATCAACATCATCTACTATGTCAACAAAAAGAAGGACAAAAACCACATGATCATCTCCACGGAGGCTGAAAAAGCATTTGACAAAATTCAACATCCAATCATGATAAAAACTCTGAACAAAATGGGTAAAGAGGGCAAGTACTTCAACATAATAAAGGCCAAATATGACAAACTCACAGCCAACATTATTCTTAACAGCAAGAAACTGAAAGCTTTTCCTTTAAGATTGGGAACAAGACAAGGATGCCCACTCTCCACACTTTTATTCAACATAGATCTGTAGGTCCTAGCCATAGCAATCAAACAACACAAAGAAATAAAAGGCATCCAGATTGGCATGGAAGAAGTCAAACTGTCCCTGTTTGCAGATGACATATTGTACAGAAAAAACCCTAAAGAATCCACTCCAAAACCAGTAGATCTAATATCTGAATTCAGCAAAGCTGCAGAACAAAAATAATACACAGAAATGTTGCATTCCTATACACTAACGATGAACTACCAGAAAGAGAAATCAGGAAAACAACTCCATTCACAAGTGCATCAAAAAGAATGAAATACCTAGGAATAAACCTACCAAGGAAGTAAAAGACCTATTCCCTGAAAACTACAAGACATTCTTAAGAGAAATAAAAGAGGACACTAATAAATGCAAATTCATCCCATGCTCGTGGTTAAGAAGAATATTATCAAAATAGCCATCCTGCCTAAAGCAATCTACAGGTTCAATGCAATCCCTATCAAAATACCTACAGCATTATTCAATGAACTAGAACAAAGAGTTCTAAATTCATATGGAATGACAAAGACCCCAACTATTCAAGGCAATCCTGAGAAGGAATAAAGCAAGGGGAATAATGCTCCCTGACTTCAAGCTCTACTACAAAGCCACAGTAATCAAGATAATTTGGTACTGGCACATGAACAGACCCATACAGCAGTGGAACAGAATAGTGGAACAGAACAAAAGCATATATGGTCAATTACTATATGATAAAGGAGCCATGGACATACAATGGGGAAGTGAGAGCCCCTTCAACAGCTGGTGTTGGCAAAACTGGACACCTACATGTAAGAGAATGAAACTGGATTACTGTCTAACCCCATACACAAAAGTAAACTCAAAATGGATCAAACTCCTGAATATAAGTCATGAAACCATAAAACTCTTAGAAAAAAATATAGGCAAAAGTCCCTTGGACATAAACATGAGCAACTTTTTCATGAACATATATCCCTGGGCAAGGGAAACAAAAGCAAAAATGAACAAGTGGGACTATATCCAACTAAAAAGCTTCTATACAGCAAAGGACACCATCAACAGAACAAAAAGGCATCCTACAGTATGGGAGAATATATTCATAAATGACAAATCCTATAAGGGGTTAACATCCAAAATATATAAAGAGCTCATGCACCTCAACAAACAAAAAGCAAATAAGCCAATTAAAAAATGGGCAGAGGAGCTGAACAGACAGTTCTCCAAAGAAGAAATTCAGATGGCCAACAGACACATGAAAAGATGATCCACATCACTAATCATCAGAGAAATGCAAATTAAAACCACATTGAGATATCACCTCACACCAGTTAGGATGGCCAACATCCAAAAGCTAAACAACAACGAATGTTGGTGAGGATGTGGAGAAAGGGCAACTCTCCTACATTGCTGGTGGGAATGTAAACTACTTCAACCATTGTGGAAAGCAGTATGGAGGTTCCTCATAAAACTCAAAATAGAAATACCATTTGACCCAGGAATTCCACTCCTAGGAATTTACCCTAAGAATGCAGGAGCCAAGTCTGAAAAAGACATATGTACTCCTATGTTTATCGCAGCACTATTTACAATAGCCAAGAAATGGAAACAACCTGAGTGTCTATCAGTAGATGAATGGATAAAGAAGATGTGGGACATATATACAATGGAGTATTATTCATACATAAGCGGAAAACAAATCCTACTATTTGCAACAACATGGATGGAGCTAGTGGTTAATATGCTCAGTGAAATAAGCCAGGCAGAGAAAGACAAATATCAAATGATTTCACTCATCTGTGAAGTATAAGAACAAAGGAGAAACTGAAGGATCAAAATAGCAGCGGACTCACAGAATCCAAGAATGCACTAACAGTTACCAAAGGGAAGGGACTGGGGAGGATGGCTGGGAAGAGAGGAATAAGGGGGGAAAAGGGGCATTACGATTAGCACACATAATGTTGGGTGGGTGGAACTGGGACAGCAGTACAACACAGAGAAGATAGGTAGTGATTCTATAGCATCTTATTACGCTGATGAATAGTGACTGGAATAGGGTATGTGGGGGGTACTTGATGATAGGGGAAGTCTAGTATCCATAATGTTGTTTAAGTAATTTTACGATAATGATACAAAAAAAAAAAAGACATCCAGATTGGTAAGGAAGAAGTTAAACTCTCACTGTTTGCAGATGACATGATATTATACACAGAAAACCCTAAAAACTCCACCAAAATGCTACTAGAATAACAGAATTCAGCAAAGTTGCAGGATACAAAAAAATACACAGACATCTTTTGCATTTCTATACACTAATGATGAACTAGCAGAAAGAGAAATTAGGAAAACAACTCCATTTACAATTGCATTAAAAAGAAAAAAATACCTAGGAATAAACCTAACTAAGGAAGGGAAAGACCTATACCCTGAAAACTACAAGACATTCATGTGAGTAATAGACACCAAAAAGTGGAAAAGAAAATTCTCTCCATTTTATAAGTATAGAAGGGTCTGCTTTTCTATTTGTACCTTTCTGACACACTCATGTCAACTTTGATGAATATTTGTTGGGTACTATTTCTAAACACGAATTTAAGGTTTAAATACATGTATGTTCTCACAAATGAAAGAATTCTTTCCTTTGAGCAAACAGAGAACATTATGTTGAAAGCAAAGTGGGGAGACACTGAGGTTACTGAGATGAGTAAGATAACTCAAGAGAAGATTTCTATCTAATATCTGAGGAACTCATCTCAGTAAAAAAGTTGAATGCCTAAACCTAATTTACAATCCTTCAAAACAACTAGGAACATAGTAAAAAAGGAAAAATATTCAAGAATTTTATACCTTTAAACCTAAATCAGTGTTCTAAGTGTTAATCATTTTCTATTAAAATTACTCTGTGATATTAATAATAGTTTAATCTTGTAATTCCCCAAAAATAGATACAAGAATTCTAAGGTGTTATATTTTGTGTTGCACTGAAATAATGTTTATTTCTTGAAAATCATGAAGTTGGAATTTAGATTTCACTGAAAAGATTTTTTGTATCCGCTACATAACGATATATTTTTTAAGTGTCCTGAAAATACTATCTCAAAAAGAAATCACTTGGAAAATAAGCTATATTTAAAGGAAATGTTAATTTACCTCTTCGGATTTCTTCTTTAGCTGTTTTTCAAACTTTTCCTTATTTCCCTCCAACTGATTCAAATGCAAGGCAAGTTCTTTCTTGCAAATTTCCAATGCTGAATCTAGTTGTCTGACCTAAAAAAGAAAAGAAAAATCAACTAATACTAATTAATGTGTTATATACTCAATATTTAACAAATTTATCTCCTAATGTTACCAGAGCTTCAAACACAGTCCAACTTAGGATACAAAATGCTGTTAGAGATTTATTTAGAAAACTAATTTTTCATTGTAAACCAGAAGCCAGAGACTGTGATTCTGAAGAATAAAAATTTAAGAACAAGTCAAGACGGGCATTCCAGGAAAAGGGAGCTTGTTCAGAGACAAGACACTGTGAGAGGGAATGGTGAGAGGTTGGCAGGAGGCAAGGGTATGAAGAGTATGAATTTGTAGGAGATAGGCTTTTAAAGATCAGACTGGCAAGACAGACTGGGGTCAATTGCCAAGAACCTCATTTAAGGTTGGCCAAGCACACCAAAACATTTACCTAAATTACAGGTAAGCAGTATTTAAGCCTACTACTTAAGTTGCCTTGAAAAAAAATAATAATGTGAGCACAAATTGGTGTATTGTGGTAATGATGGTATGGTGTTCATATTCTGAATATGCAAAAGTCACTAAGAAAATAAAAATGTCTTTGTCAGCTAGGAATACAAACTCAGGAGGAGACTGCTTTTACTTCGATCAGTGAAAACTATCAGAAAGGCAGCAATGTAACTTGGTTCAAGTGTTCATACAGTTTCAAATGCTTTCTGCTACCTTAATATTAAAAGGCAAATGAGCAAAGTGCAATTTTAATTCAGTATTTTTGTCAAAAAACTAGTTCAAGGGACACAATTTGCACACATGTTCCATACCCTATCTGCTAATAAGATTCCTGGCTTCCTCCTTTCTTTTCCTTAGTGTAATCTTGAGCTTCTCAGGAATGTTTCTCTTCTCAATGCTAATAGCATTCTAGTAAGCAGAATGAAAGTGAGAAAGAAATCTCAACAAGATTAGGAGAAAAAGAATAACTTTCCCTCTCGCAGATACTATTCTACATCATGAAATTATCCTTGAAACTCTTATTTTAAAAGAGAATTTTGAAAGTTTTGGAAGATTGTCCCTACAGCCTGTGACTATAACCATTATCAACTATAGTTTGTAATTTTGAATGATCACCTTTGTTAATAAACTGTTGTCCAAGTAATAATTTTTAAATTAAAATTTGTTTTACAGAAAGCATAAATACTTTTAAGTTTTTTCTTAAGCAGGAGAATGAGTGTTGATACTTGCGTAATCTTCCACACACAGAGAAAAAATAAAAATTATGACTGTCAGAATATCATATCCAATAATTAAAATGTAAAAACTCATTCAGGCAAGATCCCTTTCTAGGTATTAAACCCATTAGCTATAAGGTTGTTGAGAAACAGGATATTTGTATAGCCTCAAAGAGTCACCCAAGCTTTATTAATTGTATGTTTTTTAAAATGGTGAGATCTGGCAGTAACCACCTTAAACGAGATATCAAGACTGGCAATGCTATTAGTGGGGTGGTCTGATATTATCTGCCTCCTAATGTGAAGCAGTGGAGGAACACAGTATAGCCCATGTGATGTTCCGCTGAAGTAGACTTTTCAAAATATTCAGTGTCATGAATAACAGAAAGAATGAGTTTACGGAAATATAAAAAGCCAAATGCAACATAAATTATAACTGAATCCTAGACAGAGGAAAGAAAAGGAACAAGCTAAAGTAGTGTTCCTCAAGGTTTTAAAGGGCATACAAATTTCCTGGACACCCCATTGAAATAGATTCTGATTCAGTAACAGGGCCAGGACTGGAGTAAGGCATAAGAGGTGCCTAAGGCTAAAATTTAAGGAGTCACTCACTCTTAGGGTAATGCAAGTGATGACCCTTCACTTATAAGGCGCTGAAAGTAAACACCATCTTAAATTTTGCAGCAGAGCCACCTCACTTGCTTAACCATAGCCCCAGCTCTGGTCGGTAGGTCTGCAGCATAGCAGATATTCTGAAGTCACACAAGCTCCTGGGTGATACTAATGCTGTTAGTCCAGAGCTATGCTGTGGGTAGAAAGGCTATAACAGTATTTTTAAATAATGGGAAAATTTCAGGATGGATGGTGAACGATGTTAACATGATTCCATAGGAGAAACTGCCTGTTCACAGGAGATGCAAATTTAAGTATTAAGGGTGTAAAGTGTTATGACATCAGCTACCTTCTCTCAGTTGTTCTGGCAAAAAGAAACTGTGAGTCGGAGTGGACTGGGTAGGTGCACACACAGTGGGCATGCCCACTGTGGGTACAGAAAAAGATGAAGTAAATATAGCTAAAGTTGAATAGGCAGTGAATCTAGATGAGAGGATCACAGATGTTCACTGTACTGTTCTTAAAATTTTTTGTGTATTTGAAACTTTAAAAAATAAATTTAATAAATTTAAACTAATTTTTATGATTAGTAATTACTAATTACTAATAAGTAATTCATAAAAAAACAAAACATCTACTACTCTGTTGGATTCCTTAGGTGAACAAAGAGTTTGAGAATCTTCAAATATACATGTATATGTAAATATATGAATGAGAGAAATCAAAACAAAGACACTGCTCTGCTGAAACAAAGAACCTCCTCAGACGCACAGTCTCCGGACAAAAAGGGAGGGGCTCTAGGCTACCTATCTTCACCAAAAGCAGCTAGGCACTGCATTTTTTCTATATTTTTTTCCACTTATGATTTGTACTGGGAGGAAACAAAAAGAATCAGAGTGAAAAATAAAAGCAAGACAAAGAATTTTAAAAATCTCTACATCTAACTAAATAAGCATCTTCTCAGTTTTCTACTTAACAGCAGGTAACATAATTACTTCATTTATTGATGATTCCTTGTTGCTTGTTCAGAATTTTGCCATCACTCTTCTAGATCTCAAACTTTTATAGATGATATAACTTTAAACTGACTCTTCTAACTGTTGCAGAAAGAAAATCCATATATATATATTTTTGGTACCATTAATGTACAATTACATGAGCAACATTATGATTACTACATTCCCCCCATTATCAAGTCCCCACTATATAGCCTATTACAGTCACTATCCAACAGCATAGTAAGATGCTATAGAATCACTACTTATCTTCTCTGTGTTGTACTGCCATCCCCATGCTACCCACCAAACATTATGTGTGCTAATCGTAATGCCCTGTTTTCCCCCTTATCCCTTCCTTCCCACCCATCCTCCCCAGT
Source organism: Manis javanica (assembly GCF_040802235.1). Taxonomy (NCBI): domain Eukaryota; kingdom Metazoa; phylum Chordata; class Mammalia; order Pholidota; family Manidae; genus Manis; species Manis javanica. The sequence goes on along the minus strand of NC_133159.1, from coordinate 79,050,639 downwards.
ACCTTTCCTTTTGGTAACTGTTAGTCCATTCTTGGGTTCTGTGTTTCTGCTGCTGTTTTGATCCTTCAGTTTTGCTTTGTTCTTATATTCCACAGATGAGTGAAATCATTTGATACTTGTCTTTCTCCACCTGGCTTATTTCACTGAGCATAATACCCTCTAGCTCCATCCATGTTGTTGCAAATGGTAGATTTGTTTTCTTCTTATTGCTGAATAATATTCCATTGTGTATATGTCCCACATCTTCTTTATCCATTCATCTACTGATGGACAATTTGGATGCTTTCATTTCTTGGCTATTGTAAATAGTGCTGCAATAAACATAGGGGTACATATGTCTCTTTCAAAACTGGCTCCTGCGTTCTGAGGGTAAATCATAGGAGTGAAATTCCTAGGTCAAACGGTATTTCTATTTTGAGTTTTATGAGGAACCTCCATACTGCTTTCCACAATGGTTGAAGTAGTTTACATTCCCACCAGTAGTGTAGGAGAGTTGCCCTTTCTCCACATCCTCACCAACATTTGTTGTTGTTTAGCTTTTGGATGTTGACCATCCTAACTGGTGTGAGGTGATATCTCATTGTGGTTTTAATTTGCATTTCCTTGATAATTAGCGATGTGGAACATCTTTTCATGTGCTTGTTGGCCATCTGAATTTTGTCTTTGGAGAAGTATCTGTTCAGACTCTCTGTCCATTTTTTAATCGGATTATTTCCTTTTTGGTGTTGTGGCATGTAAGGTCTTTATATATTTTAGATGCTAACCCCTTATCGGATATGTCGTTTATAAATACATTCTCCTATACTGTAGGATGTCTTTTGTTCTGCTGATGGTGTCTCTGCTGTACAGAACCTTTTTAGCATGATGTAGTCCCATCTGTTCATTTTTTATTTTGTGTCCCTTGCCCGGGGAGATATGTTCAGGAAAAAGCTGCCCAAGTTTATATTTAAGATATTTTTGCCCATATTTTCTCCTAAGAGTTCTATGGTTTCATTACTTACTTTCAGGTCTTTGATCCATTTTGAGTTTACTTTTGTGTATGGGGTTGGAAAACAGACCAGTTTTATTCTCTTGCACGTAGCTGTCCAGTTCTGCCAACACCAGTTTGTTGAAGAGGCTGTCATTTCCCCATTGTATATCCATGGCACCTTTACCATATATTAGTTGACCATATACACATGGTTTTATATCTGGGCAATCTAGTCTGTTCCACTGGTCTATGGTTCTGTTCTTGTGCCAGTACCAAATTGTCTTAATTACTGTGGCTTTGTAGTATAGCTTGAAGTTGGGAAGCGAGATCCCCCCTGTTTTAGTATTCCTTCTCAGGATTGCTTTGGCTATTTGGGGTCTTTTGTGGTTCCATATGAATTTTAGAGTGATTTGCTCTAGTTTGTTGAAGAATACTGTTGGTGTTTTGATAATGATTGCACTGAATCTGTAGATTGCTTTATGCAGTATGGTCATTTTTGACAATGTTAATTCTTCCTACTGATAAGCATGGGATATGTTTCCATTTATTGGTATCTCCTTTAATTTCTCTCATGAGTGTGTTGTACTTTTCAGAGTATAGGTCTTTCACTTCCTTGGTGAAGTTTATTTCTAGGTATTTAATTATTTTTGATGCAATTGTGAATGGAATTGTTTTCTTGATTTCTCTTTCTGCTGGTTCATTGTTAGTATATAGGAAGGCAACAGATTTCTGTGTATTAATTTTGTATCCTGCCTCTTTGCTGAATTCTGATATTAGATCAAGTAGTTTTGGAGTAGATTCTTTACGGTTTCTTACATACAAATATTATGTCATCTGCAAACAGGGGCAATTTCTTCCTTGCCTATCTGGATGCCTTTTTTTCTTGTGTTGTCTGGTTGCTGTGGCTAGGATCTCTGGAACTATGATGAATAAAAGTGGGGAGAGTGGGCATCCTTGTCTTGTTCCCAATCTTAAAGGAAAAACTTTCAAGTTCTCAGTTAAGTATAATGTTGACTGTGGGTTTGTCTTATATGGTCTTTATAATGTTGAGGTAATTGCCATCTAAACCGATTTTGTTGAGAGTTTTTATCATAAAGGGATGTTGAATTTTGTCAAAATGACACTTTTTCAGCATCTTTGGGGATGATCATGTGGTTTTTGTCCCTCTTTTTGTTGATGTGGTGGATGATATTGATGGATTTTCAAATATACCATCCTTGCATCCCTGGAATAAATCCTACTTGATCACAATGGATGATCTTTCTGATGTATTTTTCAATTTGGTTCGCTAATAGTTTGTTGAGGATTTTTGCATCTATATTCATCAGGAATATTGGTTTGTAATTTTCTTTTTTTGTGGTGTATTTGCCTGGTTTTCATATTTGAGTGATTCTGGCCTCACAGAATGAGTTTGGGAGTATCCCCTCCTCTTCTACTTTTTGGAAAACTTTAAGGAGGATGGGTATTAGGTCTCCACTAAATCTTTGCTATTATTCAGCAGTGAAATCATCTGGGCTAGGGATTTTGTTCTTAGATAGTTTTTTTGATTACCAATTCAATTTCATTGCTGGTAATTGGTCTGTTTAGATTTTCTGTTTCTTTCTGTGTCAGCCTTGGAAGGCTGTATTTTTCTAGAAAGTTGTCCATTTTTTCTAGATTATCCAGTTTGTTGGCATGTAATTTTGCATAGTATTCTCTCATAATTCTTTGTATTTCTGTGGTGTCCATAGCGATTTTTCCTTTCTTATTCTTGATTTTGTTTGTGTGTAGACTCTCTTTTTTCTTCATAGCTTTGACTAGGGGTTTATCTATTTTGTTTATTTTCTCAAAGAACCAGATCCTGCTTTCATTGATTCTTTCTATTGTTTCACTCTTTGCGATTTTTTAAATTTATGCTCTAGTATTTATTATGCCCCTCCTTCTACTGACTTTCGGCCTCATTAGTTCTCCTTTTTCTAGTTTCATTAATTATGACTTTAGACTGCATGCGGGATTGTTCTTCTTTCCTGAGGTAGGCCTGTATTGCAATATACTTCACTCTTAGCACGGCCTCATTGTGTCCCACAGATCTTGCGGTGTTGAATTATTGTTGTCATTTGTCTCCATGTATTGCTTGATCTCTGTTTTTATTTGGTCATTGATCCATTGATTATTTAGAAGCATGTTGTTAAGCTTCCATGTGTTTGTGGGCCTTTTCATTTTGTGTAATTTATTTCTTGTTTCATACCTTTGTGGTCTGAGAAGCTGGTTGGTACAATTTCCAGCTTTTTGAATTTACTGAGGCTCTTTCTGTGGCCTAGTATTTGATCTATTTTTGAAAATGTTCCATGTGCACTTGAGAAGAATGTGTATCATGTTGCTTTTGGATGGAGTGTTCTGTAGATGTCCATTAGGTCCATCTGTTCTAATATGTTGTTCAGTGTCTCTATCTCCTTACTTATTTTCTGTCTGGTTGATCTGTCCTTTGGAGTGAGTGGTGTCTTGAAGTCCCCTAAAATGAATGTATTGCATTCTATTTCCCCCTTTAATTCTGTTAGTATTAGTTTCACATATGTAGATGATCTTGTGTTCAGTGCATAGATATTTATAATAGTTACATCCTCTTGTTGGACTGACCCCTTTATTATTATGAAATGTCCTTCTTTGTCTCTTGTGACTTCCTTTGCTTTGAAGTCTATTTTGTCTGATACAAGTACTGCAACTCCTGCTTTTTTCTCCCTATTAGTTGCATGAAATCTTTTTCCATCCCTTTACTTTCAGTCTGTGTATGTCTTCGGGTTTGAAGTGAGTCTCTTGCAGGCAGCATATAGATGGGTCTTGTTTTTTAATCCATTCAGTGACTCTATGTCTTTTCATTGGTGCATTCATACCATTTACATTTAGGGGGATTATTGATAGGTATGTACTCATAGGCATTGTAGGTTTTAGATTTGTGGGGTCAAGGGTAATTCCATTATCGAACAGACTAATTTAACTAACTTAGTATGCTATTACAAACACAACCCGAAGGTTCTTTTTTTTAACCTCCTTTTTCTTCCTCTTCCATTCTTTATATATTCTGTACTCTTTGTCTAACCCTTGATTGACTCTGGTGGTAGTTGATTTGATTTTGCATCTGTTTAATAATTAATTGTTCTACTTTCTTTACTGTGGTTTTACTCTCCCTGGTGACAGCTGTTTAGCCTTAGGAATACTTCCATCTATAGGAGTCCCTCCAAAATGCACTATAGAGGTGGTTTGTGGGAGGTAAATTCTCTTAGCTTTTGCTTATTATCTGAAATTGTTTAATCCCTCCTTCAAATTTAAATAACCTTGCTGGGTAGAGTATTCTTGGTTCGAGGCCCTTCTGTTTCATTGCATTAAATATATCATGCCACTCTCCTCTGGCCTGTAAAGTTTCTGTTGAGAAATCTGATGATAGCCTGGTGGGTTTTCCTTTGTATGTGTACTTTTTTCTCTCTCTCTAGCTGCTTTAAAAAGTCTTTCCTTATCATTTATCTTTGCCATTTTAATTATACATCTCGGTGTTGTCTTCTTTTGGTCCCTTGTGTTGGGAGATCTGTGCACATCCATGGCCTAAGAGTCTATCTCCTTCCCTATATTGGGGAAGTTCTCAGTAATTACCTCTTCAAAGATACTTTTTATCCCCTTTTCTCTCTCTTCTTCTTCTGGTACCTCTATAATGCAAATATTGCTATGTTTGGATTGTTCACACAGTGAACATTCCTAAAGATCCTTTTTTCTCTCTGTGCCTCAGCTTCTTTGTATTCCTCTTCTCTAATTTGTATTCCATTTGCCATCTCCTCTACACATCTAATCTGCTTTTAAATCCCTCCATTGTATGATTCATTTCAGATATGGAATTTCTTAATTATTGAATCTCTATCCTAAATTCATCCCTGCATTCTTGAGTATTTTTCTGTACCTCCATAAGCATGTTTATGATTTTTATTTTGAACTCTCTTTCAGGAAGATTGGTGAGTTCAGTTTCATTTGGCCCTTTTTCTGGTGTTTGAGAGGTTTTGTTTGAACCAGGTTCCTTTGACGTTTCATATTTGTATGTGGCACCCTATAGTGCCCAGAAGCTCTCTTCTCTGGAGCTGCTCAGCCCATGGAGTGATGTTGGGGGTCACAGGGGAGCAGCGCTCATGTCTGGGGGAAGGAAAGAGCTGTTTCCTACTTCCTGGCTGCAGCATCTTTCTCCACTGTTGGAACCAGTGGGCCAGTCCACAAGTGTAAGCCTCTGTGCTTTGCCTCTGTAGCTGCAGTAGGCAGGGCCTCCCTCTGGCTGGCCTGATGCCAGGGCTGGGACTACTGGTTTGGGAGGTGGTGCCAGCAGTCCAGGAGGAAGGTGCAGCAAGGTGCGTACCACAGTGAGGGGCCTCAGGGCTGAGCATCCAGCCAGGGGGATGGAGCAGTGAAGTTCCTGAAAGTTTCCAACCTGCTGGGCAGAGCATGCCCAGACAACTTTGTCCACCTATCCCTTCTCCCGTGCAGCAAGCTCCATGCAAATTCTAACCCTTCAGCAACCCTCTTGCTGCTAGGGAGTTTCTCAGACAGCCCACATTTTATTTTTCCCAGAGCAGCTGGATGTGGATCCGTGTCCTCCACAGTTGGCTGGAATCTCAGTCTCTCCAAGTATTCCACCTGTCTTAGCTTTTTGACCCCACTAATTTCCAGAGCACCATGCAATGTAGGTTTATGCTCCCATAACAGATCTCTAGGGCTTGGTGTTCAGCAGTCCTAGGTTTCCACCCCCTCCCCGCTCCATTTCTCTTCCTCCTGCTGGTGAACTGGGGTGGGGAAAGGGCTTGGGTCCTGCTGGATCAAGACTTTCATACATTACCCTGTTTTGTAAGGTCTGCTCTGTTCTGTAGGTGTATGCAGTCTGGTGCAGCCTTCTTTCCTGTTGCTCTTTTAGGATTAGTTGTATTAACTGTATTTTCATAACGTGTGGTTTTGGGGAGGAGTTCCCTGTCTTGCCTCTCATGCCTCTATCTTGAATCACTCTATACCATGAAATATGGATATTATCTAATAAAATTGTTTCATGCCTACAACCTTTGTAATGATTTTTTTTAATGTTAATGATCATAGAGGCTATTTTTACATGAGGAAATTAATTGACAAAGCATTAAAGTTTAAAAGTTTTGGAGAATAATATAGGAAAGTTAACAGATAATAATTTTTGTTTATATGGGTGTACTTGGTCACAAAATGTATTAAAAACACCAGTATAATATTGAATATCAACTACACTTCAATTGAAAAAAGGATAAAAAAACAGTACAGTTGACCTTGAGCAATGAGGGTATCAGAGTTACTGACTCCTGCACAGTTGAAAATCCACATATAACTTCCAACTACCCCTTAACTTTACTAACACCCTACTATGCAAGGCTAAATAACATTGAATTTTTAAAGTATCCCTTATAATTCAGCACATATGACAGAATAAAGGTAGCAGCATTTTTTAACTTATTTCTAACACTAAAAATGCAAAAGAGAAAATATTAAATATACAGTAATTACTTATTAAACTTTGACTTAGTATGTGCTGAGCAATGTACATAACTCATTTCATTTAATCCTCATACCGACCCTTTCTAGGGTACTGCTATCCTTGTTTTACAAATAAATAAATTAAAGTTCAGAGAGCTTAAATAAACTGCCAAGGTTACAATAAATAAGCCCATGCTTTAAAGCCATGAAGATATACCATCCACAAATATGCATTTGATCTGGAAAATCTGGATTTACCTCCTAATTAATCTTATAGAACAACTGGAAAAAAGAAGCAATAGTGGACTGCTTGTAATTTCATCTACCTTCACTTCCTCTGTTAATTCTTTACTGGTAATGTTAATAAGTAGCTACAGTTAAAAATTTTTTTTAAAGAAATCTTAAGGCAAAAGAAAAAAGAGGTTAGATAATCTACAAACTAGATTATGAACTGTCAAATAATTAAGATTGTAGTTCACATTGAAGAAAACAGTTACAGAAATTAAGTTCATGGATTCAGGTGAAAGTCCTTACCTCTTGACTGATTTTTATGTAAATAATCTATAAAGAAAACTGAGAAAGCCACAGGAATATCTCCACTAAGAAAATTTTTTTTTTAAAAGAAATAAAATTTTACTCAGTATTAGCATACTAGCCTTGATTGTTTCTTCAGATACTTGGTTCTGTAATGCTTTCAAAGCTTCATCTTTCTTCATATTTTCCTTTTCCATTTCCTGAAAACATACAAATTGGTACCAAAAACATAAGTATGTGTATAATTATTTTAGCATTAGTAACAAGCTGTTAAAAACAGCTGATTTGACTAGAATTAAAGGTTAAAGAAATACAAATGATTAGCTTTTAAACAGCACTTTATAAAGATTTTACCCCTTTGCTTTCCATCAAGAGTCTGTCTAATGATTCAAGATGATGTTGTTTACATATAATATCTTGCTGCAAGATGGACATTGTCTTTTCTTGTTCTTTAAATTGTTGGTCTTTTTTCTCTAGTTGTGACTCAAGCTAAATATAAAAACAGGATTTATAAATTTTCAGATAAAATTTTTTATAACATTTCAAATATTTAGGAAAAAATATAATACATGTTAAATTACTACTAAAATTATATGGATTTTTGCATTTTGCCAAATTTCCTTCAGTTTACCATCTTTTAGAAAGCAATGAAATCACACACTGACATGTTATCCCTTTCATCCCTCATTAATACTATGCTGAAATTGATCAGTATCATTCTCTGGAGTGATTCATTCTCATACCTGTTTTTTGTGCTTTTACTACAGAAGTAGATCCATGAATAATGTGTAATGCATTTTTCTGTTTTAAAAATTTACAAACAGGTATTAACACTTCTGCAAGTTTTAGCAGCTTGGTTTTTTTACTCAATATTGTTTTATATATTTATCCATGGGTATTTATCCTTATATTCATATGTGGATTTATTCATTAAATTTTATGACAGTATAGTATTTCACGATAACAACAAATTAGTTTGTCTACTCTTCTACTCAATAACAACTAGATATTCTATATTTTCACCATTATGACAATGCTACAAACATTGTACATGTCTCTTTATGTATATGTAATAAAGTTTCTTTAGAAAAGACCACCTAGAGTAGATTTTCTGATTGTAGGATATGCACATTAGACATTTCTCTTCAAAATGAATTAAAACTTATACTTTCATTAGAAATATACAATGAAACTCCCTACAAATCCACCAATTGGAGTTATTAAACTGTCAAACTTCTGTGAAGACAAAAAAATATTGACATGTGTATATGTATACATATGATATATACACACAAGTATAAAAATTACATATATGACATACATCATACATATAAAAATAAGGCAGCATAAGATTAACTAGAAAATATTACAGCCAAGGAATTCTGCAATGAAAACACTGAAATTAAAACAATTAGGTGAAAATAATCAAGTAACATCAAAATTAGAAGAACAGAAATAAAAAGAATTGAAGTGGACAGAGCTTAAGGAACCTGTTGGATACCAGCAAGCACACCAATATGTGCATCATGGGAGTCCAAGAAAGAGATAATAAAGAAAAAGGGACATAATGAATAAATGAAGCAACAATAATTGAAAACATTCTAAATTTGATAAAAGACATGTATATAAATATCGAAGAATCTCAGCTAAAACCAAATAAGATAAACTCAAAAGAGACCCATACAAAGACCCATTATAATCAAACTTTCAAAAGGCAAAGAGAAAGCAGTTAGAAATAAGTGAATTATCACATACAAATGATTCTCAGTAAGATTACAAGCAGATTTCTCATCAAACATTGGAAGCCAGAAGCCAGTGGACTGACATATTCAAAAGAAAAAAAAAACTGTCTACCAAAAATCCTACACCCAGCAAAACTGCCCTTCAAAAGTGAAGGAGAAATTAAGATATTCCCAGGTAAATAAAAGCTGAAGGAGTCTGTGACCAGTAGATATCCCTGTCAAAAATGCCAAGGGAGTTCTACAATGGGAAAGAAAGGACACTAGACAGTAACTTCAAGTTGTATGGAGAAACAAAGATCTCAGTAAAGATAAATACATGGGTAATTATAAAAGCTAGTACTATTATGACAATGGTTTGTACTGTACTTCTTATTTTCTACATGATTTAAGAGACTAATAGATTTTTTAAGAAGTTATCAGTGCAATGGGAGGAAAGATGATGGCATTTAGAAGAGGTTGAAATATCCTCCCAAAACTACATATAACATGAAAACACAGCATATACAACTAATCCTGAAAGAGTGACCAGAAGGAAACTGCAAAAGATGGATTACATCTGGGGAAAATTGAAGATCTCATGGAAAAGGGTAAAGTAGCAAAACTGCAATCCAGTGGGACCCAAGCCATCCCCACACCCCAGCTCACAGGAAAGAGGAAGAGAAACAGAGCAGGGAGGGAGTAGAAGCCCAGGACTGCTAAATACCCAGCCCTGGAGATCTACCCCAAAAAAAGAACCCACATTGCATGGTGGTCTGGAGATTAGAGGGGATGAAAAGCAGGGACAAGCAGACTACTTGGAAAGACTATGATTCCAGCCACTTGTGGAGAACAGGAACTCAAACCAGTCACTCTGGGACAAAAAAAAAAGGTGGGGGCTTTGAGAGACTTCTCAACAATGAGAGGGGTGCTAAAGGGCCAAGGATTACACAGAGCTTGCTGCTCAAGAGAAGGGACAGGTGGACAAAATCATCCCGGCATTCAGCCCAGCAGGTTGGAAACTTTCAGGAGTTTCAGGTGCTCCATCCCCCTGGATGGCAATACAGCCCCAAGGCCCTCACTGTGATATGCATCCTGCTGCTCCTTCCTCCCAGCAGGCACTAGTTTACAAACCAGCTGCCTCTACCATTGTGCTGAGCCAGCTGGAGGGCAGCCCTGCCTACAGCAGCTACAGAGGCATAATGCAGAATCTGCTCACTGTGTGTTCAGCTCACTGGCGCCAGCAGTGGAGGATGGCAATGAGGCCAGGAAGCAGGAAAGAGCTGGAAGGCACTGGTGTCACTTGCTTGCTACCCCCACCATTGCTCCAGGCCAGCTGGAGCACAGCCTGGCCTACGGCAGCTACAGGGATGTAACGCAGAGGCTGCTCCCTGTGTGCTCAGCTCACTGGTGCTGGCAGTGGAGACAGGCAATGCAAACACAAAGCAGGAAGGAGCTGTTTCCTCCTGGCAAGCACTGGAGCCACTTGCTTGCAACCCTCATCATCGATCCAGGCCAACCAGAGGGCAGCTTCACCTATGACACCTACAGTGGCTTAACGCAGAGGCTGCTCGTTGTGTGTGTTCAGCCCACTGGCCCAGGGAGTGGAGGCAGGCACTGCTGCAGGAAACAGAAAAGATCTCTGTCCTCCAGGCAACCCCCGCCATTGCTCCAGGCCAGCCAGAGGGCAGCCCCGCCTATGGCAGCTACAGGGGCTTAATATAGATGCTGCTCCCTGCGTGCTTGAACCACTGGCCCTGCAGTGGAGGCAGGCACTGCAGTGGGGAAACAGGGAAGAGCTCTTTCCCCCCGGCAGGCACTGCTCTCCTGCGACCCCTGCCATTGCTCCAGGAGCCAGGCAGTTCTGGAGAGTAGAGATTCATGGCACTAGAGGGTACTGCCTACACAAAGTTTCCATTCCATAGTCTCAAGTAGCAATGAAATGTCAAAAGAACATTGCTCAAGCCAAAATCCCTTAAACACCAGAAAGAGGGCTCAGTGAAACTGACATTACCAATCTTCTTGATAAAGATTTCAAAATAAAAATCACAAACAGCTACAAAAAAATATTCAACATCCCATGAATGAATTTACGACAGAGATAGAGACTCTGAAAAATAAAGTGGCTGAAATGAAAGATACAAGGAAGAATTTAAAATCAGATTAGAAGAGGTAGAGGAGATGGACAATGGAATAGAAATAGAAATTAGAGAACAGGAATACAAAAAAGCTAATGCAGAGAGAGAGAAAAAAGGACCTCTAGGAATGAAAGAATATTAAGAGAACTGTGTGACCAATCAAAATGCAACAATATTTGCATGATAGGGGTCCAGAAGAAGAGAGGGAAAAGGGGATAGAAAGTGTCTTTGAGGGAATAATTGCTGAAAATTTCCCCAGTGTGGGGAAGAAGATAGTCTCTCAGCAATGGAAGTGCACAAATCACCCAAAAAAAGGGACCCAAAGAAGACAACACCAAGACATATAAAAATTAAAATGATAAGGATCAAGGACAAGGATAGAGTATTAAAAGCAGCCAGAGAGACAAAAAAAGATCACAAACAAAGGAAAAGCCATCAGGCTATCATCAGACTTCTCAGCAGAAACCTAACAGACCAGAAGGGAACGGCACAATATATTTAATATAATGAAACAGGAGGGCCTCCAACTAAGAATACTCTACCCAGCAACATTATCATTTAAATTTGAAGGAGGGATTTAAAGTTTCCAGATAAGGAAAAGTTGAGGAGATTTACCTCCACAAACCATCATCTCTACAGTGTATTTTAAAGGGACTGCTCTAGATGGAAGTGCTCCTAAGGCTAAATAGCTATCACCAGAAAAAATAAAACCACAGTAAAGGAAGCAGACCAATTAATTACTAAGCAAGGCAAAATTAAATCAGATACCCAAAAAGTCAGTGAAAGGATACACAAAGAATACAGAATAGGATACCTAACATATAGAGGAGGAGGAAGAAAAAGAGGTGGGGAGTGGGTAAGAACCTTTAGATTGTGTTTGTAATACTACAATAAGCAAGTTAACTTGGACTTTAAGACAGTAAGGAAGCTGCCCTCGAATCATAGGTAACCATGAATTTAAACCCTGCAATGGCAATAAGTTCATCTCTATCAAAAATCACCCTAAATGTAAATGGACTGAAGGCACGAATCAAAGGACAAAGAGTTACAGAATGGATAAAAAAGCAAGAACCATCAATATGCTGCTATAAGAGAGTCACTTCAAACCTAAAGACACACACAGACTACAAGAGAAGGAATGGAAAAAGATATTTCATGCAAATAATAGGGAGAAAAAAGCAGGAGTTGCAGCACTTGTATCACATAAAATAGACCTCAAAACAAAGAAAGTACTAAGAGACAAATAAGGACATTATGTAACAATAAAGGGGTCAGTCCAACAAGAGGATATATAACCATTATAAATATCTATGCACCCAACATAGGAGCACCCAAATATGTGAAACAAATACTAACAGAATTAAAGGGGGAAACAGAATGCAATACATTCATTTTAGGAGACTTCAACACACTGCTCACTCCAAAGGAAAGATTAACCATACAGAAAATAATTAAGGAGAGAGAGGCACCGAACAACACATTAGAACAGATGGGCTTAATGAACATCTACAGAACACTCTACCCAAAAGCAACAGGATACACATTCTTCTCAAGTGCACATGGAACATTTTCCAGAATAGACCACATACTAGGCCACAAAAAGAGCCTCAGCAAATTCAAAAAGACTGAAATTGTACCAACCAACTTCTCAGGTCACAAAGGTATGAAACTAGAAATTTATTGTGCAAAGAAAACAAAAAAGCCCCAAAAAACATGCTCCTAAATAATCAATAGATCAAAGACCAAATAAAAACAGAGATCAAGCAATATGTGGAGACAAATGAAAACAACAGCTCAACACCCCAACTTCTGTGGGATGCAGTGAAGGAAGTCCTAAGAAGAAATTACATAGCAATACAGGTCTATCTAAACAAAGAAGAACAATCCCACATGAACACTCTAAACTCACAATTAATGAAACTAGTAAAAGAAGAACAAATGAGGCTCATAGTCAGTAGAAGGGACATAATAAAGATCAGAGAAAAGAAATTAAAATTGAGAAGAATAAAACAATAGAAAGAATAAATGAAATCAGGAACTTCTCTGAAAAAATAAACAAAACAGATAAACCACTAGCCAGACTTATCAAGAAAAAAAGAGAATCTACACAAACAGAATCAGAAATGAGAGTAAAGAAAAATCACTACGGACACCACAGAAATACAAAGAATTACGAGAGAATACTATGATAATTATATGCTAACCAATTGGAAAAGCTAGAAGAAATGGACAACGTTCTAGAAAAATACAACCTTCCAAGACAGACCCAGGAAGGAACAGAAATTCTGAACAGACCAATTATCAGCAATGAAATTGAATTGATAATCAAAAAACTACATAAGAACAAAACCTGAGGATCAGATGGCTTAACCCCTCAATTTTATCAAACTTTTAGAGAAGATTTAATATCTGTCCTCCTTAAACTGTCCAAAAAAGTAGAAGAGGAGGGAATACACCCAAACTCATTTTATGAGGCCAGCATCACTCTAATACCAAAAAGAAAATTACAGACCAATATCCTTGATGAACATAGATACAAAAATCCTCAGCAAAATACTAGCAAACTGACTTCAAAAATACATAAAAAAGACAAATCCATCATGATCAAGTGGGATTTATTCCAGCGATGCAAGGATGGTACAATATTAAAAATCCATCAACATCATACACCAGACTAACAAAATGAAGGACAAAAATTACATGATCATCTCAATAGATGCTGAAAAGGCATTTGACAAAACTCAACATCCATTCATGATAAAATCTCTCAATCAAATGGGCATAGAGGTCAAGTAACTCAATATAAAAAAGGCCATATATGACAAACCCACAGCCAACATCATACTTAACTTTGAAAAGCTGAAAGCTTTTCCTCCAAGATAAGGAACAAGATAAGGATGCCTACTCTTCGCTCTTTCATTCAACATAGTACTGGAGGTCCTAGCCACAGGAATCAGACAAGAAAAAGAAATAAAAGGTATCCAGATTGGTAAGGAAGAAGATAAACTGTCACTGTTTGCAGATGACATGATAATTCACATAAAAACTCCTAAAGAATCCATTCCAAAACTACTAGAACTAGTAACTTAATTCAGCAACATTGCAAGATACAAAATTAATACACAGAAATCTGTTGCATTCCTATAAACTAACAATGAACAGGCAGAAAAACAAATCAGTATAAAATTCCATTTACAATTGCATCTAAAATAATTAAATACCTAGGACTAAACCTAACCAAGGAGGTGAAAGACCTATACCTGGAAACTACAAGACACTCATGAGAGAAATTAAAGAAGATACCAATAAATGGAAATACATCCCGGGCTCATGGAAAGGAACAATTAATATTGTCAAAATGGCATCCTGACTAAAGCAATCTACAGATTCAATGCAATTTCTGTCAAAATATAAAATTCTTCAACAAACCTGAACAAATAGTTCTAAAATTGATACAGAACCACAAAAGACCCTGAATACCCAAAGCAATCCTGAGAAGGGAGAACAAAACTGGGGGGATTAGGCTCCCCTACTTCAAGTTCTACTACAAAACCACGGTAATCAAGAAAATTTGGTACTGGCACAAGAACAAATGCATACATCAATGGAATAGAATAGAGAGTGCAGATACAAACCCACACAAATACAGTCAATTAATATACAATAAAGGAACCATGGATATACAATGGGGGAATGACAGCCTCTTCAACAACCAGTGTTGGCAAAATTGGACAGCTATATGTTAGAGAATGGAACTAGATTATTGTATAACTCCATACACAAAAGTAAACTCAAAATGGATCAAGGACCTGAACGTAAGTTATGAAACCATAATAAAAATTGAGACGAATAAAACAATATGTCATGAAAAAATAAAACTCTTAGAAGAAAACACAGGGAAAAATATCTTGAATATAAACATGAGCAACTTTTTCCTGAACACATCTCCTCATGCAAGGGAAACAAAAGCAAAACTGAACAAATGGGACTAAATCAAACTAAAAGCTTCCATACAGCAAAGGACACCATTAGCACAACAAAAAGGCATTCTACAGTATTGGAGAATATATTCATAAATGACATATACAATAATGGGTTAACATCCAAAATATATAGATACATGCCTCGACACCCAAAAGCAGATAACCCAATTAAAAAATGGGCAGAAGATCTGAACAGACACTTCGCCAAAGAAATTCAGATGGCCAACAAACACATGAAAATATGCTCCACATCACTAATCATCAGGGAAATGCAAATCAAAACCACAATGAGATATCATCACCCCACACCAGTTAGGATGGCCAACATCCAAAAGACAAGAAACAACTAATGCTGGCAAGAATGCAGAGAAAGGGGAACACTTCTACACTGTTACGTGAATATAAATTAGTTCAATTGTAGAAAGCAGTATGGAGGTTCCTCAAAAAACTCACAATAGAAATACCATTTGACCCAGGAATTCCACTCCTAGGAATTTACCCTAAGAATGTAGCAGCCCAGTTTGGAAAAGACAGATGTGCCCCTATGTTTATCGCAGCACTATTTACAATAGCCAAGAAATGGGAACAACCTAAGTGTTGATCAGTAGATGAGTGGATAAAGAAGATGTGGTACATATACACAATGGAATATTAACCAGCCATAAGAAGAAAACAAATCCTACCATTTGCATCAACAAGCATGGAGCTAGAGGGTATTATGCTCACTGAGATAAGCCAGGCGGAGAAAGACAAGTATCAAATGATTTCACTCATATGTGGAGTATAAGAACAAAGCAAAACTGAAGGAGCAAAACAGCAGCAGACTCACAGACTCCAAGACGGGACTAGTGTTTACCATAGGGAAAGGAGGTGCAGAGGGCAGGAGGAGAGGGAAGAGGAAGGGGATTAAGGGTACTATGATTAGCATACATAGAGTAGGGGGGGCACAGGGAATGCAGCAATAGCACAGAGAAGACAAACTGTGACTCTATAGCATCTTACTATGCTGATGGACAGTTATTGCAAAGGGGCATGTGCGGGGGACTTGATAATATGGGTGAATGTAGTAACCATAATGTTGCTCATGTAAAACCTTCATAAGAATGTGTATCAATGATAACTTAATAAAAAAGAAGTTGTTAGTGTAAAAGTCAGTATTATTGTAACTTAAGATTGTCATTTCAAACTTCTTTTTCACCTATATTAATGAACTAAAGCATTTGAAAGAATTAGTTTATGTTTTATATACTAAGTATATAATGTATAAAGATGTAATTTTGTGACATTAACAACAGAAAGAGGTGGAGATGGAGCTATAAGGAACAGTTTTTGTATGTTACTGAAGTTAAACTGGCATAAATTCAAATTAAAATGGTATAACTTTAGGATGTTAAATATAATTCCCATTGTTCCCACAAAGGAAATAGCTTTAGAATGTACACAGAAGGAAATGAAACATGAATTTCAAAATTTCACTATAAAAAATCAACTAAACTCAAAAGAAGATGGTAATGTAGGAAATTAGGGATACAGAGCTCTAAAGCATATAGAAAAATATCATGATGACAGAAGTCCCTCCCTGTTGGAAATGAAATGTAAATGGTTAAACTGTGCAATCAAAAGACAGAGACTGGCAGAATGCATAAATACACATGAGCCAACTATATGTTGTCTACTAGAGATTCGTTTGAGATCCAAAGACACAAACAGGTTGAAAGTGAAAGGATGGAAAAACATATTTCAATGGAAATAGAGAGCAGGGGTAGCTATGAAAATTTCAGACATGATAGACTTTAAATCAAAAAAGATCATGAGACAAGGAAGGACATTATATATTAACAAAAGGTTCAATACAGCAATAAGATAAAACAATTATAAACAGAAATAAATACTTGTATATATGGTCAAATGATTTTTGACAAGGATGCCAAGACTATTCAGTGGGGGAAAGGCCAAAGGCCAGTCTTTTCAACAAACAGTGCTGAGAAAACTCGATATCCACATGGAAAAGAATGAAATTGAACCCTTACCTAGGAAAATCAACTCAAACTGGATCAGGGGCCTAAATGTAAGACCTAAAACAATAAAATGTTTTAGAAGGAAACAAGACAAAAGCTTCCCAACACTGGATTTGGCAACAATTTCTTAGATATGACACCATGGGCATAGGGAATAAAAGAAAAAATAAACTGGACTTCATGAAAATTTTTAAATTTTGTGCATCCAAAGACACTCTGAACACAGTAAAAAGGCAATCCACAAAATGGAAGAAAATATTTGTATATCATATACTTGATAAGGTATTCATATCCAAAATACATAGAGAATTCCTAAAACTCAATAAAAACAAACAGCCCTATTTAAAAATGAACCAAGGATTTGAACAGGCATTTCTCCTAAGAAGCACATGAAACCATTCTAAACATCACTGATCATTAAGAGATGCAAATCAAAACTACAATGAGATACTACTTTATACTCATTTGGATGGCTACTATCAAAAAAACAAAAAACAAGTGATTACAAGGATGTACAGAAACTGGAATATTTGTGTGCTGTTGTTGGTGGGAATGTAAAATGGTAGAGCCACTGTGGTAAACAGTATGGCTGTTCTCCCAAAATTTAAGAATAGATTCACCATATGATCAGCAACCCCACTTCTGGATGTATACTTAAAAGAATTAAAAGTAGGGTCTCAAAGAGGTATTTGTACACCCTCATAATCATAGCAGCATTATTCACAATAGCTATTATATGGAAGCAAACCAAATGTCCATTGACAAATAGATAAGCAAAATGTGATATAAATATATGGAATACTATTCAGCCTTATAAAGGAAGAAAATTCTGCAATATGCTAAAACATGGATAAACCTTAAGGACATTATGCTAAGTGATAAGCCAGTCACAAAATGACAAATACTGTATATGATTCCACTTAATATGAGATGCTTAGAGTAGTCAAAATCATACAGAAAGTAGAATGGTAATAGCTACAGGGAGGAGAGAATATGGAGTTTTTTAATGGGTATACAGTTTCATTTCTACAAGATGAAAAAAGTTATAGGGATGAATGGTGGTGAAGGTTGCACACAAATGTGAATGTATTTAATACCACTGAGCTGTAAAAATGGTTAAGATGATAAATTTTGTTATGTGTATTTTACTGCCAAAAAAAAGCTAAAGAATGCTAAATAACTTAAGGATCATTTCCTAAAACATGAATGTATTGAAAAAGTTTCCTGACTAAACTAGATTAAATTACATTATAATCACATTTTCATGGAAGCTGATCCATGAATTATCAGGGAGACCTTTGACAAACTTATGCCAATTCTCTGCAGTAGCTCAATATTTGAGCTATCAGATATATCTTCCTAAAATTTCTGCCACTCTCAGATTGTATAACAATACACTAAAATATGGAAAAATGGCTTTGCAATAAAGTTTACTGAATATTAATTACAATTCTGAAAAAGAGAAAATAACTCAAATAGCAGCCATTTTGTGACATGAAGCTATTAAAAATTATCTTTCCTTGGGAGGGTAAGGGGATTAAGGAGCACTGTAATTTGTAATCACAATATAGGCAGGGTGAGGGGAAGGCAGGTAATGACTCTATAGCATCTTACTATGCTGATAGTGACTGCAATGGGGTGCAGGGGAGGACTTGATAATATAGGTGAATGCTGAAACCACAATGTTGTTCACATGAACCTTCTCCATAAGACTGTGTATTAATAATCAAAAAATTAAGTAAAATTGTAAAATGTTTACTTTATGTATGTGTATGTTTGTGGTTCTGTGTACTATAGACAAGTATGCCAAAGATGAAGTTGGCCTGAAAGATATAAACTAAGATTGTAACAATGATTCAATGATGGTAGGCCTTTTAAAACTTAGTTTATATTCATTTATTTGGTATATGGTTCTGAGTTTTTTAACACGTGTGGATTCATGAAACTCCTACCACAATCAGGATACAGAACAGCTCCTTCACTCTCAAAATTCTTCAGGTTAATACTTTGTAGTCAAATTCTCTAACTTCCCCAACACCTGGCAACTGATGAACTGCCCTCTATCCTATAGCTTTTGACATTTTTGAATATGTCATAGAAATGAACTGAATAGTGCACAGCATTTCAAAATTGGCTTCTTCTCCTTAGCATAATGTTTTGGAGATTTACCCATGTTTTTCCCTGTATCAGTAAATAGTTTCCTCTTGTTACTGAATAGTATTTCATTTTATTAAAGTACCACAGTTCATTTATCCATTCACCCACTGAAAGACATTGGGTTGTTTCCAGTTTTTGGAGATTATGAAAAATGTTACTATTAACATTTGTAGTAGGTTTTAGTATAAACATAAGTTTTCATTTCTCTAGAATAAATATCTAGAATAAATATCTAGAGAAATATCATTTCTCTAGAATAAAAATTGCTGGGTCATATATTAGATGTATATTTAACTTTATAGGGACACACCAAGTTGTTTTCCACTGTTATATTATTTTGTATTTCCACCAGCAATACATGGTAATTCTGGTTGTTTTGCATCCTGGGCAGCGTTTGCTACTTGTCAGATCTTTTCTCTCTGGTCTTTCTTTTAGTATTCCAATAGGAATATTGTGGTATTTCACTGTGCTTTTCATTTGCATTTCTTTAATAACTAATAATGTTCAACATATTTTCAGATGTTTATTTGTCACCTGCATATCTTTTTTTGTCTGTTCAGAGTTTTGTCCATCTTAAGGTTATGAAGACTTTCTCCTATATTTTCTTCTAAGAGTTTTATAGTTTTATATTTAAATCTGATTTACTTTGAATTAATTTCTATATTAGGTATACACTGCAGTCCAATCTTTTTTCATATGGATGTCCAATTGTCCCAGCACCATTTGCTGAAGCACTTGTCTTTCTCCATCCTGAACTGGATTTGCACCTTTGTTAAAAATCAGTTGACCCTATTTGCTGGGTCTATTTCTATACTCAATATTTTGTTCCTTACATCTCTCCCTCTTACTATTTTGCTAATACCTGTCTTATTTATTGTAACATTAGAGTAAGTCTTAAAATAAGGTACTATCATACTTGTCTTTTGCTATTCTAGTTTCTTTGCCTTTCCATTATAAAACTTAAAATAAGCTATCTATGAATATAAAAAATTTACTAGGATTTCAACTGGAAATGCATTAAATCCTAAGGTGAATTGACATCCTAAATATACTGAGCCTTCCAATCCACAGAAATGGTATTTCTTTCCATTTATTTAGGTCTTCTTTGATCTCTTCAACACTTTATAGTTTTTAGCATATATATATTCATTCCACATATTGTGATATTTATATCTATGTATTATATTTTTACAGCTATTATAAATAGTATTATTTAAAATTTTTTAGCTTCCAATTGTTCTGTTGCTACTATATATAAATACAAAGATTTTTGGATATTAACCTTGAATCCTGTGAACTTGCTCATTAGTTTTAGGTGATTTTTGTAGATTCTTTGGGATTTTCTACACAGATAATTCTGTTTTCTGAAAACAGAAATAGCATTGTTTCATTCCAATCCAAATGCCTTTTGCTTCTTTTGGGCTTTGAAGAGGGGTGATGAGAGCATATTTTTTTGCCTTGTTTCTAATCTTAGAGGGAAAGTATTTAGTATCTCCCCAGTAAGATAATAAATATAGGGTTTGTTTTGTTTTGTTTTTGGCATATGCCCTTTGTCAGGTTGATGAAATTTCCTTCTGTTCCTAAGTTAGCTGAGAGTTTTTACCACGAGAAAATGTTGAATTTAGTCAAATGCTTTTTCTGCATCTACTAAGATGATTATGTGGGGAATTTTTGGTCTGTTAATATGGTAGATTACATTGTTTTCTTTCTGAATGTTGAAGCAGCCTTCCATTCCCAGGATAAACCCCACATATTTATGTTTTCGTGTGTGTGTGTGTGTGTGTGTGTGTAGAATTTGATTTGCTAACATCTTGTTGAATGTTTTTGCTTCAATGTTCATGAGATATTAGTAGCAGTCTATGTTTCTTTTCTGGTACTTTCTGTCTCATTTGGTATCATGGTAATGCTAGTCTCATCAAATGAGTTCGGAAGTAATCCTTCCTCTTCTGTATTCTGGAAGAGATTGTGTAGGACTGTTGTTATTAGTTTTTTAAAATGTTTGTAAGAATTTAACAGTGAAACCATTTGGGCCTCGAATTTTCTTTTTTGGAAAGTTTTTAAACTATGAACACAACTTACTTAATATATGTAGAACCACTTAGGATACCTATTTCTTCTTGAGTATTATTAGTTTGTCTTTTTGAGGAACTGACTTATTTCATATCAGTTGTCAAATTAATGTGCACAGAATTGTTTGTAGTATTCCTCTATTAACCTTTAATATCTGTGAGGGCTATAGAGATATACTCTTATTCATTCTGATTAATGTAATTTGTGTTTTCTCTTTTCTTCTTGGTCAGACTAACGAGAGGTTTAAAATTTTCTTGATCTTTTCAGAGAACCAGCTGTGGGCTTCACTAATTTTCTCTACTAATATATTCATTTCAAATTTTAATTCTTTTCAATTATGCTTTTTATTATTTCCATCTTTCCATTTCCTTTGGGTTGACTTTGCTCTCCTGCTAGTTTCTTAGGGTAGAACTTTAAATCATTGATTTTTCTTTATTTTCTTTTAATACCTCTCTTACTTATGAAGGGGTCTTGTACCAATATACCCATTAGTAGGTTGAAGATATCATAAGTCAAAAATGCATTTTATAACCTAACCTTCCCAACACTATAACTTAGCTTAGCCTACTTTAAACATGCTAAGAACACTTACATTTGCCTACAGCTGCAAAATCATCTGACACAGAGCCTATTTTATAATAAAGTACTGAAATTTCATGTAATTTATTTAACACTATACTGAAAGTGAAAAGCAACAGCTGTATGGGTACAGAACAGTTTCAAGTGCATCAGTTGTTTACCCTCATGATCACATGGCTGACGGAGCTGCGGCTTGCTGCTATCCAGCATCAGGAGAGTTTCCTACCACATATTGCTAGCCCAAGAAAAGACCAAAATTCAAATTCAAAGTAGAGTTTCTACTGAATATGTATCATTTTTCACTGTTGTAAAATCAAAAAATCATAAGTTGAACCATCATTAAGTCAGGGAGCATCTGTATACCCACTTAATGTTATATATTTCCAAGAACTGCTCTAGCTGCATTCCACAAATTTATGTTTTTTTAATTTTCATTCAAATGAAACTTTAAAGTATATTTATTTTCCCTTGAGACTTACTCTTTGACACATGGATTATTTAGGAGTGTGTTGTTAACTTCCAAGTATTTGGGGATTTTCCGGATATCTTTCTGTTAAAGGTTTCTAGCTTAACTCCCTTATCGTCAGAGAACATACTATTTATGGTTTCAAGTCTTTTAAATTTGATAAGGTTTATTTTATGATGTAGGGTATGGTATACCTTGGTGAATGCTTCGAGTGCACTGGAGAAGTATGTGTATTCCATTGTTGGTTGGAATATTCTGTAAATGTCAGTCAGGTTAAGCTGGTTGACTACTATTCAGGTGAGTTGTATATCCTCACTTAGACTATTTCACAGAAAAGAGTACTGTTGACATCTCCAGCTATAATTTTGGATAATTTCTTTCTCCTGTCAGACCTGTTCATTTTTGCCTCATGTATTTTGAAATTCTATTAGTTACATACACATTTAGGACTACTATGTCTTCTTGATGAATTGAGGCTTTTATCATTATGTAATATTCCTCTTTATCCCTGGAAACTTTTTTGCTCTTGAGTCTACTTTGTGCAATATTTATATAGCCACTCCAGCTTTGTTTTGATTGTTTGCCTGGTACATCTTCTTCAATCCTTCTATGTTTAAATTATCTACATCTTTATATTTAACATGGATTTTGTTAAACAAAATATTTTGTTTAATCCAATCTCATAATCTCAGTCTTTTATTTGGTGTGTTGAGAACATTTATATCTAAAGTAATATTTGATATGAATGGATTTAAGCAAGACTTTTCAGTTTTCTCTGCCTCCTCTGTTTTCATCCCTGTTTCCCCTTTCCAATTTTCCTTTAAATATATTTTTTCAGAATTCTATTTTGGTTTATCTATTGGCCTTTTTACTGTATCTTACAGTTTTTTAGTGGTTGTTCTAGGAAATTATATGTATTTAACATTTCCTGTTTACTCAGAATTAAGAATTCTCCGCTTGAAATGAAATATAGAAATTTTATAAGAATATAGGTCCCTGTACTCTTTTCCTCTTATACTGCAGTTGTCCAATGTAGCACATCAAAATATACTGAAAACCTTACTACAGTGCTATAAATTTTTTCTTTCAACTGACAGATTATCATAAAAATCTTCGGAGAAGAAAAGTAGTCTATTGTATTTAACCGAATATTTACTGTTTTCTTGCTCTTCATTCCTGAGGTTCATTCCAACTTTCCCACTGGTATTATTTCTCTTTTGCCTGAAGAACTTTCTTTAGTATTTATTTTAGAACAAGTCTGCTGGTGACAAACTCTAATTTGTCCTTCATCTAAGAATGTCTTTATATGTCCTAAAGAATATTTTTGCTGGACATAAAATTATAAGTCAACAGTTTTTCTCCTTCAGCACAAATAAAAGAAACATTGTTCTGTCTTCTACCCTTCATGCTTTTGTATGAGAAATCTGCAATAATTTTAATCTTTGTTTCTCTGCATGTAATGTGTTATTTCTCTCTGGCTGCTTTCAAGATTTTTTGTTTTTGTTTTCAG
This sequence comes from Manis javanica, assembly GCF_040802235.1. Classification (NCBI taxonomy): domain Eukaryota; kingdom Metazoa; phylum Chordata; class Mammalia; order Pholidota; family Manidae; genus Manis; species Manis javanica. Next base: position 79,026,994 of record NC_133159.1, on the reverse strand, counting down.
CAAGCATTTTAATGTGTCTAGAAGTGGTTTTCTTAGATTTTATCCTCTTTTAGCTTGTTGAATTTGTAAATTTATTTCCTTCACTAAATTTGCAACATTTTCAGTCATAATTCCTTCAAATATTTTTTGCACCTATCTCTCATTCTGTTCTCTGGAACTCTAATGACACGAATGTTAGACCTGCTATTGTCCTGTAGGTCCCTGAGAGTGTTCACCTTTTTCCAAATCTTTTTTCTTCCTTCTCTGTTGTTCAGACTGAATCATGTCTTTTGTTCTATATTTCAAGCTCATATTTTTTTCCCCTTGTTACCTCCATTCTGCTATTAAGTCACATTATCTGTTTTTTATTTAGTCTTGTATTTTCGGTCTCACAGCTTTGATTTTTACACTTTACTTTTAACCCAAGGGTAAGTGTCTACTCTCAATCTTCAAGGGATTGATATTTCTAGTGAAGAAGAGGCTACAGAATCATTCTTAGTTTGCTAATGTCAAAAAGCAATGATTAAAATGGAAATGGCAGGAGTACTATATAAGAAAGGATTGTAAAATGATCCAGAAGTAATGGACTCTAATTACAGTACTTGCCACTAACTTTTTTGTCTTTTTTTCTCATCTATTAAAGAAAAAAGAAAGTTGAGCCAGTAACACTTAAAGTTCTTTTCAGCATCACATTCTAAGTATACATTATATCTACTTGGAAAAATATAATATCTTACTTTTTCAATCTGCTTTTCCATTTCTTTATGCTGTTCAAGATGAATTTTTTTTGCCTTTTCAAAAGCTAAACAAATTTTCTCATGCTCTGTATTCATATTGGTTTCTAGACTTCTTATCTTTTCATTCCTTTCCTAGAATTACAAAAACACTTCAGAAGAAAATAATTGAGAACTAATTTTATATAAAAGTACATTAGTAAACCATTAGTCATTCTCTTTTCTTTATAGAATAGTAGTTACTATGTGAAACTTCAAAAATAGTTAATTATAAAAAAGACAAAATGGTTATTTAAAAAAATTGTATCAAAATCAGATTAAACTATTTTAAAAATGGAGAAGCATATCAAAGAAGTATTATTTCCTTCAATTTTACTAGAATAAACATAAGAAACATTAAATAATAACTTGCCATATAAGTTTATTAACTTAAAAGAAAGAAACAAAACATTAATAATCAGAAGAGTTTAACAGAACTTATACTTTCCCATTTGGCACATCTTACAATAATGATACTAAAACAAACATTCTGTCACAAATTAAGTGCCTTAATATCACAGTGAATTAGTAGTCAGAAAAAGTAATTTTTACCATAAGCTCTTGCTCTAGTTCTGCATTCTTTGCAGCAATAGAGGAATAAGCAACTATTTTTTCTTCCAGCTGTTTCTCTAGAGTTAAAAGCTGAGAACATTTCTTTGTCATCTAAAAATGCAATGAAATAAATAAAAAATATTTCTAAAAATTATTTTTAAAAATAAGTGACAGTTTAGGAGAAAAATACTGAAGGGAGGATCAGAGACATAACATAGCTTGTTCCATCTATGTAATACGTAAGTAATTTAATTCAAGCCCCTATGTCCAAGTAGGATTGCACCCTAACTCATTTCTTAAAAGTAGCTGTTAAAGACTGAAATTAGTATAATAAAATGTTAACAGTAATTATTTCTGGTGATGGAATTATCAATGATTAATTATCTTCTTTTTCCCTTTCTGTATTTTCAATAATACAGAAATATTTTCAGAACAGAAATATTTTCAACTGTGCTAATTTTATAATTTAAAAAGTTATTAATGTCTTACTTGACAATTTTCTAAGTAAGCTGATGGCTGCAGTTACAGACTGACTCAATTTCCCTTTCCGCTGTTTACATAAATTCCTATCCCAGCAATCTTTTCCTTAGTCTTGGCTACAGATTTTAAGATAAGAAATCAGACATTTAAAAAGTGTCCCCAGTGACAACTGCAGCTTCTGGTGTGAAGGTTAAGTATAACATACACATGAGGTCTTGGTCCAAAATTACCTAGTAAAACATTCCTGTTCTGACCTCAGTGGAAGTGAAGATCAAATATTCACAAAACATAATTATTCCCTTTTTCAGAATGTAATCCAAGCATATCTGTATCAGATTCATATGCAGTTGTTTAAAAATATATTCTTGGGCCTTATTTTGTATCTACTGAATCAGAATCACTGGAACAAGATCCAGAAATCTCCAAGTTTAACAGGGTTCCCATGTGGTTCTGCTGTTTGCTAAATTTGAAATCCTCTATTACCACTCCTTTTCTTCCAGTTACATAATCTAAATTCTATACTTGTAAATATGTGTTAGCTATATTAACTTACACTTCAGGAAATAATACAGTGTGATACAGTGTAAGTTCCACCAAATCTGAGACCTTTTAGCCACTAGAGTGTGTTTTCCTACTTTCATCATAAAATCCAAAGGTTTCCAAATACAAATTTAAAAGAACTTGTAATTTATACAATACCATTAATTTTTTTAAATGTGTAAATCGAGACTTACAATCTTTACAAAGCCCTATAACAACATTTCTTTTTCTTGTCTCAAAATTTAGTATATACGAACAGCTAAATTCAAGCTTACTTCACTTTCAAGTTTGCGAGAGTTTGAAGCTTTCTCTAGCAGCTCCTCTTGAATCAGCTGAAACTGACTAGTTCTTTGGGCCATATTAACTTTCAAATCAGAATTCTCAGCTTCTATTTGCACCAACTTTGTCCGTAGTTCTTCTATTCCAGAAGCAAGCTTTTGCCTTTCTTTTTCATATTGTTTGTTCACAGTATGTTGATTTTGACCTTTTATACTTCCTGCTAATAAACATATAAGGAAAATTGTTCATATAAAACTTAGAATAAGAACCTATTACAATTTGATTCAATCATAAAAAAGTTTAGTTTCTGATCTAAAGAAAACTAGAGCATGGAAAGTGAGACATACATTAAATGAAGACATATAATAAGTAAGGCACTTTCTATGAAATACATAATGAAATGGGAATAAGTTCTTCTGAATCACTTACTTTTCTAGATTCCTTCATACCAAAAAGATAATTCCTTTGTGCCAGAAAGAGTCTACTCTACCTTTAAAAATCCCATATATTGGACATAAATCATTGAAAAAAAATCATTGTTAAAAAAGCTGTCCTGTCTCCTTAAACTGAAGTTAATCATAAAATCCTTTTTGATAACTTGAGATCATTAAGAATATTTTGAAATACTGTATACAGATGCAGATTCAAAAGCTGATAACACTAATCCCTCCTTAGTCCAAATTAGATGAGTTCAATGATGTTTTTAAAACTACTGAGGGTTATCAGAGGCAGCGGTTTGAATTCACCCTTTCTCTATCATAAAAGTATACACTTACCCCCACCCCCAAGGCAATCAAGCTTACAGGAGGAGTGCTTTAAAGAGGTATAATACAGATGCCTGTGAGAACACACATAGATATGGAAACAAACAGACATACTATGCCTTCAAGAATTGGATAAGTAGTCCTTTCCCATCAATTCTCCATATCCCTATAATTTTACTTTCTAGGCCATCCATTCATCATTGGCTCTGCTCTTCTTTGATGTCAGAGACTTTATGACATATTATATTTATCACCACCTATAATTAGCCTTCCCTCTGCTAATCCCATTATTTGTTTCCCTATTCCAATTATTTAGATATTTAATTTCCTCTGCTATTTCTGCTGCTAACATCCAATATTTAAAGATCAACCATGAGAAAGATGCATGTTAGCCATTAGGGCAACCACTAAAATAATAAATGGGTATAATTAATTAATTATTAGCAGAGATTAAATAAATGGAGTACTAAATAGAAGAGAAGAAAGATGAACAAAAGACCAATAGAATAAATATCAAACAAATACCAAGATGGTAGACTTAAAGCCCAAAAAGACCATTTATATTAAATGTAAGTAAACATTACAATTAAAGAGCAAAATATGATTGTTTATGAAGAAAGAAACTCACCCTTTTTATCAGAAACTCACTTATATACAAAGATAAAGATTAAAACCAATGGAAAAGTTATACCAGGCAAATTGATAAAAAAAATAGCTAGCATGGACTATCAGAAAGAAAAATTAAGAAAACAATTCCACTTATAATTGCATTGAAAAGAATAATACCTAGGAATAAATTTAATCAAGAAAATGAAAGACTTGAACACTGAAAACTAAATATTGATGAAAGAAACTTCAGACACAGATAAATGGAAAGATATTTCTCCACATGGATTGGATGAATAAATATTATGAAAATGTTCATACTACTCAAAGAAATCTAGATTCAATTCAACCCAATCAAAATTCCAATGGCACTTTTTGCAGAAATAGAACAAATGATCCTAAAATTATATGGAACTGCAAAACAGCAAAAGAAATCTTAAGAAAGAAGCAAGTTAGAGGCATCATACTTCCTGATTTCAAACTATATCACAAGGCTATAGTAATAAAAACAGTATGGTATTGGCATAAAAAGATATATATCTCAATGGAACAGTACAGAAAGCCCAGAAATAAACCCACGCATATAAGGTCCATTAATTTACAACAAAAGAGCGAAGAACATATAATGGGGAAAGGACAGTCTCCTCATAAATGGTGCTGGGAAAACTGGACAGCCAAATGCAAAAGAATGAAACTGAACCACTATCTTATACCATGGGCAAAATTCAACCCAAAATGCATTAGACTTGAAAATAAGACCTGAAACCATAAAAAATCCTAATAGAAAACATAGGGAAAAGCTCCTAGACATCACTCGTGCTGACATTATTTTGGATTTGACACCAAAAGCAAAAACGACCAAGTGGTACTATATCAAAGTAAAAAGCTTCTATGAAGCAAAAGGAATTATCAGTAAAATAAAACCAATAAGGGGTTAATATTCAAATTATATAAAAAACTCATACAACTCAATAGCAAAAAAACAAATAATCCAATTAAAAAATTGGCAGAGGGAGAGAGAAGCCAAGATGGTGGCGTGAGTAGAGCAGCAGAAATCTCCTCCCAAAACCATATATATTTTTGAAAATACAACAAATACAGCTATTCCCGAAAGTGAGACCAGAAGACACAGGACAACAGCCAGACTACATCTACACCTGTGAGAACACAGCGTCTCATGAAGGGGGTAAGATACAAGCCACGGCCCGGCGGGACATGAGTGCCCCTCACCCCAGCTCCAGGTGGGAGGAGAGGAGTCAGAGTGGGGAGGGAGAGGGAGCCCAGGACTGCTAAATACCCAGACCTAGCCATCCACACTGAGAGCGCAGACACACAGTCCATGGGGTGCTGATACTAGGGAAACAGAACAGTAAAACCTGTGAGCGGGTCCCTGCAACTGGTGCCCCTGGGACAAAGAAAAGCAAGGGTTTTTTGAAAGTCTTAAAGGGACAGGAACCCCACAGCTGGACGGAAGCATCCTGGGACACTTAGCCTAGCAGCAGGGAGTCCCAGGGAACTCCGGGCAACCTAACCCCCTGGGTGGCAGCACAGCTTGGAGGCCCCTCACAGTGATAAACAGCCTCCCACCCATTCCCCCTCCAGCACAGCCCCACCATAGCAGAGTAGCAGCCTGAGGCCGGCCACACCCACAGCAGCAGGGCAGAGCTTCTTTCACAGCGGCTGGGCAAGAATCAGAGATCCCATCTGCACATAGCTGCCCAGCACAAGCCGCTAGGAGTCACTGTTCTCCCAGGAGAGGAAGGCCACAAAATAGCAAGAAGGGACGTTCTCCCAGCCAACACACGTGCCAGCTCCCAACAACTACATTTATTGCCATGAAAAGGCAGAGGTATTTGATCCAGACCAAAATCACAGAGACAACCTCTGAGAAGGAGCTTGGAGAGATAGACCTAAGCAATCATCCTGAAAAAGAATCCAAAATAAAGGCCATAACCATGCTGATGGAGCTGCAGAGAAAAATGCAAGAGCTAACGGACAAAGTAGAGAGGGAGACTAAAGAAATAAAACAATCTCCAGAAGGATTTAAAAGCAGAATGGATGAGATGCAAGAGGCCATTGATGGAATAGAAACCAGAAAACAGGAACGCATAGAAGGTGACGTGAAGAAAGTTAAAAGGATCTCCAGGAATGAAACAATACTAAGAGAACTGTGAGACCAATCCAAATGGAACAATATCCACATTATAGGGGTACCATAAGAAGAAGAGAGAGAAAAAGGAAAAGAAAGTGTATTTGAAGAACTAATTGCTGAAAACTTCCCCAAACTGGCGGTGGAAATAATGCCTCAGACCACAGAAGTGCACATAACTCCCAACAGAAGGGACCCAAGGAGGACAACACCAGGACACATAATAATTAAAATGGCAAAGATCAAGGATAAGGACAGAGTTTTAAAGGCAGCTAGAGAGAGGAAAAAGGTCACCTACAAAGGAAAACCCATCAGGCTATCATCAGACTTCTCAACAGAAACCTTATAGGCCAGAAGAGAATGACATGATATATTTAATGCAATGTAACAGAAGGGCCTTGAACCAAGGATAGTGTATCCAGCACGATTATCATTTCAATATGAAGGAGGGATTAAACAATTCCCAAACAAGCAAAAGTTGATGGAATTTGCCTCACAAAAACCACCTCTACAGGATATTCTAGAGGGACTGCTCTAGATGGAAGCACTCCTAAGGCTAAATAGATGTCACCAGAGAAAATAAAATCAAAGCAAAGAAAGCAGACCAACCAAATACTAACTAAAGGCAAAAAATAAAATCAACTACCCACAAAAGCAGTTAAAGGAAAAACAAAAGAGCACATAATAAAACACCCCACATATAAAGAATGGAGGAGGAGGAATAAGAAGGGAGAGAAATAAAGAATCACCAGACAGTGTTTATAACAGCTCAATTAAGGGAGTTAAGTTAGACAGTAAGATAGTAAAGAAGCTACCCTTGAACCTTGGTAACCAAGAATCTAAAGCCTGCAGTGGCAATAAGTACATATCTTTCAATAATCACTCTAAATGTAAATGGACTGAATGCACCAATCAAAAGACACAGAGTAATAGAATGGATAAAAAAGCAATACCCATCTATATGATGCTTACAAGAGACTCAACTCAAACCCAAAGACATACACAGACTTAAAGTCAAGGGATGGAAAAAGATATTCCATGCAAACAACAGGGAGAAAAAAGCAGGTGTTGCAGTACGAGTACCAGACAAAATAGACTTCAAAACAAAGAAAGTAACAAGAGATAAAGAAGGACATTACATAATGATAAAGGGCTCAGTCCAACAAGAGGATATAACCATTATAAATATATATGCACCCAACACAGAAGCACCAGCATATGTGAAACAAATATTAACAGAATTGTAAGGGAAATAGAATGCAACGCATTCATTTTAGGAGACTTCAACACACCACTCACTCCAAAGGATAGATTCACCTGACAGAAAATAAGTAAGGACGCAGAGGCACTGAACAACACACTAGAACAGATGGACCTAATAGACATCTATAGAACTCTAGATCCAAAAGCAACAGGATATAGATTCTTCTCAAGTACACATGGAACATTCTCCAGAATAGAACACATACTAGGCCACAAAAAGACTGAAATTCTACCAATCAACTTTTCAGACCACAAAGGTATAAAACTAGAACAAAATTGTACAAAGAAAGCAAAAAAGACCACAAACACATAGAGGCTTAACAACATGCTCTTAAATAATCAATGTATCAATGACCAAATCAAAATATAGATCAAGCAATATATGGAAATAAATGACAGCAACAACACAAAGCCCCAACTTCTGTGGGACGCAGTGAAAGCAATCTTAAGAGGAAAGTATATAGCAATCTAGGCATATGTAAAGAAGGAAGAACAATCCCAAATGAATAGTCTAATGTCACAACTATCAAAATTGGAAAAAGAAGAACAAAGGAGGCCTATAGTCAGCAGAAGGAGGGACATAATAAAGATCAAAGATATAAATAAAATTGAGAAGAATAAAACAATAGAAAAAATCAATGAAACCAAGAGCTGGTTCTTTGAGAAAATAAACAAAATAGATAAGCATCTAGCTAGACTTATTAAGAGAAAAAGAGAATCAACACACATCAACAGATTCAGAAACGACAAAGGAAAAATCACGACGGACCCCACTGAAATACAAAGAATTATTAGAGAATACTATGAAAACCTATATGCTAACAAGCTGGAAAACATAGAAGAAATGGACAACTTCCTAGAAAAATACAACCTTCTAAGACTGACCAAGGAAGAAACACAAAATCTAAACAAACCAATTACCCACAATGAAATTGAAGCAGTAATCAAAAAACTACCCAAGAACAAAACCCCCGGGCCAGACGGATTTATGTCAGAATTTTATCAGACATACACAGAAGATATAATAACCATTCTCCTTATAGTTTTCCAAAAAATAGAAGAGGAGGGAATATTCCCAAACTCATTCTATGAAGCCAAAATCAGGCAAAGACCCCACCAAAAAAGAAAACTACAGACAAATATCCCTGATGAACATAGATGCAAAAATACTCAACAAAATATTAGCAAACAGAATTCAAAAATACATTAAAAGGATCATACACCATGACCAAGTGGGATTCAAACCAGGGATGCAAGGATGGTACAAAATTCGAAAATCCATCAACATCATCCACCACATAAACAAAAAGAAAGACAAAAACCACATGATCATCTCCATAGATGCTGAAAAAGCATTCAACAAAATTCAACATCCATTCATGATAAAAACTCTCAACAAAATGGGTATACAGGGCAAGCACCTCAGCATAATAAAGGCCACATATGATAAACCCACTGCCAACATCATACTGAATAGCGAGAAACTGAAAGCTTTTCCTCTGAGATCAGGAACAAGACAGGGATGCCCACTCTCCCCACTGTTATTCAACATAGTACTGGAGGTCCTAGCCACGGCAATTAGACAAAACAAAGAAATACAAGAAATCCATATTGGTAAAGAAGAAGTTAAACTGTCACTATTTGCAGATGACTTGATATTGTACATAAAAAACCCTAAAGACTACACTCCAAAACTACTAGAACTAATATTGGAATACAGCAAAGTTGCAGGATACAGAATTAACACACAGAAATCAGTGGCTTTCCTATACACTAACAATGAACTAATAGAAAGAGAAATCAGGAAAACAATTCCATTCACAATTGCATCAAAAAGAATAAAATACCTAGGAATAAACCTAATCAAGGAAGTGAAAGACCTATACCCTGAAAACTATAAGACACTCTTAAGAGAAATTAAAGAGGACACTAACAAATGGAAACTCATCCCATGCTCTTGGCTAGGAAGAGTTAATATTGTCAAAATGCCCATCCTGCCCAAAGCAATATACAGATTTGATGCAATCCCTATCAAATTACCAACAATATTCTTCAACAAACTGGAACAAATTGTTCAAAAATTCATATGGAACCACCAAAGACCCTGAATAGCCAAAGCAATCCTGAGAAAGAAGAATAAAGTGGGGGGGATCTCACTCCCCAAGTTCAAGCTCTACTACAAAGCCACAGTAATCAAGACAATTTGGTACTGGCACAAGAACAGAGCCACAGACCAGTGGAACAGAATAGAGACTCCAGACATTAACCCAAACATATATGGTTCAATTAATATATGATAAAGGAGCCATGGACATACAATGGTCTTCAACAGATGGTGCTGGCAAAACTGGACAGCTACATGTAAGAGAATGAAACTGGATCACTGTCTAACCCCATACACAAAAGTAAATTCAAAATGGATCAAAAGACCTGAATGTAAGTCATGAAACCATAAAACTCTTAGAAAAAAACATAGGCAAAAATCTGTTGGATATGAATATGAGCAACTTCTTCATGAACATACCTCCCCGGGCAAGGGAAATAAAAGCAAAAATGAACAAGTAGGACTATATCAAGCTGAAAAGCTTCTGTACAGCAAAGGACACCATCAAGAGAAGAAAAAGGTACCCTAAAGTATGGGAGAATATATTCATAAAGCACAGATCCAATAAAGGGTTGACATCCAAAATACATAAAGAGCTCACAGACCTCAACAAACAAAAAGCAAATAATCCAATTAAAAAATGGACAGAGGAGCTGAACAAACAGTTCTCCAAAGAAGAAATTCAGATGACCAACACACATGAAAAGATACTCTAAATCACTTGTCATCAGAGAAATGCAAAATAAAACCACAATGAGATATCACCTCACACCAGTAAGGATGGCTACCATCCAAAAGACAAACAACAACAAATGTTGGCTAGGTTGTGGAGAAAGGGGAGCCCTCTTACACTGCTGGTGGGAATGTAAATTAGTTCAACCATTGTGGAAAGCAGTATGGAGGTTCATCAAAATGCTCAAAATAGAAATACCATTTGACCCAGGAATTCCACTTCTAGGAATTTACCCCAAGAATGCAGCACTCCAGTTTGAAAAAGACAGATGCACCCCTATGTTTATCACTGTACTATTTACAATAGCCAAGATATGGAAGCAACCTAAATGTCCATTAGTAGATGAATGGATAAAGAAGATGTGGTACATATATACAATGGAATATTACTCAGCTGTAAGAAAAAAACAGATCCTACCATTTGCAACAAAATGGATGGAGCTAGAGGGTATTATGCTCAGTGAAATAAGCTAGGCGGAGAAAGACAAGTACCAAATGATTTCACTCATATGTGGAGTATAAGAACAATGAAAAACTGAAGGAGCAAAACAGCAGCAGAAGCACAGAACCCAAGAATGGACTAACAGTTACCAAAGGGAAAGGGACTGGGGAGCATGGGTGGGAAGGGAGGGATAAGGGTGGGAAAAAAGAAAGGGGGCATTACGATTAGCATGTATAGTGTCGGGGGGGGCACAGGGAGGGCTGTGCAACACAGAAAAGACAAGTAGTGGTTCCAGAACATCTTATTATGCTGATGGACAGTGACTGTGAAGGGGATTGTGGGGGGGACTTGGTAAAGGGGGGAGCCTAGTAAACATAATGTTCTACATGTAATTGTAGATTAATGATAACCAAAAAAACAAAAAAAAAAGAAAAAAATCATCAGGAGTAAAGAAGACTTAACACTATCAACAAATTTAAAATGACTGACATTCAAAGAACACTGCACCCAATAATTACAGAATATACAATTTTTACAGGTGCATATAAAATATTTGAGATAGACCATATACTGGCCAATACACCAAGTCTCAAAGCATTTTTACAAAATTAAATCAGGTTCATTCATGAATTAGGTTGTTCAATGGAAACAACTTAATATCCACCACTACTAATACATAGATAATTGGAAAATCCTAAATATTTGGAAATAAACACATATGAAAGATAGTATAAGATATTTTGAGCTGAACAAAATGGAAATACAACACAAAAATTAGTAGGATCCAGCTAGAGCATTGCCTAAAGGGAAGTTTATACCCTTAAATACTCACATTCAACAAGAGGAAAGGTTTAAAATCACTATCTAAGCTTTCACTTTAAGGAAAGTTAAAGAGAAATTAAACCCAAACCAAATCTGGAAGGAGTACAAAGCATCCTGAGGAAATGTTATGTCTTGGTTATGGTGATAGTGATAAAGACATAAGCATATGAAACAACAAACAGGTAATAAAATATATCAAACTTTGTATCTTAAATGGGTGCATCTTATTTTAAGTAAATATAAGTACATTTTTAAAGAATTATGCAAAGGTCAAGAATTTTGCCATAACTTCTACTGTCTTATCTACCCATAACAGGAAGTAACAGATTATCAGGTAAATTTGATAATGAAACCAAAGAGCTGATAATCTCTTTAAAAAACTCTCATAAAGAATTCTGACTATAATTTATTAAAATATTTCAATGTAATATACTCACCTACTTGCTTACCTCCTAGTTTTACAGGTTCTGTCTCTAAAATATTTAATTTGCCACTTTCTTGGTTGTCATTGCAAAAAATAAGACTATGAGATAACTGATTTGCAGTCAGGTTTGCCTGAAGCTTTTGAATTTCTGCTTCTTTTATTGCAAGCATAATCCTAGTACGAAAGAAAATTAGCCAAAAATCATTAGAAAGATTTTATAAAAACATTTAATACTATTTTCACCTTTGAGATTAGTAAAAAATTTTAACTCTGATATTACACTATTGGGCAAGACATGGAAATGCTTATATATCACTGACTTGATTGTAAACTGTTCAGCTACTTGAAGAAACTGAGAGGGGAGGAGAAAAAGATTGTGGAATAGGATGGCAAGGCAGAAATCACCTTCCAAAAACACATAAAAGAAGAAAATACAGCAAACACAATTAAACCTGAAAACAACCTAAGACTGCAGAAAAGACCAACTGTACCTGCAGAAGAAAAGAAGATCACATAGAAAAGGGTAAAGTGGCAGATCCCTGATTGAGTGGAACCCAAGCCATCCCCCAACCCAGTCCAAAGGCAGGAGAAAGAGGAACAGAGCAGGGAGAAGACAGGAGCCCAGGATCTCTGCACACCTGGCCCTGAGATTGGCTCTGGAAGCATGAGATGACATATATTGGGTTCTGGTGATTAGTGGGGCTGACACCAGGGACAGGTGGAACTATTTGGAAGGCTGAGACTCCAGCCACTTGGGAAGAACACACAAGCTCCACAGGTTCTTCAGACACAAAACCAGAGGCAGCAGTTTGAAAGTGTGGAAGAGTAAGAAGAAAAAAAGTACCTTTAAACCGGGTTTGAAATAGAGTGATCAGCCATTTAAGATAGACTTATACAGTAAGGAAACTATCCTTGAACCTCTGGTAACCACAAAACTAAAGCCTACATTAGATTCACAAAAAAAAATTTTTTTAAGAGAAATCCAATCACAACAATAAAGAAAATCATCAAATAACAAGAGAAGAGTATAACACAGGAAGAAAGTAACAGACAGAAGCTATAAAAACAACCAGAAAACAACTAATAAAATGGCAGTAAGTACATACATATCTAGCAATAACTACTTTAAATGTAAATGGATTGAATGCACCAATCAAAAGACATACAGTGGCAGAATGGATAAGGAAACAAGACCCATCTATATGTTGCCTAGAAGAGACTGATTTCAGACACAAAGACATATGCAGACTGAAAGTGAAGGGATGGAAAAAGATATTCCATGCAAATAATAGGAAGAAAAAAACAGAAGTAGCAGTACTTACATCAGACAAAATTGATTTCAAAAGAGAGAAAGTAATAACAGACAAAGAACATTACATAATGATAAAGGGGTCAGTCCAACAAGGAAATATAACTATAACTAATATCTATGTACCCAACACAGGAGCACCTACATATGTAAAGCAAATACTAACAGAAATAAAGGGGGAAACAGACTGCAACACATTCATTTTAGGAGACTTTAAAACACCACTCACATCAATAGATAGATCAACCAGACAGAAAATAAGTAAGGAAACAGAGGCACTGAACAATACATTAGATCAGATGGACTTAAAGAGATATCCACAGAACATTCCACCAAAAAGCAGTAGGACACACATTTTTCTCAAGTGTACATGGAACATTCTTCAGAAGATATCACATACTAGGCCACAAGAAGAGCCTTAATAAATCCAAATACAAATACAAAATACAAATAAATTTCAATTTATTGTATCAAGCAGCTTCCCAGACCACAATGGCATGAAACTAGAAATAACTGACACAAAGAAAACAAAAAAGCCTACAAACACAGGGAGGCTAAACAACATGCTTCTAAATAATCAATGGATCAATGTAGAAATTAAAACAGAAATCAAGGAAACATGGAAACAAATGAACAAAAAACAAAACAGCCCCAAACTGTGGGATGTGGCAAAGGCAGTTCTAAGAGGGAAGTACACAGCAATACAGGCCTACCTCAAGAAACAACAGGCCCAAATAAACAGCCTAAAGTCACAATTAAAGAAACTAGAAAAAGAACAAATGAAACCCAAAGTCAGCAGAAGGAGGGACATAATCAAGATCAGAGCAGAAATATAATAGAAAAGAATAAACAATAGAAAAGATCCATGAAACCAAGAGCTGGTTCTTTGAGAAAATATATAAAATAGATAAACCCCTAGCCAGGCTTATCAAGAAAAAAAGAGAATGTACACACATAAACAGAATCAGAAACAAAGAAGTAGTAATCACAATGGATGCTGCAGAAATACAAAGAATTACTAGAGAATACTGTGAAAAATTATATGCCAACAAATTGGACAACTTAGAAGAAATGGACAACTTCCTAGAAAATTATAATCTTCTAAGACTGACCCAAAAAGAAACAGAAAATCTGCACTGACCAATTACCAGCAATGAAATAGAACTGGTAATCAAAATACTCCAAAAAACAAGAGTTCTGGTCCAGATGGCTTCACAGCTGAACTCTACCGAACATTTAAAAAAGAGCTACCCATCTTTCATAAACTATTCCAAAAAGTAGAAGAGGGACTACTTCAAACTCATTCTGAAGCCACCATCACTCTAATACCAAAACCAAAGACACCACAAAAACAGAAAATTATAGAACAATATCCCTGATGAACATAGATGTAAAAATACTCAACAAAATATTAGCAAACTGAATTCAAAAATACATCAAAAAGATCATCCATCATGACCAAGTGGGATTTATTTCAGGGATGCAATATTTTTACACCCATCAATATCACATACTACATCAACAAAAAGGATAAAAACCGCATGATCATATCAATAGATGCTGAAAAAGCATTTGACAAAATTCAACATCCATTCATAATAAAACTCGCAACAAAATGGGTATAGAGGGTACATACCATATATGACAAACCCACAGCCAACATCATACTTAATAGCAAAAAGCTGAAAGCTTTTCCTCTTAAATTGGGAACAAGACAAGGGTGCCCACTCTCACCACTTTTATTTCACATAGTACTGGAGGTCTACCCAATCAGACAACAACAAAGAGGTAAAAATGATAAGAAAAAAAGTTAAACTCTATTTGCAGATGACATGATATTATACATAGAAAATCCTATGGACTTCACCAAAAACCTATTACAACTAATAGTTAAATTCAGCAAAGGTACAGGATACAAAATTAATACACAGAAATCTGTTGCATTCCTATACACTAACAAACTAGATTAAAGAGAACTCAGGAAAACAATTCCATTTAGAATTTCATCAAAAAGAACACCAAGGAATAAACCTAAGCAAGTAAGTGAAAGATCTTTACTTTAAAAACTATAAGACACTCAAGAGAGAAATTAAAGAAGACACCAATAAATGGAGATACACCCTGTGCTCATTGATAGGAAGAATTAATATTGTCAAAATGACCATCCTGCCCAAAGCAATCCAGATTCAATGCAATTCCTATAAAAATACCAATAGCATTCATTAATGAACTAGAACAAATAGTTCTAAAATTCACATGGAACCACAAAAGACCCCAAAAAGCCAACACAATCCTGAGAAAGAACAAAGCTAGGGGTATTATGCTGCCTGACTTCAATCTCTACTACAAAGCCACAGTTACCAAAACAATTTGGTACTGGCAAAAGAAGAGACCCATAGATCAGTAGAACAGAACAAAGTCCAGATATAAATCCACACATATATGGTCAATTAATATACAATAAAGGACCCATGGATATACAATGGGGAAATGACAGCCTCTTTAACAACTGGTGTTGGGAAGACTGAACAGCTACATGTAAGAGAATGAAACAGGATTATTAACAAACTCCACAAACAAGTAAACTTGAATCAAAGACTTGAATGTGAGTCATGAAACCATAAACCTCTTAGAAGAAAACATAGGCAAAAATCTCTTGAACATAAGTAAAAAAATTATTTTCTAGACACATCTCCTTGGGCAAAGGAAACAAAATAAAAAATGAACAAGTGGGGGGCGGAGCCAAGATGGCGGCGTGAGTAGAGCAGTGGAAATCTCCTCCCAAAAACACATAGAGCTATGAAAATATAACAAAGAAAAATCTTCCTAAAATAGAGACCACAGGACACAGGACAACATCCAGACCACATCCACACCTGCAAGAACCCAGCGCCTTGTGAAGGGGGTAAGATACAAGCCCCAGCCCGGCGGGACCCGAGCGCCCCTCCCCCCGGCTCCCGGCGGGTGGAGAGAAACCGGAGCGGTTTTTTTTTTTTTTTTTTTTTGGCGAGCGCTTTTTGGAAACCTTAGAGGGACGGGCCCCCGTTGCTGGGGAGGCAGGGTGGTGGGACCGGTGAGGAGGTGCCTGGGAACGGTGCCAGAGGACAGAGAATATCCCGCGTTTCTCCCTGCGAGACCTGGGGGCGGGTGCCTGAGACCGGTGCCTGAGGACGGAGGAGGTCGCGCGTTTTTCCCCTTTTTTTTTTTTCTCTTTTTGGCGAGCGCTTTTTGGAAGCCTTGAAGGGACGGGGACCCCAGTGCTAGGGAGGCACGGTGGCGGGACTGGTGAGCGGGTGGCTGGGACCGGCGCCTGAGGACAAAGAATATCCCCCGTTTTTCCCTGCGGGACCGGTGGGCGGGTGCCTGAGACCGGCACTTGAGGACAGAGGAAATCGCGCGTTTTTCCCCTTTTTTTTTTCTCTTTTCTGCGAGTGCTTTTTGGAAGCCTAAAAGGGACAGGGACCCCGGTGCTAGGGAGGCAGGGCGGCGGGACTGGTGAGCGGGTGCCTGGGACCGGCACCTGAGGACAAAGAATATCCCGCATTTTTCCCTGTGGGACCGGTGGGTGGGTGCCTGAGACCAGCACCTGAGGACGGAAGAAATCGCGCGTTTTTCCCCTTTTTTTTTCTCTCTTTTTGCCGAGTGCTTTTTGGAAGCCTTGAAGGGACAGGGACCCCGGTGCTAGGGAGGCAGGGCGGCGGGACTGGTGAGCGGGTGCGTGGGACCAGTGCCTGAGGACAAAGAATATTGAGCGTTCCTTCCCTGCGGGACCGGTGGGTGGGTGCTTTTTGGAAGCCTTGAAAGGACAGGGACCCTGGTGCTAGGGAGACAGGGCAGCAGGACCAGTGAGCGGGTGCCTGGGACCGGCACCTGAGGACAAAAAAAAAAAAAAAAAAAATCGCTTGTTTTTTCCTTTTTTTCCTTTTTTTTTTCTCTTTGTTTCTGTTCCCTCTCTCATTGTTGCTGCTGTTGTTTTGGTTTGGAGAGTGCTTTTTGGAAATCTTAAAGGGGCAGGACAGGTCACTTAGACCAGAAGCAGGGAATCTGGGGATCTCTGGGCACTCTAACCCCCTGGGCAGCAGGGAGCACAGAGGCCCCTTACGGAGATAAATAGTCTCCTGGCTGCTCCCCCTCCAACGGGGCTCCACCATTTTGGAGGAACAGCCCCAGCCAGGCCAAGCCCACAGCAACAGCGGAGATAAACCCCAAAGCAACTGGGCAGGAAGCAGAAGCCCTGTCTGCGCACAGCGGCCCAGCACAAGCCACTAGAGGTCGCTATTCTCCCAGGAAAAGGCTACAAACCAACAAGAAGGGAAGCTCTTCCAGCGGTCACTTGTACCAGCTCTGCAAACTATCTCTATCACCATGAAAAGGCAAAACTACAGGCAGACAAAGATCACAGAGACAACACCTGAGAAGGAGACAGACCTAACTAGTCTTCCTGAAAAAGAATTCAAAATAAAAATCATGAACATGCTGACAGAGATGCAGAAAAAAATGCAAGAGCAATGGGATGAGATGCAGAGAAAAATGCAAGAGCAGTGGGATGAAGTCCGGAAGGAGATCACAGATGTCAGGAAAGAGATCACAGAAGTGAAACAATCCCTGGAAGGATTTATAAGCAGAATGGATAAGATGCAAGAGGCCATTGAAGGAATAGAAGCCAGAGAACAGGAACGTATAGAAGCTGACATAGAGAGAGATAAAAGGATCTCCAGGAATGAAACAACACTAAGAGAAATATGTGACCAATACAAAAGGAAAAACATTCGTATTATAGGGATACCAGAAGAGGAAGAAAGAGGAAAAGGGATAGAAAGTGTCTTTGAAGAAATAATTGCTGAAAACTTCCCCAAACTGGGGGAGGAAATAATCGAACAGACCATGGAATTATACAGAACCCCCAACAGAAAGGATCCAAGGAGGACAACACCAAGACACATAATAATTAAAATGGCAAGGATCAAGGACAAGGAAAGAGTTTTAAAGGCAGCTAGAGAGAAAAAGGTCACCTATAAAGGAAAACCAATCAGGCTAACATCAGACTTCTCAACAGAAACCCTACAGGCCAGAAGAGAATGGCATGATATACTTAATGCAATGAAACAGAAGGGCCTTGAACCAAGGATACTGTATCCAGCACGACTATCATTTAAATATGATGGTGGGATCAAACAATTCCCAGACAAGCAAAAGCTGAGGGAATTTGCTTCCCACAAACCACCTCTACAGGGCATCCTACAGGGACTGCTCTAGATGGGAGCACCCCTAAAAAGAGCACAGAACAAAACACACAACATATGAAGAATGGAGGAGGAGGAATAAGAAGGGAGAGAAGAAAAGACTCTCCAGACAGTGTATATAACAGCTCAATAAGCGAGCTAAGTTAGGCAGTAAGATACTAAAGAAGCTAACCTTGAACCTTTGGTAACCACGAATCTAAAGCCTGCAATGGCAATAAGTACATATCTTTCAATAGTCACCCTAAATGTAAATGGACTTAATGCACCAATCAAAAGACATAGAGTAATAGAATGGATAAAAAAGCAAGACCCATCTATATGCTGCTTACAAGAAACTCACCTTAAACCCAAAGATAAGCATAGACTAAAAGTCAAGGGATGGAAAAACATATTTCAGGCAAACAACAGTGAGAAGAAAGCAGGGGTTGCAGTACTAATATCAGACAAAATAGACTTCAAAACAAAGAAAGTAACAAGAGATAAAGAAGGCCACTACATAATGATAAAGGGCTTAGTCCAACAAGAGGATATAACCATTCTAAATATATATGCACCCAATACAGGAGCACCAGCATATGTGAAGCAAATACTAACAGAACTAAAGAGGGAAATAGACTGCAATGCATTCATTGTAGGAGACTTCAACACACCACTCACCCCAAAGGATAGATCCACCGGGCAGAAAATAAGTAAAGACACACAGGCACTGAACAACACACTAGAACAGATGGACCTAATAGACATCTATAGAACTTTACATCCAAAAGCAACAGGATATACATTCTTCTCAAGTGCACATGGAACATTCTCCAGAATAGACCACATACTAGCTCACAAAAAGAGCCTCAGTAAATTCCACAATATTGAAATTCTACCAACCAATTTTTCAGACCACAAAGGTATGAAAGTAGAAATAAATTCTACAAAGAAAACAAAAAGGCTCACAAACACATGGAGGCTTAACAACATGCTACTAAATAATCAATGGATCAATGAACAAATCAAAATAGAGATCAAGGAATATATAGAAACAAATGACAACAACAACACTAAGCCCCAACTTCTGTGGGATGCAGCGAAAGCAGTCTTAAGAGGAAAGTATATAGCAATCCAGGCACACTTGAAGAAGGAAGAACAATCCCAAATGAATAGTCTAACATCACAACTATTAAAACTGGAAAAAGAAGAACAAATGAGGCCTAAAGTCAGCAGAAGGAGGGACATAATAAAGATCAGAGAAGAAATAAACAAAATTGAGAAGAATAAAACAATAGCAAAAATCAACGAAACCAAGAGCTGGTTCTTTGAGAAAATAAACAAAATAGATAAGCCTCTAGCCCAACTTATTAAGAGAAAAAGAGAGTCAACACAAATCAACATAATCAGAAATGAGAATGGAAAAATCACGACAGACTCCACAGAAATACAAAGAATTATTAAAGACTACTATGAAAACCTATATGCCAACAAGCTGGAAAACCTAGAAGAAATGGACAACTTCCTAGAAAAATACAACCTCCCAAGACTGACCAAGGAAGAAACACAAAAGTTAAACAAACCAATTACAAGCAAAGAAATTGAAATAGTAATCAAAAAACTACCCAAGAACAAAACCCCGGGGCCGGACGGATTTACCTCGGAATTTTATCAGACACACAGAGAAGACATAATACCCATTCTCCTTAAAGTGTTCCACAAAATAGAAGAAGAGGGAATACTCCCAAACTCATTCTATGAGGCCAACATCACCCTAATACCAAAACCAGGCAAAGACCCCACCAAAAAAGAAAATTACAGACCAATATCCCTGATGAATGTAGATGCAAAAATACTCAATAAAATATTAGCAAACAGAATTCAACAGTATATCAAAAGGATCATACACCATGACCAAGTGGGGTTCATCCCAGGGATGCAAGGATGGTACAACATTCGAAAATCCATCAACATCATCCACCACATCAACAAAAAGAAAGACAAAAACCACATGATCATCTCCATAGATGCTGAAAAAGCATTTGACAAAATTCAACATCCATTCATGATAAAAACTCTCAGCAAAATGGGAATAGAGGGCAAGTACCTCAACATAATAAAGGCCATATATGATAAACCCACAGCCAGCATTATACTGAACAGCGAGAAGCTGAAAGCATTTCCACTGAGATCGGGAACCAGACAGGGATGCCCACTCTCCCCACTGTTATTTAACATAGTACTGGAGGTCCTAGCCACGGCAATCAGACAAAACAAAGAAATACAAGGAATCCAGATTGGTAAAGAAGAAGTTAAACTGTCACTATTTGCAGATGATATGATACTGTACATAAAAAACCCTAAAGACTCCACTCCAAAACTACTAGAACTGATATCGGAATACAGCAAAGTTGCAGGATACAAAATCAACACACAGAAATCTGTAGCTTTCCTATACACTAACAACGAATCAATAGAAAGAGAAATCAGGAAAACAATTCCATTCACCATTGCATCAAAAAGAATAAAATACCTAGGAATAAACCTAACCAAGGAAGTGAAAGACTTATACTCTGAAAACTACAAGTCACTCTTAAGAGAAATTAAAGGGGACACTAATAAATGGAAACTCATCCCATGCTCATGGCTAGGAAGAATTAATATCGTCAAAATGGCCATCCTGCCGAAAACAATATACAAATTTGATGCAATCCCTCTCAAATTACCAGCAACATTCTTCAATGAATTGGAACAAATAATTCAAAAATTCATATGGAAACACCAAAGACCCCGAATAGCCAAAGCAATCCTGAAAAAGAAGAATAAAGTAGGGGGGATCTCACTCCCCAACTTCAAGCTCTACTACAAAGCCATAGTAATCAAGACAATTTGGTACTGGCACAAGAACAGAGCCACAGACCAGTGGAACAGATTAGAGACCCCAGAAATTAACCCAAACATATATGGTCAATTAATATTTGATAAAGGAGCCATGGACATACAATGGCAAAATGACAGTCTCTTCAACAGATGGTGCTGGCAAAACTGGACAGCTACATGTAGGAGAATGAAACTGGACCATTGTCTAACCCCATATACAAAGGTAAACTCAAAATGGATCAAAGACCTGAATGTAAGTCACGAAACCATTAAACTCTTGGAAAAAAACATAGGCAAAAACCTCTTAGATATAAACATGAGTGATCTCTTCTTGAACATATCTCCCCGGGCAAGGAAAACAACAGCAAAAATGAGCAAGTGGGACTACATTAAGCTGAAAAGCTTCTGTACAGCGAAAGACACCATCAATAGAACAAAAAGGAACCCTACAGTATGGGAGAATATATTTGAAAATGACAGATCTGATAAAGGCTTGACGTCCAGAATATATAAAGAGCTCACACGCCTCAACAAACAAAAAACAAATAACCCAATTAAAAAATGGGCAGAGGAACTGAACAGACAGTTCTCCAAAAAAGAAATACAGATGGCCAAGAGACACATGAAAAGATGCTCCACATCGCTAATTATCAGAGAAATGCAAATTAAAACTACAATGAGGTATCACCTCACACCAGTAAGGATAGCTGCCATCCAAAAGACAAACAACAACAAATGTTGGCGAGGCTGTGGAGAAAGGGGAACCCTCCTACACTGCTGGTGGGAATGTAAATTAGTTCAACCATTGTGGAAAGCAGTATGGAGGTGCATCAAAATGCTTAAAACAGACCTACCATTTGACCCAGGAATTCCACTCCTAGGAATTTACCCTAAGAACGCAGCAATCAAGTTTGAGAAAGACAGATGCACTCCTATGTTTATCGCAGCACTATTTACAATAGCCAAGAATTGGAAGCAACCTAAATGTCCATCTGTAGATGAATGGATAAAGAAGATGTGGTACATATACACAATGGAATACTACTCAGCCACAAGAAGTGGAAAAATCCAACCATTTGCAGCAACATGGATGGAGCTGGAGAGTATTATGCTCAGTGAAATAAGCCAAGCGGAGAAAGAGAAATACCAAATGATTTCACTCATCTGAGGAGTATAGGAACAAAGGAAAAACTGAAGGAACAAAACAGCAGCAGAATTACAGAACCCAAAAATGGACTAACAGGTACCAAAGGGAAAGCAACTGGGGAGGATGGGTGGGCAGGGAGGGATAAGGGGGGGGAAGAAGAAGGGGGGTATTAAGATTAGCATGCATGGGGGGGAGGGAGAAAAGGGGGCGTGGGCCGCACAACACAGAGAGGACAAGTAGTGACTCTACCACATTTTGCTAAGCTGATGGACAGTAACCGTAATGTGGTTGTTAGGGGGGACCTGATATAGGGGAGAGCATAGTAAACATAGTATTCTTCAGGTAAGTGTAGATTAAAAATTTAAAAAAAAAAAGAAAGAAAGAAAGAAAAGGGGGATTACTCCTTAACAGGATAAAACTATTGGTAAATCAAAGATCAACGCATGCTTTAAATATCCTTAATGTTGATCACTTAAAGGGTGTCAGATGATCAGCTATGGAGGTACTCTTTTCTGATAATATTCCTTTCTCTTAATTAAAAAAAAAAAGAAAAAAAAAGCAGTTACTGTGTGCTGACCTCCAATGAGTTCTGCACAGTGGTATAGAGGGCATGTCAAAGTGTGGGCAAAGGGTCTGTTTGTTTCTACGCAGAAGATCAAGGCCTAGCTTGGATACCCAGAAAATGAACTAAGATACGATATGAGGAGGAGCTTCCGGCATCAGCACTCTCTGGAGGACTTGTGCCGGGGGATGATCATCAAAAAGCCTCCACAGGGATCCGGACGATGCTGCGGTTGTGGCTGCATCCAGCCCACCGTCTCCTGGACTTGCCATAAGAAGGAGGAGGGAGATGTCTAGGCTGGCATATGCATACAGTGAGACAACGAATTTGACTGGATCTGTACTGTTGGAACTCAACCAGGAGTTGGGAGGGGTGCAAGTTGTAGCACCCCAAAATCTCATGACTATAGACTATCTATGGTTAAAAGAACATATGGGATGTGAACAGATCCCAGAAATGGGCTGCTTTAATTTGTCTGATGGTTCAAGTACAGTTGGACAATATCCATCATATCATAGATAAATTTTCACAAATGCCTAGGGTGCCTAAATGGTTTTCTTGGCTTCACTGGAGATGGCTGGTAATTATAGATTTGCTTTGTTTATGTCACCGTATTCCTATTATGTTAATATGTGTGTGCAAATTAGTTAGTAGTTTAAAACCTATACATACTTAAGGTACTATACAAGAAGATATGTCAAAGAAATAATCAATCCTCCCAAGTTTCCTTCATATGCTACATCTATAGCTTTTCTTCTTCCTTCCTAATTACAAACCTTAAATAGAATTCGTGCCTCATATCGAATTTACCGAGTATCATAATTCCTCCAGGTGGTAAAGATACCTCGAGACAAGTGCTGGGCATAGAAGCCACAGGGCATAAATCTGCAAAGAAGTAAAAAGCTAACCTTTGCAAACAATATGGCTTCTCTCTCACTTACCAACTTTACATTTCCCTGTATGGCCCCGGAAGATGACTGGTTAGCCAGAGACGGGTAAGATTCCTCAAGGGAGGAACAACCTAAGACAGGCACAGTCGCAGGGGGGCCATCAGGTGAGAATTTGGGGATCAACAGAGGTGAGGCTCAGAACCTCACCCCCCCTGCTTTGAGAGAAATCTTCTGCATCCGTGGATGTCTTGCTGCCCTTGTCTAGCCTTGATTAATACTTAGTCCATAGGCACACACCTGATCATCTGATCATCTATATTTGCCTTCTTACAGCACTAAACTATGTTTTCTACCTTTATCTTGCATCTACCTACCACTTCAGCATTTTATTAAAAATAAAAATAATAATAATAATAGGAGAAATGTGGGATCAACATATAAATCAAGTACAAAAATCAAATGAATATTCATATTTGACCTGATGGTTTATAGGTCATATTGCATGATCAAAACCGAAAGTTTCTGTGATGAATGCCCTTGTACTGTTCACCATGTAAGAATTTATTCACTCTGTAAGAATTCGTTCACCATGTAAGAACTTGTTCGTTATGCTTCAGAAGATTGGAGACTGACGAGAATTAGGCTTGAGATGGATTAATGATTGTACATTGAGCATTGACCCCCCTATACTGAATTTTATTGTTGTTAACAACCATTTGATCAATAAATATGAGAGATGCCCTCTCAAAAAAAAAAAAAAAAAAAACAATGGTAAAAAAAAAAATAAATAAATAAATAAATAAAAAAAAAAAAACAAAAAAAAAAAAAAAAAAAAAAAAAAAAATTAACAAGTGGGACTACATCAAACTAAAAAGGTTCTGTACACCCAAGGACAACAGCAGCAGAACAAAAAGGCATCCTACAGTATGTGACAATATATTCATACACAACTCATCTGATAAGGGGTTAACTCATCTGCTTCAACACCCAAAAAGCAAATAACCCAATGAAAAAGTGGGCAGAGGACCTGAACAGACATTTCTCCAAAGAAGAAATAAAAATGGCCAACAGGCACATGAAAAGATGCTCCACATAGGTAATCATCAAGGAAACGCAAATTAAAACCACAATATCACCTCACACCAGTTAGAATGGCCACTATTCAAAAGAGACGAATAACAAATGTTGGCAAACATGTGGAGAAATAGGAACCCTCCTACACTGTTGGTGAGAATGTCAGTTGGTGCAACCACTGTGAAAAGCATTATAGAGATTCCTCAAAAAACTAGTAACAGAAATACCATTCAATCCAGTAATTTCACTTCTGGGAATTTAAGTGAAGAAAACAAAACCCTGATTCAAAAATATATATGTACCTCTGTGTTTATCACCCATTATTTGCAGTAGCTAAGATATGGAAGCAACCTAAGTGTCCATCAATAGATGAATGGATAATGAAGATGTGGTGCATAGACACAATGAACTATTAAATAAGTCTATTTAATAGACTATTAAATAATAGGCCATGAAAAGAAAATAAATTCTCCCAAGTACAACAACATGGATGGATCTCTTGGGTGTTATGGTCAGTGAAGTAAGCCAGGAAGAGAAAGACAAGTACCATATGATCTCCCTTATTTGTGGAATATAAAACAAAGCAAAACAGAATTAAAAAACAGCAATAGACTCATAGAAACTGAGGAGCAACTAGTGATTACCAAAGGGGAGCAGTTGTGGCAGGTGGTGATGGAAGGGGAGGGTGATAAAGGGGCACAATAATTCACAATACCAATGTAAGTTGGTCATGGGGACAGCAGTACAGCAGGGAGAATATAGTCAATGATATTGTAATATCTTTCTACATTGATAATAACTGCACTAGAGGGGGTGAGGATTTAATAGGTAACTGCTGAACCACTGTGTCACACATTTGAAACCAACATAAGGTTTTTGATCAATGATGCTTCAATAAAAAAAGAAGAAACTTGATAATTCCTAGCAAAATTGATTCAGCAATTTCACTTTAAGTTTGTAGTTTGCAGTACTGTTTATAATAGAAGAAAACTGGAAATGAGGTAAGTATCAATAAAGGAATAAATAAGTAGTGACACAGTTATAGGATAGATTACTATACAGCTATTTAAACTAAACAGACTAATCCATCCAGTCACCAATCACTCTACCTACTTTAACATGGATGAATTAAAAAAACTATGGTGAGTGAAAAAGCAAATTGCAACTGTATGTATATACTATATATTTTTGTGTGTGATTGTAAACATGGGTGGAAAAATATACACCCAATTCCTGATAGTGGATACCTAGGGGAATGATACTAGTGGTAAGGATCAAAGGGTATTATCCATACTGTAATGTTTTTTTTACTTAAAGGAACAGATTTGAAAAAAAAATCACAAGATGTTAAGAATCAATTCTTAGTCATGAAAACACAGAAATTACAATACTCTCTGGACTTTTCTGCACATTTTTCAACTCCACAATTAAAGATTATAATCATCAATTTAAAAAAACATTGCATTTGTTACAACTCGAGCATCTGAAAACTGTACCTCAAGTCTGAAATCACCATTTTATTTGCCTCACAGCAGCCAATGTAATTGTCTTCCTTGTTTGACAAACTACTCATCTGGTGCTTAGAACGAGATGATTTAAAACCAAACATTTCCCTTTTTAACTGCAAATCAAGAAATATATATATATAAACTTATAATATCTATGATATAATTATTTTATTATTCAGAACTCCAAGTTTGAAAAATGGTGTGAATTTAATAGAAACCTAATGTCCATCAATAGAATGTATAATTACATTAAAATATATTAAGATAATGGAAAAACTACAATATTTAAAATAAACCTGTATTATATAAATCATTATGGAGACATAACATAACATTAATTGAAAAACAAGAGGCACACATAGTATTTTCCAAAGTATACTAAACTGTGTGAGTGTATGTGTGAATATGTCCTTTTTTCTAGATCATCCATATGTGTGACAACATTTAAAATACAGACAGGAAAGATATACATGAATTTCAGAATAGCAGTTATCTCTGAGGAGAGAGAAAGAAATGGGATCTAGCAAGGTATATAAAAAGGCTTTATCTGTAAAATTTTGTTCCAAAAAATCTGAAGTGGGTATCACAATATGTTACCCAAATTCAGCAAATGTGCTATATATAGCACCTATCATAGTATATTACCCAGATTCAGCACATGTGTATATTGGAATACTAGAGACTTTTTTAAAATTAGTTTTTAAATGGGGCAAGGTAAGCACTTAAATAAGACCCTCTTCAAACTATAACCAAATCACACTTTCTAGAAATGAAAAAAAAAAAAAGCACATTTCCAAACCAAGTTATTCCCAGCACTGCATGAAATACAAGATCAAGAATGTATTATAACGCCTTCAGAATCACATATGAAGTAATTTTTTATGTTGAGCTAAATAGGACTATCAATTTAAAGTAAATGCTATCTGTACCTAATTATTATCAAATTTCAAAAGCAAACCGTACATTAAAAAATCTAAGCAAATAATCAGCATCCTAGGAGAGTAGATATAGCAGTAAGCCATGAAGCAGAACGGAACCAAGAATCATATGTTCTAGTTTTAGCTGGACAAGTTATTTACTTTCTTGGGTCTACATTTCTTCATGAATAAAATGATGGTATTCAATCAGATAATTTCTGTGGTCTGTTTCAGCTTCACAATTCCATGATTGTATTAAACTAGTAAGAGTCTACCATCCATCCATATGTGAAACCAATGATGCACATTTATCTATAGCTTTCTCCTGATCTCACCTTTATTTTACACTTATCAATAACAAATTTCTGATACAGGAATACTTCTCCCTAGTCTCACTTACAAATATGGTCGTATACATAACTGAAAGAGAAAATGTGGCCAGCTGCTTTCATGGAAACATTCTAATGTTTTGTGCCTGTCTAATAAGTATGTGAAAAGTTCCTCAGTATTATTTAGTCATTAGGGACATGAAAATTAAAATCACAATGTGATACTACTTCATACCCACTAAAATGACTATAATAATAAAAAAAAAACCATAACAAATGTTGGCTAGGATGTAGAGAAACAGGCATACCCAAACACTGCTGGTGAGAACATAAAAAATGGTATAACCACTTTGGAAAGCAGTTTGGTATAAATTTATCATATAAATGAAAACAAGTCCATACAAAGACTTGTACACAAATGGTCATAGCTGAATTTTTCAGAATAGTCCAAAAGTGCGAACAACCCAAATGTACATCTATTGGTGACTGGATAAACAAAATGTGGTATATTTATACAATGGAATAATACTCAACAATAAAAAGAAGAAAATACTGATACACATCACAATGAATAATACTCAAAAACATTAAGAATGAAAAAGACCATGTAATTTAATTTATACAAAATTTCCGAACAGACAATTCTCTAAAGGCAGAAAGCAAATAGTGGTTTCCTGGGAGTAGGGGTGGGTATAAGGATCTTTTGTGTACAATTATAAATGAACACAAGGGATCTTTTGGGGATAATGGAAATGTTTAAAAATTGGATTGTGGTGATTGTTCTAAAACTTACAAATTTATTAAAAATCACTGAACAGCACACTTAAAACAGTACATAATGAACAGTGAATTTTGTGGTATGTGAATGTTACTTCAATAAAGCTGTTTTGTTTTTTTTTACAATCTGTGCCATTCTTATACATGGCATTTGAGAGACTGAGAGAGGGTGCAATAGTAGAAAAGCAAGCACAGGAAAAGTTAGATATCAGACAGAAAGAAATTAATGACTGAAAGTACAGACATATAAGGAAAAGACCCCAGAAGCTAATAAAACAGCCACAAAGTGATGATCTCTTATAAAGCACTTGAGTAAAAAATTTCCTTTTCACATATACTTATTGGTAACTGAGACAAAGTTTTTTCCAAACTTCTCAGTTCCACCCTTGAACTTTCTATTTCTTGCTGACACAAGTCCAGTCGCTCATTCTGTGTTGCAATACAAACCTTTAAGTCTTGATTTTCATTCATTAAAGAAAATTTTTCTCTAAGTATTTTGTCTTTGTCCTCTAACTCACTCTCTAGCTTCAGAATACTTTGTTTAGATTCAGTTAGTTGTGCCATAACTTCTGAATTTTTCACTGCCATGATCCTTAGTTCTTCTTTTCCATTGTTATTTTCTTCTTTTAACTGTCTGTGAAGAATAAGGTATAAAAATGGAAATAAAACATACATTCATTTTCTGTAATACTTAGTTAATATCACTTTAAAAATATTTTAAAGCCTACTTCTGAAATAGTAATAGCTGCTCACATTTACTGAGTGCCTACCTTCTGCATACAAGGCACTCACAATCGTGTGTGCTTAGCACTGTTATTACTCCCCAATTATAGATGAAGAAATGGAAGCAAGAAAGATTACAAAACTTGCCCAGTGTCTCACAGTAAGTAGTAAGGCAGGATAACTCCACTATCTTGGGAGCATTTCTGCTCCCTTTTTAAAAGTGTTAGATAGGAGATCTAACTCCAAAATCCTGACACAATATTTTGCAGTATCAAGAAAGTTCTAGATTGCACAAGGAAAAATCATGAACTATCAGCCACAACTCTAAAAGTCTAATCACCTACTAAAAGACTACTAAGCAGTAATATTTTTAAATATAAATACCTATAAAACATGTCACAATCTAATTAGAACAATCTAATCTTTAGAACTGTTATTGTACTTCATCAGTTTCCTTCTCCACATTTTAACATCTCTGAAATAAAGTAGAACCAGTTGACTGATTGAGTTGAAGAATCTGTATTTTACTAACTAGCTAATGTGGTCACACTACAAGGATTTTTACGTCTGTGTCTATTTTCTCTAAATACATGCAAAGCAAAAATGTTGATCATATTACTCTACAAATATATTAATACCAACATGTTTTACTTAAAATCCTAACTTTATACTTTATACCTAGAAAAGAATTTCAGTCAGGAAACCTATCTTTCTACATAATTTAAGGCCAGAATTACAGTGTACAAAATATTCTATTTTAAAATGTTTCCATTTTTCTCAATTTTCACACAAATGTCTTTTTTCCACAACAGGGTACTATACCTTAATTTCTCTTTCAGAATCTCAAGTTCATTTTTATATAGACCATGCTTTTCCTGTAGCCTTTTATTTTCTTTTTCACAGTTAATTAGATTTTTCTCTAGTATCTCTTCTTCAGCTTGAACCTAAAACAATAATTTGTTTTAATTGGACATACTAATGTGATCATAAGTTTTAGGTGTTTCAAACTAAAAAGTAGTGATTTCAGAAATAAGCACAAGAATATGAAAGACTGCCACATGTTTAAATCCCCAGCCTTGTAGCAAAAGGAACAAAGTGAATTTCCCGTAACAACACAGGGAGGAGGATGCCACTATGGGTCCCGAAATGGTTAGAAGCCCATATGACAGAGGAACACAAGCACCATCAAAAGCAAAAGTGTTCTGGCCTCCTGTAGAAACGGCAAGCAAGCCATGTAGGGATACTGCATCAAGTTATTAAAGGCTAACTTTAATGCAAATGTTTCAGATAAGAATATTTTTAATATTAGCAATAGAATATGCCCACTGAAATTACAGTCCAAAATTTGAAAGATAAAAACCTCCAGGATGGAGTAGAGGATTGGGCAGATCTGCCCCACCTTATTTGTTACATCTACCTAACTACAGGTCTTTGCTAAACAGTTTGAATTTGATAATCCTAAGAAGTGTGAAAAAATCGTCTTTACATTTCACTCTTTTTCCTTGGCAAAATCCTCCCTCTCCCCAAAGAGAGCTTCACTCCCCCTACTAGCTTAACTCTACCTCCCCTTTCAAATAACCTTATTAAAAATCCCTTCTATAGTATTTAATTCCCATAGAGACCTTCTCCAAGGCTTCAAAACAGTGATCTGATTAATTCACACTTATGACTTCAGTATCTAATGGGATCTTATTTAAAAATTTTTTAATAATAATCATTTTCTTCTACCCTTCTACCTTTCTTTGAACAGAATCATTAACTTCCTCTGTTTCAATTAGTATCTCCAGATGGAAGTCTCTCAATTGGTTTCTCTTGACCAGACTTCAACATCCGAATATATAACATGTGGCTTTCCTCCAGACAGGATTTATTATCACGTGGTACTGCATAAAGACACTAAATGAATGGAACATTAAGCTTCTATACTGCAGAATCTGTTCAAGGAAACTTCCCTCTGAGAGACAGAAGTGAGCCCATGTCAAGGTAGGTCCAGGGAGACCAACTAAAGGCTACATAATCTTCTCTGCCTTCATTTTCATTGAGGTGTTGGGAACAAATCTCCTGCTTCTACTTCCATTGCTCTAATCTCTGCTCACTTGCCCCATCTTTCTCTGCATTTTGCTCCTTCTCTTGTCTTCACTCTTTTCTCTCTTTGGATAAAGAAATTTCTGCTCATTTTAAGAAGACTGCAAACATCATTCTTAACTAATATTTATAAATTCTTTTTTTTTAAATTATTTTATTATGAATTAGATCATAAAACTGCTCCCTGCTTTAACCTAAACAAGCATATTCTATTTGTCTATATTTTTAAGATATAGACAGTAATACAAAACAATAAATTTGTACAACTGCCTCTTACCTTTTCCAGTTTTTCAGCTACTTTTTCTTTATAATGTTGAAAAGCTTTACTCAGCTCTTCAGCATTATACAGTGCTTCATTCCTTTGTCGTTCAGCTCTAAAGTTAAAAAGGCATAATTAATAAAAAGTACAGAATGCTCTGCATTTGAATAGTTAAGTTCCAAAGTAACCTATATTTAATTATAAGGAATATAGAGAAACAGATTTCTTTGTACTAAAAGAGTATTAGGCATAAACTGCAAAATGAAGAATGAAGATTAGATTATAATCATTTCTTCACTCTATCAGTATGAAAAAATATATACAACATAAAACACTTATACACTTTGAAACATACAGCAATTTTTGTTTCTCTGTCTGGAAAAGACAGATTAGGGAAATAGTCTGAGGCTGTATAATAAATTTTCAAAGACCAGATATTAATTACAGAATCAGTCTTCTGTCTAGTATATTAAAAATACTCAGTAATTTCTGTGACCCTTGCAAGGTCAAGTAAATTTTCAAAAAGGTATTTCAAAAGACAGTGACTACTACTGACACAAGATATAAAAATCTAAACAAAATCCAATCACCACCAAACACTGTCTTTAAGCCCAATTGTGCTGCCTCACCTCTAACTTCACCCTGACCTTTCTTCCTATTTCTCACAGGAATTGAGACTATTGGCCTGGAACTTAGTCAATTTCATACCCATACCTAAAACTTTTCTATCTTTAAACCTACTCTCATCATGTTCTTTCCAGTGCAAGAGAAAGTAAGTGACTATTCTCTTAGGCAAGGTGAATTCCTTTATCTATATTCTGGATCTCAGCTCTTCTCTGTTGGCTTACAAATAAGTGAAAGAATCCATTATTTTGTGAATATTAGTGGTTCTTAAGTCTGAATGGCAATGTTGATGTCAGAGATGTCTATTTGGTTCCAAAGTGCCAGATGAAAAGTAATTTAAACAATAAGAGATTTATCTGAAAATCTAAGAGAATATATTCCATTCCTTAGACTGAATAGCAATATAGATTTCACAGAGCAATACAGAGTTCAGAGTTTAGACAGCAAAGGGTACCTATACTTCTCAATTAAACAAAAACCTCCATAGATATGCTTTCCTCTGTCATCCTTCCCTTCAAGCCAAACTTATCCAATATACAGCTACCTACCCTTCGTCTCCACCAATTAAAAAAAAAGTCACAACATATTTCAGCCACACAGAAAAGTATGGATACATATATCCACATACTCCCACCCTGCTTAATGAATCTTAACTTTTTGCTATTTTTGCTTCACTTAGCCTTTTTTATTTCAACCAAACAAAACATTGCAGACACTGAAGTTGATGTCCCTGTGAGTCCTTCCAAATCCCAATCCCTTGACTTCTACAGAGGGTAGCCCTGGTCTTTTTTTAAATTACCATACCATTACACATTTGCATGTTAACCTATATCCACAAATAGTACATCATAGCTCATCTATTCTAAAAGGCACACACATCTCTAAAACTGGTATATCATAGTTGCATGGTGGTATTCTTGTCTTAGTGATTTTTAAAATAATAGTGCACCTTAAAATCTTGTCATCTTATACTTGATGAAACACATAGTCTTTTATCCATGTTTTTATACCATATATGAATGAAAC
Organism: Manis javanica; assembly: GCF_040802235.1. Classification (NCBI taxonomy): domain Eukaryota; kingdom Metazoa; phylum Chordata; class Mammalia; order Pholidota; family Manidae; genus Manis; species Manis javanica. The sequence goes on along the minus strand of NC_133159.1, from coordinate 78,993,756 downwards.
CACACTATACATGTCCTTCTGCAGATTGCTTTTGTTCAATATCATTCAAGATCTATGTTCACTCATGTGACTATAGTTCAGCTTTTTAAATCTACTACGTATTATTTTGTTTTTTGAAAATAATACATTTTTTCATTTTTCAGTTGGTATATATTCAGGTTGTTTCCAGGTAATACAATGTTGCAGTGAACATCCCAGTGCATAACTCCTTGAAAGAGTTTCTTTATGGTATATGACAAGGACATGAATTGCTAGATAATTTCCAAAAGGCATTTCAATGTTAAAGGTACTTAGTAGGTGCACCTTCAACTTTTATTAAATCCTTTTTTAAAAATTAGTACAGTAGCTGTACCAATTTACACTCTCAACCAGAAATGTATATGTGAGTTTCTGGTGTACCACAACTTCACCCACACTTCCAGAAGCAGTATAGAGTAATAATAAAATGATAACCTATTTAAGCTTCCCAAAAATCAATAATGAGGTGCCAAAAATATAACACTGAGAAGTTAAGTAACTTACTCAAGATCTTACATGTTACAGTGAGTGCAACCTGTTTCCAAAATCTCTCTACTTAACCACTTTGCACTACTACCTCTGGCATGGTATTCAATTCAGTGGGACACAGAGCCATAGTGTGTGGTTTCAAATTCTACCACTACCACTTTCTAACTGTGTGATCTCAACTTCTAATTCAATTTATTCATCTGTGAAAGGAGGATCTTACTGATCTCATATAATTGAGTAAATGAGCTATATACCTTAAAGCAGTTAGGAAACTTATTATACATGGCAAAAGTTCATTAAGTTATAATTGTCATCAAATTAAAAACTCTTCAATCTAATAGTGTGAAATGACTGCAGTTTTACAACCTCACTGTGGTTTTAATCTGCATTTTTGATGACAGTGAGATTGAGCAATTTTCCAAGTTACACTGGCTATTTGGGTTTCCTGTCCTTTACCTGTTCAGATCCTTTTTCTTTTATTACTGGACTTTTCCCACCCTTTTCTTATGGACTTGTGAGAGTTCTTTATAAATTCTGGACTCTAATTTTTGTGATATTGTATTATATGCAAATGTCTTTTCCACTTCTTAAAAAATGTGTTTTACAGAACAGAAAGTTTTTATTTTAATGAACTTAATATTTAGCAGTTTTCCTATACTATTTATGCCTTCCAAATCTCATTTTAAAACAGTCTTCCCTACCATGAGACATCATGGAAACTATTCTCCTACATTTTCTCTAAAAGTTTTACTTTTCACAACTGGATCTTTAATTCATCTGGAATTTCTTTGTATACAGGTGCAGTAAGAAGCAGGGATCCTATTTACTTTTTTAAAGTCAATAATCAGTTCTCCCAGCATCACTATAAAATTATTATTTTTTTTAATTCTGGGTTTTTAAAAAATTTTTGTTTTAAGAATCTCAAATTGGTACATGTTGGTGGATTCAACAACTTTTGACATTTTGCCATAACTTTTCTTTTTTGTCTCTCATTTGAGAGATTTTTTTGTACTGAACTACATTCTAGAGTAATTAGTAACCATCACTTCTAAATACTTTAGCACCTATCTCCTAAGAACATGGACATTGCCTCATATAACCTCAAAACCAATTATCAAATTCAAGAAATCTAAAATTAATGTGATGTTATCTATGTTCCATCAATTATTCCAATAATGTTCTTTATAAGCTTTTTTTCCCTTCTGATCCAGGATCACACTTCTGCTTTTAGTTATGTCTCTTCAGTCTACTTGATCTGGAACATTATGTTCTGCTTTTCTTAGTATTTCATGACAGTTGTTTTATAGAAGATCAACCTGAGATTGCCTGATGTATCCTCAGGCTATTCATTCTTGGGATAAACACACTACTACATAAATGATGAATCCTTCTCACTATATCACATATGAAACACATGCCAGTTTGTCCAGTACCGTAATTTATTGATTTATTCATCCTTTCCCTGATTTTAAATGCCACCTCTGTCACATATCAAGATTCCACTGTAATGTATGTTTGCTTAAGGGTCTCTGTTCTGTACTATTCATCTTTTTTTAAAATTTCTACACCATTATCACACTGACTTAGCAGTGTAACTTTAGAAATCTTGGTTTATGGCATGTTCTCCACCTGGGCCTACAGCTTCAAAATTGCCTTGTCTATTCTTGGACCTTGGTTCTTCCATGATTTTTAGGGTGAGTTCATTAAGTTCTACCAAAATTTCTGTTGGGATATTGATTGGAATGGAACCGAATGTAAAACCTAATTGAAGGAGAGAACTAACACCTTTATATTAGGTTCCATTCCAGAAAAACAGTATATACCTCATAAATTAGATCTTCTTTTAAGACTTTCAATAAAGTTTTATAATTTTCTCCATTATATTAAGCATGTCTTTTATTCTGTTTTGACATCTGGGCCTTATTGACTTTAGGGCTCCCAAGGATAGCCAATTCTTAGAGATAGTACCTTTCATACACAACTGGCCAATCCAGGCACACTCCCCCCTCCTCTATCTGGCTCTTCCTCTCAGGGCTCATATCCCCATCCTAATCACTCCAGGACTGGGGTACCAGACAACTCAGGCTTTATATAAACTCCAGACCACTGTGATTGTTCATAATAGCCAATCTTAAACCTACATAACCTGCCTGAACTGTTCTTTCCTATGAAATCCATAATAAAACCTCTTGCTCCCATTTTCCTTCCAACTCCCTCTGCCTCCTGACCAATCCTGATGCTTCCCTGTGTAGCCCTCCTGCATGGCAGGTCATGTCTTCTATTTCTAGGGATCTGTGAGAATCTGTATAAAAACTTCTTCCTTTCTTCATGACAGTCATTTCCATGTCTGTGTGTCTTACCACTACTAATTAAAACAAATCCTGAGTACATTTAAAACCTCCATTAAGATTGTACATAGCTTCTGTGTATTTTTTAATGTAACTTTTTATTTTAAATTTTTATTGAGTAAAATGCAGAAGTCTTAAGTGAATGAATTTTTGTATATGTATATATCCATGTAACTACTACCCAGATCAAAATATAGAACATTTCCAGCACCAAAAGACAACCTCATGCACCCTCTTAGTCATTGCTTTTTACCCCAAAAGGAAAGCACTATTTGGACTTTTTAATATCATATACTAATTTTGCCTATTCTTAATTTCTTATGAAAATATACAGTGTTCTTTCACACCTGGCTTCTTTTGCTTAACACTGTAACTGTGATATTCATACACATTAAATAGCTACAGTTGCTCTTTTTCACTGATATATATATATATATCATATACATATATGTCATAATGTGAATATAACATTATTGATTATATTGTTGATTAACATTTAGCAATTATGAATGGAAATAATTTGAACACTCTTGCACATGTCTTCTGACAGACACAGGTATTCATTTCTGTTGGAGAGAATGCAGGATCACAGGGTGACAATGTTTAGCTTTAGGAGATACCAGCAAACATTTTTCCAAGTGGGTTCTACCAATTTACACTCCTATTAGAATTATATGAGAATTCTAATTACTCCACATCTTGCCAAAACATGATATTGTGACTTTTCATTTTAACCACTGTAGGCCAAAATGGGCCTGTTTTTTTTTTTTTGTCATTATCATTGTTTCATTTGGTTTACTTTCTTGGGGGCAAATTTTTAATTATTGATTCAATATCTTTAATGGCTATACATCTGTTCAGGTTTTCAATTTATTAAGTTAGTTTATGTTAAAGTATATATTGTTGCTAAACCATTTATTTAGTCTAAGTTTTTAAACTTATCATCTTAAAATGGTTCACTTGGTTCTTAAATCATAGCTAAATCTGCATTTAAAAGTTCCTTTTCAACCCCAATGTTGCTGTTTGTGCCTTTTCTCCTTGACTAATCTTGTCTGTTTTCCATTATCTCAGTCATTGTGAAAAGAACCGTAATTTAGGTTTTGGTAAATCCTCTCTTATTTCTTTGTTTGCTATACATCCATTTCACACTTATTTTTTTTTTTTGAAGGTTGTGCTTCACATGATTACTTTACTTGGCTATTCTTTTTTAACTTTTTTAAAATTTTGTTATCATTAATCTACAATTACATGAAGAACATTATGTTTCCTAGACTCTCCCCTATCCCAAGTCCCTCCCACAAACCCCATTAGAGTCACTGTCCATCAGCAGAGTAAGATACTGTGGAATAACTACTTGTCTTCTCTGTGTTGCACAGCCCTCCCATTTCCCCCATACCCCACATTATATGTGCTAATCATAATACCACCTTTCTTCTTCCCAGCCCTTATCCCACCCTACCCTCCCATTCTCCCAAGTCTCTTTCCCTTTAGTAACTGTTAGTCCATTCTGGGGTTCGGTGATTCTGCTGCTGTTTTGTTCATTCAGTTTTTCCTTTGTTCTTATACTTCACAGATGAGTGAAATTATTTGGTATTTGTCTTTCTCCACTTGGCTTATTTCAGTGAGCATAATACCCTCTAGCTCCACCCATGTTGTTGCAAATGGTAGGATTTGTTTTCTTCTTATGGCTGAATAATATTCCATTGTGTATATGTACCACATCTTTATCCATTCATCTGCTGATGGACACTTAGGTTGCTTCCATTTCTTGGCTATTGTAAATAGTGCTGCGATAAACACAGGGTTGCATCTGTCTTCTTCAAACTGTAGTGCTGCACTCCTAGGGTAAAATTAGTAGCAGTGAAATTCCTGGGTCAAATGGTAAGTCTATTTTGAGAATTTTGAGGAACCTCCATACTGCTTTCCACAATGAACTAATTTACATTCCCACCTGCAGTGTAGGAGGGTCCCCTTTCTCCACAACCTTGCCAACATTTGTTGTTTGTCTTTTGGATGGGAGACATCCTTACTGGTGTGAGGTGATATCTCATTGTGCTCTTAATTGGAATTTTTCTGATAACTAGCTATGTGGAGCATCTTTTCATGTGTCTGTTGGCCATCTGAATTTCTTCTTTGGAGAACTGTCTGTTCAGCTCCTCTGCTCATTTTTTAATTGGATTATTTGCTTTTTGTTTGTTGAGCTCTGTGAGCTCTATATGTATTTTGGATGTCAACCCTTTATTGGATCTGTCATTTACAAATATATTCTCCCATACTGTAGGGTACCTTTTTGTTCTATTGATGGTGCCCTTTGCTGTACAGAAGCTTTTCAGCTTGATATAGTCCTACTTGTTCATTTTTGCTTTTGTTTTCCTTGCCTGGGGAGATACATTCATGAAGAAGTCAGTAATGTTTATGTCCAAGAGATTTTTGTCTATGTTTTTTTCTAAGAGTTTTATGGTTTCATGACTTACATTCAGATCTTTGATCCATTTGGAATTTACTGTTGTGTATAGGGTTAGATAGTGATCCAGTTTCATTCTCTTACATGTAGCTGTCCAGTTTTGCCAGCACCAACTGTTGAAGAAACTTTCATTTCCCCATTGTATGTCCATGGCTCCTTTATCGAATATTAATTGACCATATATGTTTGGGTTAATGTCTGGAGTCTCTAATCTGTTCCACTGGTCTATGGCTCTGTTCTTGTGCCAGTACCAAATTGTCTTGATTACTGTGGCTTTGTAGTAGAGCTTGAACTTGGGCAGCAAGATCCCGCCCACTTTATTCTTCTTTCTCAGGATTGCTTTGGCTATTCGGGGTCTTTGGTGTTTCCATATGAATTTTTGAACTATTTGTTCCAGTTTGTTGAAGAATGTTGTTGGTAATTTGATAGTGATTGCATCAAATCTGTATATTGCTTTGGACAGGATGGCCATTTTGACGATATTAATTCTTCCTAGCCAGTAGTATGGGATGAACCTCCATTTGTTAGTGTTCTCTTTAATTTCTCTTAAGAGTGCCTCACACATTTTCAGAGTATAGGTCTTTCACTTCCTTGGTAAGGTTTATTCCTAAGTATTTTATTCTTTTTGATGCAATTGTGAATGGAATTGTTTTCCTGATTTCTCTTTCTATTAGTTCCTTGTTAGTGTATAGGAAAGCTATAGATTTCTGTGTGTTAATTTTGTATCCTGCAACTTTGCTGTATTCTGATATCAGTTCTAGTAGTTTTGGAGTGGAGTCTTTAGGGTTTTTTTATGTACAATATCATGTCATCTGCAAATGGTGACAGTTTAACTTCTTCTTTACCAATCTGGATTCCTTGTATTTCTTTGTTTTGTCTAATTGTCATGACTAGGACCTTCAGTACTATTTTAAATAACAGTGGGGAGAGTGGGCATCCCTGTCTTGTTCCCGATCTCAGAGGAAAAGCTTTTAGCTTCTCGCTGTTCGGTATGATGTTGGCTGTGGGTTTATCATATATAGCCTTTATTATGTTGAGGTACTTGCTCTCTATGCCCATTTTGCTGAGAGTTTTTATCTTGAATGGATGTTGAATTTTGTCAAATGCTTTTTCAGCATCTATGGAGATGATCATGTGGTTTTTGTCTTTCTTTTTGTTGATGTGGTGGATGATGTTGATGGACTTTTGAATGTTGTGCCATCCTTGCATCCCTGGGATGAATCCCACTTGGTCGTGGTGTATGATCCTTTTGATATATTTTTGAATTCGGTTTGCTAATATTTCGTTGAGTATTTTTGCATCTACATTCATCAGGGATATTGGTCTGTAATTTTCTTTTTTTGTGGTGTCTTTGCCTGGTTTTGGTATTAGGGTGATGTTGGCTTCATAGAATGAGTTTGGGAGTATTCCCTCCTCTTCTATTTTTTGGAAAACTTTAAGGAGAATGGTTATTATATCTTCTGTGTATGTCTGATAAAATTCTGAGTTAAATCCAAGGGTTTTTTTTCTTGGGTACTTCTTTGATTACCACTTCAATTTCTTTGCTGGTAATTGGTTTGTTCAGATTTTGTGTTTCTTCCTTTGTCAGTCTTGGAAGGTTGTATTTTCCTAGGAAGTTGTCCATTTCTTCTAGGTTTTCCAGCTTCTTAGCATATAGGTTTTCATAGTAGTCTCTAATAATTCTTTGTATTTCTGTTGGGTCCGTCATGATGTTTCCTTTCTCGTTTCTGATTTTGTTGATGTGTGTTGATTCTCTTTTTCTCTTAATAAGTCTAAATAGAGGCTTATCTATTTTGTTTATTTTCTCAATGAACCAGCTCTTGGTTTTTCATTGTTTTTTCTATTGTTTTATTCTTCTCAATTTTGTTTATTTCTTCTCTGATCTTTATTATGTCCCTACTTCTGCTGACTTTAGGCCTCATTTGTTCTTCTTTTTCCAATTTTGATCATTGTGACATTAGACTATTTATTTGGGATTGTTCTTCCTTCTTTAAAATATGCCTGAATTGTTATATACTTTCCTCTTAAGACTGCTTTCGCTGAGTCCCACAAAACTTGGGGCTTTATGTTGTTGTTATCATTCATTTCCATATATTGCTGGATCTCCATTTTAATTTGATTGTTGATCCATTGACTATTTAGAAGTGTGTTGTTAAGCCTCCATGTGTTTGTGAGCCTTTTTGCATTCTTTGTATAATTTATTTCCAGTTTTGTACCTTTGTGGTCTGAGAAGTTGGTTGGTAGGATTTCAATCTTTTGGAATTTACTGAGGCTCTTTTTGTGGCCTAGTATGTGGTCTATTCTGGAGAATGTTCCATGTGCTCTTGAGAAGAATGTGTATCCTGTTGTTTTTGGATGTAGAATTCTGTAGATGTCTATTAGGTCCATCTGTTCTAGTGTGTTGTTCAGTGCCTCTGTGTCCTTACTTATTTTTTGTCTGGTGGATCTGTCCTTTGGAGTGAGTGGTGTGTTGAAGTCTCCTAGAAAGAATGCATTGCATTCTATTTCCTCCTTTAGTTCTCTTAGTATTTGTTTCACATATGTCAGTGCTCCTGTGTTGGGTGCATATATATTTATAATGGTTATACCCTCTTGTTGGACTGGCCCCTTTATCATTATGTAATGTCCTTCTTTATCTCTTGTTACTTTCTTTGTTTTGAAGTCTATTTTGCCTGATACTAGTACTGCAACACCTGCTTTTTTCTCCCTATTGTTTACATGAAATATCTTTTTCCATCCCTTGACTTTTAGTCTGCACATGTCTTTGGGTTTGAGGTGAGTCTCTTGTAAACAGCATGTAGATGGGTCTTGTTTTTTTATCCATTCAGTGACTCTATGTCTTTTGATTCGTGCATTCATTCATTTACATTTAGGGTGATTATCGATAGGTATGTACTTATTGCCATTTCAGGCTTTAGATTCGTGGTTACCAATGGTTCCAGGTTACTTCCCTTACTATCTAAGAGTCTAACTTAACTCACTTAGTATGCTGTTACAACCACAAATCTAAAGGTCCTTTTCTATTTCTCCTCCTTTTTCTTCCTCCTTCATACTTTATATATTAGGTATCAAATTCTGTACTTTTTGTCTATCCCTTGATTGACTTTGGGGATAGTCAATTTAATTTTGCATTTGCCTCGCAATCAGCTGCTCCACCCTCCCTACCATGGTTTTACTACCTCTGGTTACAGCTATCCAACTCTAGGAACAGTTCCATATATAGCAGTCCCTCCAAAATAGACTGCAGAGACGATTTGTGGGAGGTAAACTCTCTCAGCTTTTGCTTATCTGGAAATTGTGTAATCCCTCCTTCAAATTTAAATGATAATCTTGCTGGATAAAGTAATCTGGCTTCCAGGCCCTTCTGCTTCATGGCATTAAATACATCATGCCACTCCCTTCTGGCCTGTAAGGTTCCTGCTGACAAGTCTGATGTTAGCCTGATGGGCTTTCCTTTGTATGTGATCTTATTTCTGCCTCTGGCTGCTTTTAACTGTCTGTCCTTATCCTTGATCTTTCCCATTTTAATTACTATGTGTCTTGGTGTTGTCTTCCTTGGGTCCCTTGTGTTGGGGTATCTGTGGATCTCCATGGCCTGACAGACTAGGTCCTTCCCAAGATTGGGGAAGTTTTCAGCAACTACCTCGTCAATGACACTTTCTATCCCTTTCTCTCTCTTCTTCTTCTTCTGGTATCCCTATAATGCGAATATTGTTCCGCTTGGATTGGTCACACAGTTCTCTCAATATTCTTTCATTTTTAGAGATCCATTTTTCTCTCTGTGCCTCAGCTTCTTTGTATTCCTCTTCTCTAGTTTCTATTTACTGTCTCCTCCACCGTATCCAACCTGCTTTTAATACCCTCCATCGTGCTCTTCAATGACTGGATCTCTGACCTGAATTCATTCCTGAGTTCTTGGATGTCTTTCCATACCTCCATTAGAATGTTGATAATTTTTATTTTGAATTCCCTTTCAGGAAGAATCACGAGGTCCATATCATTTAAGTCTTTCTCGGGAGTTGTATTAATAATTTTACTCTGGACAAGGTTCCTTTGGTGTTTCATGTTTGTATATGGCGCCCTCTAATGTCCAGAAGCTCTATTCTGGAGCTGCTCAGCTCCTGAAGCAATGTCGGGGGTTGCAGGGGTGAGGAACTGGTACCTCGGGGGAGGTAAGAGCTGTTCCCCGCCTCCTGGCTCCTGTGCCTATCTCCACTGCCTGAGCCAGTGGGTGGTCACACAGGTATGTTTTTGTCCCAGAGCAGCTGGATATGGATCCCTACTTTGCACAAGCAGCTGGAATCCCAGTCTCCCCAGGAACTCTGCCTGTATTAACTTTCCAACCCGGTAGTCATGCAAGTCTCATGAAAGCACCATGAAATGAGTTAGGTATTCAGCAGTCCCAAGCCTTCCACTCCCTCCCTGCTCTGTTTGTCTTCCTCCCGCCAGTGAGCTGGGGTGGGGGAGGGGCTCGGGTTCCGTGGAGCCACAGCTCTGGTACGTTACCCTTTTCGTTGAGGTCTGCTCTTTTCTCCATGTGTGTGCAGTCTGATGAGTCCTCTTTCCTGTTGCTCTCTCAGGATTAGTTGCAGCCAATTAAATTTTCTAATTGTATCCAGTTTTAGGAGGAAGCCTCTCTCTCTCCTCTCATGCCACCATCTTTAATCCCCTCACCCTTATCTTTTTATATCATTATTTCCATTTTTCTTTTGACACTCTTTCTTCTAATGTCCTTTCCTGACTACATAAATTGGATGTTTTAGCTCATTCATTTTCAGTCATATATTAATTTTATTATATGCAAAAAGGCTAACAATTTTCCTCTAAGAGAATACCTTTGGCTACACCCCACAGCTGTGATATGCAGTATCTTTTTTTCACTCAATTCTAAAAGTTTTTTGATTTTCATCATAATTTCTTCAATGGTTCATGAGTGGCAAGAAAGATGGTTTTAAATTTCTAAATATACATGATTTTTTGGAAGCTTAAATTCTAAGTTAATTGTACTGTGGTCCAAGAAGGTGATATGTAGGACATCAGTCTTTTGGTATTTGTTGAAACTCATGCTTTCAGGCATAGTGAGGTAACATAAATATTCTAGAAGTGCTTGAAAGAAATCTGAATTCTTAAATTGTTGGCCACAGGGTTCCATATATACATCCATTAGATCAAGATTATTAATTGTCATTCAACTCTTACTTTTTTGTTGCTTAATCTACCAATTCCTTGTAAATATGTAAAAATATTCCCTGTATGACTATAGATATGTGCATTTCCACTTGAAATTTTACTTTATATATTTTTGGACTACATTTTTAGAGACATATAAATTTGGAATGTTTATAGTTTCCTCTTTGTGTGTTACAAACAATACACAGTCATTTTTAACTTTAGTAATGTTTATTGCACTTAAATCTACTCTGTGTCATATTAATATAGCTATATCTACTTCGTTTTGGTGACTCTTTCCCTGACTCTTTCAATACCTTTGTTTTCAATCTTGTGGTTTAGGTATGTCTCTTATGGCAGCACAAAGCTAAACAACCTCTGCTTTTAAACTGGCTTTTAAATCCATCATGATTAATTTTCTGTACCAAAAAAAATATCTTTGCAAAGGTTATGATCTTTCAATTTCAGTATACCAATATTCATTCTAGTTCTTCAAAAAACCTCCCAGAACCTTCATGTCACACTTCTACCTAAAAATCTTAATTGCCTCTTTATGTTCTCAAGATTAAAATACAAATCCTTTTTCATAACGCACAAATCCATTTACAGTCTGGACCAAGCCTGTCTGACTTGCCTCATTTCCTCCTATACCTATCCATTTATAAAGACATAAAACTCTTTATTATTTTTCAGCAATGATGCTCTTTTATGCTTCCATGCCTCTGTACATGCTATCCAGATTGTGTCCATCCTCACTTACCTTGCGAAAGCAAAGTCAATGCCTTACCCTAAAAATCAGAGGGAACTAGTTGCTCTTCCTCTGTATTTTTTCTTAGCTATATATTATGAAGCTAGTCTTCATAATATTTTATTACTAACTTGTCTGAATTTCAGAACATTTAACCACACAGTTTAAACTTACAATAGCTATATTTATCCATGTTTATTATGAGGCAACTTACATTTCTTTTTTAATTTAATCACATCAAGACAAAATCATCTTGATTCAACAGATGAACAAACTAAAGTTCAAGAAGGTTAAATAGCTTGCTCAAGGTAACAAAGCCACTGAAAGGTAAAATCTGGCTGTTTGACTCCAAAACCTAAACATTTCCACTATGTAAATATTGCTTACCAATATTTACATAGATGCATATATCTTGCAACTGGAACTAAACCAAATGCTGCTGAGAAAATGTTCTTCCAAACCCATTTTAATGAAATATGACTTATAGCTGAGTTCTGAATGGTTTTTAGATATTTAAATGTACATGCAAACAAATGTTTAACCTATTTATAACTCTTCAAAAAATATTTTCTTTGTAACCTTATTTTTATCACAGCACAAATTTTTAAAATATATTTTTGTTGTAAAAGGAGATAAAAAATGAAGATTGTAATTTTACCTTGTGCAAAGGTCTTTATATTATCTATTAAAACATTTTACTTGAACTAAAAAATTTTTTGATCTTTATTAGTTTAAGAGTTAATTGACATTCAAAGTTAATGGTTCTGTGGTGAAAGCTACCTATAAAATTTCATCTTAAGACATGGTTTATACACAATAAATATTTTTACATCAATTATATATACATGAGGTTAGACACAACAACAGTTTCTCCTGAATTTATATAAGTCATGCAATTTAATTTCAGAAAAAAGTAAATATCATTACATTGATGATTATTATCAGGCTTTTAACAATCCCAATCCAGAATGCAACTAATAAAACACACACATGAAAAATTAAAAAGATTAATGGACAAAAAAGAAAATCAAGTTATTATACTGCCAAATTTCTGAAATTTTTTCTCTTCAAAATTAAGCTACAATTTTAAATAGGTAATACATTTTTCCCCCATACAAAACAATTATTTGCTTTAAAAACACATACCTCTTTCCTTGCTTACTTTGTTCAAGTAAGTCCACTTTCAACTTTATACATTGCTCTTGTGACTTCTGCAGACTCTGTTCCTTTTCAGTCATCATTTTCTGGCTCTGCTCTAATTTATCTTCTGCCTCTCTATAAAATAAAGGGTATTTTTAAATGGCTATTAAAGAGATTATTCCAGATATGCCAGGACAGTTCAACTTTAGGAATTCTATTAGTTTAAATCACTGAGTTAAGAGAAACAAATATTAATAAGAGATAGAGAAAAGGCATACTGATCACTTGTCAACTAAGAGTTTTTACAAGGAATAAAAGACTACTTCCATCAAATGATAAATATGCCTGAACAGCTTTTATCCTATTTCATGGTCAGATACTAGAAGCATTATCATATAGTTCAGAAACTAGATAAGAATGACTATTATCACCACTATATCCAATGATTTTTCTGACAGTTACAAAAGCAAAAATGAAAAAGTAGTAAGTATAAATATTGGAAAAGAAAAGACAGGTTTTTTTTCCTGATAATATCATTAGCTACCTAGAAAGTGTAGTGAGTCAAAATGAAAAATTACCAGAATTAATAAAAGGGTATGACAAATAGTCCAGTTACAATATAATTATACAAAAGCTGTAGCCTTCCTATATATTACCAATGAATAGAACAAGAACAAATTCACAACAACCAATGTAGTCCAAAAATATATAAAGTAAAATTTCAAGTGGAAATGCACATATCTATAGTCATACAGGGAATATTTTTACATATTTACAAGGAATTGGTAGATTAAGCAACAAAAAAGTAAGAGTTGAATGACAATTAATAATCTTGATCTAATGGATGTATATATGGAACCCTGTGGCCAACAATTTAAGAATTCAGATTTCTTTCAAGCACTTCTAGAATATTTATGTTACCTCACTATGCCAGAAAGCATGAGTTTCAACAAATACATAGGAATAAACTTAAAACATGCATAACAAAGAAAATTACACAATTCTGATGGTCATGAAAAATGACTTGAGCGTGCATCAGAACCATCTGACTTGTTAAAACACAGCTGGATCCCACTTCCCAAATTTTGTGATTCAGTACGTATGATAGAACCTGAGAGCTTCAATTCTAACAAGTTCCCAGGTGATACAAACACTGCTAGTCCCAAAGGCACACTTTGAGAATCACTAAAATGGAGTAATGTGCTCTATAGAATGCATATATTTCTCATTTTATTCAAAGCAGAGGGTAAATCATAAAGTGCCTAATTCTTTGAATTTTGTTTCTTCAATTCCCACTGAAGCATTAAGTATATATTACTACAGAGTGAATTCACTATATAAGTGAACTAGTTCATATTTAATAAGAGCACATAAATAAGCATCTTAGCTTGGATTTAATCTTTTTTAAAGATTAAATATATTGCATGATCCTACAGCCAAGAGGAGTTATGGTGACCTGACAACAGATTCATCAAGTTCTAAGACAGTCTATAGGCCACTGCAGATTCATTGGGGTGGAGGACAGATTTAACAAGATATATCAAAAAGTAGTAGGATATTAAAATTTGAAAGCAATAAAAAGTATATATACCTCAAAACTTTATGTTGGGCTGAAACTTCTGCTTCCAAATTTTTAATCTGTTCTTCTAAGATCAGCACATTGGCTGCCTGTTGTTGAGCAGATTCAAGCATAGAAACCTAAACAAAGGACAACTTTTAGACCACTTTCTTCAGAAAATAAATTAATCTACTTGGTCCTTAGTTTCTTTAACTATCTGATAGGTAGTTCAATAGAACTCCCCAATTACTGGTCAAATAGGAAGTACATCCTATCTATTCACTTGATCACCATTTACATAGGTACACCACCATCACAAGCCAGTCTCAGCATGTAAGCTCCTGCCATTTCCCTCAACTTAATAACCCAAGATACTGGTCAACTACTCAGGAGAAAAAATCAAATCTCTATTGATACCATCTAGGAAGATAAATTTCACATAAATTAGAAAATTAAATATAAAAGACCAAATCATAAAACATTACATAAGAAAATAATTTTACATCTTTTTATGATTTAAAACCTAATTTTAGAATACATGCTTACTATAGAGAAAACTTAGAAAATAAAGAAAACCATAATTATCTTACAATCTGGATAATAAAAACAATGTAGCAGGATAGGAATCCACAACCTAAATGGTGTCTACTGGACAGTATCAATAAGAAAACTACCCCTGAAAAAAGGTGGCATGAGTTACAAAAGAGGCATGGATGAGGTCTGGGATACAAAACCTGGGATATACTGTTGACCCTTGAACATGTGTTTGAACTGCATGGGTCCACTTATACACATATTTTTTTTCAATACATTTATCAAAAATACTTTTTTGGAGATTTGTGACAATTTGAAAAAACATTTTCTTTTCAAAAAATGTTACTTTATTGTAAGAAAACAGTATATAATACATACAACATTAATATACACGTTAACTGACTATTTACATTATTGGCAAGGCTTCCCATCAACAGTAGGCTACTGGTAGGTAAATTTTGGAGAAGTCAAAAGTTATACATGGATTTTTGACTGCATGGGGGTCTGTACCCACAACACTTCTCAAGGATGAACTATAGTTGAAAATCTCTGTTAAGTCAAATGGGGGAAAACCCCATCCAGAACATCAACTGTCAGGTGGTGGCCTACCAGAAAGAAAAAGTTTATTATCTGGAGAAATTGGACAGCAAAGGTTTAGGATTCTAGGACACTACGTAGAATGATGAGAGTGGATAAGATATTATAAATAAAG
This sequence comes from Manis javanica, assembly GCF_040802235.1. Lineage (NCBI taxonomy): Eukaryota > Metazoa > Chordata > Mammalia > Pholidota > Manidae > Manis > Manis javanica. The sequence continues at coordinate 78,978,576 of NC_133159.1, read as the reverse complement.
GGATCAATACAAAATAGTCAGCTTCTAGCTTCCTACTCCATCTAAATTTGGGCTATCCCACAGATGGGAAACTAAGGATTTTTTTGCTGGAGAAACTCAACAGCTCCAAAGAAAAACAACTCACATACTGACATTGGATAGGGAACTATGGGAGTTTCCCTACAAAAGAACTATCTCCTCAACCATCACCAACAAATGAGGCCCATTAGATAACAAACTCCACATTTGCATACAGAGCTTCCAAACAGCATGTAAGTGCCTTTCCCTAAAATATAAACAGCTAAAATACTAACATCTGATAAAAGCTTCTAACATGAAAGCCAGAGGCCAAAACAAAAGAAAAAAGCAACTAGCAGCAACACAAGCACACACACACAAAAAAATTATTACATCTTTAGAGAGCTAATAGAGGATATACTGCACCAAGATATTATTAAATACGAAATAATCAAATAACATGAAAAAGCTCTCGAAATGAAAAAAATATGGCAGCCAAATGAAAGATTCAATAGAAATTTGGATAATGCTGAGAAAATCTCCTAAAGAAGAGTAACAGGAAGACAGGGAGATGGAAAATAACAGAAAAAGACTTAGAAGATTGAGAGGACCAATCCAGGGGATCCAAAATTCACCAACTAGGAAACACAGAAGAAAACAAAGAGATGAAATTGATCAGAGGTTACATAAGAAAAATTTCCAGGACCAAAGGGTACAAGATTCCAGCCTCAAAGGGTCCTCATGTACCCAGCACAATGAATAAAAGGTCTACTCAAAGACAAATCATTGTGAACTTTTAAAACACCAAGAGGGAAGATCCTAAAAACTATCATAAATGGAAAAAAAAGATAACATGCTAAGAGAGATTCACAGTGGTATTAGGCTTTTCAGAGAAGCACTAGAGAATAGAAGAAAGTAAAATCATAAAAGTTTTGAGTTAAAATATTTTTTGACCTATTTTTTCAAATAATATTTTTAAAGCGGGAGAAATTAAGACATTTCAGACAGGCAGGGACTGGAAAATAATATCAAATTAAAGAAAGTACACCACAAAAGAAGACATGAGATCCAGAAATCAGTAGATTCAACCTAGAATCACATCAGAGAGAAGTCCAAGGAGAGCAGCTGAATAGCAGGCCTGCAACACAGTAAGCTCAGAAAAAGCAGAATGTCAGGCTCCAGAAGTGTAATTACAAACACTGCCAAATGGTAAATTATGAATTTGATAGGTACAATAAGGAATATCAGCAAAAGATTTCCAACGATGGCATATATATGCAACAGTAAAACCTGAGGTCTGCCCTAGAAAAGGTAGTTGCCCTAAAAAAATATATTATTAACTTATCAATTTAGAAATTGCTGAGATGGCAAGTAAAATACAAATGATGTCTTTTTCTTATAGTTATTAATAAAACTTTTACTATCTCTTTGACTTTAGCCTCTAGGACTTAAAAGATAGCTATAGTATTTTGATAAAATTAAAAAATAAACAGAAAAAGTGAACAAATTATAAAGAAATCTAAACAACAAGCTGAAAAAAAAACTCATGAGAAATCAAGAAAAACAAATATTGTTTCCTCAAAAAAAATAAAGAATGTAGAAAAAAATCAGTACAATACTGAATGTAGACAGAGTGCAATAAATGACTGAAAAAATGTCTTTGCTGTGATTTATTTGGTCAGCCTAGAAATCTATCCTAGAAATAATCCCAAACACCAAAAAAGTTTATGTTCATTGCAGCATTTTTTACTCGTTAGACTGTACTCATCCCCAATAGCACTTCTTTGTTTTTTTTGAAAAATAAAGACCTCCCATAAATCTGCTACTTAAAACAATATGTCTATAATAATAAATAATGAAAGCCTCATTACAACCTTCTGATCCCTCTCAAAGTTATCAACAATAATGTGGAGCATAGTTGTTCTGTCCTTATATATGTCACACATTATGTCTATATATATATATAACATACACTTTGAATAAAAAGCAAAGCTTGAATCATTACGTGTGTGTTGCTCTGTAATGTTTTCTTACCACCAAGTATAGAAGGCAACAGTTTTTGAGTGCTATATGCAGACACTATTCTATCATTTAAACTTCACAAAGTTCCAAAAAAGCCAAACAACTTTATATCTTAGTACTGGTAAGTTTACCTCAAAAAAAAAAAATAGCTTTGTAGTAATCCATTATATCAATATATCATAAATTTACTTTATCAACCTTCTATTATTAAACAGTTTGTTTTCTAGTTTTTGATATAATACCAAGCATAGAGCAAAAAATAAGAAACCACTTTAATAGAGGAATTATTAAATTATGCTATAAACACATAAAGAAACATACTGCTGCGATTAAAAAATGATTATTGGAAAAGCTGGGTAAATGCTCAGAAAACACTTAGAGTATGTATTAAGTAAAAAATGCAGGAAAAAAGAAACTATTGAATTTGGATTTAACTGTAATACTCCAATAAGATAGCTTCTAAAATGTGGAAATCGGGTGATCTTCCTTCCTTTTCTTTTTCCTATTTTTAAAGTTTTTAACAATGAAAATGTATCATCTTAAAAAGCAAGATAAATAAGCTAGATAAAACCGCACAAAACCTATCTTAAGATCTTGAGAAGCTCTGACTTATCTAAATAAACACATTATACAAGTTCCTTAAATCATTTTCAGATATTAAATTCACAAAGTTGATTCTACAACATATCTAAATAAACACATTACAATAATGAATGTAGACAGAGTGCAATAAATGACTGAAAAAATAACTAGGTTATTAAACCTAGTCTCCTAATGTTCCCACGTGCATGTTATACAAGTTCCCCTAAATCATTTTCAGATATTAAATTCACATAAAGTTGATTCTACATTGATAAAATCATTATACATAACACCTTAAGGCAATACAAAGAATATTTTTCCAATTATAAACCTTAAAATGATTGCGATTATTTTTTGTAGGCATAGTCACCACTTCAAATAACATACTTTCACTCTTGATTGTGTTAATTCAAAGTGGGCAGACTCTACTTTAGTCATTAAAGAATGGTTCTGTGAGACCAAACAAGCATTCTGTTGCCTCAGTTTATTAAGTTTCTCGAGAAGACTCTTTATCTCCTGTTCCATGGAAGTACATGAAAAAGACATCTGAAAAATGAAAAGAACAATCTATTTTGGATTATTTCATTAAGCATTGCATGAAACTAATGGAAAATGATGAACTACCAATAAAACAAAACAACTAAGTAGCTTGGAAAATGAATTAAGATATTTAGTGAGTTTTGGTGAGGATCTGTGGGACAACCAGCACTCTCCACGTGTACATAACTAATACAGCTTCAAAACAAGAGTACACTTTGGAAAAGCTCTTGGTATTATTCAATAAAGGTAAACATGATGAGGCTCAACAAAATTACTCCTGGGTATAAATCTGATACAAACTTTCATACTTTTGCACCTGAAGATATAAAAATATTCATGGCTACACTGTCAATAAAAGACAATAGAAGGAAAGAAACCAAATGTCCACCAAGAATAAAATGGATAATGGATAATTTATTCTTTAAACTGTACAAATATTTATTTTATATTTTTTGAATATATATTTTACAATAAACTATTTTAATTTTTATGAAAGTTGAGGTTTTCAAACATGATTTTTCTAATTTTATTTTTTTGAATAAGTAATAAATTCACGCAATTCAAAAGTTAAAACTATATAAAGAAAAAGTACACACAGAAGTCTCGTTTTCATCTTTAGTAGATAGGCAACCATTTTTCTAAGTCTCTTGCTTATAAAGTTTTGTATAGCACCAAATACAGCAAAAAAATAGGAAACCATTTATATAGGAGAGTTACTAAGTTATGGTCTTATTAAACCTAGTCTCCTAATGTTCCCAGGTGCATATGTTAAGCAATACAAATTATCCACCTCCCCACTTCCTTATGCAAAAATAGCATACTATATGTATCATTCTGTACCTTTCATTTCTCACTTGAACAATATAGCCTAGCAATCTCTCCACAATCAACATAGTGAGAAACTCCATTCATTTTTTTCCCTCAGCTGCTGTTTCCACTGCCTGTTTATTCAACCAATCCCTTATTACTGGATAATTGAGTTACTTCTAATCTGTTATGACAAACAATGCCTGGTTTTGTACTTATGCAGGTATACCTGTAGTTTTCTAGAAATGGGATTTCCAAGTCAAGGGTAAAAGCATTTATGATTTTAGGAAACATTACCCAATACACCTCCTAAGGGTTGTATCATTTTCCTACCATCAAAGTAGGAATGCCTACTTCCCCCTAATTTCATATACAAAGTAAAGCATCAAGCAACTGGATGTTTAACAACCTGATAGGTAAGAAGTGGTACCTAACAATAGTTTCATTTTGAACTACTCTTATTATGAGTAAGACTGAACACCTTTTATTTGTTTTAAGATATTTTAATTTCCTTTCTCATAAATGCTTTTTGACAAGTTTTCTACTGGGTTATTGGTCTTTTTTTTAAGAGCTCTTTATATGTAGAAGAAATTACCTTTTTATCTTTAATAGGCATGATCAATATTTTTCCCCTCCAACTTGTCATTTGTCTTTTGATTTTGCTTAGGATAAAACACAATGATTTCAACTAAGGCATACACATAATAAAAAACAATCAGCAATCTGAATTAGGATAGAGATCAAATTTCCCAGTTACATAATCTTTATAGGCATGAAATTTGAATTCATTTTCTAAAATGTAGGCTCAGATACATTTACATAATGCATCTGTATCAGATCCTTAACAAAGAGAAAACCTCTCAATTTTCTGCTTTCTGAAGTGGAAGAGCAAATTTTTATCCAAAAAAAATTATGACATGCATATGCAACACATATGCAAGTTGTCAGTGGGATAACAAAGAACAGGAAGAAGAGAGCAGAAAGGGAGATTAAGGGGTTGAGTAAAGAAGAGGGGTAAACACAGGGAAACAGATAAGGTGATTGAGTAAGAAAGGTCAGGGAGAGAGAGTTTCATACCAGGGAAGATGTCTAAGATCATCCATAAAACTTAGGGGTAATGAAAAGATAACAGTGCCATGCTGTCACATAGCTCTTGATCCAGGTTAAACAGTAAGTATGCTTTAACCACTTAATAAGCAACTGATTAGCTATCATGTACACGGTATAGTGCTAAGATCAAGGGTGTTAGAAAACACATTTATTGCAAAAAGGTAGTAAATATAGAAGCTTTAAAATAGAGTAATACACCAAAATAATTACTATCTTATTAGTATGCAACAAGAACCATCATATTTAAATACAAAAAAGGCTGGAACGCTATACTAGGATTATGGAAAACAGGAATAAGGCATTTAAAGAAAAAACTCAAAATGTATTTAAGTAGACAGGCCTAAAAACAATAACCTTATCTCTTGGCTTTTTTTGGAAATCAGTACTGCTACTGGACATTTTACCATCTTTCTTATAGGGTGAATAATTCAAAAGTCCAAGTTGGCTAGGTTGAGAAAGATCTTCAAGAATGAGCCTTTGAGAGCTTGAGAGATTAGAGGCATAATCGGAATTTTCACTTGGACTAACACTAGAGAAAAAAACAAAAAATACATTTTAGCTCTTAGTACATTAGTTATTCACTTCAAATTTCTAAACATTAAATAAGAAATAAAGAAAAGCACCTGAAATAGTGCTAGAAATCATATTCACAGTTAAGACGTAAAGCAACATTTCAACAAAATTTTTAAATAAACCAGAATTAATTTTAAACTAACAATCTATGTATTTCTCAAGCCTCTAGGTGAGGATTGCTTAAATTCAAAAAAAACAGTCATAATAATAAGAGATTAATTAAGCTGGAGATTCTGGGAATAAAAGATGGTGGTACAGGAAGGCAAGGCAAAAACCTACTCCCAAAATCACATAGAACATGAAAATACAACTAGGCCTAAAATCGAACTGAAGACACAGAACGAACCACCTACATCTGGGGAAGAGAAGACCCTACAGAAAAGGGTACGGTGACAAAGCCACAATCCAGGGAGATGAAAGCCCTCCCTCAACCCCAGTCCACAAGCAGGAGGAAGAGGAATAGAGCAGAGAGGGAGTAGAAGCCCAGGACCCTAAACACCTGGCCCTGGAGATCTGCTCAGGGAACACAAGCCTGCTTTGCATGGTGCCTGGTGATTGGTGGGCCTGGCTGAGATCCCAGCTGCCTGTGGAGAACAGGCATGCTCTATACCAGCCCCCTTGAGAAAGAAAGCAGAGAGGGCAGTTTGAAAGACTTCCCAGCAGTGAAAGGGCTGCCATAGGGGCAAGGAGTGCACAGTGCTGTTTAGGAGAAAAGTGAGGTGGACAATACCTCCCCAGCCTGCCTTCAGGCCCCCACTGGCAACACAGCCTGGAGACTCCTCGCAGTGGCATGCAGCCTGCCAGCTGGCAGTGAAACCAAACTTTACTCTTAGGTAGGCAGGGTGAGAACCCCCAGCCTGCTCAGCCCTATTTTGGGCAAGCCAGGGAGCTGAGTGCAACAGTCAGCTCTTTCCTCCCAGCAGATAACAGTCCTGTTTGTCATTGCCCCTACCACAGCAGCAGGCTGGGTGGAGGGCAGCTCCACCTACTAGCGGCTCCAGAGAGTATTCTCCCCGCTTCCATGATCAGATACTGGCCCACACAGCCCTCCTGAAATCAGAACAAGAGCAAGGCAGACAGGCAACACACCCAGAGCATGCAAACACCTGGGGCTCCCACCCAGGAAATTGAGCTTCTGGGCACTAGAGGGCACTGCCTACACAAATCTACTATCCTATAAGAAACACTAAAAAAATGAGGAGACAGGAACTTGGCCCAAACAAAAATTCAACAACAAAAAACAGAAACAGGGTTTAGTGAAACTGAAATCACCAATATTCTTGATAAAGATTTCAAAATAAAAGTCATAAACATGAGCCAAGATGGCGGCGTGAGTATGACAGTGGTAATCTCCTCCCAAAAACATATGTATTTTTGAAAATACAACAAATACAACTATCCCAAAAAGAGAGACCAGAAGACACAGGACAACAGCCAGACTACATCCACACCTGCGAGAACCCAGCGCCTGGTGAAAGGAGTAAGATACAAGCCGCAGCCCGGCGGGACCTGAGGCCCCTCACACCAGCTCCCAGCGGGAGGAGAGGAGTCGGAGCGGGGAGGGAGAGGGAGCCCAAGACTGCTAAAAACCCAGCCCCAGCCATCCACACCAGAGCGCAGACACAGTGCGTGTGTGGGGTGCTGGAAACTAGGGGAGCAGGACAGTAAGACCTCTGAGCAGGTCTGGAAGCCGGTGCCCTGGGGACAAAGAAAAGCGAGTGCTTTTTGAAAGTCTTAAAGGGACAGGGATCCCACAGCTGGACAGAAGCATCCCGGGCCACAGTCCAGCAGCTGGAAATTCCAGGGAACTCCGGGCGTACTAACCTCCTGTCAACAGCTCTGAGACCCCTCACGGAGGTAAACAGCCAAACAGCCCCCCATCCATTACCCCTCCAGGGCCCCGCCATAGCAGACTAGCAGCCTGAGGCTGGCCATACACACAGCAAGGGAGCTTCCTCCATACCAGCCAGGCAAGATACAGAGACCCAGTCCACACGCAATTGCCAAACACAAGCCACTAGGTGTCGCAGTTGTCCCAGTAAAGAAAGGCCAGGAGAGTGAAGAAAAAGTCTAGGCTCTCCCACCTGACAGAAGCATCAATAGCATACAACTGCACCTATCAAAAGGCAAAAAAATTTGATCCAGACAAGACTAACCCAGACAGCTTCGACATCTTCTACAACTTCCCCTGAGAAGGAACCTGGGGAGATAGATTTACCCAGTTCTCCTGAAAAAGAATTCAAAACAAAAGTCATAACCATGCTGATGGTCTTGCAGAGAAATATGCAAGAACTAGGGAGGCAGAATACAGAAATAAAACAATCTCTGGAAGGACTTCAAAGCAGAATGTACGAGATGCAAGAGACCATTAATTGACTAGAAAACAGAGAACAGGAACACAGAGAAGCTGATGCAGAGAGAGATAAAAGGATCTCCAGGAATGAAAGAATTTTTTTCTTTTTTTTTTTTTTAGATAAGTATTTTTTAATGAAGGGTAGTTGACACACAGTATTACATTAGTTTCAGGTGTACAACACAGTGATTCAACATTTATATACACGATAATTCTAGGCACCAGCTATCACCATACCAAGTTGTTACAATATTTTGACTATATTCCTTATGCTATACATTACATCCCGGTTACTTATTTATTTTACAATTGGAAGTGTGTACTTTTTTTGTGTGTGTGTGTGAGGGCATCTCTCATATTTACTGATCAAATGGTTGTTAACCACAATAAAATTCTGTATAGGGGAGTCAATGCTCAATGCACAATCATTAATCCACCCCCAAGCCTAATTTTCATCAGTCTCCAATCTTCTGAAGCATAACGAACAAGTTCTTAAATGGAGAAGAAATTCTTACATAGTGAATAAGTTACATGGTGAACATTACAAGGGCAGTCATCACAGCAGCTTTTGGTTTTGATCATGCATTATGAACTATAAACAGTCAGTTCAAATATGAATATTCATTTGATTTTTATACTTGATTTATATGTGGATACCACATTTCTCTCTTTATTATTATTATTTTTAATAAAATGCTGAAGTGATAGGTAGATACAAGACAAAGGTAGAAAACAGTTTAGTGTTGTAAGAGAGCAAATGTAGATGATCAGGTGTGTGCCTGTAGACTATGTGTTAATCCAAGCTAGACAAGGGCAATAAAACATCCACGGATGCAGATTTCTCTCAGAATAGGGGGGAGGAGGTTCTAAGCCTCACCTCTGTTGATCCCCATTTTCTCACCTGATGGCCCCCCTGCGACTGTGCCTGTCTTAGGTTGTTCCTCCCTTGAGGAATCTTACCCGTCTCTGGCTAACCAGTCATCTTCCAGGGCCATACAGGGAAATGTAAAGTTGGTAAGTGAGAGAGAAGCCTTATTGTTCGAAAAAGTTAGCTTTTTACTTCTTTGCATATTTTATGCCCTGTGGCTTCTATGCCCAGCATTTGTCATGAGGTGTCTTTACCACTTGGGAGAATTATGATACTCGGTAAATTCGATATGAGGCACGAATTCGACTTAAGGGTTATAATTAGGAAGGAAGAAGAAAAGCTATAGAAGTAGCAGGCAGAAGAAAACCTGGGAAGATTGATTATTTCTTTGACATACATTCTTGTAGAGTAACTTCAGCATGTATAGGTTTTAAACTACTAATTAAATTGCACACACACATTAATATAATAGGAGTACAGTTACGTAACCAAAGCATACCTGTAATTACCAGACATCTCCAGTGAAACCAAGAAAACCAGTTAGGCACCTTAGGCATTTGTGAAAACTTATCTATAATATGGTGGATATTGTCCAACTGAACTTGAACAGTCTGAGAGAAATAAGACAAATTAAAACAACCCATTCCTGGGGACTGTTCACATCCCATATGTTCTTTTAACAGTAAATAGTCTGTAGTTGTAAGATTTTGGAGCGCTACAATTTGCACTTCTAATTCTTGGTTGAGTTCCAACAGTTTAGATCCAGTCAAATTTGTTGTTTTGCTGTATGCACAGGCCAGCTTAGATATCTCCTTCATTCCCATGGCAAGTCCAGGAACTGGTGGGATGAGTGCATCTACACCTGTAGCAGTGCATGGATCTTTGTTGGGGTTTTTTGATGGTCATCTTCTGGCATGAGTCTTCCTGAGAGTGCTGATGTTGGAAGTTCTTTTTCATATCGTATCTTAGTTCATTTTCGGGGTAGCCAAATTAGGCTTTGATCCTCTGTATAAACACAAACAGACCCGTTGCCTACACTTTTATATGCCCTTTATATCATTGTGTAGAACTCATTGGAGGTCACCACACAGGAACTGCTTTTTTTTTAATGATTAATCTACACTTACATGATGAATATTTTGTTTACTAGGCTTTCCCCTATACCAGGTCCCCCCTATATGCCCCTTTACAGTCACTGTCCATCAGCATAGCAAAATGTTGTAGAGTCACTACTTGTCTTCTCTGTGTTGTACAGCCCTCCCCTTTCTCCCACCCCCATGCATGCTAATCTTAATATCCCCCTTTTTCTCCCCCTCCGTTATCCCTCCCTACCTACCCATCGTCCCCAGTCCCTTTCCCTTTGGTACCTGTTAGTCCATTCTTGAGTTCTGTGATTCTGCTGCTATTTTTTCATTCAGTTTTTCCTTTGTACTTATACTCCACAGATGAGTGAAATCATTTGGTATTTCTCTTTCTCTGCTTGGCTTGTTTCACTGAGCATAATACCCTCCAGTTCCATCCATGTTGTTGCCAATGGTAGGATTTGCCCTTTTCTTATGGCTGAGTAGTATTCCATTGTGTATATGTACCATATCTTCTTTATCCATTCATCTATCGATGGACATTTAGGTTGCTTCCAATTCTTGGCTATTGTAAATAGTGCTGCGATAAACATAGGGGTGCAGTGGTCTTTCACATACTTGATTGCTGCATTCTTAGGGTAAATGCCTAGGAGTGGAATTCCTGGGTCAAATGGTAAGTCTATTTTGAGCATTTTGATGAACCTCCAAACTGCTTTCCACAATGGTTGAACTAATTTACATTCCCACCAGCAGTGTAGGAGGGTACTTGTTGTTTGTCTTTTGGATGACAACCATCCTTACTGGTGTGAGGTGATACCTCATTGTAGTTTTAATTTGCATTTCTCTGATAATTAGCGATGCGGAGCATCTTTTCATGTGTCTGTTGGCCATCTGTATTTCTTTTCTGGAGAACCATCTGTTCAGTTCCTCTGCCCATTTTTTAATTGGGTTATTTGTTTTTTGTTTGTTGAGGTGTGTGAGCTCTTTATATATTCTGGACATCAAGCCTTTATCGGATGTGTCATTTTCAAATATATTCTCCCATACTGTAGGGTTCCTTTTTGTTCTATTGATGGTGTCTTTTGCTGTACAGAAGCTTTTCAGCTTAATGTAGTGCCCCTTGTTCATTTTTGCTGTTGTTTTCCTTGCCCGGGGAGATATGTTCAAGAAGACGTCACTCATGTTTATGTCTAAGAGGTTTTTGCCTATGTTTTTTTCCAAGAGTTTAATGGTTTCATGACTTACATTCAGGTCTTTGATCCATTTTGAGTTTACTTTTGTATATGGGGTTAGACAATGGTCCAGTTTCATTCTCCTACATGTAGCTGCCAGCATCATCTGTTGAAGAGACTGTCATTTCACCACTGTATGTCCATGGCTCCTTTATCAAATATTAATTGACCATATATGTCTGGGTTAATGTATGGATTCTCTAGTCTGTTCCATTGGCCTGTGGCTCTGTTCTTGTGCCAGTACCAAATTGTCTTGATTACTATGGCTTTATAATAGAGCTTGAAGTTGGGGAGTGAGATCCCCCCCCACTTTATTCTTCTTTCTCAGGATTGCTTTGGCTATTCGGGGTCTTTGGTGTTTCCATATGAATTTTTGAATTATTTGTTCCAGTTCATTGAAGAATGTTGCTGGTAGTTTCATAGGGATTGCATCAAATCTGTATATTGCTTTGGGCAGGATGGCCATTCTGACGATATTAATTCTTCCTAGCCATGAGCATGGGATGCGTATGCATCTGTTAGTGTCCCCTTTAATTTCTCTTAAGAGTGACTTGTAGTTTTCAGAGTATAAATCTTTCACTTCCTTGGTTAGGTTTATTCCTAGCTTTTTATTTTTTTTTAATGCAATTGTGAATGGAGTTGTTTTCCTGATTTCTCTTTCTATTGGATCATTGTTAGTGTATAGGAAAGCCACAGATTTCTCTGTGTTGATTTTGTATCCTGCAACTTTGCTGTATTCCGATATCAGTTCTAGTAGTTTTGGGGTGGAGTCTTTAGGGTTTTTTATGTACAGTATCATGTCATCTGCAAATACTGACAGTTTAACTTCTTCTTTACCAATCTGGATTCCTTGTATTTCTTTGTTTTGTCTGATTGCCGTGGCTAGGACCTCCAGTACTATGTTAAATAACAGTGGGGAGAGTGGGCATCCCTGTCTAGTTCCCGATCTCATAGGAAAAGCTTTCAGCTTCTCGCTGTTCAGTATGTTGGCTGTGGGTTTTTCATAGATGGCCTTTATTATGTTGAGGTACTTGCCCTCTATTTCCATTTTGCTGAGAGTTTTTATCATGAATGGATGTTGAATTTTGTCGAACGCTTTTTCAGCATCTATGGAGATGATCATGTGGTTTCTGTCTTTCTTTTTGTTGATGTGGTGGATGATGTTGATGGACTTTTGAATGTTGTGCCATCCTTGCATTACTGGGATGAATCCCACTTGGTCATGGTGTACGATCCTTTTGATGTATTTTTTAATTTGGTTTGCTAATATTTTGTTGAGTATTTTTGCATCTACGTTCATCAGGGATATTGGTCTGTAATTTTCTTTTTTGGTGGTTTTTTTTCTTTTCCTGGTTTTGGTATTAGGGTGATGTTGGCTTCATAGAATGAGTTTGGGAGTATCCCCTCCTATTCTATTTCTTGGAAAACTTTAAGGAGAATGGGTATTATGTCTTCCCTGTATGTCTGATAAAATTCTGAGGTAAATCCATCTGGCCCGGGGGTTTTGTTCTCTGGTAGTTTTTTGATAACCGCTTCAATTTCGTTGCTGGTAATTGGTCTGTTTAGATTTTCTGTTTCTTTCTGGGTCAGTCTTGGGAGGTTGTATTTTTCTAGGAAGTTCTCCATTTCTCCTAGGTTTCCCAGCTTGTTAGCATATAGGTTTTCATAGTATTCTCTAATAATTCTTTGTATTTCTGTGGGGTCTATCGTGATTTTTCCTTTCTCGTTTCTGATACTGTTGATTTGTGTTGACTCTCTTTTCCTCTTAATAAGTCAGGCTAGAGGCTTGTCTATTTTGTTTATTTTCTTGAAGAACCAGCTCTTGGTTTCATTGATTTTTGCTATTGTTTTATTCTTCTAAATTTTATTTATTTCTTCTCTGTCTTTATTATGTCCCTCCTTCTGCTGCCCTGAGGACTCATTTGTTCTTCTTTTTCCAATTTTGATAATTGTTACATTAGACCATTCATTTGGGATTGTTCTTCCTTTCCTCTAAAACTGCTTTTGCTGTATCCCACAGTAGTTGGAGCTTTGTGTTGTTGTTGTCGTTTGTTTCCATATATTTCTGGATCTCCATTTTGATTTGGTCATTGATCCATTGATTATTTAAGAGTGTGTTGTTAAGCCTCCATGTGTTTGTGAGCCTTTTTGCTTTTTTTGTACAGTTTATTTCTAGTTTTATGCCTTTGTGGTCTGAAAAGTTGGTTGGTAGGATTTCAATCTTTTGGAATTTACTGAGGCTCTTTTTGTGGCCTAGCATGTGGTCTATTCTGGAGAATGTTCCATGTGCTCTTGAGAAGAATGTGTATCCTGTTGCTTTTGGATGTAGAGTTCTGTAGATGTCTATTAGGTCCATCTGTTCTAGTGTGTTGTTCAGTGCCTCTGTGTCCTTACTTATTTTCTCTCTGGTGGATCTGTCCTTTGGTGTGAGTGGAGTGTTGAAGTCTCCCAAAATGAATGCATTGCATTCTGTTTCTTCCTTTAATTCTGTTAGTATTTGTTTCACATATGTTGGTGCTCCTGTATTGGGTACATATATATTTATAATGGTTATATCCTCTTGTTGGACTGAGCCCTTTATCATTATGTAATGTCCTTCTTTATCTCTTGTTACTTTCTTTGTTTTGAAGTCTGTTTTGTCTGATACTAGTATTGCAACACCTGCTTTTTTCCCTCTGTTGTTTGCTTGAAATATCTTTTTCCATCCCTTGACTTTAAGTCTGTGCATGTCTTTGGGTTTAAGGTGAGTCTCTTGTATGGATGGATCTTGCTTTTTTATCCATTCTATTACTCTGTGTCTTTTGATTGGTGCATTCAGTCCATTTACATTTAGGGTGATTATTGAAAGGTATGAACTTATTGCCATTGCAGGCTTTAAGTTTGTGGTTACCAAAGGTTAACAACACACTTTACTATCTTACTCTCTAACTTAACTCACTTATTGAGCTATTATAAACACGGTCTGATGATTCTTTATTTCTCTCCCTTCTTATTCCTCCTCCTCCCTTCTTCATATGTTGGGTGTTTTGTTCTGTGCTCTTTTTAGGAGTGCTCCCATCTAGAGCTGTCCCTCTAAGATGCCCTGAAGAGGTGGTTTGTGGGAGGCAAATTCCCTCAACTTTTGCTTGTCTTGGAATTGCTTAATCCCTCCTTCATATTTAAATGATAATCGTGCTGTATACAGTATTCTTGGTTCGAGGCCGTTCTGTGTCATTGCATTAAGTATATCATGCCATTCTCTTCTGGCCTGTAAGGTTTCTGTTGAGAAGTCTGATGATAGCCTGATGGGTTTTCCTTTTTAGGTAACCTTTTTTTTCTCTCTGGCTGCCTTTAATACTTTGTCCTTGTCTTTGATCTTTGCCATTTTAATTATTATGTGTCTTGGTGTTGCCCTCCTTGGATCCCTTGTCATGGGATTTATGTGTAACTCTGGTCTGAGAGGCCATTTCTTCCCCTAGTTTGGGAAAGTTTCCAGCAATTATTTCTTCAAAGACACTTTCTATCCCTTTTTCTCTCTTCTTCTTCTGGTACCCCTATAATGCAGATATTGTTCCATTGCAATTGGTCACACAGTTCTCTTAAAATTGTTTCATTCCGGGGGGGCGGAGCCAACATGGCGGCGTGAGTAGGACAGTGGGAATCTCCTCCCAAAAACATATATATGATTGAAAATACAACAAATACAACTAATCCTAAAAGAGACCAGAAGACACAGGACAACAGCCTGACTACATCGACACGTGTGAGAGCCCAGCGCCTGGTGAAAGGGGTAAGATATAAGCCCTGGCCGGCGGGACCCCAGCACACCTCCCCCCATCTCCCAGCGGGAGGGAGAGGGAGCCCAGGACTGCTAAACACCCAGCCCCAGCTACCTGCACCAGAGCACAGACACAGTACATGTGTGGAGGGCTGGTAACTCAGGAAATAGGGCAGCAAGACCTCTGAGCGGGTGCCAAAGCTGATGCCCCTGTGACAAAGAAAAGCCAGTGCTCTTTGAAAGTCTTAAAGGGACAGGGATTTAACAGCTAGACGGAAACAACACAGGTCACAGCCCAGGGGCTGGAAATTACAGGGAAAACCGAGTGCACTAACCCCCCGGGCAACAGCTCTGAGACCACTCACGGAGGTAAACAGCCAAACAGCTCCCCCCCGACTGTCCATTACCCCTCCCGGCGCTGCGAAAGCAGAGAAACAGCCTAAGGCAAAACACGCCCACAGAAAGGCAGAAAGGAAAATTCCTACACTTTGGGAGGGCAAGACACAAAGACCCAGCCTACACGCAATAACCCAACACAAGCCACTAGGGGTTGCGGTTGTCCAAGTAAAGAAAGGCCAGTAGCAAGTGAAAAGTTTGGCCCTCCCAGCTGACAGTCAATAGCACCTGTCAACATGAAAAGGCAAAAAAATATGATCCAGACAAGACTAACCCAGACAGCATCAGTATCTGCTACATCTTCCCCTGAGAAGGAACCTGGGGAGATAGATTTAGCCAGCCTTCCTGAAAAAGAATTCAAAACAAAAGTCATAACCATGCTGATGGACTTGCAGAGAAATATGCAAGAACTAAGGAAGGAGAATACAGAAATAAAACAAGCTCTGGAAGGACTTCAAAACAGAATGGACAAGATGCAAGAGACCATTAATGGTCTAGAAAACAGAGAACAGGAATGCAGAGAAGCTGATGCAGAGAGAGATAAAAGGATCTCCAGGAATGAAAGAATTCTAAGAGAGCTGAGTGACCAATCGAAAAGGAACAATATACGCATTATAGGAATACCAGAAGAAGAAGAGAGAGAAAAAGGGATAGAAAGTGTCTTTGAAGAAATAATTGCCGAAAACTTTCCCAAACTAGGGGAAGAAATGGCCTCTCAGGCCACAGAGGTACACAGAACTCCCATGACAAGGGATCCAAGGGGGGCAACACCAAGACACATAATAATTA
The DNA here is from genome assembly GCF_040802235.1 of Manis javanica. Classification (NCBI taxonomy): domain Eukaryota; kingdom Metazoa; phylum Chordata; class Mammalia; order Pholidota; family Manidae; genus Manis; species Manis javanica. The sequence continues at coordinate 78,962,468 of NC_133159.1, read as the reverse complement.
AAATGGCAAAGATCAAAGACAAGGACAAAGTATTAAAGGCAGCCAGAGAGAAAAAAAAGGTTACCTACAAAGGAAAACCCATCAGGCTATCATCAGACTTCTCAACAGAAACCCTGCAGGCCAGAAGAAAATGGCATGATATACTTAATGCAATGAAACAGAAGGGCCTTGAACCAAGACTACTTTATCCAGCATGAATATCATTTAAATATGAAGGAGGGATTAAACAATTCCCAGACAAGCAAAATTTGAGGGAATTTACCTCCCACAAACCACCTCTTCAGGGCATCTTACAGGGACAGCTCTAGATGGGAGCACTCCTAAAAAGAGCACAGAACAGAACACACAACATATGAAGAAGGGAGGAGGAGAAATAAGAAGGGAGAGAAATAAAGAATCATCAGACTGTGTTTATAATAGCTCAACAAGCGAGTTAAGTTAGAGAGTAAGATAGGAAAGAAGCGAACCCTGAACCTTTGGTAACCACAAACTTAAAGCCTGCAATGGCAATAAGTTCATACCTTTCAATAATCACCCTAAATGTAAATGGACTGAATGCACCAATCAAAAGACACAGAGTAATAGAATGGATAAAAAAGCAAGATCCACCCCCTGCTTTGAGAGAAATCTTCTGCATCCGTGGATGTCTTGCTGCCCTTGTCTAGCCTGGATTAATACTTAGTCCATAGGCACACACCTGATCATCTGATCATCTACATTTGCCCTCTTACAGCACTAAACTATGTTTTCTACCTTTATCTTGCATCTACCTACCACTTCAGCATTTTATTAAAAATAAAAAAAATAATAATAATAGGAGAAATGTGGGATCAACATATAAATCAAGTACAAAAATCAAACGAATATTTATATTTGACCTGATTGTTTATAGGTCATAATGCATGATCAAAACCAAAAGTTTCTGTGATGAATGCCCTTGTACTGTTCACCATGTAAGAATTTATTCACTATGTAAGAATTCGTTCACCATGTAAGAACTTGTTCGTTATGCTTCAGAAGATTGGAGACTGATGAGAATTAGGCTTGAGATGGATTAATGATTGTACATTGAGCGTTGACCCCCCTATACTGAATTTTATTGTTGTTAACAACCATTTGATCAATAAATATGAGAGATGCCCTCTCAAAAAAAAAAAATTAAAAAAAAAAAAAAGAAAAAGCAAGATCCATCCATACAAGAGACTCACCTCAAACCCAAAGACATGCACAAACTTAAGGTCAAGGGATGGAAAAAGATATTTCAGGAAAACAATAAAGAGAAGAAAGCAGGTGTTGCAATTCTGGTATCAGACAAAACAGACTTCAAAATAAAGAAAGTAACAAAAGACAAAGAAGGACATTACATAATGATAAAGGGCTCAGTCCAACAAGAGGATATAACCATTATAAATATATATGCACCCAATACAGGAGCACCAACATACCTGAAACAAATATTAACAGAACTAAAGGAGGAAATAGAATGCAATGCATTCATTCTAGGAGACCTCAACACAGCACTCACACCAAAGGACAGATCCACCAGACGGAAAATAAGTAAGGACACAGAGGCACTGAACAACACACTAGAACAGATGGACCTAATAGACATCTACAGAACTCTACATCCAAAAGCAACAGGATACACATTCTTCTCAAGAGCACATGGAACATTCTCCAGAATAGACCACATGCTAGGCCACAAAAAGAGCCTCAGTAAATTCCAAAAGATTGAAATCCTACCAACCAACTTTTCAGACCACAAAGGCATAAAACTAGAAATAAACTGTACAAAAAAAGCAAAAAGGCTCACAAACACATGGAGGCTTAACAACACACTCTTAAATAATCAATGGATCAATGACCAAATCAAAATGGAGATCCAGCAATATATGGAAACATATGACAACAACAACACTAAGCCCCAACTTCTGTGGGACACAGCAAAAGCAGTCTTAAGAGGAAAGTATATAGCAATCCAAGCATATTTAAAGGAGGAAGAACAATCCCAAATGAATGGTCTAATGTAACAATTATCAAAATTGGAAGAAAAAGAACAAATGAGGCCTAAGGTCAGCAGAAGGAGGGACATATTAAAGATCAGAGAAGAAATAAATAAAATTGAGAAGAATAAAACAATAGCAAAAATCAATGAAACCAAGAGCTGGTTCTTCGAGAAAATAAACAAAATAGACAAGCTTCTAGCCTGACTTATTAAGAGGAAAAGAGAGTCAACACACATCAACAGAATCAGAAACGAGAAAGGAAAAATCATGACAGACCCCACAGAAATACAAAGAATTATTAGAGAATACTATGAAAACCTATATGCTAACAAGCTGGGAAACCTAGGAGAAATGGAGAACTTCCTAGAAAAATACAACCTCCCAAGACTGACCCAGAAAGAAACAGAAAATCTAAACAGACCAATTACCAGCAACGAAATTGAAGCGGTTATCAAAAAACTACCAGAGAACAAAACCCCCGAGCCAGATGGATTTACCTCAGAATTTTATCAGACATACAGGGAAGACATAATACCCATTCTCCTTAAAGTTTTCCAAGAAATAGAATAGGAGGGGATACTCCCAAACTCATTCTATGAAGCCAACATCACCCTAATACCAAAACCAGGAAAAGAAAAAAAACCACCAAAAAAGAAAATTACAGACCAATATCCCTGATGAACGTAGATGCAAAAATACTCAACAAAATATTAGCAAACCGAATTCAAAAATACATCAAAAGGATCGTACACCACGACCAGGTGGGATTCATGCCAGGGATGCAAAGATGGTACAACATTCAAAAATCCATCAACATCATCCACCACATCAACAAAAAGACAAAAACCACATGATCATCTCCATAGATGCTGAAAAAGCGTTCGACAAAATTCAACATCCATTCATGATAAAAACTCTCAGCAAAATGGGAATAGAGGGCAAGTACCTCAACACTCAACATAATAAAGGCCATATATGATAAACCCACAGCCAACATCATACTGAACAGCGAGAAGCTGAAAGCTTTTCCTCTGAGATCAGGAACAAGACAGAGATGCCCACTCTCCCCACTGTTATTCAACATAGTACTGGAGGTCTTAGCCACGGCAATCAGACAAAACAAAGAAATACAAGGAATCCAGATAGGTAAAGAAGAAGTTAAACTGTCACTGTTTGCAGATGACATGATATTGTACATAAAAAACCCTAAAGACTCCACCCTGAAACTACTAGAGCTGATATTGGAATTCAGCAAAGTTGCAGGATACAAAATTAACACACAGAAGTCTGTGGCTTTCCTATACACTAACAATGAACTAATAGAAAGAGAAATCAGGAAGACAATTCCATTCACAATAGCATCAAAAAGAATAAAATACCTAGGACTAAACCTAACCAAGGAAGTGAAAGACCTATACCCTGAAAACTATAAGACAGTCTTAAGAGAAATTAAATAGGTCACTAACAAATGAAAACTCATCCCATGCTCCTGGCTAGGAAGAATTAATATCGTCAAAATGGCCATCCTGCCCAAAGCAATATACAGATTAGATGCAATCCTGAACAAACTACCAACAGCATTCTTCAATGAACTGGAACAAATAGTTCAAAAATTCATATGGAAACACCAAGGACCTCAAATATCTAAAGCAATCCTGAGAAGGAAGAATAAAGTTGGGGGGGATCTCACTCCCCAACTGCAAGCTCTACTACAAAGCCACAGTAATCAAGACAATTTGGTACTGGCACAAGAACAGAGCCACAGACCAATGGAACAGAATAGAGACTCCAAACATTAACCCAAACATATATGGTCAACTAATATTCGATAAAGGGGCCATGGACATACAATGGGGAAATGACAGTCTCTTCAACAGATGGTGCTGGCAGAACTGGACAGCTACATGTAAGAGAATGAAACTGGATCACTGTCTAACCCCATACACAGAAGTAAACTCAAAATGGATCAAAGACCTGAATGTAAGTCATGAAACCATAAAACTCTTAGAAAAAAACAAAGGCAAAAATCTCTTAGACATAACCATGAGTGACCTCTTCTTGAACTTATCTCCCCGGGCAAGGGAAACAAAAGCAAAAATGAACAAATGGGACTATATCAAGCTGAAAAGCTTCTGTACAGCAAAGGACACCATCAATAGAACAAATAGGTATCCTACAGTATGGGAGAATATATTCGTAAATGACAGATCCGATAAAGGGTTGACATCCAAAATATATAAAGAGCTCACACACCTCAACAAAGAAAAAGCAAATAATCCAATTAAAATATGGGCAGAGGAGCTGAATAGACAGTTCTCTAAAGAAGAAATTCAGATGGCCAACAGACACATGAAAAGATGCTCCACATCACTTGTCATCAGAGAAATACAAATTAAAACCACAATGATATCATCTCACACCAGTAAGGATGGCTACCATCCAAAAGACAAACAACAACAAATGTTGGTGAGGTTGTGGAGAAAGGGGAACCCTCCTACACTGCTGGTGGGAATGTAAATTAGTTCAACCATTGTGGAAAGCAGTATGGAGGTACCTCAAAATGCTCAAAATAGAAATACCATTCGACCAGGAATTCCACTTCTAGGAATTTACCCCAAGAATGCAGCACTCCAGTTTGAAAAAGACAGATGCACCCCTATGTTTATCACTGCACTATTTACAATAGCCAAGATATGGAAGCAACCTAAATGTCCATCAGTAGATGAATGGATAAAGAAGAGGTGGTACATATACACAATGGAATATTACTCAGCTGTAAGAAAAAAACAGATCCTACCATTTCCAACAACATGGATGGAGCTAGAGGGTATTATGCTCAGTGAAATAAGCCAGGCTGGGAAAGACAAGTACCAAATGATTTCACTCATATGTGGAGAATAAGAACAGAAGAAAACTGAAGGAGCAAAACAGCAGCAGAAGCACAGAACCCAAGAATGGACTAACAGTTACCAAAGAGAAAGGGACTGGGGAGCACGGGTGGGAAGGGAGGGATAAGGGTGGGATAAAAGAAAGGGGGCATTATGATTAACATGTATAGTGTGGGGGAGGGAACGGGGAGGGCTGTGCAACACAGAGAAGACAAGTAGTGATTTTACATCATCTTACTATGTTGATGGACAGTGACTGTGAATGGGTATGTGGGGGAGACTTGGTGAAGGGAGGAACCTAATAAACATAATGTCCTTCATGTAATTGTAATTGTAGATTAATGATGCCAAAATAAAATTAATTTTTAAAAAAATTCATAAACATGCTCAGAGCTACAGAAAAATATTCAAGATCTCAAGGACTTCAACAAAGAGACATAAACTTTGAAAAGTACAGTATCTGAAATGAAACATAGAATGGAGGGATTTAAAACTTGAATAGATGAGGTAGAGGAGACGGTAAATGAAATAGAAATTAGAGAACAGGAAAACAAAGAAGCTGAGACACAGAGGGAAAAAAGGATTTCTAGGAAAAAAAAATAATAAAGAGAGCTGTGCAACCAATCCAAATGGAACAATATTCACATTATAGGGGTACCAGAAAAAGAAGAGAGAGACAAAGGGATAGAAAGTCTGAGGAAATAATTATTGAAAACTTCCTGAATCTGGGGAATGAAATAGTCACTTAGGTCATGGAAGTGCAGATATGTCCGAACACAAAGAACCCTAGGAAGACAACATCAAGACATAATAATTAAACTGGCAAAGATCAAGGACAAGAACAGAGCATTGAAAACAGCAGAGAGAGAGAGAGAGAAAAGATAATATATAAAAGAAAATCCATCAGGCTATTAGCAGACTTCTCAGCAAAAACCTTGCAGGGAGTGGCATTGTATATTTAATGCAATGAAACAGAAGGGCCTCAAACTAAGATCCTCTACCCAGCAAGATTATCAGTTAAATTTGAAGCAGGAATTAAACAATTTCTAGACAAGCAAAAGTTGAGGGAATTTGCCACCACCAAGCCATTTCTACAAGGTATCTTTAAAGGGACTGCTCTAGGTGGAAATGTTCCTAAGGCTAAACAGGTGTCACTAGAGAAAATAAAACCACAGTAAAGGAAGTAGACCAATTAATTACTAAGCAAATACAAAATTAAATCAACGACTCACAAAGTCAGCCAAGGGATACACAAAGAGTACAGAATATGACACCTAACATATAAAGAGTGGAAGAGGAAGAATGGGAAGAAAATTAAAAAAGGAACCTTTAGATTGTATTTGAAATAGCATTATAAACAATTTAAGATAAACTGTTAGATAGTAAGGAAGCTATCCTTGAACTTTGGTAACCATAAATCTAAAGCCTGCAGTGGCAATAAGTACACATCTATCGATAATCACCCTAAATGTAAATGGACTGAATGCACCAGTATGAGTTGAAGCACAGATACAAAAACAAGACCCATCTATATGCTGCCTACAGGAGACTCATTTCAAACCCAAAGACATATACAGACTAAAAGTGAGGGAACGGAAAAAGATATTTCATGCAAATAATAGGGAGAAAAAAGCAGGAGTAGCAGTACTAATATCAGACAAAATTGATTTCAAAACAAAGTAACAAGAGACAAAAAAGGATATTACATAATGATAAAGGGGTCAGTCCAACAAGAGGATATAAGCATTATAAATATTTATGCACCCAATATAGGAGGACATAAATATGTGAAACAAATACAAACAGAAATAAAGGTGGAAATGGAATGAAACACATTCATTTTGGGAGACTTCAGTGTACTACTCACACCAAAAGACAGATCAACCAGGCAGAAAATAAGGAGAAAGAGGAACTGAACAACACATTAGAAGAGATGGACCTAACAGACATCTACAGAACATTCCACCCAAAGCAGTATGATACACATCCTTCTCAAGTGTACAAGGCATATCAGATACCATGGAAATACAAAGAACTATTAAAGAATACTATGAAAAATTATATGCCAACAAATCGGACTAACTAGAAGGAATGGACGATTTTCCAGAAAAATAGAACCTTCCAAGACTGACCCAGGAAGAAAGAGAAAATCTGAACAGACCAATTGTCAGGAATGAAAGCAAACTGATAATCAGAAAACTCCCCAAAACAAAACTCCATGTCCAGATAGCTTCACAGCAAATTCTAGCATTTAAAGAGCTAATACCCATCCTCCTTAAAGTTTTCCAAAAAACAGAAGAGGAGGGAATACTTCAAACTCATTCTATGAGGCCAGTATCACTCTAATACCAAAACCAGGCAAAAACACCACAAAAAAAGATAATTACCGACATTCCTGATGAATATAGATGTAAAAATACTAAACAAAATATTAGCAAACTGAGTTCAAAAATACATAAAAAAGACCATCCATCATGACCAAGTGGGGTTTATTTCAGGGATACAAGGATGGTACAATATTCTAATATCAATCAATATCATACATATGAACAAAAAGGATAAAAATCACATGATCATCTCAATATACGCTGAAAAGGAATCAGATAAAATTCAACATCCATTCATGATAAAAACTCTCAACAAAATGGGTATAAAGGGCAAATACCTCACCATAATAAAGGCCATATATGACAAACCCACAGTCAACATCATAACTAACAGCAAGAAGCTGAAAGCCTTTCCTTTAAGATTAGGAACAAGACAAGGATACCCACTCTCCCCACTTTTATTCAACATAGTTCTGGAGGTCCTAGTCACAGCTATCAGACAACACAAAAGAAATTAAAGACATCCAAATTGGTAAGGAAGAAATTAAACTCTATTTGAAGATGACATGATATTATACATAGAAAACCCTAAAGACGCCACCAAAAACTATTCGAACTAATAACTGAATTCAGCAAAGTTCCAGGATACAAAATTAATACATAGAAATCTGTTGCACTCCTATATACTAAAAATGAATTAGCAGAAAAAGAAATAATGAAGACAACCCCATTTACAATTGCACTGAAAAGAATAAAATACCTAGGAATAAACCTAACCAAGGAGGTGAAAAAGCTATGCTCTGAAAACTACAAAACATTCATGGAAGAAATTAAAGAAAACACCACTAAATGGAAATACATTCTGTGCTCATAGATAGGAAGAATTAATATTGTCAAATGGCTATCATGCCTAAAGCAATCTGCAGATTCAATGTAATCCTTATCAAAATACCAACAGCATTCTTCAATGAATTAGAACAAATAGTTCTAAAATTTGCATGGAAACACAAAAGACCACAAAGAGTCAAAGCAATCCTGAGAAGGAAGAACAAAGCTGGAGGATATTATACTCCCTAACTTCAAGCTCTACCACAAAGCCAAAGTAATCAAAACAATTTGGTACTGGCACAAGAACAGACCCATAGATCAATGGAACAGAAAAAAGAGCCCAGATATAAGCCCACACAGATATGGCTAATTACTATACAATAAAAGCGCCAAGAACATACGATGGAGAACAGACAGCCTCTTAAACAAAGGTGTTGGGAAAACTGAACTGTATGTAAGAAAATGAAACTGGATTATTGTCTAACTCCATACACAAAAGTAAACTTGAAATGGATCAAAGACCTGAATGTAAGTCTTGAAACCATAAAACTCATACAAAAAACATAGGCAAAAATCTCCAGAATATAAACATGAGCAACTCCTTCTTGAACACATTTTATTGGAAAAACGAAACAAAATAAAAAATGAACAAGTGGGACACCATCAAACCAAACTTCTGTACAGCAAAGGACACCATCAGCTGAACAAAAAGGCATCCCTACAGTATGGGAGAATAAATTCATAAATGACTTCTCTGATAAGGGCTTAACACCCAAAATATATAAAGAGCTTACATACCTCACACTCAAAAAACAAATAATCCAATTAAAAAATGGGCAGAAGATATGAACATTTCTCCAAAGAAAAAATTTGGATGGCCAACAGGTACTTGAAGAGATGTTCCATATCACTAATCATCAGGGAAATGCAAATTAAAACCACAATCAGAATTCACCTCACACTAGTTAGGACAGCCAACATCCAAAAGACAAGAAGCCACAAATGCTGGTGAGGATGTGGAGAAAGGGGAACCTTCCTACACTGTTGGTGGGAATGTAAGCTAGTTCAACCATTATGGAAAGCGATATGGAGGTTCCTCAAAAAACTAAAAATAGAAATACCATTTGACCCAATAATTCCACTCCTAGGAATTACCAGAAGAAAACAAGATCTCTGATTCAAAAATAATATGCACCCCTATGTTTACTCCAGCACTATTTACAAAGCCAAAATATGGAAGCAAACTAAGTGTCCATCAGTAGATAAATGGATAAAGAGGTGGTACATATACACAATGGTATACTATTCAGCCATGAGAAGAGAACAAATCCTACCACTTACAACATGGGTGCAGCTAGAGGGTATTATGTTTATTGAAATAAGCCAGGAGGAAAAAGATAAGTACCAAATGACTTCACTCATTTGTGGAGTATAAGAACAAAGCAAAACTGAAGGTACAAAATAGCAGCAGATTCACAGACACCAGAAGGGACTAGCGGTTACCAAAGGGATGGGGTTGGGGAGGGTGGGTAGGGGGACGGGGGATTAAAGGGGCACTAGAATTCACTCAGGGAAGGCAGTACAACACGTAGAAGAGAAGTAATGACTTACAGCATCTTACTACTCTGATAGATGGTGACTTCAATGTGTGGGGGGTGGTGAGGACTTGATTATAAGGGTGATTGTTGAATCTGCAATGTTGTTCACGTGAGACCTTCATAAGACTGTATATCAATGATACTTCAATTTTAAAAAAAGATTATTTAAGCCCCAAACTGTATTTTATACTCAAGTCCTAATATATTAAAGGTGTTTTCTTAATATGCAAATGCTTCTGAAATACTTCTATTTCTTCTGAGCATTCTATTCAAAATTATAGAACATTACTTCCTATTCTAGACATACACTAGAAACAATTATAATAAGAAATTCATACATTTTACATTCATAAATTAAAGTCATATTCTGAACTCTGTATGTGATTTTACTTGCTTACCTGGATAATTCTTCTCCTAAATTCTGCAAACTCCATTCTGTTATCCTTAGTTCACGTCTTAAGGAAGCAACATTTGCAAGCAAACTTTCTTCTTCATTGTCTTTATTATGGTAGTCCGATGAACTACGTTCCATTTCTTAAAAAAAGAAATTAATTTCTTGTACCTTTCCAAAAGGTCAAATTTGTCAAGTTAAAATATTCTCACCCAACAGAATTAAACTCAATATTTTGCTATTTATTTCAAATGTTGTGAAATCTTTCATGGTGATTTAAAACAAAACAAAAACCCAGTAACAGTTAATTTCTCAGCAATGTAAAGCCATAATAGAAAATTCAACAGAACTTTAATGAGTCCATTTTTTCTAAATAGCCAGGATCTAGTTATTATAGTTCCCCTTTTGCAGGCACATTTAATCTTTCTAACAACTGTGTGAACTAAGTATTTTTATTCTATGTTAAAGATGAAGAAACTAAGAAGTCAAATTAAATAATTTGCTCAGGCTCACACAAACTGTAAATGGTACAATCAAGATTGGCAAAGAGGTCATCAGGATCCAAAGACCTTTTAATTATGACACACTGCAATTTGCTAAATTTATTATAGATAAATATCAATATGAGGTTTTTAAACTTACATAATCACATTACAAGCTCTAGAGATCTGATAAAATTGGTGTCATTACAGTCATTCATTATTTTTTAAAGGCAATTTATTACCAGATAAAATTATCCCGTTCTCCTACTCACTGTTATATAATTTAAAAAACACACTCACATTCACATACAAACCACAGAGACCAAAATAATATTTGGCTGGTAAACCCATGGAAATATACAAAGAAAAGCTTTAGTTCCTTCAACTGATGAGTATCTCTAGCATTGTCAAATTCTCTACTAAACACCTTTGTACATAAAAATGATAAAGGGTCACATTATTATTGTTAACACATATAACTTTTATGTATTAAGATACATATTAATAGAGGCTCACCTGTCCCTCACCACACTCAAGGCCAATTCTGTCTTTTAAAAGAAAGAATTAAAAAATAGAAAAGATGGCGACGTGAAAGGTGAGACAGAGGCTTCCTCCTAAAACCACATATAATATGAAAATATAATTAATACAACTAATTCCAAAAGAGCAACAGGAAAGAAGGCTGCACCAGACTGCATACACCTGCAGAACAGAGCAGACCTCACAAACGGGGTAACACACCAAAGCCACGGCCCGGAAGGACAGAAGACCTTCCCCCAACCCAGCTCACTGTCGAGAGGAAGAGAAATGGAACGGGGAGGGAGTGGAGGCCTGGGACTGCTGAACACCTGGCTCTGGAAATCTGCTCTGGGAGCACAAACCTACATTACATGGTACTCTCGTAATTAATGGGGTTGGAAAGCTAAGAGAGGCAGAACACCTGGAGAGACTGAGATTCCATATGCTCATGGAAGCATGGATCCATATCCGGCTGCTCTGGGAAAAAAGAAAGGCAGGCAGCCTGAGAGATGTCCTAACAATGAGAGAGCTGCTAAAGGGGCAAGGATTGCACAGAGCTTATTACTCAGGAGAAAGTACAGGTAGACAAAACTGTCCAGGTGCAAACTGCCCAGCAGGTTGGAAACTTTCACAATCTTCAGTTGCTCCAGTGTCCAGGCTGGCTATGCAACTCCAAGGCCCACCTCCATGATACGCAGCCTGCTGTGCCTTCCTCCCAGCAAGCCCACACCTGGCTGGCTCTCAAACCAGCAAACCCTACCCTGCCATTAGGCCAGCCAGAGGGAGGCCTGACTACAGCAGCTACAAATGCAAAGCATACAGGCTTATACCTGTGTCCTCAGCCTGCTGGTTTTGGGAGTGGAGACAGGCACAGAAGCCAGGAAGCAGGAAGCAGTTCTTTCCTCCCCGCAAGCACCAACACTGTTCCCGTGCAACACCTAACATTGCTTCAGGGACAGAGTAACATGAGAGAGTACAGCTTATGGGCACTAGAGGGTGCCACATACAAATATGAAATATCAAAGGACCCTGGTTCAAAGCAAACTTATAAACACACCAGAAAAAGAGTCAAATGAAATTGACCTCATGAATCTTCCAGAAAGAGATTTCAAAATAAAAATCACAAACATGCTCATGGAGATACACAAAAAATATTCAAGAACACAGGAATGAATTCCAGTCGGAGAACCAATCATTATGGAACACAGTATCAGAAATGAAACATATGATGTAAGGTTTTAAAAGCAGATTAGACATGGTAGAGGAGACAATAAATGAAACTGAAATTAGAAAAGAGAAATACAAAGTTGAGGCACAGAGAGAAAAAAGAATCTCTAAGAATGAAATAATATTGACAGAACTGTGTGACCAGTCCAAACGGAACAATATTCACATTATAGGAGTACCAAAAGAAGGGAGAAAAAGGGATAGAAAGTGTCTTTCAGGAGGTAATTGCTGAGAACTTCCCCAATCTGGGGAATGAGATACTCTCTCAGGCCATGGAGAAGCACAGATCTCCCACCACAAGGGACCCAAGGAAGACAACATCAAGACATATAGTAATTAAAATGTCAAAGATCAAGGATATTAAAAGCAGCCAAAGAGAGAAATAAGATCACATACAAAGGAAAGCCCATCAGGCTCTCATCCAACTTCTCAACAGAAACCTTACAGGCCAGAAGGGAGTGGCATGACATAATTAATGCAATGAAGCAGAAGGACCTCCAAACAAGAATACTTTACCCAGCAAGATTATCATTTAAATTTGAAGAAGGGATTAAACAATTTCCAGATAAGCAAAAGCTGAGAGAATTTACCTCCCACAAACTGTCTCTACAGTGCATTTTGGAGGGACTGCTATAGGTGGAAGTGTTCCTAAGGTTTAATAGCTGTCACCAGAGGCAATAAAACCACAGTAAAGAGGGTAGAATAGTTAATTACTAAGCAAATCCAAAATTAAATGAACTACCCCTAAAGTCAATCAAGGGACAGACAAAGAGTACAGAATGTGATACCTAGTATATATGAAGAATGGAGAAGGTACAAAAAGGAGGAAAAAAGAAGAACCTTAATATTGTGTTTGTAATAGTATACTAAGTGAAATAAGTTAGACTCTTAGATAGTAAGGAATGTCACCTTGAAAGTTTGGTAACCACAAAACTAAAGCCTGCAATGACAGTAAGTACATACCTATCGATAATTACCCTAAATGTAAATGGTCTCAATTCACCAATCAAAAGACATAGAGTCACTGAACGGATAAAAAAGCAAGACCCATCTATATGCTGCCTACAAGAGACTCACTTTAAACCCAGACATACACAGACTAAAAGTGAAGGGATTGAAAAAGATATTTCATGGAACTAATAGGGAGAAAAAAGCAGGAGTTGCAGTACTTGTATCAGACAAAATAGACTTCAAAACAAAGAAAGTCCAAGAGACAAAGAAGGACTTTACATAATGACAAAAGGGTCAATCAAACAAGAAGATATAACCATTATAAATATCTATGCACCCAACATAGGAGCACCTAATATGTGAAACAAATACTAACAATTAAAAGGGAAAAGAATGCAATGCATGCATTCTAGGAGACTTTAGCACTCTATTCAATCCAAAGGACAGATCAACAAGACAGAAAATAAATAAGGAGACAGATGCACTGAATAACACATTAAAACACATGGACCTAACAGACATCTACAGAACTCAACACCCAAAAGCAGCAGAATACACATTCTTCTCAAATGCACATGGAACATTTTCAAGAATACATCATATACTATGCCACAAAAAGAGCCTCAGTAAATTCAAAAAGATTGAAATTGTACCAACCAGTTTCTCAGATCACAAAGGTATGAAACTAGAAATAAATTACGCAAAGAAAATGAAAAAACCCAAAAACATCAGGGCTTAACAACATGATCCTAAATAATCAATGGATCAATGACCAAATAAAAACAGAGATCAAGCAATAAATGGAGACAAATGACAACAATAATTCAACACCACAAAATCTGTGGAAAGCAGCAAAGGCTGTGCTAAGAGGAAAGTATGCTGCAATACAGGCCTACCTCAGGAAAGAACAATCTCATATGAACAGTCTAAACTCACAATTAATGAAACTAGAAAAAGAAGAACAAATGAGGCCCAAAGTCAGTAGAAGGAGGGACCTAATAACAATTAGAGCAGAAATAAAATTGAGAAGAATAAAAGAATAGACAGAATCAATGAAAGCAAGACCTGGTAAATAAACAAAGCAGATAAACCATTAGCCAGACATATCAAGAAAAAAAGAGAGTCTACTCACATAAACATAATCAGAAACGAGAAAGGAAAAATCACTACTGACACCACAGAAATACAAAGAATTATTAGAGAATACTATGAAAAATTATATGTTAAGAAACTGGATAACCTAGAAGAAATGGACAACTTTCTAGAAAAAAAGAACCTTCCAAGGTTGACCCAGTAAGGAACAGAAAATATGAACAGAACAATTACCAGCAATGAAATTGAACAGGCCAACAAAAACCTACCTACAAACAAAACCCCTGGAGCAGATGGCTTCACCGCTGAATTTTATCAAACATTTAGTGAAGACTTAACACCCATCCTTGTTAAAGTTTTCCAAAGAGTAGAAGAACAGGTAATACTTCCAAACTCATTTTATGAGGCCAGCATCACTCTAATACCAAAATCAGGCAAAGACACCACAGAAAAAGAATATTACAGCCCAATATCCCTGCTGAACAGAGATGCAAAAATACTCAACAAAATATTAGCAAACCGAATTCAAAAATACATCAAAAAGATCATCCATTGTGATCAAGGAAGATTTATTCCAGGGATACAAGGATGGTATGATATTAAAAAATCCATTGACATCATCCACTACATCAACAAAAAGAAGGAGACAAACCACATTGATCATCTCCACAGATGCTGAAAAAGCATTTGAAAAAATTCAACATCCATACATGATAAAAACTCTCAGCAAAATGGGCACAGAGGGCAAGTACCTCAACATAATAAAGGCCATATATGACAAACCCACAGCCAACATTATACTTAACAGTGACAAGCTGAAGTCTTTCCCTTTAAGATCGGGAACAAGACAAGGATGCCCACTCTCCCCACTTCTATTCAACATAGTTCTAGAGGTCCTAGCCACAGCAATCAGACAACACAAAGAAATAAAAGGCATTCAGATTGGCAAGAAAGAAGTTAAACTGTCCCTGTTTGCAGATGACATGATATTATATATAAAAAACCCTAAAGAATCCACTCCAAAACTACTAGATCTAATATCTGAGTTTGGCAAAGTTGCACCATACAAAATTAATACGCAGAAATCTGTGGCATTCCTGTACACTAACAATGAACTAGCAGAGAAAGAAATCAGGAAAACAATTCCATTCACAGTTGCATCAAAAAGAATAATACCTTGGAATAAACCTAACCAAGGAAGTGAAAGATCTATACCATGAAAACTACAAGACACTCATGAGAGAAATTAAAGAAGATACCAATAAATGGAAACACATCCCATGCTCATGGATAGGAAGAATTAATATTGTCAAAATTGCCATCCTGCCTAAAGCAATCTACAGATTCAATGCAATTCCTATCAAAATACCAATAGCATTCTTCAATGAACTAGAGAAAATTCATTCTAAAATTCATATGGAACCACAAAAGACCCAGAATATACAAAGCAATCCTGAGAAGAAAGAATAAAGCAGAGGGCATTATGCTCCCCTACTTCAAGCTCTACTACAAAGCCATAGTAATCAAGACAATCAGATACAGGCACAAGAACAGACCCATAGACCAATGGAACAGACTAGAGATCCCTGATATAAATCCAACCATATCTGGTCAATTAATATATGATAAAGGAGCCATGGATATACAATGGGGAAATGACAGCCTCTTCAATAACTGGTGCTGGCAAAACTGGACAGTCACAGGCAAGAAAATGAAACAGGGTTATTGTTAACCCCATGCACAAAAGTAAACACAAAATGGATCAAATACCTGAATATAAGTCATGAAACCATAAAACTCTTACAAGACAGCATAGGCAAAAATCTCCTGAATATAAGCATGAGCAACTTCATTCTGAATGCATCTCCTTGAGCAAAGGAAACAAAATAAAAAATGACCTAATGGGACTACATCAAACTAATTAGTTTCTCTTTGGCAAAGGACACCATCAACAGAACAAAAAGACACCCTACAGTATGGGAGACTAGATTTGTAAATGACATATCTGACAAGGGGTTAACATCCAAAATATACAAAAAATTACATGCCTCAACACCTAAAAGGCAAATAACCCAATTAACAAATGGGCAGAGGATATGAAGAGACAGTTCTCCAAAGAAGAAATTCAGATGGCCAACAGGCACATGTAAAGATGCTCCACATCACTAATCATCAGGGAAATAAAATTAAAACCACAATGAGATATCACCTCACACCAGTAAGGATGGTCAACATCGAAAAGACTAAGAACAATAAATGCTGGCAAGGATGCAGAAAAAGGGGAACCCTCCTACACTGCTGGTGGGAATGTAAGCTGGTTCAACCATTGTGGAAAGCAATAGGGAGGTTCCTCAAAAAACTAAAAATAGAAATATCATTTGACCCGGAAATCCCACTCCTTGGAATTTACCCAAAGAATACAACTTCTCAGATTCAAAAAGACATATGCACCCCTATGTTTATCACAGCACTATTTACAATAGCCAAGAAATGGAAGCAACCTAAGTGTCCATCAGCAGATGAATGGATAAAGATGTGGTACATATACACAATGGAATATTATTCAGCCATAAGAAGAAAACAAATCCTACTATCTGCAACAATATGGATGGAGCTAGAGGGTATTAGTATGCTCAGTGAAATAAGCCAGGTGGAGAAAGGCAAGTATCAAATGATTTCACTCATCTGTGGAGTATAAGAACAAAGAAAAAACTGAAGGAACAAAACAGCAGCAGACTCACAGAACCCAGGAATGGACTAACAGTTACCAAACGGAAAGGGACTGGGGAGGATGGGTGGGAAGGAGGGAAAAGGGGGAAAAAGGGGTATTACGATTAGCACACATAATGTAGCGAGGGGGTAGGGGGGACACATGGGAAAGGTAGTATATACAGAGAAGACAAGTAATAATTCTATAGCATCTTACTACGCTGATGGACAGTGACTGTAATGGGGTATGTGGGGAGGACCTGATAATAGGGGGAGTCTAGTGACCATAATGTTCAAGTAATTTTACATTAATGATATCAAAATTTAAAAATTTTTAAATTTAAGAAAAAGAAGAAAAAAACACATGCAGGCCTGCAGTTCAGAAAGAAAATATATATATATATATAGGCAGAGGATATGAAGAGACAGTTCTCCAAAGAAGAAATTCAGATGGCCAACACACACATGAAAAGATGCTCCACATCACTAATCATTGGGGAAATGCAAATTAAAACAATGAGATATCACCTCACACCAGTAAGGATGGCCAGCATCGAAAAGACTAAGGACAACATATGTTGGCAAGGATGCGGAGAAAGGGGAACCCTCCTACACTGTTGGTGGGAATGTAAGTTTGTTCAACCACTGGGGAAAGCAATACGGAGGCTCTTCAAAAAACTAAAAATAGAAATACCGTTTGACCCAGAATCCCACTCCTTGGAATTTACCCAAAGAATACAACTTCTCAGATTTAATAAGACATAATGCACCCCTATGTTTATCGCAGTACTATTTACAATAGCTAAGAAATGGAAGCAATCTAAGTGTCTATCAGTAGATGAATGGATAAAGAAGATGTGGTACATATACATGATGGAATACTGTTCAGCCATAAGAAAGAAACAAATCCTACCATTTGCAACAACATGGATGAAGCTGGAGGATATTATGCTCGGTGAAATAAGCCAGGCAGAGAAAAAGACAAGTGCCAAATTATTTCCCTCATTTGTGGACTATAACAACGAAGCAAAACTGAAGGAACAAAACAGCAGTAGACTCACAGACTCCAAGAAGTGACTAGTGGTTACCAAAGGGGAGGGATGTGGGAGGCCGCATGGGGAGGGAGGGAGGAGGGGATTGAGGGGTATTGTGTTTACACGTGGTGTGAGGGGTCACGGGGAAAACAGTGTGGCACAGAGAAGGCAAACAGTAAATCTGTGGCATCTTACTACACTGACGGACAGTGACTGCAACAGGAAATGCGTGGGGACTTGATAATATGGGTAAATGTAGTAACCACATTGTTTTTTCATGTGAAACCTTCATAAGAGTGTATATCAATAATTCCTTAGAAAATTATTTTAAGAAAAGATACATACTTATAATTAACACAATAAAAAGGCTTTAAAATCTCAACTACTCCTGTAGAGCTTTCTGGACAATCTTAAAATTACATTCATCTTTCAGATCCCATTTAGTCTTGCCATTGTAGCATCCCTTTCATCACCTTTCTAGAATTTTGACCATTTCTCAGGCTCCTAAAGGTTAGGAGTCCTGTGTTACTATGTCCAGGATTACAAAGCACTTAGAGATGCTCAACATTTTCAGTGATTAAACAACAGTTACTAAACTGCCCTTCCTTCCCCTCACCCAGCTAAAACAGTATGACTAATTTATTCCCCACTCAAAATTTCCCAAATATATGAAGATTAGAAAGAAAACTCTCACCTTATTAGAAGAAAGCTTGGCAGGAAATTAAACGAGATGTAGTCTTATTAAAGAAAATGTTTCTGTCCTCCTGCCCCTTTTGTTTCCACGAATCCGCTTCAACTTAAGTGAGAAGACTCTCCTTGAGAAGTCAATGATCAGGTCTCCATAACTGCTTTATCATTTCAGTATCTCTTGCTTCCTACAGGATGGTGAGGAAAATGGGGTGAGGAAAATTTGGGCAAATTCTAAAATGCCATTCGATATGTTTCAGCGAAATCAAGTTTTATGTCCAACATCTGCGTATTTTAATGTAAGAATTCTCTAACCCTGCTAAGCTCTAAATACTTTAGATACTCTAATGTTTTCATCTTGCTAGTGGGCCATTTTGTCAAATGAAGATTCCTCCTCCTTTTAACTTACAGAAGTTATAAAAATCTACCTTCATTGCCTGTATGTACGTGGAAAAGCACATTCTACCTACAGGAGCTGACGTCATCTTCTGGCTCTAAATAACAATGCGTTTGTAACTGCACACAAGCACACCCCTCACAGCGAAGAACAAGTGTTCCTTATACCCCTGCTATGTAATAGGATGGGCTGTAGTCGAAAAGATTCCTCATTTGGAAGGTCAGAGCTTTCTTTGTATAGTATTATCGTCCGTTAACAAGCTCAATTTGACAGAATTGATACTACGTTCTCTGGAAGAAGCAAAAACATTACATCGTTCTCTCCAATTTTTCCTCAACTAAAATACAAGACTGCAGAGCAGCGCGCACAGCAACGGCGAGGACCAGATAAAGCGCGTCCATGGGTGCCAGGAGGGCAAGGACCACAACTCCCCCAAGTAGGCATGTTTCCACCCTCCAAGGAGCGGTCGCTCACCACCCAAGTCAAAGTTGGGAGACACCCAAGCCCACGACAGCGCACACCGCGCTCTGGCCTGCGTTCAGAAACCTCCGGCTGTCTCCAGGACCCCAGGCGAGGAACCAGCACACACACCACGCGAGCGGCAGAAGGCCAGTTACGCACAGTTCGAACTGCAGCGGGAGCCGTTGGGGACGCTCCGCCCTGGCCCCAGCCCCGCCCCCGCGCAAGCTCTGCGTGTGGAGTCGCCGGAGGCGCAGGGCCTGCTGGGGTGAGCCCTCGCGCCTGGAACTACACATCCCATAATTACCCCCAGGACGCCCATTGGTGTTGGGGAATCCTTGGGAACCTGCGGCCGTCGGGGTATGGGGAGGGCCATGCTCAAGCCGGGCCCTAGGGGGCCAAGACCAGGGAGGGTGCGGAAGGGAACCGTGGGCCCGCCCTCAGTCCCTACCCTGAGGAGGCTAGTGTTTCCCACTCAGGCAGCATTTGCCACCGCTGCGGCCGCCACCCAGCGTTTCTTCGGGATCCAGGTTTCCGTGCCAATCACGAGGAGTCCAGGGAGGAAAAGCTGCCAGTAACCCACACCTCCCTCACCTTTTCCATCTCCAGATCGCCCGGGCAGGAATGGGCGACAAAGTGTGGCTGCCCTTCCCGGTGTTCCTCTTGGCCGCTCTGTCTCCAGTGCTGCTGCCGGGGGCAGCCTGCTTCACGCCTTCCCTAGACAGCGACTTCACGTTTACCCTCCCAGCCGGCCAGAAGGAGTGCTTCTACCAGCCCATGCCCCTGAAGGCCTCGCTGGAAATCGAGTACCAGGTAAGCGCGCAGGAGAGCCAGCCTCGTTCTTTACCAGAGCTGCACCGCGCCGTTGCCCCTCGGCCGCTCGGAAGCTTCCCGTGGACTGTGGCGGCGGAGAGGCGAGGGCCGCGGGGCACCAGACGGTCCGCGCACGCGCGAGGCTCGGTCTCGCCGGCGCCGTGGACCGAGAAGCCAGGCAGGACCTGGCGTGAGCTAGCTGCCCTCTCCCCTTTGCTCTGGTGGGACAGGGGCCAGCACTGGTGGTGTCGGTAGTTTTTCTCTGTTTCATAATTCGCCCATCGCTTTGCTAACCAGTACATACTCCAATAGTGGGAATTTCACAATATAGGACAGATACACGTTCTTCTTCATCATTGGACAAGATGATACTCGTTTTATTTAACCCCCACCACCATCACTCAATGTCGCTATTACAAATCTTCACTGTCATTGCTTCAGTTAAGGATTTTTTAATTGTGACCATGTGATTATCACTTTACCGGATTTTGGAATATTTTGAAAGGGGCTATGGATGTACTTAATGGTACATTTCCTTCGGTATATATCCATTATTTTTAAATCAAATACAACCTACTTGTATATTAAAAACTTTATAAACTTTCTTAAATTCTACATTGTAAGCATTTCTCCTGTGGGATTGTTTTCTTTTTAGTAGTCTAGTATCATACAGGGAATTGTCTTAATTTATGTGGTCATGGCATAGAGAAATTTCTTAGAAGAAATCTTAGTTCCATACAGCTAATTTCGATGTTTCTAAGAAGCATTGCAAAAAAAAAAAAAAATGCATTGGTGTAGTCCATCTTTTAATTTTTTTCCAAGTTATTTAATATCGGATGTTAATTTTTTTAAGTTGCTGTAGGGAATCTTTTTTTAATAACAGGTGCTGTCACATACAGAGCAAAAGAAAAAGTTATGTAGAATGTTCATCGGAAGGAACTTTAGAATCTAACTTTAGAATTAGATTACTTATAGATGCATAAAATAAGCATAGGGAGTAAAGTATTTAAAGTTACAAAGAGAGTGAAAACTTGAGTCTAGAACTCAACATCACTTGATTTCTAGTCCAGTTCAAAAGGCCATTTACTGAATAGTAATGTGATGGTAGTGAAGATGAAAGAATCTGTATTTTTCAAGGATGGTAATATTTAAAACATACTGACACATAAATAGGTAATTCCAATAAAATATGATTAATTGCTGTTAGAGGAGGGCCACTTCTCTGAGGTTTCAAACAGGATTCTAGAGAAAATAAATTTGAATCTAGAAAGATGTTTATGTGAGACAGCAATGCAAGGAAGGAGTGGCATTTCAGAAAGAGTGAAATTAACTGACAGTTCTGAAAAAGCACAGTGTGAGGGTTTGGTGGTGGGCAATATGTAGTGGACACTACAAGTGGTGAATTTTTATTGGACTTTAAGACTATAGTCTAGGGTAGAAGAAAACGATTGGAGAGGTCAGGAGGCTGGATCATGGATCATGAACCTTAGCTTTGTGCACCACTGTAAGTAGCTTTGTCCTTATTCTGTACAAGGGCCATTGAAGATTTAAAAAGCATGGTAACACAGTCAAAAATGTTTTTCAGAGAGACCATTGGGTACAGTGTGGAAAATGGGTTTAAGGGAAGCAAAATCAGAGGTAAGGAAACTAATTAGGGGGTTAGTGAAATAGTCCAGGTACAAAAACCATTTGTACTTAAAAGTTCCTCAGTATTTACCCAGGTATTAGGGAGAAAATCTATTTTAACAGCTGACCTCTTGTGATTAAAAAAGAGTTCTAACTCTAGAGGTAAAATGCCTGGGTTGATATCCTGTCACTTAATACCGGTGTGATTTTGATCAGTTTACTTAACTTGTCTCTTATAAAACAGACAGTAGTAGTAGTAATTACCTCACAGAGTTGATTTGAAAACAATGAGTTAATAAATGTTCATAGACCATCCTGGACACAGTAAATAGTCAATGTTAGTTTGCTTTACATGTACATTTCTAGAGTTATATAAATGGCTTCCTTTAGCTTTATACTTTGCCTCTTTATTCACCTAAAGGTACTCTTCCCAAAAGCATTCTCCCTAAACAATTTCATTGCTTTGACTGAGAAGTAAAATAATTTAATGTATGTAATCCTGGACAGTGTTGGAGAAGTTTCTAGGGTAAGAGATCATCTTCAATACTTTGTTGGCATTTTCCAACTCCATGATTAATTTTCCAAAACTACAAACTCTACTGGTTATGTTGAAGTTTTTAAAATATCAGGGAACAGATATTATAGACATTGCCCTTGTGTTACTGTGACAAACTGGAAATTTTTAACCATTTGTTACCTTTCAGATTTAGGAGGACACTTTTAGGATAATTGACCAGCCCCACATTATATTAAATTCTTAGAGTTTTTAAATGTCAATACATGTATCTTACAAATAAAATTGATTACTAATTAAAAAATTTAAATCATTATTGAATGCTTAATAGTAAGCACTATGCTAGGTGCTATGGGCACAATGGTGAGTAAAAATATAGTGTAGATGCCCTCTAGTATCCTACTAGATACAATCTAGTATGGAGATAGACATTCATAAAATTACTACACAAATAAATGTGAAATTACAGCTCTAATAAGTGCTATGAAGGTAAGTGCATACAGCTATGAGAATATATAATACGAGGACTTGATGACATCTGGGAATTGAGAGAAGACATCCCAGAAGTGGAGTTCAGATCTATAGAAGAATCAAGCTTACTAGGCATAAGGAGGTGACTCGAACAAGACCATCATGTCATTCCATTAAAAAGAACACAAGGTGTTGTGGAAGAAGACAGAATAGGGTACCTTTGAGGAATCAACAGACTATTACAGTAGCAGTACCAGACAGGGGAAAGGTGTTATTCACCCATCATGTTCCATTGAAGTCACTGGGAAGTTTTATTTTAGATTGTGGTATTTTTAATGAATGTTCTATATTTTAAATATATATTTTATACATTTTTAAATTGGCTTCTGTGTTCTTAAATACCATTTTTAACTATTACATTAAGCCTGACAGCCACTACCAATAATCTTTTAAATACTGTTCTAGTGAAATATTTGCTTAGTTTTGTTTTATCTCTTCTTTTCCAATTCAATGGATATTTTTTCTTTTTCAAGATAAACTTATGTGATTCTTTTAGATTGCATAGAGTCCATAGAAATCTGAAAATGGCCTTACTTCCTGCTTTCACTTCAGTAAATATAGTTTTTTTACATGGGAATATTGAAATAAAGACTCCATTGTATTTTCTTGCATCTAGTGTTATATGATTAAGAATTCTCATGCCAATCCCAGTTCTTGTTATTGTGCAGTTCTCTACTACTTCTCACTGGAAATTTCTAGATTATTTTTAAATCCTTTGAAAAAGTCAGTAGGCTTGAATCATTTTTCATTTATCCTGCTTCACATCTATTATTTTATCTTTTGAAGTAGGTATTTTTATTCTTTTATATGATTTCCTCCCATCCTTTATCTTGGTTCTCTCCTTTTGAAATGCTTATTGGATGGATATTTGAACTCTTTGGTTCTGTCTTAATTAAGGGTTTTACCACTTTTCATCTATACTTTTTCATGTTATTATGCGAATTCCTTAGTAGAGCTCCTAGTTCTCTGATTTTTAGTGTCCACCCATGTTCATTCTGCTATCATACATTTGTTAAGGCTTTATTTTGGCAGTCACCTTTTTGGTTTTCTATTAACTTTTTCTTACCAACATCTGCGTTTTTTATGGATTTTGCATTCTTCAGTTTCCCAGAGAATATACATTGTATGTATCTGAGGAAACATTTTAAAGTCTGTTTACATTAACTATTTTTTCAGAATTTGATCCTCTGAGAAAACCCTAACATGAAGAATGGGGCATCAATTTCAGCAAATATTTAGTGTCTGGTCTGCTTAATGATTTTGAGATTGATAATAGGTATTGGTAATTAGATACATTCTTTGCTCAGTGGAGTATCTTCCTGGGATTCCTTACTCTTCAAGGCCATTAACAGTCTTCCTTGGTTTCCATGTTCTTATGGATTATTTGTGTTATTTCTTTATTTCATTGGGATTTAAAGAAGAAAAAGAGTTTATATATTTAGCCATTTGAAACCAATTGTGTTGATTAGTGATAGAGCACAGGATTAGGTAATCTTTTATATCATTCCATTAAAGCAACCAAGAAAAATAAAAATGGAGTGTTATATAAGAAAAAGAGTAGCTATTAGAGACAGATGGCTGAGTTCAAATTTTGACCATGCCATTTGCAGTATCACCTTGGGAAAATTACTTCTGTGTGCCTCAGTTTTATATGTGTGTATGTTTCAATAAAAGAACAATAATAGCATCTACCTTTCAGAGTTGTGAGGAATACATTAATCCACATAAAGAACTTAAAACAATGTGTGGCATAAACTTAATTTTTAGCTGCTATCTTCATCATCATCAGGACATTTTGAGATTGTAAAGGTACAGATTGTATTCAAATGCCAGTAAGAAAGCAGCCTACTTGGAATATATAGTTCATTTTGGAAATAGCAAATGAGTGTATTGAAGAATTTAGTTGGAGTCAGATCATGGAAGCCTTGAGTTCCAGGCTAAAAGGTAGCTAATTAATATTCTTACTTTATTGAAGAGGAAACAAACTCAGAAAAGTTAAATAGCATGCCCTAAATTGCCCAGGTAAAAGGTCCACCGTTTGAACTCATTCCTGTTTCTTTCTGCTCTTCAGAGCTTCTCAAAGAAGGCTCTTTTATAGGGATTATTTCAGTAATACCCATAGACCTAAGTGTAGGTGATGGCAACAGGAATTGGTAAGAAAGGGACAAGTTCCAAAAGTGAATGGAATTGAACCAGATAATCTTTCTGCTTCTTTCTAGCCCTGAGTACATTGACTTCTTACCCCTCTGTGTTTTGAAAGAAAATCTTTTTATCATATGACCTACTACATAACATTTTTTACTTTCAGAAGATTCATTTCAAAGTGTGTTTTTCTTTTCTGTACTTTTCAACAGGTTTTAGATGGAGCAGGATTAGATATTGATTTCCATCTTTCCTCTCCAGAAGGAAGAACCTTAGTTTTTGAACAAAGAAAATCAGATGGAGTTCACACGTAAGTAATCTCTTATTTGAGTTTCTTGGGCTGAATAATACCAGTGGACTATCTGCAGGACAGGGAAATTTAGTACTTTTGATGTTAAGTATCAGTATTAAATGATTCCATATGAACATCTTAATTCTTCTTGATAGGGTTCTATCTTAAATTAAAATGTAGTCCATTAACCTTTTTATTTTTGTTTAGGCATTTTGTGTTGATCCTAAATTTTTTCTTTGCTTTTGTTAAATAGATGAGTATTCCTGAGGTATTGCATTCCATCTATTGTGGCATTTTAAACCTGACTTTGTGGCTAGCACAGGCTTTCCATTTTAACTAGAAGTTACTATTCTAGGTATGAATCCTGAAGTTTTTGAGCTGCTGGCTGTGTCATCTTTGCCCATTGCTTTCTTCTTAGAACAACAGCTCAGTACATCTTTGTGTGTGTGTAAAAACTATGTTTTACTCAAACCTCACTCTTGTTAGATAATTAGAAAACCTGAAAGTAAAAGATCTGACCATAGGAAACCATATAGAAAGAAGATACTTGTTATAACTCTTTGAGTTTAGAATTTGACAAAAAAGCATATCTTCTTTATATCTCACCTCCTTTTTTTCATATCTTACTAGTGTGTTTCATTGTTCCATCCTGTTATGTTACTACAGCACTATGTTAAAGCTACACTGAGAATTGATAGAAATAAGAGGAGCAAATACAGAATGTCTAATATTTGCCATAAATGAGACTTTGCATTTTAGATGCTTCTAAATTTATCATTCCAACCCGTTAGGAGATAGATTCTTTGATTCCCCAATTCCCATTTTACAGACAAGGAGGTTCAGAGAAGTTAAAAAAGTCTGCAGGGATACACATTTATTAAGAGGGAGCAGAATGGACCAAAATTCTTGCTTTCTACCATATGATGCTTAACATCCCTGGCACATAGTTCTATGTAAGTACCAGCTACTATTAGAATTATTGGTCTTTGTTAACCAAAGTACCTGGCATGTAATTGGTATTCATGTATGAATACATGTATAAATAAATGAGGGGAAAATGTCTCAACCATAATTTTTAAGATATTCATTTCAAAGGGCTTCTTAAAATCTCATTTTACCTAATGCAGAACTCAGAAAAATATTTGCATAAAGTATTAATAAGTAAAATAGAAAATAATCATTTTAAGTCAGTTTAGGATACACATTTTTCCAAAGAAGACATACAGATGGCCTACAGACACATGAAAAGATGCTCAACGTGACTAATCATCAGGGAAATGCAAATCAAAACCACAATGAGATATCATCACTTCATACCAGTCAGAATGGCTAACATCAATTACACAAGAAATAACAAGTGTTGGTAAGGATGTGAAAAGGGAACCTCCTACACTGTTGGCAGGAATGTAAATTGGTATAGCCAATGTGGGGAGCAGTATAAAAGTTTCTCAAAAATCTAAAATTAGAAATAATGTATGACCCAGTATTCCCCTGAAAACAAAACCACTAATTTGAAAAGATACGTTCATTCTTACGTTTATTGCAGAATTATTTATAATAGCCAAGATATGGAAGCAACCTAAGTGATGATAGATGAATGGTTAAAGATAACACACACACACACAGGAATGTTACTCAGCCATAAAAAGGAATGAAATCTTGCCATTTGTTACAGCATGAATGGACCTACAAGGTATTAGGCTAAGTGAAGTATATCACACAGAGAGACAAATACCATATAATTTCAATTTCTCTTATATGTGGAATCTAAAAAACAAGTGAACAAAAGAACAAAACAGAAATAGACTCAAACACAGAGAACATAGAGAAGGGGTTGCCATAGAGAAGGGGAATGGGAAGTTGGGCAAATTAGGTGAAGGGGACAAGGAGATACAAACTTCTAGTTATAAAATAAAGTAGTCAATGGGGATGAGTGTACACCATAGGGAATATAATCAATGATATTGTAATATCTTTGTTGACAAGATGGTAGCTACATTTATCATGATGAACATTTAGTAATGTATATAATTGTTGAATCACTGTTGTACACCAGAATTCAATATTATATATTGATACTTGAATTTTTAGAAGTCAGTTTAGATTGATATACTTGGAATTAGCTGTGCTTTCTCTTTGATAGGTATATGAACAAGAACTAAAAATATCATTCATTTGATACCAAGTATCAGTATTAAATTTCAGAATATAGAAAATATATAGAATTTATGTCAATTTTTCTCTCCAATTTTCTGCTTTCCTTTAGAGATAAATCAAAATTAACTGTAAGGGAAAAAGCTATCTTAGTGCTTTCTAGCATAGACTTATCTCTCATTAAACCAATGGGAGAAGAGTAAGTTTATTAGAGTTCACATTTATTAAGTCTTTTGCTCTGCCAGGCCACTGTTCTAAACACTTTACATGTTATTAATTTTTTTTTTCTTTCACAATCCTATGAGATATATGATATCATTTTACTGATTAGGAAATTGAGGAATAGAGCATTTAAGTTGATGTTTACACAGCTAGTGAACAGGGAAGCCAGCAATTAAATCAGGCTTAATCAGTACACCAAATTTACAAATCTACTTTCTAAAAATTAGATTTAAATAAGAATTTTATCTTTGGCTATATTAACTTTTTAAAGGCAACTAAAATCTAAGTTATTTTAGTTTTCCTTGTTTTTCTTAAGTTTTTCTGAAATAGTTTTTCTTAAGTTAAATCTTTAAAACAAATACTGTCCTTGCAGAAGCAATTATCTCCAGACAGCTTAATACCTTAAGCTGGAATTGCCTGGAATGATATGTCATATATAAATAAATTTTTCTTGACAACTGAATTAATACTACCTTAACTCATCTAACACATTTTAGACTATTTATGCTAACTCTATTCTACTTGAAAGGAAGATTTACTCTCTGCATTTTTATCTGGATAATATTTTGTATTATTTATAGTAATAAAATTCTTTATTTTATTACTAATCAAGATCCCTGATTCAAAAAGACATATGCACCCCTATGTTTATTGCAGCACTATTTACAATAACCAACATATGGAAGCAACCTAAGTGTTGTGTCCATGAGTAGATGAATGGATAAAGAAGATGTGGTACATATACACAATGGATTATTACTCAGCCATAAGAAAAAAACAAATTCTACCATTTGCAACAACATGGATGGAACTAGAGAGTATTATGTTCAGTGAAATAAGCCAGGCAGATAAAAACAAGTACCAAATGATTTCCCTCATTTGTGGAGTATAAGGACAAAGCAAAACTGAAGGAACGAAGCAGCAGCACACTCACAGACTGCAGGAAGGGACTAGCGGTTACCAAAGGGGAGGGAGGGAGAAGGGTATTAAGAGGCATTATGATTAGCACACATAATATTGGGGCGGGGGCGGGGGTGGGGGCAGGCACAGAGAAGGCTGTACAGTACAGAGAAGACAAGTAGTGACTACAGCTTCTTCCTATGCTGATGGACAGTAACTGTTATGGGGTATGTGGTGGGGACTTGATAATATGGGTGAGTGTAGTAACCACAATGTTGCTCACATTGTATAACAATGATACCTTAATAAAAATAAGAAAAAACTTAGGGACACAGCTTACCCTTTATGTCCAATGCAGATTTAAGAATGGCTAAATATAGTTGAGTTAAATAAAATTAAAACTAAACAAAATTAAAAGAAATTGAAAAGAGGAGAAAGGCAAGTATCATATAATTTCCCTTACATGTGGAATGTAAAAACAGAACAAAACAATACAGCAGTAGACTGATAGACACTGAGAAGGGACTGTGGTTACCACGGGGGAGGGATTGGAGTGGGTGGATGAAATAGGTGAAGGGGATAAAGAGGCACAAAATCTCAATCATAATATAAATTAGTTATGGGGATTAAAGTACAGCATAGAGAATATAGTCAGTTCTGTAACATCTTTCCACGTTGACAGTAACTGCACTAGTTGGGGTGAGCATTTAATAATATATATAACTGTTGAATCACTATTTAATTCAATATATGCTTGAAACCAATATAATATTGTATATCAACTATACTTTAAAAAAGAACATTAAATTTAACCTCACATACCATTCATGGCATTTTGCTTTGTTCCTTTTAAAATTGTTCCCCACTGTTTACCAGCATTTGTTTCAGGCTTCTTTCAGAGGTTAAATACGTCCTTGAAAGATAAAGGTTTGTCATGATTGAGGAGATTGGGAAGAATGCAGACAGGCTCTGAGCAGTATTGTAAAAAGGTCAATTAACTTGTGAGTCAGAAAACCAAGCTTCCTCTATGCTGTGATTATGGGCAAGTATCTTAATCCATGTGAACTTTATTAAATATTTACCTTGAAAAGATCAGTTCTGCCTACTTCCAAATAACAGTAAGGACTAAAAGAGATAAAATATGTGAAAGCAATGTGTAAATTATTTAGGCGTGTACAGTATTGGCTACTTTTATTTGTAGTGTATGTGTTAAAGCCCAGTCATATTGCTGAAAAGTTATGCTTAAATAAAATTATTAAGTTGGAAATAAGAGGAAAAAAAGAGATTAGTTTAAAAGATGAGAATCACATGTGTTCAGAAGGCTAGAGAAAATAATACAAGCCATCTCAAAATTTAAGTAATCCAGCAACTGGAGATAAGAAAACATTAAAATCATTTAGATCAACCTTCCAGGAATAGGCACAACAAAAACTAAAACATAGTTTGAACTGTGTTTTTTTGTAGCCAGCAGTACGTCATTAGCCCATGCAATATTTTAGAGTTTAACAGTTTGTTGAAGTTTCTCTCCACAAAAAAATTAATAAACCACTTAAATGAACTCTGCCCAAGCCATTTATTCTGATTGTGAAGCTAATGAGACCAGGATCATAAGTTTTAATTCAGATGTGAATGGCATTTATTCATGAAAGGTAATGCCACTGTGACTAAAGCTCTGGTTTTGGTCTGACCTCATCCCTAAACTTTGTCAACTGTAATTCAAAGATATGCTTAATCAGTAGGAGGCCTGAAAGCATTTAGAACAGTCCACCACTGCTTCTGAAAACAAAACAAAACTTACTCTACAGATTAACCTCAGTTGAAGGAGAGGTTTGTAGTCATATTTGCTTAGGAATCTGTCCAGCGGCTGCTTCTGGGAAGGTCTCTCCCTGCACACCAGGTGAAACCTCAACCTGGATGGGGGAGGGTTCTTGACTGTTAACAAGAAAGAATTCTCAAACAGGTCAGATGAGTGTAGGTAAGGAAGGAATTGATTAAAGCAAGAGTAGTAGTGAATGGCAGAACTGCCAGGCAGGTAAGGAAGAACAGAAAGAGGAAAGGGAAGCTAACTGAACTCCAGCTCGGCATAGGACAAATCCCTTGCAAACTCCTGAAGCCAGGGTTACTTGGTATCCAGTGTCCCCTTGAACCTGCACAGCGGAGGAACTAAGTCCCTACCACCCAAGGATTTGGGGGAGCTGCAGAGCACTGGATGGAGTGAGATTATGTTCTGTGAACTCCCCAAAGCAAAGAAAGATTTCGGGCAAGCTACTAAAGAACAAGATTGAAATCCTGCCCGGGTCATCCAGGTGAAGGGAACTTGCAAGCCCAAATCAGAGATCTTAGTTGCCCTTCCCTACTTGCCTGAAATTGAACAGAGAGTGAAGACTTGTGCTTAAATGTAGAAAATTAATTGAAACAGAGTAACAAAGACACCACTGGAAGAGTGCAGAGACAAAACTTAGGAAGTTAAGCAGTGAGATTTTAAGGCAAAAAGTACATACATGAAGGGGAGTGCAGGCATCCTCAGAGAGGTGGTGTGCTTGAGGGCTTAGGATGCTTTTAAGGCTTTCAAGAATAGGGCAAAGGGGGGTGGGGGTAGGCTTGACATGTGATCTTATGATGTCTGTTTCCAGTGAGAGACATTATGTCAACCATCCATAGTCTGTCCTCTAGATATTCTGTAAAATAAATTTAACACAAATTTCTTGATTCTATTATCCAGGATAGTGGTTACCCTCAAGCCATGGGGACATATCATTTAGGACTGCTTGCCCTGCCTTAAGATAGGGTCAATTGTTGGCTGATTACCATAAAATGTTAGGAATCTTACCTCCCAACGCCCTGTTGTTGTGTTTTAATGGAATCTTAGCCTTAAGATGGAGTCCCTCCTGTTCTTACTGTAGTATTTATAGCTCGGCATTTTCCATCATAGGCAGGAAAAATAAATCATAATGCTTATCCCGTGTGTCTACCCTACCTCCAGTTGAACTCGTGATAACTTTTTTTAATATTATATAAATATTAATGTTCATTGTGAAGTATCATGTATCTAGGTTTTTAATCCTATCCTTTTCCAAAAATTAGGTCATTTCCCATAACTTACCAAGTAAATGCCAACCACATCTACGTTGTAAGTACTTGTATATTTCCAGTTTTCTCTTATCCAAGAAGTTAAAAGTTATCTTTCAATACTAAGGAAGTCTATTGGTAAACTGTCCAATTATTATAAACCATGTTTTCTTTTTTATTTTCCTTTGGTCCCAAATAGAAGTATAGATAACTGAAGATGTACTTTTTTAAATACAGGGTAGAGACTGAAGTTGGGGACTACATGTTCTGCTTTGATAATACATTCAGCACCATTTCTGAGAAAGTGATTTTCTTTGAATTAATCCTGGATAATATGGGAGAACAGGACCAAGAACAAGAGGACTGGAAGAAATATATCACTGGCACAGATATGTTGGATATGAAACTGGAAGACATCCTGGTCAGTACAGTTTTTTAATAAGATAAAAATTAACATCCAGAGGCCTTACCATGTGCTAGGCACTGACCTAAGCATTTTATCTGCATTACCTCAGGTAATCCTTTTTTAATTTTAAAAGGATTACTATCTATATCTCTCCAATGAGGAAATTGTGGCTTAGGGAGATTAGATAATATTTCTGTTAGACAATATACATAAGAGGGAAAGAGGAAAAACCAAAATTTGAACTCAGGCTTTTAACAACAAAATTCCTTTAGAATGTTTACAAACACAAGAATGCAGTGATGTGTAGAGCGTACTTGCACATAGAATAAAACTGAGTAATTTGTAAATATGTAAGATGTAAAGGCATTTTCCTCACAGCATAGTTTTTATATCATTAAATTTAATATTGTTTGATTAATATGGGAACCCTGTTCACATTTCTCAGATCAGACCAAGCAGTTATCAGAAATTATCACTACATTTAGGAGTAAAAACTTTTAGGAAATGGCTTCTTTGCATCAGTTGTTTTATGCTTTGTCATAAGCATGCATAGTGAAATGTGCACATATAACAATCTATTTACTAATAATAGTCCTGCCAGTGATGGGACAGTAGGGGGAGGTCAGCTAGATGTAGCTATAGATTACTCAGTGATATTTATAAATAGCATATATACTTGTATTACAGAAATTCCGGCAGGACAAATAAGATGGTTATTCCAAGTTGAAACTATATAACCTCTAATACCCTTATAAACTGAACCTTTTTAAAAGAATGTGATACTTTGATCACTTCAGGTTTCTTAGGAAAGCAACTATCAAATTACAGCAGAAGAGACACTGTAGATCAGTTAGCTTAAGTCAAAAAATTAAATAACCCTGTCATTTGTAATTCTTTAGTGACTGAGCTCTTTGAGCACTGGTTTCCTAACCTCAAAAACTGAGATAATACCTCAAGTTGTTGTAAGGATGAAACATGATATAGCATGTGTATAAATGCTTTAAACAGCATCTGGCACACAATAAATGCTAGTTTTCTTATCTTTTCCACTGGTGTTAACTGTGAATACAAACTGAAATCAGGATTAAGTTTAATCAGCATGACTTTTTACCATGAGTTTTTATCTCACCATGATTTCATAAGTATGTTAAACTTGGTTGAATTTTAGAACTGAAAGATAGTTACCATTAATACAGCTCCAACCTCCTTCCTTTTCCTTTTCATTCCATTTTTCAGATAAGGAACTGGCTTAAATGGGAATGATGGCATCCATAGTTCAACAACTAGTCTTTTCCAACCATTTTTTAAATTTCAATCACACTAATATATTCTTCCGTATTAAATTAATTTTGCCAACAAGAACAAAATACAGTAGTTGATTAGTTCTTCACTGTATTCTCAAGAGATTGACTTCATTCACACAGTTAAACAAAATGACCAGTTCACATTTAAATTTGGTTTAAAATACTTTCCCTTATTAAAGAAAAATGTCTTTTGGGAACTTTTCCATTATTTACCTCTCAAAACTTTTGATAACAGGAAATTTGAATACATTTGACAATCATCATTCTGATGAAAAGAACCATGCCTGTTCCTTCATTTGGGGATCTGAATCCTGTATTTATTGGAAAATATTTGCCTTAATAGGTTAGTCACATTTTTAATTAACTTTTACTGAGCATTCTTACAATAAAATCATTTTATTTCCAGGAATCCATCAACAGTATCAAGTCCAGACTAAGCAAAAGTGGTCATATCCAAACTCTGCTTAGAGCGTTTGAAGCTCGTGACCGAAACATACAAGAAAGCAACTTTGATAGAGTCAATTTCTGGTCTATGGTTAATTTAGTAGTAATGGTGGTAGTGTCAGCCATTCAGGTTTATATGCTGAAGAGTCTATTTGAAGATAAGAGGAAAAGTAGAACTTAAAACTCTGAACTAGAATAGTTAATATTTAAAAACAAAAAAGAAAAAAGCAATAAATGTTACAGTCAAGACCATTAATTATCTTTTCCAAAATATTTTGAGGCATTACTCTAAGTGTGAAACAAGTATAATCTTAATATGAAAGTCTTCACTTTGATCTGTGTGAATTTTATTGCTCCAGTTGTATTTAAGGGTATAATGGAGATTTTGCAGACTAAAGGTATATTGAATGAAGCCCTCATTAATAATGGCATTTTTATAAGTTTGAAAAAATTTTGTAAATGTATTAGGTGAAAAGATTTTTACCCAGTACTTTCTTTGTAAGTGACAAAGTAGATGTTTTCAATATATTGAAGTTTCTTTGTAAATGTGGGAATTACAAATTAATTGTATAAGTTTTCAATATATTAAGTTATAAATCATCCGAGAATTACCAAATCATGGATTGAATATATCTTTTGAAGACAAAGATTAAACTTTCCTTTTTAAATATGCATTCTTCTGAAATGTAAGTAGAAGCATAGCTGTAAAGAACAGATTTGTGAGATTTTTACAATTGAGTGTATATTTCAATTTAAAATACTAGCATAAAGTATGTTTTATATAATAAGCTTTCATTCCCAAAAGGTGACATTTTGATCATTCTTAAAAGTGCAAATTCAAACTAAAAAAGGACAGATTTTTCTCGTTTGAAGTAAACAATAGCTAACAGTT
Organism: Manis javanica; assembly: GCF_040802235.1. NCBI lineage: Eukaryota > Metazoa > Chordata > Mammalia > Pholidota > Manidae > Manis > Manis javanica. The sequence goes on along the minus strand of NC_133159.1, from coordinate 78,927,564 downwards.
GTTTAGTCTCCATAAGGACACTTTCTGTCTAATCCTTAACCCTAAGGTATAGGATTTTTAAATTAAATGTGATGAAAAATGATTTTTATATTATCTGTCAACAGTGTTACATTAACATGATTACTGTCTTGGATAATATATTTTTACCGGCAGTTGTAAAGAAAATATTGCCAAAAAGGATTTGGTCCTAACGTAAATATCTCCTTTTCTGAGTTCTTAAAATCAGTTTAAAAAAATATTTGGTAAGCTTGAAAATACCTGATCAAAATAAAGTCCACTTAATAAACTGTAAGTATCTGGAGTCTAATTGACTCATTATGATGAGATTAATCTCCAGTTAACTGGAAAAACTACTTGGCTGTAGGTTATATTTTTTATAATTGTTTTGTTGTTTTGAACTATCTAAGTATTCAGGTATACTTTATGAAACATAAGGCCTACTGTAAGGTGTTTAGCACTGGGTATACATAATTTTTTTATTATAACTTTCATAAAATGTGCTTTGTGATCACTTTATTTAACAATAATCAAGTTAGGACTGGAAATCTATAGGATGCCAAGTTTAAATACTCAATATGTGAACAACTCGGCCACCCTATCTTATCTGTGGAGTCTTACTTACAGTGGTAATTTAGCTTACATCATTAAATAGAATTTTTAGGTTACACCCATTTGCAATATTAAGACAAATATGAGTTAGAAACAATCAACTTATAAATCAGAATCCCTCTGTTGGCTAGTACTGATGGAAACCACAGAATAGTTTCTTTTGTAATTTACACTCACAGTGGTACAAAAAGACATTTCCCTCTTAATGCCCTTGAGAAGAACAGCAGCTTAGATTTCCCTATTCTGAAGCTTTTTAAAAATGAGGTAAACACCATACATATGATTGATTACCTAGGTTGACCAAGAAAATGTTTTTAAGTGTCTAGGAGTACCCCTGTAACACATTAAGGGTCAAAAAAATCATTGCCTGTGAAGATTTCTCTCCCTTTACTCCTGTTAAACTTATAAGAAGAACAAACTTATAGTATTATAACATAACAGTATAGATATAAAACATATAAACTACTATATCTTTTCTGTAAAACTGTGATTAAGAAGTCTACCTCTGGCTGGTTACTGTACTGCACTCTGATTCCTTACCTAACAATGAATTTGTTATGTCATCTTCTACATATGATTTGTGCCACTGATTTAAAACCTATAATTCAGTAACTTCTTAGCATATAATAATGGCCTTATTTGGAAAACAAAGAATTTAGAAATACTGAGAACAATTTTTATAGATACAAACTGAAAAGAGATTTTAAATGTAACATATTGCCTGCATTAACCAAAAAAAGTACAATTTGCAAAGAACCAAATTCTTTAATATTTCTTAAAGCATATATAGTTTATCTGCCTCATAATTTTTAATGTCAGTATTCAGTTTTGAAATTAAAATTATGCTAAAATTGAGTGAGCTAGTTATCACTTCTAATAGTGGATCTTGTCTTTGGTTATTAATTATATAGCCTTTTAAATACTACATATTTAAGGGCTAGAGTTTCATTCTGATTTGCATTTGGATCATTAATGATATGCTATTTTTTAATATGAATGTCAATACATAGTAAATAAGTGGTTCATATAGCATTGCAATAAAGAACTGAAATGTAATTTTACATTATGTTTATCTTTAAGCATTGTCTTAAAATGAACAAAAAATGAATACCTTTAATTGTATGCCTCCTGAAATGAAAATTCTTTATCTTAAATTTTAAAAATTGACTTAGCATGTGATAGCTTTTCATCTGAAGTGTAATAACGCACAATCAGTGTTTGAATTCCCTGACAGCTGTGGACAGCCATATTAAATGAACAATAAATACTGGGCTGAGTATAATAAAAATTACAATCAATGAAAAATCTTATCTCCCAGTCATCGTAAATGCTTTCTAATCCTTAAAGCCTTTACTGATCTAATATTAGCGAAGTGTGTTCTCCCTTCCATTTGAAAACCCCTCTCTTTACATTTCTTATTGTGTGTCAATTCTAATTCTACCTTGCACTTGTTTTTTGTACAAGTACTACTCATCTGTTGGCCAAACATGCATTGAAACTAAAAGGTACTAAAAACATAGAAGCAAAAAGAATCAGTTCTGAAAGTCTGGAATGATAAATAAACACCCCAGGTAGCTTGTTTTACTCCTCTACCATACCCCATAAATTGTTTAGATCTGGAATATGGCTTCAGAATCTTTTTTTTTTGTTTGTTTTTTTAAAAATTGAAATATAGTTTATATACAGTATTATATTGGTTTTGGATGGACTTAATGATTCATCAATTATATACTAGCAATCAAATGCTCATAATAAATGTAGTTATGTCACCATCTAAAGACACAGTATTAATGAGCTATATTCTCTATGCTATACTTCCATTCCTGTGACTGAATTATTTTATGATTTTAAGTTTATATCTCTTTATCCTTTTCACCTCTTTCACCATACCCCCATGGTAACCAACTGTCCATTCTGTGTTTCAGTCTATTTGTTTTGTTTTCCAGATTCCACAAGAAAGTCCACATATAAGTAAACCATTGGAATTTATCTTTCTCTGATTTATTTCACTTAGCATAATACCCTCTAGGTCCTCTACACTGTCACAAAAGTCCAGAATTTTAATTTTTAACCAACACAATTTTGACTTCTGTTATCCATTATGCTTAGATCACTTGCTAACTGAGTTATCTTGGAAAATCAAAATTCCTTTGAGCCTATTTCTTCATTTGTGAAATATTTTAAGTAACATCTTAAAACTTAAAAGTAGCATGTAAGTCCAGTGCTTGGTGACAGTTGGTGTATTACTGATCATTTCTCCTTCATACCATCTAAACAAGTCACTCTTCCCCCACAAGCTGGTAGAATTCCTTAGGCACCTTTCTGCTTCTATACTCCCATTACTTTCAGGTATCTGGGGCAAGGGCACAGAAAAAAAGAATCCAGACTTAAAATGATGTTAAATGAGAGAGGACACATTGAGGTGGACTCTGGATCAATGTATCTGAAAGAAAAAGGTGAGGAAATGCAAGGCAGGGAAAAATTCTGGAAGTCTTCAATGACCATGAGTTAAAAGCAAAATGAACAATGAGAATCAGTTATCCAACAATGAAATGAAATCCCTTATTATAAACCAATCTTGGATATATTCAAGTGGCAATAATGATCGAATGTTGTAAAGGATTACTTCATTTGACATCAAGTGAGAGGATGGACTAATAAACCTAGCCTTTCTACACTTAATTCTAAAAGGACTAATAATGCCATATGTAGGAGAAAGCTGACAGAAAATGCCAGAGCTGCAAAAGACACATTTACAGTTCCACTCTGAATTCTTAATATTCAAAAACATAAAGGAAACAAAAATGTGATACCATTTACAATTACTCCAAAGAAAATGACACACTTAGGTATACATCTAATAAAATGTAATACACCTCACACCAGTTAGGATGGCCAACAGCCAAAAGACAAACAAAAACAAATGTTGGTGAGAATGTGGAGAAAGGGGAACCCTCCTACACTGCTAGTGGCAATGTAAACTAGCTCAACCATTGTGGAAAGCAGTATGGAGGTTCCTAAAACAACTCGTATGTAAACTAGTTCAATCACTGTGGAAAGCAGTGTGGAGGTTCCTCAAAACTCAAAATATAAATACCATTTGACCCAGGAATTCCACTTCTGGAATTTACCCTAAGAATGCAGCAGCCCAGTTTGAAAAAGACATATGCACTCCTATGTTTACCGCAGCACTATTTACAATAGCCAAGAAGAAATGGAAGCAACCTAAGTGTCCATCGGTAGATGAATGGATAAAGAAGATGTGGTACATATATACAATGGAATATTATTCAGCCATAAGAAGAAAACAAATCCTACAATTCGCAACAACATGGATGGAGCTAGAGGGTATTATGCTCCAGTGAAATAAGCCAGGTGGAGAAAGACAAGTAGCAAATGATTTCACTCATATGTGGAGTATGACAACAAAAACTGAAAGAACAGAACAGCAGCAGACTCACAGAACCCAAGAATGGACAAACAGTTACCAAAGAGAAGGGGACTGGGGAGGATGGGTGGGAAGGGAGGGATAAGGGGAAAAACGGGGCATTATGATTAGCTCACATAATATAGGGGTTTGGGGACATGGGGAAGGCAGTATATACAAGTAATGATTCTATAGCATCTTACTATGCTGATGGACAGTGACTGTAATGGGGTATGTGGTGGGGGGGACTTGATAATAGGGGGAGTCTAGTAACCATAATGTTCAAGTAATTGTACATTAATATCAAAAAATAAAAATGCAATACAATCTGTATACTGAAAATTGTCAAGTATTGGTGAAAGAAAAGACCTAAACAAATGGAGAAACATACCATGTTCATGGATTAAAAGGCTCAACACAGTAAATAGATGAATTTTTCCAAAATTAATCTCTAAGTTTAACATAACTCCTATCAAAATCCACAGTTTTTGGGAGCCAGACAAGCTTATTTAAAAATTTATATGGAAAAGCAAAGGACTAAGAATAGCTAAGACAATTTTGAAAAAGAATATATAAAATAATCTACCTATGTTAAGGTTTACTATATAGCTACAAAGTGAAGAGAGACACATAGATCAATGGTACAAAGATTCTAGAAATACACCAAAACAAGTCCAATTGATTTTGACAAGGTGCAAAGGCAATTTAACAGGAGAAAGACAACCTTTCAAACAAATAGTAACTGGAGCAATTGGGACAGAGAGGTATAAACATGCATGTAAAATAACTTAGACAAAAGATTTTCACACTTGACACCAAATACATGACCCATAAAAAAAAAAACTCATGACCTCATCAAAAGTAAAAACTTTTGCTCCATGAAAGATGCAGTTATGGGGATGAAAATGAAAGCTACAGATGAGATGGGGAGAAAATATATGCAAACCACATATCTGAAAAAGGACTACACTAGACTGTATAAAGAACTCTCAAAGCTCAATATTAAAAAAGTCATTATAAAACGAACAAATGACATGAACAGACATTTTATTGAAGAAGATACGTGAATGGGAAATAAACACATGAAAAGATAATCAACATCATTAGCCATTAGGTAAAGTTAAAACCATAATGACATATCACTACACGTCTACCAGAATGACTAAAATAAAGCTATACCACCAAATGCTGACAAGGATGCAAGAGTAACTGGATCACTCATATGTTGCTGGTGGGATATAAGATGGTAGCGTCACTGGAAAGTATTTTAGCAACTTCTTATAAAACTAAGTTAGCACTTACCAAGCAGCTCAGCATTTATACTCCTGGATACTTATTCCTGAGAAACGAAAACATGTTTTTTTAAAAAACCTGTATGTCAATTATACATAGCAGTTTCATTTGTAACTGCCCCAAATTGAATATATCCCAAACGTCTTTCAAAGAGTGAACAGTTAAACTTTGCTATATCTATATCATGGAATACTATGTAGCAATAAAAAGGAATAGACTATTGTTATATGCAACAATTTGGAAGGACCTCAAGGGTCTTACAGTTGGTGGGAAAAAATTTTTTTCAGGTTACACTGTAGGATTCCTTTTCTGTAACATTCTTAAAATAGCAAAATTAAAGAGATGAAAAACAGATTAGTGGTTGCCAGACTGTTAGGAATGGAGGGAAGAAAGGAACCTTGACTATTAAGGCAACCTCATAGTACAATTCTGTCTTGATTGTGCTGACTACACAAATCTACATACAATAAAATTATACAGAGCTATATACACACAGAAATGAGTACTTGTAAAATTGGTGAAATCTGAATAAACTGGACTGTACCAAGGTCAGTTGTCTGCATTTGATATTGTACTATAATTCAGTTACTACTGGGGGAAACTGTGAAGAGTACACAGCAACTCCCTGTGCATTTTTTTGTTTTTTGCAATATCATGAATCTAAAATTATTTCAAAATGACAATTTTACACAAAAATGGAGTGAATTTTATCCCTGAAACAGACATTGTCTGAATGAGCCAAAAATGAGTAAAATAATGTACTATAACTCACCAAACAAAACCAAAATATTCTCAGTGAAAAACTGACTGTCATTTTATGTACTGCTTTAGTTCTTAATAATTTAGTTATTAGTAGAAAGGTAAAACACTGTAATCTGCAGGGAGTTTTAAGGAATTGAGCCTGATTATTTTTATATGAAATATGAAAGAATAACCTAGTCAACCTTTTCCTTTTGGAAGCAATTCCATATTCTAAAATATTGTCTAGCATTATTACTGTAATGAAGTGATTATTAGAACATTGTCATAGGAAGGCCACACCTACTTGTCAAATGTTGCAGAATAATTATTCTGTGACTCTCAACAGAGAAGCTATCCTTGACTTTTTCAAATCCTGGCTGTTCAGTAGACAATCATGGCATACAGGTTTGATGAAAATCTTGAGAAATGGAATAATTCTTTCATCCATTAAAGACCCTAACAGTCCTTTTGCTGTAAAGGATCTTATAATTAAGGAATATACATTACATGCAACTGGGAAACAACTTAAGTGTTATACAAAATTCTGTAAATTCTTAAATGCCAAAGGAACATAAATTTAAAAACAAATGTACTGTCAATTACTACTTCCTTATCCTTTGGACAAACAGCAAAGAAGAAAAGAATGAACAAAGATCACTTTGTTTAGATGGGAACAGGGAAAGGCTAGAAAACATTGTGTAGGCAACCCACACATTGTCAAAGCAGAGTATTTCTTTTGGGCACCCAAGGAAAGAGCAAGATACAGTTCTTTTGTAGTCCCATTGCATCTAACTAAAAATATCCCTCACGATATTCCCAAGCAAAGTTTACTATTTTAGAATAAGAAAAATTTGAGCATTACTATGTCCAATGTTTTGAAGATGACAAAAGCAAAGAATCTGCCCTTAAAGGGTTTACAGTACAACCAGGGAGAGACTAGTATTCAGGAATTATCAACTACTTTTTTGAATACTACCTTTTTAAATTCATTGCTCTAGGAAGTTTGGACAGATCCCTCAAACTTAGCTTGTGTCCCTACTATGTGCACCCTTTTACACTTCCCTTTCAAAGCACTGATCACACCATATCATAATTAACATATAATAAACCCTCTACTAAACTCTAGAAGGCAGAGAACATTTCTATTCATTTCACTGAACCCAGCACAATGCCTAGAACACAGTATTTGTTGATGCAAATATGAGGTACACTGTTTATTAAGTGAAAAGTGAAGTTTCAGAACAACATAAATGACCCTTTTTCAGTAAAAACAAACAGAAATAGAAAAATCTAGGTGAGGCTTATATATCATTATCTCTAGACTGCAGAACTGGGAGGATTTTCAGAATCATAGCTTTGTTGACGTATGAATTTTTCACTAAGAAATATTTTTAGTAACAAAATAGTAAAGCTTTTCATCTGGGATGGCAGGGGGTGGGGAGGAAATGGAGTTGATAAAAGATTTCCTCCAATTTTTCTCATCTACTACTTCCAAAGAATGGCTGTTACATTTGAACAAATAGCACAAAATGGTTTTAAAAATTTTCAGGAATAAAGCATACAAAAAAAAAAATTCCTGTTAGAATAGCCACTATCAGACAAAAAATAACAAATGGGAGGATGCAGAAAATGGGAGCCCTCCTACATCACTGGTGGGAATGTAAATTGGTGCAACCGCTGTGGAAAGTAGTATGGAGGTTCCTCAAAAAACTAAAACTAAAAATACCATTTGATCAATTAATTCCACTTCTAGGAATTTACCAGAAGAAAACAAAATCCCTGATTCGAAAAGGTATATGCACCCCTATTTAGGCAAGATAGGGAAGCAACCTAAATGTCCAGCAATAGATGGATGGATAATGAAGAAGTGGTATATATACACAATGGAGTTATTCAGCCATAAAAAGAAAAGAAATCCTGCCTTTTGCAACAAGGATGGATCTACAGGGTATTATGCTCAGTGAAATAAGCCAGGCAGAGAAAGACAAATACCATTCGCTTTCAGTTATTTGTGGAATATGAAAATAAAGCAAAACAAAAGGAACAAAACAGTAGTAGACTCCTAGACAGTGAGAAGTGCCTATTGGTTACCAAGGGGAAGGGGTTGGGGTGGGTGGGTGGGGGAGCGTAAGGGGGATAAAGGGGCACAATAATTCACGATCACAATAAAAGTTGGTCACCAGAACAGTAGCACAGCATGGAGAATATAGTCAATGATTCTGTAACATCTGTGTTGATAGATAGTAACCACACTAGAGAGGGGCGAGGATTTAATAATATGGGTAACTTGACTGTGTATACATTTGAAACCAATGACTGTATATATCAATGATACTCCTATAAGAAAAAAGAATCCTGTAATAACACTGAATTGGATTGAATTATGTCCCACAGAAAGATTATGTCCAAGTCCTAACTCCAAGTACCTATAAATGTGAACTTATTTAGAAATGTAGAGTCTGTGGATGTGATTAAGTTAAGGATCCTGAGATTAGAGAAACCTGGATTTAGGCCTTTAATCCAATGACGGGAGCCCTTGTAAGAGAAAGGAGATTTGACACAGAGGGTAAGGCCATGCAAACTGGAGGTAGAAAATTAGTTGACGTGTTGACTGCCAAGGAACACTAAGGATTGCTGGCTGCTACCAGAAGCTAAAAAGCATGGATGGACTCTCCGTCAGAGCCTCTGGAAGGAACCAACCTTGACAGTACCTTGATTTCAGAGTTTGTGCCTCTACAACTGTGAGGGGTAAACTGCTGTTGTTTTATGCCACAAAGTTTGTGGTAATTTGTTTTGACACCTATGAAACTAATACAAATACCTCAATAGTACAGCTTTTTAAACACCCAGAAAAATGTCAGTGCTCCTCTTGTAATTCCTAAGAACACTCAACAAAAGTAACTAAACAAGGAATAAGATTTTGACAGGCAGAGTTGAGCTTTGGAGGGCCACAAACAATTTTCTAATATTTCCCCACTGTGATCCAATTTGTGATTCAAAAGATTGAATACCTTTTGGTAAATACAAGGAAGAGAAATCAGACTGATTTTGAACAAGATATATTTTTGTTTTATCCAACAAGTACATTTTACCATCTATGAAGGTTTTATTCATTTGTTTGCTTGTTAAATCCAATGGGAAATTTTTTTGAGTGATACATCAATTCCCTGAAGATGTGGCAAAACAGAGGAGTTACTATACTAAGCATCCAGTTTCAACACTCATCATCTCCCAACAAAGACAAAAGGCAAGGGGAGCAAGCAAAGAGGGAGTCTCTTGGGTACAAGTGAGGAGTAGGGAGAAAAAAGTGAACTGGTTAATTTATAGTCTTACTGAAATTTTAAATATAGAGACAGTGTAACAGTTTGACCTAGCATTTCTGCACTGCAACTTAAAAGTTACAAATATTGTACTTGTTCCCATCTACTTGCTATTCACAGAGTCAATCAGTTTGCTTTCACAGCTTCCCCCATTTCCAAATTTGTATCAGTCAGTTATCTGGTTTCTTAACTGCTACTAATTTAAAAAGAATCATGATCAGATAAAATTCGCACTTTACATTTAACTGTCAGGTATTTTATTCCTGATGAAAAAACATGTCAGATCAACTGCCACAGAAGAAACGAAAGGAGGCTTACAGGAGTATGTAGTCACAGAGGTACTCAAATATAACTAAAGGGTAAAACTTCCCCACACAAGGGCATTTTTTACTATTTCCCAAAGTTGCACAGACATCTTCCTTTGCCATCACATTCTCATTAAACACCTCTAGAACTACATTATACAATAGTCTGCTATAACCATTCAAGTCAAATCATGTTCCAACCAAAACTCAACAGTACCTAGTAGAAACTCAATCAAGTAGCCCAAAGCACAGTTAGTTCTACCCCCAGCACTGATGAAAATCTTCAGAATATATATATATATATATATATATATATATATATATATATATATATATATATATATATATATATATATTATTCACTTCTGTTAAACATTTAGTAACAAAATATACCTAGCAAAGTCTGACTTAATTGCCCCTATATTAGTATTTAAAGAAAAACTCTAATAGCTCATATTCTGATCTAGTTTGATTGCCGAAGGGCCTAAGAATCCATATTTATCATTTATTATCAGGTATTTATAAAAAATTTTTATTTTGAATTAAAGTGAGTAAAGTATATTATCTACACATCTTTCCTCTCTGTAGCCTAGAGCAAAGCTTTTCAGTGAAAAAAAAAAAGATCATTTTATGTGAACCCTGACACCTTCTATATAGGTAAGAAGAAGAGAAAACAGTTGAAAAGTCTGAATATTTTGGAAGTTTGGGGACAGGGTAAATAGAGATATACTATCTTTTAAGTATAAAGTGTACAAGCTGGCTAAACATAGTTTTTTAAAGGATCATGTAAGAGGAACATGCAATAATTATATTATTGGGAGACGAGAAAAATGAAAGCCAAGTTTTATAAAAATTCAAGTGAACATATTTACAATGGAATTGGAAAATCCTTAGCTCCCTGTCTAAATAAAAGCAGTCATCTACTGCACCAGTGTGTATTTTCAAGCAAATACAGAAGCAAAACCCATTAGCTCTTTAAAAAATACACACATTTAATGTTGGTCTGTTTTAATTCTAAGTAAAGCAATTCCAAAAATACAAACTGAACATCAGAGCCATGTGAACCACCATGATAAAATAAAACAGACATTCACAATAATTACGTCTAAAAGACACTTCAGCTTAATAAACCATCTTCCAAGTATACTAAAGAAAGAGATACTAAAAATACTGCTGGTGTTCAGTTAGAATTAAAGGACTTTGGGGAAAATGAAATAATATGATACAAGTGGAGTGAATAAGGTTACACGGGATTTACAATTTCCATTACCCCTAGATATAAACAAACATTCAAAATCAACACAAACTCTGTGTGTTATTCAAAATATTGCAGCTGCAGAAAAGGCAACTTTAAATTAATAGCTAGGGGAAAATCAAGTTTTGGTGGAGGTAAACAGAAGTGACAGTTTTTAATTTGCACTTTTGTAAAGCTCATTTATACCTGGCCAACCCAGGAACCAAATGCAGGACTACAAAGTTCTCTGCTTCTTTTGGCTATAATGTGACAAGAAAAGGTCATCTTTTGAAGATGTTTAAAGAAATAAAGCAACTTTCTTTATAAACAGTCAAATAATCAATCAATGGAATAAATAAGTACTAACCCACATTTTTACGGCTCTGCAATCACTACACTTTACATATTTTTCATTTTGGTGGCAAATTCCCCAATTTTTAGGCTAAAATCCACCAATCACTTTTAAGAGTAAAATGAACAGCCACCAAAATAAGAATATTCTTCTGTTTACTCTTTGGCTAAAAAAGAAAACAAACAAAACAAAACAAAAAGAAACAGAAGACAACTCTAACACTGGTGATAAAAGAAAGTTTTTTTTTACATGTAAAATAAAGTTATCAATTTAAATCTTGGTACATTTTATAAAAACAAGAGGTAATGTTGTAATAAAACAGCAGTAGCCTTGGCAGGCAATATACTGTTTGTTAACCCTGTGCAATAAAATACTTTGTTCATACTACACTTATTCAACATGACTAACAGTTACTACAGACATTTCAGGAGTCTTCATTGGACTCCTATAGACTTACTGTTAAAATTAAGAGACATTTACAATCATAATGTGCCATGAAAACTTGAAAACGTTACTTCTAGTAGGAGATAATGTTTCTATTACTTGAATTTGTTTTAGGTACTGAACAGCTGAGTTACAAGGACTGAAAGTGAAAAGCATTCTAAAAGCCCATGAACACTGTTGTTCACACCCTTCTTCAGAACACGCTAAACTTGTTTGACACATTTCTCTTCATACATAGCAAGCAACAGCACCCAATAAAAGCCTGAGAAGAAATGCTGCTGTGTAAATACTGCAACTATTCCTGAAAAAGAATTATGGGATATATACTCCAAAGCTGCCCATTCCCATAATCTGTATTGCATAGGTCACATAATCACACACATATATATACACTCATGTGTATATATATGTACATGCAAAGAATATATTAAGACGACAATGAAGTCTAGTCACAGAGCAATTTACAGGCTCAATATATTTTTTACACTTTGCTTGAAAGAAAATTTCAATATTTTACAGTCTTTTAGTAGGCATTATATACACTGCACTTTATGAAATCTGAAAGGTATTGAAATAAATTTTTCCAACATTTGGTAACAAAACAGACAGTGTTTTCCAAATACTTGTGCTATCTATCTACATAATTTGTTTGCTCTGATAACCACTAATCACAAAAACTGACTCAATCGAGTAATTAGAAAAAGTATCTAACACCATGCATGGGTTTGAATCATTTTTAATATCCTATCCTAGAAACATTCTACAAATCTTAAGATTTAAAAAATTAAGTCTCTGTTCTGATTTTTAAAAGATATCTTTTTATGACAATATCCATAACATTGACAGGTACATGTTAAGGCTAGAATCATCTCCTTTTGTGAATTTTTTTGACTTTTTTTTTTTTTTAAGAAAGATAGTAAAAGTCAGACTCCTTTACATTTCTTTGAACTGTACCTACAGAAAATGAGTGCAGTGAACATAATGTTCAGTCCTACAGTCAGGATGCAGTTGCTCCTTCCCATTCCACAAGGTACTGCACCTTTCCATCAAGTGTCACCCGACGAGCCAAAACTCGGTATTTTTCACCACATGCTATTCTACCTGCAGCACCAAAATAACTGGTAATGGAGTTTTTTAGATGATTGAGTTGTAACTCCTGATCTGCTAAGTTATTCAAAATCTCTGTGTTGAGTTCATCAAACTGGTAATCTTCTTTGCCTTCATCATCTTTTACAATTTCTGAGTTCTGAGCCTGGAGTGCTCTTCTTGGAAGACGACCCCTTCTCCTCCGTAAATGTGGTATTGCAGCAGGCCAAGATCTTCCTGTACGAGTTCTTTTTCTGGAGTCAGATAATCTATGGAACAAAAAAGGCCACAATTGTCTCCTGAACTTATAAAAGCATCCTTCACTCTGCTCACATACTATGTTCTCGTATTTTTTTCTGTCACTGTACTTTAAGTACATATACCCTTGCTGACATAAAAAAATCAGCCAAACCAAAATAATAAATGCTGTATAAATGAATTATCACTCATCTTTCTAGACTCCAAAACCTTCTTGGGACTGACTTTTGAAGAGCTTTTCTTCCTTACTATGTACTATTAAACTTAAAAGAATCGGAGGAAATTTTTCAATTATAAGGTGACCAAGCAAATTCTTACCAAGAAGCCCTATTATAAGTCAGGTTTTGTCAATAGTCTTATTATTAAAAAGAAAGTTCATTCATTCACTCATTTAATGCAGCAAATATTTAATGAGTACCTACTACATATAAGACCCTGTTCCATAAGCTTAAACAGATGGCAGTACTAGAATAAACTTTCTCTTAGTTTCTTTTATTACCAGTTCTAGGCCTACTGAAGTAATGCAATGCACTGGAATAAGCATAAACTAGAAGTCAGGGAGCCATAAGTATAGCTATAAGTGATATTGGCCAAATTCAAATCTCTTATCCTCTGTGTTCTCTTAAATTAACAGATTAAGTGAAGGTGTTGAACTAGATAATCTCTGAAGTCCATCCCAGCTTAGAAGTTCAATGATACTACAATCTTATAAGGGGAGAATACAGGTAACAGCTAAATTGAAAGACTTTATAATCAAAATGCCCAAGTTAACATCACAGCTCTGTCATACTTGTAAAACATGCTATCTTGAGCTTGTTATTTAAAACGACCAAAGTTTCAGTTTCCTTATCTACAAAATGGGAATAAAAGGACCTACAACTCAAAAGTTGGTTTTAAGAAATAAGTATGAGAATGTATGTAAAAAGCTTAGCAAAATGCCTGGGAAAAGGCAAAAAAAAGCAGCTCACATTGTTACTATCCATTATTCATTAAAAAATTAATTACTAAAAATTAACTTTAGCCTTTAAACACTTAAAATATGATTTACAAGAACAGTGTTTGAATTATGAACAAAATCTAACAAAAGGAAGCATAAAACCTGTAAGCTCCAAGCTATGATCCCAAGTAAACTAAACTTTTTATACCTGAGATATCTTAGGAAAAGTCCTTCTGAAGAGTTAGATTAAACAAAATATTAGAAGGGAAGTATTCTATTGATAAATCCTGAGTTCAAGATCCTTTTAATAACAAAGGGAGATTAGTACTTGATTTGGAATTTAAAAAAAACAAACAAACCAAAAACCAAGTCTTCCTAAACCAAGGAACACTTTTATATTAGAAGCATAAAAAGATCTCTCAGAAAAAAGCATGGCCTATGAACACAAGTACCTCTTTTCAGTGCACAGAGCAAATTTCCTAACAAATACGTTTTAATGTTTGTGCCCTGAAAAGCAAAAATATTCACATGAATTTGAATAATCTAAGGAATCTACATATGAGTTGCTTTTTAAAAGCTGAAAGACATTAGCTCAACCAGTGTGGAAAGCAATAGGAGGTTCCTCAAAAAACTAAAAATAGAAACACCATTTGACCCAGGAATTCCACTCCTAGGAATTTACCCAAAGAAAACAAGATCCCTGATTCAAAAAGACATATGCACCCCTATATATATTGTAGCACTATTTATAACAGCCAACATATGGAAGCAACCTAAGTGTCCATCAGCAGATGAATGGATAAACAAGAGGTGGTACATATACACAATGGAATATCATTCAGCCATAAGAAAAAAACAAATCCTACCATTTGCAACAACATGGATGAAGCTAGAGGGTATTATGCTCAGTGAAATAAGTCAGGCAGCAAAGACAAGTACCAAATTATTTCCCTCATTTGTGGAGTATAACAACAAAGTAAATCTGAAGGAACAAAACAGCAGCAGACTCACAGACTCCAAAGGGAAGGGGTTGGGGAGGGTGGGTGAAGGGGATTAAGGGGCACTATAATTAGCAATCACAATAAAAATAGGTCATGGGGAAGGCAGTACAGCATCTAGAGCACAAGTAAAAAAGACTATATAGCATCTTACTTCACTGATAGACAATGAGTGCCAACTGGGGGGAGGGTGGTGTGGACTTGATAATAAGGATGAATGTTGAAACCACAAGGTTGATCATGTGAAACCTTCATAAGATTATTTATCAATGATACGTTAATTTAAAAAGGGGATAGTAATTGCACTAGAGGGGGGTGACGATTTGATAATGTTGGTAACTGCTGAACCGCTGTGTTGTATATCTGAAACCAACATAAGATTGTGTATCAATGATACCTTAATATAAATAAATATAGCTGAAAGATATACATGTGCCACTTTCAGTTGTTAAAATTTATTTAATCATCACTTTACAAAGAAAAAGAATATACAGCAAAATTAGTAAAGAATAAGAACATAAAATATCTACCCATAATGCCTGGGAATGGTAGACGAGGTAGTTTCTTTTGCACTGGAAGCACCCGTGAAATCCACATCTGAGGTATTAGATGAATGTGCAGTTCCCTCAGTTCTCCTGAGACAAAAGAATTTAAATGGTATAACGACTATATTACATAACAATAGAAATACTAATCTGCCCCCAAAAGAAAATTCCTAGGATAGGAAAAAATATTTACCCTATAGAACAAGGTAAATCCAAGGTAGTATTCTCTGAAATTGATTCTTTATCCTGGGGAAAGAAGAAAAAAACAAACTTAAAGCATGGTTCTAAAGTAAACTAAAAAGACAAAGTTTCTCAGTGATTTCAACCAACCTTCCTCCTGAAAACATACATCAACATATCCTCTTACCAAAGGTGGCTCAGCAGTTTTCTGAATCATTTTTCTTGTATATGGGCCTGGTGGACGACCTACAGATTTCTTTTTTCCTTTTTTTTCTATGCCATTGCTTACTTCCCTGAAACATAAAAACATTATGTATTTAACTTTGGTATAAAGAAAACACAGACACAATGTACAATATATACTGTCATAGCACTGCTTATGTAATAATTAGGTCATACTTATATGTTTTATTACTGGTAACATAAAAATGAATTTGAATATAAGTTAAATCTACAAGTTTAGTCAAGTGCATAATGATACATTTTAATTTAAATAACTATTTCTTGACTTAAGACATTTACATTAGAAATGTTTAAGAAAAAAAAGTTCTCTTACAATTTTGAAAAATATATATTACCTAAAAATTAAAACAAACAAACAAATGCAGACCACTATACTGGATGGAAGATTTCAAACTCATAGAAGTTCTATTACTTAGTTTACATTGTTACTACATGGATACTTGAGATATAGCTCAAGAATTTACTACTAAAAGTTACTATGAATTTACTTTATTTACCTCATGGAGCCAGGAAGTATCATTGTTAAAATACACTAGCTGCAGAGGTTGCTTTTTACACGCATACACACACACACACACACAATCTTGAATGATGCTAATCATAAAGAGAATGAAGCCCAGGGTGACAGAGCATAGAGAAGAAAGGAATCCTTCCTAGTGAGCAGTGAGTCACTCAAAGGGCAAAATTAGAAATCTAGAAAACCATTCAAAGACATAAAGGCAAATCTTATGTAACAGGAAGGAAAAAAAAAAAACAATGGTCAAGGACATTTCTAATTAATACAGGGAAAGAAGAAAAGGAAAAATATCAATATGCAGAACATTTATTTCATTTACTCAACAAACATTACCATATAAAGGGCCTATTAGACAACAGGAATACAAAGATGTTCCCTGTGCTAAGGGTTTCACAAAAATCCAACATCTCAAGAATAAGACAGATGGACAGGGAATACTTTTATTTTTTTTAAGATGATCAATGTAACATTTATAAGGGACTCCTGGACTACAGAAACTACTCTCAGATTAATAGGCTCAATTAATAAATAGGGCCCAAAAGGAACTGAGAATGGCTTTGCAGAGGTTGAACCATTACATAATGTCATCAAATGAAAACCTTGACAGCTACCACATATGGACTGTGCTATCAAAATCCTAATAGGAATAAGAAAGTTTGTGAAACTTTTTTTTTATAATTTGTAATATGGGCAATTGCTAACAAAGGATTATAGATAAATCTGAAAGTGATACAAATAAGTATTCTTGGATTAAAGATGGCAGCATAAAAGGTGTGACAAAGAACTCCTCCCAAAACCACATATAATACAAAAATATAGTTAATACAACAAATCCTAAAAGAGCAATAGGAAAGAAGACTGTGCCGGCTGCATACACCTGAAGAACAGAGCAGACCTCACAAAACAGGATAACATACCAAACAAAGCATTGATTCAGTGGGACCCAAGCCCTTCCCCCACCCCAGCACACAAGCAGGAGGAAGAGAAACAGAGCGCAGAGGGGGTAGAAGCCTAGGACTGCTGAACACCAGTCTTGGAGAACTGCTTTGGGAGTACAACCCCATATCATATTGCATGGTGCTCTGGAGATCAGTGGGGTCAAAAAGCTAAGACAGGCGAAGACTTGGACAGACTGAGATTCCAGCCATTTGTGGAGGACATGGATCCACATCCAGCTGCTCTGGGACAAAGGAAAGGTAGGAGATCTGAGTGTCTTTGCAGTAATGAGAGGGCTGCTGAAGGGGCAGGGATTGCACAGAACTTGATGCTCAGGAGAAGGAATAGGAGGACAAGGTTGTCTGGGCGAGCTCATCCCAGCAGGTTGGGAACTTTCAGGAGCTTCAGGTACTCCATACACCTGGCTAGGTACTCCGCTTCGAGGCCCCCCACTGTGATACCCAGTCTGCTACATCTTCCTACTGGCCTGCCGGCACCAGTTTGCAAACCAGCAGTACCTGCCCTGGCATCAGGATAGCCACAGGGAGACCTCACCTAAGGCAGCTGCAAACACAAAGCACAGAGGCTTACAACTGTGTAATCAGCCACTGGTTCTGAGAGCGGAGAAAGGCACTGCAGCCAGCAAAAAGGCAACAGCTCCCTCCTCACCAGAGGAACTGGCGCCGCTCCCCTGCACCCCCAAAAACCAACCAGGGGCTGAACAGCTCCAAAGAATAGAGTTTCTGGGTACTAGAGGACACCATGTGCCACTGTGAAACATCAACTGAACCTGGTTCAAACCAAATCTCACAAACACCAAAAATGGACCAAGTGAAACTGAACTCACCAACTTACCAAAAAGAGAGTTCAAATTAGAAATCATAAACATGCTCATGGAGGTACAAAAAAACTACTGAAGGACTCAGGGACAAATTCAGAATGGAGACTCAACCATTAAGAAATTCTATATGTGAAATGAAACATACAATGAAGGGATTTAAAAGAAGATTAGATGTAGTAGAAGAGACAGTAAATGGAATAGAAATTAGAGAAGAGGAAGACAAGCTGAGGGACAGACAGAAAAAAAGATCTCAAGGAATGAAAGAATACTGAGAAAATGCTGTGACCAATCCAAACGGAACAATATTTTCATTATAGGGGTACCAGAAGGAGAGAAAAATGGATAGAAAGTGTCTTTGAAAGGTAATTGCTGAGAACTTCCCTAATGTGGGGATGGAGATAGACTCTCAGGCCATGGAGGTGCACAGACCTCCCAACACAACGGACCAAAGGAAGACAACACCAAGACATATAATAATTAAAATAGCAAAGATCAAGGATAAGGACAGAGTTTTAAAAGCAGTCAGAGAGAGAAAAAAGATCACATACAAAGAAAAGCCCATCAGGCTATCATCAGACTTCTCAGCAGAAACCTTACAGGCAAGAAGGAAGTGGCATGATATATTTAATGCAATGAAGCAGAAAGGCCTCAAACCAAGAATACCTTATCTGGCAAAATTGTCATCTAAATTTGAAGGAGGGATTAAACAATTTTCAGATGAGCAAAACCTGATAGAATTTACCTCCCACAAACCACCTCTACAGTACATTTTAGAGGGACTGCTATGGATGGAAGTGTTCCTAAGGCTAAATAGCTGTCACTAGAGGAAATAAAACCACAGTAAACAAAGTAGAACAATTAATAACTAAGCAGATGCAAAATTAAATCAACTATCCCCAATGTCAATCAAGGAATAGACAAAGAGAACAGAATATGATACCTAATATATAAAGAATAGAGGAGGAAGAAAAAGGAGAAAAAAAAAGAACCTTTAGATTGTGTTTGCAATAGCATACTAAGTGAGTTAAGTCACACTCTTAGTAAGGAAGTTAACCTTGAACCTTTGGCAACCACAAATCTAAAGTCTAAAATGGCAATAAGTACACACCTATTGATAATCACCCTAAATGTAAATGGTCTCAATGCACCAATTAAAAGACACAGAGTTACTGAATGAATAAAAAAACAAGACCCATCTATATGCTGCCTACAAGAGACTCACTTCAAACCCAAAGACATACACAGACTAAAACTAAAGGGACAGAAAAAGATTTTTCATGCAACTAATAAGGAGAAAAAAGCAGGAGTTGCAGTACTTGTTTCAGACAAAATAGACTTCAAAACAAAGAAAGTCACAAGAGACAAAGACATTCGATAATGATAAAGGGGTCTATCCAACAAGAAGACATAACCATTATAAATATCTATGCACCCAACACATGATCACTCACATATGTGAAACAAATACTAACAGAATTAAAAGGTGAAATACAATGCAATGCATTCATTGTAGGAGACGTCAACACTCCACTCACTCCAAAGGACAGATTAATCAAACAAAAAATAGGTAAGGAGACAGACACACTGAACAGCACATTAGAACAGATGGACCGAAGAGACATCTACAGAACTCTACATCCAAAAGCAGCAGAATACACATTCTTCTCAAGTGCACATGGAACATTTTCAAGAATAGATCATATACAAGGCCACAAAAAGAGCCTTGGTAAATTCAAAAAGACTGAAATTGTACCAACCAGTTTCTCAGACCACAAAGGTATGAAACTAGAAATAATTTACTCAAAGAAAATGAAAAATGCCACAAACATGGAGGCTTCACAACATGCTCCTAAATAACCAATGGATCAATGACCAAATAAAAACAGAGATCAAGCAATATATGGAGACAAATGACAACAATAATTCAACACCACAAAATCTGTGGGACGCAGCGAAGGCTGTGTTAAGATGGAAGTATATTTCAATACAGGCATACCTTAGGAAAAAAGAACAATCCCAAATGAACAGTATAAACTCACAATTAACGAAACCAGAAAAAGAAGAAGAAATGAGGCCCAAAGTCAGTAGAAGGAGGGAAATAATAAAGATTAGAGCTGAAATAAATAAAATCGAGAAGAATAAAACAATAGAAAGAATCAATGAAAGCAAGAGCTGGTTCTTTGAGAAAATAAACAAAATTATAGATAAACCCCTAGCGACACTTATGAAAAAAAAAACGTCTACACAAATAAACAGAATCAGAAATAAGAAAGGAAAAATTACTATGGACACCAAAGAAATACAAAGAATTATGAGAGAATACTATGAAAAATATAGTTAACAAACTGGATAACCTAGAAGAAATGGACAACTTTCTAGAAAAATAAAACCTTCCAAGGCTGTCACAGAAAGAAACAGAAAATCTGAACAGAACAATTACCAGCAATGAGATTGAACTGGTCATCAAAAAACTACGTAAGAACAAAACTCCTGCACCAGATGGCTTCACTGCTGCATTTTATGAAACATTTAGTGAGGACCCAATACCCATCCTCCTTAAAGTTTTCCTAAAAGTACAAGAAGAGGGAATGTTTCCAAACTCATCCGATGAGGCCAGCACCACTCTAATGCTAAAACCAGGCAAAGATGCTACAAAAAAAGAAAATTACAGACCAATACCCCTGATGAACATACGTTCGAAAATACTCAAAAAAGTATTTGCAAACCAAATTCAAAAACAAATAAAAAAGATCATCCATCATGATCAAGTTGGATTTATTCCAGGGATGCAAGGATGGTATATTTGAAAATCCATCAAAACCATCCTCATCAACAAAAAGAAAGACAAAAACCACATAATCATTTCGATAGATACAGAAAAAGTATTTGACAAAATTCAGCATCTATTCATGATAAAAATTCTCAACAAAATGGGTATAGAGGGCAAGAACCACAACATAATAAAGGCCATATATGACAAACCCACAGCCAACATCATACTTAAAAGCGAGAAGCTGAAAGCTTTTCCTTTAAGATTGGGAACAAGACAATGATGTCCACTCTCCCCACTTTTATTCAACATACTACTGGAGGTCCTAGCCACAGCAATCAGACAACACAAAGAAATAAAAGGCATCCACATTGGCAAGGAAGAAGTTAGGCTGTCCCTGTTTGCAGATGACATGATATTGTACATAAAAACCCTAAAGAACCCACTACAAAAATTACTAGATCTAATATCTGTATTCAGCAAAGTTGCAGCATATAAAATTAATACACAGAAATATGTTGCATTCCTATACACTAATGATGAACTAGCAGAAAGAGGAATCAAGAAAACAATTTCATTCACAGTTGCACCAAAAAGAATAAAATACCTAGGAATAAACCTAACCAAGGAAGTGAAAGACCTATACTCTGAAAACTACAAGACACTCATGAGAAATTAAAGAAGATACCAATAAATGGAAACATATTCCGTGCTCATGGATAGGAAGAATTAATATTGTCAAAATGGCCATCCTCCTAAAGAAATCTACAGATTCAATGCAACCCCTATCAAAATACCAACAGTATTCTTCAACAAACTAGAGCAAATAGTTCTAAAATTCATATGGAACCACAAAAGATCCCGAATAGCCAAAGCAATTCTGAGAAGGAAGAATAATGCAGGGGGATTACACTCTCTGACTTCAAGCTCTACTACAAAGCTACAGTAATCAAGACAATTTGGTACTGGCACAAGAACAGATCCACAGACCAATGGAACAGACTAGAGAGCCCAGATATAAACCCAACCATATATGGTCAATTAAGACACAATTAAGGCACCATGGATATACAATGGGGAAATGACAGCCTCTTCCACAAGACACAATTAAGGCACCATGGATATACAATGGGGAAATGACAGCCTCTTCCACAACTTGTATTGGCAAAACTGGACAGTTACACACAAGAGCATGAAACTGGACTATTTTCTAACCCCATACACAAAAGTAAACTCAAAATGGATCAAAGACCTGAATGTAAGTCATGAAACCATAAAACCCTTAGAAGAAAACATAGGTAAAAATATCTTGAATATAAACATGAGCAACTTTTTCCTGAATGCATCTCCTCTGGCAAGGAAAACAAAATAAAAAATGAACAGAAAACAGGACTACATCAAGCTAAAAAGCTTCTGTATGGCAAAGGACACCATCAGCAGAACAGAAAAGGCATCCTACAGTATGGGAGAATATATTTGTAAATGGCATATCTGAAAAGGGTTTAACATCTAAAAATATATAAAGAACTCACACTCCTCAAAAAGCAAATATCCATATTAAAAAATGGGCGGATATGAACAGACACTTCTCCAAAGAAGAAATTCAGATGGCCAACAGACACATGAAAAGATGCTCCACATCACTAATCGTTAGGGAATTGCAAATTAAAACCACAATGAGCTCAGTGAAATAAGTCAGGCAGAGAAAGACAAATACCAAATGATTTCTCTCATTTGTGGAGTATAACAAGGAAGCAAAACAGAAGGAACAAAATGGCAGCAGACTCACAGATTCCAAGAAGAGTCTAGTGGTTACCAAAGGGGAGGGGTGTGGGAGGGCAGGTGGGGATGGAGGGAGAAGGGGATTGTGGGATATCATGATTGGTGCACATGGTGTATGTGGCGTCACAGTGAAGACAGTGCAGCTCAGAGAAGACAAAGAGGGATTCTGTTGCATCTTACTACAGTGATGGTCAGTGACTGCAATGGGGTATGGGTGGGGACTTGATAATATGGTGAATGTTGTAATCACGATGTTGCTCATGTGAAACCTTCATAAGACTGTATATCAATGATACATTAATTTTAAAAAAAGAATAATTATTCTTCCCTTCAAGAAAAATAACCTTGAAGTTTTATCTGTTTTATTTACAAATACCAATGAGTATGATGAAGCACTGTCAATCCTTACATTTTCTTACTCTCCAGGATGACTATCGCACACCTTTCATTTGCTTAAATTTCCCTCTCTGCACTACCCTCTCAGCTCTCTGACTAATTTCACTGAGAAGCTACTAGGCAAAACTTTAGTCATTTTCCAAATACCAAATCTACAAGAGAACCAGAATCTGTACTCATCTTCTCCATTTTTACCCCATTTCAACAGAAGGATATAAGTCCTTCTATCAAAGGCTACTCCACATTTAGACTCTAAATTCCTTCCTTTTCATGTTTCAAAGACTTTACAATATCTTCCATCACAAAGTCTTCCATTCCAAAAGACTTTACATTATCTTCCATTTACAATTTCTTCTTCTTCACTGGATCAATCTTACCAGCACACAAAAACAGATTCCAATTACCTTCCATCATTTTAAAAAATTATCACTTGATTACTCCTTTCTTCTCTTCAGTTTCCATTTGTCTACTTCCTTCACAGCAGAACTACTTTTAAGTGTTGATGACACACACCCGTTTCCATTTTCTTCCTTGTCATTCAGAATTCTTTAAAAAAAGTATTTCCTTTTTTTCCCCTTTTCATTTATGATTATCATCATTATTACTCTGAACGTGCCTATGTCCCTTATTTGCAGAAATAGCCGATTTTGACATGGAAATTGGACAGTGCTGGCTTCAATTACACTTTGACCCACTCCAATGTGACTTCTATTTTACCTCTCCAAAAAAGTGTTTTGGTCAAGGTCACTAGTAAAAGAATGTTACCTTATTAAAAAAAACACACACACATACACATACACACATTTTTCTCTTTAATCTCCTCTTAGCAGTATTACATACTGTCTAATACACCCACCCTTCTTGGAACTTTCCTCTTCTCTTGGTTTTCATGATGCCAAACTTTACTGGTTTCTTCCTATTTCACTTTACCATCCTTTTCTTAGTCTTCTTTATTTCACCTCTTCTAAGTCTCTACATGGTAGCAGGGCATTATTCTAGGCCACATTCTCTTCTCTCCCCACCACATGCCCCTTGTAGCCCCCTCAGATAATTTCATTCATTCTCATGGCTTTATAAATCAGCTTCCAATTTATATCATGTGTCCTGACCTCTCCTGAGCTCCTGACTTATAAACCCAATTGCCTGTATCTAACATCCTCATCACTTAGAAATCCCTCATAAGAATCTCAAACTCAGTGAGTATGGAAAAGAATACTGCATTCACTTTGCCAAAATCTGTTTTTCTAGATCTTGGTAATAGATACCACCACCACCGATCAGGTACTCAAGCCAAAAATCTGAACACTGTTTATCTTCATTCTTCCCTTTCTTTCATAAATGTAATTCATTAGCCAAGCCAATAACTTCTACCTCTAACAGAGATCTTGAATCTATTTTCTCTCCCTTTGGCTCCTACCACCTACACCTTCACAAGCAATTATCACCTCTCTCTCTCACATAGACAACTGCAAGTCTTTATTTTCTCCTGCTTCTAATCTCACCTCTGTACCTATCAATTCTCCATAGAGCATCCAAAAATTATCTTTAAAGGATAATTCAGTCTCTTACACCTTTAAATAGTTCCCCATTACTCCCCAAACTCTTTATGAGAGCTACAAGACTCTACATGATCAAGCCCCATCCAACCTTTCCAACACCTGATGCTACTCTGTAACCCTCATTCATACTTCACCAGCCTTCTTTGAGTTCCTCAAACATGCCTCACAGCCTTCATTCACAGTTGTTATTTCTGCTGTCTGGAGTATTTACTTTTCCCTTTATTCTTCACATTGTTAGGTCATTCTCATCTTCAAGTTTCAGCTTAAATATCATCTTAAATAGGCCTTCCTTCAGCCTCTTTCTTAAAGTAGACCCCTTCATCTCTATCCATCCCAGTACAGTCTAAATCCATATGCTATTTCCTAAACATTACTAGCATGATCTATAATTATTTTACGTGTTTATCACCTTTCTTCCAGACCAAAATGTAAACCTCATCAGGGAAGAAAGTCTGTCTTGTCTGTTACTGTACTCCCAAGCACTTAAATAATAAGATACTTGACAAACGCAATGAAGGAATGAATGAATGAGAAATGAACAGACAAAAAGGCCAGCAATTAAGCTGTTTGCTAAAAAATTCAATTCGCTTATTCCTGGAAAGCCTAAGATCCAAAAGAAATACATCTGGCATTAGCTCTGTGTATCAGATTAAGCAAGAAATTATAAACAGGAAAACAAATCAGAATAACTGCCACTTGGTACTTTCAAATATACAACTAAAAAGCACATATTTTAGTCACAAATAAGCTAAAGAGAAAAACTAAGCCACAGATCAACTTTTACCTTGAATCAGATATAGGTTTGGATGCCTTTCTGCCTTTAATTTTAAATTCATGGGATGTTCCTTCAGGTTCTTTCTCTGCTTTGAAAGCCACATTTGGTGGCACAGGAGGAACACGAATTCGCAACCCAAACAAATGCTTCTTCTTCTTTATTTCTTTCCCAGACATAAACCTAAATTTTTAAAAAAATTGACTAAAATTTAAAAAACTGAACACATACGCATGGCAGACCCTAACTCATAACTTTTGGATATAAAGCCTTTATAACATGAAAGTCCACCCAATAACATAAAAACCAACTCTCTCCCCTTGCTTTCCTTGATTGTTATTTGCCCCAGAGCCAATCCATAATAGGATATGATAGGGGAACTGGGAGGGGAGGGCAGAACCAGAAAGGAGAGAGCACACATCCACTTTTCTCCTTAAAACATGGCATCTAACTTTTTAAAAGAAGGAAGAAGACTATGGAGTACGTCTTTTTAGTCCCACTGTGTTTTCCATATTTTCGTGTCATCTGTTGAAAATATCTCAAACAGATTTAGGAAAAGAAGAATTCTATTTAAGCGTGGATCTGTTGGAAGAGAAACTCTGGTCAGAAAGTATTAAGTGAGAGCATTGGAAAAGAAAGTAGATCAATCTCGGAGGTTCAGAAAATAAAAGGAGTGTCTAGTGTATCAGATCTGGAATTGGAAATAACCCAGAACAAAGAAGTGTAATTTCAGCGGGATTGGATCTCTGAAAGATATATTCCTTATCCCTTTCTCCAAGTCCTTAGGGAACTTATTCCAAAACATCCCCATCTATCTTTACTCTACTAGAGAGTGCGTAGCCTCAAGAATCACTACTAAATGCTTGGATTGTTATTTCACTTTTATGCAGGTTTGAGAAAAGGGACACCTCACTTCTACTGTAACAGAAAAAGACGTATTTCTAAATACCCTAAGATGGATTACAGAATTGATTGTCCCATAAAATACTTTGACAGCACAGTAACTGCTCAGATACTTTATGGCTTTTGAGCTGTCTTAAAGATCTGGCTATTAGGAAGTTTAACATTTTAGTGAGGAAAAATGTCAAGTTCAAAATAAAGAACTTGTTACTAACAGAAATTTTATAATATAATTCAACAGTTGGGTTAGAGACAGCATATGCTTTTAAAAATTATTTCTGTTGTACTTCTAAGAAATGAAGATAATCTCATTTTTAAAAAGGAGGGAAAAATGTATACAAGAATATATCAAATAGTATGACTTAATTACCAAAAACTTAAAGCATTAATACTACTTTTCTGTAACTGATGGCAATAATTGATCTTAAAACCACAGATCTCAATCATTTTAAAAGTCATATTCTCTATAACACATTCCTCTATCTCTTGCATATTCCCACCAGCTAATGAGATTTTATTTTACTTTCAGTAGATTTCATAATAAAAACAAGTCATTACTGAGTATGCTTTTTCAACTGAACAGGCCAAATTCCTCTGAGACACTGATATGCCTCCCATTCACCATTCCCAGAGGATTGCTCTTCCCTTCTCCAACCTGTGAGAACCACTGCTTTACTCTGACTGAAAGAGAATAGGACATTAAAAAGTTTAAAAAGGTATGTACTAGTTCTATACACCAAACTCACAATTTTTAAACAATGCCATTATTCCTTATACTTACTAAATGTCTCCCTCATAGGGATACATAAAATAAATCAACTTACATGGTCTTGTAATCATTTAATGCCTCCAGAACATGCTCATATCTTTCAGATTTTGGTGTGTCTGCCAGCTGTGAAGTATCAAGAAACAATTTAACGCACTATAATCTCATCAATTAGTAATATACAGGTGCTAGATAGAGGAAATGTGATCAGAAGAAAAGTGTACTAACTGGTAGTCGGAAGATCTAAGTTCTAATTCCCAGTCCTCAGTGACTAGCTTTATGATCTAAGACCATTTAACCCTCAAGGCTTGTTTTCCCACCTATAAAAAAGGAAGTCTAAATCCTATACTAATTACACTACTAATAATTGTATGGACCAAATGGTGTGTCTAAAAGAATTATAAACTGTTACAAAAATGGGATTTTATTAGTTATCATTGAATTTATTTTAGTTCTATAACCTGGGGAAGTAATATATTAGAATTACTTTAATATCAACCATAAGAGCTTCTAATAGGTATTAATAGGGAAGAGTATAAAATTTAATAAAAAACATACAATTTTATTTCCCAATACTTCTTATATTAGCACAAACTAATTATAATTTTTAAAAATGCTGCAAACTTTGGGGATTTTATTTTCATATACTTTAGCAAGCCTTAAAACCCAAAATGATACAGTAATTTTTTATCATCACCAACAATTTTAAAATCTAAATACTCAATTCTAGAAAATATTCCCTTTTGTTCCAAAAGGGGTTCCTTTGTGACATTTCTGCCTCTTCAAAGTTTAAAGATTGGGGTTCAATAGCAAAATATTCTAAATTATACAAAGCCCCATCCTTAATTAAAGCCACTGAAAAAAAAAACAATTCCAAAATATCACAACTGACTTTCAAAATTACCACCAGTATGTCCTTTAACAGTTCAAACCCCAAAACTTCAAAATGGCTTGTAGTAAAAAAAAGCAAACAAATCTGCCAAATGAAGTAAGTCATCTACTCCAAACCCTCTTTATTTTATAGCCAAGTGCCAATAATTCCGCTCATTTAACATTCACTGAGCGCTTATTCTGTACCAATGTGTTGTGTTACTTAAAAAATAAAAGAAAAAGAAATAGGATAGTTTGGTGCTTATTTCCCTATACCATACCACCTCCTCCTATTGTAATTTCTGAAATATCCAGTGACAGAGCATTTCTATTAAAGGAAAAATAACAGAGTCAGACATTACAGCTTGAAAGAGACCCTAGCTGTCCACCTAATTCAAGCTTCTGTCAATATTGCCATCCCTTTTACAATACTGTTAAGTCACTCCACTTTGACTTAAACATTATCACTGATGAAAGCTGAAGAGGCATCTCTTGAGGGAGCCCATTCCATAGGCAGAAAAAACCTTTCTTCCTGGAACTCTTCTGTTCCTCTTTTATAAGACAGTTTTTCCAGTATTTGACAGTAGCTATCATGTCTAAGTATAAGATTAGGTTAAAGTTCTTAGCAGCCACATCACATGATTATTTCATATTAAGCTTTGGCTAACTAATTCCACCCTTTTCTTCTCCCTCCATTTCCCCACCCCAACTCTAAGATCCTGTCAGATGAATTGCTATCAAGTACCCCCTCTATCATATGCTGCTGCTTCTGTACTGTTGTGTATTTAAGTATAAAAGCAAAACTTTATGACTGTTTTTAATTTGATTTTGTTTTCAGCTCAGTGTTCATGATGGTCTTTCCCTAAATTCTGCTATTCCTTCTTGAATTGCAGGTAGAGACAGACAGAACCTGTGGCTCTCCATTAGAATCTCCTTCAAGAATATTTCCAATCCACTGACTGCTTTTGTCATTATTATTAAATTAATCACAAACCCATTTAATTTTAACTTAAACCAGTTCATGTTTTAATACCTTATCTGAAACTGAGTTATACTGTGTCTACATAATACTCACAGCATTTGACATACTACTGTTGCAAACCATATCAAAAGAGAAACCAAGTTATTTAACATGATTTATTCTAATAAACTGTTTTTTCCTTATTGATTTTTCTATCTTCACAAGTCATGTATTTGAAAGATCTCTAAAATTTTTATGACAATCAACAAAACTGAGTTTTTAATTTCTCAAATCCACTCCTCTTATATTTTTTGAAAATCACAATGAACTCTCTTCTTTTGATACTTAACATCCATGGTTTCTCAGAAATTTTATCTGTAATTTCCTTCAGTACTCCAGAACTATTTTGTATAAGACTGTATATTTCAAATCCCATAATGGGGTCAACAAATCCCTTTCTATATTTTGAAAATTGAGTGTGCAAATATTATAGTGTAAATCAAATAATCTGTATTAGAAGAGCACCATATGCTAGGTCTTCCATGTAGCCTTGAGTCTATAATATGTATCTTCAACAGAATAATTTTGGTCCTCCCTCTACAGACAATAATCTCAGACTATGCTTTCACTTTAAGGGTTGTATATTTCTGTACAGACATAAATGCTATTATGTATAGTTCTAACTCTGGCCTTCAATAAAATACACATTCAGTTCCAATACTGAATTCCATGCCACCTAGGCTTAGGTATGCCAGACAACTTAAGTAATTTGTTTGCCTACCTATACAATCTATGCTAACATATAATATTCAAAGCCCCCAGTATTGCTGTTAACCAAATTTCTTATAATTTTCACTTAAAAAAGTATTATACCACTTTTTTCTCTAGCCAAAACATCATCTCTGTCATAGTATTTCATTTGAGTTTTATCTGTGCTTTTCTCTTCACATCCCTCAAAACCAAGGTAGCACTCAATACATTGTTCTGCGGTTTTTAAAATTTAAGACCACAGTTAACAGAAAAGTAGGTTATCCTTATAGAACTAAGATTTCAAATCACATTAGGGCATCAAAGACAAATGAAAATAGGCAGATTCCAGAAAGTATTAACACCTCATTTTAATTCCCCAAAACAATCTGGTACAACACTGATACCTCATTTTAAATGAAAACCTTAAGCAATCTTTATCTGGGGTCTCAAATGTTATATACCTTTACTATCTAAAAGAAAATATTCCAAAACATAGTAGACTCTCAAATAGCTATGTGCTTGGTCTATATATCATTAAGACACCAAGACTCAAAGATGTTTTAGAAAAATCACACAAGAAAACATGATGTAAGATTATCATTATGTTCTAGGATGTTATAAAAGTTTCAACTTCTCTTCAGTGGAATCTATAAAATAACATTTGAAAGAAACCCTATGATACATAAATGTTAAATTTGCCTTTCCGTATGAAAGGATATACTATCCCCAAGAAATATAATATTTTTGAAATTTCTTTTTGTTATTAAAAGAGGTCACAGTATTTCCTTTATAACAATTTTTTTAAAAAGCCTAATAGACCAAACAGGTACCATTAAATAAGATTGCTTCAAGTTACTGGGAATCTAAGTAAGTATTTATTAGGCTTGCAAAACAATATAAAATACCATTAAATTGTAGCCAGTGCCATCATATGTAAAATTAAGTTATAACTCTGCTCAGAAATAATGGTAAATATACATGCCTCCCTGTGACTAGGTATCCATGATATATTCCTAAACAAAACGCCATGAAAATCTCAACTTCTCAAATCACAAGATTTTTTTGCCTTTACCTAGCTAGACAAAGAGAGGAAGATCTACCTTTAAGAGAGTATAGTCACAACTATTTTTCTGTTTTGTTTCATTTTTGAGGATAAACTTCTAGAGCAAGTGTTCTGTCATACAATCTATAATATGTACAGTAAGAATTAATGTTCAAAATTATTCAAGTACTCTGATACTCAATTAACCAATAATATATTAGCATACAGTATTTTCCATGTTTTAAAAGTTATTAATACTGTTGTATAGATTTTAAACGTGGATATAAGAAGAAATTTTTGTTAAACTAAATTTAGACTAGTGAAAAAATTCAATTTGCAATTCAATTTGTTAATCAAAAATTTACTATTTTAAAAATGTGGAATAATCCATTATTGTATTATCTTGGTTTCTATTTAAAGGTAAACTAAATGAAAATCACTAAATAAACATTACAGACTGGCATAAATTTTATGGTGTCTTTATTATTAATATCTCACTATAAAGGTCAATTATAATTACAGTATAAAGATGTAAAAGAATAATACAGAGAATTAAAACCTGAACTTCCATCTGTAAATAACTGGTTTGAGGATGGGATGACTAAGAAGTCTGAATATTTTCTTTTTTTTTAATGCAAAGATCAATAAAAAATTATTAGGAAGTCACTTGTTCTGACAAGAAATCTGGTGGTTCAAAATAATGAAAACACTTCAGAAAAGTAAAAGTTTCCTGTTGTAAAGTTTTATTAGATTGTAATCATGTTTTTCTTAATTTTTAAGTTATAGAAACATTTTTACATACTGGCAAAGAATAAGAAATCGAAAGAAATAATCAATCTTCCCATGTTTTCTTCCGTCTGCTACTTCTATAGCTTTTCTTCTTCCTTCATAATTACAATCCCTAAGTAGAATTTGTGCCTCATATCGAAATTACCGAGTATCATAATTCTTCCAAGTGGTAAAGATACCTCAAGACAAATGCTGGGCATAGAAGCCACAGAGCATAAATCTGCAAAAAAGTAAAAAGCTAACCTTTTCAAACAATATTGCTTCTCTCTCACTTACCAACTTTACATTTCCCTGTATGGCCCCGGAAGATGACTGGTTAGCCAGAGACGGGTAAGATTCCTCAAGGGAGGAACAACCTAAGACAGGCACAGTCGCAGGAGGGCCATCAGGTGAGAAATTGGGGCTCAACAGAGTTGAGGCTTAGAACCTCACCCCCCGTTTTGAGAGAAATCTTCTGCATCCGTGCATGTTTTGTTGCCTTGTCTAGCTTGGATTAATACTTAGTCTATAGGCACACACCTGATCATCTACATTTGCCCTCTTACAGCACTAAACTACGTTTTCTACCTCTATCTTGCATCTACCTACCACTTCAGCATTTTATTTAAAAAAATAAATAATAATAATAATAATAATAAGGGAGAAATGTGGGATTCACATATAAACCAAGTATAAAAATCAAACGAATAATCATGATTGACCTGATTGTTTATAGTTCATGATGCGTGATCAAAACCGAAAGTTTCTGTGATGACTGCCCTTGTACTGTTCACCATGTAAGAACTTGTTCACCATGTAAAAACTTTTTCGTTATGCTTCAGAAGATTGGAGACTGTTGAGAATTAGGCTTGGGGTTGATTAATGATTGTGCATTGAGTCCCCTATACAGAATTTTATTGTTGTTAACAACCATATGATCAATAAATATGAGAGATGCCCTCTCAAAAAAAAAGAATAAGAAATTGGTATTTTTTATTTCTAAAACATTATTTCCTAAGCTAAGAAAATGAAAACATGTATCTATTGCTAAAATAAATTTTTTCTGATACATATCAGAAGTTCAGCTGGAACTGAGATACCTAAAATTCATAAACTTATTTCTTTAAAAAGGATTGATTTTTCTTTTCTATTTTCAGCCTTTCAAATAAAATTTAAATAATACACTTTTTACTAAAATATGATAGCATTTTAAATAAATACAACTTGAGTTTTTATACATATGCCCATTCTGTCTACATGAAGTAACTACTGCAGAATTTAGTCATGTGAAACAAAAAATGTATTAATAGGAATATAGATATCTGAATATGAATTGCTGAAAGAAACATGGTTACAAAGAAAACATTTTAAATGAATGTATTACAGCATTAAATATTAGGTTGACTATAGCAAACACTATAGTTATTAGTGCTTTACACTTACTTCTTACTTTTATTACTAACCAGTTATTTAAACTTTATCAAATTCACAAGTTACTCACTTTCTCTCAAACTTCATCCATAAAAAGAGCATTTAACAAAATGCCAGTGTTGTATTCCAATTTCTAACACTCAAAACATCTTAACTCATTTTAATAATATCCTTGATTCTAAAATCTAACTATTCTGAAAGTGTTTTTATTTTATACAACTGATCTACCACCAGCTTTTATGTAAATGTGCATTATGCTCTCCTTGAGGCCCCATAAAACTCCAAAAAGTCCCTTGATATTCTATTTGATATGAACATTAAAAAATTGTCTGTCTAAAAGCTATGAATGCGGAAATTCTTCCTAAATTTCAAATCAGTTTAAACAATGTTTACCTCAAAAAGTAATATGGCTAAAACTCACACATCTAAATACACATATTATAAAACAAAACATTTACTTAACCAAAGAGTAGTTCATATCTATACTTTAATAATCCTAAATAAATGCTAAAAATAAGGTAACAAAGTTATTCTACTTACTTTCTTCTTTGTGCTATTCTATAATTTCAAATTTTTCTCAAGGAACATGCAGTAACTTAAACACTTTTTAAGACTCTTTGTATGCCAGCATATATAGCTGGACTTTGCAAATGAAAAGCAAAATGAGATGTTAGAATGAGGGGGATAATTTCCACCCAGGTAGTTTCACTCATTAACTCATTATTCTAACACGATTACTGAGTCCCACTGTTCCTGGAAGTCAAAAACACGTAAAAAAATACACCAGTAAGAGAGAAGAGAAGAGTGTTCTATGTTTACAGAAACACATTCTATGTTTACAGAAGAGTGTTCTATGTTTACAGAAACACATTCTATGTTTACAGAAAAGTTAGAAGAAAAGGAGGAAGAACCATAGTAAGATACCCAATAATGAGGATTTAAATAAGGATTTCTCCTTCCCTTCTATCTTTAACTACAATAATTCTCACTTCAGAAAATAGAAGAATCAAGTAATTTACTTCTTTCTCCTACATTTTTACTGGAGTCAACAGGTCACAAACAGGAGGATGAAGGCTGGTCTCAATATTCTTACCAAAGTTATTTTTCGCTAAACTAAAAATTAAGTTCTACTTTAGATGTGTGGCTTATACATGTGTCCTAGTTGCTTTTAACAACAACGACGAAAGAAAAAAAAGGACATCAAGAAGCCAATAAAATTAGACATCTTAGACCACTTACCTCTCCAGGATGCAATCTATCCCAGTTTTCATTAATGTATGTCATAAGTTCAAGTTCAGAATCAAAGTATTTCTTTTTGTGAATAACACTTAGGTTGTAAAGGCATAGGTGTGCTATATCTACCCTAGAATCCAAAAATAATCAAAATACACAAAAACAATGTTTTGAGTTATTGTTAGAAAAATCATGCAATTTTTTTTATAAAACCAGAAATTAAAAAACTCAAAGCATTCAGGGGAACAGAAGGCCAATATTATAAGTCATATTTACAATACAATAAATCATTAAATATGAAAATACCTGGAAAATATTTAAATATGAAAATAACTGGAAAACATTTAAATAAACATTTACTTATCCTGAATAGTAACTAAAAACTAAAGGATATTTGAGTAACTTAAAATATATTCAAAGAGGATCTGACTTCAAGAAAAAATAACGTTTCACTTAAATATAAGCCACAGAACAGCTCATACTTTAACAGACTTCATCTGTTACAAGAGTTAATTCTTATCATTTCCTAAAATATGTAAAACACTTAACAAAAATTTCTAGTACTTACTATAAGCATTGTATCAGTAAATCTCCAAAAATTCATCATATTTCCCATGCCCGAGAATTAATACACTGAAGCAAAAACTGGCATTTTGTTTTAAGACCTTTCTCTCTTCTACTGTCTGCTATTCTGATGGCTCAAAAGAATTAGAAAAATGAATAAGAACCCAAAAGAATTAGAAATATGAATAAGAATTTTGAAGATCTAAAAAGATATCTGAAAGCTATATTTTATGCTATTAGAAAATGAATGGCCTTATTACTTTAGCAATAAAACTAGATAATATTTGGTGAAGATGACATCAGGTTTGAGGATAACGAAAGGAAAAAAAAAAAACAGGCATAAAGAACAAAAGATTTTTATTTAAGCCAAATAAATGTATATAGAAAGTTTCACCCTGTAGGTTTAAGACTATGACTCTTTTTTGTTCTTTAATAGAAATGTCCGTACTTACCACTGTAATGGTAGACGTTTGAGGTATTCTGGTCCAGAACTGCAGACAGAGCAAATAAATGTATAAAACCTAAGGAAAAAGAGAAGTTGTATATTGAGTAATCAAGGATATACATAATCACTTAACAACTGAAGTTAATACCCAGCAAGTGCATATCCTATCGTGGATGTAAGGACTGGTACACAAAAAAAATATAATTCGAATTATGATATATGATAGTGATGTAAAGAATTTTTTTCTGGTAACAAATAATGAAATAGTTCATACTGGGGAGAAAGGACATTTTTTTTTAAACCATTAGAGACCTTCAGAGTTCACGCACAGATTCATATACAGGCATTGTTTACTAATGGCTTATGTGTACCAGGAATTGTGATGGCGACCCCCTTACACGTTGTTACATTTAATGCTCAGAACAATGGTAAAATAAGAGGATACAAGTTGACCTTTCTAAAGTCAGAAAGATAATAATTTAAACCAGATGTTTTTATACCACGTTTAGTGGTCTATCTTTATTTTCTTCCTAGAGTTCTCTTTGCTACTGTACATCCTCCTAGTCCAGAAAGCATATTAGATCCACTTTCAGAAATTCTTTAGATATAAATTGGGTATATCAAGGTTCTGTGGACTTTTCTGTCATAGGAACTCTGGGTTTTTTAAAGGAAGGTACCAACAAGATTTGTTTAGAGTACTGTCGGGGTACAGGAGCAAATATAATCATTGATCAAATACTTTACAGCTTTCTGGAATGATATCCAAATGCAAAGTTTTTTATTATTTTTAAATTATGTATAATTTAAGTATATTATTTAATATTTTCCCTCTAAGGTGATCCCTTTACAAATCACTATTAAAACTACTTTTAGAAACCGAAATTACAAACATAAACACAATAAAAAAGCTAAAAAAACAAATCAATGAAGTTCAAATGTCCTCCTCACCTGTCTCCAAATAGCATTGGCTTTTGAAGGCATTGCACACAAGCCTCATGAAACCACTGCTTACATTTGCAGCATTGTAGCATCTTTAAATACCAGCTATAAGAAAAAAGTCAATTTAAAATTATTACCTTTTGACAAGGTAAAAGTTTTTAAAAAGTGGCATTATGCAGAATACAGTTCTGATTATAGTATCACATCTCTGCTATACTCTTTAACATTTTCTCTTTCCAAAAAAGGTTATTAATATTGACCATTTCATCCCTCCTCTGTTACTCATGAGAATTTATAAGCTGTTGAAAGATACATCTACTGTTTTCTAGTCAGCAAGGACCTGGTCCCTACTTCCTACGCTAAGTAAAAAATCTCTGTCAAAGCACAAATAAGCCTGGGAATTTTTTTTCAAATCAACTCTCTACATGCTAGAAGAGATCATTTTCAGAGGTCACTGATATATACAGTTGTTTGCCCCTCACCTGCCAAACAGCCATAGGCAGCTTGGTATTTTCATTGTGTTTGTTATTCTTGGCCATTACAGTTGAAAAGGAAAACAGTACAGCAATTTAGTAAATTTGGTTAACATAATTATAATCCAAGAATCTACCAGGTGTAATGACTTTGTGATAGGTCTTATTCAAATAGCTGAAGATGCTAAAATTGACTCTTCAACTAAGGATATCCTCTCTTTTCAGTTAGTACATGATTCTGATATATTGATATCCTTACTTGCTACCCAAACAATGTCTTGTCTTCTAATAAATCTTTTGCTCAACAAGTGAGCCCCACATTAATTTTAAGCTATATGGAAAAAGGCAAGAAGACAGCTATTAAGTAAGCTCATTAATTCATCTAAAGACTATAATAAATACTAAATATGTTCCAGGTACTCTGCTAGGTGCTTTAGTTAGTGGGGGTTAGCAATATCAAACACAGTTCATGTAGTCATGGTATTTCGAGATAAGGAATGATCTACCTCATAAAATAATAATGTCTATAATCGTTTCCACCTATTTTGAATAATGCTTTAAACTAAATGCTACGTCTAAGTGAGTAAGGGAGAAAGATCAATCTCTAGGCCTTTTCATTGTATCTCTAAGCAATTTTGTATTTTTTAAGTAATTTTAAGAAACTAGACAGAATGCTTCTTAAATCTGCAGATGACCAAAAACTGGGAAATATTATCAAAATGCTAAATCACAAGAATTCCATAAAACTGGAAATGAGGTAGAACAAAGAACTCAAAGTTCCTTTATTTACATATATCCATTTATTCATCATTCAACACTTTACATGTCCCAGGATTCTCCTTGACAGTACCCCTATCTTAAAAGAAGCAGAGGAAGTAAGATACAAAGAACAAGTAATTATTTTAAATAGAGCTAAATGTAAAGCTACTTACTAATTTTTAAATGAAGTGCAAATACATGATGCACAACCTTGACTTAATATGTTTTATTAAAAAAAATAACTACAGGTATTAAT
Source organism: Manis javanica (assembly GCF_040802235.1). Lineage (NCBI taxonomy): Eukaryota > Metazoa > Chordata > Mammalia > Pholidota > Manidae > Manis > Manis javanica. Next base: position 78,889,862 of record NC_133159.1, on the reverse strand, counting down.
TGACCACCTGCCAACCAAAACTGAGTCAAAAGATTATGATGCCCTCAACCCCGTTTTGAGAGAAATCTTCTGCATCCGTGGATGTTTTAATGCCCTTGTCTAGCTTGGATTAACACATAGTCTACAGGCACACACCTGATCATCTATAATTGCTCTCTTACAACACTAAACTATGTTTTCTACCTTTATCTTGCATCTACCTACCACTTCAGCATTTTATTAAAAATAAAAAATAATAATAAAGGGAGAAATGTGGGTTCCACACACAAATCAAGTATAAAAATCAAACGAATTTTCATATTTGACCTGATTGTTAATAGTTCATAATGCGTGATCAAAACCGAAAGTTTCTGTGATGACTGCCCTTGTAAGAACTTATTCACTATGTAAGAATTTGTTCACCATGTAAGAACTTGTTCGTTATGCTTCAGAAGATTGGAGACTAACAAGAATTAGGCTTGAGATGGATTAATGATTGTGCATTGAGATTGACTCCCCTATACAGAATTTTATTGTTGTTAACAACCATTTGATCAATAAATATGAGAGATGCCCTCTCAAAAAAAAAAAAAAAAGTTTCCTCCAGTAAATTTTATTGTCTCCCTAGGACATTATGTATTTCTCAAAATCTTCAAATTGCTGTTAATAAAATTTCCACTAGTTCATTAAAAAAAAAAAAAAAGATTATGATGGGACAACCAAAGAGAAGTAATACAATCTCTCTTTGCAACACCAGAAGCATCATGTCAAGAACTCTGACTAGTCCGATTATATTCTTTCAGACTATTACTGGAAACACTGCATTTTCTAATCATGACACCGGATTTCAAGAGTAACTTTCAAGAACTGGAGAACAACTGAGAGAGTTTGTAAATCATGTCATAAAGAATGTTTGACAGCAATGGAGATTTTAGCCTGGAAAAGAGAACACTATTAGAATGTGAGTCATGAGAGTGGGAAATGAAATATGATTGCTGGATTGAAATATTTTAAGAGTTACCTCCTAAGAGAGGTAAGATGTATTTGTTTAGTTCTAAAGAGCAGAACTTAGACCAATGATCAGAAGTTAAGGGTAAATTTCTAAACATTCTTAGAATTCTCATTGATTCATTGAGCAACTATTTTTTTTAAGATTTTAAACAGCTCTATTGAATTATAATTTACATTAGATTACAGTATTTCAAGTGTACAATATGATGTTTTAACATATGTATACATCTGTGAAACCATCACTGTAGTCAAAACAATGGACATACTCATCATCCCCAAAACTTTTCTTCTGCCCCTTGGTAATCCCTCTCTTAACTTCAGGCAGCCACCTTTCTGTCACTATAGGTAAGTTTACATTTTCTAGAATTTTGTATAAATGGAATCATAAACCATGTACCTTTTGTCTTAGATCATTTCATCCAGCATAATTATTTTGATTTATCCATGTTGTTGTGTGTATTATTAGGAAAACATTTTTAATTACAGACATTCCAGGTAATTAGACTGCTGTTATTAACAAGCATGCTGAAATCTCAAGTCACTTGATGTGTCCTTTGTTTTAGGTCATAACTGTCCAAGGTATGATAATCACATGAGAGCACTCAGTTTTGCAGATGTCAACTGACTCATCAGAAAAAATCTGCTTACAGGAAAATATCCTTATGACCATATCCATTTCTTTATTGAATAGCTTGACGGATTTCCTTTACTGATTCATACCAAAGCCATCCTTGTCAACCAAACCAAGAAAGGATCCTGCATGAGTCAACTCCAGAATGCCACTTTTGTATTGCCAGCAGGGAAGAAAACCTCATGAATATCAATCACAGAGACTCAGACAGCATCACTGGTGAGTCCAGTTTAATAAATATCGAAGTTTTATTGCCTGTTCCGTGAGGTCTGCTCTTTTCTCCAGGTGTATGCAGTATGGCACAGCCTTCTTTCCTGTTGCTCTTTTAGGATTAGTTGTATTAACTATATTTTCATATTATATGTGGTTTTGAGAGGAGGTCTCTGTCTCACCTCTCACGCTGCCATCTTTAATCCTCTTTGTGTTATTTAGCAAATATTTAATGTTAAAGATGAATACAACAATACTCTAATTTTCTCCCCTAATTTTCTTTGTTGACATTTTCATGCACTGACAATTCACTATCACTACCATATCACAATCAATAACAAAAATGGACAATATAAACAAATAGAAATTACTTAAAGGGCATTACTTTTTACTATTTACTTACTCTCCAGGGCCTCCACAGTAGCAGTAACATTGCTGGATGTTGGTTTTATGACCTGCATCCCATTCAAGGTCTGCGACGCTATAGGGTAACGTCTGCTTCATGACTTGCAATGCTTTGGCATTTGGTCCTTTTTTAAGCGCACCACCCCTCTATGTTAGAGAAAAAAAGTTATTTTAAACAAGTGAAGGATAGAATTTTAAATATAATTCTGCAACTTAAAAATGCTTCTGGAAGTTCTGAAGAAATTTCCACTTTAAATTTCTTACCATATCACCAACTATTTGACTAATAATAATCTTTATTTATTTTGTTGTCTTTTCTTTCCAACTATTTCCCCAATTCCAAGACCACTATCAAAAATGAATGCAAGAATGGTTGCGCTTCACTTAAGCATCATGGCCAAGCAGCAAGCAGCACCTCACACCCAGCACTGACTGCTCATCTCTCCAATGAGCCTGGGAGTGCGGTCACCATGGCAACATGCCTCACCACCTCCACAGGGCTTCACCCTGATGCTGAAAGGTACCTTGGTTGTCGTTGCAAAAACACACTGCCGACAGAGCCATTTCTCGTCTGAGTCAATCACACTGGAATCAATATGAGGTGTGTGACACAACTGGTGATAACCTTAAAATCAAAAAAAGCATAAAGCAAATTCTATTTTAGTAATAAATATTGCAAAACAATTTCAAGAAGCCATTTTAGTATTCTCTTTTCCTATGTTAATATATTTACAACTGATGAATAAATTTATGGCAACAGCTTCAAATTACCAATGTAAAGTATTTTTAATCATTAATCTTCAACAGGGAGATTAAGTATGTAAAGCTTTTCCACAAGAAATCAGTGTTTACCTTGGCCACACTTATCACATATAACCATTTCATTGGGAGCTTCTGAATACTCTTCTTGACATATTGTACAGACCATTTCCCCACTTCCAGAGGCTCCTGAAATATTTAAAGTATACATCAAAATGACAATCATAATCAAGAAGTGTTTCATTTCACGTAACAGAACTACTTTTTTGACTCAGTCAGTAGCCCATATTGGCAATGTTTGTTCACTAGATCATAGATTTCTTCAAGGCAAAGTACTATGCACAAATGCTAACTTTCTGCTTCATTTCTATGTTCTTTCCACCTCTAACAAGATGCCTGACTGCTTACATGCATAATTTAACTTGCTTTTTGGCAGAAGGCATATTTAAACTGCTCTCAGACAGGATCTTTATCATTCATTTCTCACAATCCCACTCTCCTGCAGGGGAAGGGGAAGAGATGTTTTGTGAACACTAGAAGTACTCTTGGACACGTATCTACCCATGTACACGTATTTACACACCCTACACTGCCCAACACCATGAAAGAAAAGAAAAACAGCAAGAAAGGTATGTCCATGACCCCTTCCCCTCTGTATTCAGAACAATTCTTTTTATTTACTAACTTATGAAAGAAGCTGAACACAAATTTCTAGCTTCTGAAATCTGGAAATACGGTGTCCAATAATGTGTCCTAACAAAATCCCACTATAACAGAAGTTGGGAGTTCCACAGTTATTATATTTTTTACCTGAATAGGTAAATTATTTCTTCCTTAAAAATTTTTACTCTAAAAACAATTTTATTCTACAGAATCGAGAATACAATTTTATCACTCCAACACATTTCCAGTATTCTCAACTTCAAAAGACATAGTTATGCCTATATACATAGTTTATTCACATACCAACAACAAAAATTTACAATTTTGTGCTGCAGGTCACACATTTAGGTTCTTTACACATATTATTTTGTTTATTTCTTAATAGAATTACAACTTATTAGATAAATATCTTATTTATAAAGAAGAATTAAGGCTCAGAAAGATGACAGAACTAACCCAAGGACCCTCAAGCAGAAAGTATCAGGGCTAGGATTCAAACCCAAATAGGCCAAAGTCCATATTCTCTCCACTATTAGATACTTCTTTTTATCAAGACTATGCAATATTTCCTCTATCAAAAGCATTTTTCACACTGCAGTTTTCAAAATTATAACTTCTAATAGCTAGATAATATTCCAACCAGTGGAAAGAATGAAATTTACTCTATTATACCTCTAATCTTAAACATAAAGGTAATCAATTTTTTGTTTGTTCCATGGATTTTTCCTTCTTTGTTTTGGTGTCTGGTTCTCTCTCTTCTCTTCTCAGGCTTTGTTACTTCCTTTAACACTTGGCTAGACATATGTCCCACAGTCTCTGCATTTATGGCTTCAGTTAGGATAGCAACCAAACTGAGCCTCGACCCCTCCAGTGCAAATTTTCAATTCTCTGGAAAAGGACAGACAGCCCCAGATTTGGGGCTGTCTCATCGGACATCCACTATATATAATGAAGGGTAGTTCCTCAGAAAATCCACTATATATAATGATTGGGGTAGGTATCTCATCGGACATCCACTATATATAATGAAGTAGGCAGTTCCTCAGAAAATGGAGTACTGACTCAACAATGTATGTTCACCTCAGGAAACAATCCTTAAAAAGCAGGGAACTGTGTTTGCTTATGAAAATCCAAGCACACCTTTTTTACCAACAAGTTTACAAGAACTTTCTGTGTAACTCAGTGACCTTCTATAGTCTCCTCTACTCTAAATCCAGTTGACTGTATAAAGCTCTAACCATTTCATCTTAGATATACCAATTTTTTTGTTATTATTAAAATAAAGCTACAATAAATATTTTTAATCTAGCCTTTTTATTTTTGAATTCTTTTGAATAAATTGCTGGAAGTTTATTATACTTTATAAAAGTATATATAAATAAAGCATTTTTATGCATTAATGCAACTGTTAGAGTAATATCCAAAATAGATTTATACTACCACAATGTACCATTTTCACAGAAACCATTTTTAATGTATTTAATGGTTATTAACATGGTATCTGCCTGTTGTAATGCACGTTTCTTTGACTACTAACATATTTTCCTTACTTAGATAAACTTTTTAAAAGAAACTTACTAGATAGGTGAAATCCTTCTAATTTATTAAGTTATTCCGCTACATATATTATTACTTGCAGGTTTCTTACATGAAGAAAACAACCAAAGCTACTCTCCACAGTGAAATCTGCTATAAGGCAGTTTCCCGTTGTACTTGCTGGTTCTATGGCAACTCCAAGTTATTAAGTTAATTTACTAATTAAATAAAATGTGCGTTATTTTCTGGGTGTTACAAAGGATTAAATGGCCAAGGAGCAATCCTTTGTAATTCTAAGGATAGTAAAAGGAGCCAGTGAGGAAAGAACCACCACAGACCATTAAACTGGATAGTAGGGCTGCACGACCTTTTCCAGGGAATTGAAAATTTGCACCAGAGTGGTCGAGGCTCAGTTTGGTTGCTATCCTAATTGAAAGGCACATGACTGGACCCCTCACTTCCACAACTTTCTATCCCTCTGTACAACTGGTTTTCTTCTTCTCTTCTGGAAGGAAGAGAAGGAAGAGAGGGAAGGAAGGAAGGAAGGAGAGAAGAAGGAAGGAGAAAGAAAGAAACAGATCTATATTTAACCTGCATGAACTTTGAAAAGGTGTAAGAGTTGGAAGTAACATATAGCTAATAGAAAGGGAAGAGCAGTACATGTTTCCATCCCACCATGGAGACCCACATTACAAACCAAGAAAGGATAATTCTTTATGTAGGATAATAAGATCTGTTCAATATCAACTGTTCAATTGTTGAAGATCTCTTAGCCCTTTTCTCCTTGACTCCGAAATGCAGATTCAAAACATAATTTTAGTCCTTTAAATTGATCAGCCCCAAGAATTGTAAAAAGATTCTCTACAAAAACATTTTTATATATTAACAGCTAATGAATTCTCCACCTAAGCCCTGAACACCAACTAGACAGATGGTAGACCATACCAAATCTTTTACCAAAACTCTTTCGTTCTTTAAGAAAAATTAAGAGTGAAATGAAGAAATAGAACACTGCAGTAACCTACCATAAAGTGGCACTTGGGATTCAAATACAAATTCTAATCACTAAATATCTTAAAAAGGTATCCACTCTTTAGGGAAAGATAATTTACATCTCCTTTCTATAAAAGGAGATATGAAACCCAGGTCTTAGTTCAGGCATGTTAACCCCAGTACAAGGAAAACCAGAAGTGGGGTACTAATGTAAGCTAAAATACTCAGATTTTTAATATTCATACTTTTTATAAATAAAGCACTTCCCATGAAAGAGATACCTGGAAAAACCCCTTTATGTAGCAGATTCAAAGGGGATACAACAATTATGGCTTGTAAAAGTGGAAAAGCACTGCAAGAAATATACCTATAACCAAACCAAGGCATACCTGTATTCATTTTCACTTGTCCCCAAATATAGCCTCATTTTCCTATCTAAACATAAAAAACCATAATTAAACAGTAATTTCAAGCCATTTTTATTAATGAATATTTCTAGTACTCTAAACCTGTTTAATATGTCCTAATTCCCCAAAACATCCAGCAAACAATATGTTCTCAATAAATATTAGCTCCCTATATTACTTGGTACCAATATAAGGAAGTAACAGCAAAGTTGAAGCCCAAAATTTTACTCATATTAGTGGCTAAAAATTTTTCCTCAAAGTTCTTAGGAGGATCCTAACAATAGCTTATAGGTGTGCATGAGTGACACATCTGTCCTCGAGTCTACCTCTACCCTATAGAGCAATTCTTGTACTATGCTCTATAATACAGGTTATAACCCCTTCAAGACTATTAACAATATATTGACTGTTTAGGTTTTCCTCAATAGTGATTCTGAGTCATCTTAATACACTGTATACTCAACTGACAAAACTAGAAAATAATAACCTGAAGAAAATCAAATTTTTGTATAAATCATGTTCAAGAGAAATAGTAGCACCTGCCTGTTTGAATGTCCTTCCAGAGAACCCAGGATTTAGAACTGTCTTCAAATATGATGAAGCAGCTCTGTTTCAATATGTTTATCTGAAATACAGAGGAATACTTCTGGTGATTCCTTTTTAAATTAAAAACATGAAGTTACATTCAATTACAAGTTTACTGCTAAAACAGCAAAAGATAGATTAATGAGACTTGCCTTTTTGATAGTTCCAAGATAAAACAAGCCATCTGACCATCTAGCTAGGACATCCTGACCCTCTTCAAATTTACATGCTGGCTTTTTGACTTTATGTCCATCCTGTAAAGACAGCTTGGTCAAGGATGTTGGGGTCTTTTGGTTTCGACGTAAAGGAGACCGCTTGTGGACCAGTGAATTTCCTGCTCCTGTGGAGTCTCTGTTTAGGAAATAAAAGACCATCATAAGATAAACTTACTTGTAGAGCTTATTTTATAGCCATGATGTATTTCATATATTAATCAAACATTCTGATTTAGTATATTTAATCAGAATGTTTGATTAAGGGAAAATTTACCAAGACCTCAAATCACAAATACTCTCCAGAAACACAGTTTAAAACAAAATGATAGCAGTTCTCAATGTTCATTCAGCACCTACCCTAAGTAAGGCCAGGATTCAACAACCACTCTAAAATAACATATGCAAGGTGGCTATTACCCAAATAACAGTTCTAAGTTGAAATGGGCAAGCCATGGTCATGAGCAAAGGACGCTTTGAATCTCATGCCTGGGTTTAGACAAACTAAAAGAAGTTACAAATGGCACAATTTCATAAGCACTTGATGAAGAATACGTCATGTGTAGTTAAAACACATTAACGAATGGCTTTGGGATAGTTGGGTCTATTCAACTCATTGGAAAGATAGTCATGACCTCCTTAGAGGGAATCACAACTGAATTAAGCCTTGCTTACTGATGGGAATGTGTTAACAGTCCCTCAATTATTCAGACTGGAGGTAAAAAAAAAATTGAGAACCAAATCATACTCAAATGATAAGTTATTATCTATAAGATTATTTACCTTATTTTAAGAAAAGACCTCAAAATTACATGCTCCAAAATTACCTAACTTATGTATCAGGTATTCCATAAACAGCATAACATACCACCATCATCTTTCTTAAAGGTACCAAAGCAGTATTTCATTTCACTTTGCATATCAATATAGGTATTTTTCACTAAACATACAATAATATGTACAACTAGATAGACAATACAGGCATACCTTGTTTTATTGTGCTTCACTTTTTATTGTACTTCACAGATACTGTTTTTCACAAATTGAAGATTTGGTAACCCTGTACTAAGCAAGTCTATCAGCACCATTTTTCCAACAGCATTTGCTCACTCTGTGTCTCTGTGTCACTATTTTGGTAATTCTCACAGTATTTCAAACCTTTTTGTTATTATTATATTTGTTATGGTGATCTGTGATCAGTGATCAGTGATGTTACTATTTTAATTGTGTGGGGCACCAAAGACTGTGCCCAAATGAGACAGCAAACTTAACTGATAAATGTGTGTGTTCTGATTGCTCCATTGCTCTGATTGCTGCTGTTTGCCTATCTCTCTCCCTCTCCTTGGGCCTCCCTATTCCAAGACATAACAATATTGAAATTAGGCCAATCAGTAACCCTACAATGACCTCTAAGAGTTCAAGTGAAAGGAGGGGTCGTACATCTCTCACTTTAAATAAAAAGCTAGGAATGATTAAGTTTAGTGAGAAAGGCATGTTGAAAAATGAGGTAGGCTCAAAGCTAGGCCTCTTGTGCCAAACAGTTAGCCAAGTTGTGAATGGAAAGGCAAAGTTCCTGAAGGAAATTAAAAGTGCCAGCCCAGTGAACACACAAATGATGAGAAGGCAAAACACACTTATTGCTGATATACAGAAAGGTTTAGTGGTCTGGATAGAAGATCAAACCAGCCACAACATTCCCTTAAGCCAAAGCCTAGTCCACAGCAAGGCCCTAACTCTCTTCAAGTCTATAAAGGCTGAGAGAGGAGAGGAAGCTGCAAAAGAAAAGTTAGAAACTATCAGAGATTGGTTCATGAAGTCTAAGGAAAAAAGCCATCTCCATACAATAAATTGCAAGGTGAAGCAGCAAGTGCTGATATGGAAGCTGCAGCAAGTTATCCAGAAGATCTAGCTACAATCCTTAATGAAGATGACTATACTAAACAACAGAGTTTCAATGTAAACAAAACAGCCTTCTGTTGGAAGAAGATGCTATCTAGGACATTCATAGCTGGAGAGAAGTCAATTCTTGCCTTCAAAGCTTCAAAGGACAGTCTATCTTCTCAGAGGCTAATGCAGATGGTGACTAAGTTGACTCATTTACCATTTTGAATATCCTAGGGCCCTTAAGAATTATGCTAAATCTACTCTGCCTGTGCCCTGTAAATGGAACTTGACAAAGCCTGGATGACAGTTTATCTGTTTACAACATGGTTTACTGAATATTTTAAGCTCACTGTGCAGACCTACTCAGAAAATGATGCCCTTCCAAATATTACAGCTCATTAACAATGCATGTGGCCACCCAAAGGCTCTGATGGAGATGTGCAGTGAGATTATAATGCTGCTTTCACACCTGCTAATACACCATTGCATTCTGCAGCCCATGGATCAAGGAATAATTTCAACTTCCAACTCTTACTGTATTTTGTACATATACAGATGCCATAGATAATGATCCCTCTGAAGGATCTAGGCAAGGCAAACTGAAAACCTTCTGGAAAGGACTCACCATTCTAGATGCCATTGAGAACACTCATGATTCATGGAAGAGGTCAAAATATCAACATTAACCTAAATCCTTTCAAATAAGGAATGAAAGAAGTTGATTCCAACTCTCATTATTGAGACTTCAATGGAGGGAGTAATTGCAGATATGGTGGAAATAGCAAGAGAACTAAAATTACAAGTGGAGCCTGAAGATCTGACTGAATTACTGCAATATCATGATAAAGCCTGAATTGATAATGAGTTGCATCTTACGGATGAGCAAATAACGTTTCTTGTCATGAAATTTACTCCTGGTGAAGATGCTATGAAGATGCCAAAATAACAACAAAGCATTTAGAATATCACATAAACTTAGCTGATAAAGCAGCCAGCAGGGTTTGAGATTGACTCCAATTTTGAAAGAAGTTCTAATGTGGGTAAAATGCTATCAAACAGCAAGGCATGCTACAAAGAAATTGTTCATGAAAGGAAGAGTCCATCAGTACAGCAAACTTCATTGCTGTCTTATTGTAAAAAAATGCTACAGCACCCCAACCTTCAGCAACCACCACCTTGATCTGTCAGCAGCCATCAACAATCAAGGCAAGACCTGCCACCAGCAAAAAGATTAAAAATTGCTGAAGCTTAGATGATGGTTAGCACTCTTTAGCAATAAAATATTTTTAATTAAGGTATGTACATTATTTTTTAGACATAATGCTATTGTACACTTAATAAAGTATAGTCTAAGCTTAACTATTATATTCACTGGGAAAGCAAAAAATTCATTTGACTTATTTTATTGCAATATTTGCTTTATTCCAATAGTATGGAACCAAACCCACAGTATCTCAAAGTATGCCTATAATTCAGTGAGAGATAAGATAAAGTTAAGTAAAAATAAAACAAATGGGGAAGAAAAAGAATGTTTCAATGCCCAGGAACTGGGAATACCTCATCTCAATAGCTTAAGAATACACAATTCTGGGAAGTTCTGTCATAAGCTACAATATGGATGAAATTTAAAGACACTATGCCAAGCAAATAAGCCAGAGAGAAAGGACAAATATTATGTAACTCTACTTTTATGTATGTAACTATGGTAGTCAAATTCATAAGGACAGAGAGTAGAATGCTGGTTGCCAGGGGTTGGGAAGGAGGCATAGGGAGTAAATATTTAAAATGTATAGTTTCATCTTAAAAGATAGACATTTAAAAAATATCCAAAGGTACAATGACTGATAGCTTCATGAAACTGCTGAAAAACAATCTATGCATTCATGAAGCTGAACAAGTCAAAGAAGGACAAATACAGAGAAGTGTACACCCAGATATACCACAGTAAAAAAGCTAAAGTCAAAGAGAAAATCTTGAAAGCAGAGAGAAAAAATAACTCATCATGTGCAAGGAAACCCCAGTTAAGATTAACTTCTTATCAGACACAATGAAGGTCAGAAGGCAGTGAGATGACATATTCAAGGTGCTGAAAGAAAACTGTAAACCAAGAATCTGATATTCAGCAAAAACCTGTCTTACAAAAATGAGGTGAAATAAACACTCTCTCAGACAAAGACTGAGAGACTTGTTGCTATCAGAGCCATTTCATAAGAAACACTAAAAGGAAGTTATGGAAAAAGTAATAAAGTATAATGACAGTATAAAGACCTATTTCCTCTAAAGTAAATCTATGAAATGACAGAATTGTATTGTTTCATCTATGATATATGAAAATGTAATATATTTGACAATAATAGCACAAAGAAGGTGGAAGGAAAAGAACTGTATTAAAGTAAATAACACCAGATGGTAATTCCAATCAAAGGGAACAAATGAAGAAAAACAGAAGTGCTAAATAAGAGTAAATATAAGTAGAGTGAGTATGTCACTTCAAGGAAGTATCTGCCATATACCCAAGTTAGTCATCATTTCAAGTAAAGATGGTGTTCCATGAAAAAGCTGCTAGTTCAGCTGGCAACTCAATGGCATAAAAAATACCTCCTATTTCATTATACATGATAATAAAATCCTAAACTCAAGGTTAAGATTAAGTGAAAATAATTTTTATTATTTCACCAAGAATGTTCATAAGTGAAATAGGTTTCCTGTGCATGTTTTGTTTCACTGTGAGTGCTCAACAATGAAGAATATAGTACATTTTGATGCCACTGCCTTGCTTTATGCTAAGACACACAGTTTGACCAGACATTGTTTTTACACCATCTGTACAAACGTCAACAAGTGTGAAAGGCAAATAACATCATGGTATAATTGTGAAAAGAGTTTTGACCCTGCAGACGATCTGAAAGGATCCAAGGATACACACTGAGAACCACACTCCAAATAAAGAAATACATATTGCCATATATTATTGCAGTAGTTATCTGTGTGAAAAGGCACTTTAGAATTAGAATTACAGGTCTAAAAGGTTTAAAAGTCTGGCAAGATGAATGTTAGAGGGAAGTAAAAATTGAGGATCAATCACTGCAATGAACTTTCTGAGCAGGAAAGCCTAATGCCAGGCTAAAAAACATCTTTCTCCAGACACTTAAACAATTTAATGTCTTCAAATCACAATATGAAAATAACCCTATCAAGTAAACAACTTTATAAAAAGCTGTAAGTCCAGTGGTCACCAGGGCATTTTGTTTCCTTTAAAGAAACTACCTAAAGCCTGAGCAACATAATTAATTATGGGTGACAAATAACCTCAACTGAATGCCAGGGTAACTACTAGGACTTCAAATTTTCTAATTCTGGAGTGACAGATGTACAAATAACAAAATTGCAAACATTCCCAGATATTTTCATATGTTCTGCTATTGCTTCAACAAACTCTCTCCCTTTTTCATGATTGGAAGGTATGTCTTCATCTTACTCTCCTCTGTATTACTCTCCTAGCATGTCCTTAGATAATAAGATACAATATTTTTTTATTTTTCCATCTCCTAGTGTTTCTGCCAGCTTCTCCTAATACTGCTTGCATATTGTGTTTCAGTGATACCTAGTCAAGTAAAAGTTACCCTTGACTCTTTATGCCCCCTCCCACCACCAATTCCACATTTTATCCTTGCATTTGAAACCAAATCTCTGGGAAAAGTTACTGAGTTATTGTGGGCTTGACCCTATATTGAGCATTCTGTGTAACTTATTCATTCATGAATCATTTTTTGAGCTCCTAGTATGAATCATTTACTGTACCAGGAGAACAAAGATAATTTAATAATCAGAACAAAGCTACAGGGACATTTTTACAGATGACAATTTCACAGATTCCTTTTTGCGTATGAAGAAACTACAACTATGAGAAGACAGATGAAATAACTTGACAAAGGTTACAGAATTGTACACCAGAGTCAGCTTTTAATAAATCTTTCAACTGGCACCTTTCAATCAGCATTTCACCTATACTTAAAAACTTGCAAGGATCTTGAAGGGAAAAGAAAAGAAGTAAAATTCCCTTGATTCCTTGTACCCGCTTCCACCACTTCCCTCCTACTTCTTTCCTCCCATTCACAGCCAAACCTCTGAGGGAAAGTTACACACACCTAAGTGTTCCCATTACTAGTCTTCAGCTGAATGCAAAACACACACACCACGACTCTACCACTTAAAGACACCACCAAAAAACACAGAATGTCTGTCTTTCTTTTACTCACAGCTGTACCCACAATGCTCTGCATAGGTCATGGCACATAAAAGGCAGTAAGGTTGTGTTCAATTCATAAAGTTAAATTCAACTTAAAAAATAAATCCATATTTAAAAGAGTTAAATTTTTCTCAAAAAGATCATACAATAATATCATAAATATAATGTTTTGTTCTGAATAAACAAGAAACTCTAATTCACATTCTAAGGCAAATACACAATAATCTTATCTACATAATCATGAGGAAGATAAATCATGTATAAAATTGCATTAATGAACAGATATTTGTAAAATGTATTATCCTCTTTTAAAATTTCTGCACCCAAAGAAATTTTACAAAAATCAAAAAGAGAAAAAGGGTAAATGACCCAAAAAACCACAACTCAGACATAACTAAGATAAATATTATACATTTTCCCCCATTAATGTCACCAATTACTTCCCTCTTCTCTAGAATGTGACCTTTATTAGAAGCCAAGTTTTTTTTATTTTAGAATTTCCTTTCAGATTACCACGGTAAACATGAAGATGGTTAAAACAAATAATATACGAATACACAGTTAAGATGGTAACAAGTTACTCTGTTCAGCATTCTGTAACATAACTGTCTAAACACTATGTAGTACACCTGAAACTTCTAACATGTCATATATACGTCTCATAAAAAGTGAAAGTCCCTCTACTACCTACTCCAACAAAACTGTTAATCTACTGATTTTGCTTATGAATAAACTACAGATATAAATGTTTTGACAGAAGGCATATTATGTATTCTCTTCGATGAGTTTTCTCACATAACAATGTATTCTGTTTAATGCACTATCCATCTGTAAGTATAAAACAAAAATATATAAGATAGTATTTTTATCAACAGCCAACCTAATTTCCAACTATTACTCAACTGAATAACATTTAGGATGTTTCTAATGTTTTATCATAAGCAATAATATAGTATTCATCTATTTACATTCTTTTTTAAGTGTTAGTACTACAATGCATGGTAAACCATAAAGAAACACTACTGCATGGAGGAATGTATTTTTCCTTGGTATTGTAGAAAAATCACAAACATAATCAAAGGTAAACAAAACAAATATAACATGTAATATGAAAATATAGCAAATATATCTAATCCTGAAAGAGCAACAGGAAAGAAGGCTGCACCAGACTCCATACACCTGGAGAAAAGAACAGACCTCACAGAACAGGGTAACGTAGCAAAGCCATGATCCAGCAGGACCCGACCCTTCCCCCACCCCAACTCACTGATGGGAGGAAAAGAAACGGAGCAGGGAGGGGGTGCAGGCCAAGGGCTGCTGAACACCCAGACCTGGAGATCTGCTCTGGGAGCACGAACCTACATTGCACAGTGCTCTGGAGATTAGTGTGGTTGGAAATGAGATTGCAGCCACTTGTGGTAAGCAGGGATCCACATCCAGCAGCTCTGGGAAAAAAGAAAGGTGGGCAGTCTGACAGACTTCCTAACAGTAAGAGGACTGCTAAAGGGGCAAGGATTGCACAGAGCTTACTGCTCAGGAGAAAGGACAGGTAGACAAAATTGTCCAGGTGCACTGTGCCCAGCAGGTTGAGAACTTTCACAATCTTCAGGCGCTCCAGGCCCCTGACTGGCTACGCAGTTCCAAGGCCCCCTCTATGATTCGCAGCCTGCTGTGCCTTCCTCCTGGCCAGCCCGCACCTGGCTCGCAAACTGGAAAACCCTACCCTGGCATTAGCCCACCCAGAGGGAAGCCCCGCCTACAGCAGCTACAAACGCAAAGCATACAGGCTTACACTTGTGTGCTCGGCCTACTGGTTCTGTCAGTGGAGACAGGCACAGCAGCTGGGAGGCAGAAAGAGCTCTTTTTCCCCCCACAGGCACCAGCGCCACTTGCCTGGAACCTCGGCCATTGCTCCAGTGGCTGAGCAGCTACAGAGAGTACAACTTCTGGGCACTAGAGGGCGCCACCTACAAATATGAAACATCAAAGGAACCTGGTTCAAATCAGTATCCCACAAACACCAGAAAGAGGGTCAAGTGAAACTGAACTCATCAATCTTCTTGAAAGAGATTTCAAAATAAAGATCATACACATGCTGACGGAGCTACAGGAAAACATTTAAAAACTCAGGGAGGAGTTGAAGAATGAAGTACAAACGTTGAAGAATACAGTATCTGAAATGAAACATACAATGGAAGGATTTAAAAGCAGGTTAGATGAAGTAGAGGAGGCAGTAAATGAAATAGAAATTAAAGAACATGACTACAAAGAAGGTGAGGCAGAGAAAAAAGGATCTCTAGGAATGAACAACTATTGAGAGAACTGTGTGACCAATCCAAACTGAACAATATTTGCACTACAGGGGTACCAGAAGAAGAAAAAAGAGAGAAAAAGGGTTAGAAAGTGTCTTTGAGGAGGTAACTGCTGAGAACTTCCCCAATCTGGGGAAGGAGATAGTCTCTCAGGCCATGAAGGTGCACAGATCTCCCAACACAAGGGACCCAAGGAAGACAACACCAAGACATATAATAATTAAAATGGCACAGATCAAGTATAGGGTCAGAGCATAAAAAGGAGCCAGGGAGAAAAAGAACATCACATACAAAGGAAAACCCACGAAGCAATACTTAGATATGATAATATCTGGCAAGATTATCTTTTAAATTTGAAGGAGGGATTAAACAATTTCCAGATAAAACTTGAGAGAATTTACCTCCCACAACCACCTCTACACTGTATTTTGGAGGGACTGCTATAGATGGAAGTGTTCCTAATGCTAAATAGCTGTCACAAGAGAAAATAAAATCACAGTAAAAAAAGTAGAACAATTAATTACTAAGCAGATGCAAAATCAAATCAGCAGCCCTGACATCAGTCAAGAGATAGAGAGTACAGAATATGATAGATACCTAATATATAAGGAATGGAGGCAGAGAAAAAAAAAAGTACCTTTAGCTTGTGTAGGTAACAGCATACTAAGTGAGTTAAGTTACACTGTAAGATGGTAAGGAAGTTAACCTTGAACCTTTGGTAACCAGGATGCTAAAGCCTGCAATGGCAGTAAGTACAGACCTATCAATAAACACCCTAAATGTAAATGGTCAGAATGTACCTATCAAAAGACAGTTACTGATAGGAAAACAAAAATAAGACCCATGTATATGCTGCCTACAAGAGACTCACTTCAACCCAAAGACATACACAGACTAAAAGTGAAGGGATGGAGGGATGGATTCCAGATGGCAGCATGAGAGATGAGACGTAGAATACCTCCCCAAAACACAAATAGTATGAAAATGTAGTAAATTAATACAACCCTAAAACAACAAGAAAGAAGGCTGAACCAGACTGCATACAGACCTCATGAACAGAGCAGACTTCACAAAACAGGGTTATGTACAAAAGCCTTAATCCAGTGGGACCTAAGCCCTTCCCCCACCCGACCAGCGGAAGAGAAGTAGAGTGGGGGAGGGGTGGAAACCTAGAAGTGCTGAACACCCAGCCCTGGAGGTCTGCTTTGGGAGCAGAAACCTACACTGTGTGGTGCTCTGGATACTGGGGAGCTCAGAAAGGTGGAGTGCTTGAGAGACAGATTCTGGCCATTTGTGGATGAGGGGATCCACACCTGGCGGCTCTGGAATAAGGGAAAGGCAGGCGGTCTGAGAGGCTTCCTAGTAGTGAGAGGGCTGCTGAAGGAGCGGGGTTTGCACAGAGCTTGCTGCGTGGGGTAGGGAAGAGCTGGACAAAGTTTTCTAGGCACACTCTGCCCAGCAGGTTGGGAACTTTGAAGAGCTTCAGGTGCCCCATCCAGCGGGCTGCCTACTCAGCTCTTGAGGTCCCCCACTGTGACACACAGCCTGCTGCACCTTCCTCCTAGCCTGCCAACACCGGTTCAAAAACCTAAAGTCATAGTGCTGGCATCAGGCCAGCCAGAGGGAGGCCCCGCTACAACAGCTAGAGATGCAAAGCACAGAGGCTTACACCTGTGTGCTTCGCCCACTGGCTCTGACACGGTAGACAAGCACCACAGACAGGAATCAGGAAACAGATCTTTCCTCACCCCACGCATCAGCTCCACTCCCCTACGACCCCCAACCTCACTCTAGGGGCTGAGCAGCTCCAGAGACTGGAGCTTCTGGGCACTAGTGGGCACCACACAGAAATATGAAATGTCAAAAGAATATGGTTCAGACCAAAATCTCACAAACTCCAGAAAAAGGGTCAAATGAAACTGAACTCACCAATCTGCCTGAAAGAGAGTTCAAAATAAAAATCATAAACATGCTTATAGAGGTACAGAAAAACATTCAAGAACTCAGAAATGAATTTAAGTCAGAGATCCAATATCTGAAGTTCCACATCTGAAATGAAACATATAATAGAGGGATTAAAAAGCATTGTAGATGTAGTAGAAGAGACAGTAAATGGAACAGAAATCAGAGAAGAGGAATACAAAGAAGCTGAGGCACAAAGAGAAAAAAGAATCTCTAAGAATGAAAGAATATGGAGAGAACTGTGTGATGAATCCAAACGGAACAATACTCATATTATAGGGGTGCCAGAAGAAGAAGAGAGAGAAAAAGGGATAGAAAGTGTCATTGAGGAGGTAATTGCTGAAAACGTCCACAATCTGGGGAAGGAGATAGTCTCTCAAGCCATGGAGGTGCACAGATCTCCCAACACAAGGGACCCAAGTAAGACAACATCAAGACATATAATAATTAAAATGGCAAAGATCAAGAATAAAATCAGACTTTTCAAAGCAGCTAGAAAGAGAAAAAAGATCACATACAAAGGAAAACCCATAAGGCTATCTATCATCAGACTTAATAGAAACCCTACAGACCAGAAGGGAGTGGCAAGATATATTTAATGGAATGAAGTAAGGGGCTTGAACCAAGAATACTACAACAGGCAAGGTTATCATTTAAATTTGAAGGGAGGATTAAACAATTTTCAAATAAGAAAAAGGTTAGAGAATTTCTCTCCCACAAACCACTTTTACAGTGCATTCTAGGAGGGACTCCTATAGACGGAAGTATTCCTAAGGCTAAATAGAGGTCACGCAAGGGATAGACAAAGTACAGAATATGATTCATACCAAGAATGGACGAGGAAGGGAGGGAAAAAAAAGAAACCCCTTAGGCTGTGTTTGTAGTAGCACATAAAGTGAGTTAAATTAGACTGTTAGATAGTAAGAGAACTACCCTTTAACCTTTAGTAACCCCGAATCCAAAGCCTACAGTGGCAATAAGTACATATCTATCGATAATCACCCTAAATGTAAATTGTCTGAATGCACCAATCAAAAGACATACAGTCACTGAATCGATTAAAAAACAAGATCCTTCTATATGCTGCCTACAAGAGACTCACTTCAAACCCAAATACATACACAGACTGAAAGTAAAGGGACGGAAAAATAATATTTCATGGAACTAACAGGGAGAAAACGCAGGAGTTGCAGTAATTGGATCAGACAAAATAGAATTCAAAACAAAGAAAGTTACAAGAGACAAAGAAGGACATTATATAATGAGAAAGGGGTCAGTCGAACAAGAGGATATAACTGTTATAAATATCTATGCACCCAACACAGGATCACCTACATAAGTGAAACAACTACTAACAGAATTAAAGGTGGAAACAATGCAATAGATTCATTTTAGGAGACTTCAACAAACCACTCAATGCAAAGGACAGATCAACCAGAGAGAAAATTAGAAAAACAGACAGAGGCACTGAACAGATGGACCTAACAGACATCTACAGAACACTTCATCCAAAAGCAACAGGATACACATTTTTCTCACGTGCACATGGAATGTTTTCAAAAATAGATCATATACTAGGCCACAAAAAGAACCTCAGTAAATTCAAAAAGACTGAAATTGTACCAACCACCTTCTCAGATCACAAAGGTATGAAACTAGAAATAACACAAAGAAAATGAAAAAGCCCACAAACACATGGAGGCTTAATAACATGTTCCTAAAAAATCAATGACTCAATGACCAAATAAAAACAGAGATCAAGCAATATATGGAGACAAATGACAACAATGATTCAACACCACAAAAAATCTGTGGGATGAAGTGAAGAACATGCTAAGAGGGGAAAATATTACAATACAGGCCAACCACAAAAAAGAAGAACAATCCCAAGTGAACAGTCTAAACTCACAATTAATGAAACCAGAAAAGGAAGAACAAATGACACCCAAAGTCAGAAGGAGGAACATAATAACAATTAAAGCAGGAATGAATAAAATTGAGAATAAAACAATAGAAAGAATTAATGAAAGCAGGAGCTGGTTCTCTGAGAAAATAACAGAATAGATAAACCCCTAGTGAGACTTAGCAAGAAAAAAAGAAAAAAAGAGAGTCTACATGCATAAACAGAATCAGAAATGACAAGGGAAAAAGCATTATGGACAACACAGAAATACAAAGAATTATGAGAGAATACTATGAAAAATTATATGGTAACAAACTGGATAACCAAGAGGAAATGGACAACTTTCTAGAAAAAAACAACCTGCGAAGACTGACCCAGAAAGAAACAGTAAATATGAATTGAACAATTATCAACAAAGCAACTTAACTGGTAATCAAAAAACTACCTAAGAACAAAACTCCTAAACCAGATGGTCTCACTGCTGAATTTTATCAAACATTTAGTGAAGACCTAATAACCATCCTCCTTAAAGTTTTCAAAAAAGTAGAAGAGGAGGGAATACTTCTCAAACTCATTCTACGAGGCCAACATAACTCTATTACCAAAACCAGGCAAAGACAACACAAAACAAGAAAATTATAGACCAATATCCCTGATGAACATAGATGCAAAAATACTCAACAAAATATTAGCAAACCCAATTCAAAAATGCACCAAAAAGATCATCCATCATGTTGAAGTGGTTTCATCCAAGGGATGCAAGGATGGTACAACAGTTAAAAATCCATCAACATCATCCACCACATCAACAAAAAGGACAAAAACCACATGACCATTTCCGCAGATGCTGAAAAAGCATTCAGCAAAATTCAACATCCATTCATGATAAAAACTCTCAACAAAATGGGCATAGAGGGCAAGTACCTCAACATAACAAAGGCCATATATGACAAAACAACAGCTAACATCCTACTGAACAGCGAGAGGCGGAAAGCTTTCCCTCTGAGATAGGGAACAAGACAGGGATGCCCACTCTCCCCACTGTTATTCAACATAGTACTGGAGGTCCTAGCCAGGGCAATCAGACAAAACAAAGAAATACAAGGAATCCAGATTGGTAAAGAAGAAGTTAAACTGTCACTATTTGCAGATGACATGATATTGTACATAAAAAACCCTAAAGACTCCACTGCAAAACTACTAGAACTAATATCGGAATTCAGCAAAGTTGCAGGATACAAAATTAACATACAGAAATCTGTAGCTTTCCTATACTATACACTAACTATGAACTAATAGAAAGAGAAATCAGGAAAACAATTCCATTCACAATAGCATCAAAAAGAATACAATACCTAGGAATAAACCTAACCAAGGAAGTGAATGACCTACATCCTGAAAACTACAAGACACTCTAAAGAGAAATTAAAGAGGTCACTAACAAATGGAAACTCATCCCATGCTCCTGGCTAAGAAGAACTAATATCATCAAAATGGCCATCCTGCCCAAAGCAATATACAGATTCAATGCAATCCCTATCAAATTACCAACAGCATTCTTCAATGAACTGGAACAAATAGTTCAGAAATTCATATGGAAACACCAAAGACCCCGGAATAGCCAAAGCAATCCTGAGAAAGAAGAATAAAGTGGGGGGATCTCGCTCCCCAACTTCAAGCTCTACTACAAACCCACAGTAATCAAGACAATTTGGTACTGGCACAAGAACAGAGCCACAGACCAGTGGAACAGAATAGAGACTTCAGACAATAACCCAAACATATATGGCCAATTAATATACAATAAAGGAGCTGTGGACATACAAAGGGGAAATGACAGTCTCTTCAACAGATGCTGCTGGCAAAACTGGACAGCTACACGTAAGAGAATGAAACGGGATAACCTCATACACAAAAGTAAATTCGAAATGGATCAAAGACCTGAATGTAAGTCATGAAATCATAAAACTCTTAGAAAAAAACATAGGCAAAAATATCATGGATATAAACATGAGTGACTTCTTCATGAACATATCTTCCCACGTAAGGGAAACAAAGGCAAAAATGAACAAGTGGGACTATATCAAGCTAAAAAGCTTCTGTACAGCAAAGGACACCATCAATAGAACAAAAAGGTATCCCACAGTATGGGAGAATATATTCATAAATGACAGATCAGATAAAGGATTGACATCCAAAATATATAAAGAGCTCACACACCTCAACAAACAAAAAGCAAACAATCCAATTAAAAGATGGGCAGAGGAGCCAAACAGACAGTTCTCCAAAGAAGAAATCCAGATAGCCAACAGGCAAATGAAAACATGCTCCACATCGCTAATCATCAGAGAAATGCAAATTAAAACCACAATGAGATATCACCTCACACCAGTAAGGATCGCCATCATCAAAAAGACGAACAACAAAAATGTTGGCGAGGTTGTGGAGAAAGGGGAACCCTCCTACAATGCTGGTGGGAATGTAAATAGTGCAACCATTGTGGAAACCAGTATGGAGGTTCCTCAGAATGCTCAAAATAGAAATACCATTTGACCCAGGAATTCCACTTCTCAGAATTCACTTTAAGAATACAGCACTTCAGTTTGAAAAAGACAGATGCACTCCTATGTTTATCACAGCACTATTTACAATAGCCAAGATATGGAAGCAACCTCAATGTCCATTAGTAGATGAATGGATAAAGAAGATGTGCTATATATACACAATGGAATATTACTCAGCCATAAAAAAAACAGATCCTACCATTTCCAACAACATGGATGGAGCTACAAGGTATTATGCTCAGTGAAATAAGCCAGGCGGAGAAAGACAAGTACCAAATGACTTCACTCATTTGTGGAGTATGAGAACAAAGGAAAACTGAAGGAACAAAACAGCAGCAGAAGCACAGAACCCAAGAATGGACTAACAGTCACCAAAGGGAAAGGGACTGGGGAGGATGGGTGTGAAGGGAGGGATATGGGCGGGGAAAAAGAAAGAGGGCATTATGATTAGCATGTATAGTGCGTGGGGGGGCACGGGAAGGGCTGTGCAACACAGAGAAGACAAATAGTGATTTTATAGCATCTTACTACGCAGATGGACAGTGACTGTGAAGGGGTTTGTCGGGGGGACTTGGTGAAGAGGGGAGCCTTGTAAACATAATGTTCTTCATGTAATTGTAGATTAACGATACCAAAAGAAAAAAGAAAAAAAAAAGAAAACAGTATGGAGGTTCCTCACAAAACTAAAAATAGAAATACCATTTGACCCAGGAATTCCACTCCTTGGAATTTAACCTAAGAATGCAGCAGCCCAGTTTGAAACAGACATATGCATCCCTATGTTTATTGCAGCACTATTTACAATAGCCAAGAAATGGAAGCAACCTGAGTTTCCATGGGTCGATGAATGGATAAAGAAGATGGGGTACATGTACACATTATTCAGCCATAAGAAGAAAACAAATCCTACCATTTGCAACAGTATGGATGGAGCTAGAGGGAATTATGATCAGTGAAATAAGCCAGGCAGAGAAAAACAAGTATCAAATAATTTCACTTATCTGTGGATAATAACAACAAAGCAAAAAGTGCAAGAACAAAACAGCAGCAGACTCACAGAACCCAAGAATGGACTAACAGTTACCAAAGGGAAAGGGACTGAAGAGGGTGGGTGGGAGGGGAGAGATAAGGGGGAAAATGGGGCATTACTATTAGCACACATAATGTAGGGGTTGGGGGGACACGGGAAAGGCAGTATATACAGAGAAAACAAGTAGTGATTTTATAGCATCTTACTACGCTGATGGACAGTGACTGTAATGGGATATGTGGTGGGCACTTGATAATGGGGGAGTCTCGCAACCATAATGTTGTTCAAGTAATTGTACATTAATGATATCCAAATAAAATTATTTTTAAAAAGTGAAGTGATGGAAAAAGATATTTCATGCAAACAATAAGGAGAAAAAAGCAGGAGTTACAGTACTTGAGACAAAATAGACTTCAAAACAAAGAAAGTAAGAAGTGACAAAGAAGGACATTACATATTGATAAAGGGCTCAGTCCAACAAGAGGATATAACCACTATAAATAATCTATGAAAAAATGCCACCTCCATATGTGAAACAAATACTAGCAGAATTAAAGGAGGAAATAGAATACAATGCATTCATTTTAGGAGAATTCAACACAACACTAGCTCCAAAGGACAGATTAGCCTGACAGAAAATAAGTAAGGAGACAGAAGCACTGAACAACCCATTAGAACAGATGGACCTAACAAAGATCTACAGAATACTCCACCCAAAAGCAGCAGGATACACTTTCTTCTCGAGTGCACATTTTCAAGAATAGATCATATACTAGGCCACAAAAAGAATCTCAGTAAACTCAAAAAGATTGAAATAGTACCAACCAGCTTCTCAGACTACAAAAGTATGAAAATAGAAAAAAATTACACAAGGAAAATGAAAAAGTCCACAAATAAATGAAGCTTAACACCATACTCCTAAATAATCAATGGATCAGTGACCAGATAAAAACAGAGATCAAGCAATATATAGAAACAAACGAAGAAATAACTCAACACCATAAAAACTGTGGGAAGCAGTGAAGGCCGTGCTAAGAGGGAAGTATATTGCAATACAGCCTAACTCACAAAAGAACAATCCCATATGAACAGTATAAATTCACAATTAATGAAACTAAAAAAAAAAACAAATGAGGCCCAAAGTCAGTAGAAGTAGGGACATAGTAAAGATTAGAGTAGAAATAAATAAAATAAGGAAGAATAGAGTCAATAACAGCAAGAGCCGGTTCTGAGAAAATAAAATAGATAAATTCCTAGCAAGACTTATCAAGGAAAAAAGAGTCTACACACATAAAAAGAATCAGAAATGAGAAAGGAAAAATCATTATGAACACCACAGAAATACAAAGATTAGAGAATACTATGAAAATTATGTGCTAAAAAATTGGATAATCTAGAATAAATGGATAACTTTCTAGAAAAATACAAGACTGACCCAGGAAGAAACAGAAAATCTGAATAGACCAACTACCAGCAATGAAATTGAATTGATAGTCAAAAAACTACCTATGAACAGAAACTCCAAATCAGATGGCTTAACCACTGAATTATATTAAACTTTTAAAGAAGAACTAATACCCATCCTCCTCAAAGTTTTCCAAAAGTAGAAGAGGAGGGAATACTTCCAAACTTATCCTATGAGGCCAGCATCACTCTGATACCAAAACCAGGCAAAGACCCACAAAAAAAGTTACAGACCAATATCCCTGATGAACATGCATGCAAAAATACTCAACAAAATATTAGCAATTCGATTCAAAAGTATATCAAAAGATCATCCATCATGATCAAGTGGGATTTATTCCAGGGATGCAAGGATGGTACAATATTCAAAAATTCATCAACATCATACACCACATCAATAAAAAGGACAAAATTAACAAGCTCTCAATGTTGACTGAATGAAAAACAGAATAAATGTTTTACAAAGAAAAGATGTGAACCCAGTAAACAGTAATAATCAATGAACAATAAAAGAAAACCCCAGATTAAGACCATAAAGAAGCTGGAGTAGAAAAAAGCCCTAGACAGTAGGGTTTTATGGAACCTATTTTTTAAACTTTTACATTTCTATATTAATTTCCTATATTAATAATCATAGCATTACTTTTAATGAATAATTTTTAATGGAATGGCTATGTATTCAGAACTAACTTGATACAGTATTAACACCAAAGGAGAAATTTAGAATAATTCCCAGGTTTTCAATTTGGGAAACTAAGAGGATGGTATGAGGAAAATTAGGAGGATAACAGTAGCAAGGTTACATTATCTATGCTTCACCCAAGAAAGGACACCTGTTTCACAAAATATTTATAAGAACTGACTGTCTAATGATTACCATAAAGCAAGTTTCAAAAACTTTCAAGTTATAAAATCACAGCATCGGTTCCCTGAGTGCAATGGTTTTAAGTATATCAATTAATACAGAGATAATTTACAAATCTGAAATCAAGACACACATTTCTAAATAATCCAGGGTCAAAGAAGAAATCATAAAGGAAATTAGCAAGTATTCAGAATTGAAAGATAACTAAAATAACACCAATTAAAATATGTACAATGCAACTAAAGCATAGGTCTTAAAATATCTATATGAGGAATGAAAAAAATTGTTAAAAAGTTGTTTTGTGGCCTAATGTATGGTCTATCCTAGATAATGTTTCTATGTGCATTTGAGAAGAATGTGAATTATATTGCTTTTGGGTGGGATGTTCTGTATATATCTGTTAAGTTAATCTGGTATCATATATTCTTTAAAGTCAATTTTTCTTTACTGATTTTCTGTCTGGATAATCTATCCAATAATTTAAGTAGGGTATTAAAGATCCCTACCATTATTATAATTTTTGTCTGTTTCTCCCTTTAGGTCTTTTACTAAGTATTTGCTTTATAAATCTGGGCACTTCTATTTGGGAACAAAAATATTTACAAATATTATTTCTTGTATTGATCCTCTTGTCATTATTTAATACCTTTCTGTGCCTCTTATTACAGTCTTTTCTAACCATAAAGGAGACTATGTCAAATATGTGGAGATTAAACAACATGCTACTAGACAACCAGTAAGTCAAGGAATAAATCAGAAGATATTCAAAAAATACCTCAGGACAACAAAAATGGAAATACAACATACCGAAATTTATGGGTTACTGCAAAAGAAGTTCATCATGATAAATGCCTACATCAAAAACAATTTTTAATCTCATATAAACAACCTACTATAAACCACAGGAAGTCAAAAAAGAACAGATGAAGCTTACAATTAATAAAAAGAAGGAAATAACAAGGATTAGAGTGGAAATAGATACTGAAAAGATCAATGAAACTACAAGCTGGTTCTTTGAAAAGATGAAAAAAAAATATCTTTAGCTAGACTGACCAAGAAAAAGAGAGTAAAATTAAATAAACAAAAACAGAAATGGAAGAAGACACATTATAACTGATATCACAAAAACATAAACAATCATTAACAGACAAGGAAAAATTACCAACAAATTGGACAACCTAGAAAAAAATGGATAAATCTAGAAACATACAACTTACCAAGACTGAATCATGAAGAAACAGAAAATCTGAACAGACCTATTACCAGTAAGATTGAAGCAGTTATGAAAAACTCCCAAGAAACAGAAAGTCCAGGACCAGACAGCTTTACTGGTGAATTCTACAAAACATTCAAAGAATTAATACCAGCCTTTCCAAACTCTTCCAAAAAACAGAAAAAGGGAGAACTCTTTCAAACTCATTTTATAAGTCCAGCATGACCTTGAAACTAAACCAGACAAGGACACCAGAGGAAAAGAAAATTACAGAAGAAAAATTTGCCTCTAATTTTCACCAATATTCCTGATTAACACAGATGCAGAAGTCCTCAACAAAGTATTAACAAACTGAACTCAACATGATTAAGGATTTATTCCAGGGATGCAAGGATGGTTCAATATATACAAATCAACCAAGATGATACACCATATTAACAAAAGTTTAAAAACCAGATATCTCAATATATGCAGAAAAAGCATTTAACAAAATTCAACACCGATTTATGATAAAAGCTCTCAATAAAGTGGGTATAAAAGGAACATATCTCAACAAGATATACATCATATATAACAAGCCCACAGTGAACATCACACTCAACAGTAAAAGCTGAAAGCTTTTCCTCTAAGACCAAAACAAGATAAGGATGCTCACTCTTACTACTTTTATTCAACATAGTATTGGAAGTATTCACAGCATCAGGTAAGAAAAATAAATAAATAAGACATGCAAATTGGAAAGGAAGAAGTAAACTGTCATTATTTGAAGATAACATTATATAGAAAACCCTAGTCTCCACAAAAAAATTGTTAGAATTAGTAGACAAATTCAGTAAAAATGCATATATAAAATAAATACACAAAAATCTTTGGCATTTCTATACACTAATAACTATCAGAAATAGGAATTAAGAAAAGAATCCCATGTACAATTACATCAAAAAGAATAAAGTACCTAGAAATAAATGAGAGCAGATGAAAGACCTGTACTCTAAAAACTGTAAGACATCAATGAAAATGAAAAAAGCTGAAGACACAAATATACAGAAAGATACTTCATGCTCATGGAGTGAAAGTATATTGTTAAAATGCCCATACTACCCAAAGCACTATACAGATTCAATGCAGTCTATCAAAATTCCAAAGGCATTTTTCACAGAAATAGAACAATCCTAAAATTTGTAAGAAACCACAAAAGACCTAAAAAAAATCATAGCAATCTTGAGAGAGAATTAAAGCTGGAGGCATGAGACTTCCTGATTTCAAACTATATTACAGAGCTATAGTGATGAAAACAGTATTGCACAGGCATTAAAAAGAGACACATAAATCAATGGAACAGCACAGAGCACAAAGAAATAATTTCAAATACATACAACCAATTAATATTTGACATAGGAACCAATAACATAATACTAAAGCAAAAAGATAGTCTCTTCCTGTTGAGAAATAGGCTTGGGGTTGATTAATGACTGTGCATTGAGTCCCCTATACAGAATTTTACTGTTGTTAACAACCATTTGATCAATAAATATGAGAGATGCCCTCTCAAAAAAAAAAAAAAAAAGACAGTCTCTTCAATAAATGGTTCAGGGAAAACTGAACAGCCACTTGGAAGAGAATAAAACTGGACCACTATCTTATACCATATACAAAAATTAATTTAAAATGGATTACAGGCTTGAACATAAGACCTGAAACTATAAAATTCAGAGGAAAACATAGGCAGTAAACTCCTTGAAATCAGTCTTGGAGATGATTTTTTAGATTTAACACCAAAGCAAAGGCAGCAAAAAGCAAAAATCAACAAGTGGGACTGTATCAAACTGAAAAGTTTCTGCACAGCAAAGGAAATTAACAAAATGAAAAGGCAACCTATTGGATGGAAGACTGTATTTGCATATTATATATCTGATAAGGGGTTAAAAGCCAAAATATACAAATAACTCATACAACTCAAGGGGAAAAAAGCAAACCAATTAAGGGGCACAGGATCTGAACAGATATTTTTCCAAACACAACCTAAAAATGGCTGAGACATGAAAAGAAGCTTAACATCACTAATCATCAGAACAATGCAAATCAAAACCACAATGAGCTTATCACATCACACTAGTCAGAATGGCTAATATCACACACTAGTCAGAATGGCTAATATCAAAAAGACAAGAAATAACAAGTATTACTGAGGATGTAGAGAAACGGGAATCCTTGTACACTGCTGATAGGATTGTAAATTAGTACAGCCACCACAGAAAGCAGTATGGAGGTTTCTCAAAAATCTAAAAATAGAAATATCATAAGATCCAGCAATTCACTTTTGAGAACTTACCTGAAGAAAACAAAATCAGTCATTCGAAAAAATTATGCATACTCTTATTCTTATCATAGCATTATTAACAATAACCAAAATACACCAACAACCTAAATGTCCACTGGTAGATGAACCAATAAAGATATCGTACATACATATACAATGAAATATTACTCAGCCATAAAAAAAGAATGAAATCTTGCCATATGCAACATGGATCGACTATTGGGTATTATGCTAAGTGAAATAAGTCAGATAGAGAAAGACAAATACCATTATGATTTCAACATAAATAGAATCTAAAAACAAAACAAACAAAACAGAAATAGGCTCATAGGCACAGAGAACAGACTGGTGGCTACCATAGCAGAGGTGGGGAAGGTGAATGAAACAGATGACGGGGAAAAAATTATTAAGAATTTTTGATATCTTAATCTGGGTGATGGTTACGTGAATATATACGCATGTCAAAATTCATTGAGCTGTACACTAAGATGTGTGCATTTTATTGTATGTACCTCAATATAAAAAATAACAAATAAATACAAGGAAGAAAAAATAAATTAACAATCCATTTCATGTTGAAGGGGGAAAAAAGGAAAATTAACCCATGGAAAGTAAAAGAAAAATCAAGAAAATTAGTGAAGAAAAAAACATAAAATGGAGAGAACCAAAGGTGCCAAAATTTGTTCCTTTTAAAAAAACAAACTGGCAAACTTCTGAAGATTAATCAGAGAATCTAGGAAGCAGCTGGATAGAAACATGCACACAGCTCAGAAAGAAAATCAGGTTTGGAAATATAGATCTGGAAGCCATGGTAATAATGACAGTATTTGGAGCCCTGGATAGAAATGAAAAGAGAAATGGGATGAGGAGGACTTTATTAAAGATAGCAGAGTAAAGATTTCTCGGCTCCTTCTCACCCTAAAACAAGAAGAAAAAATTATAACTAACTCCAACTTCAATCACACCACAGTACATGTGAAATTCCAAACCACAATATATAGAAAATGGAAGACAGTTGAAAGAATAATAAACACTGGTAAAATGAGGAAGAACACTAAAAAAAAAATGAGAATCAAACCCATTTGTCCCACAGAACACCAAAAGACTGAAGATTTGGTGGCACCTGACTCAAAAGGTAGGGTCAGGTGGGGCATGAAAAACTGAGCAATATGTAAAGTCTTTTAAAGGACAGATGGACTCCCAAGTCATGTCTCCTACCCTGTATATCCCATCAGAAAATGGAAAGTTTTATTCTTTCAAGGAACTGAATCAAGGGAAACACAAAGTCAGAGAAGGGGAACAGATGAAGTACCTACTGAAAAGAGGGATGTTTTATTTATAAATATATTCAATCCAACACCTGAAAAAATAAATTTTTTGAATCACTTAGCAACACGTAATAAATAAATAGACTTACTAATTGGGCATCACTGGCTTCTAACAGCACACAGGAGACTAGACATTGTTTGCTTCTTGATGGGAGAACATACCATACCTATAGAAATATCACTATCCAAAAAAAAGAGCAAATCCAAATTTGATAAACCTCTAGATCTAGCCACTAATTTATAGAAAATGCAAATAAATAATGTTCAACCACAAATAGAAATGTAATTAGGAAAATCCAAGCTAGGAAATCTACCTGTCAAATAACCTGGTTTCTTTTACAAATAAACTGCACACACACACACAAAAGAGGCAAGATGCAAGCTGGAATCTGTAAGTGAAGATTTAAAACATGTACTTAAAAACTGCCAGAATTAAATTATAATCTTTAGGTTGAACACTTGCATAGTAAGACTGTAAGGGAAAAAAAGTAATCACCATAAAAGTCAGAATGGCAATTACTTTTGAGGGGCACAGGAGAATTGAAGTTTGGGCTTCGGGGTTGGCTGGCAATGTTCTATTTCTTGATCCTCAGTTGTATACAAAGTCTTTCATGTTATAACAATCTATTAACCTATAAATTTATTGTATGCATTTTACATATATGTTTTACCTTATCTTTCAAAAGTTTTTTTTAATCTATATATAATATCCTCAGAAGTCTGAGAAAATATTGTACCTATGAAGAGACTACATAAGAGAATAACAAACTCTAACAAATAAATTATAGCCAAAATAAAAAGTTCAATACAATCAAAAGCCAAAGACAGATAAACAGAAAATAGATAAGAATACCAGAGGATCAATCTAAGAAACCTAACGTGACATGTAAATATAAATGTACATTTGTAAAATGTACAAAATGTAAAAGTACAATACAGAGTAAACAGAAAAAAGGTCATAAGAAAATTATCAAAGAAAAAGCAGAAGAAAACATCCCAGAACTGAAGGACAGGAGTCACTGTCTGAAGGCCAAGTGTCCACAAAATTGAATGAAAAAGAACCCTGCCAAGAAAACCAAGGTTGAAGATAAGATAGCATGCTTAGAAAGAAAGAAAAAGGCAACTTAACAAAGGACTGAGGATAGTAATGACATTAATACAACAGCATTAGAAGCCAGAAGACAGCTGAACTATTCATTTAAAATTCTGAGTAAAAAATAGAGTGAAAATCAACTTTATAACCAGGTAAATGATCAACCAAGAGCAAAGGTAAGACAAGCACATTTTCAGACATATAAAATCTGTATTTACCACCCAAGCAAGCACACTTTCTTTGGGTCTGATGGAAGTTATCAAAATGAGGGAATTTAAGCCAAATAAAAGGCAGACATGGGAAACAAGGAAGTCAATATAGGAGAGATGAAGGGAATTCCCAGGATGACTGTGAAGGCAGGGCCCCCAAGACAACATCTGTGCAGTAAGTCTAGAGAGCAACAAATCCAGACTAGAGAAGAACTCTAGAAGAGCTAGGAGAATATCTCTAAGAAAAACAAGTGCAGCTGATACATTATATGACACACTGACAGTGTGGAAAAACACAAAAATACACAAGACACTTAACAGAATGGTGTAAAGATGTGTGACAATTTTAATGTTCAAAGACAACTAAGCAAATTTTATTTTTAAATGAGGCCAATTTCTAAACCCAGTTGTATAAGAAAGAAATGCAACCCTAGAAATAACAGCTAAAACAGTTAACAAATAGTTGGCGCTCTTCTAAGTATTCTGCAGTAATCCTTTAACTCTCACCATTACTTTGCCATATCATATTCATATGTGTGTGGCTTATATGTAAACAATTTTATGTAATCATGCAAAGGAAAACAGGATTAAAATTTTTTTATATAAGCACACTGAAAGAATGGGGGAAGAGGCTATGAAAATAATTCATCATCCAACACTATAAGAAGATGATGTCTAAAATTGATGATCAAGACACAGCAATGTCTTATTTGGAAATATAAGGAAGAAACAGCTAAGAATTAAAAGTAGTTGTCTCCAAGACGGGTGGAGGGAACAGATGAGTGAATTTTTTTTGGTTAAATGTTTAATTTTACAATTATGTGATGTTTTATACTCAGAAAGTACTGTTTTGATAAATATTAAATATTAACTTTAGAAAAAGATAGAAAATTATAAAAGTGAAACCAAACCTTGGTTACCTCAACACTCATAGCAATGTTTCCCAAAGGGATAACAGATATACCCCTCTGGAATAAGAGTTCTTCAGAATATTAATAGTTGCTATGTGAAAAAATGGTTCCAATACCAAGTAAACTGGGAGGCTTTTTCACAGAAAGATTATCTTGGAGCCTTTAATAAGTTAAGACACACTGAAGTTTTTCCCTAATATTAGACCACAAGAACTCCCCAGCTCAACAAACTACTGTTTTAAAGGCAGTAGTTCTCAAATGTAATTAAGCCTACATCCCAGTGCCAATTTACAGCAGTCAGAAAAGGACAATGTATTGAGCTCTTAGGTTAGTGTTAATCAACTTAAAATATTCCATATTTTGAGAGCTTATCTTTCTTAGATTCTTAAGAGTTAAAATATCTTTTCTTTTATGAAATGATAGTGATAAGTGGTAGTTTTTTAAAAGTCTTACTTTCCAAAATAAAAAGTTGACCAACCCTATGTCAGTATACCACCCTCATCCTGCCAAAAAAAAGTTAATGATCTGTGAAAAGTCAAATCTGGGAATCTTTGGAAAACTCTTACTTGAATGATGGGTAAAAGAATACTATGAGGAAAGAAGTCACCACAGAAATAGAAAAATAACCCATAGAGAAGAACAGCATTAAAACAAGAAACAAGAAGAATACTAAGAAAAAGAGATATAGTAGTATATCAGCTATACCTAATAGGTTAGGTAAATGACTAGTAAAATGGTACTTAATTTAATCTCACTTGAGGATTGAAAGCAGAGGCAAATTTTTACCCCACCTCAGGTTTAGCCTGAGCCCTCTAGAATTAAAAACAGCTTGGACACCTAACAGGTCAGGCAAAGACAGAGATGTTCATAGTTTCAGCAAGTGTGGCTTTGGCGCTCATCAAGAAATTACAGAAAATATGTTTTAAAATGTTAATATCCTTAAATACCCTTATGTTTCAGTTAAAATATCAGCTTTATAGAACATTTCTGTATGTTTCAGCTTTCACAACATACAGTATTTTGGGGATCACAAATATTTTTATATATTATAAAGAAAGAACAAAACTTTTTTATTGTAAATACACTGTTAAATATAACTTATCAAGTATTTTCAGAATGGCAAAGAAATATCAAACATTTAGAGACATGAGATTTCAAGAATATATCAGGTTAAAAAGAATGACAATTAGTTAAACCGTTTCATCACAATATCCACACTCACCTAAATTATTTGTGCAAATATAAGTGTCCCTACAATGACATTTTAGTATTGGCTAATAGCAGTTTGCAGATCCCTGATGATGTATTAGTTGTGAGATGGCCATCTTGCACATATAATAGCAGGTAACTACAGATTTAAAATACCAAAACCAACTATGCTAATAATATATATATAAATTGTAGACATCTGCAAGTACATATATTCATGTTTAAGTCCAGAACTGGAAGACTGATTATAATACATAAATGAAACTCCACTGAATGGCAAGTTTGAGAGTTTTCATTACAATGCTGTAGAATCTGGTCCTAAAACCAGGGAGGAAGAAATAAAAGAATTGAGGTATTGCTTCAAGCCACTAACTCTGTCCTAGAGTTAAAAAGTTTCAATTCCTAAAAGAAAAGTATGAAGTGGATCTTGGGTAGTAGAGTAGACAGATTAAAAAGGCTTAAAAATAACTTCACCTTACTATGGTGTTTATCTTTCTCAATAGCATTCTTATCTTTCTCCTAATAACAGACCATAAGATAAGAAGGGGAGACTGCTAGAACTTTAACAAATAAGCAATCAGTAACTCAGAAGTAAAGTCACCTCCTTGAAGTTTTAAAGAAAATCAGATAATGTGGGATTATTTCCCATAACTCTTGACTCTTGATATGGTAAACTCAAGTAGGTCACATTGTCTCTTAGACTCAGTCATTCCAGGTCTTTGTCATTTTGGATTCCAATTATGAACCAAAGTCACAAAATACAGTGGGAAGGCCAAAAATATTTTCAGACTTCACATGTGGTGAAATCAGGTAATTCATTGCTGCTATCAAACCTCTTGCCCATAGTATCTTTAGCCAAAGGCTTTTACAGCCCTAATTTAAGTCTACCAGTGATCAAACACATTTCTAGAGCTGGTTCAACTTGGTTGTTAGGTTTCCTGGGATAGACACAGCTGGCTGTCCCTGATGTTGACACAATAAAAAACTCAAGGACAACAGTCCATAGTTAACTTTTTCAAAGCTCTGCATTTAAAAGTCTCATGCAGATAAATACAAAAAGACCTTATAAATAATTCAAACACCAACAAAACTTAGACATGAGGCTGAAAATGCTATAAATTAAGGACCGTATGTTAGTTTTCTCCTTCCACAGTATTACATCTTTGCACCTCATGATCTGACTGTACAGGTCTGTTTTCAATTCAAAAACCAAGATCTTTCCCACCCCAGACATTCACACATATTGTACCTACTACCAAAACTACCCTCCTCACTCCCACACTCTTTGCATGGCTGATTCTTCTAAGTAGTTGCACTCTACAATATTCTCTATCAAAGAACTCTTGTTCTTCAAAGCACTTATTATAACCTATAATTATAGTTTTCCCACTTCTTTATTTTGAAAAGTTTCAAATATAATCAAAAGAATATAATAATAATCAGTATACTCTTCATGCACATTCACTAATTACTATTTCACATTTCTCTCTCCCTCTTCTGACACACACATTTTTTGCTGATAGATCTGAAAGATACAGACATTACGACACTTCACCCCTAAATAGCAGCACGCACCCTGCCTTAAAACAATGAACTTTCTCCTATACAGCCACAAGACAATTATAATACTCAGCAGGTTTATTATAATCACCTTATTAGACTGTACATTTTTATGTTAATATACAATCCAAATTCTCCCATTTGATACCAAAAAAAAAAATGTTCTATACAGCTCTTTTTAAAATCTAGTCCAGTTGGGGATCTAGATAGGATTCAGTCAAGTTCACATGCCACATTTATCACATCTTTTATCTCCTTTAAGCTCAAGCATATCCTTGTTTTGTTATGTTTTGTTTTTTAACAATACTGAAGTTTGCTGTCTTGGTAGCATGCTGCACATTGTGGATTTGTCTTACTATTTCCTCATAATTAAAGTCAGCCTAAACAGTTTTAGCAAAAACACTACATACGTAGTCTGTGTGTTCATTTGTTTCATGTGTGTGTCTTTCTCCCTCCTCCAAAATACTGCATACTCCATAAGGGTAGTTAAAATGCCTATTGTGTTCAACAGTGTATTTCTAGCATCTAAGACTATATCCCACATAGAAGGTCCCCAAAATTATTTGAATAATAAAATGAATTCTCCATAGCAGAATGTACCAAAGTACAGTACTTTCTCCAAGATGGGCAACCAACAGATATTTCTTGATGTTAACTCATGATTAAGTGATACTATCATTAGGATCCAAAACTACATTATAATGATAATGTTTTGAAATTTATTAAAAATGTATTTTTAATACTAGGTAAGTGCTCTTAAACAGAGTTGCATAAACTACTCTTATATCTATCTATTTAATGGAGAATTCATGAACCACTACCTTAAAGTCCTCAGACTGTCAGAGGCATTCAAGTACCTATAAAGGAACCTTAAACTAATGTCAAGGACAGGAGAAAATGATGCTCTCTCTTCTTAATAAAAATTGGTTTATTTTGCTTCTATATGTTTAAAGCACCTTAACATAAAACTAATTCTAAAAACAAAAAAACAAAAAAAAATTTTCCTAGAAAGAGTAAAGTAGCATATGTGCCAGGTACTCTTCAAAGAACTGAAAGTTTAGGATAATGAAAACCTAGTCTCCTGGCCTCAGGGAACTAGAAATCAGGAGAAAACTGATAATAACATATTTTTCAAAAAGCTTAGGTGGTGGGCCGCCCAGGAACGGTACCCCGCTTCAGGCGCTCACTTTGCGGGAGGCTTTTTTTTTTTTCCAGATTATCAATCCAGTGAATGAGGCAGCGTGGATGCACGCTGCTGAGTTTAGAAAAAAACAAATGAGCAAGCGACACGATCCATCCTTTTTATGATAACCAAACTGCAAGCTAATAAAATCGTCTGGCTGCACTGCAATCTTATGCACTCGAGTGCCAAGAGACCCTGTCACTATCAGTTACAGAAGCCATAAGGAAAATATTTTTAAAAATTAAAATTTTGCCATAATGAGCAGGGCGGAGCCAAGATGGCGGCGTGAGTAGAGCAGTGGAAATCTCCTCCCAAAAACACATAGAGCTATGAAAATATAACAAAGAAAAATCTTCCTAAAATAGAGACCACAGGACACAGGACAACATCCAGACCACATCCACACCTGCAAGAACCCAGCGCCTTGTGAAGGGGGTAAGATACAAGCCCCGGCCCGGCGGGACCCGAGCGCCCCTCCCCCCCGGCTCCCGGCGGGTGGAGAGAAACCGGAGCGGTTTTTTTTTTTTTTTTTTTTTTTGGCGAGCGCTTTTTGGAAGCCTTAGAGGGACGGGCCCCCGTTGCTGGGGAGGCAGGGTGGCGGGACCGGTGAGGAGGTGCCTGGGAACGGCGCCGGAGGACAAAGAATATCCCGCGTTTCTCCCTGCGAGACCTGGGGGCGGGTGCCTGAGACCGGTGCCTGAGGACGGAGGAGGTCGTGCGTTTTTCCCCTTTTTTTTTTTTTCTCTTTTTGGCGAGCGCTTTTTGGAAGCCTTGAAGGGACGGGGACCCCAGTGCTAGGGAGGCACGGTGGCGGGACTGGTGAGTGGGTGGCTGGGACCGGCGCCTGAGGACAAAGAATATCCCCCGTTTTTCCCTGCGGGACCGGTGGGCGGGTGCCTGAGACCGGCACTTGAGGACAGAGGAAATCGCGCGTTTTTCCCCTTTTTTTTTTCTCTTTTCTGTGAGTGCTTTTTGGAAGCCTAAAAGGGACAGGGACCCCGGTGCTAGGGAGGCAGGGCGGCGGGACTGGTGAGCGGGTGCCTGGGACCGGCACCTGAGGACAAAGAATATCCCGCATTTTTCCCTGTGGGACCGGTGGGTGGGTGCCTGAGACCAGCACCTGAGGACGGAAGAAATCGCGCGTTTTTCCCCTTTTTTTTCTCTCTTTTTGCCGAGTGCTTTTTGGAAGCCTTGAAGGGACAGGGACCCCGGTCCTAGGGAGGCAGGGCGGCGGGACTGGTGAGCGGGTGCGTGGGACCAGTGCCTGAGGACAAAGAATATTGAGCGTTCCTTCCCTGCGGGACCGGTGGGTGGGTGCTTTTTGGAAGCCTTGAAAGGACAGGGACCCTGGTGCTAGGGAGACAGGGCAGCAGGACCAGTGAGCGGGTGCCTGGGACCGGCACCTGAGGACAAAAAAAAAAAAAAATCGCTTGTTTTTTCCTTTTTTTTCCTTTTTTTTTTCTCTTTCTTTCTGTTCCCTCTCTCATTGTTGCTGCTGTTGTTTTGGTTTGGAGAGTGCTTTTTGGAAATCTTAAAGGGGCAGGACAGGTCACTTAGACAAGAAGCAGGGAATCTGGGGATCTCTGGGCACTCTAACCCCCTGGGCAGCAGGGAGCACAGAGGCCCCTTACGGAGATAAATAGTCTCCTGGCTGCTCCCCCTCCAACGGGGCTCCACCATTTTGGAGGAAAAGCCACAGCCAGGCAAAGCCCACAGCAACAGCGGAGATAAACCCCAAAGCAACTGGGCGGGAAGCAGAAGCCCTGTCTGCGCACAGCTGCCCAGCACAAGCCACTAGAGGTCGCTATTCTCCCAGGAAAAGGCTACAAACCAACAAGAAGGGAAGCTCTTCCAGCGGTCACTTGTACCAGCTCTGCAAACTATCTCTATCACCATGAAAAGGCAAAACTACAGGCAGACAAAGATCACAGAGACAACACCTGAGAAGGAGACAGACCTAACTAGTCCTCCTGAAAAAGAATTCAAAATAAAAATCATGAACATGCTGACAGAGATGCAGAGAAAAATGCAAGAGCAATGGGATGAGATGCAGAGAAAAATGCAAGAGCAGTGGGATGAGATGCAGAGAAAAATGCAAGAGCAGTGGGATGAAGTCCGGAAGGAGATCACAGATGTCAGGAAAGAGATCACAGAAGTGAAACAATCCCTGGAAGGATTTATAAGCAGAATGGATAAGATGCAAGAGGCCATTGAAGGAATAGAAGCCAGAGAACAGGAACGTATAGAAGCTGACATAGAGAGAGATAAAAGGATCTCCAGGAATGAAACAACACTAAGAGAAATATGTGACCAACTCAAAAGGAAAAACATTCGTATTATAGGGATACCAGAAGAGGAAGAAAGAGGAAAAGGGATAGAAAGTGTCTTTGAAGAAATAATTGCTGAAAACTTCCCCAAACTGGGGAGGAAATAATCGAACAGACCATGGAATTATACAGAACCCCCAACAGAAAGGACCCAAGGAGGACAACACCAAGACACATAATAATTAAAATGGCAAGGATCAAGGACAAGGAAAGAGTTTTAAAGGCAGCTAGAGAGAAAAAGGTCACCTATAAAGGAAAACCAATCAGGCTAACATCAGACTTCTCAACAGAAACCCTACAGGCCAGAAGAGAATGGCATGATATACTTAATGCAATGAAACAGAAGGGCCTTGAACCAAGGATACTGTATCCAGCACGACTATCATTTAAATATGATGGTGGGATCAAACAATTCCAAGACAAGCAAAAGCTGAGGGAATTTGCTTCCCACAAACCACCTCTACAGGGCATCCTACAGGGACTGCTCTAGATGGGAGCACCCCTAAAAAGAGCACAGAACAAAACACACAACATATGAAGAATGGAGGAGGAGGAATAAGAAGGGAGAGAAGAAAAGAATCTCCAGACAGTGTATATAACAGCTCAATAAGCGAGCTAAGTTAGGCAGTAAGATACTAAAGAAGCTAACCTTGAACCTTTGGTAACCACGAATCTAAAGCCTGCAATGGCAATAAGTACATATCTTTCAATAGTCACCCTAAATGTAAATGGACTTAATGCACCAATCAAAAGACATAGAGTAATAGAATGGATAAAAAAGCAAGACCCATCTATATGCTGCTTACAAGAAACTCACCTTAAACCCAAAGATAAGCATAGACTAAAAGTCAAGGGATGGAAAAACATATTTCAGGCAAACAACAGTGAGAAGAAAGCAGGGGTTGCAGTACTAATATCAGACAAAATAGACTTCAAAACAAAGAAAGTAACAAGAGATAAAGAAGGACACTACATAATGATAAAGGGCTCAGTCCAACAAGAGGATATAACCATTCTAAATATATATGCACCCAATACAGGAGCACCAGCATATGTGAAGCAAATACTAACAGAACTAAAGAGGGAAATAGACTGCAATGCATTCATTGTAGGAGACTTCAACACACCACTCACCCCAAAGGATAGATCCACCGGGCAGAAAATAAGTAAAGACACACAGGCACTGAACAACACACTAGAACAGATGGACCTAATAGACATCTATAGAACTCTACATCCAAAAGCAACAGGATATACATTCTTCTCAAGTGCACATGGAACATTCTCCAGAATAGACCACATACTAGCTCACAAAAAGAGCCGCAGTAAATTCCACAATATTGAAATTCTACCAACCAATTTTTCAGACCACAAAGGTATGAAAGTAGAAATAAATTCTACAAAGAAAACAAAAAGGCTCACAAACACATGGAGGCTTAACAACATGCTACTAAATAATCAATGGATCAATGAACAAATCAAAATAGAGATCAAGGAATATATAGAAACAAATGACAACAACAACACTAAGCCCCAACTTCTGTGGGATGCAGCGAAAGCAGTCTTAAGAGGAAAGTATATAGCAATCCAGGCACACTTGAAGAAGGAAGAACAATCCCAAATGAATAGTCTAACATCACAATTATTAAAACTGGAAAAAGAAGAACAAATGAGGCCTAAAGTCAGCAGAAGGAGGGACATAATAAAGATCAGAGAAGAAATAAACAAAATTGAGAAGAATAAAACAATAGCAAAAATCAACGAAACCAAGAGCTGGTTCTTTGAGAAAATAAACAAAATAGATAAGCCTCTAGCCCAACTTATTAAGAGAAAAAGAGAGTCAACACAAATCAACATAATCAGAAATGAGAATGGAAAAATCACGACAGACTCCACAGAAATACAAAGAATTATTAAAGACTACTATGAAAACCTATATGCCAACAAGCTGGAAAACCTAGAAGAAATGGACAACTTCCTAGAAAAATACAACCTCCCAAGACTGACCAAGGAAGAAACACAAAAGTTAAACAAACCAATTACAAGCAAAGAAATTGAAACAGTAATCAAAAAACTACCCAAGAACAAAACCCCGGGGCCGGACGGATTTACCTCGGAATTTTATCAGACACACAGAGAAGACATAATACCCATTCTCCTTAAAGTGTTCCAAAAAATAGAAGAAGAGGGAATACTCCCAAACTCATTCTATGAAGCCAACATCACCCTAATACCAAAACCAGGAAAAGACCCCACCAAAAAAGAAAATTACAGACCAATATCCCTGATGAATGTAGATGCAAAAATACTCAATAAAATACTAGCAAACAGAATTCAACAGTATATCAAAAGGATCATACACCATGACCAAGTGGGGTTCATCCCAGGGATGCAAGGATGGTACAACATTCGAAAATCCATCAACATCATCCACCACATCAACAAAAAGAAAGACAAAAACCACATGATCATCTCCATAGATGCTGAAAAAGCATTTGACAAAATTCAACATCCATTCATGATAAAAACTCTCAGCAAAATGGGAATAGAGGGCAAGTACCTCAACATAATAAAGGCCATATATGATAAACCCACAGCCAGCATTATACTGAACAGCGAGAAGCTGAAAGCATTTCCACTGAGATCGGGAACCAGACAGGGATGCCCACTCTCCCCACTGTTATTTAACATAGTACTGGAGGTCCTAGCCACGGCAATCAGACAAAACAAAGAAATACAAGGAATCCAGATTGGTAAAGAAGAAGTTAAACTGTCACTATTTGCAGATGATATGATACTGTACATAAAAAACCCTAAAGACTCCACTCCAAAACTACTAGAACTGATATCGGAATACAGCAAAGTTGCAGGATACAAAATCAACACACAGAAATCTGTAGCTTTCCTATACACTAACAACGAATCAATAGAAAGAGAAATCAGGAAAACAATTCCATTCACCATTGCATCAAAAAGAATAAAATACCTAGGAATAAACCTAACCAAGGAAGTGAAAGACTTATACTCTGAAAACTACAAATCACTCTTAAGAGAAATTAAAGGGGACACTAATAAATGGAAACTCATCCCATGCTCATGGCTAGGAAGAATTAATATCGTCAAAATGGCCATCCTGCCGAAAGCAATATACAAATTTGATGCAATCCCTCTCAAATTACCAGCAACATTCTTCAATGAATTGGAACAAATAATTCAAAAATTCATATGGAAACACCAAAGACCCCGAATAGCCAAAGCAATCCTGAAAAAGAAGAATAAAGTAGGGGGGATCTCACTCCCCAACTTCAAGCTCTACTACAAAGCCATAGTAATCAAGACAATTTGGTACTGGC
The DNA here is from genome assembly GCF_040802235.1 of Manis javanica. Lineage (NCBI taxonomy): Eukaryota > Metazoa > Chordata > Mammalia > Pholidota > Manidae > Manis > Manis javanica. Next base: position 78,847,532 of record NC_133159.1, on the reverse strand, counting down.
ACAAGAACAGAGCCACAGACCAGTGGAACAGATTAGAGACCCCAGAAATTAACCCAAACATATATGGTCAATTAATATTTGATAAAGGAGCCATGGACATACAATGGCAAAATGACAGTCTCTTCAACAGATGGTGCTGGCAAAACTGGACAGCTACATGTAGGAGAATGAAACTGGACCATTGTCTAACCCCATATACAAAGGTAAACTCAAAATGGATCAAAGACCTGAATGTAAGTCACGAAACCATTAAACTCTTGGAAAAAAACATAGGCAAAAACCTCTTAGACATAAACATGAGTGATCTCTTCTTGAACATATCTCCCCGGGCAAGGAAAACAACAGCAAAAATGAGCAAGTGGGACTACATTAAGCTGAAAAGCTTCTGTACAGCGAAAGACACCATCAATAGAACAAAAAGGAACCCTACAGTATGGGAGAATATATTTGAAAATGACAGATCTGATAAAGGCTTGACGTCCAGAATATATAAAGAGCTCACACGCCTCAACAAACAAAAAACAAATAACCCAATTAAAAAATGGGCAGAGGAACTGAACAGACAGTTCTCCAAAAAAGAAATACAGATGGCCAAGAGACACATGAAAAGATGCTCCACATCGCTAATTATCAGAGAAATGCAAATTAAAACTACAATGAGGTATCACCTCACACCAGTAAGGATAGCTGCCATCCAAAAGACAAACAACAACAAATGTTGGCGAGGCTGTGGAGAAAGGGGAACCCTCCTACACTGCTGGTGGGAATGTAAATTAGTTCAACCATTGTGGAAAGCAGTATGGAGGTGCATCAAAATGCTCAAAACAGACCTACCATTTGACCCAGGAATTCCACTCCTAGGAATTTACCCTAAGAACGCAGCAATCAAGTTTGAGAAAGACAGATGCACTCCTATGTTTATCGCAGCACTATTTACAATAGCCAAGAATTGGAAGCAACCTAAATGTCCATCTGTAGATGAATGGATAAAGAAGATGTGGTACATATACACAATGGAATACTACTCAGCCATAAGAAGTGGAAAAATCCAACCATTTGCAGCAACATGGATGGAGCTGGAGAGTATTATGCTCAGTGAAATAAGCCAAGCGGAGAAAGAGAAATACCAAATGATTTCACTCATCTGAGGAGTATAGGAACAAAGGAAAAACTGAAGGAACAAAACAGCAGCAGAATTACAGAACCCAAAAATGGACTAACAGGTACCAAAGGGAAAGGAACTGGGGAGGATGGGTGGGCAGGGAGGGATAAGGGGGGGGAAGAAGAAGGGGGGTATTAAGATTAGCATGCATGGGGGGGAGGGAGAAAGGGGAGGGTGGGCTGCACAACACAGAGAGGACAAGTAGTGACTCTACCACATTTTGCTAAGCTGATGGACAGTAACCGTAATGTGGTTGTTAGGGGGGACCTGATATAGGGGAGAGCATAGTAAACATAGTATTCTTCAGGTAAGTGTAGATTAAAAATTTAAAAAAAAAAAAAGAAAGAAAGAAAGAAAAGGGGGATTACTCCTTAACAGGATAAAACTATTGGTAAATCAAAGATCAACGCATGCTTTAAATATCCTTAATGTTGATCACTTAAAGGGTGTCAGATGATCAGCTATGGAGGTACTCTTTTCTGATAATATTCCTTTCTCTTAATTAAAAAAAAAAAAAAAAAAAAGCAGTTCCTGTGTGCTGACCTCCAATGAGTTCTGCACAGTGGTATAGAGGGCATGTCACAGTGTGGGCAAAGGGTCTGTTTGTTTCTACGCAGAAGATCAAGGCCTAGCTTGGATACCCAGAAAATGAACTAAGATACGATATGAGGAGGAGCTTCCGGCATCAGCACTCTCTGGAGGACTCGTGCCGGGGGATGATCATCAAAAAGCCTCCACAGGGATCCGGACGATGCTGCGGTTGTGGCTGCATCCAGCCCACCGTCTCCTGGACTTGCCATAAGAAGGAGGAGGGAGATGTCTAGGCTGGCATGTGCATACAGTGAGACAACGAATTTGACTGGATCTGTACTGTTGGAACTCAACCAGGGGTTGGGAGGGGTGCAAGTTGTAGCACCCCAAAATCTCATGACTATAGACTATCTATGGTTAAAAGAACATATGGGATGTGAACAGATCCCAGAAATGGGCTGCTTTAATTTGTCTGATGGTTCAAGTACAGTTGGAAAATATCCATCATATCATAGATAAATTTTCACAAATGCCTAGGGTGCCTAAATGGTTTTCTTGGCTTCACTGGAGATGGCTGATAATTATAGATTTGCTTTGTTTATGTCACCGTATTCCTATTATGTTAATATGTGTGTGCAAATTAGTTAGTAGTTTAAAACCTATACATACTTAAGGTACTATACAAGAAGATATGTCAAAGAAATAATCAATCCTCCCAAGTTTCCTTCATATGCTACATCTATAGCTTTTCTTCTTCCTTCCTAATTACAAACCTTAAATAGAATTCGTGCCTCATATCGAATTTACCGAGCATCATAATTCCTCCAGGTGGTAAAGATACCTCGAGACAAGTGCTGGGCATAGAAGCCACAGGGCATAAATCTGCAAAGAAGTAAAAAGCTAACCTTTGCAAACAATATGGCTTCTCTCTCACTTACCAACTTTACATTTCCCTGTATGGCCCCGGAAGATGACTGGTTAGCCAGAGACGGGTAAGATTCCTCAAGGGAGGAACAACCTAAGACAGGCACAGTCGCAGGGGGGCCATCAGGTGAGAATTTGGGGATCAACAGAGGTGAGGCTCAGAACCTCACCCCCCCTGCTTTGAGAGAAATCTTCTGCATCCGTGGATGTCTTGCTGCCCTTGTCTAGCCTGGATTAATACTTAGTCCATAGGCACACACCTGATCATCTGATCATCTACATTTGCCTTCTTACAGCACTAAACTATGTTTTCTACCTTTATCTTGCATCTACCTACCACTTCAGCATTTTATGAAAAATAAAAATAATAATAATAATAGGAGAAATGTGGGATCAACATATAAATCAAGTACAAAAATCAAATGAATATTCATATTTGACCTGATGGTTTATAGGTCATATTGCATGATCAAAACCGAAAGTTTCTGTGATGAATGCCCTTGTACTGTTTCACCATGTAAGAATTTATTCACTCTGTAAGAATTCGTTCACCATGTAAGAACTTGTTCGTTATGCTTCAGAAGATTGGAGACTGACGAGAATTAGGCTTGAGATGGATTAATGATTGTACATTGAGCATTGACCCCCCTATACTGAATTTTATTGTTGTTAACAACCATTTGATCAATAAATATGAGAGATGCCCTCTCAAAAAAAAAAAAAAAAAAAAAAAGCTTAGGTGGTACAACTAAACATATATGCAAATTAATTAATGCACAAGAAAGAAAATTTTTCAAAATAATACAATCATTTCTGCTATATACATACCTTCATAAAGAGGCACTTGGTGGATGGTCTGTAGGGGCACTCAACTCTTCCACTCACAAGGTAGGGTCATAGTTCAGAGAAAGCAGAAGCTACAAATATAAAATGCCTCAACTTTCTCCCTACTTCTTTCTCCCTAAACCTATCCACAAAAGCATGTACCTAATTCCCTTCTCTAAGGACATGCCTCTTCTCTCAAATATTAGAGAGATCTCACAACAAGCAAGAATCTCACTTTGACAATTGTCTCCTTTTCCTTATTTTAACTCTCCAACTCTCCTTGGTGCAAATTTGCCATAACTGACATCAAATTTAAAAAAAAGATTCCTTACAAATTATTTCTCCATTTTTCTCATTGTTTTCACCAATACACTTTAAAAAGCACATTAATCCACTACAAACTGACCTGATTACTGTTAAAAATTGCATCAAAAACCTTTAAATGACCAGACCCAATGTTCTAATTTCCATTTCATTGTACCCAATCTTTATATAGTAATTGAGGATCATGACCTATTTCTTAAAATTCACTTTCTTTTGTTAATCTCTTCTCTTCAGACTCATCCTCACAAGCTTCAGACCTTTACTTCCAATTGCCGACTACACATCTCAACCATGTAGTCCCAGTACTTTTAACCTACTGAAACTGTCATTTTCTTCAAAGTACTCCCCTTTCTCCAGTTAATACCATTACTCAGTTCATGTCATTAGGATCTGACCATCTCTCGATGTAGAAATTTGTAATCCTTGATTCCTCCCTCTTCCTTAACCCTCCAAATATTCACCAAATCCACTGATTCTTCCTTAAAACCTCTCAAATATCTCTACAACCACTGCCTTATTTCAGATCATTATCAACTCTCATCTGCACTATTATCAAAGACTCCTAACTGATCTTCCTGCCACCAACCCCATCACTTACTTAATGCACTTTAAATTTACAGCAAGGAAAACCTGTTTTAATCACTCACTCCTTTGCTTAAAGAGCTCCAATGGGTCTTAATGCCTAGAGAAGTCATTAGCTAAAAGACACAACACTTTCGTTTTACCTCTGTGATACGTATATTAAAACCAATATTATCTTACAATCATTATGTGGCCAGGCAGCAATAACAAAGAACTCTCCACTGCCAAAGCACAGGCACACACTAAGAGCACCAGCATCAAAACAGAGAGAATGGGAGAAAGTATGAAAGATACTTATCCCTCCAGAAAGTATATGGTTGTGGGAGAAAGCAGGGAGGCAACACAGTAAATCAGACATGTCCAGCCAGTTTCCCTAAGTGAAAATCTAGAGTAGATCTACTCAACTATAAATCTGCAACAGAGTCTAGTACCAATTTTTATGTAATTACTTAAATTCTTAGAGTAGCTCAAGAAATACTGTCACCAATACTTGTAATGGCACAAAAATTGATACCATGAGGAAAAATGGTAGAACTCAAAAAGTGATCCAGAATACACATGCACACACACAAAGAAACTATCAGAACTAATAAACCAGCTCAGCAAAATTGCAGAAGAATTAAAAAAAAGAAACCGCATTTCTAAACACTATAACTTTATCAATCTGAAAGTGAAATTAAGAAAAAATTCCATTTGAAAAGAACAAAGTGCTTAGAAATACATTTAACAACAACAACAAAAAAGTAAGGCTTGTACACTGAAAACTACATAACAGAGAAACTAAATAAGGCCTATATGATTAGAAAGATATCCCATGACTCTGGATATTAACACTATTAAGATGGCAATATTTCTCAAACTGATCTACAGATTCAAATGCTATCAAAATCCCAGCTGCCTATTTTTGCAGATATTGAAGCTGATTCTAAAGTTCATATGGAAAAGCAAGAACCCGGAATTTCCAAATGACCCTGAAAAACAACAAGAGAATTTACACTTCGTGATTTCAAAACTTAATACAAAGTAACAGGACATTATAGTAATCAGGATATTATGCAGGCATAAGGACACATACACCCATGGAATGAAACTGGGACTCTAGAAACAAATCCTTTATTTATGGTCAATTTATCTTTGAAAAGACTGTCAAAATAATTCAATAAGAAAGAAAACTCCCATTAACAAATGACTCTGGGGAACTGCTTTTCACATGTACAAGAATAAAAAACATGTTCCTTACACCATACTCAAAAATTAACTCAAAATGGATCACAGACTACATGTAAAAGCTAAAACTATATACTTCTTACAAATACAGGAGTAAATATTTGTGATGAAAGGCATTGTTTTCTTAGATCAAAAGCACAAGCAAAAAAAGAAAAAGCAATAAATTTGACATCATGAAAATCTAAAACTTTGTGCTTCAAAGGACACCATCAAGTGAAAAGATGGACCACAGAATGGAAGAAAATAATTTTAAATGATACATCAGATAAGAAACATATATCCAAATTACATAAAGAACACTTAAAGCTCAACAATAAAAAGGTAAATAATACAATTTGTTATATGGGGAAAGGATCTGAATACACAGTTCTCCAAAGAAGGTACACAAAAGGATAATAACTGCATGGAAAAGATGCCAACATCATTAACAATCAGGGTAATGCAAATCAAAACCACAATGAGATACCACTGCATACCCACTAGGATGGTTATAACCAAAACAAGTATTGGCAAGGATGTGGAGAAAATGGAACCCTCACAGTTGCTGATGAGACTGTAATAGGGTGCAGCCTCTTTACAACACTTTGGCAGATCCTCAAAGTGTTAAACACAGAGGTATCACATGATCCAGCAATGCCACTCCTAGACATACACCCAAGAGAAATGGAAACACAGATCCACACAAACCCTGTACATGAATGTTCACAGCAGCCTTATTTGCAATACCCAAACAGTGGAAACAATCCAAATGTCACTCATTTGATGAATGGATAAATAAAATGTACTATATCGATACAATGAAATACATTTTGGCCATAAAAAGGAATTAAATACTGATACATGCTACAACATGCTACAACATGGATATATCTTTGGAAACATCATGCTAACTGAAAGAAGCCAGATACAAAGGCCACAAACTGTATGATTCTGTTTTTATGAAATGTCCAGGTCAGGCAAAATATAAACACATAAAGCAGATTAGTGATTGTCAGGAGCTAAAGGGAGAAGGGGGAAAATGGGGAGTAAATGCTAATTGATGTGAGAGTTCTTTCTGAGTTAATAAAATGTCCTAAAATAAGAGAGTGATGATAACCACATGCTAAGAACCTCAGTAAATTCAAAAACATTGAAATTGTACCAAACAGCTTCTCAGATCACAAAGGTATGAAACCAGACATAAACTACACAAAGAAAAAGAAAAAGCCCACAAACACATGGGGGCTTAATAACATGCTCCTAAATAACCAATGGTTCAATGACCAAATAAAAATAGAGATCAAGCAATACATGGAGACAAATGAAACAATAATTCAACACCTCAAAATCTGAGGATGCAGCAAAGGCCATGCTAAAAGGGAAATATACTGCAATACAGGCCTACCTCAGAAAAGAAGAAAAATCATAAATGAACAGTCTAAACTCACAATCAATGAAACTAGAAAAGGAAGAAGAAATTACGCCAATGTCAGTAGAAGGAGGGACATTATAAAGACTAAAGAAGAAATAAATAAAATTGAGAAAAATAAAATAGAAAAAAGTCAATGAAAGCAGAAGCTGGTTCTTCAAGAAAAATAAAACAGACAAAAACCCCTAGCCAGGTTTATCAAGAAAAAAACAGAGTCTACTCATATAAACAGAATCAGAAATGAGAAAGTAAAGATCACTATGGACAATACTGAAATACAAAGAATTATGAGAGAATACTATGAAAAATTATATGGTAACAAACTGGATAACCTAGAAGAAATGGACAACTTTCTAGAAAAATACAACCTTCTAAGGCTGACCCAGGAAGAAACAGAAAATATGAACAGACAAATTACAAGCTAAGAAATTGAATTTGTAATAAAAAAAACTACCTAAGAACAAAACTCCTTGACCAGATGGTTTCACTGCTGAATTTTACCAACCATTTAGTGAAGACCTAATACCCATCCTCGTTAAAGTTTTTCAAGAAGTAGAAGAGGAGAGAATACTCCCAAACTCATTCTACAAGGCCAACATCACTCTAATACCAAAACCAGGCAAAGACATCACAAAAAAAGAAAATTACAGGCCAATGTCCCTGATAAACATAGACGCAAAAATACTCAAAAAAATATTACCAAACCGAATTCAAAAATACATCAAAAAGATCATCCATCATGACCAAGTGGGATTCATCCCAGGGATGCAAGGATGGTACAATACTTGAAAATCCATCAACATCATCCACCACATCAACAAAAAGGACACAAACCACATGATCATCCCCATAGATCCTGAAAAAGCATTCAAAAAAATTCAACATCCATTCATGATAAAAACTCTCAACAAAATGGGTATAGAGGGCAAGTACCTCAACACAATAAAGCCCATATAAGACAAACCCACAGCCAACATTATACTTAAGAGTGAGAGCTGAAAACTTTTCCTCTAAGATTGGGAACAAGACAAGGATGCTCACTCTCCCCACTTTTATTCAAAATTGTTCTGGAGGTCTTAGCCACGGCAATCAGACAACACAAAGAAATAAAAGGCATCCAGGTTGGGAAGGAAGAAGTCAAACTCCCCTTGTTTGAAGATGACATGATATTGTACATAAAAAACCCTAAAGAACCCACACCAAAACTACTAGAACAAATATCTGAATTCAGCAAAGTTACGGGTTACAAAATTAATGCACAGAAATCTGTTGCACTCCTATACACTAATGATGAACTACCAGAAAGCGAAATCAGGAAAACAATTCCATTCATAACTGCATCAAAAAGAATAAAATACCTAGGAATAAACCTAACGAAGGAAGTGAAAGACCTATACCCTGAAAACTATAAGACACTCTTAAGAGAAATTAAACAGGACTCTAATAAATGGAAATTCATTCCATGCTCTTGGCTAGGAAGAATTAATATTGTCAAAATGGCGATCCTGCCTAAAGCAATCTACAGATTCAATGCAACCCCTATCAAAATACCTACAGCATTCTTCAAGGAACTAGAGCAAATAGTTCTAAAATTTATATGGAATGAAAAAAGACCCTTAATAGCCAAAGCAATCCTGAGAAGGAAGAATAAAGCAGGAAGAATTATGCTCCCTGACTTCAAGGTATATTACAAAGCCACAGTAATCAAGACAATTTGGTACTGGCACAAGAACAGACCCATAGACCAGTGGAACAGAATAGAGAGCCCAGATATAAACCCAAGCATATATGGTCAATTAATATACAATAAAGGCAATGGAGAAATGACAGCCTCTTCAACAGCTGGTGTTGGCAAAACTGGACAGCTACATGTAAGGGAATGAAACTGGATTATTGTCTAACTCCATACACAAAAGTAAACTCAAAATGGATCAAAGTCCTGAATGTAAGTCATGAAACCATAAAACTCTTAGAAGACAACATAGACAAAAATCTCTTTGACATAAACATGAGCAACTTCTTCATGAACCTATCTCCCCGGGCAAGGGAAACAAAAGCAAAAATGAACAAGTGGGACTATATCAAACAAAAAAGTTTCTGTACAGCAAAGGACACCATCAGTAGAACAAAAAGACATCCTACAGTAGGGGAAAATATATTCATAAATGACATAATCGATAAGGGGTTAACATCCAAATTATATAAAGAGCTCACGCACCTCAACAAACGAAAAGCAAATAAGACAATTAAAAAATGGGCAGAGGAGCTGAACTGACACAGCTGCAAAGAAGAAATTTAGATAGCCAACAGGCACATGAAAAGATGCTCCACATACATACATGAAGTATGTTGCTAATGATCAGGGAAATGCAAATTAAAATCACTGTACTAAAGTTCATGAAGTTCAGTTGCTAATGATCAGGGAAATGCAAATTAAAATCACAATGAGATATCACCTCACACCAGTTACGATGGCCAACATCCAAAAGACAAACAACAACAAATGTTGGCGAGGATGTGGAGAAAGGGGAACCCTCTTACACTCCTGGTGGGAATGTAAATTAGTTCAACCATTGTGGAAAGGAGTATGGAGGTTCCTTAAAAAACTAAAAATAGAAATACCATTTGACCAAGAATTCTACTCCTGAGTATTTACCCTAAGAATGGAGGAGCCCAGTTTGAAAAAGACATATGCACCCCTATGTTTACCACAGCGCTATTTACAATAGCCAAGGAATGGAAGCAACTAAGTGTCCATCAGATGGATGGATAAAGAAGATGCAGTACACATACACAATGGAGTATTATTTAGCCATAAGAAGAAAACAAATTCTACCATTTGCAACAACATGGATGGAGCGAGAGGGTATTATGCTCAGTGAAATAAGCCAGGTAGAGAAAGACAAGTATCAAATGATTTCACTCATCTGTAGAGTATAAGAACAAAGAAAAAACTGAAGGAACAAAACAGTAGCAGACTCACAGAACCCAAGAGTGGACTAACAGTTACCAAAGGGAAAGGGACTAGGGATGATGGGTGGGAAAGGAGGGATAGGGGGGAAAAGGGAGTATTATGATTAGCATACATAATGTAGGGGGGACATGGGGAAGGCAGTATAACACAGAGAAGACAAGCAGTGACTCTACAGCATCTTACTACGCTGATGGACAGTGACTGTCATGGGGTATGTGGTGGGGCTTGATAATGGAGGGAATCTAGTAACCACAACGCTGCTCATGTAATTGTATATTAATGACACCAAAATAAACAAAAATTAAAGTGATTCCTTCTCAAAACAGGACTTAGGAGACTGGAAGACTGTAGCTTTTCATTTTAAACCCTTTCCTCCTTCTGTTTGCTGATATTTTAGTTAAATACATGCATTATTTGTATGTATTAAAGGAAATTTTAGCATTTAACAAGTGAAAAATACACTCAGAAATAAGACAACAGCATTTTTGGTAACTGTCCAATACAGATTACTTTGGTAAAAATTTTCAATATTCTAATTTTCTACAATAAGTGTATATATATAAAATTCCAAATATTATTAATAAAACTTTGATTGGGAGTGAAGAGCTTTCAACTGTTTTTTCAAGGAGCTTCATTACATAAGAAGAGAAGGCTACATACATCTAGATAAGATGAATTGGCTTTTTCTAGGTTTTTAAATATGAAAAGTTTTGACCATGTTTCTATGATGAATGGAAGGTGTCAAAGATAACTGAAAACAAATCAGAGAAACAGAATATTAAGTATAACGAAATGATTAGCTTTCAATCAAAGAAGGTACATTTCTTCTGATGTGAGGATGATTGTATTTATAGTTTAATTTGGTAGATATGAAGATAAGAAGTGGAAGCAGTTCATGTCTGAAAGCTCCTTCTATGAAGAGACAAAATATCTGCTTACAGAGAAACCAAGAATGCGGAACACTTTGTAATGCATCAAACAACCTTAACCCCTAAAGAAACAGGGGACTAGAGTAGCTAGTCTCAATGTATGGTCCCTGGGGATCTACAAGGTCTACAAGGTCGTAGCTAGTTTCAAAATAATAGTAAGACATTATTTGCCTTTTTCACTCTCATTTTCTCACAATTGTAGAGTGGGGGCTAAATAAATAACATGTGATGACTTTGCTCTTAAGGTATGTACACATACGCGTTCTTTTTTTTATTTTCTCAATTTAATTTCTAATACTGTAGTTACCCCCCCCCCCCCAGTATAGATACCCCAGCACTTAACCTTGCTGTAATTTAGTTCCTGCTTAAACTTAATCTATAGCCAAAACTAATCGAAGAGAGGAGAACAGGTGCTGCATCTTGGAATCTGGTGCAAGTCATGAGCGATGTGACAAGGACTGCAAACAGTTCTCATGACCCTTTCTGAGGTAAACCAAGATAAGGAACACACCAGGAGACTCACGTGGCCAGATGACTTGACTAGACAGAAGAGAAACTTTAAGAGGCAATTAGCTTGCAATTGTTTAGACCCACGTGGCTGGATGACTTAACGAGACACAAGAGAAACGTTACTGAGGTGATTAATTTGCAATTTTTTAGCTTGATAAAAACTCATCCTATATTATTAATCGATGCCTGTCTTTTTGCTTGCTGTAACTTAATAAAAGCGCAGGGGAGTGCTGACTTGGTGCTTAGTCTCCAGAGGAAGTCTAAGCCCTCTGCATTAAACGTCATTCGGACTTGGTTACTCATTTTCATGGTCCCCAACTGAAACATAACATAGTAAGTAATGATAGAGATAACTCACATAAAAGTTATTGGGGTCCTCAATAATTAAAAACATAAGGGGTTCCTGAGAACAAACAAAAGTTTTGAGAATCACTGTACTAGGGAATATTGTAAAAATGTTCTAATTTTTTTTTCATCTTTGCAAGTAACTACTTTGTTCATCTCTACTAAGTAGTAGTAAAACTCCTAAAATAGAAAATTGAGATCATGATATATTGTTTGGAATGTTTTTGAGAAAGAGAAATCTAAGAGATGGACTTAGACAACTGTCAAAAACAGAAAAGACTGTGAGACCTAAAAAAAAGGACACTCAGTAGAACCCTAATTTTGGAAAGGATTCCATCTACACTAACAAATTTCATCATTCACCTAAAGGAAAAATAGTGCCCATTGTTTTATTATAATCTAGAATCTTACTTTAGTTTTAGAAAGTAACTAGAACATCCTTTACTTCCTAACTAATGAAAAAAACTCTCCTTATAATATCCCTAAATAAGATGATCATCTAGCTTTTGCTTAAACACTTCCCTGAAAGGAGAATTCTTTCACAACTAAATGCAATTTTATAAAACATTAACACAAGGTTTCCAGACTAGAAAGTTCCATTAACTACTTTATTAGTCACCAATTTAAAATATTTTAAATATGGGAGTGATGGAAACAGTACTAAAAGGTTTTTTTACTTCAAGTTTGAAAAACATGTCTATTATTAGTCTTTCCTTTGTACAACTCTTAGTGATGTTTCAATAAGAACTGCTAAGTGTCTAACCTTGACTCTAGAACAAACTCTAGTAATTCTTTACCCTGGCTGCAAAACAAAACCAAGAGGGAAAATTAAAAACATAAAAACACACAAGAAAGTGGCCACACCAAACCTAAGGTTTAGGATCTCTAGGGTATGAGTTCTAAGAAATTGGTCTTATTTGTTTTGGTTCTGGGTTTTGAGTTTTTAGTTCTATGGGTGATTCTGGTACTTACCTAATGTCAGAACTATTATTGGTCAGCAATTTATAAAACATCCCAAAAAACCAAGGAACAGTACTTTTCACAATTTAACTTAAACATGGTTTTTAACATTTAACATTTGGTTCAGTTAACACTTCCAAATATAATTTGAACAATGCCAGGGTTAGAGGAACCAAACCCCCCACCCTTCAGCCTAAAATCCACATGTAACTTTTGACTCCCCAAAAACTTAACTACTAATAACAGCCTACTGTTAATCAGAAGTCTTACCATTAACATAATCAGTGAATTAACACATATCTTGTATATGTATTACATACCGTGTTCTTACAATAAAGCTAGAGAAAACTGTCACATATCTCCGAAAAATTTTCCAATGTATTTATTGAAATACATTTCCACCTGTATATATATAAAATATATCAACCTGTAAGTGAACCCACACAGTTCAACCCCGTGTTAAGGGTCAACTGAATTGTACTCAACCAGATATATGGCAGTTAACACGTTTGAAATCATAATTATGAATAGGGCAAAATAAATTATTCATTCAGTATTAGACATACTCATCATCTGGGGAAGAAGGCTGTACAGGATTTAGTGCATAGGCTTCATCATAGGTATCCATGACTCTCTTGTTCTATATAACAACTCATCTAGAAAAAGATTTTGTAAATTAATACTATATAATTATATTGCACCTAGAGTTTGTATGTGTGCATGCATGTATATGTGTATTCCTTCTTGGCCCACCCAGCAATCTTGCAAATAACACACAAAGGTAACACAAGGTAAAGAAACTGAAGCTGCTACAGAGCTAGATTGAACAGAGACCCAAATCTTCTGAATATATAATCAGCACTTTCCACCCAGACAACTGTCTTCCCAGGCTACACCCAACCCCACCCCACCACAACCAAACAAGTTGTGGGGAGCTTTTTCTGCAATATTAACTTTACAAGCAAAGGTAGAGAAAAACAAAAAGTCAGCTTTAGTGTGTTTTTAGCACCTGGATGACTGAAGCAAATTTGACCTATTGTTCCCATAACTGCTTTAGTTCCCTAAATTCCCCTGATTTTTACTTTTTCATTGAACATTTTAGTTAGAAAATAATTATAGATTCACATACAGGTAAAAGAAATAATAGATTCCACATAACTTTACCCAATTTCCCCAAATGATAGCATCTTTGAAAACTACAGAATATCACAACCAAAATATTAACATCAACAAAGTCAAGACACCAAAGTTTCCATCAACCACAAGGATCCCTCACCTTGCCTTATTCCCCTAACTTTTAAATCTTGATCTTAGACAACATTTGGAAGAATAGTCATTAAGCCCTTCTTTAGTTTTTATTCACTCAAAATGTGAGAACTGACTTCACAAGTCATTAAAACAAAAAGCTTGATATTACACAAAGTATTGGACAGAATTGTCACAATACAATGTAGAATTCTTAAGTCACTACTATAATATCCTTTGCAGTGAGATTTTCAAGTTAACACTGAAGTTGTAGCTTTATGAATGAAATATTTTTTTATTTTAAATGATATGCATACTGCATGATTCCATTTAAATCAAGTCTTAGACAAAATTACTATGAAGTGAAAAAAAATTAGAACAGTAATTGGGGGGAATAACTGACGAGGACTGTATATGAGCTTTCTGGGAAAACAATTATTCTATACCATGGTAAGAATATGAGTTACACAACCATTTGTAAAACCTACTGGGATTAGGAACTTTTTTTAGATATGACATCAAAAGCACAAGCAAAAAAAGAAAAAGATATAAATTTGACATCATGAAAATTTAAAAATTATGTGCTTCAAAGGACACCATCAAGTGAAAAGACGGGCCACAGAATGGAAGAAAATAATTTAAAATGATACATCAGATAAGAAACATATATCCAAATTACATAAAGAACACTTAAAGCTCAGTAATAAAAAGGTCAATAATCCAATTTGTTAAATGGGGAAAGGATCTGACTAGACAGTTCTCCAAAGAAGGTACACAAAAGGACAATAACTACATGGAAAGATGTCAACATCATTAACAATCAGGGTAATGCAAATCAAAACTACAATGAGATACCACTGCATACCCACTAGGATGGTTATAACCAAAACAAGTATTGGCAACGATGTGGAGAAAATGGAACCCTCACAGTTGCTGATGAGACTGTAATCGGGTGCAGCCTCTTTACAACAGTTTGGCAGTTCCTCAAAGTGTTAAAACACAGAGGCATCACATGATCCAGCAATGCCACTCCTAGACATATACCCAAGAGAAATGGAAACACAGATCCACACAAACCCTTCACATGAATGTTCACAGCAGCCTTATTTGCAATACCCAAAAAGTGGAAATAATCCAAATGTCATTCATTCTAAAATGTAGTATATCCATACACTGAAATATATTTTGGCCATAAAAGGAATTAAATACTGATACATGTTACAACATGGATATACCTTGAAAACATCATTCTAAGTGAAAGATGTCAGACATGAAAGGCCACAAATTCTATGAAATGTCCAGGATAGGCAAAATATAAACACAGAAAATTTAACAGTGGTTTCCAGAAGGCAGGGTGAGGGAAGAATGGAGAGTGCTAATGGATATATATTTTCATTTTTAGGTAATGAAAATGTTCTGAAATTAGGTAATGGTGATGGTTGCACATATAAAAATCACTGAATTGTACCTTAAAACGGTCTGTAGTTTATATCTCAATAAAGCTATTTTAAAAGTGTAGAGTTAAGATTGGTGCATTTCAACGTATGTAAATTTTACTCAAAGAAAACTGAAAACCTTAAAAAAAAAAAGCAGTTGAGTGAGGTGTGGGAGTGGGTAGAGGTATAGATGAAACAAGCATGGATACCAAGAAGTTCACTATACTCTTCTGTTCACTTTATGGTCCAAATTTTCCTTAACATTTTTTAACTGACATGTGAAAATAACGAAGTAAAAATTTTTTTAAGTGTCAAAGCAAACTAACATCCCTTTTGTTTTTTGACAAAGGAAACAGAATCTTACATTTTAAAAAGACCAGAGGAGTTACAGCCTTCACCGTTTTTTGCAGAGATATGACAGAAGATATGGTGTGTGGTAAAAACGAAATATACTTCATCTTAAAAATGTACAAAGAGAATTTCAGTCTCCTAAACTCTGAGACAGCTCCTTACTCTTGGGTTTCTTTTCCACAGTCAACAGACATGACAATTCCTTATTTCTTTTAAATGCATGCAATAACCCAATACTGTACTGCTCAATATAGCAGCCACTAGCTACATATGGCTATTTAAATCTTAGTCTTAATGAATTAAATTGTAAATTCACTTCTCAGTCTCAGCAGTTACATTTCTAGTGTTCGACATCCTCGTGACTAATGGCTACCATACTGGACAGAGCAAATACGTATCACTGCCACGAGCGCAGAAAGTTCTATTAGGACAGCACTACTTCACTACATAAAAAACATCCACAAAGCAACTTCCTCATTCAAATTCAGAGATGTTATACTGTATTTTACTGCAATAAACAAATCCCGAAGAAAAAGGGAAACAAAGAATAAAAATATTAACCAAGGAATATCATTCGTGGAAGTTTAAACTAACTAAAACAGTCGTTAAATTTAACTTTCAGAACCACAAAGCTACAGATGTTGGCACTGGCAACTCCTCAGAGGCAAATTTCCTCATTTGTTAAAATAGGTAATCACTAAACCGCCAGTTTCCTAAAGTCAGATGTAAAGATTATGCTGAAATATGAATAAAGCAAATTATCCTTTCAGTCAAGGATCTAATGAATAGGTGTATTTATAATCCATAACATCAAAGAGTTTATGACCCACAACAAAACACACAGAATGAAATCCCTTCCCAAACTGAGCTCTAAGGCAACAGACATTATTAAGATTTTTAAATAGATTTTACTTCACTTAAAGAAAAGTTGTTACATCTAGAAAAAAGTCCTAAAATCGTGTGTGCATTTCATCCTTCTCAGGTATAGATTTCCGTTAATGCCCATTAACATGAATATGCTATCAGGAAACAGGTGCACTATCAATTCAAATACTTTAGAATATTTTTAGCACTTAAAAAAAAAACTGAAGGTGAGCAAATTTAAAGTGCTAATTCAAATACATTTTTATATTTAGGAAACAAAAAAGTATCACCTTGTATTCCCTTTCAAGCTATCACTACAAATGCTTGGTAGTGTGAGTAACATTCCAAATATCAAGAATAGAATGCTCTATGTCAAGAAATTTAAAATCAACTCCTTCCTTGCCATCACTTACTGGGCACCAAATGCTATTAGTTAAAAATGGTTTCACTTAAAGCATTTTCAAACCTTTGAAAAGGTCGCTTAAGAATCTAAGTATATTTTACTTTATACTCAATAAATACTTAATTTCACTGTCTTTGCAATCTGTTGCCCAAAAAAAAGGAACACTCAAGAAAGAATGAAAACAAGGAAACTGAAACCAGCCTCGAGGTAAGGCATACAGGAGGGTCACTATGAAATCTATCTGAAGAAGAAAGTTACTACTATCGGAGCATCTGTAGACAAATCAGGCACTATTTACATATTTCTAGTTCTGTACTGACCCCATATAGTGCTTTCTTATGTTATACAGTCCTACCTAAGTTTTCATATTGAATTAGCAAATGGGTTCTATGTTTTACCAAACTTAAATGTTTTAAACAACAAAATAACATTCCATAACACTTTCCCATTGCTCACAAACCCTCACTGTTCATCAAATCAACCCGATAAATTCATCTGTTACCCCTTGCTGCTTCCAAAGAAAAATTCTAGCAACCAAGAACACCAGATTGTAAAACACACCCAAGAGTGAAAGAGTTCTGGCACTACCAAAATACGTTAAGAAATATTGGCAAATAGTCAAACTCCCTTAAACCTTAATTACCTCAATTGTAAAAATGCGTAATACAAGTATACATTCTAGCAAGGATATGAATTAAATAGAAGAATTGCTTCAGATTTTTGGTGCACTCCAAATACAAGGTACCTCTTCTCCCATCTCACACCTTTCCTCCCACTACTCGTTAAGCTTTCAGGGTTTGCTCCCAGGCTCCACTTAAGTGTTCCCCTTATCCTCGTACTCGATCCTGCCCTTCTACTCTACCCCCATAACTCCAATTCCACACAATTCCACCACCCTCCGGTTCCAAGCGGCTACTTCTCTTTGCGCCCCCTAAGGTCCCAGGCAGCCCCTTCACTCTGCTCCCCACATCTCCCCCAGGCCCCCCGTCCTAACGCTCCTCCCCTCGATTCCCCACCCCCTCATCACCAGGTTCATCCTGCCCCTCCAACCGTCTCCCGCCCCCAGGTTCCTTCCTGCCCCTCCAAACATTGCTTCCCTGTCTCAACGTTTCATCTTGTTCCTCCAACCGACTTCCCCAACGCCCTGCTCGCTCCTAATTTAGTCTCCATTTCCTCCAACACCTACTGACTACTCCTTTCAATCCATTCTTTTCAACACATACATAAAATGCAAGGCACCCACAAACGCATACTGGAACCCCCATCCCCACCTCCATCCTCCATCTTTCCCTTTTATACTTGCTTCCTTTCTTCCTCCTCCCCGACCCCCACCCCCAAAGAGCCTGGTTCCGAGGCCAAGGTCTCTCACCTCATTCGGTCACTTCAGTGGTGCCAGCCGCTTCATACAGGAAAAAACAACCAATCACGTCCCCGTGGGCGCCTCCCCTTCGAGTTCGATCTCTTACTGGGCACCCGCCCCACCGGACACCCCGCACATACAAACGCACAGAGGTCCTGGGGATGAGGGTTGGGGGTAAAGTGAGCGTTCTTATACCGGCCTCAAACAGAGCCCACTTCACTACAGCCCTTCGCCATTTTGGTTTCCCGCGGACTGCCGGTGCATTCTGGGAGAGCGGGGCGACTCCGGTGCCGAATGGCAGCTCTCCAGAGCCGCGAGGGGGCGGGGACTGCGCGGCGAGCGCGGAAGAACACCGCGCCCTGCGTCTCCGACCACCGCTGAACAAAGAAGGACTCTTTAACGTTCGTTAAGGCTAAGTTCTTCCGCCGCCGGCGCTAACACAATAGTGAGAACTGCGCTCCTGGACCTGGGCTGTCTTACTGCTGTTTCTATTATGAGGGAAATCGTGGTGTCAGGTCTTCACTGTGTCTATTTTTTTCCGCTGAAAGAACAGTGTTCTGCCGTGCCGATTTCCCCTCCTCACCTTAAAGAATGCACATTTCTTCTTTCTTCACCCTGAGGCCTGCTGTTGACATTTTCTTCGGCAGGTGAGGAGAACCTAAATTGTCAGAATTAAATTTTGTTCAGCGATTATTGTCCACCTCTAGGTTACTTATTAGGAGCTTCTTACGTAGATTTTCGGATTTTTTTACCCTGACGATGAAAGGTTCTCCTATTTATCTGCTTTGCAGTCCTTACTAGTTCTGATGAAATCTGAGACTAATCCCGTGCAAAGTGGTTTATTTTAGGAATGCAGAACTTTAATACTAGGGCCAACCCCCTTAGCCTGCCAATATTCTGCTACCTACAGGGGTCCCAAGCGTCAAACTGAGACTACATACACTTTTTTGACTTTTACTTAGAGCCAGCTCCTCTTAGTAGCCGAGTGTAGTACCTTTGTTTATAACTTTATAAAAATATATAAAAAATAATTTTATGTTTGTCTCATATTACATCACAGGGATAATTAATGTCGTGTGTTTTCCTCTTGCTGAAAAAGTACCTCTTGTAGCCTGAACGCACTTTACCCTTATTTCAAAAGGAACTCCCTCAGCCTATGATCTCAGGATTTGGCAAATAAACATAATCATTTTTTCCACACCATTCACTGTTTTAAATATTTTTGTCCATACCCTTCCACTCCTTTGCTTCATCTGACTAATAATGCTACTCAAATTTTAAGTCTAATTTCTTACTACAGCCTTACTCCAACTGCTACCTTTCAAGTTTCACTTTCACTGAATTTAATGTAACATAGTTTGTCATAAATTAATCTTCAATACCTTTCATGCTTTAGGTTGAGGAGAGTTTTGACTTAAAGAGATGTAGTCCAAAAATGGATAAAGATATTACACAAACAGGTATATTTGCTGTGCAGCTAAGCATAATCAATTTGGAGAAAATTGGTCTAAGTTTTCAATGTTTCTCTAAAGGGTTCATCAAGCCTTAACTTCAACATCTTCAGTGATTCGATACGTCATAAGCAGTCATTTCAATTTCAGAAATGCTAATAATTAGAAAATTCTTCCTTATTCATATGTACAATCTGCCTTTCTATAATTTCCATTTGCTAGTCTAACATTTGGCTTCTTTAGCCACATGGAAGTATTCTAATCTCAAGGTCACTGAGGGAGTCACAGTAAAATAAAAAGAATACTTGTAATTGTGGTCTTAGAAATTTCTGATAACTAAGCCACATGCAATGAATTTGAATTTTTAAAAGAAACAAATATCAAGCCCCTCAGAAGTACTCCAGTCAGAATAAACAATACCCTTTATTTTTTGTTATTATACCCTTTATTTTTTTATACCCTTTATTTATTATTATTATTATTATTATTATTTATTTCTGTGGTAATCATTAAGGTTGTTCACAAAAATTTTGGTTGTCCTCTCTTCCAGACACATGGCAAAATTGCCCTCTCCTGCACCCTTGAAGTTAGGCATGGCCATGTAACCTGCTTTTACCAATAAAATGGGAGGCAAAGAGATCACTTCCTAGGAAAATCTTTACAAGGTAGAGAGGCACATTCTTCTCTCCTTGCTGTGGTGATTATGGAAGCATGTGTTCAGATAGAACATATGTTACTCTGGGTCCCTAAATGACTACACTAAGCAAAGACTAGAATTGTGCAACCACAGCCAATTTTAGAACATCACTGCTACCCCAAAATTATTCATTATGCCCATTTGTAATCAATCCCTGTTCTCATTCCCAACCCCAGGCAATCTGTTACCTGTCTCTATCGATTTGCCTTTTCTGGCCATTTCATAATAAATAGATTTATGTGATACACAGTCTTTTGGTATGGCTTCTTTCGCTCAGCACAATGTTTCTGAGGTTCATCTGTGATGCACTATGTGTCAGTAGTTTTCTCCTTTATATTGCTGAACAATGCTCCATTGTAAGAATGTACCATATTTTATTTTATCTACTCACCAGTTGATGAACATTTGAATTATTTCTGATTTGGTGCTGTTATGAATGGTGTTATGAACATTTGTATACAACTCCTTATGTAAATACTTGTTTTTATTTTTCATGGATAGAGTTCTGGAAGTAGAATTGCTGTATTGTATAGTAAATTTACATTTAACTTCTTACAATACTGCTGAACTGTTATCCAAAGTGTGAGGGTTCCTGTTTCTCCACTTCACCAATATTGGATAATGTGTATCTTTTTATTTTACTCATTACAGTGGGACTGGAGTGGTTTCTCATTATGGTTTCAATTTGTATTTCCCTAATGGCTGGTGATGTTGAGTGTCTTTTCATGTGCTTATTAGCCATTCTTATATCTTCTTTAATGAAGCCTGTATTCAAAACTTTTACCCATTTTTTAACTGGGCTTTTTGACTTCTTATTACCAGGTTAAGAGAGATCTTTTTATATCCTGGCTATAGGTCCTTAATTTTTTCCTCCAGTCTATAGCTTGTCTTCTCATTTTCTTAATGGTGTCTTTTGAAGTACAAACTTTTTTTAATTTTGATGAAATCCAATTTATCTTTTTTTTAATGCCATATGCTTTTGGTGTTACTCTAAGAACTTTCTGCCTGACCCAACATCACAAAGATTTTTCTGTTATATTTTCTTCTAGAAGTTGTGTAGGTTTAGCTCTTACGTTTAAGTCTATGATCCATTTTGGGTTAATTTTTGTATACAGTGAGGTATTGGTCTATATTCATCTTTTGCATGTGGATATTCAGTTGGAGAAATAAACTTCTGTTGTGTTAAACCTCTGCAGTTTGGAGTTCTCTGCCATTAAGTATATTTTAGTCTACTCTGACTGATACAATCTAGACATGTTAATATATAACAGAACTCAATAATAATATTGAACTCTCTATCATAATTAGAACCAAAGATGAAGAGTATGAGAATTTGAGCAGAATATTCAAAACATTAGGTAATTCTTTTATCATTGAGAAGTCACAGGGAACATTATAAAATGCTGTATTTATAAACCTAGAAACTCCCAATTATTAGCTATTACTTTCTTGTAGAAAAGGGCTTTGCTGAAAGACTTTTAACATTGTTAATTGTACACAGATCAAAATGCAAATAATCAGACAAGTCACAGACATCAAAGAAAGACATTCTATATCCTTATAGAGTTTTCTTTTATTGGTCTGAAAAGAGAAAGATCTGAAACATAAAAAGGAAAATTAATGTTTCTATAATAAGCAAATCAAAAGGATTTGTTAAATAGCCTTTCCTTGTTTTCCAAAGCTTAAACATCCCTATATAACATAAGCACTGATTTTAAACCCAGTTATTTGTTGTAAAAAGTATGTATATCCAATTTAGATTCTTCATGTAATAAATTATAAAATATAATGTGCCCATTATCAATTTATTGCCTATTATTTCCAAACTCACCCTTCATTATTTTTTCTGTGAAAATGGATATCGACCCTTTAAAAATTTTTCCTTCACCAGCTGGCAGAATGTTAAGCCTTATCAGAGAAGAATGCTGGAAGACCATGAATTGTAAAGTGGCTTTCCTTTCTGGTTCCAAATTGCACCACTGGCAGCTCCTGCAAGGTGCATAACCTCCCCAGAACTGGGATCTTTTAGCATTGACACCTTCCTTAGGGCTGTCCTATCGTCCTCCCCCAACCCCAGACCCACATGCTGCTGGTGGGATTTGTGCTATTGGGCCGTCAGAAATTTAAGGTGAGTGACTGAAAAGTGTGTGTGCAGTGACAACAAATTCCTCAATTAAGAGTCATAAGAGCTAGATTCCAATCTCCACATACCCTGCTTATAGCACAAGCTTTTGAAGATTAAGTCACCAAAATTTGGGGGAGAGAGATGGGAGAGAGAGTGAAAGAAAAAGAATTATCCAACCGTAGGAAAGATAAGCTTTCTTACTTGCTTCACACTGCTAATCTGTCTACTGGGTTTTCAAAGATGGGGACAAGATAAGAGAGACAGCATGAGGTGAGGGCAGAGTAAGAGAAGTAGGAACCCTGGAGACTGATGACCTCAGTTGCTGGCCAGCCTCTGTCACTTAATTAGCTAAGTGATATTGGGAAAGTTGCCTAAACTCTCATAGCCTGACCTTTATGAGCTCAATGGGAAGGATGAGAATATCAACATTAAAGCTTTTATCATATGGATCAAATGAAACAATATGTGTGAAAATGCTTTATTTTTTTCCTCTTACAGCAAGTATTACATGCCTAATACCCCTGATTCAACTGCAAACTCCTTGAAGGTAGGAGGACATTACTCTTCCTTATATCCCTATTCCTGAAAACACATCTGAACTACAGAGCAGCCATTATGTAAATAAATTTTAAATGGGTATTTACTTACTTAGCAATGTTAAATATTTTCTTCTATATGTGAAGAACCGTGTTTTACTGTTCAGTACAGGATACAAGCATTAATAATACACATCCACAAAGTGGTCTGGAGAACTTAAAGTCTAAAGACAGTGACATTAATAAGCAATTAATATACAATACAAATGTATAGAGGTGTGATGTTCCCTGGGAATGGGAACAAATTTAGTGGAACCTAGTGTGAAGGATAAAAACAAGAAAAGATGGCTGGGTCTTATTGTGAGAGATCTCATAAGAAAAATGGTATTGGTCAAGACCCTTTTTAAGTGTAACTTTGTCATGATTGCAACTTGAGTAAGCCTTGGAGCAGCAGAACCCCTTGCCTTGGTGTTGTCTGGAAACAGAAACTAGAACGGTATCAAGATCTTTCACCTCATTCTCACTCTCTCTCTTTCTCCCTCTCTCTCTTTCTGCTCCACTCTGAATGATGTTTCATTTTCTTCTTCTGCAGTTGGCCTTCCCTAATATATTTAGTGGGAAATATGGCTTTCAGCAAGGTTACATTTTGATAGGGTAACCAGTTAAGAAAAGAAAAATTTTTAAGAAAAATTTCTCCCTCCTCCGCACTCCCCAACCTTAGAGTTCTAGCAAAAAAGATGAAATTCTGGGGAAGTATTCTGATAGGCTAGGCTAAAATCACATGCCCAACGATCAGATATTACATGCAAGAAGATAGAATATTATGTTCAACAAAAATTGGATCAATGCCCATCCCTGTAGTCAAAGAAGTGGAGTATTTTATTAAGTACAACCATAAGAAGCATATAATTGGAGAGGGAAAGAAGGTTTTTCCCTCAAAGAAGGGTTTGCTATTCTGGGATGCCAAAATCCTTAGAATCTAATAATGTGTAATGAAGTTTTGACTTTCATTTTAATAATAATAGTAATAATAACACATTGAATGATGACCCTCTGCTAAAATGTGTGAAAAGTACTTTATGTTATTTTATTTAATCTTCCCAATGACCCTATGAAGAAGATATTATTAATTCCTGTTTTACAGATAAAGCAACTGATGGACAAAGAGGCTAAGCAAATAGTTCAAGGTCACACACTAATAAGGGCAAATTTGAATCCAGTTTTGTTTGACTCAGAAAACACTCTTTAACCACTATTAATATAGAAATAGGAGAACCATCCGAGACTTTAAAACAAATCCCTCCTTTAGAATATATCATGCAGTGCAGTGATATGGGTTTCTGTTCGTGTGACCCATGAGAAAATTTAGATGCTGTCAACTAGGGGTGTTTGAAAGCTCCCAGACTGTCAAAACATGGGATTTGAGGAGGAGCTCTCCAGGGTACTGGACTGCCTCTCCTGAAATTCTGGTCCATGAACCAGATCCCTGTGTCTCTCTTCCTACATATTTGTCCTAGGTTTATCCTAAATAATGCCCTTTGATCAGCTAGATGTTTCAGCTATGTCTTAATTGGAAACTTAGTTCTCTGGATGAATCCATACAGCCTGCTTTAACTGTTAATTTTATGCTGATGCTTTCAAAATCTGTAGAGCCAGTAGTTTTCTTTCCACCCAAACTCATGTTACATTTCTATTACCATTAGCCTTCATTAATTTATTTAACAAGGCTGTTGAATGTAAACAGAAATAAAATGCAAAACTATAAAAATTCCAGAAGATAACAAAGGAGAAACTCTATGTGACTTGGGTTTAAAACTTGTTTTTAGAAGCAATACCAAAACCATGCTCCATGAATTTAAAAATTGGTAAGTTGAACTTTATGAAAATTAATTTTGTTCTTCAACAGACACCATTAAAATAATGAAAAGGAAGCCAAGGATTGGGAGAAAATATTTTCAAAAACACATGTCTGGTAAAGGACTTATATCCAAAATATACAAAGAACTCTTAAAGCTCAACAACAACAAAAAAAGAACAATTAAAAATGAGCAAAAGACCTGAACATACACCTCTCCAAAGAAGATATGCAAATGGCACTTAAAGCATATGAAACGATGCTCAAAATTATATGTCGTTAGGGAATTACAAATTGAAACAATGAGCTACTACTATGTTCCTATAAAGAGTGGGTAAAACTCAAAATACGGACAACACCAAATACTGCTGAAAATGTAAAATAATGGTAACTCTCATCATTGTAGGAGAATTGTACAGATACTTTGTAAGACAGTTCGGCAGTTTCTTGACCCATCAAATCGTATTCCTAGGTATTTACCTAAATAAATATGTCCACATAAAAATTTGCATTCAAGTGTTTATACATGTTTGTAGAAAACTAGAAGCAGCAAACATGTACTTCAACAGGTGAATAGATACATATGGTACATCTATACAATGGAATATTATTAAATGATTTAAAAAATGAGCTATAAAGCTATAAAAAGACCCAGAGGAAACTTAAATGCACTAAGTGAAAGAAGCCAGCCTGAAAAGGCCATATACTGTATGAGTTCACCAGAATGACATTCTGGAAAAGGTAAAACTATAGAGGCAGTAAAATGATCATTAGTTGCCAGAGGTCAGGGAGGAGAGAGGGAGGAATGAGTAAGAGGAGCAAAAGGGATTTTTAGGGCAGTGAAACTATTCTGTATGATACTATAATAGTGGATCATGACATTATGCATTTGTCAAAACGCATAGAACTATACACACAAAGAACGAACCTTAATATAAACTATGGACTTCAGTTAATAACGTTTCAGTATTGGTTCATTAATTGTAACAAATGTACCACACTAAAGCAACATAATAGGAGAAGCTAAGGGGAGAGAAAGGGGAATTATATGTTAACTCTACTATCTGCTCAATTTTTCTATAATCCAAAAACTGGTCTTCAAATGAAAATCCATTAATAACAACATTATTGAGTGTCTATTTTATGTTAGTCATTGCACTAGAACTGGGATTACTGGTCCTCTTGGTGTTTAAATGTAAAGTGTAGGGGTGAAGGAGAGCCAGACATTAATGAAATAGTGACACATGTAAGCGCTTGATTTCACACTGCTGTGAATGAAAGTTCCATGGGGCTAGGAGAGCTTATACTTAGTCTGGAGGGTTAGGTAAGTCTTCCCTATGGAAATAATATTAGAACTATGATCTCAAACATGAATAGGAGCTAACTATGTATGTGGGGTTTTGTTTGGTTGATTGGTTTTGGTTTCTTGCTTGTTTTTTCATAGTACAGGGCTTCACCCCTTCTATTTTTCACTAAAATGCCTGCCAAGGAGGAGCCACAAGGCACAGCCGAGAGCAAGGCCCCTGACCATCCCTTTGCCCCACACTGCTATGATGACCACATTAAGGGTGCCAGGGCCCCACACTAGACAGGACTCAGAAAGTGAACATCCCTCCCCACTGCACAATATGGCTGATGAGATATGAGCACTCGTCACAGCCACAAGCTCCACCAGCAGACTCCTCTCCTCCTCCAGAGTAGAAGTTCTCAACAACAATGTTAAGGGTTACTCTCTTCCTCTTAAAGTAGCCAGGCCTATCATTGGAAACTGAAACCTAGGGAATCTCTACTTTTAATGGGATCACTGTGTATCCACGTAGGAGCACCAGGAGCCCTGAAGTCAAAAGGCCTGACTGCTCAGTCTCCTCCTCTCAGGGCAGCAAAGCCAGGCTCTTGCCTCACTGTCCATTCAGCAATACCCCTTCCATTATGGGTCCCATTATGCCTTTTTAGAAAGCATCTGTATAGTGAGTGGACAGCACACAGGTATATTTAGTGACCTCGCTTAACCCTTCTGAACCATCAACCTGGAGCCTCTGCTGGCTACCAGCTATTCCCTACTCCTGCACTGGTCCCTCTGTTAGAATTAGAGTTAGGGTCAGGATGGGGGGTGTTAAGAGAGCATGGCTGACAAAGGTTAAGTAAGGCCCTGTAGTGAGATGCAGTGTGTACACAACTGATGGAAGGCCTATGTGGCTGGAGCACAGAAAGCAAAGAGGAGAATGCACAAGCTAAGCTAGAGAGGCTGGTGGGAGTGACACTAGAGGAGCCTATGGGCCATAAAAAGAGGTTCACATTCTTAACCTCAAATCAGTAGGAAGATGTTGAAGGATTTTCAGCAGAGTGTTGACATGAATGCACTTGAAAAAGATCTCTGGCTACTTAGTAAATAAATTATTATAGAGTTTCTTAGCTTGCACACTACTGACATTTTAGATGGATAATTCTTTGTTGTAGGGGGCTGTCCTGTCCATTGTAGGGTGTTTAGCAGCATCCCTGGCATTTTAACATTAGGTATATTACCTCCATCCTGAGTTGAGACAACCAGTCTCCAGAAATTGTCTAATGTCCAATTGCTGAATTAGAGGAAGAGCAAGAGGACATGATGGGGACCATTTGGTGGGTTTTACAGTGCTGGCCACATGTAGAGTAGCCCAGGTAGAGATTATGATAGTTTAGAGTTGAGGAGTTGGAAAAGGAAGGAATAGACTAATTAAGGTTAGGTTAGAAATTAACAAGATATTTAGGAAGTAAAGTCAACCATATACGTTGCTGGATTGAAATGGGAGGAGAAAGTGGAAGGGATTAGGAGATTGAGTGATTCTGGCCTGAGCATATGGAAAAGTGGTAATACTAGGAGGTATTACATTTACCATGAGGTAATACCATCCTGGTCAATCCTAGATTTTGAGCCAATGTAAGAATGGAATAAGACTTTTGGAGGTGTTGGGATATATGTATATAATTTTGCATGTAGGAGGCCAAAGGGCAGACTGTGATAGTCAGTCACATTGGTAGCTCACAATGTACCATGTCTTCTGGTATTCTTATTCTTATATAATCCCCCCATTTGAATTCTGGACTGGCTTATTACCTTTAACTAACAGAAGGTGGCAGAAGCAACATTTTGTGACTTCTGAGGCCTGGCATTCATAAATAAGCATTGACAGAGGAGTAAGGATGGACTTCACAAATTTAATGTTGAACCACCCACAGATGCAAAACAGCTTCAGCACAGAGAGCTACTTACTGTGATTCATGGAACTACCTGCTCCTGGGACCGTCCCAGGAAGTTCCCATGTCCTTGAAGATTGTTGGGACATTGTTTCCCATTATCCAGGCCCCAAGGGACATCCACTTGTCCTCCCAGATTGGTGTCATTCCAGATGTTTGGGCAAATTGACTGTATGAAGCTTACAATAGTAAATCTTATATTTAGATAAAGATCAAATATACATGATCAAACTTAATTTTCAAATTGAACGTGCTGTAACTGTGAAACACACACTGGATTTTGGAGATAAGAACAAAGTAAAGGATATATATCTAACTAGATGGACTGTAATTTAAATGATAATATTGGATTTCTTGAGTTGAATAAATTGTTATAAAAATGCAAAAAAATTAAAAAGCCCTGGCAGCTCCCATATTTATGCTCTAGGGGAAGCCAGTGGCCATTTAAGAAATCTAAGTACCCCAAAACCGCCATGATGTGAGAAACCCAACATTGCTATTTGAAGAGGCCATATGGAAGATAAGTGAGGCCCTTTACCAACAGTCCCAACTCAACTTCAGTTGTGAGTGCCAGTTTGCCAACTGTGATAGTGAAGTCAATTTGGAAGACAATCCCAGCCCCAGTCATGCCACCCTAGCTGATACCATGTGGAGCCTATCAGCTGTCCCTGTCAAGCCCTGACCAAATTGCTAAATTATGTGCACATAAGTTGTTATTTTAGGCCAGTAAGTTTTGAAATGTTTTGACAAATAGCAATAGTTTACTGAAACAGCCAGCCTCTCTAAGGCTCAGTTTCATCAACCATAAATTAGAATTAATAATACTACTACCTCAGATTTGTTGTAAGTGTAAGTTAAATAATATTTAGCACTAGAAGTAATCAAAAATTGTTGTTATTATTCTGATAGATACCAAAGAATAATGATTGATCTTTTTTTAATTTCCTTATTTTGTTATTTTGTTATCATTAATCTACAATTACATGAAGAACATTATGTTTACTAGGCTCTCCCCTACACCAAGTCCCCCCAACAAACCCCATTACAGTCACTGTCCATCAGCATAGTAAGATGTTGTAGAATCACTACTTGTCTTCTCTGTGTTGCACAGCCCTCCCCTTTCCCCCACCCCCCACATTATACATACTAATCATAATACCCCCTTTCTTCCCCATCCTTATCCCTCTCAACCCTCTTATTCTCCCCAGTCTCTTTCCCTTTGGTAACTGTTAGTCCATTCTTGGGTTCTGTGATTCTGCTGCTGTTTTGTTCATTCAGTTTTTCCTTTGTTCTTACACTCCACAGATGAGTGAAATCATTTGGTATTTGTCTTTCTCCACTTGGCTTATTTCACTGAGCATAATACCCTCTAGCTCCATCCATGTTGTTGCAAATTGTAGGATTTGTTTTCTTCTTATGGCTGAATAATATTCAATTGTGTATATGTACCACATCTTCTTTATCCATTCATCTACTGATGGACACTTACGTTGCTTCCATTTTTTGGCTATTGTAAATAGTGCTGCGATAAACATAGGGGTGCATCTGTCTTTTTCAAACTGGAGTGCTGTATTCTTAGGGTAAATTCCTAGCAGTGGAATTCCTGGGTCAAATGGTAAGTCTATTTTGAGCACTTTGAGGAACCTCTATACTGCTTCCCACAATGGTTGAACTAATTTACATTCCCACCAGCAGTGTAGGAGGGTTCCCCTTTCTCCACAACCTCACCAACGTTTGTTGTTGTTTGTCTTTTGGGTGGTAGCCATTGATTGATCATTTTTATTGAATGATATTAATACTATTAATATTAACAGAGCAATTGTCATCTCTCTGACTACCTTATATTAAATAGACCCTCTCAGTCATTCTGCAACTTTTTTTTTCATAGCACGTATCACTATTTGACAGTCTGTTTTTAATTATCTGTCTTCCACAAAAAATATAAACTCCATGAGTCAAGACTCCTTTGTTCATTGTGATATCCCTAATGCCTAGAACAATGCCCTGTCATATAGATGATAAATAAATAATTGCTGGGTTAGTAAATGAATGGATGTTGTTGCTCATATATGTCCATTTTTCACTAAGGAAATAATGGAAAATTTCCTAAATTTTACCTAAGGCTTAAATCTTTTCAGTTATCACTTCTCAGCATAGCATATTTGATTGGTTGATTGGACAGTAGAACTACTTTGCTCTCCTATAAGGGGATCTTAGGGCACAAACAATATAAAAGAAGGCAGAGGACAGTTGCAGAGAAACTTAAATTCAACCCATTTAAACTAATTAGACTCATTAAGTTTTATGAGCTAATTCTTTGGCTTTTATTCCCTTGGCTGTTTCACACTTTGGCTCAAATCTTTTAAGTTATTCAGTTGGCTTTAAACTTCACCCTTTATTTCAGTCTAAAGCTCTCTTAAGCACAACCACTCAACCATGGAAACAGTAGTTTCTTCTGCTGAGGTTTATCCAGGGCACTTTATCAAGAACACTTCTTCCTGAGCACACATCAATTTAGCTTGTAAAATATTCTCTTCTACTTGCAAAACCTTCTGAAGATTATCTCTAGTAGATTTGATCAACATAACCTGAAATCTGATCTAATCTCTTTAAAAATCCCTCCATTTCTTTTCCCCTGAACTAATTTACATACCTAGAGCCCTAGGGACAGACTTGTTAGCTATCTGCTGATACAAACATTGGGAAGTGGGCACACTCATCCCTTGAACTCAAAAGACCTGTCTTTGACCTAGGCAGGTGGTGTAGGTCCTCTTGTACTGGAGGATATTATGATTCATGTGGTACTATCACAGATCTCTGCAGACTGTATTCAAGATGCTGAATTCTAAGAGCAGCAGTGTTTGTGGGCTGGCTCTTCTTGCCAATACATACAGCCAGGAGTTCTGGTAGAAAACCATTCTCTTTAAGACTTTAGAGGATCTCACTGGATTGCTATGGGTTTTGGCCAAGTGTTATAGTGTATAGGTTATTGTTCATGTTGAATTGTTATTTGAACATTATATTCAAAAAGTAGCTCAAAATTAATCGAAGACTTAAATATAAGAGCTAAAGCTATAAAACTTAGAAGAAAACTACCTGTGATCTTGGATTAGTCAATGGTTTCTTAGAAACAACACTGACTTGCCTGAGGGTTTCAGCCCTGGACAACATCACTATGGATTTAGTGAGACTGAGAAATGTCAAGGTAAAAAGGTTTGTACCCAGTGTCTTGACAATGGGTTTCAGTTCTAGACAAGTTCACTATGGATTCAATGAGACCAAAAAATATCAATGGAACATTCTTGAGGTGAAAGGGTTTATACCTAACTTTACTCCCATGGTGACAGGTCAATCACTGGAATCCCATCACCCAGAGGAAGTCTTCATGCAGCAAGAAGGTCTCTCCCTCTGGGCCTCTCTGCCCCTGCTGCCATCTCAATCTCTGTCCTTGGTGCTGCCACCACCCCAGTCTCTGCTCTTCTGCAGTCATGCAGCAGCCCAGAGTACTGGGCAGAGCTCTTTATAGAGTTAATAACAATGTATTGCCCATACATGTGTAGTGAGCAAGCTGACCAAGGCTAGGTGAGAATCCTGGACATAGGAACCTTCACTTTCTCCACACCCACTTTATTTTCCTGGTGGTAGGTTGAGCTCTAGAATCAGTCTGCATCCAGCAGTCTGCTGGTCCATAATCCATCTTCTTCTCTGCCTCTGCCCAGAGCACTGGGCAGAGCTCTTTATATGGTGACTCAGTCCATAATAGCTCATTACCTGCAGATGTGAAAACATTAGCCTAGCAGTAGGCCATTTACATCATCAAGTAGTTTAGGGTCAGGTGAGGATCCTGGCCATAGGAACTTCTGTTCTCCCCACACTGGCCATTTGCACATTTTCCTTGGAGAAATTTCTATTCAGACCATTTGTCCAGTTTTACTTGGATTATTTGTTTTTTATAAGAGTTGTGTAAGTTCTTTATATATTTTGGATAAAAGCCCTTCTCAGACAAATAATTTGCAAACATTTTCTCCCATTCCATTGGTTGTCTTTCCACTTTCTTGACAGTGTCCTTCGAAGTATAATTTTTTTTCATTTTGATGTAGTCTAATTAATAATTTATATCTTTTCTTTTTGCTTGTGCTATTGGCATCTGTGGGGAAAAGACATCTTTTTCAACAACTGGTGTTGGAAAAACTGTACAGCTGCATGTAAGAGAATGAACCTGGATTTTTGTCACACTCTATACACAAAAGTAAACTTGAAATGGATCAAAGACCTGAATGTAAGTCATGAAACTATAAAAACTCTTAGAAGAAAAATAGGCAAGAATCTTTTGAACATGAGCAGTTTTTTCCTGGACACATGTCCTTGAACAAAGGAAACAAAATAAAAAATGAACAAGTGGGACTACATCAAACTAAAAAATCATCTTTATAACAAAGGACACCATCAGCAGAACAAAAAGGCATCCTACAATATGGGAGAATATATTCATAAATAACTCATCTGATGATGGGTTAACATCCAAGATATATAAAGAACTGGTATGCCTCCACACCTAAAAGACAAATAACCCAATTAAAAAATGGGTAGAGGACCTGAACAGACATTTCTCCAAAGAAGAAATACAAATGGCCAACAGATACATGAAAAGATGCTCCACATCTCTAATCATCAGGGAAATTCAAATTAAAACTACAATGAGATATCACCTCACACCAGTTAGAATGGCCACTCCAAAAGACAGGAAATAAAAAGTGTTGGCAAGGGTGTAGAAAAGGGAACTCTCTTATGCTGTTCGAAATGTAAATTAGTGCAACTGCTGTGGAAAGCAGTATGGAGTTCCTCAGAAAAAGTAAAGGTAGAAATACCATTTGATCCAGTAATTCCACTCCTAGGAATTTACCTGAAGGAAACAAAATCCCTGATTCAAAAGGATATACACACACCTATGTTTATTGCTGTCCCATTTACAATAGCCAAGATATGGAAGCAACCTAAATGTCCATCAATAGATGAAAGGATAAAGAAGAGGGGTGTATATGAACAATGGAATATTATTCAGCCATAAAAATAAAATAAATCCTGCAATTTGCAACAACATGGATGGATCTAAAGGGTATTATGCTCAGTGAAATAAGCCAGGCAGAGAAAGACAAATACCACATGGTTTCACTTATTTATGGAATATGAAAACAAAGCAAAACAGAAGGAACAAAACAGCAGTAGACACTGAGAAGGGACTAGTGGTTACCATGGGGGAGAGGTTGGGGCAGGTGGCAGGGGAAGGTGAAGAAGATAAAGGGGCTCAATAATTTGCAATCAGAATATAAGTTGGTTATGAGGATGTTAGTACAACACGGAGAATATAGTTAATGATTCTGTAAAGTCTTTCTATGTTGATAGACAGTAACCACAGTAGAGGGGGTGAGGAAATAATAATATGGGTAACTGCTGAACCACAGAGTTGTACGTTTGAAACCAACATAAGGTTCTTTATCAAAGATAATTCAATTAAGAAAAAAAAACAAGAGCTAGGGACACTGATAGGTTTCATCACTTTCATTTCTGTATGATTTTGAAGTTGACACAGGGACTTTCATCTAAGGATTCAACACAGATCACACATTTTTCCCAATAAAGCCCAGGTCAGCTGGAGTAAGAAAGGGAGCAATAAAACTTTCATAACCAGCCTTCCCCTAAAGGAGGGGAGAATAATCTACAGTCAGTATTGGGGTAGGGTGAAGGTTGAGGAAAATAAAGGTAACAATAAGGAACTGCCTTTCCAAGCCCAAGGGAACAGGTAGAGCCTGGCACAGGTCTGTGTTTATATCCCGGGCTAGACTAAAATGGCAGGGGTATCTAGACAGGAGGTGTCTAAAAGATAACTTTGTCATCTTTGATTTCTAGCATCTGTACCATGTCTAATGTTTGTTACATGAATAACTGGATAAGAAATGAGTGAGTATGCATGTCCGTCCTTCTTTCCATCATACTCTGGAGTTTAAACCAGCATTTCACAAAAAGTGATCTGAGGATGGAAGAGCTTATATTTTCAGCCTAAAGAATTTCAAGTGTTGCTTTACCTTAAACAAGTCCGTGAATTTCATCTGGGTCTTCTTTGATTCCATTGTTTATTTCTAGAGATGAAGTAAGCAAAATAGGGCCAAATATTTTAGATATGAATATATTATAGTTTGTTCAAGTGCTAGACAGTGTTTTCATTTAGTTTTCCATTTAATTTTTGGTGATGCAGTTTTTTATTGGTGTGTTGGCTGTACACTTTGAGGATTATTATCTTAAAGGACTAGTTAATAATGGCTTACATTATCTTCTAAATATATTTTAAATCAATGTCATTTTGCATTTCTTCATGTTGAAACTCATCTGACAAGTTTTTGCCCAGCCTCACTGTTTTTCTTTTATTAAAGTATCATTGATATACAATCTTATGTTGGTTTCAGTTATACAACACAGTGGTTCAACAGTTACCCATATTATTAAATCCTCACCCCTTATAGTGCGGTCACTATCTATCAGTGTAGTAAGATGTTACAAAGTCATTAACTGTATTCTCTATTCTGTGCTACCATCCCCATGACCAACTTATATTGTGATTGTGAATTATTGTGCCCCTTTATCCCTTTCCCCTCCTCCTCCCACCCACCCCAGCCCCTCTGCCTTCCTAACCACTAGTCCCTTTTCCATGTCTATGAGTCTACAGCCTCACTGTCTTACAACAGGTTTCTCTGATTTAGCCTCATGAGTTTGGGTTTTCATCACAAAGAAAAGCTAAATGTCATCTACATGTCACTTTCCCCCTTTAAGTCTCATTTTCTTCATCTGTGAAGTAGGATATTAATATGTTACCCATAAGATTTTGGGAAACATTAAGAAACCCATTTAAATGCCTAGAATGTCTGATATAGAGCAGTACTAAAGGAATATAGATCCCTCTGCCCTCTCTCAGTGGGTTCCTCGACAACGGAACTTCCCACTGTTCCCTTTGCTGTCAGAACAGGTCAAAGTTCCTTGGTGAACTACAGACGTATTCCAGGATTATTAGAGCCAGCCACGGGTGGTCCCGAATTACATCACAGAAATATTGACCTAAAAGTTTCAGATCACATATTAGGGTCAAGTCAGGATACATTACAACCAAGGGTAGGAATTAATACAGCAATTTATCAGGATAATTTATTTTTTGAATTTTAGACAGTTTTTGATTAAACTGCTTAACACAAAGCCTCAATTATAATGATATTTAGAAATACATAAAACTTATAAATAAATAACATCAATTATATCTGAAAATAACCCTCTTCTATAATCCATGTGCTTTCCCCTTGCTTTTTTTTTTCTTAAAGTTGATGGAAAGTGTTATGATTATGGAGAAGCTGTTTATCAAACCTTTAAAAGTGAATTTTCAAACCTTTTGTAGCTGGAATTTGATCATTTGGTACATATTTTGCCTTGGCTGCTATTAAAATTTCTAAAAAATTATAAAGATTTCCCATATCTTATGTTCATATTTTTAGATTGCAACTCTAATTCCAAGAAGTTTTGTTTTTAAGTTGTTTTAATTTGTTTAGTTTTGTTTTTGAATTTTCAGTCCTTGAAAAAATTTTAAACAAGTTACATGATAGCATGATTGAAAAGAAATAGTAGAATAGAGAGGGGAAGGGAGGCCGCAAATATCAGTCCACAGTCACAGTTGATAAATTTTAGGAACTCTAGGTCTATGTAACTTTCTTAAATTGAAGTCTGTAGCCTCAGTTGATTTCATTGAGCACTTTTTGTCAAGTGAGTGATGTTAATTTCTACCTAGATCTCATTCTTACTTTCACAAGCTTTACTATGACTATACAGTAAACTAAGTGTGGGTGATGAGTATATTAGACTTCATTATTGTGTGAAAATTTGGGGGCTGAATTTTGTTTTAGAGCACCAGTTGTTGTGGTATTTTCTTCTGTTTGAATCAACTATAGTGTAAAATGTCAGAACAATACATTGGAACCAATACTCCTTGAGTAAAAATTACCCATGTACAGATGGTGGCAAGAGTGATCAATTAAACTCTAGATGTGTAAGTACCATAAGTACATATTCAGAGTTGTGAATGGAATAAGGATTCCCACAGTATTAATCCACCTTCAACAAGCCATGCAAATAAAGAAAGTGAAACACAATCTATTCTATACATTTTCCACAATCTCAATTGCTGTAACATGAGAAATGGTTTCTTAAAGGTAGACGCTCAACTGCTTTTAGACCACAAAGGTCCATCAGTTTACAGCTGGAGGCTTCTATCCATCCAGAATATTTTGTGCTCTTATGGACAATAGTCCTACTGTTAAAAATAGATTTTGTATCCTTGAGGGTAATGTGCTTTTAAGTCATGGTATGATTTTGTTTTGCCTTAATTTCGCTTTTATTTCTAAGGATTTCTTTAAAAGGATTCCTTTTACATATAACATATATTCATTGTAACATAACATTGGGATTTTCCTCTGTATTTTCACTAAGGATTTTGTATAAACCAAAAGTTACCTCTAACAAATTTTTTCCAATTACAAAGTATTGATGTTATTTCTAGAAACATATAGGAAACTATAAAACACAATAAAATTACTCATAATCCACACAGAGATAAACACCATTAGTATTTTGGTGTCCACGTTCCCATATAAAATACTTTTTTTAAAAGGAAGAAGAAATATGGCATCTATGGTGCATTTAAACTGTAACTAGAAATAATACTAGAAGCATGATTATATATATTTGTGAATATTTTCTTTTCTAAAAGCTATTATGGAGAATACTGACATATAGCTCCATGAAATAGAAGTTAAGACAGAGAGGGATAGATTTGTAATTCCCATTATCAAGAAAATTTCAAAAAAAATTAAATGTGATTAATTACGAAATATCACTATAAAGAAGAATAAGAATAAATAACAAGAACAATGAATAAACTCACTATCAAGACATATCTCTAAAGTGATGAAGAACATCAAGAAGCACAATAAAAAACTCAGAATTGTACAACACAAAGAGGGAACCCTGTATAAACTCTGGACCTTAGTGACTAATAATGTATCAATATGGGTTCATCTGTACCACACCAAAGCAAAATGCCAATAATGGAAGAAACTGAGGGGTAGGGGAAGGGAATATAGTGAACTCTACTTTCTACTCAGTTTTTCTGGAAACCGAAAACTGCTCTAAAAAATATATGTCATTTTTATTAAAAAAATAAGTAAAATAAAACAACATGAATCTTAAAACCTCAATACTTCCCTGATGGAGTTTCTACCTGTGTGTTTGCTGATTCTTCTTCCTCTGCTAAGCCCTTAAATAGTGACCACGACAGCCTTTTCTCTGTCCTTTTTCTTTTTCTCTGATCTACTTTTGCTGAATTAGTTCACCCACTTCCATGCCTTCAGCTGCTACTTATCACCTACCACTTATTTCCTCCCTTTCTTCCATTAAAATACCCACTCTTCCTTTGTTTCCCATCTTGGCTATTTGTCTACTATTCGTTTTCCACTTCACTTATACTTTCCATTCCAGGCACATCAGGTGAGTATGCTGTGTTTTACTTACTGCTCTGCCTGAATACCTTTGCTCTCCATCTCATCTTTCCATATCTTATTTATTCTTTAAGAAAATGTCCTAGAGCAAATGTCACTACTTTTGTGAAGCCATTTCTTACTCAACCCTTGCATTAATTTAACATTTCCTTATAATAGAATTGGGGCTTTAAAAAGGAAAAAAAACCATACAGTCTGTTTTATATTGTCATTAGTTGTATATTTTGCTGATTTCCTTTACTAATCTCTGACTTCCTAGGAGGTAGTAAATATGTATTACTCAACTTTGCATTGCTGTTACCGAATATACTGCTAGGAGCATAGAAGATAATAAATACTTCAATTCATGATAATCAGGTTTTGAGCAGAACTCTGACTTACTCTGCTTTCACAAGATACCTGTTGAAATGAATGGAAACATTGATAGGCTTGATTGTCAGCAAGAAACATTCCTGAAATATTAGAATTTACAATTTAATGTTAATAGACTTTTAGTGTTGAGAGTAACTTATTTCTTGCTAAGTTATCAAGAAACATCCTGTTTAAATATAATAAAAATCATTTATAAAATACAGAATTACACTTATAAAAGCCTGTTGAAATGAACCAAGTCTGGTAATACTATTTTTAAAATACCATCAAAAGAAATTAACTCTCAAATAATCCAGAAAAAGTAAATTTGGTGACTAAAATTCCCTGTATTTCTCTAGAATTTTTCAAGGGAATAGTATCTGGATAAGTCTAAATGATTATTTCACTTGGTATGAGAGCTACAGTCTTATGTGAAACATCAAATATTCATGAAGACCACGAAAGAGGAATACTATATATAACCTGGGTATTTTTTTTTCCAAGAGTAGGACTTTCATTATACCTTAAGTTTCTGGTCACCAATATACACTGAATAAACCAAATAAAACTGAATATGCAGTACTGATAATCAGCCTAGTATATTTATTAATTTGAATTATTAATTTGGACATAGTTAATTAACATATTTGGAGGTAGACATGAAGAATGTTACTGGATAGAGCCCAAAATCAGTTGCTTAAAATGCAAATATGGGAGGGCTGAAGCAGAATTTCAAGATCAGCACCAGATACAGAGATATGAACATATAGTATATGATCAGAAGCAAACATATAACCTCTCTCCCTTCCTTCTTCTTTCCCTTAATGAAGGTTAATTTAGTGCTTATTATGTGCCAAGCACTGTGCTAGAAGCTGGAGATACAGAAATAAAAAAACCTTTGTGAATTCTGCCCTCATAGTTAAGTGAAGGAAAAAGGAAATAAATTTTTATTGTAATACACATAAAATGCTATAATAGAAGCAGGAACAAAATTCTGTGAGGAGGAAGAACCTTTAAGATTGCACAGGAAGAGAGGAGGAAAGTGAAATTAGCATATGAGATGGTTTCTCCCTCCAACAAGATAAAAATGTGAGAGTAGCAGATGGCAACCCCGAGTACTCCACTCAAGGAGTGTTGTGCAGTGAATAGTGAGGAGGCCTGTCTGACTGGAATACGGACTCTGTGTTGGGAGTAGGAGAATTTAAGTTTAGAAATATGACATCCATGGTTCATTTAAATTGTAAGTAGAAAATACTAGAAGTGTGATTAGATATATTGGTGAATTTTTTTTTCTAGAACCTACTTTGGAGAATACTGATAAGTAGCTCCACGAAACTAGAAGTTAAGACAGAAGAGAGAGGTAAACCAGAGTGGTGTATCCATATGATGGAATTTTTTTTTAACTGTAAAGGGTTGTTTTTATTATGTAACATAGGCAATATAAGTCAATAAATTTTTTTAAAACTTAGTATGGTGTGGTTCCTTTGACTGCCAATTGCCTTTGCTTCTCCAAAGTGAGGCATGATCTTCAATAAAAGTATTGGGTTAGACTTTACTACATTGCCAATTGTGGATATGGATATGAGTGGTTAAATTCGTGTATCTCATCAGGAAAACAGCACTTACATTAAGTGGCTATTACATCCCATGGAGAACTTCAATATTTTGTCACAGAGTTAAGAGCTCCTGGTTTTGGTCCCACAAG
Organism: Manis javanica; assembly: GCF_040802235.1. NCBI lineage: Eukaryota > Metazoa > Chordata > Mammalia > Pholidota > Manidae > Manis > Manis javanica. The sequence continues at coordinate 78,807,628 of NC_133159.1, read as the reverse complement.
CCCTCTTTGAAATGACCCAGTAATTATCTTTTCCTAGTGTGTACATACCTTTTAAAATCAACTTTTGTTCAATCCAGTTATTATTAGTCAGTCCTACATATAACAGAAATATAAAATTAAGGATTAAGTTTCCATTTAACTTCTGAAGCTAGCTTTGTTTGCTCATTAAAAGTTGCCTAGTTACTAGTAAACCCAGAAATATTTCAAACAGGCAAAGAACAGCTGCAAGATCCTAGAGGTCAAGGCATGCCCTGTTCACTGTAACAACCACTAGCCATGTATGGGTCAGTGACGATTTAAAATACGCCTGTTGTACGAACCTCAGTGATTACCAATGGCTATTACAAAGTCAAATATGGCTTTTGTATTTACATTGGACAGCGCTCACGCAGGTAATGGAAATAAATCACAGAAGGGTTAATAACATGTTCCCAATAGACTGAATGCTAACAAGGTAGCAGAAAAGAAAACCTAGTGGGAAATTTTTTTTTATGGTCACGTCCACAGCAAATGAGAAACTGCATTCTAAAAGCCTTGGTAATGACCACATATGATGGAATTTTATTTGGCCGTATAAAGCAATGAGGTACTGATATATGTTAACAATAGAAAGCAGTAAGCTAAGTCAAAGGAGCTAGACACAAAAACCATATATTATATGATTCCATTCATATGAAATATCCAGAACAGCGGTATCTATAGAGATGCGAAATAGATTAATGGTTGCCTAGGGCAGAGTGTAGGAGGGACCTGCAGGGGTAAGGGGAGGGGCTATCTTTATGAAGTGATAAACATGTTCTAAAATTGATTGTAGTGATGGTTGCACCTATCTGTGATTATATTAAATCCATTGAATTGTATGTTTTTAGTGGGTAAATTGTATGGTATGTGATCTATATTAAGATATATTTTTTAAAGGTACTAAAATATAGCCTTTTCCTTTCTTCTGAGGTTTCTTTCTGGACTTGCAATCGTATCACCTGAGATTTAATATTCTAAATAAAGAAAAAGTATAATTTAAGATTATCAGCATGACTTTTAATATTCATTATTGTATTGTGCAGTGTCAGTTTTAAATGCAAATACAAGAGAAAATAATCATGCAGAATTACCAAAATTACACAACTCATATATTGTATCTCATTCATGCACGAGTCTTTCATTCTTAACCAGAACAGTGGAAATGCTGCACAAAACTAACTCAACTGTTTTATATCGCTTCTTGATATGCACATATTCTACGAGCACGATCTGCAGCTTACTGAGGAGTAAGGAAGAACCACTGAAAGGAAAAGAACTATGGTTGCTCTCTTTCCCTTTCCTTCTTTGTCATCATTTTTCCATGTAAGTGGTTGGCTAATAAGGGGAAGTAACATGAATAAGAAAATATATGATAGGGTTCCTTAGTCATTTGGGTTTTTTAGGATGCCACTGCTTGCTTTCTGCATTCAAGGCTATTTCTGGTTTGAATGGACAGCGTGGCCTCTCAGGGCTGTCAGAGCTGCACTTAGTTTTGCATGTAACATGCTTATCTGGTACTTGCTTTGAATTTTGTTGAATTCTCAGGCATTGTACATATCCACCACAATTCTGCATTCTTGAGGCAAATCTACAAAGTTATGTGCAAATTTGGCAAATAAACTGGAGGGCACTCCTGTCTCCTCTGCTCATGCACAGGCCACATGGCCTGTGACTTCACTTACAAAATACAAGTTCAAAGATAAAATTATTAAGAATTTTAAGATGGAGATAGAACAGCATTAAAGCAAGTGTGGGGCACTTTTGACTGTGCAGGTTTCATGCCCATGAAGACAACTGATTGAAATACTGATTTCCAAATTATTTTAGATATATCTTTGGATAAGCAATGCATCTGGGGGCATAAAATTTCTTAACTTCTAATCTTTTGTCTGAGTGACTTTGAGCAAATGATGGTTTATTCTGTAGACTCTCAGAAATTAATTGGATGTTTTCTCCTCTCCTTACATTGTCCCAACTTAAAAAAGCCAGAAGACTGAATAATTGAGTAGTTTTTTCAAATCTTCCAGATTCAGTTTAATGAAAAGTGAAAATACATGTCATGATCACTTGGCTATCTAGGCATGAGTCTAAGTGGGGAACAGATTGCCCTGCACAAAAGGTTTTAATCCCCAAGAGGGGCTGTGGTTTGACCGGGAAAACAAGAAGGGGTTGAACAGTTGGATGTTGTGGGAAGCATGGCTGTGGTTCGTTGGGGCCCACATCATGATTCACTGGGGCATGCATCTGGTCTGGATGTGCATCAGATAAACCAGGTGGAGTCTGAGAAAAAGCTCATCAGTACCCCTCAACCCTTTCCAGAATAAATGAATGTACAGATAGTTTGTAAAATTAAAATCACAGATGCTCAGTGATCCTTTTAAATAACTTTTTATCTATAGCTAATTTAAAGGCTTTAATAAGTGGAGGCCATCTATACAGAATACCTAAGAGAAGTATTCTGATAGTAAGGTTTTTTTTTATAATACTCTTTAACCAGAAAAATGCTTTCATTAGGTTTCATGTAGCTAAAGCACAGAACACTTCTAAGATATTTTATAACTATTACAATAATAGGAGCTCAAAAATATTTACTGAGTGTAGAATTAGATGAAATAATCCAGTTTTGAAGAAAAGTTAATAAGCTGGGGTGATAGGCCACTAAATACTATTGAAGACAATAAATTCTATTATTCATTATTCTGTTAGTAAGAAATGCATGTTAACTGACAACACTTCCATTTTTAACCCAGTACTATATAATGATTAAAGGGTTTCATACACAGTCCTGAGACCCAGATAATAATTTAAAATGTTTAATAGTGAGATTACATTCAATTTTATTTTAATAACATCTTAGTTCAATGCTTTGAAGCTTTAATTCCCAGAACATCATATCTATAGTACATGTGGTGTTTGATTACCAACATATCCTATTATCTGACCAAATATACTCTAAAAAATGATTTTACTAATTTCTAGATTAAGATTTCCAAAATTCTCTATATGTCATCAAAAACATATTTCTGCTTTTCAATTTTTTTTCATTCTTGTCAAATAAATGTAATGAATTAATTTTTTCAGACCCTTGCCCTTTTGAGGTTATAAAATTCATTTTTGTTGCCTTCTTGTGTCACAAGCCCTGCTATCAAAACAATATACTCTTTTAAAAATTACATGATGCACTGGCGGAGCCAAGATGGCAGCGTGAGTAGAGCAGTGGAAATCTCCTCCCAAAAACACATAGAGCTATGAAAATACAACAAAGAAAAATCTTCCTAAAATAGAGACCACAGGACACAGGACAACATCCAGACCACATCCACACCTGCAAGAACCCAGCGCCTTGTGAAGGGGGTAAGATACAAGCCCCAGCCTGGCGGGACCCGAGCGCCCCTCCCCCCGGCTCCCGGCGGGTGGAGAGAAACCGGAGCGGTTTTTTTTTTTTTTTTTTTTTTTGGCGAGCGCTTTTTGGAAGCCTTAGAGGAACGGGCCCCCGTTCCTGGGGAGGCAGGGTGGCGGGACCGGTGAGGAGGTGCCTGGGAACGGCGCCAGAGGACAAAGAATATCCCGCGTTTCTCCCTGCGAGACCTGGGGGCGGGTGCCTGAGACCGGTGCCTGAGGACGGAGGAGGTCGCGCGTTTTTCCCCCTTTTTTTTTTTTCTCTTTTTGGCGAGCGCTTTTTGGAAGCCTTGAAGGGACGGGGACCCCAGTGCTAGGGAGGCACGGTGGCGGGACTGGTGAGTGGGTGGCTGGGACCGGCGCCTGAGGACAAAGAATATCCCCCGTTTTTCCCTGCGGGACCGGTGGGCAGGTGCCTGAGACCGGCACTTGAGGACAGAGGAAATCGCGCGTTTTTCCCATTTTTTTTCTCTTTTCTGCGAGTGCTTTTTGGAAGCCTAAAAGGGACAGGGACCCCGGTGCTAGGGAGGCAGGGCGGCGGGACTGGTGAGCGGGTGCCTGGGACCGGCACCTGAGGACAAAGAATATCCCGCATTTTTCCCTGTGGGACCGGTGGGTGGGTGCCTGAGACCAGCACCTGAGGACGGAAGAAATCGCGCGTTTTTCCCCTTTTTTTTCTCTCTTTTTGCCGAGTGCTTTTTGGAAGCCTTGAAGGGACAGGGACCCCGGTGCTAGGGAGGCAGGGCGGCGGGACTGGTGAGCGGGTGCGTGGGACCAGTGCCTGAGGACAAAGAATATTGAGCGTTCCTTCCCTGCGGGACCGGTGGGTGGGTGCTTTTTGGAAGCCTTGAAAGGACAGGGACCCTGGTGCTAGGGAGACAGGGCAGCAGGACCAGTGAGCGGGTGCCTGGGACCGGCACCTGAGGACCAAAAAAAAAAAAAAAAAATCGCTTGTTTTTTCCTTTTTTTTCCTTTTTTTTTTCTCTTTCTTTCTGTTCCCTCTCTCATTGTTGCTGCTGTTGTCTTGGTTTGGAGAGTGCTTTTTGGAAATCTTAAAGGGGCAGGACAGGTCACTTAGACCAGAAGCAGGGAATCTGGGGATCTCTGGGCACTCTAACCCCCTGGGCAGCAGGGAGCACAGAGGCCCCTTACGGAGATAAATAGTCTCCTGGCTGCTCCCCCTCCAACGGGGCTCCACCATTTTGGAGGAACAGCCCCAGCCAGGCCAAGCCCACAGCAACAGCGGAGATAAACCCCAAAGCAACTGGGCAGGAAGCAGAAGCCCTGTCTGCGCACAGCTGCCCAGCACAAGCCACTAGAGGTCGCTATTCTCCCAGGAAAAGGCTACAAACCAACAAGAAGGGAAGCTCTTCCAGCGGTCACTTGTACCAGCTCTGCAAACTATCTCTATCACCATGAAAAGGCAAAACTACAGGCAGACAAAGATCACAGAGACAACACCTGAGAAGGAGACAGACCTAACTAGTCCTCCTGAAAAAGAATTCAAAATAAAAATCATGAACATGCTGACAGAGATGCAGAAAAAAATGCAAGAGCAATGGGATGAGATGCAGAGAAAAATGCAAGAGCAGTGGGATGAAGTCCGGAAGGAGATCACAGATGTCAGGAAAGAGATCACAGAAGTGAAACAATCCCTGGAAGGATTTATAAGCAGAATGGATAAGATGCAAGAGGCCATTGAAGGAATAGAAGCCAGAGAACAGGAACGTATAGAAGCTGACATAGAGAGAGATAAAAGGATCTCCAGGAATGAAACAATATTAAGAGAACTGTGTGACCAATCCAAAAGGAACAATATCTGTATTATAGGGGTACCAGAAGAGGAAGAAAGAGGAAAAGGGATAGAAAGTGTCTTTGAAGAAATAATTGCTGAAAACTTCCCCAAACTGGGGGAGGAAATAATCGAACAGACCATGGAATTATACAGAACCCCCAACAGAAAGGATCCAAGGAGGACAACACCAAGACACATAATAATTAAAATGGCAAGGATCAAGGACAAGGAAAGAGTTTTAAAGGCAGCTAGAGAGAAAAAGGTCACCTATAAAGGAAAACCAATCAGGCTAACATCAGACTTCTCAACAGAAACCCTACAGGCCAGAAGAGAATGGCATGATATACTTAATGCAATGAAACAGAAGGACCTTGAACCAAGGATACTGTATCCAGCACGACTATCATTTAAATATGATGGTGGGATCAAACAATTCCCAGACAAGCAAAAGCTGAGGGAATTTGCTTCCCACAAACCACCTCTACAGGGCATCCTACAGGGACTGCTCTAGATGGGAGCACCCCTAAAAAGAGCACAGAACAAAACACACAACATATGAAGAATGGAGGAGGAGGAATAAGAAGGGAGAGAAGAAAAGAATCTCCAGACAGTGTATATAACAGCTCAATAAGCGAGCTAAGTTAGGCAGTAAGATACTAAAGAAGCTAACCTTGAACCTTTGGTAACCACGAATCTAAAGCCTGCAATGGCAATAAGTACATATCTTTCAATAGTCACCCTAAATGTAAATGGACTTAATGCACCAATCAAAAGACATAGAGTAATAGAATGGATAAAAAAGCAAGACCCATCTATATGCTGCTTACAAGAAACTCACCTTAAACCCAAAGATAAGCATAGACTAAAAATCAAGGGATGGAAAAACATATTTCAGGCAAACAACAGTGAGAAGAAAGCAGGGGTTGCAGTACTAATATCAGACAAAATAGACTTCAAAACAAAGAAAGTAACAAGAGATAAAGAAGGCCACTACATAATGATAAAGGGCTCAGTCCAACAAGAGGATATAACCATTCTAAATATATATGCACCGAATACAGGAGCACCAGCATATGTGAAGCAAATACTAACAGAACTAAAGAGGGAAATAGACTGCAATGCATTCATTGTAGGAGACTTCAACACACCACTCACCCCAAAGGATAGATCCACCGGGCAGAAAATAAGTAAAGACACACAGGCACTGAACAACACACTAGAACAGATGGACCTAATAGACATCTATAGAACTCTACATCCAAAAGCAACAGGATATACATTCTTCTCAAGTGCACATGGAACATTCTCCAGAATAGACCACATACTAGCTCACAAAAAGAGCCGCAGTAAATTCCACAATATTGAAATTCTACCAACCAATTTTTCAGACCACAAAGGTATGAAACTAGAAATAAATTCTACAAAGAAAACAAAAAGGCTCACAAACACATGGAGGCTTAACAACATGCTACTAAATAATCAATGGATCAATGAACAAATCAAAATAGAGATCAAGGAATATATAGAAACAAATGACAACAACAACACTAAGCCCCAACTTCTGTGGGATGCAGCGAAAGCAGTCTTAAGAGGAAAGTATATAGCAATCCAGGCACACTTGAAGAAGGAAGAACAATCCCAAATGAATAGTCTAACATCACAATTATTAAAACTGGAAAAAGAAGAACAAATGAGGCCTAAAGTCAGCAGAAGGAGGGACATAATAAAGATCAGAGAAGAAATAAACAAAATTGAGAAGAATAAAACAATAGCAAAAATCAACGAAACCAAGAGCTGGTTCTTTGAGAAAACAAACAAAATAGATAAGCCTCTAGCCCAACTTATTAAGAGAAAAAGAGAATCAACACAAATCAACATAATCAGAAATGAGAATGGAAAAATCACGACAGACTCCACAGAAATACAAAGAATTATTAAAGACTACTATGAAAACCTATATGCCAACAAGCTGGAAAACCTAGAAGAAATGGACAACTTCCTAGAAAAATACAACCTCCCAAGACTGACCAAGGAAGAAACACAAAAGTTAAACAAACCAATTACAAGCAAAGAAATTGAAACAGTAATCAAAAAACTACCCAAGAACAAAACCCCGGGGCCGGACGGATTTACCTCGGAATTTTATCAGACACACAGAGAAGACATAATACCCATTCTCCTTAAAGTGTTCCACAAAATAGAAGAAGAGGGAATACTCCCAAACTCATTCTATGAAGCCAACATCACCCTAATACCAAAACCAGGAAAAGACCCCACCAAAAAAGAAAATTACAGACCAATATCCCTGATGAATGTAGATGCAAAAATACTCAATAAAATATTAGCAAACAGAATTCAACAGTATATCAAAAGGATCATACACCATGACCAAGTGGGGTTCATCCCAGGGATGCAAGGATGGTACAACATTCGAAAATCCATCAACATCATCCACCACATCAACAAAAAGAAAGACAAAAACCACATGATCATCTCCATAGATGCTGAAAAAGCATTTGACAAAATTCAACATCCATTCATGATAAAAACTCTCAGCAAAATGGGAATAGAGGGCAAGTACCTCAACATAATAAAGGCCATATATGATAAACCCACAGCCAGCATTATACTGAACAGCGAGAAGCTGAAAGCATTTCCACTGAGATCGGGAACCAGACAGGGATGCCCACTCTCCCCACTGTTATTTAACATAGTACTGGAGGTCCTAGCCACGGCAATCAGACAAAACAAAGAAATACAAGGAATCCAGATAGGTAAAGAAGAAGTTAAACTGTCACTATTTGCAGATGATATGATACTGTACATAAAAAACCCTTAAGACTCCACTCCAAAACTACTAGAACTGATATTGGAATACAGCAAAGTTGCAGGATACAAAATCAACACACAGAAATCTGTAGCTTTCCTATACACTAACAACGAATCAATAGAAAGAGAAATCAGGAAAACAATTCCATTCACCATTGCATCAAAAAGAATAAAATACCTAGGAATAAACCTAACCAAGGAAGTGAAAGACTTATACTCTGAAAACTACAAGTCACTCTTAAGAGAAATTAAAGGGGACACTAATAAATGGAAACTCATCCCATGCTCATGGCTAGGAAGAATTAATATCGTCAAAATGGCCATCCTGCCGAAAGCAATATACAAATTTGATGCAATCCCTCTCAAATTACCAGCAACATTCTTCAATGAATTGGAACAAATAATTCAAAAATTCATATGGAAACACCAAAGACCCCGAATAGCCAAAGCAATCCTGAAAAAGAAGAATAAAGTAGGGGGGATCTCACTCCCCAACTTCAAGCTCTACTACAAAGCCATAGTAATCAAGACAATTTGGTACTGGCACAAGAACAGAGCCACAGACCAGTGGAACAGATTAGAGACCCCAGAAATTAACCCAAACATATATGGTCAATTAATATTTGATAAAGGAGCCATGGACATACAATGGCAAAATGACAGTCTCTTCAACAGATGGTGCTGGCAAAACTGGACAGCTACATGTAGGAGAATGAAACTGGACCATTGTCTAACCCCATATACAAAGGTAAACTCAAAATGGATCAAAGACCTGAATGTAAGTCACAAAACCATTAAACTCTTGGAAAAAAAACATAGGCAAAAACCTCTTAGACATAAACATGAGTGATCTCTTCTTGAACATATCTCCCCGGGCAAGGAAAACAACAGCAAAAATGAGCAAGTGGGACTACATTAAGCTGAAAAGCTTCTGTACAGCGAAAGACACCATCAATAGAACAAAAAGGAACCCTACAGTATGGGAGAATATATTTGAAAATGACAGATCTGATAAAGGCTTGACGTCCAGAATATATAAAGAGCTCACACGCCTCAACAAACAAAAAACAAATAACCCAATTAAAAAATGGGCAGAGGAACTGAACAGACAGTTCTCCAAAAAAGAAATACAGATGGCCAAGAGACACATGAAAAGATGCTCCACATCGCTAATTATCAGAGAAATGCAAATTAAAACTACAATGAGGTATCACCTCACACCAGTAAGGATAGCTGCCATCCAAAAGACAAACAACAACAAATGTTGGCGAGGCTGTGGAGAAAGGGGAACCCTCCTACACTGCTGGTGGGAATGTAAATTAGTTCAACCATTGTGGAAAGCAGTATGGAGGTGCATCAAAATGCTCAAAACAGACCTACCATTTGACCCAGGAATTCCACTCCTAGGAATTTACCCTAAGAACGCAGCAATCAAGTTTGAGAAAGACAGATGCACTCCTATGTTTATCGCAGCACTATTTACAATAGCCAAGAATTGGAAGCAACCTAAATGTCCATCTGTAGATGAATGGATAAAGAAGATGTGGTACATATACACAATGGAATACTACTCAGCCATAAGAAGTGGAAAAATCCAACCATTTGCAGCAACATGGATGGAGCTGGAGAGTATTATGCTCAGTGAAATAAGCCAAGCGGAGAAAGAGAAATACCAAATGATTTCACTCATCTGAGGAGTATAGGAACAAAGGAAAAACTGAAGGAACAAAACAGCAGCAGAATTACAGAACCCAAAAATGGACTAACAGGTACCAAAGGGAAAGGAACTGGGGAGGATGGGTGGGCAGGGAGGGATAAGGGGGGGGAAGAAGAAGCTGCGTATTAAGATTAGCATGCATGGGGGGGAGGGAGAAAGGGGAGGGTGGGCTGCACAACACAGAGAGGACAAGTAGTGACTCTACCACATTTTGCTAAGCTGATGGACAGTAACCGTAATGTGGTTGTTAGGGGGGACCTGATATAGGGGAGAGCATAGTAAACATAGTATTCTTCAGGTAAGTGTAGATTAAAAATTTAAAAAAAAAAAAGAAAGAAAGAAAGAAAAGGGGGATTACTCCTTAACAGGATAAAACTATTGGTAAATCAAAGATCAACGCATGCTTTAAATATCCTTAATGTTGATCACTTAAAGGGTGTCAGATGATCAGCTATGGAGGTACTCTTTTCTGATAATATTCCTTTCTCTTAATTAAAAAAAAAAAAAAAAGCAGTTACTGTGTGCTGACCTCCAATGAGTTCTGCACAGTGGTATAGAGGGCATGTCAAAGTGTGGGCAAAGGGTCTGTTTGTTTCTACGCAGAAGATCAAGGCCTAGCTTGGATACCCAGAAAATGAACTAAGATACGATATGAGGAGGAGCTTCCGGCATCAGCACTCTCTGGAGGACTCGTGCCGGGGGATGATCATCAAAAAGCCTCCACAGGGATCCGGACGATGCTGCGGTTGTGGCTGCATCCAGCCCACCGTCTCCTGGACTTGCCATAAGAAGGAGGAGGGAGATGTCTAGGCTGGCATGTGCATACAGTGAGACAACGAATTTGACTGGATCTGTACTGTTGGAACTCAACCAGGAGTTGGGAGGGGTGCAAGTTGTAGCACCCCAAAATCTCATGACTATAGACTATCTATGGTTAAAAGAACATATGGGATGTGAACAGATCCCAGAAATGGGCTGCTTTAATTTGTCTGATGGTTCAAGTACAGTTGGAAAATATCCATCATATCATAGATAAATTTTCACAAATGCCTAGGGTGCCTAAATGGTTTTCTTGGCTTCACTGGAGATGGCTGGTAATTATAGATTTGCTTTGTTTATGTCACCGTATTCCTATTATGTTAATATGTGTGTGCAAATTAGTTAGTAGTTTAAAACCTATACATACTTAAGGTACTATACAAGAAGATATGTCAAAGAAATAATCAATCCTCCCAAGTTTCCTTCATATGCTACATCTATAGCTTTTCTTCTTCCTTCCTAATTACAAACCTTAAATAGAATTCGTGCCTCATATCGAATTTACCGAGTATCATAATTCCTCCAGGTGGTAAAGATACCTCGAGACAAGTGCTGGGCATAGAAGCCACAGGGCATAAATCTGCAAAGAAGTAAAAAGCTAAGCTTTGCAAACAATATGGCTTCTCTCTCACTTACCAACTTTACATTTCCCTGTATGGCCCCGGAAGATGACTGGTTAGCCAGAGACGGTAAGATTCTTCAAGGGAGGAACAACCTAAGACAGGCACAGTCGCAGGGGGGCCATCAGGTGAGAATTTGGGGATCAACAGAGGTGAGGCTCAGAACCTCACCCCCCCTGCTTTGAGAGAAATCTTCTGCATCCGTGGATGTCTTGCTGCCCTTGTCTAGCCTGGATTAATACTTAGTCCATAGGCACACACCTGATCATCTGATCATCTACATTTGCCTTCTTACAGCACTAAACTGTTTTCTACCTTTATCTTGCATCTACCTACCACTTCAGCATTTTATTAAAAATAAAAATAATAATAATAATAGGAGAAATGTGGGATCAACATATAAATTAAGTACAAAAATCAAATGAATATTCATATTTGACCTGATGGTTTATAGGTCATATTGCATGATCAAAACCGAAAGTTTCTGTGATGAATGCCCTTGTACTGTTCACCATGTAAGAATTTATTCACTCTGTAAGAATTCGTTCACCATGTAAGAACTTGTTCGTTATGCTTCAGAAGATTGGAGACTGACGAGAATTAGGCTTGAGATGGATTAATGATTGTACATTGAGCATTGACCCCCCTATACTGAATTTTATTGTTGTTAACAACCATTTGATCAATAAATATGAGAGATGCCCTCTCAAAAAAAAAAAATAATAATAATAATAATAAGGGAGAAATGTGGGATTCACATATAAATCAAGTGTAAAAATCAAATGAATAATCATATCTGACTTGATTGTTTATAGTTCATGATGTGTGATCAAAACCGAAAGTTTCTGTGATATGACTGCCCTTGCACCGTTCACCATGTAAGAACTTATTCACTATGTAAGAATTTGTTTACCATGTAAGAACTTGTTCATTATGCTTCAGAAGACTGGAGACTGTTGAGAATTAGGTTTGGGGTTGATTAATGATTGTGCATTAAGTCCCCTATACAGAATTTTATTGTTGTTAACAACCATTCGATCAATAAATATGAGAGCTGTCCTCTCAAAAAAAAAAAAAAAAATTACATGATGCAACTGTAAGTTTTATCCCTGTGCAGATGGTTAAGGGAGGTGGAAGGATGGGAAATACAATCCCAAAACAATCTTCATGGCATTGTTCAAGTATAGAACAATCAAATAGCCCACCTAGATCTTCTACGTTAAGAACACTTAAATGCATGAAAAATTGCACCAAGCTAAACCTTTAAAAATGATGGTGCATCTAGCTTTGTTATTCTTAAAGAAAACTATTTAACTATGCAAATAGTGCCAAAAAGAGATTTTTGAAGCTTCTGTCCTGATTAAACTTCCTGGACATAAGGTTGTAGAAATTAAAATTTTTCCTACAACTCTCTCCATTCCCTTTATTTGACTTAAATGAATTCCCGTGGTACTGGACTCTGTATGTAGGGAACAGCCTTATCATGGATGACATCAACCAAGTTTTATTAAAAGATGCTTTATCTAAAAGAAGTCTATGTTAGTAATCCAAGAACCAATAAATGATCATTACCAGCACAGATCATCTGTGAACTGGAAAGCTGCATTGAAAACAGTGAAGTCAAAGAGAAACAATGTGCTTTTTTATCAACCAGACTGATGGATTGAGGAAATGCTATTGTTGCAATGTTTCCTGAATAGAGCAGGGAAGCTGATAAAAATTTTTCCTGTTGTCTCCTTTAAGATTTTAAAGTGTTGGCAGGATGATGACATTACACATGACTGTATAGTTGATAGGACATTGAACCCAATTCCATAACAGTTTGGAGGGTATTCCCTAACAGTCTAGTAAAGTGTCCTGGGCAAGTTCTCGAACTTGCTCAATTCAAGATTTAGATCAGTGATTTAGATCATGGTTTTGAAGGCTGGTCTGTTTTAGCATAACTTCATTCAAGTAAAATCTTCACAGAAGACATATATAGATAAAAATGGAATGGCTTTGGTGAAGGTGGGAAATGAACAAAAACACTTCCACACATCTCTAGGTCTCCCAGGAGCTCAGTTAGAGCACTATTGACCCAGGTTAATAATGAAAGCACTCATGTTACAGATGTCACATTTTGGGGCAATGCAGGGAAGAGAAGAATAATAGAGGTATTGGGCTCAGTCAAAGCAGCCCAAACCCCAAAACACAGCAGCCAGCCAAAGTATACTGTATTGATCTATATCTGCTTTCCCATCTCTTACCTCGTTTCTTTTCTCCATCTGCCTCTCTACCTTTCCCACCTACTCATCTGTGGCTTCCTTTAGTCTGCAGCATCCCTTAATCAAAATCACCTTGTGGTTAAACACAGGCTTCACCCTATGATGTTCCTGTTGCTTCTCTGATCGAATCTGACACTTCTGCTTTCTAGTAGCTCACACATCTGTTTTCCGTTTTGTGATGCCCCAGGTGTAGCCACCAGAATGCCAGATGTGGGCAACTGTTGATACTCTGAAAATTAAGAGAGGAACATCAAAAGCATTCTGTTTCTTTTACTTAGAACAAAAGTGCAACACTCACTTTGAGGTGAAATCAAGTGCTCTAGTTCCCACACTTACATGTGAACTTCTACCTTCCTAATAATGCACTAACTTCAGCAAAGATATTTCAACATTGCTTTGAAAAGAAAAAGTTGTTTCTGCCATACCGGCATGTAGTCACTAAAGAAATACTTGTATAATGACTCTATAGCATCTTACTATGCTGATGGACAGTGAACTGCAATGGGGAACTTGATTATATGAGTGAATGTTGTAAACACAATGTCGCTCATGTGAAACTTTCATAAGATTGTATATCAGTGATACCTAAATTTAAAAAAGTGCTTGTAAGAAATGTGAAAAGCTTAACTGCCCAATCCCCTTGTCTTGCCAATGGTTTCAGCCCCAGGCAAATTCACTATGGATTCAATGTGACCAAACAAATGACAGTAGAAGTTCTTGGGGTGAAAGAGTTATACCCAACTTTATTTCCACAGTGGCAGGTCAATAACTAAAATCCCATTCACTCAAAGTGAGTCTGCATGCAGCAAGACGGTCTCTGCCTCTAGGCCTCTCTGCCCACACAGTCGTTAGGGCCTCTGTCCTCGGCGCTGCCAGCACCCCAGTCTCTGCTCTCCTGCAGCCTTGCAGCCATGCCACCGTGTCGTGCAGAGCACTGCGCAGAGCTCTTTATATAGAGTTGATAGCAATGTATTGCCCACACATGTGTAGTGAGCTAGCCAACCAGGCCAAGGTGAGAATCCTGGCCACAGGAACTTTCTTTTTTTTTTTTTTTGAGAGGGCATCTATCATATTTATTGATCAAATGGTTGTTAACAACAATAAAATTCTGTATAGGGGAGTCAATGCTCAATGCACAATCATTAATCCACTCCCAGCCTAATTCTCATCAGTCTCCAATCTTCTGAAGCATAACGAACAAGTTCTTACATGGTGAACGAATTCTTACATAGTGAATAAATTCTTACATGGTGAACAGTACAAGGGCAGTCATCACAAAAACTTTCGGTTTTGATCACTCATTATGAACTATAAACAATCAGGTCAAATATGAATATTTGTTTGATTTTTATACTTGATTTACATGTGAATCCCACATTTCTCCCTTTATTATTATTATTTTTTTAATAAAATGCTGAAGTGGTAGGTAGATGCAAGATAAAGGTAGAAAACATAGTTTAGTGTTGTAAGAGAGCAAATGTAGATGATCAGGTGTGTGCCTGTAGACTATGTGTTAATCCAAGGTAGACAAGGGCAATAAAACATCCTCGGATGCAGAGGATTTCTCTCAAAACAGGGGGGGTGAGGTTCTAAGCCTCACCTCTGTTGATCCCCAATTTCTCACCTGATGGCCCCCGTGCGACTGTGCCTGTCTTAAGTTGTTCCTCCCTTGAGGAATCTTACCCGTCTCTGGCTAACCAGTCATCTTCCGGGGCCATACAGGGAAATGTAAAGTTGGTAAGTGAGAGAGAAGCAATATTGATTGAAAAGGTTAGCTTTTTACTTCTTTGCAGATTTATGCCCTGTGGCTTCTATGCCCAGCATTTGTCTTGAGGTATCTTTACCACTTGGAGGAATTATGATACTCAGTGAATTCGATATGAGGCACAAATTCTATTTAAGGGTTGTAATTAGGAAGGAAGAAGAAAAGCTATAGAGGTAGCAGATGGAAGAAAACATGGGAAGATTGATTATTTCTTTGACATATCTTCTTGTAGAGTAACTTAAGCATGTATAAGTTTTAAACTACTAATTAAATTGCACACACACATTAACATAATAGGAGTACAGTTACATAGCCAAAGCAGATCTATAATTACCAGCCATGTCCTGTGAAGCCAAGAAAACCAGTTAGGTACCCTAGGCATTTGTGAAAATTTGTCTATGATATAATGGATATTATCCAACTGTACTTGAACAGTCGGGGAGAAATCAGACAAATTAAAACAACCCATTCCTGGGAACTGTTCACATCCCATATGTTCTTTTAACAGTAGATAGTCTATAGTTGTAAGATTTTGGAGCGCTACAACTTGCACTTCTCCTAATTCTTGGTTGAGTTCCAACAGTATAGATCCAGTCAAATTTGTTGTTTTACTGTATGCACAGGCCAGCTTAGATATCTTCTTCATTCCAATGGCAAGTCCAGGAACCGGTGGGATGAATGCAGCTACAACTGCAGCATCGCCTGGATCTTAGTTGAGGTTTTTTGATGATCAACTTCTGGTATGACTCTTCCAGAGAGTGCTGATATTGGAAGTTCTTCTTCATATCGTATCTTAGTTCACTTTCTGGGTAGCCAAATTAGGCTCTGATCCTCTATATAAAAACAAACAGACCCTATCCCCACACTTTGATATGCCCTTTATACCATTGTGTAGAACTCATTGGAGGTCACCACACAGGAACTGCTTTTTTTTTTAAGAGAAAGGAATATTATCAGAAAAGTGTACCTCCATAGCCGATCATCTGACACCCTTTAAGTGATCAAAATTAAGGATATTTAAAGCATGCATTAATCGTTGATTTACAGTTAGTTTTATCCTATCAGGGAGTAATCCCCCTTCTCTTTCTTTCTTTTTTTTTTGGTTATCTTTAATCTACACTTACATGAAGAATATTATGCTTACTAGGCTCTCCCCTATACCAGGTCCCCCCTATAAACCCCTTTACAGTCACTGTCCATCAGCATACTTGTCTTCTCTGTGTTGTACAGCCCTCCCCTTTCTCCCACCCCCCATGCATGCTAATCTTAATACCCCTCTTCTTCTTCCCCCCGCTTATCACTCCCTACCCACCCATCCTCCCCAGTCCCTTTCCCTTTGGTACCTGTTAGTCCATTTTTGGGTTCTGTGATTCCGCTGCTGTTTTGTTCCTTCAGTTTTTCCTTTGTTCTTATACTCCACAGATGAGTGAAATCATTTGGTATTTCTCTTTCTCCGCTTGGCTTATTTCACTGAGCATAATACCCTCGAGGTCCATCCATTTTGCTGCAAATGGTAGGATTTGCCCTCTTCTTATG
Source organism: Manis javanica (assembly GCF_040802235.1). Classification (NCBI taxonomy): domain Eukaryota; kingdom Metazoa; phylum Chordata; class Mammalia; order Pholidota; family Manidae; genus Manis; species Manis javanica. The sequence continues at coordinate 78,790,863 of NC_133159.1, read as the reverse complement.
GCTGAGTAGTATTCCATTGTGTATATATGTACCACATCTTCTTTATCCATTTATCTACCGATGGAAATTTAGGTTGCTTCCAATTCTTGGCTATTGTAAATAGTGCTGCGATAAACATAGGGGTGCATCTATCTTTCTCAAACTTGATTGCTGCATTCTTAGGGTAAATTCCTAGGAGTGGAATTCCTGGGTCAAATGGTAAGTCTATTTTGAGCACTTTGAGGAACCTCCATACTGCTTTCCACAATGGTTGAATTAATTTACATTCCCACCAGCAGTGTAGGAGGGTTCCCCTTTCTCCACAGCCTCGCCAACATTTCTTGTTGTTTGTCTTTTGGATGGCAGCTATCCTTACTGGTGTGAGGTGATACCTCATTGTAGTTTTAATTTACATTTCTCTGATAATTAGTGAAGTGGAGCATCTTTTCATGTGTCTGTTGGCCATCTGTATTTCTTTTTTGGAGAACTGTCTGTTCAGTTCCTCTGCCCATTTTTTGATTGGATTATTTGATTTTTGTTTGTTGAGGCATGTGAGCTCTTTATATATTTTGGACTTCAAGCCTTTGTCGGATCTGTCATTTAAAAATATATTCTCCCATACTGTAGGGTTCCTTTTTGTTCTATTGATGGTGTCTTTTGCTGTACAGAAACTTTTCAGCTTAATATAGTCCCACTTGTTCATTTTTGCTGTTCAAGAAGAGGTCACTCATGTTTATGTCTAAGAGGTTTTTGCCTATGTTTTTTTCCACGAGTTTAATGGTTTCATGACTTACATTCAGGTCTTTGATCCATTTCGAATTTACTTTTGTATATGGGGTTAGACAATGGTCCAGTTTCATTCTCCTACATGTAGCTGTCCAGTTTTGCCAGCACCATCTGTTGAAGAGACTGTCATTTTGCCATTGTATGTCCATGGCTCCTTTATCAAATATTAATTGACCATATATGTTTGGGTTAATGTCTGGAGTCTCTAGTCTGTTTCACTGGTCTGTGGCTCTGTTCTTGTGCCAGTACCAAATTGTCTTGATTACTATGGCTTTGTAGTAGAGCTTGAAGTTGGGGAGTGAGATCCCCCCTACTTTATTCTTCTTTCTCAGGATTGCTTTGGCTATTCGGGGTCTTTGGTGTTTCCATATGAATTTTTGAATCATTTCTTCCAATTCCTTGAAGAATGTTGCTGGTAATTTGATAGGGATTGCATCAAATCTGTATATTGCTTTGGGAAGGATGGCCATTTTGACAATATTAATTCTTCCTAGCCATGAGCATGGGATGAGTTTCCATTTGTTAGTATCCTCTCTAATTTCTCTTAAGAGTGACTTGTAGTTTTCAGAGTATAGGTCATTCACTTCTTTGGTTAGATTTATTCCTAGGTATTTTATTCTTTTAGATGCAATTGTGAATGGAATTGTTTTCCTGATTTCTCTTTCTATTGGTTCATTGTTAGTGTATAGGAAAGCTACAGATTTCTGTGTGTTAATTTTGTATCCTGCAACTTTGCTGTATTCTGATATCAGTTCTAGTAGTTTTGGAGTGGAGTCTTTAGGGTTTTTTATGTACAATATCATGTCATCTGCAAATAGTGACAGTTTAACTTCTTCTTTACCTATCTGGATTCCTTGTATTTCTTTGTTTTGTCTTATTGCCGTGGCTAGGACCTCCAGTACTATGTTAAATAACAGTGGGGAGAGTGGGCATCCCTGTCTAGTTCCCGATCTCAGAGGAAAAGCTTTCAGCTTCTCGCTGTTCAATATAATGTTGGCTGTGGGTTTATCATATATGGCCTTTTTATGTTGAGGTACTTGCCCACTATTCCCATTTTGCTGAGAGTTTTTATCATGAATGGATGTTGAATTTTGTCAAATGCTTTTTCAGCATCTATGGAGATGATCATGTGGTTTTTGTCTTTCTTTTTGTTGATGTGGTGGATGATGTTGATGGATTTTCGAATGTTGTACCATCCTTGCATCCCTGGGATGAATCCCACTTGGTCATGGTGTATGATCCTTTTGATATACTTTTGAATTTGGTTTGCTAATATTTTATTAAGTATTTTTGCATCTACATTCATCAGGGATATTGGTCTGTAATTTTCTTTTTTTGTGGTGTCTTTGCCTGGTTTTGGTATTAGGGTGATGTTGGCTTCATAGAATGAGTTTGGGAGTACTCCCTCCTCTTCTATTTTTTGGAAAACTTTAAGGAGAATCGGTATTATGTCTTCTCTGTGTGTCTGATAGAATTCCGAGGTAAATACATCTGGCCTGGGTGTTTTGTTCTTGGGTAGTTTTTTTGATTACCGTTTCAATTTCTTTGCTCATAATTGGTTTGTTTAACTTTTGTGTTTCTTCCTTGTCAGTCTTGGAAGGTTGTATTTTTCTAGGAAGTTGTCCATTTTCTCTAGGTTTTTCAGCTTGTTGGCATATAGGTTTTCATAGTACTCTCTAATAATTCATTGTATTTCTGTGGAGTCTGTCATGATTTTTCCGTTCTCATTTCTGATTCTGTTGATTTGTGTTGATTCTCTTTTTCTCTTTTAAGTTTGGCTAGAGGCTTATCTATTTTGTTTATTTTCTCAAAGAACCAGCTCTTGGTTTCATTGATTTTTGCTATTGTTTTATTCTTCTCAATTTTGTTTATTTCTTCTCTGATCTTTATTATGTCCCTCCTTCTGCTGACTTTAGGCCTCATTTGTTCTTCTTCTTCCAATTTTGATAATTATGATGTTAGACTATTCATTGGGGATTGTTCTTCTTTCCTCAAGTGTGCCTGGATCACTATATACTTTCCTCTTAAGACTGCTTTTGCTGCATCCCACAGAAATTGGGGCTTTGTGTTGTTGTTGTCATTTGTTTCTTTATATTCCTTGATCTCTCTTTTAATTTGTTCGTTGATCCATTGGTTATTAAGGAGCATGTTGTCAAGCCTCCATGTGTTTGTGAGCCTTTTTGTTTTCTTTGTAGAATTTATTTCTACTTTTATACCTTTGTGGTCTGAAAAATTGGTTGGTAGAATTTCAATATTTTGAATTTTGCTGAGGCTCTTTTTGTGGGCTAGTAGGTGGTCTATTATATATTCTGGAGAATGTCCCATGTCCACTTGAGAAGAATGTATATCCTGTTGCTTTGGGATGTAGAGTTCTATAGATATCTATTAGGTGTATCTGTTCTACTATGTTGTTCAGTGCCTGTGTGTCCTTACTTATTTTCTGCCCAGGGGATCTATCCTTTGGGCTGAGTGGTGTGTTGAAGTCTCCTAAAATGAATGCATTGCAGTCTATTTCCCTCTTTAGTTCTGTTAGTATTTGTTTCACATATGCTGGTGCTCCTGTATTGGGTGCATATATATTTAGAATGGTTATATCCTCTTGTTGGACTGAGCCCTTAATCATTATGTAGTGTCCTTCTTTATCTCTTGTTACTGTCTTTGTTTTGAAGTCTATCTTGTCTGATACTAGTACTGCAACCCCTGGTTTCTTCTCACTGTTGTTTGCCTGAAATATGTTTTTCCATCCCTTGACTTTTCATCTGTACATGTCTTTGGGTTTGAGGTGAGTTTCTTGTAAGCAGCATATAGATGGGTCTTGCTTTTTTATCCATTCTATTACTCTGTGTCTTTTGATTGGTGCATTAAGTCCATTTACATTTATGGTGATTATTGAGAGATATGTACTTATTGCCATTGCAGGCTTTAAATTCGTGGTTACCAAAGGTTCAAGGTTAGCCTCTTTAGTATCTTACTGCCTAACTTAGCTCGCTTATTGAGCTGTTATATACACTTTCTGGAGATTCTTTTCTTCTTTCCCTTCTTATTCCTCCTCCTCCATTCTTCATATGTTGGGTGTTTTGTTCTGTGCTCTTTCTAGGAGTGCTCCCATCTAGAGCAGTCCCCTGTAAGATGCCCTGTAGAGGTGGTTTGTGGGAATCAAATTCCCTCAGCTTTTGCTTGTCTGGGAATTGTTTAATCCCACCATCATATTTAAATGATAGTCGTGCTGGATACAGTATCCTTGGTTCAAGGCCCTTCTGTTTCATTGCATTAAATATATCATGCCATTCTCTTCTGGCCTGTAGGGTTTCTGTCGAGAAGTCTGATGTTAGCCTGATGGGTTTTCCTTTATAGATGACCTTTTTCTCTCTAGCTGCCTTTAAAACTCTTTCCTTGTCCTTGCTCTTTGCCATTTTAATTATTATGTGTCTTGGTGTTGTCCTCCTTGGATCCTTTCTGTTGGGGGTTCTGTGTATTTCTGTGGTCTGTTTGATTATTTCCTCCCCCAGTTTGGGGAAGTTTTCAGCAATTATTTCTTCCAAGATACTTTCTGTCCCTTTTTCTCTCTCTTCTTCTTCTGGTACCCCTATAATACAGATATTGTTCCTTTTGGATTGGTCACACAGTTCTCTTAATATTGTTTCATTCCTGGAGATCCTTTTATCTCTCTCTATGTCAGCTTCTATTCATTCCTGTTCTCTGGTTTCTATTCCATCAATGGCCTCTTGCATCTTATCCATTCTGCTTATAAATCCTTCCAGAGTTTGTTTCATTTCTGTAATCTCCTTTCTGGCATCTGTGATCTCCGTCCGGACTTCATCCCATTTCTCTTGCGTATTTCTCTGTTGGGAGCAAATCTGTGGGTCTTTAAGGAGATTCGGTCACAAAAGCCTTAAGACAACAGCAACGTTTTGAGTAAAAATCTTTCCTGTAAAATCAGCTAGAAATCTTCCCTGTAAAGTCAGCAAGAATGAACCCATCCACGCGTTAGAAACAAGTTTTCCCCTATCACTAAGAAGCGCATTTAGTGAACTCCTAGGTTAGAGCTAGGGGTTAAGTTACTTAGCAACATTTGCATTTCTAAATTAGAGTCAGTGGTTAGGCTACCTCACAGCATGTGCCTTTTCTGTCCTTTGTTTAGCAAGAAACACCCTCTGCCCCAGGGGAGTGCCCCTCCTTTGAAGCCTCGCTCTCTGGGCTCCCCGCCCCCAAAATGGCGAACTCCCTGCTTCTCTTCCAGGTCCTCCATTCCCGCCGATGCCAACCAAGACCCAATCACCCTTCTACACCTCCCTGCCGGCGCCACCTAAGGTCCAATTATCTCCTGACCCACCCCTTACTTGCTACTTGTATAAATTGAGCCTGCAAACAATAAACTGTGCCAGCTTGATCAGACATCCTGTCTTGCTGGTCGTTCTTTTTGTCCCTTGCCCCATTCTTTTTTATTTTTCAATTCTCTCCTCCAGGTCGTCGACCCCCATTGATAGTCCTGCAGGTCGGGACATTTCTCTGCATCTCTGTCAGCATGTTTATGATTTTTATTTTGAATTCTTTGTCAGGAAGACTGGTTAGGTCTGTCTCCTTCTCTGGTGTCTCTGTGATCTTGGTTTGCCTGTAATTTTGTCTTTTCATGGTGATAGGAATAGTTTGCAGAGCTGGGACTAGTTATAGCTGGAGGAACTTCCCTTCTTGTTGGTTTGTGGCCTTCCTCTCATAGCGACCTCTAGTGGCTTGTGATGGGTAGCTGCGCACAGACAGGGCTTCTGCTTCCTGCCCAGCTGCTATGGAGTTTATCTCCACTGTTGCTGTGCGCATAGCCTGGCACGGGCTGCTGCTCCAAAGTGGTGGAGTTGCATTGGAGGGGGAGTGGCCGGGAGGCTATTTATCTCCATGTGGGGCCTCCCTGCTCCCTGCAGCCCAGGGGATTAGAGTGCCCAGAGATCTCCGGATTCCCTACCTCTGGACTAAGTGCCCCACCCTGCCCATTTAAGACTTCCAAAAAGCACCCACCAAAACAAAACAATGACTACACACACAAAAAAGAAATGGCCACTTGTTTTTCTTTATTCTCCAGCACCCGCTCACTGGTCTTGCTGCCCTGTTTCCCTAGTATTGGGGTCCCTATCCCTTTAAGACTTCCAAAAAGTGCTCACCAAAACAAAACAAAACAAAACAAAACAACAACAACAAAAAAGTTGGCTGCTCGCTTTTCTTTTGTTCTCCAGCGCTGGTCTCCGATACCCTCTTGCTGGTCTTGCTGCCGTGTTTCCCTAGTATTGGGGTCCCTGTCCCTTTAAGAATTCCCAAAAGCACTCACCACAACAAAACAACAACAACAACAACAAAAAAGATGGCCGCTTGCTTTTCTTTTGTCCTCTGGCACCGGCCTCCAGTACCCGCTCACCGTTCTTGCTGCCCTGTTTCCCTAGTATCCATGGCCCTGTGCATGCACTGTGTCTGCGCTCTAGTCCGGATGGCTGGGGCTGGATGTTCGGCAGTCCTGGGTTCCTTCTCCCTCCTGCTCAGACCTCTCTCCTCCTGCCAGGAGCTGGGGGGAGGGGTGCTCGGGACCCGCTGGGCCGGGGCTTGTATCTTACTCCCTTTGCAAGGCGCTGGGTTCTCACAGGTGTGGATGTGGTTTGGATGTTGTCCTGTGTCCTCTGGTCTTTATTCTAAGAAGAGTCTTCTTTGTTATATTTTCATAAATATATGTGGTTTTGGGAGGAGATTTCCGCTGCTCTACTCACGTCACCATCTTGGCTCTGCCAGGAACTTTCATTTTATCCACACTCCACCCCTCCAGGATTCTCTCCTCTCAATCTAATGCGCCCTCAATCCTATGCAATGGTCCCTGTGTGAGAAAGTTGGAGCATTGTAACCAAATTCCATAATAACAAAAGAGGCTACGACAATATACAAATAAGAAAAATTACAACAAATTATAGTAACCCTCAATCCTGAGATCCATTGCATCCTGGCTGTATTCAAACCCTCGAACAAATTATAATAACCCTCCATTGCCACCAAGTGGTCATCCTGGCCCTATTCAACCAGTTCTACTCAAAGGAGTTAACCAAAAGGACTGTGGCTGGGCCTTACAATACCCACCTTCTCCAGCCTCTCCAGCAAGAAATCTTACAGTCACACAGGCCAATCTTGTTGCTTTATCTCTGCCTTCTGCTTCATCCTCAGCAGCTGGACCTGCTGCTGCCAGAGTTGCTCTCAGTTGTTACCAGAGCTCCAGTCCATTTTCTTTCCACCTGCTCCTACCTTTTCAGACCAATGCACATCTGGGTTCTTGCGACCTTCATGGGGCCCTTTAAATTCTTCCTTTGAGAAGCAGACTGTATTCCCTTTTGTGCTTGAGCCTGAGGACAGAAGCAGAGCATGGAGGGCTCCACAACCTGAGGAGGGGGCTGCACCTCTCCTGGAAGAACCGATGGTTGCCCAGTCCTTCTGGCTTTACCAACTTTCAACCAGGTGGGGTCTCAACCGAGGAGGGGCCGATGCCTCTGTCACCAGCAGCACCTCTACCCCCACCTGTCTGTCAAACCTCTGCTCCTCCATTTCTGGGGCTGATGACTCCACTACATCCTTCACCTGTCCTGTGGCACCTGGCAGCCTGCAGTCCCACACTGCTTCTTCTCGTGCCACTCCTTCTCATGCCACTGCTCCTTCTCATGCTGCTTCCTCTCAGGCCACAGTACTTTGTAGTGATGCCATTTCAGTCACCTTTCTCTTAGGGTGGACTCCAGTCCCCCACCCCTTCACAGTACCACATGTCCACAGGGGACGCTCGAATGTCTCCCCGTCCATAGGTGCAGCCTACTGAAATACTCCTTCCATGAGGGGAGCCTGTCCTTTTTCCATGGTCACCAATGAACCCTGCTGACTGTCGCCAATTGCCTTGCCAATGGGTTTCAGCCCATGGCAAGTTCACTATGATTCAATGTGACCAAATAAATGACAGAAAGGGTTACACCCAACTTTATTTCCATGGTGGCAGGTCAATCACTAAAATCCCATTCACTCAAAGTGAGTCTGCATGCAGCAAGATGATCTCTGCCTCTGAGTCTCTCTGCACACACAGCTGTCCCAGTCTCTGTCCTTGACACTGCCAGCACTCCAGGCTCTGCTCTGCTTTTCTGCACCATTGCAGCCATGCCACCATGTTGTACAGAGCACTGGGTGGAGCTTTTTATATAGCATCATTAGCAACGTATTGCCCACACATGTGTAGTGAACTAGCCAACCAGGGCCAGGTGAGAATCCTGACCACAGGAACTTTCATTTTATCTACATCCCTCTTAAATATATACATATGTATAAATATGTATCATAATAAACACTTCAAATTCAATAGGCAATCAATATTTATATGGTTGAGTATATAAAAACAATCTTCTATAACAATCAACAAAAATGCATATGAAGAAAAATATTTGGTCTTTCAAAGAGAATTAGAAAAAATATTTTCACTCTGATCCTTCCAAAGTTCTTCCCATGATATTATCCAAATAAATTATGAGCTCAAAGAATCTGGGTAGCTGCAGGAGCCTGGTCTTGGCTCTCATAACTGTGGCCTCCTAGACAGGGACCCTGCAGAAGGCCAGAAGAGGAAGCAGTGAGAGTGCACCTACTTCTGTATCATACAGACCCCATGGGCACTCACAACTTTCTGTCAAGAGACAATATTCTTTCAAGGTTTTTCAGCTCCTGTGCCTACCATGACATCACATATTCCTGTAATTCCCTAGGCCCAGAGAAATGCTGCCTCTCTGGAGAAACTTTAGAGTAGAGAAGCACTGACCATTTGCTATCCAAAGCCCCAGCTTTGACATTTTCTGTTGGGGTTTCAGTTGCATAATCAGTAACATTTCTGGAGCTTGGAACTAAGAGAAAGATGCAAGAATCAGGCAACTGGAGATCAAAATATCACCTTAATTACTGATAAAGGCTAGTTTGGATGATGTAGGTTAGCAGCAGAACTGGATAGGCTGAACTACCTACTCAAAGGCACCACTGGGAAACCCTAAGCCTATCTCTTTGTAAAATCCACAGCATAGAGTGGCAGTCCAGAATGTGTGGGGGAGGACTTGATAATATGGGTGAATGTAGTAACCACAATGTTGATAATGTGAAACTTTAATAGAGATTATATCAATGATACCTTAATTATGAACAAAGAATATAGGGCCTTTAAATAGATAATTAAGATAAAGTGAGATTATTAGGGTAAGCCTAATCCAATGTGACTGGTATCCTAATAAAGAGATTAGAACACAGACATGCACAGAGGAGAGACCACGTGAAGAAACAAGGTGAAGACAGTCCTCTACAAGCCAGCGAGAGGAGCCTCAGATTGAAGTCAACCCCACTGACTCCTTCATTGGGGACTTTCAGCCTTCAGAGCTGTGAGACAATAAATTTGTTGGTTAAGTCATCTGTTCTGTGACATTGGCTACAGCAGCTCTAACAAACTAATACATATGCCAAGTTAATAATAACTAACATCTGTAGTGGTTAAGTGTACAGTGTACAAAGCACATTCAGTTACATATCGAATTGGAATCCCATAACAGCTCTGAGGTGATTGGTAGAGTGTTATAATTTTCAAGTGGGAAATTGAGCACATAGGAATCCCTAGGATCACATAGTAAGTGACTAAATTAGGTCTTGAATCTAATATTCTGACTCCATCTCCTCTGTCAAGTGGACCTTCTCTTTTTTTGTGTGTGTGATTTTTCCATGGAATGCAAGGATGGTTTAATATACACGAATCAATAAATCCATCACATTAACAGAATGAAGGATAAATACTACATGGTCACTTAAATAGATACAAAAAAAGCATTTGACAAACTTCAGCACTCTTTAATGACAAAACCCTCAACTAAGTAGGTAAAGAAGGAATGTACCTCACCATATAAAAGACCATAAGAAACAAGGCCACAGCTAACATCATGATTAATAGTGAAAAATTAAAAGGTTTTCTTCTAAGATGAGGAGCAAAATGGATGCCCACTCTCCTCACTTATATTAGACATAGTACTAGAAGTCCTAGCCAGAGCAATTAGACAAGAAAAAGAAATAAAAGGCACCCAAATCAAAAAAGAAGTAAAAATTTCTGTTTGCAGATGACATGATCATATGTATAGAAAACCCTAAAGACTACACACACACACACACACACACACACACACACACACACACACCACTGATATAATTAAAAACAAATTCAGTGAAGTAGCAGGATGCAAAATCAACATAATAAATCAGCTGCATTTCTATATAGTAACAACAAACCATCTGAATAAGAAATAAAGAAAACAGTCTCATTTTATAAAAGCATCAAAAATAATAAATTACTTAGGAATAAATATAACTAAGGAGGTGAAAGATTTGAACACTGTAAACTACTAAACAGTGAGGAAAGAAATTAAAAGATATACAAGTAAATGGAAAGACATCTCATGTTTACGGATCAGAAGACTTACTAGTATTAAATGTTCACACTGCCCAAAGCAGTCTGGATATAATTTTTTTTTTGAGAGGGCATCTGTCATATTTATTGATCAAATGGTTATTAACAACAATAAAATTCTGTATAGGGGGGTCAATGCTCAATGCACAATCATTAATCCATCTCAAGCCTAGTTCTCATCAGTCTCCAATCTTCTGAAGCATAATGAACAAGTTCTTACATAGTGAATGAATTCTTACATAGTGAATAAGTTCTTACATGGAGAACAGTACAAGGGCATTCATCACAGAAACTTTCGGTTCTGATCACGCATTATGAACTATAAACAATCAGGTCAAACATGAATATTTGTTTGATTTTTATACTTGATTTATATGTGAATCCCACATTTCTCCCTTTATTATTATTATTTTTATTTTTAATAAACTGCTGAAGTGGTGGGTAGATGCAAGATAAAGGTAGAAAACATAGTTTAGTGTTCTAAGAGAGCAATTGTAGATGATCAGGTGTGTGCCTGTAGACTATGTGCTAATCCGAGCTAGACAAGGGCAATAAAACATCCACGGATGCAGAAGATTTCTCTCAAAACAGGGGGGGTGAGGTTCTAAGCTTCACCATTGTTGTTCCCCAATTTCTCACCTGATGGCCCCCCTGCTACTGTGCCTGTCTTAGGTTGTTCCTCCCTTGAGGAATCTTACCCGTCTCTGGCTAACCAGTCATCCTCTGGGGCCATACAGGGAAATGTAAAGTTGGTAAGTGAGAGAGAAGCCATATTGTTTGAAAAGGTTATCTTTTTACTTCTTTGCAGATTTATGCCCTGTGGCTTCTATGCCCAGCACTTGTCTCGAGGTATCTTTACCACCTGGAGGAATTATGATACTTGGTAAATTCAATATGAGGCATGAATTCTATTTAAGGGTTGTAATTAGGAAGGAAGAAGAAAAGCGATAGAGGTAGCATATGGAAGAAAACATGGGAGGATTGATTATTTCTTTGACATATCTTCTTGTAGAGTACCTTAAGTATGTATAGGTTTTAAACTACTAACTAACTTGCGCACACATATTAATATAATAGGAATACGGTGACATAAACAAAGCAAATCTATAATTACCATCCATCTCCAGTGAAGCCAAGAAAACCATTTAGGCACCCAAGGCATTTGTGAAAATTGGTCTATGATATGATGGATATTGTCCAACTGTACGTGAACAGTCTGAGAGAAATCAGACAAATTAAAGCAGCCCATTTCTGGGATATGTTCACATCCCATATGTTCTTTTAACCTTAGATAGTCTATAGTCATAAGATTTTGGAGTGCTACAACTTGCACCCCTCCCAACTCCTGATTGAGTTCCAATAGTACAGATCCGGTCAAATTCGTTGTCTCACTGTATGCACATGCCAGCCTAGACACCTCCCTCCTCATTCCAATGGCAAGTCCAGGAAATGGTGGGATGGACGCAGCCACAACCGCAGCATCGCCTGGATCCCTGTGGAGGCTTTTTGATGACCATCCCCCAGCACGAGTCCTCCAGAGAGTGCTGATGCCAGAAGCTCCTCCATATCGTATCTTAGTTCATTTTCTGGGTATCCAAGCTAGGCCTTGATCTTCTGCATAGAAACAAACAGACCCTTTGCCCACACTTTGACATGCCCTCTATACCACTGTGTAGAACTCATTGGAGTGGACCTTCTCTTTTTAAAAAACATTAGTGATGACAATCAGACAACACAAAGAAATAAAAGGCATCCAGATTGGTAAGGAAGGAGTCAAACTGCCACTGTTTGCAGATGACATGATGTTGTACATAAAAACCCTAAAGAATCCACCCCAAAACTACTAGAACTTATAAAGGAATTCAGCAAAGGTGAAGGATACAAAATTAATACACAGAAATCTGTGGCATTCCTATATCCTAATGATGAAATAGGAGAAAGAGACATCAAGAAAACAAATCCATTCACAATTGTGTCAAAAAGAATAAAATACCTAGGAATTAACCTAATCAAGGAAGTGAAAGACCTATATCCTGAAAACTACAGGACATTCATGAGAGATATTAAAGAAGACACCAATAAATGGAAACACATCCCCTGCTCATGGATAAGAAAAATTAATATTGTCAAAATGGCCAACCTTCCTAAAGCAATCTACAGATTCAATGCAATCCCTATCAAAATACCAGTGGCATTATTCCACAAACTAGAGCAAATAGTTCTAAACATCATATGGAACCACAAAAGACCCCGAATAGCCAAAGCAATCCTGATAAGGAAGAATAAAGCTGGGAGAATTATGTGCCCCGACTTTAAGCTCTACTATAAATCACAGTAATGAAGACAATTTGGCACTGGCACAAGAACAGACCCATAGATTAATGGAACAGAATAGAGAGCCCAGATATAGACCTACACATATATGGTCAATTACTATACAATAAAGGAGCCACGGATAGACAATGAGGAAATGACAGCCTCTTCAACTGGTGTTGGCAAAACTGGACAGCTACATGCAAGAGGATGAAACTGGATAATTGTCTAATCCCATACACAAAAGTAAACCTGAAATGGATCAAAGACCTAAATGTAAGTCATGAAACCATAAAACTATTAGAAGACAACATAGGCAAAAATATCTTGAATGTAAACATTATCAACTTTTTCCTGAGAATATCTCCTCAGGCAAGGGAGACAAAAGCAAAAATGAACAAATGGGACCATATCAAGCTAAAAACTTCTGTACAGCAAAGGACACCATCAGTTAAACAAAAAGGCACCCTACAGTATGGGAGGATGTATTTGTAAATTACACATCCAAGAAGGGGTTAACACCCAAAATATATAAAGAACGCACAAGCTTCAACACCCAAAAAGTAAATAAACCCTATTAAAAAATGGGCAGAGGATATGAACAGACAATTCTCCAAAGAAGAAATTTAGGTGGCCAACAGGCACATGAAAAGATGCTCCACATCACTAATCATCAGGGTAATGCAAATTAAAACCGCAATGAAATGTCACCTCACACCAGTTAGGATAGCCAACATCAAAAAGACTAGAAACAACAAATTCTGGTGATGATGTGGAGAAAGGGGAACCTTTCTACACTGCTGGTGGGAATGTAAATTAGTTCAACCATTGTGGAAAGCAATATGGCGGTTCCTCAAAAAATTAAAAATACAAATACCATTCGACCTAGGAATTACACTCCTAGGAATTTACCCAAAGAAAACAAGTTCTCAGATTCAAAAAGACATATGTGGAGATTCTCAGATGGTGGCATAATTAGGATGGCAGAAATCTCCTCCCAAAACCATATATATTTTAAAAATACAGCAAATACAACTATTCCTCAAAGAGTGACCAGAAGATACAGTATACCAGCCAGGCTACATCTACATCTGCAAGAACTCAACATCTCATGAAAAGGGTAAGATACAAAGCTGTGACCTGGCAGGATCTGAGCACTCTAGCTCAGTAGCAGGATCTAGCTCACTAGCAGGAGGAAAAGAGTCAGAGTGGGGAGGGAGTAGAAGCACAGGACTGCTAAATAACCAGCCCTAGTAATCTGCACCGGGAGTACAGACACACATTGGATGGTGTACGAGATATTAGAGGAAAGGAAAAGCAAAATCTGAGACTAAGACAGTGAACAGGTTCCCACAGCCAGCTTCCCTGGGACAAAAGAAAAGTGGGTGCTTTAAAAGTCTTAGAGGGACAAGGGTTTAACAGGTGAACAAAATCGCCCTGGTACACTCAACTCAGCAGGCTGGGAACTCTAAGGAACTGCAGGCACTCTAACCCCCTGGGTGGCAATGCAGCCCCAAAGCCCCTCATGGTGATAAGCAGCCTGCCATTCATTCCCCCCCACCAGCAATGCAAGCAAACCAGATGACCCACCATGCCAGCCAGGGAGCTGGCCCACCCACAGCAACCACACAGAGGCTTTTCCCAGCATTTTGCTAACTGGGCCAGACCCAGAGACTGCCCCCTGCCTGCACATGGCAAGCACAGACAGCGGATACTGGCACAGAGTCTGTAAGGCACAAAGGAGTTTTATTCTCATGCTGAACACGCACTGCTCACCTTCAACCCCCACCAGTGCCCTAGGCCATCCCAAGGGCTGCCCCACCCACAGCAGCTCAGGGGATCAACCCAGAGGCTGCTCCCTGTGTGTGGTTGATAGGCACAGGCAGCAAAGATGGGCAAGCCAACAGCAAGCAGGAAGGCACTTTGTTCTCCCAGCTGACATACATGCCACTCAATGGTGATCACTTCCATCACCATGAAAAGGCAGAAGAACCTTGGTCAGACCAAAACCCCTCAAACACCAGAGAGAGGGCCTGGTGAGACTAAAATAACCAATCTTCCTGAAAAATAATTCAAAATAAAAGTCATAAGCATGCTGATGGAGCTACAGAAAAATATGCAAGAGCTAAGGGATGAATTCTGGAGGGAGATAATAGAAATGAAACAAACAATGGAAGAATTTAAGAACAGAATGGATGAGGTGCAAGAGACTGTTCATGGAATAGAAATCAGAGAAGAGGAATACAGAGAAGCTGAGGCAGAGAGAGATAAAAGGATCTCTAGGATTGAAAGAATATTGAGAGAACTGTGTGACTGGTCCAAATGGAACAATACTCGCATTATAGGGGTACCAGGAGAAGAAGAGAGAGAAAAAGGGATAGAAAGTGTCTTTGAAGAAATACTTGCTGAAAACTTCCCCAATCTGGGGAAGGAAATAGTCTTTCAGACCATGGAAGCCCACAGATATCCCAACACAAGGGCCCCAAGGAGGAGAACACCAAGACATATAATAATTAAAATGGCAAAGATTAAAGACAAGGACAGAGTACTAAAGGCAGCCAGAGAGAGAGAAAAAGGATCACCTACAAAGGAAAACCCATCAGGATATCATCAGACTTCTCAGCAGAAACCTTAGAGGCCAGAAGAGAATGGCATGATATATCCAATGCAATGAAACAGAAGGGCCTCGAACAAAGAATACTGTATCTAGCAAGATTATTTAAATTTGAAGGAGAGATTAAACAATTCCCAGATAAGCAAAAGTTGAGGGAATTTACCACCTACAAACCATCACTACAGTGTATTTTAAAGGGACTGCTCTAGATGGAAGTGCTCCTAAGGTTAAACAGATGTCACCAGAGAAAATAAAACCTCAGCAAAGAAAGTAGACCAACCAAATATGAACTAAAAGCAAAATAAATTCAGCTATCTACAAAATCATTCAAGGGAAACACAAAAGAGTAAAAAATAAGACACCTAAAATATAAAGAGTAGAGGAGGAAGAATAAGAAGGGAGAGAAATAAAGAATCATCAGACTGTGTTTATAATAGCTTAATAAGTGAGTTAAAGTTAGATGGTTAGATAGTAAAGAAGTTACCCTTGAACCTTTGGTAACCACGAATCCAAAGCCTATAATGGCAAAAAGTACATATCTTTCAATAATCACCCTAAATATAAATGGACTGAATGCACCAATCAAAAGAAAAAGTAATAAAATGGATAAAAAAGCAAGACCCATCTATATTCTGCCTACAAGAGGCTCACCTCAAACCCAAAGACATACACAGACCAAAAGTGAAGGGGTGGAAAAAGATATTTCATGCAAACAATAGGGAGAAAAAAGCAGGTGTTGCAGTATTAGTATCAGACAAAATAGACTTCAAAACAAAGAAAGTAACAAGAGATAAAAAGGACATTACATAATGATAAAGGGATCAGTCCAACAAGAGGATATAATCATTATAAATATCGATGCACCCAACACAGGAGCACCTACATGTGTGAAACAAATACTAACAGCAATGCATTCATTTTAGGAGACTTCAACACACCACTCCAAAGGAAAGATCAACCAGACAGAAAGTAAGTGAAGACACAGAGACACTGAAAAAACACTAGAACAAATGGACCTAACAGACACCTACAGAACTCTATACCCAAGAGCAGCAGGATGCTAATTCTTCTCAAGTACACATGGAACATTTTCCAGAATAGACCACATAGTAGACCAGAAAAAGAGGCTCAGTAAATTCAAAAAGATTGAAATTCTACCAACCAACTTCTCAGATCACAGAAGTACAAAACTAGAAATAAATTGTACAAAGAGAACAAAAATGCTCACAAACACATGGAGGCTTAACAACATGCTTCTAAATAATTAATGGACCAACGAGCAAATTAAAACAGAGATCAAACTATATATGGAGACAAATGAAAACAACATAACAACACCCCGACTTCTGTGGGACACAGCGAAGGCAGTTCTAAGAGGAAAGTATATAGCAATCCAGGTCTTTTTAAAGAAGGAAGCACAATCCTAAATGAATAGTGAAAATTCACAATTATTGTAACTGGAAAAAGAAGACCAAATGAGGCCCAAAGTCAGCAGATGGAGGGACATAATAAAGATCAGAGGAGAAATAAATAAAATCAAGAAGAATAAAACAATAGAAAAAATTAATGAAACCAAGAGCTGGTTCTTTGAGAAAATAAAAAAAATAGATAAACCCCTAGTCAGACTTATTAAGAGAAAAAGAGAATCTACACACATAAACTGAATCAGAAATGAGAAAGGAAAAATCGAGATGGACATCATGGAAATACAAAGAATTATTAGAGAATACTATGAAAAATTATATGCTAATAAACTGGATAACCTAGAAGAAATGGACAACTTTCTAGAAAAATACAACCTTCCAAGACAGACCTGGAAAGAAACAGAAAATCTAAAAGGACCAATTACAAGCAAAGAAATTGAATTGGTAATCAAAAACTACCCAAGAACAAAATCCCTGCACTAGATGGATTCACTTCTGAATTTTATCAGACATTTAGAGAAGACATAATACCCATTCTCCTTAAAGTTTTCCAAAAAATAGAAGAGGAGGGAATACTTCCAAACTCATTCTATGAGGCCAGCATCACTCTAATACCAAAACCAGGCAAAGACACCACAAAAAAAGAAAATTACAGACCAATATCCCTGATGAACATATATGCAAACATACTCAACAAAATATTAGCAACCCGAATTCAAAAATATATCAAAAAGATCATCCATCATGATCAAGTGGGATTCATCTCAGGAATGCAAGGATGGTACAACATTAGAAAATCCATCAACATCACTCAACACATCAACAAAAAGAAAGACAAAAACCACATGATCATCTCCATAGATCCTGAAAAAGCATTCAACAAAATTCAACATCCATTCATGATAAAAACTCTCAACAAAATGCATATAGAGGGCCAGTACCTTAACATAATAAAGCGCATGTATGACAAACCCACAGCCAACATCATACTTAACAGCGAGAAGCTGAAAGCTTTTCCCCAAAGACTGGGGACAAGACAAGGATGCCCACTCTCCCCGCTTTTATTCAACATAGTTCTGTAGGTCCTAGCTATAGCAATCAGACAACACAATGAAATAAAAGGCATCCAGATTGGTAAGGAAAAAGTCAAACTGTCCCTGTTTGTAGATGACATGATATTGTACATAAAAACCTTAAAAAATCCACTCCAAAACTACAAGAACTCATATATGAATTCACTGAAGTTGCAGGATACAAAATTAATACACAGAAATCTGTGGCTTTCCTATATACTAACAATGAACTAACAGAAAGAGAAATCAGGAAAACAATTCCATTCACAGTTGCATCAAAAAGAAAAAAAAATACCTAGGAATAAACCTAACCAAGGAAATGAAAGACCTAAACCCTGAAAACTGTAAGACACTCCTAAAGGAAATTAAAGAGGACTCTTATAAATGGAAATTCATCCCATGCTCTTGGCTAGGAAAAATTAATATTGTCAAAATGGCCATCCTGCCTAAAGCCATCTACAGGTTCAATGCAATCCCTATCTAAATACTGACAGCATTCTTCAATGGACTGGAACAAGTAGTTCTAAAATTCATATGGAACCACAAAAGACCCCGAATAGCCAAAGCAATCCTGAGAAGGAAGAATAAAGCATTGGGAATCTTGCTTCACAACTTCAAGCTCTACTACAAAGACACAGTAATCAAGACAATTAGGTACTGGCACAAGAACAGACCCATAGACCTGTGAAACAGAATGGAGAGTCCAGGTATTAACCCAAGCATATATGGTCAATTAATATATGATAAAGGAGCCATGGACATGGACATACAGTGGGGAAATGACAGCCTTTTTCAGCAGCTGGTGTTGGCAAAACTGGACAGCTACATGTAAGAGAATGAAACTGGATTATTATCTAACCCCATACACAAAAGTAAACTCAAAATGGATCAAAGACCTGAATGCAAGTCATGGAACCATAAAACTCTTAGAAATAAACAAAAAAATGAACAAAATGTTCATATTTCTTCATGAACATATCTCCCTGGGCAAGGGAAACAAAAGCAAAAATGAACAAGTGGGACTATATGAAACTAAAAAGTTTCTGTACAGCAAAGGACACCATCAGTAGAACAAAAAGACAGCCTACAGCATGGGATAATATATTCATAAATGACATATCTGATAAGGTGTCGACATCCAAAATATACAAAGAGCGCATGCACCTCAACAAAAAAGCAAATAATCCAATTAAAAAATGGGCAGAAGATCTGAACAGACACTTCCCCAAAGAAGAAATTCAGATGGCCAATAGGTACATGAAAAGATGCTCCACATCACTAATCATCAGAGAAATGGAAATTAAAACCACAATGAGATATTACCTCATACCAGTTAGGATGGCCAACATCCAAAAGACAAACAACAACAAATGTTGTCGAGAATGTGGAGGAAGGGGAACCTTCCTATACTGCTGGTGGGAATGTAAATAGTTTAACCATTGTGGAAAGCAGTATGGAGGTTCCTCAAAAAACTCAAAATACAAATACCATTTGACCCAGGAATTCCACTCCTAGGAATTTACCCTAAGAATGCAGGAGTCCAGTTTGAAAAAGACATATGCACCCCTATGTTTATTGCAGCCCTTTTTACAATAGCCAAGAAATGGAAGCAACCTAAGTGTCCATCAGTAGATGAATAAAGAAGATGTGGTACATGTACACAATGGAACACTATTCAGCCACAAAAAAACATATCCTACCATTTGCAACAACATGGATGGAGCTGGAGGTATTATGATCAGTGAAATAAGCCAGGCAGAGAAGGACAATTACCAAATGATTTCCCTCATTGTGGAGTATAGCAATGAAGCAACTGAAGGAACAAAACAGCAGCAGATTCACTGACTCCAAGAAGGGACTAGTAGTTACCAAAGTGGAGGCATAGGGGAGGGTGGGTGGAGAGGGTGGGGGAAGGGATTGAGGGGTATTATGATTGGCACACATGGTGTGGGAGGTGTCACAGGGAAGACAGTGTAGCACAGAGAAGAGAAGTAGTGTCTCTGTGGCATCTTACTACACTGGTGGACAGTGACTTCAAGGGAGTATGGGGGGGAATTGATGATATGAGTGAATGTAGTAACCACAGTGTTTTTCATGTGAAACCTTCGAAAGAATGTATATCAATAATACCTTTAAAAAAATCACTACGTGAAACAAATAAATAAATGGGGCGGTGTGGAAAATAAATAAATAAATAAATGAATAAAAAACAGTGGCCAAATTCTTTACTAAGAGTGGCATACAAGGTCCCTACTACCATCCTGTGTGCTCTTGCTTTCCTATTCGATCTACTGTCATTCACCCCCAATTTAGCCCCTGCTTTATCAATAAGGAATTACTCCCCACTCTTTATCACTTAAATGCACCTGCTCTCTCATACCAATGCATGAACTGTTTCTCCAGCTGGGATGCCTTCCATGCTTCCTCACCTTGATAAGTAACTATACATTCTTCCAAACCTAGCTCAGATGTCACCTTCTTTGTGAATGCCACAGTGACTCTCTCTCCTTTGTGCTCCCATATTTTGCATACATTCCTACAACTGCACTTATCTCATGAGATCAGGAAGCAAATTAACAGAGTGAAAAGGGCCAGGGTTTTGGAGCCAAGCAGGCATAGGATCAAATCCTGGCTGCCACGTTTTATTCAATTGAATAGCTTTTGTTTTATATAAATTACATGGAAAGCACTGAGGCATGTTTCAGGAATACAAAGATGACAAAGCTGTGCTCACCCTGAAAGAAATTCAATCCTAATATAATCTAGTTGACTATTCAGACAGTAAATTAAAATTTAAAAAGACGAGTGTACTGCTAGAGATATGGGCAGGGAGCTCTAGGCAAGGCATTGACCCTTCTTAGGTCAAGGAAGCCTTTTTGAAGGACAAACAGGAATTAGATGAAGGCAGATAAAAATTTCAGGCAAAGGAAATAAACACACAAAGGAGAGTGAGAGAATGACAAGGAAACACTCTAAGCCTCAGTCTCCTACACACGGTGAGATGTACACTGACCTGTTAGGGTTGTTGGTAGGACTAAATGACACATTATATGTAAATCATCTAGTGAAGTGTCTGACATTGCTAAGCGCTCCAAATATTGAGGCTATTCATATTATTATGTTGTGGTTATTTGTTTTCTATCTCTCTTACTTGACTGTGGGAGGACCGTGAGGACCAGGAACAGTCTTATTCATCTTTGTATCATTAACTTCTGATGCTGTGCCTGGCATGTAGTGAGCACTCAATATGTATTTGCTGAATAAGAATATGAATGCATGAAGGACTGAGTATGTGTTTCAGGATCTCGTTTAAGAAAGGTACCAAAAAAGTTGTAGCAGCCCTAAGAAAACTCTTCAAACATTTCAAAACTTTCCATTTTTCAATTAATTGGAAAAGTGGGTGTGTTGCCAGTGGGTGTCAGCCCCAGGCAAGTTGGATTCAGTGTGACCAAAGAAATGACAATAAAACGTTCTTGGGGTGAAAGGGTTATGCCCAACTTTATTTCCACGGTGGCAGGTCAATCACTAGAATCCTGTCCACTCAGGATAAGTCTGCATGCAGCAAGCCGCTCTCTGCCTCTGGGTCTCTCTACACCTGCAGCCGTCTCAGTGCCTGTCCTCGGTGCTGCCACCGCTCCAGCCTCCACTGTCCCACAGCCTTGCAGTTGTGCCACTGTGGTGTCCAGAGCACTGGCGGAGCTCTTTATGTAGAGTCAATAACAATGTATTGCCCACATGTGTGTAGTGAGCTCGCCAACCAGGCCAAGTGAGAATCCTGGCCGCAGGAACTTTCATTTTATCCACAGTGTGGCTTCCTTCTGTGATTTATGTCTCCTGATTTATCAGAAATTAGCAAACCTACCTTAGAAAACTTAGAAAGCAGTAGATCTAGGATGATTCGATTTTTATGTGAAAAAGGGTAGTAGTAGGTACAGGTCATACCCAAATATAAATCTAAATCCCTTGATATTTTTCAGTGATTAGCAATACTTTGTTACACAGGATTTAAGACATATATTCAACTGAGGTCAATGACAGAGCACAAGGAGACAAATGTTTCTGACACTCTTTTCTCCTTGGCAAGTCCTAAGGGAGAATCCTGGGAACATGGTGGAAAGCACTGTTTTAAAAAGTTTTCAAATACCATGTGTACAAATGGAACCTACTAGGTCTTCATTACAACCATTTTTAGCACCAAAAAATGATAATAAGGTAAATAGATATCAGTCTTCAAGGTCAGATTTACTTGAAACAATCCCAAGCTATTAACTGTGAGAGTAATTAAATTATAAATTCAACACATTTTAAAAAGCCTAAAAAATCTTTGTCCAGTCAAGCATTCCTAGAGGAGACATGCTACTTCTAGATTAATCTTAAAAGTATTCCAGCTGTCTGTGCAATCAATATGCTCCAAATTACCAAACCCAGATTCTGATTTCCACTCTTCAATCTATTTTCTTCAGTCTGTATGCAGATTATACCAAGCAGGTTGTCTGTAGCTTGCACTTGACAGTACTTACCGGCTGTTAAATTTACACATCGCTCTAATTTAAATGCTTAATTGCTCTCAGTGCACTCAAATTACAGCTCATAAACCCCTCCCAAATGGATCCCAAACTTCTTTGCCTATGATAGATTCAAAGTTAAATGAACCATAGTGTCCCTTGGTACAGAAATGAGATATCTGGTATCTGAGTGTTTAGTTAGTTTTGGAGAGAAGTAAAAGGTTAGGTTCAACAACTGCCAGGTCTTCTATTAGTGCTTTAACATCCTCGCTCTTTTAAACTGAAACACAAGGACAAAACCCGCTCTTATATTTGTATAGTGTCCAGGGTGACCAGGGAGGATCAGGGAAATAATAAACCCTTTGTGGAAAATGGCTATGTCATTATAAACTGCTCCAATGTCAAAGGCATCTAAGATAAAGAATACAGATGCTATAAGTGTCATAGTCTAGTGAGAGAGTCTGTGTGTCCCCTTGCTTGGGAAATTGTAGATTTTGTAAAAACTCGTCTCATTCAGCTCTACTGTTGTATGGATGAGGGTAACAACCCCCAGAAAGTTCAAATGGTGACCCAGCTAGTGAGTGATGAAGGACAGGAACAGCATCTCAGTGCCTTACCTCCTTAGGCAGCCTCTTGACCACTTGACCTCCCAGCCTCTCTTGTGCCCCAGTTTGTGGCCATCAATGAGGCAAGGAGAAAGGACAGAATATAAGTATGCCTTTTTAAAACCTTTTACAAGATACAGAAATTGAATTTTTCAACCAAAGATACCCAGGTACTTGCCTTTTTAAACCAAGCCACATACAAAAATAGAGGTTTATTCTAGCTAAATTATGGAGTGCTTCTTGACTTAGTTTAAAGGGATTTAGTATTGGATTCCCTCAAATATTAGTGTGGATAAAGTGAAGGTTCCTGTGGCCAGGATTCTCACCTGGCCATGGTTGGCTAGCTCACTACACACATGTGGGCAATACGTTGTTATTGACTCCATATAAAGAACTCTGCCCAGTGCTCTGGGCAACACAGTGGCACAACTGCAAGGCTGTGGGAGAGCGAAGGCTGGAGCGGTGGCAGCACCGAGGACAGAGACTGAGAGGCTGCAGCGGCGGAGAGGCCCAGAGGCAGAGAGCAGCTTGCTGAATGCAGACTTGCCCTGAGTGGTTGGGATTCTAGTGACTGACCTGCCACCATGGAAATAAAGTTGGGTATAAACCCTTTCACCCCAAGAACGTTCTACTGTCATTTCTTTGGTCTCACTGAATCCATAGTGAACTTGTCTGTAGCTGAAACCCATTGGCAAGACAATTAGCTCCCCTACTGAACTTTAAAGCTGGCCTTTGCCAGCCTCAAGAATGTAACTATTGTGTAAAATAAGATATTTATATGCATTAAAAACAATTAGCAAGTGTTTATAAAGTACATCGCACTGTGCCAGGTGTTATACAATTTTAAAAAATAATTAGTACAATACAAACCATGCTCTCTACTGACAAGAAACTTGTGTCTTACTTGTGGGTGCAAGACAAACAGATGAAACAACCTGAAAACAAAACAGTATATAGTGAAGTGCTGAGTTGTATAGTATGGAACATTTGTAGGGTATGAATAATAAAAAAAAAGACAAGTGAAAAACATTGTGAGACTTAAACATCTCTGCACCAACTTTATTTCTATATTTTCTATTTATTCATGAGCTAGCAAATGGAAACCGGTTAAAAGCAATACAAATGAGAAATTACATCATTTTTATTCATTTGGCAGGTTTGTAAGAGTTTTGATGCCCCCTAATGGCCAGTCATAATAGTACTGAACATCTGCACTTGGGTCCTGCAACAACTTTTGATGCCAAGAACAATGGGGAAGACTTTAATACAAAACTGCTTTTCAAAGTTTTCCTTGAATAATAGAGACTGCATAGTCTCTGGAGCTAGTCTGTCTCAATCCCAACACAAGTTTACCTCTTACAAGCTATTTGAGCCTGGGAAGTGTCACTTAATCATTCCATGTCTCAGTTCCCTGTCTGTAAAATGGGAACAAAAACAGTACCCTCTTCATGACGTTGTTATGAGGATTAACTGAGTTAATATTTGTAGAACAGTTAGAATAGTAAGCATAATATATAAATGTTTGTTAATAAATTAGAAAAAATCACAATTAAAGTCCTTACATTTAGATTATATTGACAATAATTTATATATATATTTTAACTTTTCACTTTATTTATTCTTAGATTAACTCTCACAATGACCCAAATTCTACTTAGACCTTGTTTCTTACAAATATGAAGACCTCCTCTAGCTACTAATCTGCCAAATTGACCAGCTTAAGTATTTTACTTAATAACCTGAGGCCCATCTATAATGAGGAGTCTGTACTTCTCACAATCTTAAAATGCTACAGGAAATCTCATTGGTTCATAAATATTAATGGCACCATCCTGAAGCCTTTAGACATTCAATTAGAAAGAATTGAAGTTGTTGTCAGGATGTACTGTATCTGGTCATCACCTCTTTTTTTAATCACATACTGATATTTATTGGTATATATTTAACCTAACATATAAATTCAAGGTATACAATATGTTGGCACACACTGATTATTTTTAATTAAAGTATCATTGGTATACAATCTTATGTTGGTTTCAAATATACAACACAGTGGTTCAATGGTTACCCATATTATTAAATCCTCACCACCTCTAGTGAGGTTACTATCTATCAACATAGGAAGATGTTACAGAATCATTGACTGTATTCTCCATAGTACTGTCCCCATGACAACTTATATTGTGATTGTGAATTATTGTGCTCCTTTATCCCCTTCACCCTCCTCTGCCACCTACCACAACCCCTTTTGTCTTTCACTGCCCTAAAGATCCCCTGTGCTTCCCATTTTCATCTTTCTCCTCCCCAAATTCCTCGGGAATCTCTAGTTTTATGCCTCCATAGTTTCGCCTTTTCCAGAACACCTTATAGTTGAAATCATATAGTAAGTAGCCTTTTCTTACTGGCTTCTTTCACTTAGTAAGAACCTTTTAGGTTCTTCCATATATTTTCATGGTTTGTTAGGGAATTTCTCTTCAATGGCAAATAATATTCCATTGTCTGGATGTTACACAGTTTATGTATCCATTCATCTACTGGAGGACATCTTAGTTACATCCAAGTTTTGTCAACAATGACAAAAAGGCTATTATAAATATCCATGCACGTATTTTTGTGTAGAGACACGTTTTTTAAAAATCCTTTGGTTAAATACCAAGGACCACAATCACTGGTTCATATAAGAGTCTGTTTAGTTTTGTAAGAAACTGCCAGACTGTCTTCCAAAGTGGCTGTACCATTTTGCATTTTCACCACCAATTTATGAGAATGCCTGTTGTTCCACCTCCTTGTCACTATTTGGTGTTGTCAGTGTTTTGAATTTTGGCCATTCTAATAGGTGTGTAGTAGTATATCTCATTGTTCTAATTCATGTATTCCTGATCACATATGATGTAGAACATCTTTTCATATGTTTATTTGCCATCTGTGTATCTTCTTTGGTCAGGTGTTAAAACACTTTTAGATTTACAGAAAAAATGAGAAGGTAGTACAGAGAATTTCCATGTGCCTTGCACCCAATTCCTCCTATTGTTACCATCTTAGATTAATATGGTACATTTGTTACAATCTGTAACCCAATATTGATACATCACTACTAATTAAAGTTCATAGTTTATTCAGATTTCCTTAGTAAAAATTAGAGAAATGTTCAGCAGAACTCGTCTTCCCTTCAGGCCTCTCACACGAAGTCATGTCTTCTGTCACTGAGCTTTGACGGTTTCTTCCTTATTTGTCTTTCAGTTGCTGGTCTCTTGCTACTCTAGCATGTCATTTAGGACACCACATTACATTCAGTTTTCATGTCTCCTTGTGCTCCTGACACTGACAGATTTTTGGCTTTCCCTGTTTTTGATGACCTTGGCGATTTTGAGGAGTACAGGGTCAAGTATCCTGTAGAATGTCCCTCAGTTGGAATTTGATGTTTTTTTTCTCATGATTAGATTCATATTATGGGATTTGGGGAGTAAGATCACAAAGGCAAAATGCCATTTCCATTACATCATATCAAGGGTATATACTATCATGATTTATGACTGCTGTTGATCTTGATCACCTGGTTGATGTACTTTCTGTCAGGTTTTTCTACTCCAAGTTTATTCTATTTCCTCCCTTCCCATTATCTTTGGAGGGAAGTACACTGTCTGTAGTCCACACTTAGGGAGAAGGGGTTTATGCTCCCTCTCCTTGAGGGGAGAGTATCTATATAGATTATTTGAAATTCTTCTGCATGGACAATTTATCTCTTCTATGGAGAAGATATAAATCATTTATTTGTATCAGTATTGACTCACAGGTATTTATTTTATACTTTGGGTTATTATCTAATATTTTATTCTTTATTTTTGCCCAAATTATTCTACCTTTAGCCATTAGGAATTCTTTCAGTTGGCTCCACTGCCCTTTTGTCATACCCGCATCAATATGATTTTTAAAAAAATCACATCCTCACTTTCTGGCACTATGATATGCTCCAGGCTCCTTGTATATTTCCTCACTTGTCAGAGAATCAGCCATTTCTCCAAAAACTTCGTTCCTTTTATTAAAGAATGATATTAGAAACAAAGACCTGGGTACTAGGTGTGTTCATGCTATGGGTGTCATTTCTTTTAGGACCTCTCAGTTAACAGATGAAAGAAATATATGTAAGTATACTACTGGTATATATACACATGTCTAAAATATTTCTATAGGTATCTACATGTATCTAGATTATATAATATAAAGGTAGCTACATTCAGCTAAACGTGAGTTTTTACTGATGTTCCCAACTCTAAGCCATCACTACGTGGATCATTCCAGCCTCCTCCCCTTGCTTATTTGTAAATCCTCACTCCAAAAATGAGGTTCTCAGCTCCCACCATCCACCATTCATTTACACAATTGTTTAGTTCTAGTATACATGATTAGCAGTATAAGAAATGTTAACCCATACCCCCAAGTGAAACAACTTGATCAACTAAAGTAGAGTACTTCCATATAATTATTTTTGCCTTCAGTCTTACCGACTTCACTCATTTCCAATTTTACATAAAGTCCTTTTCCTGCTTCCTCTTTGAGTGAGATCGTTTCATACATTTTGAATACAGTTACATCCTCTTATTAAGGTCTGCTTTCCTCCTTCAAATTCTCTAATCTCCTAAATCGCTTTATTTTAATTTTCATTCATTAAGCTTCACTCTTTGTATTGCACAGTTCTCTAAGTTTTGATAAATACATGATGTTATGTGTCTACCATTGAAGTATCATACAGAGCAGTTTCACCTCTCTGAATGTCACCAGTGTGCTTCTTCTCCCCATTCCTCCACCCCAAAGCCTAACAATCACTGTTTTTACTGTCTGTAGTTTTGCCTTCTCCAGAAAATCATGTAATTAGAGACATACAGCATGTAACCATTTCAGACTGGCTTGTTTCACCTAGCAATATGCATTTAAGAGTCCTCCATGTTTTTTCATGGCTTGGTAGCTCATTTCCTTTTATCTATGAATAATATCCCATTGGATAGATGTACAACTTTTACAGTCAGGCAATGTTTTAAGAATTGAAAATGCAGAGACAAAGAAGTCATCCTTACCCTGGAACACTTCACTGTCATCAAAGTTGGTGGCATATAAATAAATTAGAGCATGATAAGAGCTATAGTACATGTATATACAGAGTGCTGTGGGCACCCTTTAGAGAAAGTGGAATCACCCTTTATATTCAAGGGAATGTGATGATGTGCAGATACAGACAAAAGCTGGTATTTTTCTTAGGCCTTGGAGGAAAGGTAGACAGTTGAAGGTGAGAAGATGAGAAGAAAGATGATTGGTGAAAATGAACATGCAAACAGGAATTACAGAAGGTGAGAGAGACTGCATCAAGTTCTGGATGACAAGTGCATTTTTCTAATTGTGTACATGACCCCAGAGTTGGATTTGCAGGTCAGAAGGACCGGTCTTTGTGGTGGCCCTTGACTTGGATGATAATGATGACAGTGGCTCACTTACCCATCACCTATGTGCCAGGCACAGTGCTGGGCACTTTACATATATTTTTCCCTCACAGAACTGGGCTTGCATATGGGTGCCACACAAACATACAAAAATATGGGAGGACTCCATCATTCTTCCTGTTGGAAGCTGATACAACTGATGGTGATTGCTATTCAAATGTGAGGAGGTGACTGAAGAGATGCTGTCTTGCCGTTGTAAAGAAAGACTGCCCTCTGACAGCTAGTTGCAGCTGCCACGTTTGGCCTCTCTGTGCCCCAGTTTCAATTCTCCAGGCTTGGAAGCTTTAAAAAGGCCATTACCTTACCAAATGCTGCGTTCCATGTGAGTGGCCATCTCCTCTGTACTATCCAGGGATTAGGCCTAGAGACTGTCTCATTTTCTTCTTTATCTCTAAGATTTTATATTCACTTAAGCAATTCCAGAAATGAGTGGCTCATAGGAAAGTGATCATAATTGGGTAGTTGCAAAATGAGGTTAACTTTGCAGAATCTTGACTCTGCTTCATGTAAGTTTCTTTAAGAAAGTCAAAGCAAATCTCTTAGTTTGTATTTAGCAGCCATCTTCCTACTCACAGTTCAGAACTGAACTTTTCTCCCTCCTGTTGACTCTATAATACGTGGTAAGGCCTTGAGATGGGACCAACACTCCGTGGAGGCCATCAGAACAGTACTTTTCTGGCATAGAGCTCTCTAGGGGAAAGAGATATAAAAATATGAACATTACTGCCTCAGTTCCAACTCTGTTCTATCATCATGACTTTTGGCACCAGAAGGTGACTTGTCAATTTGTACCAAAAAACAAATTAGCAGTTTGGGATAATCTTTGACAAAGACTTGGCAGCTCTATTGACACTGCAGATCTTTTTCATGTTTCAGCCAATGTAACCTGCCAGGGAATGTGCACTGAGTGACACATTACATGGCTAAAAATAGAGGAGGGTTAATTTGACACCCACTACTAGAGGACAAAAATGGAACCTACCAACTGACTCATTATTAGTATTTCCAATATTTCAAATACTGGTAATTGACTTTCCTGTGTCCATTTCCTAAGAGGCAAACTTTTCCAAAGTTGTAGAGTGAAATTCCAGGATCTAAGGAATTATAGAAAGTCACAACTGAACAAATATAAACAAATATAAACGTGTTCTTATCCACATTTGGTTAGTTCTTAGTCTTTGTAAATATATAAGGTAATCATACCTTTCCCATTAAGCAAGAAGTTATTTTAGTTAGGGTATATTACAGCTACTTTTGCATACAAACAACCCTGCTGCTAGATTGAAGCATCCCAAGGGTAGTTATGTGTTTCAAGTGTTCTTATACCCTGCATACAGCAGAGGCTTTCAGTTGTCCTCCAAAAGTCATGGTGCTACAAGCCCGTTTTTTTAAATTGAGGTATCATTGATATACAATATTATGAAGGTTTCACATGAGCAACATTGTGATTACACATTCACCCATATTATCAAGTCCCCCCACCCGACCCCATTGCAGTCACTGTCTATCAGTGTAGTAAGATGCTATAGAGTCACTACTTGTCTTCTCTGTGCTATACTGCCTTCCCCGTGCCCCCGCTACATTATGTGTGCTAATAATAATGCCCCTGAATTCCCTTCTTCCTCCCTCCCCACCCTCCCTCCCCACTCCTTCCCTTTGGTAACAGCTAGTCCCTTCTTGGAGTCTGTGAGTCTGCTGCTGTTTTGTTCCTTCTGTTTTGCTTTGTTGTTAGACTCCACAAATGAGTGAAATCATTTGGTACTTGTCTTTCTCTGCCTGGCTTATTTCACTGAGCAAAATACCCTCTAGCTCCATCCATGTTGTTGCAAATGGTAGAATTTGTTTTCTTCTTATGGATAAATAATATTCCATTGTGTATATGTACCACATCTTTATCCATTCATCTACTGATGGACACTTAGGTTGCTTCCATGTCTTGGCTACTGTAAATAATGCTGCAATAAACATAGAGGTGCATATGTTTTTTTGAATCAGAGATAGTGTTTTCATTGGGTAAACTCCTAAGAGCAGAATTCCTGGGTCAAATGGTATTTCTATTTTTAGCTTTTTGAGGAACCTCCATATTGCTTTCCACAATGGTTGAACTAATTTACATTCTCACCAGCAGCACAGGAGGGTTGCCCTTTCCCCACATGTTCGCCAACATTTGTTGTTGTTTGTCTTTTGGATGTTGGCCATCCTAACTGGCCTGAGGTAATATCTCATGTGGTTTTAATTTGCATTTCTCTGATGATTAGCGATGTGGAGCATCTTTTCATGTGCCTGTTGGCTATCTGAATTTCTTCTTTGGAGAAGTGTCTGTTCATATCCTCCACCCATTTTTTGATCAGGTTATTTGCTTTTTGGGTGTTGAGGCATGTGAGCTCTTTATATATTTTGGATGTTAACCCCATATTGGATATGTTGTTTATGAATATATTCTCCAATACTGGGAGGCAAGGGTGCCTTTTTGTTCTGCTGATGGTGTGCTTTGCTGTACAGAAGCTTTTTAGTTTGATGCAGTCCCATTTGTTCATTTTTGCTTTTGTTTCCCTTGCCCAGGGAGTTAGACAGTAATCCAGTTTCATTCTCTTACATGTAGCTATCCAGTTTTGCCAAAACCAGGTGTTGAAGAGGCTGTCATTTCCTCATTGTAAATTCATGGCTCCTTTAACATATATAAATTGGCCATATATGTATGGGTTTATATCTGGGCTCTCTTTTCTGTTCCATTGATCTATGGGTCTGTTTTGTGCCAGGACCAAATTGTCTTGATTACTATGGCTTTGTAGTAGAGCTTGAAGTTGGGGAGAGTAATCCCCCCAGCTCTATTCTTCCTTCTCAGAATTGCTTTGGCTATTCAGGGTCTTTTGTGGTTCCATATGAATTTTAGAACTATTTATTCTAGTTCATTGAAGAATGCTGTTGGCATTTTGATAGAGATGGCATTGAATCTGTAGATTGCTTTAGGCAGGGTGGCAATTTTGACAATATTAATTCTTCTTATCCATGAGCATGGGATAGATTTCCACTTATTGGTGTCTTCTTTAATTTCTCTCATGAGTGTTTTGTAGTTTTCAGGGTATAGATCTTTCACCTCCTAGGTTAGGTTCATTCTAAGGTATTTTATTCTTTTAGATTTAATTATAAATGGAATTGTTTTCCTGATTTCCCTTTCTGCTAGTTCATTGTTAGTGTATAGGAATGCAACAGATTTCTGTGTATTAATTTTGTATGCTGCAACTTTGCTGAACTCAGTTATTAGTTCTAGTAGTTTTGGGGTGGATTGTTTAGGGATTTTTATGTACAATATCATGTCATCTGCCGACAGTGACACTTTGACTTCTTCCTTACCAATCTGGATGCCTTTTATTTCTTTGTGTGCCTTTTTATTCATTTTATTTCTGATTGCTGTGGCTAGGACTTCCAGTACTCTGTTGAATGAAAGTGGAGAGAGTGAGCATCCTTGTCTTGTTCCCGATCTTAAAGGAAAGGCTTTCAACTTTTCGCTGTTAAATATGATGTTGGCTGTGGGTTTGCCATATATAGCCTTTATTTTGTTGATGTATTTGTCCTCTATACCCATTTTGTTGAGAGTTTTTATCATGAATGGATGTTGAATTTTGTCAATTGCCTCTTCAGCATCTATTGAGATGATCATGTGATTTTTGTCCTTCTTTTTGTTGATGTGGTGTATGATGTTGATGGATTTTTGAATGTTGTACCATCCTGCACCCCTGGAATAAATCCCACTTGATCATGATGGATGATCTTTTGATGTGTTTTTTAATTCTATTTGCTATTTTGTTGAGGATTTTTGCATTTATGTTCATCAGAGATATTGGTCTGTAATTTTCTTTTTTTGTGGTGTCTTTGCCTGGTTTTTGTATTAGAGTGATGCTGGCCTCATAGAATGAGTTTGAAAGTATTCCCTCCTCTTCTACTTTTTGGAAAACTTTAAGGAGGACGGGTATTAGGTCTTCCCTGATGTTTGATAAAATTCAGCTTTGAAGCCATCTGGTCCAGGAGTTTTGTTCTTAGGTAGTTTTTTGATTACCAATTCAATTTCATTGATGGTAATTGGTCTGTTCAGATTATCTGTTTCTTCTTGATCAGCCTTGGAAGGTTGTGTTTTTCTAGAAAGTTATCCATTTTGTCTAGGTTATCCAATTTGTTGACATATAATTTTTCATAGTATTCTCAAATAATTCTTTGTATTTCTGTGGTGTCTGCAGTGATTTTTCTTTTCTCATTTCTGATTCTGTTTATGTGTATAGATTCTCTTTTTCTCTTAATAAGTCTGGCTGGGAGTTTATCTATTTTGTTTATTTTCTCAAAGAACCAGCTCCTGGTTTCATTGATTCTTTTTATTGTTTTATTCTTCTCAATTGTATTATTTCTGCTGGGCTCTTTATTATGTCCTTCTTACTGACTTTGGGCCTCATTACAATCCCCAGTTTTTAAGTGAGTCACATGGCTGCCTAGAATAAAGACCACATTTCCTCAGCCTGCCTTACAAATGGGTGTGGGCCAGTAATTAAGTTAAGACAAAGGATTTGTAAGCAGAAGTATAGAGCAGTCTCTAGGAAAACCCTCCTTAATTTGATTTTCTTTGCCATTCTTTCCTTCTTCTTTTTGGTTGACTGGTAGATCTGATAGCTACAGTGAGCAGCTAGCTCAGACCACGACGTGATCTTAGAAGAGAGGGTAGGCCCAGCAGAGCAACTGCATGGAGCAAAATCACTATGCCAGTTCTGGCCTGCCTCACTGTTGTATAAACCTCTATCTTGTTCAAACCACTGTTACTTGCAAATGAATATAATTCTAACCAATAAACTCTAAAATCTCTGGTATATCACCAAAGCAGAATATATAGTAACAAAAGTTTATTGAATAAATGTTGGGGTATATGTTATTTTTGTTGGCCCAGAAGTTCATGAGCTGAAAGAGGAAAACAGTGGAGTCATCCCAAGGTCAGAGGGAAATGAGATCAAGTAGCTCACGCAACCAGGAGACCAGCAATTGAAAGACAAATAAGGAAGAAACCATCAAAGCTAAGGCTCAGTGACAAAAAACATGACTCCGTGTGAGAGACCTGAAAGTTAGAGGAATTTGAGAACATTTATCTCTGGCCTAGAGGATAACTAGAAACTAGCTCAGGGTCTTTGTTAGAGGCTCTCCACTGGGGGGCAGTTTTGTTCCTCAGGGGACATTGGCAATATCTGGAGAAATTTTTGGTGATCACAACTGGCTGGGGGAGGGGTGGTGTTGTGAACATCTAGTGCATAGAGGCCATGGATGCTGCTAAAAATTCTCCCTTGCACAGAACTCCCAAACCCCACCACCCATAACAAAGAATTATCCAGGTCAAAATGTCAATAGTGCTGAGGTAAAGAGACCTGGGTCTAGCTGTACTGGTTTGATTCCAAACTCCAGCTACTCTTGGCATTCAGGCCAGAGGAAAAATGGGTCATTTAGCCAGCCTGGATAGCAGCTTGGAAACAGACAGTCCAG
This sequence comes from Manis javanica, assembly GCF_040802235.1. NCBI lineage: Eukaryota > Metazoa > Chordata > Mammalia > Pholidota > Manidae > Manis > Manis javanica. Next base: position 78,757,074 of record NC_133159.1, on the reverse strand, counting down.
ACTGTCATGATCAGCATCACTAAGCAGACGCTGGGGCTAAGCTGAATACCTGCAAATTGCTTCTGGAATATTAAATAGCTGGTTCCTCAAAGATCCTCCCACAAACACAAAGATAGTTGTGCCCCAACTAACGCAGAAACTGTGACATGCTCACAAGTGATTAAGGAGAATATGGATTAAAAACAGATATGTACTGGGGTCCTAAGATCTCAGAGAAGTCCCCTTCCATTACAAATGTGGAAAGAGCAGTGGAGTTGACAAGCAGCTTCTCCTTTGATGTGTGTCGTCTGTGTCCTAAATGTGGGAACCATCCCCACATTCCCAAGGTGAGGGCTTGTGCAGCAGATCTGTGACAGAGTAGTGGAGAGGGCAAATCTATTCTTGATTCTGCAGTTGACTTGCTGTTTGAACTGAAGTAACCCTCTGACTTCTCCAGGTGCCAGTTTTCCTTAGAGTGTGAAAGTGAAAATTATCATTAGCTGGAGGGGAGGCCTGAGGGAAAGAGAGAGGAAGAGCAATTTGATTGAGCTGGTCTGGCTGCTAGACAGTATGTGCATAAATCAGCTTACTTAAACCTCAGAATATCTGTGTTGGCTGTAGGATGACAGTACTATGGAAATAAAGTCCTGCTTACATTGCTGCATATAAGTTAGCATAGATACATTTGTTCTCATAATAATTAGCTTGTTTTTCCACATTTTTTAGCTCAACTGCATTAAATATTAATTGTATGTTTATTATACACAAAATACTATGCTTGGTATTATGCGGTTCCTGCCTGCAAAAGGCTTTCATTCCAGTGGGGAAGCAGACATTCAAACAAATAAATTACAATACTAGGTAGAAAGTCATAATGCCCTTAAAGAGACATAAAGTGCTATGGGTCCATAAGGAATGGAATAATCAGTTTTGCTGGAAGAAGTGGATTCAGTCATTCACTGCTTTGTTTAATATTTCTTGCACCTCTGCTATATGCCAGGCAGTTTGCTAAATGATGGAGATTCAAAAATCAATCACACCAAAGAGCTGTTAGATCGGTGGGTAAGAGATGTATATTGAGAAGTGGCATCTGAGCAATTGAAAGTTGTGCAGAATCCCCTTCAAAGGTCAATGTGGTGGTCAAGATGGTGGGAGTATATAAGGCAGAGGGAAAGCATGAGCTAAAGCCCAGAGCACGAAATCAGCTTGTATCTCAGCCTCCACATCATTCCTCAGCACTGCCTAAATCCCTGTTCTCACCCATAACCATACCTGTTAGACTTTTATTTAGGAAGGACTTCTCCCTTAGCCTGCTCTGCAATGTAATCCTCCATGAGGAGTTTTTGTTTTTTATAATGGATGTGCAATATCTCTCCCATTAGCTATTATCTATGTTGTTTCTGATTGGAAATTATTATTAAAGTGATACAATGAACATTTTCATACATGTTTCTTTGTGGATTTATGTAAATATTTCTTTGGACTAAAGTTTTTTAAATTGGAGTAATAACAAACTGATTTCAGTGATGAGTCTCCAATTGGTAAGAACCTCAGTTTCCTAGGAGATGAAGTATATATGAGAAAGCACTGAATTCCTAAGAGGAAAAGGACAGAAAGAGAAGATGGAAGCCTCTGAAGACAAATTTCACCTGCCTTATAATTTTGTCTAATGGGACTTCTGCCTATAACCTCAAAAGAGGTTTGTCAAATAGTTCTTTACTACTTCCAGTACTCTGCCTTCATGAGACTCATTTCTGTCTGGTGTGCTGAGCATTATACTAGTACTTAAGAGAGAAGTGGAAGTGGCACCAAATTTTTAAGACAAATTATGGGAGAAAATCTTAACATTGAGAAAAATATATCCATTAACTTTTTCCTGTGACTGAAAAAGATGGGTCCTATTTACTCATAGCTCTTGAAGGTAAGTACTTTGAGAATCCTCAGTCTGACGCAAGTGGCAGAACCCACGTGAGTCCAGACTGTGTTACTCTCATGGTTCTGATTTGCTGAAGGCTGGGGAGAGGGCTCCAGCACAGAGGAGGGCAAAGAAGCCACCCCTCCTCAAAAGTCTCCTCCACCCTGCTTACAGGAGGGTCAACAAGTTTTTTTTTAAATTTAGATCTAATTCATATACCACAAAACTCACCATTCAAAAATGTGCCATCAGTGGCTTTTTAGTATATTTACAATGTACAACAATTGCAACTATCCAGTTCCAGAACATTTTCATCAACGCAAAAAAAAAAAACTATTGGCAGTCCCTGCCCATCTCCACTCCCCACAGCCTCTATTCTACTTTAACTCACTATGGTTTTGCCTATTCTGGACCTTTCATATAACTGAAATCATACCATATGTGGTCTTCTGTGACTGGCTTCTTTCAGTCAGCATAATGTTTTCAAGGTTCATACATGTCATAGCAGGTATCAGTACTTCATTCCTTTTTATGGCCAAATAACATTCTGGTATACAGATATACCAAATTTTTAAATTCATTCATCAGTTGATGAACATTTATGTTGTTTCTGCATTTTAGCTTTTATGAATAATGCTGCTATGAACATTTGTGTACAGTCTTGGTGTAGACATAGTTTTCAATTATCTTGGTGATATACACAGAAATAGAATTGCTTGGTCATAAAAAGGTTCAGTCTCAAGGCCAAACTTCTATTTTTTTAAATAGGCATTATTTTTTTAGAGCACTCACAGGGTCACAGCAAAATTCAGAAGGTACATTGATTTCTCACATACCCTTTGCATTCCCATGCACATAGCCTCTCCCATTATCAACACAGGGAAGCTTTTATTTTTAACCAATTATTTATTTATTTATTTTCACATTGGGTATTTGGCATTTTCTTTCTCTTTTTGAGATCTCTTTTATCTTTTATTTTTATTTTTTTATGTTAAGGCACATAAAATAAAATGCACAAATCTGAGTGTATACCTTGTTGACTCATGTAACCAGATCAAGATATTAAACATTTTCATTAAGCTTTCAAATTGTCCATATCTCAGTATGAATTGCTCCAAGTAGCCAGACTATTTTCTCTTAGCACCTTGGAGAGCAATTTTATTTAGAAAGTAGGGGTTGGGAAGAGCATAATTTTAGAGCTTGGGGCAATGTGGAGCGATGGTGTTTATATTAGAACTATTCTTTTCATAACAGAAACTAGCCACAACTGGATTAGGCAAATGTGGGAATTTATTAGCAGCCTATCATAGTAGCAGAAGGGAAATAGCTGGAACTCAAGGATATCTGGAACCAGGAGATCCAACACCACTATCTTTCTCATTTCTTTGCTTCTCTCAGCATGAGGCTTCATTCTCTAGGCATAGCTTCCTCCACAGCAGAGAGCAAGAAGTTAGTTTTCACTCTGTTCTCACAGCTTTGCCACTAGCCAGCTTTGCCACTGAATTCTTCCCCTAAACTCCAAGCCAAAAAATCCTGACAATGAATGCTAATTAACTTGGTTTGTGATTTGACTTACCTTTGATCAGACTATGAAGTACTCTGGTTGGTTCAGTTGTGGTATGTTCCCACCCCGCAGAGGAAAGGGGTGCCATTCCCTGAGGAAGGGAGCCATATGAACTGACAACCAGCACACAAGCTAAGTGTTCACCAGAACAGTCTAGGTGGTTGGCAAGGCCTTGGGCGGAAGGTTCAAAGGGAGGTTTAATGTAGCAAAAACAAACTCCTACTACTGCAATTTTTTTCAAGGCCCTAGAAGTCCTAACAGCCTTACATAGCCCTCAAGTCACCTATATGCTCCTGATAATCTAACAAACACACCATCCTTAGCTGCATTCCTTAGAGACCTCTTACCTTCTGCTATTCAGGTAGTTGGGGGAGGAAATGTACCATTTCTGTCCATTAGACTTTCTTCCCTAAAGGATTAGAGTGGAACATGAACCACAGAAAATTATATTAATATCACACTGATTTGCTCTGATGTTGATATTTTCTAGCTCCTTCCCTTACTATATGCATGTGACTCACCTCTTCAGAGCAACCACCTTGACCTATGCAGACATTCTTGTGACTGATTCTGTTTACCTTGATCACATTTATCATTACCTGATGTCTATTCATCTCTTTGTTTGTTGTTTATCTCTCAATAGAAATTAGGTTCCATGAGGTCTAGGGCTTTGCTCGCTGCTGAACCCCTGCACCAAGAGCAGCACCTGTCATGTGATAGATACATCATATATATTTTGTGCTCCTTGGCAACCCCTCTGATGGAACAGTGGTCTTTATACTCATTCAGTATGAAATACTGGGAAATTATGATGTAATGCTGGGATAATAAAATGTTTAATTTCATCTCATCGGAAAGGAACAATTTTCCTACAGAAAAATGGCTGTATGCACATAATTTTGGTGTGGCTTTCAGCTGAGCCTAGACTGTAATTCAGACATTGATCTAGACATGTGGTTTCTACAAGCACCTTACCATGATCCCAGACTGACATTGGATAAGTGGCCTGAGGATCTATTTTATATGTATCAGATCTATGTATCTGTAAATAAATAAATAAATAAATATATATATAGTGATGCTCATCAAATTAAAAATGGTGGCTATGTCTGGGAACCAACAGGGATAATATTCAAAAGGGATTTAATATCAGTTTAATGTTTTAATATTTTTAAGTATTTTGAATATATATATGTCTTTTAAAAGTGTGGATATATAAAGAATCCACTCCAAAACTACTAGATCTAATATCTGAATTCAGCAAAGTTGTGGGATACAAAATTAATACACAGAAATCTGTTTCATTCTGGTACACTAATGATGAACTAGCAGAAAGAGAAATAAGGAAAACAATTCCATTCAATTACATTAGAAAGAATAAAATACCTAGGAATAAACCTAACCACAGAAGTGAAAGACTTATACTCTGAAAATAAGACACTCATGATAGAAATTAAAGAAAAAAACAATAAATGGAAATACACCTGGGCTCATGAATAGGAAGAATTAATATAGTCAAAATGGCCATCCTGCCTAAAGCAATCTACACATTTGATGCAATCCCTATCAAAATACCAACAGCATTCTTCAATGAACTATAACAAATAGTTCTAAAGTTCATATGGAACCACAAAAGACCCCAAATAGCCAAAGCAATCCTGAGAAAGAAGAATAAAGTGGGGAAATTGTGCTCCCTGACTTCAATCTCTACTACAAAGCCACAGTAATCAAGACAATTTGGTATTGGCATAAGAACAGACCCATAAACCAATGGAACAGACTAGAGAGTCCAGATATAAACCCAAGCATATACGGTCAATTAATATATGATAAAGGAGCCATGGACATACAATGGGGAAATGACAGCCTCTTCAACACCTGGTGTTGGCAAAACTGGACAGCTACATGTAAGAGAATGAAACTGGATTCTTATCTAACCCCATACACAAAAATAAAGTCAAAATGGATTAAAGTCCTGAATGTAAGTCATGAAACCATAAAAATCTAAGAAGACAACATAGGCAAAAATCTCTTGGACATAAACATGAGCAACTTCTTCATGAACATATCTCCCCGGGCAAGGGAAATAAAAGCCAAAATGAACAAGTGGGACTATATCAAGCTGAAAAGCTTCTGCACAGCAAAGGACACCATCAGTAAAACAAAAAGACATCCTAAAGTATGGGGGAATATATTCATAAATGACATATCTGATAAGGGGTTGACATCCAAATTATATAAAGAGCTCACGCACCTCAACAAACAAAAAGCAAATAAGCCAATTTAAAAACAGTTAGAGGATCTGAACAGACACTTCTCCAAAGAAGAAATTCAGATGGCCAACAAGCACATGAAAAGATGCTCCACATCGCTTGTCATCAGAGAAATGCAAATTAAAACCACAATGAGATATCACCTCACACTAGTTAAGATAGCCAACATCCAAAAGACAAACAACAACAAATGTTGGCTAGGATGTGGAGAAAGGGGAACCCTCCTACACTGCTGGTGGGACTGTAAATTAGTTCAACCATTGTGGAAAGCAGTATGGAGGTTCCTCATAAAGCTCAAAATAGAAATACCATTTTACCCAAGAATTCCACTTCTAGGAATTTACCCTAAGAATGCAGCAGCCAAGTTTGAAAAATACATATGCACCCCTATGTATATTCCAGCACTATTTACAATAGCCAAGAAATGGAAGCAACCTAAGTGTCCATCATTAGATGAATGGATAATGAAGATGTGGCACATATACAGGATGGAATATTATTCAACCATAAGAATAAAACAAATCCCACCATTTGCAACAACATGGATGAAGCTAGAGGATATTATGCTCAGTGAAATAAGCCATGCAGAGAAAGACAAGTATCAAATGACTTCACTCATATGTGGACTATAAGAACAGAGAAAAAACTGAAGGAACAAAACAGCAGCAGACTCACAGAACCCAAGAATGGACTAACGGTTACCAAAGGGAAAGGGACTGGGGAGGATGGGTGGGAAGGGGGAAAAAGGTACATTACGATTAGCACACATAATGTAGCAGGGCAGGTGACACAGGAAAGGCAGTATAACACAGAGAAGACAAATAGTGATCCTATAGCATCTTACTATGCTGATGGACAGTGACTGTAATGGGGTATGTGATGGGGACTTGATAATGGGGGGAATCTAGTAACCACAATGTTCAAGTATTTGTATATTAATGATACCAAAAAAGAAGTGTTTATGTATATAGACAGAGAGAAACAAAGAGAGAGAATGAAGTATTTTTTTAAAGTATGAACATAAAAAAAGACTGGAAACAAATATGCCAAAATATTAAAGAGGAATTGATTTTGAATGGTAGGAATATAACTGATTATTTTCCTCTTTATTGTCTTATTTATTTTTCAACCCACCCCCAATAAATAAAACATTACATAGAAACAGAATTAATCATAAAAGTGGAAGAATTCAACTATTGCTAATAAGGCCTTTACTGAAATGAACAGATGTAATGAATAGCTTAGCATTTTTTTCTTCAATGCCAAAGTCACATTCTTGCACTGTCAGTTCCTAGGCCCAAGATTTGTCTCCTTTTTTTTAACCATTTTCTTTTTAATACAGGACTGACCATTGGCTATATTCTTTTCTCCATGACTATATTCTCCATGCTGTACTACCATCCCTGTGACCATCTTATATTATGATTGAGAATTTTTGTGACTTTTTATCTCCTTCTCTCTCCCCATCACCTTCCCCACCCCATTTCCAGAGTCATTTTAGATTCAGAACTGATTACATATTATCTCTAACTAGTACAGTGATTCAGCTCTTTGAAAGAATAGAATTTTAATGTCTTTCTATTAATATCTTGCATTTTTAATATGCTTTTTACAGTAGATTAGTCTTAAGAATCCACAAAAATCCATGGTAAAACTTTTACTTGATCGCAAAAGTCTTTGATGGATCCAATAAATGCTCTGTATGACTTTCCAGTGCTGTGAGTTTAGCAATCACACAGCTGATACTGTCTGAGTTCGGAATTACCCAGGGCAGGGATTTATGTCAGCTTTGTTCATTGCTGTATATTACCCCCATTCCTAGCACAGTGGATAGGTAGCATAGAAAGTGGCTAATAAACGTTTGTTGAATAAATAAGTGGATTTGAAGCATTTTAGAAATCCTTATTTGTGTATTGCTTAATTTAAGATTTGGTCTAATTTCTCTCCAGATAAAAGTCTCCAACAGTATACAGAACAAAGCACCCAGGAATGAGAGACCAGATTGATGAGACTTGGGTCCCATGCCTGCTGGGGGAGTGCGGAGGGAGCACAAGGGCTGGAAGGGGAGAGGGTATGCTAAGGATGAGGTGCCATTACCAAGAGAACAGGAGTTAGGCTTTGGGGAAACAAAACCAATAGCTGTCTGTGTGGTCATCCATAAGCTCATCGTTAACTACTCAATTACATTAGAAATTTCAGAAAGAAAGCTTTAAAAAGAAAGAAGGAAAAAACACTAAGTATTATGGCAAGGGATGGAGGGAGGTGGGAGGAAGAGAAAGGAGGCTAGAATGAATGAGGTAAAGAGCACTTGGAGATAGGATGAGAGGGAGGCAAGCAGCAGATCAGGCAGGCACAGCGGGCCAGGGCTCAGAGCTAGGATTTTATTCTCAATGTGGTGGAAGTGACCTGACCCACTTATGTTTTTAAAAGATCATTCTGGCAGCCATGTGGAGAATGACCAGGGAGAGGTGGCAAGAGTGGAAGTCTGAAAACCAGTTAGGAGGTTATTTCACCCATTCAGGCAAGCAATGCTGATGGCCAGGACTAGGGGTGTGAGCAGGCAGGGCAGGGAGGTATGTAGATTAATCAAGTAACTATTTACAAAAATAATTATAATTGGGGTATGTGCTACAAGAAAGATGAAAAAAGCAGTTGGATCTGGTCTGGGGGATCAGAGAGCAGTCAGGTAATGCTTCTTTGAACACATGACATTCAAGCTGTGACTGGAAGAATAAGTGAAGAGAGAGAAGGAAAATTTCTAGCCCAGTGGATGCAGGTGGGAAGGCTTTGAGGCCAGGCAGAGGCTGGCTCACTCCAGGAACTGAAAGGAGGCCAGTGTTGCTGGTGCAAAGGAGCAGTTATGTGAGATGAAGTTGGCAGGGTCAGCAGGACCAGATCTTGTAGGGTCTTCAAAGCCTATTCGCCTTACAAGACTTGAGTTTTAGCCTAAAAGCACTAGGAAACCATAGGGGGATTTTAAGCCTGAGGGGAACATTACTCATTCCCTCATTTAACAAATATTTATTAGACATCACCTACATGATCAGATTTCATAGTTTAGAAAGAGTACTTTGATTGCCATATAGGAAGTAAATAAGAGAGAGCAAGAGTGAGTGCAGATGACCGGGGATGGGCTTCTGAAGTAGACAGAAAGACAGTGGTGGCTGCCCCATTGGGGTGGCAGTGGGCACAGAGAAAGGTGGGTGATGTGAAGACCGGCAGGGTGGGAGAGCAGAAATCTGGAGAGGCTCAGAGATTGGGCACTGCAAGAGGGGCACTGGCAGATGGAGTTCAGCAAAGGGTTGGGGCACTGTATTGGATTCCAAGGGGCCCCTGCTTCTTATCCTATAGTATCTTAGAATATCCTTAAAGGCCTGTGACAAAACTTGCAGAATGACTAGCAGGAATTAGACATCACACTTAATTTAGAGTACTTTTAAGTGAGCTGATGTATAAAGGTTGCTTATAAAGATGTGGGCAGGGTGTAGGAAAACCACAGAGGATAACTCTAGGACCCAACTATGTGTGATAAGGGGAGAAAGCAGTAATCAGAACCCCAAAGGAGATAGTCATATGGAGGAGCTCCCTTTGACCCATAATATTTAGTCAAGGAATTCACAGGAAGTTATGATCTTTGGTCAAGGGATTTGCAGGGAAGAAGCCAGGGGTTGGGGACTCTGAGGTGTATTCAGGTCAGCCTCCAAGTGCAAGTGCTGGGTGCCCAGTGAAGGGTGGGGAGTGGACCTGGAGGGGCAAAGGGAAGTCCATGCTGGAACTCAGCAAAACAGATTAACAATTCAAAATCTCACCTCTTAGCCTGCACTGGAATAGGACTTCAAGCATTTTAGTTGGGAAACAAAATGGAAGAAGAAAACTGTTCTCAACTGTTGGAAGAAGTCCCTTCACCTATCCTTATCTATTACTCAGTATGTTTACTTGTGAATTCTGATGAAAATAACCTTTTGGAATCTGCAGCTTTTGCCTGGTTTTTAGCAAGACCTTCTAAAATGCAGTTTGAGAAGTAAAGAGTTGTATGGAGAAGTTCAAAGGAATTCCATGCACATCCTGCACAAGTGTGTTGTTTTCTGCAACATAGGCAACTCTTTGGAGCTTAAACATATCAGAACCAGGGAATCCTGGCCAGATAACAAAATTATCTTGCTGCATCATGAATCTGAGTTACCTAGACTTTCTGCCTTTGTTTTCTCTATTACCCAAGTCACAGCAAATTTGTTTTTCTAAACACATTGTCTTTTTTTTTTTTGAGAGGGCATCTCTCATATTTATTGATCAAATGGTTGTTAACAACAATAAAATTCTGTATAGGGGACTCAATGCACAATCATTAATCAACCCCAAGCCTAATTCTCAACAGTCTCCAATCTTCTGAAGCATAATGAACAAGTTCTTACATGGTGAACAAGTTCTTACATAGTGAATAAGTTCTTACATGGTGAACAGTAAACACACTGTCTTTTTGAAATGCATGACAAATCATGGAAAAGTCATCATTCTTGCTTAAAATTCAGCTGGCCAGCATGCTTTCCACCTATGACCTCGTAAAACAGGTTAGCCAAGTTATCTTATTTCTTTGTCCTCTGAAATGTTACAATCCTGGAACAGGCTTTTAATATTTTTCTTAACAGCCACAGTTTCCATCACAAGTTAATCATTTGTGGTCAGACAGTTCCCTTGGTATTATTACACCAAAACCAGGAGCAAGAACGCATATCCTCAGCCAGGGAGGTTTAACATCTAAGGCCAGACATTTAGCTGTGAATCCAAATTTCCTTCTCTTCAATACTTCCTCTTTCCCTTAAGTAAAAACGTCATCTGGCAGGTTCTTTGGTTTCCTAGCTCCAGAAAGCTATTTGGGCTCAGCAATTCCCAAAAATGTCACAGCATTTTCAAGTCAGTATAAATGTGGATCTGTTCTTTTAAGATGAATATTTGTCTCCAAGTTAAAAGAAGTTAAGTGGGGTATTTTTCCCTTCTCTTTAGAAAGACGGTTGTCAGATATTGTCTTGGGGCCAAACTATAGCCTGAGATTAGTAACGCAGACTGGTCAGTAGCAGGTGGTGGCATGCATACAAAGAAAGTGGGATGCCATCCCTTCTCTCCCTTACTCTTCCTCCTCCAGCTCTGCCTGTGCCACCTCAGCCCCACCCAAAACAGTCCTGTTGGAGAAAGGAGGAAAAACAGGAGAGCAGCCTAGGGGGAAGAGGGGAAGACTGTATGAAGGATTTGGCAAGCTTGATTTCTGATCATTTCAACTATCAATGTTCAGTAACAACAAAAACTGTCAATTAGAAGCTTTAGAAGCTGGAGGCAACTTGACTTTGCCTTTTAGTTTTAAAAATTAAGACTAGGAAACAGAAAATTCCATTTAAGACTAGGAAACAGAAAATTCCATTTAATGAAAAAGAAAATAATTTTAAAAAATCCAGTTCTGAAGGATAATGATTTAAGGATGAGATGATAGAGAAAGATAGGAGAATGGAGAGGTGGAGGAAGAAATAGAGACATGACCTCAGTGATAGTCAAATTCCTGAGAAGCACAAATTTAATGCATTCATATTAGTGCTAATACATTAAGTCCATTTTTGTGTTAAAATTTTTTGAATTTATTAATTTATTAAATATAACTTACATTTGCCTTTTAATTGCTAATTTTGAAACAAGTAATTTAAACATTTTTTTATAAAAAATTATGTATTTGAGGAGCCAAGATGGCAGCATGAGTAGGGCAGTGGAACTCTCCTCCCAAAACCATATATATTTTTGAAAATACAACAAATACAACTATTCCTAAAAGAGAGACCAGAGGATACAGTACAACAGCCAGGCTACATCTACGTCTGCTAGAACTCAGCATCTCATGAAGGGGGTAAGATACAAGCTGTGACCTGGCAGGACTGGAGCACACCCCTGACCCCAGCTGCCCGGCAGAAGGAGACAAGTCAGAGCGGGGAGGGAGTGGAAGCACAGGATTGCTAAATACCCAGCCCTAGTAATCTGCACTGGGAGCATAGACACACATTGCATGGTGTGCTGGATATCAGGGAAACGGAAAAGTAAAATCTGACAGTGGGTCCCCGCAGCTGGCTCACCAGGGGCAAAAAAAAAGTGACTGCTTTTTGAAAGTCTTAAAGGGACAGGGGCCTCACAGCTGGAATGGAATGATCCCGGCACACTCAGCCCAGCAGGCTGGGAATCCTGAGGAACTTCAGGCGCCCCAACCCCCTGGGTGGCAATGCAGCCCTGAAGCCCCTCATGGTGATAAGCAGGCTGCTATTTGTTCCCCACTGGCATGGCCCTGCCACACTAGCTGAGCAGCCAGAGAGCGGACCCGCACCCACAGCAGCTGCCCAGAGCCTCCTCTAGGCACACAGCCACCTTGGCCAGACCCAGAGACTGCCACTGGCACACAGCTGCCCAGGGCAGGAAGAGGAACATGGGGCAAGGTGGGAAGGGGCACCATTATCGCAGGAGAGCACACCCGGCATGCCTGCCACTCTCCGCAGAGCTCTGGGCTATACTGATGGTGGCCCTGCCCACGCTGGCTCAGGGAATTAACCCAGACACTGCTCCCAGTGTGCAGGTAACCAACACAGGCAGTGGAGAAGGGCAAGGTGACCAGCAAGTAGGAAGGGACTTTGTTCTCCCAGCTGACACACATGCCACCTGCCTGCGACTACCTCTACTGCCATGAAAAGGCAGAAGAATTTGGTCCAGTCCAGAATTACCCAGACAACCCCTGAGAGGGGGCCTGGGGAGATAGATATAACAAATCTTCCTGAAAAATAATTCAAAATAAAGGTCATAATCATGCTGATGAACCTGCAGAGAAATATGCAAGAGCTCAGGGATCAAGTCAGGAGGAAGAATGCAGAAATAAAACAATCTCTGGAAGAACTTAAGAGCAGACTGGATGAGGTGCAAGAAACTGTTAATGGAATAGAAATAAGAGAACAGGAACACAGAGAAGCTGAGGCAGAGAGAGATAAAAGGATCTAAAGGAATGAAAGAATATTAAGAGAACTGTGTGACCAGTTCAAACACAACAATATTTGCATTATATGGGTACCAGAAGAAGAAGAAGAGAGAAAAAGGGACAGAAAGTGTCTTTGAAGAAATAATTACTGAAAACTTCCCCAAACTGGGGAAGGAAATAGTCTCTCAGACCATGGAAGCCCACAGATCTCCCAACAGAAGGGGCCCAAGGAGGACATACCAAGACATATAATAATTAAAATGGCAAAGATCAAAGACAATGACAGAGTGTTCAAGGCAGCCAGAGAGAGAAAAAAGGTCACCTATAAAGGAAAACCCATCATGCTTCATCAGACTTCTTAACAGAAACCATACAGGCCAGAAGAGAATGGCATGATATATTTAATGCAATGAAACAGAAGAGCCTTGAACCAATAATACTGTATCCAGCATGATGATTATTTAAATATGAAGGAGGGATTAAACAATTCACAGACAAGCAAAAGTTGAGGAAATTCGCCTCCCACAAATCACCTCTACAGGATATTTAAAGGGACTGCTGTAGATGGAAGCACTCTTAAGGCTAAATAGATGTCAACAGAGAAAATAAAATCACAACAAAGAAAGCACACCAACCAAATACTAACTACAGGCAGAAAATAAAATCAACTATTCACAAAACCAGTCAAAGGAAACACAAAAGAAGATAGAATAAAACCCCTAACATATAAAGAATGGAGAAGGAGGAATAAGAAGGGAGAGAAATAAAGAATCATGAGATTGTGTTTGTAATAGCTTAATAAGAGAGTTAAGTTAGATGGTTAGAGGGTAAAGAAGCTACCCTTGAACATTTGGTAACCACGAATCTAAAGCCTGCAATGGCAATAAGTACATATCTTTCAACAATCACCCTAAATGTAAATGTACTGAATGCACCAATCAAAAGAAACAGAGTAATAGAATGGATAAAAAAGCAAGACCCATCTATATGCTGCTTACAGGAGACTCACCTCAAACCCAAAGATATACACAGACTAAAAGTCAAGGGATGGAAAAAAGATATTTCATTCAAACAGTAGGGAGAAAAAAGCAGGTGTTACAGTACTTCTATCAGACAAAATAGACTTCAAAACAAAGAAAGTAACATTATATAATGATAAAGGGGTCAGTCCAACAAGAAGATATAACCATTATAAATATATATGCACCCAATACAGGAGCACCAGCATATGTGAAACAAAAACTAAAAAAATTAAAGGAGGAAATAGAATGCAATGCATTCATTCTAGAAGACTTCAACACACCACTTACTCCAAAGGATAGATCCACCAGACAGAAAATAAGTAAGGACACAGAGGCACTGAACAACACAGTAGAACAGATGGACCTAACAGACATCTATAGAACTCTACACTCAAAAGCAGCAGGATACACATTCTTCTCAAGTGCACATGGAACATTTTCCAGAATAGACCACATACTAGGCCACAATAAGAGCTGCAGTAAATTCAAAAAGATTGAAATTCTACCAACCAACTTCTCAGACCACAAAGGTATAAAATTAGAAATAAATTGTACAAAGAAAGCAAAAAGGCTCACAAACACATGGAGGCTTAACAACATGCTCCTAAATAATCAATGGATCAATGACCAAATTGAAATAGAGATCAAGCAATATATGGAGACAAATGACAACAACAGCACAAAGCCCCAACTTCTGTGGGACGCAGGGAAGGAAGTTCCAAGAGGAAAGTATGTAGCAATCCAAGCCTATGTAAAGAAGGAAGAACAATCCCAAATAAATAGTCTAATGTCACAATTATTGAAACTGGAAAAAGAAGAACAAATGAGGCCCAAAGTCAGCAGAAGGATGGACATAATAAGCATCAGAGAATAAATAAATAAAATTGAGAAGAATAAAGCAATAGAAAAAAATCAATGAAACCAAGAGCTGGTTCTTTGAGAAAATAAACTAAATAGATAAGCCCCTAACCAGACTAATTAAGAGAAAAAGAGAATCTACACATATCAACAGAATCAGAAATGGCAAAGGAATGGAAAAATCATGATGGATCCCACAAGAATTCAAAGAATTATTAGAGAATACTATGAGAATCTACGTGCTAACAAGCTGGAAAACCTACAAGAAATGGACAACTTCCTAGAAAAAATACAACCTTCCAAGACTGAACAAGGAAGAAACAGAAAATCTAAACAGACCAATTACCAGCAACAAAATTGAATCAGTAATCAAAAAACTAACCAAGAACAAAACCTCCGGGCCAGATGAATTCACTGCTGAATTTTATCAGACATTTAGAGAAGACATAATACCCATTCTCCTTAAAGTTTTCCAAAAAACAGAAGAGGAGGGAATACTCCAAAACTCATTCTATGAAGCCAGCATCACTCTAATAACAAAACCAGGCAAAGACACCACAAAAAAAGAAAATTACAGACCAATATCACTGATGAACATAGATGCAAAAATACTCAACAAAATATTATCAAACCTATTCAAGAATACATCAAAAGGATCATACACCATGATCAAGTGGGATTCATCTCAGGGATGCAAGGATGGTACAACATTCAAAAATCAATCAATATTATCCACCACATCAACAAAAAGGACAGAAACCACAAGATCATCTCCATAGAAGCTGAAAAAGCATTCAACAAAATTCAACATCAATTCATGATAAAAACTCTCAACAAACTGGGCATAGAGGGCAAGTACCTCAACATAATAAAGGCCATATACGACAAACCCACAGCCAATATCATACTTAACAGTGAGAAGCTGAAAGCTTTTCCTCAAGATTGGGAACAAGACAGGGATGCCCACTAGCCCCACTGTTATTCAACATAGTACTGGAGGTCCTAGCCATGGCAATCAGACAAAACAAAGAAATACAAGGAATCCAGATTGGTAAAGAAGAAGTCAAACTGTCACTATTTGCAGATGACATGACACTGTACATAAAAAACCCTAAAGATTCCATTCCAAAACTACGAGAACTAATATCTGAATTCACTGAAGTTGCAGGATACAAAATTAATACACAGAAATCTTCTGATTTCCTATAAACTAGTGATGAACTAACAGTAAGAGAAATCAGGAAAACAATTCCATTCACAATTGCATCTAAAAGTATAAAATACCTAGAAATAAACCTAACCAAGGAAGTGAAAGACCTATCCCTGAAAACCACAAGACACTCTTAAGAGAAATTAAAGAGGACACTAACAAACGGAAATTCATCACATGCTCTTGGCGAGGAAGAATTAATATCGTCAAAATGGCCATCCTGCCCAAAGCAATATACAGATTCGATGCAATCCCTAACAAAATACCAACAGCATTCTTCAATGAACTGGAACAAATAGTTTTAAAATTCATATGGAACCACAAAGACCCTGAATAGCCAAAGCAATCCTGAGAAGGAAGTATAAAGCATGGTGGATCTTGCTCCCAACTTCAAGCTCTACTACAAAGCCACAGTAATCAAGACAATTTGGTACTGACACATGAACAGACCTACCAACCAGTGGAACAGAATAGAGAGTCCAGATGTTAACGGAAACATATATGGTCAATTAATATATAATAAAGGAGCCAGGGATATACAATGGGTAAATGACAGCCTCTTCAACAGCTGGTGTTGGAAAAACTGGACAGCTACATGTAAGAGAATCATTGTCTAACCCCATACACAAAAGTAAATTTGAAATGGAACAAGGACCTGAATGTAAGCCATGAAAGCATAAAACTTTTTGAAAAAAACATAGGCAAAAATCTCTTGGACATAAACATGAGCAACTTCTTCCTGAACGTATCTCCCTGGGCAAGGGAAACAAAAGCAAAAAAGGAACAAGTGGGAGTATATAAAGCTGAAAAGTTGCTGTACAGCAAAGAACCACCAATATAACAGAAAGGCATCCTAAAGTATAGGAGAATATATTTATAAATGACAGATTCGATAAAGAGTTGACATCCAAAATATATAAAAATCTCATGCACCGCAACAAAGAAAAAGGAAATAATCCAATCAAAAAATGTTCCGAGGATATGAACAGGCAGTTCTCCAAAGAAGAAATTCAGATGGTCAACAGACACATGAAAAGATGCTCCACTTCACTAGACATCAGAGAACTGAAAATTAAAACCACAATGAGATATCAACTCATACCAGTAAGGATCACCACCGTCCAAAAGACAAACAACAATAAATGTTGGTGAGGATGTGGAGAAAGGGGAACCCTCCTACAGTGCTGGTGGGAATGTAAATTCGTTCAACCATTGTGGAAAGCAGTATGGAGATTTCTCAAAAATCTCAAAATAGAAATACCATTTGACCCAGGAATTCCCACCTAGGAATTTACCCTAAGAATGCAGCAGCCAAGTTTGAAAAAGACATGTACACCCCAATGTTATTGCAGCACTATTTACAATAGCCAAGAAATGGAAGCAACCTAAGGGTCCATCAGCAGATGAATGTATAAAGATGTGGTACATATACACAATGGAGTATTATTCAGCCATAAGAAGAAAACAAATCCTACCATTTGCAACAACATAGATGGATCTTAGAGGGTATTATGCTCAGTGAAATAAGCCAGGCAAAGAAAGACAAGTACCAAATGATTTCACTCATCTGTGGAGTATAAGAACAAAGAAAAAACTGAAGGAACAAAGCAGCAGCAGACTCACAGAACCCAAGGATGGACAACAGTTACCAAAGGGAAAGGGACCAGGGAGGATGGGTGGGAAGGGAGGGTTAAGGGGGTGGGAAGAAAGGCGGCATTATGATTAGCATGCATAATGTGAGGGGGGGGACATGGGAAGGGCTGTACAACACAGAGAAGACAAGGAGTGATTCTATAGCATCTTACTATGCTGATGGACAGTGACTGCAATGGGGTATGTGGGGGGAATTTGGTGATGGGGGCGTTTAGTAAACATAATGTTCCTCATGTAATTGTAGATTAATGATATAAAAAAAATTCATATGGAACCACAAAAGACCCCAAATAACTAAGGCAATCCTGAGAAGGAAGAATAAAGCATGCAGTGTCTCACTGCCCAACTTCAAGCTCTACTACAAAGCCACAGAAATTAAGATAATTTGGTACTGGCACAAGAACAGACCAATGGACCAGTGGAGTGGAATAGAGAGCCCTGATACAAACCAAAACATATATGGTCAATTAATATACGATAAAGGAGCCATGGACATATAATGGGGAAATGACAGCCTCTTCAACACCTGGTGTTGGCAAAACTGGACAGCTACATGTAAGAGAATGAAACTGAATCATTGTCTAACCCCATACACAAAAGTAAATTTGAAATGGATCAAAGACCTGAATGTAAGTCATGAAACTATAAAACTTTTAGAAAAAAACATAGGCCAAAGCCTCTTAGACATAAACCTGAGCAACTTCTTCATGAACATATCTCCCCAGGCAAAGAAAACAAAAGCAAAAATGAACAAGTGGGACTATATCAAGCTGAAAAGCTTCTGTACAACAAAGGACACCACCAATAAAACAGAAAGCCATCCTACAGTATGGGAGAATATGTTCATAAATGACAGATCCAATAAAATGTGGAGTTCGAAAATATATAAAGAGCTCACGCATCTCACCAAACAAAAAGCAAATAATTCAATTTAAAAATGGTCAGAGGAGAAGCAATCATTGAGTGCACAGGGGGCGGAGCCAGGATGGTGGCGTGAGTAGAGCAGTGGAAATCTCCTCCCAAAAACACATAGAGCTATGAAAATATAACAAAGAAAACTCTTCCTAAAATAGAGACCAGAGGACACAGGACAACATCCAGACCACATCCACACCTGCAAGAACCCAGCGCCTCGTAAAAGGGGGTAAGATTCAAGCCCCGGCCCGGCGGGACCCGAGTGCCCCTCCCCCAGGCTCCCGGCGGGTGGAAAGAAACCGGAGCGGTTTTTTGTGTTTTTTTTCGCGAGTGCTTTTTGGAAGCCTTAAAGGGACAGGGACCCCATTGCTAGGAAGGCAGGGCGGCAGGACCGGTGAGCAGGTGCCTGGGACCGGCACCTGAGGACAAAGATTATCGCGCGTTTTTCCCTATGGGACCTGTGGGCGGGTGCCTGAGACCGGCGCCTGAGGACAGAGGAAATCGCACGTTTTCCCCCTTTTTTTTCCCTCTTTTTGGCGAGTGCTTTTTGGAAGCCTTAAAGGGACAGGGAACCCATTGCTAGGGAGGCAGGGCGGTGGGACCAGTGAGAGGGTGCCTGAGACCTGCACCTGAGGATGGAGGAAATCGCGTGTTTCCCCCCCCTTTTTTTTTCTCCTTTTGGCGAGTGCTTTTTGGAAGCCTTAAAGGGACAGGGACTCCGGTGTAGGGAGGCAGAGCAGCAGGACTGGTGAGAGGGTGCCTGGGACCGGCGCCTGAAGACAAAGAATATCGTGCGTTTTTCCCTGCGGGACCAGCGGGCGGGTGCTTTTTGGAAGCCTTGAAGGGACAGGGACCCCGGTGGTAGGGAGGCAGGGCAGCAGGACCAGTGAGCAGGTGCCTGGGACCGCCGCCTGAGGAAAAAAAAAAAATCGTGTGTTTTTTTTCCTTTTCTTTTTTTTTTTTTTTCTGTTCCCTCTCTCATTGTTGCTGTTGTTGTTTTGGTTTGGAGAGTGCTTTTTGGAAGTCTTAAAGGGGCAGGACAGGACACTTAGACCAGAGGCAGGGAATCTGGGGATCTCTGGGCACTCTAACCCCCTGGGCAACAGGGAGCACAGAGGCCCCTTATGTAGATAAATAGCCTCCCGGCCGCTCCCCCTCCAACGGGGCTCCACCACTTTGGAGGAGCAGCCCCAGCCAGGTCACACCCACAGCAACAGTGGAGATAAACTCCATGGCAAACGGGCAGGTAGCAGAAGCCCTGCCTGCGCACAGCTGATGAGCATAAGCCACTAGAGGTCGCTATTCTCCCAGGAGAGGAAGGCCACAAACCAACAAGAAGGGAAGTTCTTCCAGCGACCACTTGTACCAGCTCTGCAAACTATCTCTATCACCATGAAAAGGCAAAACTACACGCAGACAAAGATCACAGAGACACCTGAGAAGGAGACCGACCTAACCAGTCCTCCTGAAAAAGAATTCAAAATAAAAATCATGAACATGCTGACAGAGATGCAGAGAAAAATGCAAGAGCAATGGGATGAAGTCCGGAGGGAGATCACAGATGTCAGGAAGGAAATCACAGAAGTGAAACAATCCCTGGAAGGATTTATAAGCAGAATGGATAAGATGCAAGAGGCCATTGAAGGAATAGAAGCCAGAGAACAGGAACGTATAGAAGCTGACATAGAGAGAGATAAAAGGATCTCCAGGAATGAAACAACACTAAGAGAACTATGTGACCAATCCAAAAGGAATAATATTTGTATTATAGGGGTACCAGAAGAAGAAAGAGGAAAAGGGATAGAAAGTCTCTTTGAAGAAATAATTGCCGAAAACTTCCCCAAACTGGGGGAGGAAATAATCGAACAGACCATGGAATTACACAGAACCCCCAACAGAAAGGATCCAAGGAGGACAACACCAAGACACATAGTAATTAAAATGGCAAGGATCAAGGACAAGGAAAGAGTTTTAAAGGCAGTTAGAGAGAAAAAGGTCACCTATAAAGGAAAACCCATCAGGCTAACATCAGACTTCTCAACAGAAACCCTACAGGCCAGAAGAGAATGGCATGATATACTTAATGCAATGAAACAGAAGGGCCTTGAACCAAGGATACTGTATCCAGCACGACTATCATTTAAATATGATGGCAGGATTAAACAATTCCCAGACAAGAAAAGCAGAGGGATTTTGCTTCGCCCAAACCACCTCTAAAGGGCATCCTACAGGGACTGCTCTAGATGGGAGCACTCCTAAAAAGAGCACAGAACAAAACACACAACATATGAAGAATGGAGGAGGAGGAATAAGAAGGGAGAGAAGAAAAGAATCTCCAGACAGTGTATATAACAGCTCAATAAGCGAGCTAAGTTAGGCAGTAAGATACTAAAGAAGCTAACCTTGAACCTTTGGTAACCACGAATCTAAAGCCTGCAATGGCAATAAGTACATATCTCTCAATAGTCACCATAAATGTAAATGGACTCAATGCACCAATCAAAAGACACAGAGTAATAGAATGGATAAAAAAGCAAGACCCATCTATATGCTGCTTACAAGAAACTCACCTTAAACCCAAAGACAAGCATAGACTAAAAGTCAAGGGATGGAAAAACATATTTCAGGCAAACAACAGTGAGAAGAAAGCAGGGGTTGCAGTACTAATATCAGACAAAATACACTTCAAAACAAAGAAAGTAACAAGAGATAAAGAAGGACACTACATAATGATAAAGGGCTCAGTCCAACAAGAGGATATAACCATTCTAAATATATATGCACCCAATACAGGAGCACCAGCATATGTGAAGCAAATACTAACAGAACTAAAGAGGGAAATAGACTGCAATGCATTCATTGTAGGGGACTTCAACACACCACTCACCCCAAAGGATAGATCCACCGGGCAGAAAATAAGTAAGGACACACAGGCACTGAACAACACACTAGAACAGATGGACCTAATAGACATCTGTAGAACTCTACATCCAAAAGCAACAGGATATACATTCTTCTCAAGTGCACATGGAACATTCTCCAGAATAGACCACATACTAGCTCACAAAAAGAGCCTCAGTAAATTCCAAAATATTGAAATTCTACCAACCAATTTTTCAGACCACAAAGGTATAAAAGTAGAAATAAATTCTACAAAGAAAACAAAAAGGCTCACAAACACATGGAGGCTTAACAACATGCTACTAAATAATCAATGGATCAATGAACAAAGCAAAATAGAGATCAAGGAATATATAGAAACAAATGACAACAAGAACACAAAGCCCCGACATCTGTGGGATGCAGCGAAAGCAGTCTTAAGAGGAAAGTATATAGCGATCTGGGCACACTTGAAGAAGGCAGAACAATCCCAAATGAATAGTCTACCATCACAATTATCGAAACTGGAAAAAGAAGAACAAATGAGGCCTAAAGTCAGCAGAAGGAGGGACATAATAAAGATCAGAGAAGAAATAAACAAAATTGAGAAGAATAAAACAATAGCAAAAATCAATGAAACCAAGAGCTGGTTCTTTGAGAAAATAAACAAAATAGATAAGCCTCTAGCCAAACTTATTAAGAGAAAAAGAGAATCAACACAAATCAACATAATCAGAAATGAGAATGGAAAAATCACGACAGACACCACAGAAATACAAAGAATTATTAAAGACTACTATGAAAACCTATATGCCAACAAGCTGGAAAACCTAGAAGAAATGGACAACTTCCTAGAAAAATACAACCTCCCAAGACTGACCAAGGAAGAAACACAAAAGTTAAACAAACCAATTACGAGGAAAGAAATTGAAATGGTAACCAAAAAACTACCCAAGAACAAAACCCAGGGGCCGGACGGATTTACCTCGGAATTTTATCAGACACACAGAGAAGACATAATACCCATTCTCCTTAAAGTGTTCCAAAAATAGAAGAGGAGGGAATACTCCCAAACTCATTCTATGAAGCAAACATCACCCTAATACCAAAACCAGGCAAAGACCCCACCAAAAAAGAAAATTACAGACCAATATCCCTGATGAATGTAGATGCAAAAATACTCAATAAAATATTAGCAAACACAATTCAACAGTTAATCAAAAGGATCATACACCATGACCCAGTGGGGTTCATCCCAGGGATGCAAGGATGGTACAACATTCGAAAATCCATCAACATCATCCTCCACATCAACAAAAAGAAAGACAAAAACCACATGATCATCTCCATAGATGCTGAAAAAACATTCGACAAAATTCAACATCCATTCATGATAAAAACTCTCAGCAAAATGGGAATAGAGGGCAAGTACCTCAACATAATAAAGGCCATATATGATAAACCCACAGCCAGCATTATACTGAACAATGAGAAGCTGAAAGCATTTCCTCTGAGATCGGGAACCAGACAGGGATGCCCACTCTCCCCACTGTTATTTAACATAGTACTGGAGGTCCTAGCCACCGCAATCAGACAAAACAAAGAAATACATGGAATCCAGATTGGTAAAGAAAAAGTTAAACTGTCACTATTTGCAGATGATATGATACTGTACATAAAAAACCCTAAAGACGCCACTCCAAAACTACTAGAACTGATATTGGAATACAGCAAAGTTGCAGGATACAAAATTAACACACAGAAATCTATAGCTTTCCTATACACTAACAATGAATCAATAGAAAGAGAAATCAGGAAAACAATTCCATTCACCATTGCATCAAAAAGAATAAAATACCTAGGAATAAACCTAACCAAAGAAGTGAAAGACTTATACTCTGAAAACTACAAGTCACTCTTAAGAGAAATTAAAGGGGACACTACTAAATGGAAACTCATCCCATGCTCATGGCTAGGAAGAATTAATATCATCGAAATGGCCATCCTGCCCAAAGCAATATACAGATTTGATGCAATCCCTCTCAAATTACCAGCAACATTCTTCAATGAATTGGAACAAATAATTCAAAAATTCATATGGAAACACCAAAGACCCCGAATAGCCAAAGCAATCCTGAAAAAGAAGAATAAAGTAGGGGGGATCTCACTCCCCAACTTCAAACTCTACTACAAAGCCATAGTAATCAAGACAATTTCATACTGGCACAAGAACAGAGCCACAGACCAGTGGAACAGATTAGAGACTCCAGACATTAACCCAAACATATGGTCAATTAATATTTGATAAAGGAGCCAAGGACATACAATGGCAAAATGACAGTCTCTTCAACAGATGGTGTTGGCAAAACTGGACAGCTACATGTAGGAGAATGAAACTGGACCATTGTCTAACCCCATATACAAACGTAAACTCAAAATGGATCAAAGACCTGAATGTAAGTCATGAAACCATTAAACTCTTGGAAAAAAACATAGGCAAAAACCTCTTGGACATAAACATGAGTGACCTCTTCTTGAACATATCTCCCCGGGCAAGGAAAACAACAGCAAAAATGAGCAAGTGGGACTACATTAAGCTGAAAAGCTTCTGTACAGCGAAAGACACCATCAATAGAACAAAAAGGAACCCTACAGTATGGGAGAATATATTTGAAAATGACACATCCGATAAAGGCTTGACGTCCAGAATATATAAAGAGCTCACACGCCTCAACAAACAAAAAACAAATAACCCAATTAAAAAATGGGCAGAGGAACTGAACAGACAGTTCTCCAAAAAAGAAATACAGATGGCCAAGAGACACATGAAAAGATGCTCCACATTGCTAATTATCAGAGAAATGCAAATTAAAACTACAATGAGGTATCACCTCACACCAGTAAGTATAGCTGCCATCCAAAAGACAAACAACAAGAAATGTTGGCAAGGCTGTGGAGAAAGGGGAACCCTCCTACACTGCTGGTGGGAATGTAAATTAGTTCAACCATTGTGGAAAGCAGTTTGGAGGTTCATCAAAATGCTCAAAACAGACCTACCATTTGACCCAGGAATTCCACTCCTCAGAATTTACCCTAAGAATGCAGCAATCAAGTTTGAGAAAGACAGATGCACCCCTATGTTTATCGCAGCACTATTTACAATAGCCAAGAATTGGAAGCAACCTAAATGTCCATCTGTAGATGAATGGATAAAGAAGATGTGGTACATATACACAATGGAATACTACTCAGCCATAAGAAGTGGAAAAATCCAACCATTTGCAGCAACATGGATGGAGCTGGAGAGTATTATGCTCAGTGAAATAAGCCAAGCGGAGAAAGAGAAATACCAAATGATTTCACTCATCTGTGGAGTATAAGAACAAAGGAAAAACTGAAGAAACCAAACAGCAGTGGAATTACAGAACCCAAAAATGGATTAACAGGTACCAAAGGGAAAGGGACTGGGGAGGATGGGTGGGCAGGGAGGGATAAGGGGGGGAAGAAGAAGAGGGGTATTAAGATTAGTATGCATGGGGGGGAGGGAGAAAGGGGAGGGTGGGCTGCACAACACAGAGAGGACAAGTAGGGATTCTACAACATTTTGCTAAGCTGATGGACAGTAACCGTAATGTGGTTGTTAGGGGGGACCTGATATAGGGGAGAGCATAGTAAACATAGTACTCTTCATGTAAGTGTAGATTAAAGATTAAAAAAAAAAAGAAAGAAAGAAAGAAAAGGGGGATTACTCCTTGATAGGATAAAACTATTGGTAAATCAAAGATCAACACATGCTTTAAATATCCTTAATGTTGATCACTTAAAGGCTGTCAGATGATCAGCTATGGAGGTACTCTTTTCTGATAATATTCCTTTCTCTTAATAATAAAAAAAAAAAGGCAGTCCCTGTGTGCTGACCTCCAATGAGTTCTGCACAGTGGTATAGAGGGCATGTCAAAGTGTGGGCAAAGGGTCTGTTTGTTTCTATGCAGAAGATCAAGGCCTAGCTTGGATACCCAGAAAATGAACTAAGATACGATATGAGGAGGAGCTTCTGGCATCAGCACTCTCTGGAGGACTCATGCGGGGGGATGATCATCAAAAAGCCTCTACAGGGATCCGGGCGATGCTGCGGTTGTGGCTGCGTCCACCCCACCATTTCCTGGACTTGCCATTGGAATGAGGAGGGAGATGTCTAGGCTGGCATGTGCATACAGTGAGACAACGAATTTGACCGGATCTGTACTGTTGGAACTCAACCAGGAGTTGGGAGGGGTGCAAGTTGTAGCACTCCAAAATCTTATGACTATAGACTATCTACGCTTAAAAGAACATATGGGATGTGAACAGATACCAGAAATGGGCTGCTTTAATTTGTCTGATTTTTCTCAGACTGTTCATGTACAGTAGGACAACATCCATCATATCATAGACAAATTTTCACAAATGCCTAGGGTGCCTAAATGGTTTTCTTGGCTTCACTGGAGATGGATGGTAATTATAGATTTGCTTTGTTTATGTCACCGTATTCTTATTATGTTAATATGTGTGTGCAAATTAGTTAGTAGTTTAAAATCTATACATACTTAAGGTACTCTACAAGAAGATATGTCAAAGAAGTAATCAATCCTCCCATGTTTTTTTCCATATGCTACCTCTATAGCTTTCCTTCTTCCTTCCTAATTACAACCCTTAAATAGAATTCGTGCCTCATATCGAATTTACCGAGTATCATAATTCCTCCAGGTGGTAAAGATACCTCGGGACAAGTGCTGGGCGTAGAAGCCACAGGGCATAAATCTGCAAAGAAGTAAAAAGCTAACCTTTTCAAACAATATGGCTTCTCTCTCACTTACCAACTTTACATTTCCCTGTATGGCCCCGGAAGATGACTGGTTAGCCAGAGACGGGTAAGATTCCTCAAGGGAGGAACAACCTAAGACAGGCACAGTCGCAGGGTGAGAAATTGGGGATCAACAGAGGTGAGGCTCAGAACCTCTTCTCCCCTGTTTTGAGAGAAATCTTCTGCATCCGTGGATGTTTTGCTGCCCTTGTCTAGCTTGGATTAATACTTAGTCCATAGGCACACACCTGATCATCTACATTTGCCCTCTTACAGCGCTAAACTATGTTTTCTATCTTTATCTTGCATCTACCTACCACTTCAGCATTTTATTAAAAATAAAAAAAATAATAATAATAAAGGGAGAAATGTGGGATCAACATATAAATCAAGTATAAAAATCAAACGAATATTTATATTTGACCTGATTGTTTATAGTTCATAATGAGTGATCAAAACCGAAAGTTTCTGTGATGACTGCCCTTGTACTGTTCACCATGTAAGAATTTATTCACTATGTAAGAATTCGTTCACCATGTAAGAACTTGTTCGTTATGCTTCAGAAGATTGGAGACTGACGAGAATTAGGCTTGAGATGGATTAATGATTGTACATTGAGCATTGACCCCCCTATACAGAATTTTATTGTTGTTAACAACCATTTGATCAATAAATATGAGAGATGCCCTCTCAAGAAGAAAAAAGAAATTAACACATAAAAAAAATGGTCAGAGGATATGAACAGACACTTCTCCAAAGAAGAAATTCAGATGGCCAACAGGCACGTGAAAAGATGCTCAACATCGCTTGTCATCAGAGAAATGCAAATTAAAACCACAATGAGATATTACCTCACACCAGTTAGGAGAGCCAACATCCAAAAGACAAGCAACAACAAATGTTGGCGAGGATGTGGAGAAAGGGGAACCCTCCTACACTGCTGGTGGGACTGTAAATTCATTCAACCATGTGGAAAGCAATATGGAGGTTCCTCAAAAAGCTCAAAATAGAAATACCATTTTACCCAAGAATTCCACTTCTAGGAATTTACCCTAAGAATGCAGCAGCCAAGTTTGAAAAAGACAGATGCACCCCTATGTTTATCGCAGTACTATTTTCAATAGCCAAGAAATGGAGGCAACCTAAGTGTCCATCAGTAAATGAATGTATAAAGAAGATGTGGTACATATACACAATTGAATATTATTCAGCCATAAGAAGAAAACAAATCCTACCATTTGCAACAACATAGATGGAGCTAGAGAGTATTATGCTCAGTGAAATAAGCCAGGCGGAGAAAGACAAGTACCAAATGATTTCACTCATCTGTGGAGTATAAGAACAACGCAAAAACTGAAGGGCAAAACAGCAGCACACTCACAGAACCCAAGAATGGACTGACAGTTACCAAGGTGAGAGGGACTGGGGAGGGTGGGTGGAGAGGGAGGGATAAGAGGGGGTGGAAGAAAGGGGTCATTATGATTCGCATGTGTTGTGTGTCGGGGGGGAGCACAGGGAGGGCTGTACAACACAGAGAAGACAAGTAGTGATTCTACAGCATCTTGCTACGCTGATGGACAGTGACTGTAATGGGGTGTGTGTGGGGGACTTGGTGATGGGGGGAGTCTAGTGAATGTAATGTTCCTCAAGTAACTGTAGATTAATGATACCAAAAAAATTATGTATTTAAGGTGTACAATATGATGATTTGATACACATAGTGAAATGATTACTATGGTCAAGCTAGTTAACATATCATCTCATGTAGTTACCATTTTTGGTGTGATGAGTGTACCTGAAATCTACACTCTTAGCATATTTCCAGTGTACAATACTGTATAGTCATCATGCCTGTACATTAGATCTCTAAACTTATTCGTGCTACATAATGGGAAATTTGTAACTGTTAACCCCCAAACTCTCCATCCCCTGGTAACCTCCATTCTACTTTCTACTTCTGTGAGCTTGACACTTTTTTTAAGATTCCACAAATAGGTGAGATCATACAGTATTTGTTTTCTGTGTCTGGCTTATTTCACTTAGAATAATGTCCTCCAGGTTTTTCCTAATAGGACCTCATCCTCTGTGCAAACATTCCTCTCTAGGCTGTTATAAACCCATCTCCACACTCCCAGAGCCTGCCCAGTTTCTAACTTGACCTCTGAAATCTACATTACCCAAACTACTATTGGCCTGGTTTATAATTAATAATTCTTTGCTTTGCATTGGCCTCTAGTATTTGTGGGCACTTAGATTAAAACATTTACTGCTGACTCATTGACCAGTTTAATAACTGATCCTTGTCTTTCTGAGTAATCAATTGAGTAGATCCATTAGTAGATTCCAGACTTTAAAATTAGGCACATCCAAATTAGTTTTCATCCCACACTGCCAACTTGCTAGTGTGATTTTGGTTAAGTTACCTAAGCTTAAATTTTCTCATTTGTCAAATACAGTCAATGGGGTTATTGTAAAGATTGTTTGAGAATCCATATGTAAAGCAAATACTATGTCTGACAGGTAGGTACATTTCATTCTCCTTTCTTTCCAACCCATCCAGTAAGGGAAGAAGTGATGATTTTATGGGTGTCTACAGTTCCGTTTTATATTTCATCAAGAACAGGAATGGGATTCTCTGGGCTTATAAGCAATCTAATAATAAAGTTACTGGCAGCAGATGAGTCTCCCAATGTTTCAATCCCAAGATCAAGAACCATAAGAAAAGCAGTAGCTGCTACAGTGTCAGTGGCATTATTCAACACTTCTGTAATATTTCAGTCAAATCTTATTGTGATGTTTTTTGCAACATGTATTTTTCTATTTTGGCTTGGCAAACTATTCTGGCCAAACTATTTTTGAAAGGGACCTGGATAGGAAAATGAAAACTCTAAATATTAATTAATTACCAGGCTTATAAATAGTAAGCAGAATTAAAACTGCCTGATGAAATCAATCCATTGAAGATGTTCTTTCAAAGAAGCAAAAAGAATTTTAAAAAAGACAAAAAAAATATTTCGCACAATGCCCCTCCAAAGAAATAATCTTTTCTTTCTCAAGCAATAAGGCATAAAAAACAGTGGATAATTAATCAGAATATGGTTAAGAAAAGCTATGTCATAAAGTAAAAATCAGGAAGTGAAGGGAAACCCAGGCAAAGGTTTAGAATAAATAATAAAAATGATTAAGAGACTGACATTAAAGAAAATAAATGGCCTGACGTAACTGAGTCCTGACTCAGGAAAAATACTTCATTATTGAGGCCATGGAGATAATCTCATGACATATAGATAGATCTCTTGGATGATGGGCACATGGGGAGAGTGGGGGAAGTATGTGCTGTACAACACTCACCTTGACAGCCTGGCATCCCATCTAGCTCTCCTATGTAAAGGTCTTATTCCAGGCATAGGATTTAGGAATCTTACACTAAGCTTGCTAATTCCTTGTACTCACCCAGATCCTTCCACAGTGTCTGAGAATTGGAATAAATCAATATGTACCTCTTCCCTTCCACAACTACTCAGGGCTGAACCCCCTACTCCTGCTCCAGTCCTGAAATATAAGAAGTGGCTGACCAAGTGAAAAACGCAGGGGTCTAGCCAGCTCCTATTACATCAGAGTCAAGAAATTATGCATAATCTTAAGTGTATCTATGATTGCCTCATAAAGGGTCATAGGTTTTGGTTTGCTTCAGGTCCATTTGGCCTGAACTAATTTTAACCACAGTGTAATTCTCTAGGCAGCCAACCTAACCTCCCAGAATACCACAGGGCTAAGGAAGTAATCAGAACAGGACTGTTCCAAATGATGACAGAGGACACAGACCTGCCAGTTTGAGCCTAAAACCAAATCCTGAGTTTGAGCACCACTCACCAAAGTATTTGGTTTTTCATGGTACTGAAGACAAACGGCTGGGAAGATTACATTATCATGTCAGTAACAAATGAAGTTTACTTTACTGCTTATTCTGTGGTTGATTTTCCCAGTTACATCACTTCTTTATTAGGCATATTAATGGTGAGGCAGGGAGTGAAAGTGTAGGGATTGTAGAAGAGAAGAGCACAGCAGTAGGCAGTTGAGAAGAGAGATGCTATACCCAGTAAGTCCCTTTCTCCTTACCTCTTTATTCCAAATACATCTCCAGTCCTCCAGAAAAATTAAGGTCCTGTTTGCATGAGCTTCCAGGTTTCAGAGGTTGAATCATTCTTTCCCATAGACCCATCAAGGTTTAAAAATGGGCTTAGGTGCCCCCTAGTTGAAAGCAATCCTAAATGTTACAATGCCACCCTGAACATGAGCTGCCTGAAAGCCCTGGTGGCAAGTAATCAGACCCTTTCCTCGTCCCTTCTTGCTGAGTCTCATGGCTTTCCCTTCCTTATACTGGCACTGCAGGAGACATCTCTACCTTGGGCCCTAGTTAGAAGCCAAGGTCCTGCTTTCCCCCTCATTCCTGCTATCCTTTTTCCTAGGAGCAGGCCCCATTCTCATTATTTCCCTATGAATTTGCAATAGGTTACCTTGAATGACATTACTCTGATTAGAATTTCTGGGAGATGGGATACACCATAATACCAGTGAATCCTATAAACAGTCTTACTTTTTTTTACTGTACAAATTTATATACATATACACACACATATATATAAGTTCCTTGATCAGAAGCAGTGTTATATAGTATACTGTGCTAGTTAATGAGGCATTATATAAGCACGTGGATGATATTTCTAAGCGATATGGTGGGCAGGAAAGACAGTTTAAGAATACATTTCTATCCCAGTGGGGACAAATCACCAAATTACTGTTCTTTAGTAATAGTAATAGAAGGGGGGATATAATCGATCTGCCACCAGGTGGCAGTCGTTTCCTGCTGTGTGTGGTACTGAATTGAGAGCTCAAGGTAGATGGATTTGAGGACTCAAGGTCAGGTTGATGTTCAGCAGTGGCAGTAGACACATTAGTTTTGTTGAAAGGAACCTCATAATAAGTACATGAGAAATTTCCATCTCTGACACCACTAAACTACAAGAGACCATTGTGCAAATACTGAAGTGTTTAGGGAAAGAATTTGAGAGTCACAAAATGGGTACTCTTGTCTGCCTGATTATTGGGAGTATCTTCTACTGCAAAGGCTGTATGATGGGCATTCATAAGGGAGACACAAATATTCTTATATTCCGGGGTCATTCCAAGATATTCATTCACATACATCCCTAAACTCAGTTACCTGTCTCCCTGGTGTTCTGTTCTTCCTTCCAAGTTTCTAAACATGTGACCAAACTCTCAGCCCTTGCCCTTGAATTTATAAGGATCTACATTTCAGTCCACCTCTCTTGGTAAATGAACCATGACATGTACTGGTTAGTTATGCCCACTGGAAGGATTTCCTTTCCATACCATCTTTTCAGAACACACTTAAGTTGGACTGCTATAGTAGTCTATCATACTGTGGATAACAAGGTATCATGAGGGCCATCTGTACTCCAGGCTTGAATTTCTTCTTCCTTTGATAACTGATCATAGGGAACTTTCCATAAGGTTATGTATTGGTGTGGAGTGGGTGTGAAAGGAGTAGTGAGAGAGACACCTGTTCATGCAACTTACTTAGGACTTCAGAAATTGCTTCAACCTAATGCCACCTCCCCTTGATGATAGAATGCTCAGCTCACCAAATTCAGGGTTCAGTGGTGCAACTCACTTCATATTAGGTGTCCTGTAGTCAGGTAGGAGTGGTTTCCTACCTGCATTTCAGGGTAAATACATGCATTTCAGAGTTGGAAGATAAATTCCATCAAAGTTCAGAGACCAGCCACTTCCGTGCAGTTTTAGGAATCCAGTGATCAGAGGCTTGCTAGAATAACTTCTCCAAAGTGAAGAACAAGTTGTGGCATCTTTCACCCTCACCATAAAGAAAGAAGTTTCTTTGTGTTCTGGAAGCAACATATTCCACATTTAGCAATAAAGGGAAAGCTGTGAGCTTTGAGGGGCTCAGAGCAAGAAAGGGCACTCCATCTGATTAAAAATGTGGTACAGTCAGCCCTGTTAGTTGGGTCATAGCAGGCTCTATGGAGTTGGGCATATAATGGGATGACGGTGTGGCAAAGATGATGGAGTTGGAGGTGTCAACTGTTTTAAAAAAGTGCAGTAAGAGGCCCATGGAGAGCCCCATGGGAGAATCACAAGGCTAGACCCTCAGATTCTGGAGAAAGTTCATGCCACCCATAGCATAGAATTACATATCTTGAAAAACAGTTCTTGGCAAGTTACAGAAGGCAAGGTACTCTGGTAGAGGCAAAATGTTTGACAATGGAACATCAAATGACTCGTGTACCCTGATCTTCCATTGTAAGGCATGTTCTGTCAGTTCCGCCAAGTCAAAAAGATGGATGGGCCCAGTACCAATCCCTCATAAGATGGAAATGGTATATCCAGGATCAAATTCAGGCAGGGATAGAGGGCTGAAGCAAGCAGTATGAGCAATTAACTTAGACCCTTGTGTCACCCATAACAGTTGTAGTAGTTCTCCCATAGCTTGTAATCATGACTTGTGAAGGGTCCCATATGACCAGTTAAAATGGAAAAAGCCCAAGATTGGCTTGTAGGTGGGTCACTTCTTAAGTGCAAAAGGCTGAAATGGATGACTGAGTTATAGCCATATTTGGAGATGGTCCTAGTAGATAGTGGAGAGGGAAAATCTTATCAAAGAAGAAAACTAGGAACAGAATACTTGGTCATCTGCTTTGGTGGAAGGAGAAATGGCCTAGAAGTAAGATGACAGATTCCTGGGTTGCTGAAAATGACCTGGTCTGGTTGGAGGCCTGGAATGAAAAAGACTGGAAGACCAAGACAGAGACGTGCATGGAAAGGTGGGGTGGGCACAGAGTATGAAGACTTCTGTATCACCTGTTAACAACCACCACAAAGTATCCAGAAGACCGAAACCACCACAGAGACAAAATAGTTCAGCCTATTCATATTAAGCAGACTTCATCATCAGAGTCCCAGAGCTGACACAATGAGAATATAATGGGATGACCGTGTGGCAAAGATGATGGAGCCAAGCATGGACTCATATCCAGCAAGGCCAATCTAGTTACCATTGCCTCTGAACACCTAACTTCTCAAAGAATGCCAAAATAGCCTCCTAAAGGGGCATTGAAAGTACCAACTTTGCATACTTCTCTGTCTGTATTTGGTCATTTATTCAGAGAAACATACCCCAACTTATAACAGTGATTATTTGTGTGTGGTGATTTCTATTTTCTTCTTTTTTTCCCATCTGTGAGCTAATAAAAACTCCTAGCAAATTAAGATTAGAAGGAAATCTCCTCAATGTGATAATGGCATGTGTCAAAAACCTATAACTAACATCAAACTTAATGGTGAAAGACAGAATGCTTTCCACCTAAGAAACAAGTCAATGATACTCATTTTCACCACTTCTATTCAGTATTGTTCTAGAGGTTCTAGTCAGAACAATAAGTCAAGAAAAGGAAACCAAACACATCTAGACCAAAAAGAAAGTGTACAATTGTCTTTATTCACTGATGAAATAATTATCTACAAAACCAGACAATCTCCAAAAATATACTAAATCTAATAAATGAGTTTATTAAGGTCACAGGATACCAGGTTAACATAAAAAGCCTATTGTATTTGTATACATTTGCAACAATTAGAAATTGGAAATTTAAAATACCATTTACAATAGTGTCAAAGATATGAAATATTTAAGGATTATCTGACAGAAGATGAGAAGGACCTATACATTGAAAACTATAAAAAATTATTGAAAGAGATGAAAGAACTAAGTAAATGAAGAGCTACACCTTATATGAGTCAGAAGACTAAATATTGTTAGATGTCAATTCTCCCAATTTTTTTCTATAGATTCAATGTAATTACAACAAAAATCTCAGATAGCCTTTTCATAGAAATTGATAAGCTAATTCTAAAATCCATTTACAAATGCAAAAATACTTAAATAGCCAAGATAATTTTGAAAAAATAAAAAAGAAACAAAGCTGGAGTGCAAGCACTACGTGATTTCAAGACTTATTATAAAGTTACAGTATTTAAGACTATGTGATAGTGCTGTAAAGATAAATCAATACAGAATAAAGACTGAGAAAAAGACATTACATGCAACTGATTTCCAACAAATGTACAAAGTAAATTCAGTGGAACATGGAGTCTTTTCAACAAATGTGTAGGAACAACTGTATATCCAGATGCAAAACAATGAACCTAAACCCACACCACGTAACCATATGCAAAAATGAACTCAGAATGAATCATGACTTAATGTAAAACTGTTGCAGTAAAGGACCGTGAAAATGAGAAACCAAGTCAGAATGATGTTTAATGCAGAGGGCTTAGACTTCCTCTGGAGACTAAGCACCAAGTCAGCACTCCCCTGAGCTTTTATTAAGTTACAGCAAGCAAAAAGACAGGCATCGATTAATAATGTAGGATGAGTTTTTTATCAAGCTAAAAAATTGCAAATTAATCACCTCTTAAAGTTTCTCTTGTGTCTCATTAAGTCATCTGGCCACGTGAGTCTAAACAGTTTACTAAAAGTAACAAGCAAATTACTTTTGAAAGTTTCTCTTCTGTATAGTCAAGTCATCCAGCCACGTGAGTCTCCCGGTGTGTTCCTTATCTGGGTTTATCTCAGAAAGGGTCACGAGAACTGTTTGCAGTCCTTGTCACACCGCTCATGACTCGCACCATATTCCAAGATGCAGCACCTATTGTTCTCTCTTAGATTAGTTTTGGCTATAGATTAAGTTTAAGCAGGAACTAAATTACAGCAAGGTTAACCGCTGGGGTATCTACATAAAATCTAAAACTATAACACTTCTTAGATTAAGTAGAGATTTCTTAGATAGATCACCAAAAGCACAATCCATAGAAGAAAACTGATAAACTGGACTACATCAAAATTAAAAACTTCTGTTCTTCAAAAGATATCGTTAAAGGAATGAAAAGGCAAGCCATTGACTAGGAGAAAACATTTTTGAAGCATATATCTTATAGAATGACTTGCATCCAGAATACATAAAGAACTTTTACAACTTGATAAGAAGACAAACAATTCAATAAAAAATGAGCCAAACATTTTATTTCTCCATCAGAGAAGATATACGGATGGAAAATAAGCACATGAAAAGATGCTTAATGTTATTTGTTGTTAAGGAAATGCAAATTAAAACCACAATGAGATACCACTATGCAGCAACTATAATAAAAAAACAGATAATATGAAGTGTTGGCAAGGATATTCATATACTGCTGATAGGAATACAAAATGATACCAACCAGTTTGGAAGTCATTTAAAAAGTTAAATATACACCTATCACATGATCCAGCCAAACGCCTAGGTATTACCAAAAGGTAAATAAACATGTTTATACAAATATTTGTACATGAGCATTCATAACAGATTTATTTGTAATAGCCAAAAACTGTTAGCAACCTAAGTATCTATTAGGGGGTAAATGGACAAACAAATTGTGATATAGCTGTACAATGGCATACTACTCACAGTAAAAGAAAAAAAAAAGAACTTGATGTATTCATCAACACAAATGACTCTCAAAATAATTATGTTGAGTGAAAAAATCATCCACCCTCCACCCCCATCACCCCTACCATGAAAGAGTGCATATTGTATTATTCCACTTACAAAAACTCTGGAAAATGCAAACTAACCTACAGTAACAGAAAATAGATCAGTGTTTACTTGGTTAGGGAGTGGCTACTGAGGTGGTACAGGTGGGAGGTACAGGGGAACATGATAATTTCTGTGGGTGATGAATACATTCCCTGTCTAAATAATAGTGATTGCTTCATAGGTATATAAATACATGAAAACTTATACACTTCAATATATACCGTTTAGTGTATATGTATTATGTCTCAATAAAGATGTTTAAAAATTGTAAAAGTGATAGTTTAGCAAGGACTTAAAGAAGTGAGAATGTTAGCCTTGTGGATAATGGGAGGTTTTTAAAAAAAGTTATTAACCAAATCTTTTTTTTAATTTATTTTTTTTATTTTTTTATTTTTTATTTTTTATTAACCAAATCTTTGCAGTGGACATTCTTTTTGTAATTTCCCAGCAACTTTCCCTTTTTCTGGTATAATAATGCCTCTGCATCAGTTAGGATTAGTTTTGGCTGCAAATGACAGCAAATTCAAAATATTAAGAACTAAAACAAGATAGAATTTTATTTTTAAATCTAGAAAGTTCAGGGCTCATATGACTCCATGATGACTAGGATTTCTTCTAATTTGTTACTATAGCTTCCATTTTGTGATCCTGGCTATTCTAGGTCCAGACAAAACATTTCCATTCCAGGTGGCAGAAAGGAGGAAAGGGGCATCTTCCTCCTATTAAGGGCACTTCTTAGAAGTTGCATATACTCTTTGGCTTTTATCGCATTGACTAGAACTAAGTCATAGGATCACACCCAGGCAGGGAGAACTAAGAAATACTGTATTCATTCGGAGCTGCTGTGTGCCAGATAAAAGAGGAAAAAGAGTAAGGATATTGAGAAATGTACAATTAGTCTTTCCCATATCAATTTCCTTTTGGGAGACTCTTCCTCTTCTCTTACAAAGCATGTGGTTGTAGTGTGGGCTGCCAATCATCTTAATCTCATTGGTCACAGGGCTGGGCACATGACCTAAGCTGGGCCAATAAGTGTGACAAAGATAGGAGATGGAAACTTGGGAGTGCCTGGAATCATGGCACTATCCTCAGGAAAGCCATTATGACAAAGGCAGTGAAGACTGAAAGAAGGGTTTGGAAGGTGTTCAAATCCCTGCTCTAGTTACACTTGAGGCCCACTTGGCTATGTTACCCAGCCCTCACTTACATTACTGAGACAATATACCTTTTACAGCCCAATTTTCAACCAAAGAGAATACTGAGGGACCAATTTTGGCTCTTGAGCAGTCCTCCTGAAGGGCCAGTTTCACTAAAGAATTAATACTACCTTTGAAGCAATTCATGTAAGAAGAAATATAAATGGTTAGTAGACAGAGGAAAAGAGGCACAATCTCACTTCTAATTAGGGAAATAATTATTAAAACAAAAGGAGGATACTGTTTTGTTGCCTGCCAGATTGGCAAAGTTTCAAACATAAATGATATTCAATTTCAATGAGGAAACAGATATTTTAATACACTATTATGAAAAAGCAAATTGGTACCACATTTGTTAAGATTTTCCAAAACTGACCACAACTTAAAATCTATGTATCCTTTTTGATCAGTAATTTTACTTTTAGGAAACTGTACTCCAGAAAAGTATGCATAAGAATATTCATTAAGGCATTATTCAACAAGTGAAAATTGGAGTGAAAGTTAGATATTATTACTGAAAAAAGTTTCTGTAAATTGTTGGTACACTTATCTGATGGTACATTTTAAAATAAATTTTTAACTATGACCCTTGATATACATATAAAACTATTATTACAAATAGGATAACCTTAGGTGGTAGCATGTAGGTGATAATCTGTTAGATAAAAAGAGCAAATTACAGAACAGCATATAAAAAATATAATTTCATTTATTTAAAAAGATGCACGTATACAGAGAGCCTGTCAAAACTTAGGATTCCTTATTTCTCTGAGTTGGATCCTATTTTTATTTAAAGAAAATCACAGTGAGACAAAAATCAAAGGATATCAAGACAGAGTGTGAAAGAGGTTTGTCTTGTTTTTTGCAGGTGAGGTGCAAGTGTGTGTGTGTGTGTGTGTGTGTGTGTGTGTGTGTGTGTGTGTGTGTGTGTGTGTGTGTGTGTGTGTGTGTTGTTTTGCAGTCTTACCAGGCAATGTCCTGATATCAACCGCACTACCCCTTTCTTTCTGCCTGAAGGGGAACTTGTGCAATGATCTGAACAAGATTGGGCCCAGAGTAAGCTCTGCTCACTAGGCAATGAGCATGAACAACAGGAGCGACGCCCTTTTCCTCTGTCGAACCTTTGCCAAATCAAGTGAGCAAATGTTCCAAAACAGGAAGATATTTTGATATCTTCTGTTAATTTGCTCAGAGCAAAAATTTTGAGTTCATAGTGATTGCCAACCTTGGCCTTTTACTTGAGACCCTGAGGGACAGACAGGTTTCTCTCTAGTCTTTTGTAGTTACACAAAAAACATTGCTTTTTATACTAAGAAGCTTAAAGCAGAGTATTTATTGGTCCATAAATTCTCTTTTATTGCTCAGAAGAGTCCTATCTTCTTAGAAGGACAATACAGACCTTGCTGTACCTTGCTTAAGGATAACAGACAATAGTTACAACCTGTTCATTTCATCTGCTCTCCATGAAAATAAGATAAATTATATGACAGTGTTGGGGCATCAGACATCCCCCCAACCGCCTGCCCCATACCTCCAGGCATTTCATAGGATCATGCGTGGACCAAGATCTGGAAGGAGATGCAATAAACCATCCACGGTGGGAACCCAGGGGCAGTGAGGAAAGAGAAGATGGGAGCATGTAGGTTTTTTGTGTGGTTTGAATGTCACAAAAGTGTTTATTACTTTTGTAATTAAAAATTTTTTTTCCTGCTTAGAGTTCATGTTGTATGTCCATCATGTGTGTGTTCAAGTGGACCCAAAAACATCATCTGAGGAAAATCTTGACCCCCCATTTTCTAGGTACCTCCACAGAAACTTGGGTGGTTTCCTATTTATGTATGCATATCAGTTAGGTGCTCTCCTTTCAGAAAGGCTATCAATTCAAGGTTGATTATGCTTAATTACACTAAAGAACTTCTATACTTCAGGCTCCTCTCAGAAAATATAACCTTGGATTATCTGGTATTGAATTATTAGCAAAAGTTTAGTGGTAAAAATCATATTCAAAGAGAACTGCCTGATGAGAATGGATCCATTCTCTAGTCTTCCTAAATTTTGTCCAGTTTGGAAACAGATCCTTGGAGGGATTTCTTGGGCCACATTGTCTGAACATTCCCCACCCTTATAACATGGCCCTTTTATGACCTACATTTTGGTATTTTGCCTTAAGTGTATACTAAGTGGTGTTTTAAGAAACAGCCATGTTGAATATACTGTACAACTGTTACTGAGAACACTGTCTAGACATCAGAACAATGTAGGGAAAGCTGTGTTTCTTACAGAGCATTTGGTCTTCTTTTATCTTATGGACACTGTGAATCTTGTAATAGCTTTGCTTTTCCTTGACCATTAGGAAACTCAGCCAAGTTTGTGTGCTTCTCAGTGTCCACATATATATAAGTTCATGGATGAATTTTTAGTGTCTTTATATTATATTTTAAACTCTAGGTGTTCTATTTTTCCACCTTTCTCCTTCCCCTTTACTCATTTATATTGCTACATTTTTATGTTTATATTTTAGGTATTCTTATAAATGATCCCAAATCCCCTTTTTTTGGGGAATAAGGAGCCCTCAGAGATCCACTTTACCTTTGGAACATATGATTTGCTAAACCTCACATGATTCAAATTAGGATTTCAAAGTCTTCTACAAGGTTTCTTATCATGACAAATTAATAGCAGTGTTCTCAGTATTAACATCAAAGCCTGTTGTCACAACTGTAATCATGACAGTCACAGAGCTCTGTGACGTCAACATTGTCTAGATCAAGCTATTGTGTTTTGGGTTACTGAAAAAAATCATGCAACTTGAAGTTTAGACCCAGTTAATTTATTCATTTATTTAAATATTCATTACTAGTTTACCATGTACCAGGCATGCAATTAGGTTCTATGGATACAATGGTAAGCAAAAAGCGGACATGGCCTGTGCACACTGAGTTTGCAGTCTAGAAGTGAAGAAAAACATTTATGAAGTAATTTCGCAAATATAATGAAAGGTCATAAACAGGTTTTGGGAGTATATGATATGGGATCAGAACAAAGAGTCAGGGAATACTTCTTTAACGTGAGATCTGCAGGATAACTAGGAATTTGGGGAAAGGATAGGGAAAGTCAAGCAACAGTCTGGGGAGAGGAAAGAGCATGTGGCAGGAGGGAGCACATGCACTGGAGGACCTTAAGGAAGAGCCCTCCAGCTAAGTGCAGACATTTGAGGCCTGGTGGTGCTAGCTGAGGCTAAGGTGATAGGCAGGACAAATGCCTCTAAACCACTGAATCGTTTTAAATAATGACTAACTATGTGCGCTGTGATTAACGATCCAATCTTTCTAAGGCTGTTTTCTTGGGTGTAAAATTTTGCTCCTTAAGCGCATGGTGATGCCAAACTACCTACCAAGCCACCATTAAAGCTATAGGGTTTTAAACTAAACTTTCTCTAGGTACCAGCACACTGACAATTCCCATTTACTCAAGAGGAAAGCCATCTATAGAAAAAAGGCCCTTGGGGAGTTTGTTTGTTTTTTTAAATCAAATTATGCACTGTGAAAGAACAATGTCAGAGCTAAATTGTCTTGCGGTGGAGAGCCAGGAGGGAACGGTGTCTGCTCCATTCCTTTCAGGTACCAAGGCTTCTACTTAATGATTTTGTTAATGTCCACAGAAAACTTACAATATGCAAGGCCCTGTTAGGTGTATTATTGCGTTTAATCTACACAAGAAGCCTGTGACTTAAGTATCATTTTTTATCTTTCAGGGATGAGAAAACTAGGGACCAGAGAAATCAGGTAGTTCATCCAAGACCATAAACCAGAAAATTGTAGAGCTGGGGTTCAAACTCAGGTAGTCTGACCTAAATTCATATACTAACACTCACCACAGGGAGCTCAATAAGACTGACTGCGGCCTAGAATTGCCTTTCAGACCTATAGTGACTGGGAAGATGGGGGGGAAGGAAAAATGGGATCTACCAGTTCTCATTCCATGAACCCATTGTAAAAGAAATCTTATCTTCTAAGGAAATGCCCTCTACTTCTGCTATGAACCCAGACAGGTAAGAAGAAGCAGAAAGGCACTTTTCTATCAAAGTACACTAGTCCCCCCTTCACCCCAGGGGATGAGTTCCAAGACCCCCAGTGGATGCCTAAAACCTCTGCTAGTACTGAATCCTATATATACTATGTTTTTCCTGTATTTACATATCTATGATAAAGTTTAATTTATAAATTAGGCATAGTAAGAGATTAACATTAACTAATAATAAAATAGAACAGTTGTAACAATTTACTGCAATAGATGTTATGTGAATGTGGTCTCTCTCTTCCAATATGTCTTACTGTGCTCTATTCACCCTTCCTGTGCTGATATGAAATGATAAAATGCCTATGTGATAGGATGGAGTGAGGCGAGTAACAATAGGCACTGTGATGTAGTGTTAGGCTGCTTCTGACCTTCTGACTGTATGCCAGAGGAGGATCCTCTGCCCCAGACTGTGGTGACTGAGGGTAACTGAGACTGCTAACAGAAAGTCACTGAGAGGGGGGACTACTGTCACTGCATGAGATGATCCCACCTTAAAAGAAGGAGGTGAAACAGATAAACCCTTCTGCCTGTAGAGATAAAAGATTCTATTTCCCCAGATGGCCTTGACAGGGAGTGGATTCTGTGAAACCTGCCATCTTATAAAGAGAAAGAAAATGTCATCAGACTTTCTTATCTGTAGAACTTTGTTGGTGTTCTTAAAGAGGGAGAATATAACATGTCACCAGCTGTCAATACTTCTGTTTTAATAAGTAAACCACCTTTGAAACACAATCAGACCCACACTGGGATGGAATAGGATGTTGTAGACAGGACAAGTTCTAACTTGGTATGCAATTATTAAGCAGCAAGCTCTCCAGTCCTGCTGAGTCAATGGACAGGATCTATCTCCAGTTTTTTTACTTAGACACTGAAGTCTCTTGCCAAATTGAATAAGTGCAGCATCTTAATTGGGAACCAATTACGAATGCCACAATACCTAGGAAGAGAACAGAGTGCTGTGAACTCTTATCTGGATAAGTGTCCAAAAGTGAAGAAAGTTAGCCAGCTACAGAGTCAAATCTTTTGTTAACAAGAAAAGGACGGACCTGCCCTGGTTGGTCAAACTCCAAATTCCCTGGACAACTAGGTTTCCTTTTTTCTACTTCTCCTGGCAGTAGCAAGTTGGACGCCATTTGGTCTGAGAGTCAGGTTTCCCTGTAGACTTCTGTCCAGACCTCTTGCAGGAGCCATGCTCTTACTTCCCTACCACTCTTTATTCATTTGGCCTTTAGCCACCTGCTCAGCTTTGGCATTCCTGCGCCCCTGAAGCATTCCTTTGGGCTTTCTGGTCAACTTGGTTTCTATCTGCCTGCCTAGTGTCTGGCACACTCTGGATTCTGCTTGCCTTTGGCTTCTGGATCATTGATTTTTCCTGTCCTTTGATTCTTGTGTACTTCACAACTCCTGTTTTTCCATGCCTGCTAGCCTACTGCCTAGCAGGTATCTACTTTCCAGCTTCCCTTACCTGTTTGTTTTTTACTTGTTTTCACAAAGCACCACCATTACTGACAGTTCCAGAACTACATTTTTAGAGCTTCAGGTGGAGCAATTAAAAGGATATGCCCTTTTGGAAAGAGGAAATGAGGGATTAGAGTAGAGGGTTGTTAGCCTTCTTAAGATCTGAATCTCAGGGAGGCAGTAAAAGAAAACAAAGATCTGAGTTCAAGCAGAAAGCCATTTATGTTGATAACACAAGCAATAAAATAATTATCTAAGAAGAATTTAAAATAAGAATCCTGATAGGTCACTGATTCTTAATAATCTATTTTCATACAGAGAAGACTTTGATTCTTTGAACTAAATGCTTTTTGCTTATTATCAAATTTTGAATATGTGACTTCAGGTATTTTTTAATGGGTAAATATTTTAACATTCACAAATGCTTATAATAGCAAATTAATTTTTTTAGTGTCCCAAATTTGAAAACATATTTAATTTTAAATCTGATTGAATTGTGTTATTTTCATAGAAATATGCTGGTTTCTTTTTAGAGTTTTAATTTTAGGCTGTAGGAATTTAAGAGTTAATTCTTACACATACAGCAAGCCATTCCATACCAACAATATATTTTTCTTATAAATAAATACATAAATCATCCCTTCAAAAATTATGAATTTACACTAGAATTTTACAGTTGGAATTTTCCTTGGAATCAGAAAAACAAATTCAGTTATTTCTATATTTTCAAGAATACTGTAACTGTTATTTTAATTTTAAAGTGAATAGGGCAAAGAGGCAGAAATATGTAGGAAGTCAGATATCCTATGGTAGAATTCTGGCTGTGCAGCTTCACAGCATGACCTTGGCCAAATAAGTCAATTTCTCTTTATCTGAAAAAGAATTTTAACCAATTCTAGCCTCACACTCTGCCACCTAGGGTCAAGTCATCCTTGCCACTGGTTTTACCTTGATAATACTCTCAACTTTACTTTCTCCATGTGTCGCTATTCTTACAAATAGACCTTTGTCAAAGTTTACCTTCCAGTTGCCTGCCCAGCACATTTATCACCGCTTGGTTTGCAGCCCTTTGCACTGGTGGTGGTTGTAGAACCTGACACTCTTTGCACAGACCTTCCCGTTACCACCTTCAATCTGCTGGTTTGAATCCCAGAGTGTTATTTTCCTGTGAGCTACTTGATTTATGTCAACCTGACTCTGTGTTCAATTGCTGCCTTGGGCACCCACTGACAACTGCTTTTATGAAGTATGACCTGATTCCTCCATAGCTTGAACCACCTGTTGACATGCCAGTATCCCCAAGTTTCAATCCTATTCCAGTGGATATGTTCAAGACTGGTTCTCATCCTTTCCCTAG
Source organism: Manis javanica (assembly GCF_040802235.1). Classification (NCBI taxonomy): domain Eukaryota; kingdom Metazoa; phylum Chordata; class Mammalia; order Pholidota; family Manidae; genus Manis; species Manis javanica. Next base: position 78,713,203 of record NC_133159.1, on the reverse strand, counting down.
TATTAGCAGGCCATTTCCAGCCCACTCCAGAGGTGTCAGAGATGTGACTCCATATTGTATGATACCCTAGCATCAAAAAATTATTAAATTATGTTCGTTATAATTTGCTTAAGAAGACAGTGACATGGGTAACATAGTTCAAAAAGAACTCTATTAATATAGTCATGGTCGAAAGTTTTAGATGAGTTGGTATTTAAAGGGACTAATTTTGTTTACTAAGAAAATCCATTTGTGTGGAAAAGTTCATTTGTCTAAATCTAAAGAATGGATTTTTAACAAAAGCTTTTTGAGAAAGTTTTTTGAAGATGCTGGCTCTCTATGAATTCATTTGATAGCAAATATCACAAAAATGGTTGAAAAACAAATCTACTTATCCAGTTATGTCTTTGAATTAAAAAAAACAACTTCCTTTTATTGTCCTTTTTCACTAAAAAAAAAGAAAAGTAATTGTACAGGGCCTTCCAGCATGGCATTTTAAACATCTATGTTTTGTGGTGCTTATTCTGTGCTAAGCATTATGCTAAGAACTTTATAACATATAAGCTCATTTAATTGTCACACAGGTTTATTAACCTACTACTAGGGATGAAACTGAAGCATAGAGATTTTAAATAACTTGCCCCAAGTCACACAGCTAGAAAGTGGCAGAACCAGAGACTGTCTCCAGACAGCTCCTAATCATTACGTGGAACAAGAAACACTGAGAAAAAGAAAAAAAAAAACTTCAGGAAAAGATAAGGAATATGCTCCATGAGGAGTTTGGAATCCTGAATTGGTTGTTTCTAACTGGAGTTCCCTGGGGGCAATCAGCACGGGAACATCTGGGTCCTGTAAGATTTCTGCTGTTACTCCACATAATTGGGTGTTTCCTGGACTTGGATGGTTATTCCTGTGCTCAAGAGAATTGGGAAATATGTAGAGCTGGTCTTGAGAAGGTAGAAATCACTACAAATCACCATGAACTGTGCTCTGGCAGTGGTATTAGGTCATCTCTTGTGGCATTCTTACTATGCAATTTTCCCCTTCTGTAGAGAGTGTGGCATATACAAAACTAAGAGGTAGTGAAACCATATTTTGGGCTGCATTTGAATATTCTGACATTGACAGTCTATAGGCAACCCTGAGACTATTGCCAAAGGCTGAAAATACTCCCAGATATTCCCAGGACAAGTTCATATCCTGCAGATCAATCCACTACAGGAAGGCAAACCTTTCAATAGCTCCCATGTGACAGGTTTATATGATAATTTCTGACATGCTTGCTGCAGCCACTGTGAATCTCAATATAAGTTTTTTAGTGCCACATTTTCCTTAGGACGAATTTCAATTTCCAGAATTATAGTTGTATCTCAAGTCAGACAATATCCTAGCACCAAATTTTTATAGGTGCTTCCTTTTCTTGAGGAACTATTTCAACATAACAACATTTCTTCAGGGAATGTACCAATAAGAATAAGAAATAGAATAAAGATGTCTTTCATGATCCCATTTCAGAACTTGAATATTACTTTTAGGTTAAAAACATTTTTATAACCTATACTACTTTTTGTAGTTTTTATCCTCTGGCAGCCTTATTTATTTAATTCATGCTCTCATTCTTATAAAAAACATATTTATGTGTTACCTTCTATATGCCAAAACCTGCACTCAGTATTGAGGACATAACAATGAATTCGAAGTTGCCTTCAAATTCTAATCATCTTTTTTTTTTGAGCATTCCTTATTTAAAAACCAGATAAACAAAATACCTGTCCTACTTCATATTAAGTTCCTTGTGTTCTATATTGCTAACATCATTTTATAACATTTTGGACACAATAGATTTATAATATTTGGTGGTAGTGTTAGTAGAAAATTAGAGAACCATTGTATTTTTAAATTAAAAAGTCCAGCTTGCCTTTTCATAAAAGATAAAAGAGCTCTGTCTCTCATTTTAGTCCATGTTCTTATGACTAAATCACAACAGGCTTCATTTTTCCTGGGGATAAACTCAGTCACCACCTTGCCCTACCAAAACCCTGTACCATTTTGGTGAATGTAGGCCGAACATTGTAAATAAGGAATCAATTTGTCTATTCTGTTCTCTGGGGACTTACGTGCAAAACATGGGCTCTTTTTTAATTCGTTCACTAACACAGAGCCTCATCTCTCTCCTATTCTCTTCCCTAGTGCTTCTTTCTTCCCACTTTGAAGCTTCAAAGAAGCTCCTGATTGAGTCTGCTTTCCCAAATCACTCAACTATGAGGTGAACTTAGAGGTCACAAAGTCAAATACCTACAGGGATCAGCCTGGAAAGATAAATAAGTGCTGGGGCTGAGGCAGGAATATTAGGGAGTGAGCGGGACTGGGGCAAACTGAAGAGTGCACGCCGCGCAAGCAGGAGATGCAGTACCGGTGCCAGCTCACAGTTGCTGAGGGAGCTTGGATAGCTGCTCATCTCATTTTCAAGAGTCAGAAATCTAGATCTTTATGTAGTATGTCCCAGTCTGTAAATGTTGGTCACTCAAAAACAAAACATTTCCCCAAGGCTGCCATCTGCAACCTTTGCTTTCATTATTGAATTTAAAGAACTGAAAGCACTGTAAATTTCTAAAATGTCCTTGAAGAATGGGAGTTGAATTCTGTGATCAAGGGAAAAGGGAAAGGAAGAGTTCTTATTAGGAATGTGATTTGGTACTGGTCTAATTAGTACATTTCATTAGCCTAATTAGCATATTGTATTCTACAGTTTTTAAAAATGTAATAAAGCAATCCATCTTATATGCAAAGAAAGGGGGATGAAATATATATATTCAGTTTAGAGATACATATTCATTTTTTCTTTTATTTATAACACTGGCACTGGAAGAATACATTAAAAATTAAAGAGTGATTATCTATGTGGGGTAGGGACCAGGTAGAAAGGCATGAATGTGAGAATAGATTTCTCTAGATATATATTTATTTAGTTTTTATTTTTGAAATAGGTGAGAGTATTACATATTTACAAATTAAAATAAATTTTTAAAATGAAAGTAAAAGGCACTGAAATGTCAATTGATTTTTTATTTTAGGGAAGTATGATAGGTTGGAAAATAAACTAGAATGCATAAAAACACATAATAGGACAAAATTCTATATGGGAAGTGGAATTAAAGGGAAATAAAGTGGAAATAAAAGAAGTAAAGGGAACAATGTTACATTTCAGATAGCTAAAGAAATAATTGTTTCATTTAGTCTTTAAATGGTTGATATTTAAAAAAATCTTTCCTCAATGTTTTATTATGAAAAATCACAAATGTATAGAAAAGTTGAAATTTTTATGGTGAATTCTCCTGTTATACATCCCTCCCATAGGCATCACATATCTTTCTACCTATCTATCTACCCATTCATATCTCTCTATCCATCCATCAATCTTTCTTATTTCTTGTATGCATTTCAAAGTAAATTTAAGATGCCAGTATTCTTCCCCCTAAATACTTTGCATCATTAGCTAGAGTTAACTATTTATTCATAATTTTTTTCTTTTGAGGAAAAATATACACACAGTTTAAGATACATATACCTTCAATGTACATGCCCTAAGTTTTGGAAAATACATACACCTGTAACCTAAATCCCTAACAAGATATAGACTATTACCATCACTTTTAGATGGTTCCTTCATGTCTCTTTCCAATCCATTCCTCTCCACCAGCAACTCTGGTTCTGATTTTTTCTACCACAAATAAGCTTTGTAGCTTTGTTTTTTCTAGAACTATACAGAAATGTAATCATACAGTATATAATTTTTCATATTACATGATTCCATATAAGGCTTCTTTGGAAGATACTTTTTAAATGGTATCAAATGGCCATGGTATTTATATTCCACTGGACATACTTAAGACTTGTGTGACAACGCAATGCTGAAAATTGCTTCCTTCACAATTGTTTAATCTTATGATAAAATTTTTGGGTGCCAGTATAAAAATGGAAAGGGGATACATGTATTTTTCAAAATTCTTTTGGGAGTATATAAACAAAAAGTTTGAAGATAGCTGATCTTGATTTTCCTATATTTGGAACTACTGGAGTAATTTCTTTGTCTCTGGAAGGCTAAAGTTATGTTACATGATGACTAAGAGGCCACAAATTAGTATGTCTGTCTATAAACAACCAGATGGATTAGTTTTGGATTAGCTAGCTTTTACTTAGAAAAACAGAAACTTTTAAGCTCCATAAGAATGGGTGCCAGGTGAATAGGTAAATTTAGGTGTTTGTAAGGAAAATCCAGTGTGACATCAAGGATTTACAGTGACCCTGCAAAGGAGGGCCAAATCAAAGGCAGAAGATGTCCTACCTAAATTTGCCACAGGCCAACCTGTTTAGATTCATCTTGGACTCATAAAGGTGGATTTAAAGCTAAAAATACAGGTCCAGGGGTAGAAGGGTTCATCCAACCCACTTATGAGGTTCCCAGTAAGCACCTTGGGGTATTGCTCAAACCCCAGGTTTCCCTCGTAGGCTCCTGGAACATATGATGACAAAGGAAACAACCCAAGTTTGAAAAGAAAATGATCTAAACTAATATTCACCTTTCAAATAAGAAAATATTAACTACATTTAAACTTTGTTGACTCTAAAGGAAAACTGAATTATTTCTTCTCATTTGGCTGAATCTTTGTCCCTGTCACCCCTGTTTATGTCCCGTACCATGATGAGTTCCAGACTCCCAGGTCCCCTTCATCTTCTACCACTGGCCCACCCCACCCAAGGCTCCTCACATCACCTGTTTGGAACACTTTCCCTCCTACTTCCCAATTTCTGACTCTTTAACTGGGCCTCTGGAATTCAGTCCATCATCAGCAAACTCCTCCATATCCTGAACCTCTCTGACTCTCCTTCAGCCTTCCCAGAGTCCTTCTATCACTGGACTTCGACATGGGAGGGGGATTCTCCTTTGCTCCTCATTGCCTCTTTTAGGCTGTTCTCCCTCTTTCCTCTCTAATCCCTCCCCATGCGCAGTATCTGGTTTTTTTTTCAACCCATGTTCTCTGATGCTGTCATTCTCCTCCTTGTGTGAGGCACTCATAGGTTACTCTCTTATTTCTCAAGGACTTTGGCTTTTGGCTACTGGCATCCTCTTTAGTACCTGTCCCATCTGTACCTCTCTATCCTCAGTCTTGTTTTCAGTATGTATGTAGGTAATACTTAAGACACTCTCCTCGACTGTCTTCCAGTGATATTCCACACCCCTCAGCCATTCACTGCCACTGCCACATTCCACGTAGACTTCATCACTGTTCCACAATCTTATTTTCAGGCAACCCACTCTAATTACCATGTTGCTGTGGTCACCTTGCGGAAGTGAGTTGGACTCCTCCACCTCAGATTTGGTTTGAATGTTGAGACTGATGATGCTATATATGTGCCGAGAGAGTATGAAAAGGTTTAGTACTCACATACAGAAACTTTATGGGAAGAGCAGGGCAGGTTTCTAAGCTGGTATAAATACGGCTTAAAGGAGCAGAGAAAGGAGACTGTCTTAAGATGTTATGGTGGTTGGCGGTAGGAGGTAGGATTCGAAAGTCCGAACGAGGCAGATGGGTGTTTGCTTTTTAAAAGGACAGCTAACGTTGTCTGGTGTAGATCTCAAATACCCCAGCAATGCAAACGTAATTCTCAGTCATGTCATGTGTACTGTTCGCGTGGTGATCTTTGACGATTTCCTGTTCCAACCTCTATTCCTCACCCCCAAAATGTGATATCTACAAGGGTCGAGATTTTTGTCTGCTTTGTTCATGTACATAACCCTATCAACCAGAACAAAGTCTGGGTGGTCAATAAATATTTATTTATTGAATAAATGAATGAATCAAACTAGTAGGATCCATTCTTAATTTACTCAGGAATTACCAGTCTCTCAACCCAAGCTGGAAATCAATTAAAAATAGGTATAACTGTCCCTAAGAAATACCATCCAGGTTTAAAATTGCGTCTGTCCGTGGGTTGGGGGAAGGGCGGACAGGAAGGTATCTTAAAGTAATGAAAGCTTTCACTACCTGGGGAAAAGCACTTCTCAGAGTTACAGGCCAGAATGAGTTCTAAATGGCCACTTAAACTGTTGGCATCACGTGAAAAGGTTTGTGGGGTAAAACGATAGTAAAACGCATCTTCCTTTATTTTAAGTCACTCAGATCAACAGCTGTTCTCCTACTAGGGTGGCTCTTTTTTTCCTTATTTGGACTTCACTGTCAAAAGAGAGACACCACGCCCTGCATTATGTAGCCTTAACTGAGTAGCTATGCCACGTCCCAGGTCTCTTGTTTTCAGGACTGTATTTAATTCAGAAATATTTTTGAGTCAGGATTCCTGGGTGGGACCAGGAAAACTCAGAAGATGTTTGAAAACAATACAAACCAGAAAAGTTAAAAAAAAAATTTATGTACATTTAGAAAAAGTTCAAGATCGTTCCAGGCGAATTGGATTTGGGGGGCACGCTGAGTTCAGCAGAAAGGAACCCGTCCGCGTTCGCTCGGGGATGCGCGGTCTGCGTCGGGCTGCGGCGGACAGCCCCTCCCGAGGGAGAACGATCCTCTCCTAAGGAAGGGACCCCAAGCTTCCCTTAAATTTCCAGGCAACCCGTCCAGACACGTTCGGAGTGAAGGAGAAGAGTCCAAAGAGCGGCAGTCCCGCCGGGCGGAGTGGCGAGGTAGCGGGATGCGCGGCGGGCGCAGCCGGTAGGGCAGGAGCAGGCGGCTAACTCATCGGGGTCTGAGGGGCCAGCGCTCCGGCCCGCACGGCGCAAACTCCGGCCCGGCGCGTGCGACACCCCCGCTTCCGCGGCGCCCCCTCCCTCCTCCGCACGCCTCCCCTTTAAGCGCCAGGCGCAGTTGGATTTGTGTCGGCCGAGGCCCGGTGCGACTCCCCTTTATGGCGGAGTCGGCAGCAGCGGCGCTGACAGCCGCGGCGGCCGGGCGAGCAGAGCAGGAGGCCGGGCCTCGGGCCGCCGACCGCAGTCACCGCGGCGGGTCGGGGGAAGCGCGGTGCGCGCGGCGGCGGGGGCGGGGGAGTGGGCGGGCCCGACCGGGGAAGGCGGGGAGCCGGGTCGCCGGCGCGCGGGCCCGCCTCTGACTGCGGCGCGGCGGGGCGATGTGTGATTACCATGGCGAGGAGTCTCTGTCCGGGGGCCTGGCTGAGGAAACCCTATCACCTCCAGGTAGGCCGGCGGCCAGCCCGTCGCGCGCCGCTCGCCCGCCTCCCGCCTCCCTCTCCAGCCAGCGCCCGCCCGAAACCCGCGGCCCCCTGCCGTCCGGCACCTGGCGGCGCGCCCTCCCGGCTGTCCGCGGCCGTTGCCCGCGCCCCCGCCGGCCTGGCCCGGGGGCTCGGGTCGCCGCGCCCCGGCTCGCCCCGCGCCCCTGGCATCCCGAGAGCCCCGAGCCGTGACCCAGGTGCGCCCCTGGATGTCGGGGCTGAGCGAGGTGGGCTCGGGACGTGCCTCTCCGCGGCGGGCCCCGCTGGTCGGCTGTGCTCGGCTCTGTGTCCTGGGTCTTAAGTAGGTGACAGGAAAGGTGGTGTGTCATTCCTCCGTATTTTAGATAATTAAGGCAATTTGTCACATCAGTGTCTCCTCAAGCCCCCGAGAAGCGGATTGCGCCTGGTGCCGAGCCCTCTGGTTTGGTCTTTCCATCACGTCCGTGATTTAAATGGGAGGTAGGATTCGAAAGTCTGAACGAGGCAGATGGGTGTTTGCTTTTTAAAAGGACAGCTAACGTTGTCTGGTGTAGATCTCACATACCCCAGCAATGCAAACGTAATTCTCGGTCATGTCATGTGTACTGTTCGCGTGGTGATCTTTGACCATTTCCCGTTCCAACCTCTATTCCGCTGCCAGTCTGCCCTTGGCCCTACTACTGCCTTCATATACTGTTGGTCACCAGGGGGACCTAGTAGACGTCGTGAGTAGCTGAGCGCAAATCCATCACCCCAGCGGAAAAACAACTACAAATCAATGCCTCGCGTGGGTCAGCAGTGTGGTCTGCATTTTAAGGACAGTATTCCTCTACCACTTAGAATAAAATGCCTGAAGGTACTGATAGATTTTTTTGGGATGGGAATTCATGCTCAGCTCATGCTTTTATAAAATATTTAAAATGTTGAAAATAAACCGTCATAAGGCAATTAAACCTTTCATTTTTGTTTGAAAATTGCATATGTATATCGGTAACGCTACAATGAGTGATGCACTGCAAATTGGAAGCATGATTTGACATTCATAATATGAAGGATATGGAAGTAAAACTGATCCATATCATGAAGTGGAGATTGTCATTCTTAGCTGAGCACATCACACTGAAGTAGTGAAGATAAGCTAGGTAAAGTTAAATCTCTTTTGTGATACCTGTGCTACATTTTTAATAGAAAAGCATGTGAAAACTGAAAAAAAAAAAAAGAAAGAAAAGCATGTGAACTTAAATGTAAATCTACAGAAATATGTTGAATTCCCTCAACCAAAGGTTCCTGGCTTTCTAACTGCCCTCCCTCCTTACTTATTGAGCATTTTTTGACCTAGATGCACCTTATGACTTACTGTATTGACTTAATCATTTACTTAATAAATATTTGTTGGATGCCTGTTAATGCCAGAAACTTTGTGAGGTGGTAGGGATTCTACCAGAGCTAAGCAAACACCTTTGTGTTTCTCATAGAGCATAAAGTCTAGTCAGGGAGACAAACATTTATTAAATAATCTCAGAAATGTATAGTGACAACAGTAAATGCTATGAAGGAAAAGGGAAAGAGCAAAAGGCTGCCTGACAAGAAGAGAACAGTTTCGCTCTCTTTTAGAAGTATTTTACTATGGAAATTTTTTATTCACACATAAAGTGGAAAAGAATAATGAGCTCTCCTGTACGTATCACCTGCCCTCAACAAATATCAGTTCCCCTCCATCCTTTTTCCAATGAAAGTATTTTCAAGCAAATCTCAGATATCACATCATTTCATCCAAATATCTCAGTATGCATTTATAACAGATAAGGATATTTCTAGACATATTCACAATATCATTATCACACCTAACAAAATCAATTACAATTCTTTATTTTTCCCTTACTCTCCTCCTAGGTATGCATTACCCTGAGAAGACTGACTAAATTTGACTTACTCTGGCCTGGGCTTCTGTGATTTGAGAGGATCTCTTGGCAAAAACAAAACAAAAAACTCTCTTATTCGTGCTAGAAATTCTTCATCCAGGGAAACTAATTTTCATTTCATGTTTTGAGAGAATGTCTTAGAAAGTAAATGTCTGGTTTAAGTAACATTTTCCTGTAAATGTATTATTTTAATTTAGAATGAGGATGTGTCCTCAACAGGTATTAAAGATCTTGTTTTTTGGTTGGGTAGGGGATGGAGTGAGTACCAGAAAAATTGGATTTCAAAGATGCGAAGAGATGAAGGGCCCAGCAAGGAAAGAGGGAAGTTGCAGAGACCAGCTTTGTATACTTAGTTTTGCTGCTTGTCTTCAACTGGGTGGGGTCAAAAAGCAGATATGTTCTGAGCTGTGCAGGCCTATGACTTGCAAGTTCCTCTTCCTCCTGTAATTTACAGGGCAAAAATTTTAAGCAGTTGACTTAGTGATAAAGGAGCTACATTCCCAGTATTTTCATGAATCTAGATTTCACTGTGGTAATTGATAATACTTGTAGAGAATTGTAGCACTGTGCAATTGATATACTTTCAACTATAAACTGGAATAAATAGCATTTATGGGCTGATGTGGGGCAGAATTCCTGTTTATAGCTCTGTTTATATAGCAAAAGAGATCCTATGACTTGTGAAGAAAACTTGTAGTATGTCCATATGGTAGAACATTATTTAGCAATGAAGAGGAATGAAGAACTGATACATGCTAAAACATGGATGAACCTTGAAATCATTTTAATATATGGAAGAAGCCAGCCACAACAGATCATATATTACAGGGTTTCACTTATATGAAATGTCTGAATAGGCAAACCTATAAATATCAGAAAATAGATTAGTTGTTGCCTAGGGCTGCGAGAGTTGGGGGGAAATGGGTATGAGGTTTTTTTGGGGGTGATGGAAATGTTCTAAAATTAATATTGGTGATGGCTGCACCCTGTGAATATACTAAGAGTCATTGAATTGTATACTTTAAATGAATAAATTATATGGCATATGAATTATATCTCAATTAACTTGTAAGAAAAAAAAAGAACTGAGTTTATCCCCATTGATGTGGTCCTTCTCTCTGCCCCTTGTTGCAGATTCTACCAATGCCAACTTTTTGGTGCAGTAAGTACTTCTAGAAGAGCGGTGCAGGCACACTGTTTGCCTGTGTGGCTTCTGTCAACCAGGTGGGCTTGTGACCTGCTTGGAATAGATAGCCAGTGAACATTTACCTGAGAAACAAGCTTCTCATGGCAATGCATGGTTACCAGAGCACGCTAACTTACAGTGCCATCCTTTTCAGCTAGTTTGTTGAAAACTTACCTCAGAAATAGTACTAATTGGACTGGCTAAATGTCATGGGGCATAGAACAGAGTAGAATTCTGCCTCTGAAATTAGAAACTGTGCATGTATCAACTAGCTAACACCATTTTTAGGCAGTGTTTTTCTTCTACACACCATGATGGTGATACTCCTTGTGGCCTGCTGGATGTGGTAACCCACAGTGACACCTGCATTTGTCTGTTTTTAGCAGTTTGTTTTCTACAAATTAAGATCTACTTTGTCTAGGTTTTACTCACAGTCTGAGAGGGACTGATAATACAGCAGCCCTATAATTCATTGGTTTTAGTTTTGATACCTTCTTTCTTCTCACTGTCATTAAGCCCTGCAAGAATGAAAGTTAAGACAATTTAGGGTAATTCTCTATGCTTAGATTATACACATTTTTCATTCCAGTCATTCTGCCTATGTTGCATTTAAAAAGCTGGCACAATTCTAATGGAATTTGAAGTCTGAGAAACCTGGGTACTTGTGAAGGTTTTCAAGCCCTTTAGATTGCATAAGTTTTAAGTTTCTTGAGGCATCCTTTCAAAAATGACTTAACAGTTTCAATATGTGTTCTTCAGGGCTGTTTGAAGGGATGGATAGATCGTGTGTTCCAATTAGATATTGGCACTTGTTTAACATTTCTGATACTGGCTCTTTGGCTTAGGCTAGTAGTGTTTCTCAAACATGACTGCTGTAGATGGTTTGGTTCTTTATGATTTAATATGAATATTTTGTGGGGTTTATTACTAGATAGTGTTACTGATGCAGATTAACTGGTAGTAGTGCTGATGTTGACAAACACTATAGTAACAGTAGTATGACTTCTTGCCCATTTTCAGCCTCCAGAATTATTTTAAATCTAAGGATAATTAGAACAGGTAGTTACTTCCTATTCCCCAAAGGCTATAGAAGGAGGACTCTAGGTGATATAGTTCTCATCAGCTTTATTAGACCTGCTGTTCAGAGCTAAGCTTTTTGCCTTTGCCTGAAACTGAGTCTCCAGAACTATGATTAGCTTCCTGAATCTGCTGAGTATGCATCCCATAGTGTCTTAAATTCAAGGACACAGTTTTTAGGCAGCTGTTTGAAGTTACCATTATGCTTTTCTACCTCTGTTAGAAACTCACAGACATGCTGGACTCTTGGGCATATTTCCTTCAGGCTGTAGCATACAGTAAAAGTGCTTCTTCCTACTGCCCCAGTTTTTCATTCTGATGGATTATAGTGTGTTTTGTAGTCTGTGTAGAAGTTTTCTTTTTTTAGAAGTTAGGTAATTATAATGTTTTCATTTCTTAAAGTTGCTTCTAAAAACAATACCATACCATTCTGTTGAAAACCGCTTTTTTCTCACAGTTTTAACATATTTCTAGACATTCAAATATTTTTTGAATAATTCTCCTTTAAAGCTTTTTAATCTGCTGAGTATATGAGTTTGGAATAACTAGGATGTTGTAAGTGAACATGTTTTAAAAACCCAAAATTTTTCTTTAGGAATAAGTAGGGGTCTTTTTTTGGTTGACTGAGTATTTAATGAAATTAAATAATTATCTTTTTTAGGTTAGGTGTGATCATGCTACTGTGGTTATGTTTTTTTTCTTTTGTTATGTTTTTTATTGTAGCCAAAAACATTTAACATAAAATCTACCATCTTAACCATTTTTAAGTGTCCAGTACAGTAGTGTTAATACATACACATTGTTGGTAACATATCTTACAACTTTTTCATCCTGCAAAACTGAAACTCTATGCCTATTAAACAACAGCACCCCACTTCCCCATCTCCACCAGCCTAGTAACCACATTCTACTTTCTGTTTCTGTGAGGTTTGCTTCTTTAGACCTCATGTAAGTAGAATCATGCAGTATTTTTGTGTGTGTGATTGGCTTATTTCACTTAGTATAATGTTGTCAGTATTCATCTAGGTATCTTACAATGTATGACAGGATTTCCTTCTTTTTTAATGCTGAGTAATATTCCACCATATGTATAGACCACACTTTTTTACTCCATTCTCTAGTCACTGGGCATTTAGGTTGCTTCCACCTCTTGGCTATTGTGAATAATGCTGCAGTGAACATGGGCATGCTAGTATCTCTTCAAGATCCTCTTCTCAATTACTTTGTATACATTTCTGGAGTTGTGATTGCTATATCTTAAGGCAGTTCTATTTTTAATTGTGTGAGGAATCTTTGTACTATTTTCCATAGCAACTGTACCATTTTACATTCCTGCCAACAGTGCACAAGGGTTCCAATTTTTCCACATCATCACCAGCACCTTTTATTTTCTGTTTTTTTTTTTTTGATAGTGGTCATCCTAATGGGTATGAGGTGATACCTTATTGTGGTTTTTGCTTTGCATTTCCCTGATGATTAGTGATATTGAGCATATTTTCATGTGCTTGTTGGCCATTTGCATGTCTTCTTTGGAGAAATTTCTTTCTTTATTGTTGCAGATTGGTATTTATTCAGCAGGGTTATGGGTTATTGTTAACAGAGTTCCTCTTTCTTTCCTAAGAACAGGGTAATCATGTTTGAGGATATTCTTGCAAGAGAGATTTATAACATACTACCACCTTCTGAATTAATCACTACATCCATTTCAGACATACATAGTGTCTGAACCTAAGCTTGAAAATTAGAGCTTCTCATTTTTAACTTAAAATATTGATCAACATGTCAACCTGTGTACCTTGATTGGATCTTGGATGTTAAAAAAATTGACAAAGGAGTATTTGAGACAATGGGGAAATTTGAAAATGGACTAATATTAGATAGTATTGTATCAGTGTTAAATTATGTTATATAGGAAAGTTCTTATCTTTAGAAGGTGTAATCTGAAGTATTTAGGGTAAAAAGTACCATAATGTCTGTAATTACTTCTAAATAGCTCAGGAAAATATGTTTGTATATACATATATAAAGAACAGGGTTTCTTACCCTCAGCACTGTTGACATCTTGGACTAGATAAGTCCTTGTGTGGGGCTCTGTTTTGTAGGATGTTTGGTGGCATCCCTGACCTCTACCCACTAGATGCCAGTAGCACCCCCCAGAAGCAACAATCACAAATGTCTCCAGACATTACCCAATGTTCTCTGGGAGGCAAAATTGTTCCCATTTGAGAACCATTGATACAGAAGAGAAAGAGGGAGAGGGAGAGATATTTATGCATGTGTAGAGTGAGTGAGCAAGCAAGCAAGCAAACATAGGGCAATGGTAGCAACTGATGAATATAGGAGTAAGGTAGATGAGTATTTTTTGCACTGTTCTTTTACATTGTCTGTATATTTAAAAAATTTCAAAGTAAAAGGTTGGGGGAAATAAATTAGACTGAATTTCATAATTGAGTATGATTGGAAATGTATGAACTTTGTTCAAATTACATTAAGGGTCAAGAAAATGAGATTTGTTAGAGCACATTTGAAGTCAGCAATTAAAGAAGCATGCTAGTTTTCCAGTGGTCCTATAACAAATTACCACAAATTTAGCAGCTTAAAACAGCACATATTTATTTGTACCATTGTCTCACAGTTCTGCAGGTGAGAGGTCCAGGCACAGTGTGGCCCCCCCTGGCTCTCTACTCCAGGTTTCACAAGGTTGAAAACAAGGTGTCACTAGGGTTGAGTTTCTCTTTGGAGCTCTGGGAATGAATTGGCCTCCAGGCTCTTTCAAATTGTCAGAATTCAGTTCTCATGCTATTGAAGGACTGAGGTCTCCATTTCTTGGTGACTGTTGGCAGGGATTGTTCTCAGCATCTAGAGGCTACCTATGTTCTTTGGTTCAAAGCTCCCTTTCTCAGTTTCCAAAGTCAGCAACAGTGGGTGGAGTCCTTCACATGCTTCAAATCTCTCTGACTTCCTCTTCTGCCTCATTTCTTTTCTACTTGCTTCTGCCTTATCTCTCTGACTCTCTTGCCTTCCTATTCTGCTTTTAAGGGCTCATATAATTACAGTGGGTCCACCTGGATAATCCAGGTTAATATCTCTACTTTAAAGCCAGCTGATTAGTAACCTTCATACCAACTGCAGCATCCCTTCAGCAGTACCTAGATTAAATAACCAAGGGATGAGAGTCTAGGGAGACATTTTTAGATGTTTGCCTACCACAGAAAGAATACAACTGGAATTCTGATAGTTAAGAAAAATCAGCAATTTCCTAAGACATTTTGTTTCTTTTCCATTACTCTTAGGTTTAAACATGTTGCCATAGAAGAGATTTTATGAGAGCTATTATTGTATTTATCATTCCAGGAATTGCTGTGAGAGGAATCTTGGATATTTATTAAAGGACAGAAAATGCAAATAATACTGAACAATCATATGTGGAAATAGTTGTTTTTACTATAGATACCACTCTTAATGCTTTTGAAGTCTTATACAAATTATAGTAAGAGTGGGAAAATACAACTTTATGAACTCTAAGAAAATTTTCTTTAAAATGTAACCTATTTCTTTCTATTACTATAATAAAGTTGTTATTCTTTATCCCTTAAATAAGGCAGTGCTTTCTTTTGTTTTGATGTGTCAGCTTACAAATTTTCAACCACACTTGATACAATAGAACTAAATTTGTCCCCAGTGATGGCAGAGCATGTTTATTACCCTGGTCTTGTCCTTTATTCTGTGCAAATACTCAGGATATGCAAAATGTTGCAATACAATGCACATATTTTTACATATATTCAAAAATATTCTGTAACCACTCCAAAATATTAACCTCTAATACCTGTCACTAAGCACACACCCCTATCTCTTCCACATTCTTACTCTTTATTGTTACCACCACCACCATCAAATCATCTTCATCATTATTACCATAATGAGACCCCCTGCCATTCCCATTTCTTCCAGTCTCTCAACCCCGTCTTCCATCCCTTCTTTCGCTATGTAGTCAGGATCCCATGATCTGTCATTGCATCTACTCTTCTTTGCTCTCTTACCACTTCCTTCTTTCTCTGACCTTCTATCATTCTTCATTCTTACCCTGATATTCCCACACTTCCCTCTAAGTTTCATCTTCCTTTGCCCTGGCTTTCCCCAGGACTCCAGCCTTCTTCTGCTTGTCATTTAGTAGTGTCCTTGGGTGATTGTATTTCTTCACACGGCTTCCAAATACTAATGGGTCTCAACTCTGTATATCACCAGCCCACGCCTCTCACGCAGAACTTCAGGTTTGCATTTCCAGCTGCTTATTTGATCTCTATCTCTAAATAGCCCTTCATATTCAACATGTCCAAACCTAAACTCCCAACTCCTCAAATTTTTTCTCTTCCTGTTCAGTTAGTGATACTCTCCAGCTACTGAAGAAAGAAATATACCCAAGTCTTCTAGACTCTGCTTTCCTTACCTTCATATTTAATACTTTGGCAGTTGTCCAGTGCATCTCCTAAATAACTTTTATTGCATCATCTCTTTTTTTTTAAATACAGTGTTGTCAACTATAGTCAACATGTTATACATTAGATCCTCAGACCTTATTTATCTTATAGCTGAAAGGTTGTGTGCTTTTACCATCCTCTCCCTATTTTCCTCACCTCATAGCCTCTGTAGTCATTTTCCCACTCTCTGTTTTTATGACTGATGTTTCTTTTGAATTTTTAGATTCCACATATAAGTGATACCATTCTGTATTTGTTTTTCTCTGTCCAGCTTATTCCACTTAGCATAATGCCCTCAAGGCCCATACATTTATCGCAAATGGCATAACTTCCTTCTTTCTCATCGATGAATAAAATTCCATTGTATATGTGTAACCACACCTTTATCTATTCATCCAGTGAGGGCCACTTAGGATGCTTAGGTTGTTTCCCTATCTTGGCTATAATGAGTAATGCTGCAGTGAACATGGGAGTGCAGATAGCTCTTCGATATCCTACTTTTATTTCCTTTGTTTATTTTATCTCCAGAAGTAAAAATGCTGGATCATGTGGGAGTTCTATTTTTAGTTTTTTGAAGAACATCCATATTGTTTTCTCTAGTGGCTGTACCAATTTACATTCCCACCAGTAGTATACATGGTTTCCCTTTTCTCCAAATCCTCACCAATACCTATCACCTCTTGTCTTTTCAATAATAACCATTCTAACAGATGTGAGATGATATCTCATTGAAATTTCTATTTGCATTTCCCTGATGATTAGTGATGGTAGGTACCTTTTCATGTACTGTTGGCTATTTGTCTCCTGCTGGTACCATGACTCTCTCCTTTTGTCTCAGTAGGCCATTGTAATAGACTCCAGAATGGCCTTTCTGCCTCATTTACCCCTTCCAGGCCTACCTTCCACATTGCTTCCCGAGTAATCTTCCCCAAAGTGCAAATTTGATCAAGTCTTCCTCCCTGCAGGTAAAATCCTTCAGTGGCTTCCCATTGTCTTCCAGAGACCATGCAGAGTTCTAAGTATGGCTCTTCATTTGCCATGTCATTCCTGCCACTGCCACCCCATGCATTATTTGCTCTAGCAATCCTGAAAAACTTGTGGTTTCCTAAATGTGCCATGCTCCCTCATGTGTCAACTTGTCTACCTGACCTTTTCCTCTTTGTCCTAGAATGCCTTCCCCACATTTCCCTGCATCCCTCTTCACCTGCTTTATTCTCAGTTTTCTACTTGTCCTTTAAGTTTCAACTCAAAGAGGAAGTGACCCTTCAGCAGTCTTTCTGTAACACTACGCACCATATTAATACATCTCTTCTGTGCCCCAGAAGGTGTGTGCATGATACCTGGCACACATTTCTCTTTTATAGCACTTAGGATATTGAATTGTCATCAGTGGTTTTCATATCTAACTTCTGTCTCAGAATATGAACTCTTTGAGAGCCCAGATGTCAGTTTTCTTTCTCTGTCCCCTGTGCCTGGCACAGAGTAGGTGCTCAATAAATGTTTGTTAAATGAATGAATCAGCATAAACACTTGTAGAGACAGAATATTATAGAGCTGATTAGATTAACTAAGTCCTTATATTATGAAAATGTGTATACAATAAATAAAATAGTATAGATGAGCAAAAGTATAGATGATCCAAATTATAAGTCTCCTCTTTCCACTTCTTCTTACCCCTAGCTTTACTCCCAAAAGGTGGTGACTTTGAACCACTCTTTTTGGATTTCCTGGTGGCTACACCTCTAACTTCTAGAACTATGTGTCTAACATGAACTGTATACATCCTGGGAGGTGCATAAAATACTGAATTTGGGTACTAGAAGAAATTATTTGAAATTTTATTTTTTCTCATATTTTTATATCTTAAAACGTTTATTTTTGTCAGAATAGCTGGTGATTTTCTATCTTTATTATTATAATAGAGCATTCCCCCCACAAAACTTCAGAATTATTCTTGTGTAATTTAATTTCTGTTCTTTATAAGTCACAATATACCTGTAATAGATTAATATAGTCCTAAGTTCATATAGAATATAAATAAGTAAATATACAGATCTACAGATTTGTGCTCTAAAATACTAAAATCAGAAGGGCTTGGGGCCACTGCTCTAAAAAATAGTCAAATCTATTGTCTTTCCACTTTTAAAAATGAGTATCTAGCTTTTTTACATTGTAGTAATCTCATTCTCTCTCTTTCAGTGTTTGGTAGTTGTATAATAATAATACAACTTTTACTTCTTTTTTAACTTCATTTAGTAACTTCAGATAATGACAACTCTATTTCTCATTTCATCCACTTTTGACCATCTGTGTTGATTCCCCCATTTTTATGAAGGGGCATTATAATATGGGCTTTCCCACTTTCTGTTAGTGACACTTTTACTTTACATCGTCAAACTTTTTTATGTGTTCATAACCTTTACATTTCATCCTGTTACTACAACCAGGTCTCCATATAAGTTGAATCTAAAAAAGGAAGACTGTAAATAGTTTATATTGTGACCTGTTAATTCTTCCATAAAGGAAACTCTCTCTTATGAGCCTGAGACTTATTGACTGCAGTATGGAGCTGTTTTCTCCTTGTCAGGACAGTATGTAGAATTAACAGACCAGTATGGATGCTACTTGTTATTAGGCAAATTACTGCAGGGATTTGTTCTTGCAGATAATTTGTCCTTGCTTTTTAATATTCCTATTTAAAGAGTAATAATTTAAAGCCTAGCTTTTAGGATCTGTAATGAAGTAACAAAGTCATCATCTGAAATCTCTGTGGGCCACCATTTCTCCCCTTAGCAGTTGGCGTACCTTTTTGGAATGGTTACCTAGTTACACTCAGATATAGGGGACAGACATTTCTTCTGTCATCTGACCCCAAAATCCAAGTGAACTGAGTTAGTTCTGGAATGCTGGGCCATTTGAATAATAAGAACAGCTCTCAACTTCAGGGAGAGCATTGCAGGTAGGAACTGGTTATATTTTGCTGCCACGTTTATAGGAAATAAAAGGAAAGTCAAACACTTTTGGCCAGTGTTTCTCTTAGAGTCCAGAAACTTTTGTCTTGAGACCAAACATATACAAGTTTAGTTCTGGCTTAAGATGAAGGGCATCTCTATTTTTAGTAACCCCCCTAAAACATGATTCTGCAAATATTTCCTGTGGAGCCAATTTGTATGCTATGATTACATTTTTTTCTCTCCAGGGCCAGGGTCATGACCTCTGGGCAGTCAAGATTCTAAGATCAGTAACAACTAGATCCTCTTTTTTTCATACTCCATCAGTTCCTTATAATGGGGTATATGTAGGCTGGCTTCATAATTGAAATGTAGCTTTTTTCTTCTTTTTTTAATCTTCAGGGAGTGTCTAATTGTCTTTCTTCTTCTTCTTCTTTTGGCTTAATATGCCTTTATCATGGCCTCACTTCCATACTCTGAGTTATATTTTCTATTCTGTGGAATCCCCCTTTGTAACCAGATGCTTTTCTAGGCTACACTGCCCGGCTATCTTCTAAGAATTTCCCTCAATTCTTCTGGGTTAGAACCACTGTTCTCAGGATCCTGTGTCTTCTACTGTCCTGATTTATGCCATCATTTTACTGGAGTATATCCTGAAATATAAGTTATTTAGAAAGTATGTGTGGGAAGTAAACTTTCTGAGCCATGTCTAAAACTATTTTTATTATATCATAGTATTTGTTTATAGTTAGGTTGGATGTAGAATTCTGGGCTGAAAATAATTTCTTTAGAAAATGTGAAGACATGGTCCCATTGTCCTCTAACATCCTCTGTTGTGGACAAGAAGCCAGTTTGGTTATCAGTCCTTTGTTGGTGACCTGTTTTTCTGTTCAGTGTCTCCTTTCTTATGCTTGTTTTGGAATTCTGTGAGGAGATGTATAGTTGTGGATCTTTGATCAGTGAGTTGTATTGCACACTCAGCCCTTTCAGTCTGAAGACTGGAGTCTTTCTTCAGCTCTGAGGAATTCTATTCTGTTTAATAGTTTCTCGCTCTCTTTTTTCTGTTCTTTTCTTCTAGGGCTTTTATTAGACAAA
This sequence comes from Manis javanica, assembly GCF_040802235.1. Lineage (NCBI taxonomy): Eukaryota > Metazoa > Chordata > Mammalia > Pholidota > Manidae > Manis > Manis javanica. The sequence goes on along the minus strand of NC_133159.1, from coordinate 78,693,294 downwards.
TATCATACCTCTTGGGTTGCTTCTTTTTTGTGTAGTTTCCTTATTATTTACCTAATTATATCCATATGCTCTTGTTCTGAATCTCTCATATTTTTTTCCAGCTCATCTGTTGATTTTCTTTCCTTTTCTAATCACTCTTTAAATTCTAAGAATTTTTTTTTAGGATTTAGATTTAATTTAAAAAATTTAGTTGAAAGAGTTCTTCCAAGTTCTTTGTTCCTTTTTTGGTTAAAACAGGTTTCCTATTCCTGTTTTATATGGATACAATACCCTCTTGAATTTTTTGGTTGTAGTAGTTTTTTGTTTTGTTTGTTTTAATGTATTCTTATATCCCTTAATTATATTTGTTCCCTTCAGTGATCCTTTTTCTGTGTTTTTCTTAGCTCTTCTTTTTCATGCTGCTGAATTTCCCTATCTGCCTGGCAATCCTGGTTGTCTATTCATATTTTAGAAAGAAGGACTGAGGAACTGGTGTGGATTTCCTCTGGTATTTTAAGATTCAGTCTCTTTTCCCCCTAGACCTATCACCTGAGGGAGGCTGACAGAGCCCTCTGTGTAGGGCAGGATGCGTTGGCTGGCCTACTTGCTCTGCGGCGAGCCTGTGCTCAGGCTCCGGGGCCCTGTGTGCAGAGACGTGCTTTACTCTGGGCAGACTATACTCCCACTAGATGCCTTGGTTTTCCCCAGGTCTTTTGTTCTTTCAGCTATCTGGGTTTTTGACTGAGGGTTAATGCCAGGCTGCCTGTGATCTGGGTGTGGGGTTGGGGGGAGCAGATGGGAATGCCAACCAGCATGGTTCCAAGTACAGACCTTCAATTATCTCCCCTGTCTTCAGCCCCATTTCTTGCTTCTGCCCCCCTCATACCTGCTGGCCCAGAGCCCAGAGCCATCAGGTGTTGCAGGGCAGATTGGCCCTAGATTCCTTCTAGCATTCCAACAAGCAGTGTGGCTTCCAGCTCCTTTTAGATTGCCTTGTGGAGTATTCTGGGTTGCAGCTTTCTCTGTCTGTCTCATCCATCAACACAATTCCATCTGCTTTTTGAATTCTAGAAATTTGTTGGATTTTTCATTTACTGGTGAATTTCCTCCTTCCCTTTCCTTTTGCTGTTAGAGGTTCCTTGCTTCAGTTTGCCTCCCTTATTTGAGTCTGGTGTGCAAACTAGGTAAGTAGTAAATGTACATCCTTAGTCTACCATCTTGAACTAAAAGTACCTGGTATTGATGCCGGGGTTCTTGTTTGCGGAGCCGAAGAATGAGCTTCACAAACAGTCAAGGTAGGAGAGCAAGGTACAGGCTTTTATTTAGAGATAAAGTGAAAGGACAGAGCTCCCAGCTCACGCCAAGAGGGGACAAGAGAGTCCGTAGTGCTGTGTTGTCTAGGGGGTTTTATAGGCAGCTGAGGATTTTTGGAGAACATGAAAAAAACTTAGGGGTGTGGACTTGTTAAGTGGTCCCTGAATATTTAGAATTAACTTAACACAAGCAACTTTCTCTGATGATTTCTCCTTGAGATACCAGCATCTTGGTCTGGGAGCATATGAAAGAAGGCCACCTGCTCAGCCCCCAAGGTGGGCCGAGGTATTGTTTGCTAAAGAGTAAATTAAGAATTTCTAACATCTTAACTTCTTGGTTATTAAAATGCAATCTTATCTTTAAGGTGGAATCCTTCCTGCCTTTTACTGTGTTGTTTATGCCTGGGCTTACTTGCTAAATTAGTTGCCCAGTTTGCAAAATCACTTCATCAGATCTGAAGGAGAAAGACAGCACATAGGCCTGGGCCTTTTAGTATACTAAAGAGAACCTTACACATGATTATAAATGGTTAGCATAATAAAACATGTGCTACTCTTCTTTATCTGGGGAACATTAACTGATTTTACTGAAGAATGATTCTAGACCTCAATGTTTAACAGAGTTTTAGCAGGGGGGTTTCCTTGCATGTAGTTACATTGCTCTGACTGCAGATATCCCACCCTGCCCCCTCCGGAGGCCCTTACCCTACTTTGACTACATCTATGGTCCCTGTCTCAGTATGAATTTTAAACTAACTTCTGAATATTAACATAGACTGTTTATCTTCATAGCTGCAGTGTCTACTTAAATATTACATAATTAATAAACTGTTTCAGTAAAATAAAGCAAGAGAATTAGAGGAACTTCAGAATGATAAAGATAAGATGGCACTGTTTTCCCCCAGAAAATTTTGTACAATAGCAAGAGTTTTAGTAAAAAAAAGAACTACTCAGTTAAAGATTAGAGTCTTAAAATTAATATCAATTTTGTGCCTGATTTCTATAGATTAGAGTCAACAAGGGTATTACCTACCGTGTATCAGGTAAGTAGGGCTTAAAGCAGTGACTATGATAGCTCTCTGCTTTCATACACTTTGCATGTTGTTTTCAGGAGGGCACTGATGGATAGACAATAAGTGAATTTTTAAAGATTGCCACCAAAAACATTGATTATGTGTGCAATGCAGATAATTAAAACAGGCTGCGTGATCATGAGTGTTAACGGACATATATGTTGGCCGGCTGGCTACTTAGAGACCTTGCTGTGGAAGGGATGGTTACCTGAGATCTGACAGGCAGGAGCCAGCCAGGCAAGCACTGGGAACTTGGCATTACCATGTGAGAGAACGTATCCTTTCCACTTTACTCAGTGCTAACCCGTTGGTTTCGATCATACTTCTGTCCTGTAAAGTATTTTTATATTAATGTAATGAATTGCCTAAACATTTCATCAGCTTTTAAATAGCACTTTGGTGAAATAAAAAGACTCATGAGATAATTTATTCCCCTAGGACAGAGAAGGGATAAACAAGCTTTTTTACCCTGCAACAGCAGAATGGTTTGGTGAATTTAAAGGCTTTAATTATTATGCTTTAAGCAACAACTTAATTTGCTTCAGTCTGATTCTTAGCTTTCAAGTGCAGTTCTTCCTTTGAGATATTGTGTTGCTATTTCAGAGCTTGTCATTTTGCTAGTGTGCTTTTCCTCATCAAAAAGCATTTATTTACTGCTCACTTGGATATAGTCCCTGTACTGGTGTTGATACTGTGGGTTGCAGATACACATTTGCTATTATCCTTAAATTGGATACACTTTTCAAGTTTATGGACAATGGATAGTTTAAGGGACCGATTTGTAGATCCTTAAATTCCCATGCAGTTTTTTGTAATGTTGTTCTGCCTGAGAATGTGCCGATGATGGAGGTGCAGGGTCTGCTTTCCCACCTTCTCTCTCCCAGTTGCCCTTCTAAAAGAAAGGCACACTGCTCATCCATCTCAGATCTTACAAAGGTCCCTGAATGTGAAAACAACCAGGGCTCCAACAAAGGGCAATTGAAAATATTGGTGACTGTGTTAAGGTCATGACTGTGATAAGTAACAATATCTTGGAATGACTGGATACCGAACAGTTCCTTTTGCCATTCAAGTAGTTTCCAATTTTTTGCTCTCAGTAAACTGAAAAAAGACCTAATTGAGCTGTTTTCTAATTAACTAGTAGGTCTTTAAGTGGTTTTTTGATGGTAAATTACAGTTATTTATGTCACATAACTCTAACAAGACATCCGTTCCTATCTTTTCATTTATGTGAAAAAGGTTTTAACCATTTAAAGCTATAAAAACAGAAAGTAGGGATAGAATTGACTCTGAGCCCAATTTCATTCTGGTAATAAATAGTCAGTACATGAAAACATGAACTAATAAGAAAAATTATGGGTAAGAAAAATCTCACCCATCTCTTTAATAAACCTTGATACCAAAGCATGAGCCATAAAAGGAAAAATTGATAAATTTATATCATCAAAATACCTTAAGAGAATAAAATGACTAGAGAAAATATTTGTGAGCCACATATTTGACAGAAGACCAATACTCAGAATCTATAAAGAACTCTCAAAATTCTCAAAACTGAACTGTGAAAATCAATTAGATAACGGGAAAAAGACATATACAGACATGTCACTAAAGAGGACATTCAGATGGTAAATAAACACATGAAAAGATATGCAGCCCCATTAGCCATTAGAGAATTGCAAATTAAAACCATAAACATATCATCAGATTGCTAAAATAAAAAATAGTGATGACAATAGATGCTGAAAAGGATGCAGAGAAACTGAATCATTGATGGTGGGAATGTAAAATGATACAGCCACTTTGGAAAACAGTTTGGCAATTTGTTAAAAACCAAAGATGCAACTACTATATGACAGAGGAGTAAAACTCCTGGCATTTACCCCAGAGAAATGAAAACTTATTGCTATAGACTGAATTATGCCCTCCTCTCTACACCCCTCTCCAATTCATATATTGAAGCCCTAACCCCAATGTGTGATATTTGAAGATGAGGCCTTTGGGAAATAGAGTTAGGTGAGGTCATAAGTCTGGGCCCTTATGATGGGATTAGTATCCTTATAAAAAGAAATAACAAAGCTTGATCTCTCTGCCCTGTGAGAACACAGTGAGAAGGCAATCATCTATAAGCCAGGAAGAGATCTTTCACTAGAACCTGGCCATGCTGCCACCCTGATCTTGGACCTCCAGCCTTCAAAACCACATGAAAATAAATTTCTGCTGTTTAAGCCATGCAGTCTATATTTTGTTACAGCAGCCTAATATGACTAATACACTTATGTTCACACAAACCTGTATATGAATATTTATGGTGACTTTATTGGTAATAGCCAAAACTGGAAACAACCCAGATGTTCCTCAATGGATGAATGGTTAAAAAAGTCACATCCAAACTGTGGAATATTACTCAGCAATAAAAATAATGAACTATTAGTACATGCAACTACTTGGATGAACCCTGAGGAAATTATGCTAAGCAAAAAGCTAGTCTCAAAAAGATATATTCTGCATGATTCCAGTTTTATACCATTTGTGAAATGATGTGATTATAGGGATGGAAAACAGATTAGTGGTGGCCAGGGGATAGGGCAGGGATGGGAAGGAGGAGGTTGGAGTTATAAAGGGGTGGTATAAAGGAAGCTTGTGGTGATGGTACAGTTAAGTAGATAGATTGTGGTGGTGGTTATACAAAGTTACACATGTTATAAAATTGCATAGAGCTACACACACACAAAATGAGTGCATTTATTCTAGTGAAATGTGAATAAGCTCTGGATTGTACAAATATCAATGTCCTGGTTTTGATGTTGTGCTGTTGTTAGTTATTCAAGATATTAATGTTGGGGCATGCTAGGTGAAGAGTACAAGGCACTTCTACATTTCTTAGCACCTTCCTGTAAATTTAAATATTTCAAATTAAAAGTTTAAAAAAATAATTTGTGATGAAAGCAGAAAGGAAAATAAGTTCAAGAAGCAAAATGAAAGAGGTAAAATTTCTGACTCTTGTAAACCAGTTGTTTCTCAGTTTTTTGAAATAGATTATGGAGGTAGTCAAATCACTATAGAGTTTAAGTGCCATTAGATACATTTAAGGTGATGTTACAGCTTCTTAAAAAGTATCAATATTTACAATATGTTAGAAATTACTCCTTTGCAACTATTTACACTTACAGTGAAAACTTTAGCTATAATTAAAAATGTGTGTGTGGGTGTGTAGTTTTCAAAATTCTCTTGGGGGTCCACAAACAAAAATGGTAGATTTCAATAGTGTAATACTCCCACTGATGAAGGGGCTACATTCCAAAAATATACTTATAAAAAACTCCAAAATCTTAATGGCCAGAGGTAGTTGAGATATTATGGAACTTGGGAGTTTTTGGTTAAGAGTAGAATTGTAGTACCAAAAACCAGTAAATAATAAGAATACATAAAATGGTTTTAGAAAGAATTAGGGAAGAAGTGTTGTACTATGTTTAGATGACATTATTAGCCTTTAATGCCTACTTTTAAAATCAGTGCAGGTGTGTTCAGTTGCTATGTTCTAAACAGGCAAGAGAAGGGTGGGAAAGGGAGGCAGAGGAGGGTTGTTTTTGGCAGTGTATGTTAGGGAGGGCCTAGTGACGAGGAATAGTCACCTCCCTTCCCAGAAATCACCCTGAAGGGACTACATCAGGTTTAGATAATGCATGACTTTAGAATTCCGATTTCTCCTCCACCCCACCCTCTGAAAACTCTTACGCTTGATGATGCCCCAGTCTTAAGTAGGGAGTTAAATCTACCATTTTACTATTAGCCAACTTAATATATACAAGTACTTGGGAACTGGTTATATTATAAATGAACTTCAGGCATTTGATACATGTAAATTATGTCTGATCATTTTCTGGTTGATAGAGGAGTTTGTGAAGGAAAAGGTATCATCAGGTAAAAGGGGGCATTGGAAGGTGGGGAAGCAGAGTTAAGGTTTGAAAGCTACAAACAGAAACAAAGTGAGATATTTTGAACATACTAATATGTTGCCTAACATGATTTATGAATGGTTTGGTTAATATTTAAAAATAGTGTTGACTACTTATTAAGGAATTTGTATCTCTGAGTATTTAATTAACCTAAAATAGATCCCATTAAATCAGTTTAATGTAAAAATGACCCATAGTTGGATCTACCAAGTAAATATAAAAGTCATTAGGTTATGTAGACTTCCATCCCCAAAGGTCATAGAAATTAACCATACAAAATGATAGTATTGAGTTATAAATATCTTATGTAGCAAGTATTTTTATAGAAGTGATTTTGAGTTTAAAGAAAAATGGAAAGAATTCTAATGTTACATGATTTAAGGTGAATAATATACTTTATCATGAGATTTTAAGCATGTAATTTGACCTGTATCAAGCTCCTTTTCCTTAGCCCTAATTTTTTTCATTTACTGGTGTGATGATGCTGATGCTGATTTTAAGGATAGTTTTTTCTTACCTCTCTAATGACAACTTGTTTTTTTCTTACTTTCCTAATAACAATATTTTCAATATTTAAGGAGGAATACTTCAGCTTCTTCAGAAAATGTGATTATATCCAAAATTTATAAACTTTTGAATGACTTTCAAAAAACATAATTATGGCCTTCTATGTTGTACTTTTGCCTGTTTCAAGAACTTTTTGAAATCCGATTAGTGAAATGACCAATTTTTCCCTGCAAACTGATAGTCTATTTATGTGGTATATGTTTATGATTACCTTAGAGAAATCAGTACTTTTTTCTTATTGTACGTTGTTAATATATCCATTACATAGAGATGTAATAGATTCTTAAAAATATATATGCATATGTTTTTTTCAATTTTGTCATATTGAATATAAAAGATTTCATTACTATATATGATAAACAAATGCTTTAACAAACTACAAAGTTACACAGATTTTTTTCATTTCCAATAAGTAAATATTTATGTTATCTAATATGAAAAAGATTTTTCTAATATTTTTGTAGAACTTTGAATAAGAAAACAGTTTACATTTTTATTTGAGGGAAGAGCCAAGAAAGATTAATCCAATGGAGATGAAGATTGATACTATCTATATTTACTGAAAAGAGCCACTAGAGATATTTTCCCCTGTATCTGTAAGACTTTCAAGAGGCAAGCAGTAAGTACACATCTAGATGGAATGCCTTTTCATCTAAGCAGTGGGTATAACTTATATTAAAACATTAGGCTGCCTCCATAGGGAAGTTGTGAGGATCTAGCATCATCAGGACGCTGCTTTCCCTGTAGGTGTTGGGAGAGGTGAGAGTGGGGAGAATCCCTAAGCATAATTTAAGATTATGACTTTGTATGAAAAATGCTAACATACTCATTGAGCATATAGTTCAGTAATACTGATGTGTGTTTTCCCTCTACTATAAAGAATGACATTTAAATTTTCATATTGAATCGTTCAGAAATAAATTACAATTCCATATCAATGAAGGATGATGGAACCACGCTCAGGTCAGGGTGTTTTTTAAACTGTGAAAGGGACCTTTGTCACAAAATTTATTGACAGTTACTTTTCAAGTTTAGGATTTTTCAAAGTGGAATGAGTAAAAATGCTTATTTTCTCTTTGGTACCAGATCCGTACCTCAGGAAAATGTCTGCTAAGTGTTACGTTTCTAAACAGAGAATTAAGTATCTGATTAAAGATCAGAAGCTGAGTAAAGATCAGTAGTCCAAGGAATCTTATTTTTTCTACCAATCTAGACTTTATTAAAGCTTTTCTAGCATCCATATTAAATAATCAATACTTGTCAGCATAACTTCTGAAAAAAAATAGCATTCTCTAAAGGAAGATTTAAAGAAATGCAGACACCTACACACAGTCAAGGACCTTCTCACTGACCTTTATTTTTAACAAAATTGCTGAGTCTATTCCTGTCCATTATGGTCTAAGTAGAAACATTCTGAATTCTTGTCTCATTTGAGACCAGTCTGCTGAGACCTCTACTCACTTGCCCATTTAGCCAGTTAAAAGCTGTCAAAACACTTTTATTGTGGGTCTGCTGGTGGTATAGGCTTTTTTTTCATATTGTATTGTATTATATTGTATTTTTACTGCTATACAATATTATATTGGTTTCAGTTGTACAACATAGTGACTTGATAATTACTAGATGCTTGCCACAGTTAAAAGTGTATGAGCTTTCTATGTTTACTTAATACCCAGCTTTCACTCCTTAACGTTCCAGTTCCTTTGTGGGTCTTAATATAAAAGTTGGGGGTAGGGAGGAGATGGTCTGTTCACATATAACCTTCTAAAGTGATTAGGCAAAAGCCCAAAATTACTCCCATCATGCCATGCTGTAAAGACCCCAGTATGACAAGGAGGCAGGATAAAATGGTGGTTAAGAGCGCCAGTTTGGGAGTCAGACACACCAGGATTCAGATCCTGGTTCTACCATGTATGTGCTATCTGCCTTTAGACAACATACTCAGCCTAAATCTCCTTAACTGTATAATCATGAAGGTAATGAAATTATTATTTCATGGAGTGATAAAGATTAGATGAAATAAAGTATGTAGTGCACTTTGTTCTGTGTATAGCTCATACTAAAAACAATGATAAGGGGAATGGGAAGAAAATATCTAAAGCCTTTTTAATTTTTTAAATTAGAAAAGAGGTAGTAACCACAGTGTTGCTCATGTGAAACCTTTATAAGATTGTGGATCAATGATACCTTAATAAAGAAAAATAGAGAAGAATAAAACACTAGAAATAAATCAATGAAACCAGGAGCTGATTGAGAAAAAAAATAGATAAACCCCTATCCAGACTTATCAAGGAAAAAAGAGAGTGTACACATGTAAACAAAATCAGAAACGAAGAAGGAATAATCATAATGAATACCACAGAAATGCAAAGAATTATTAGAGAGTACTATGAAAAATTGTATGCCAATAAATCAGACCTATATGCCAATAAATAAAAACCTAGAAGAAATGGACAACTATCTAAAAAATACAACCTTCCAAGATTGAAAAATAAAAATTCTTTCCACTAAACTGTTACTAGATCTCTAATTTTGTGAAGCTGTGAGTTTGGTAAAGGTCAATCTGCAATTAGCTTAAAAATTAGTTTCATTATTGTCCTTTATAGTGTACTTTGACATTTATCCAAGAGGGGCTGATTTTAATGTGAAAGGCCAGAACCTTAACACAAAATAGCAGGGAACAGTAAGTATTGCTGCTTAAGGTTTTATTGAACTATAACATATCTACAGAAGCGTACATATATGATCAAGAAGCAACCTTATCAGTGCTCTAGAAACTATCTCCATGTTCTCTTCCTCTCACCACCACCCCCTGCAATGGTAACTGCTATCCTGACTTCTAATGAAATAGATTAATTTTGTCTGGTTTAGTGTTTTTATATGAGTAGACTGTATCTTTTGGGTCCAGCTTCTTTGGCTCAGCATTACATTTGTGAGATTCATCCATATAGTTACATATATCCATCCTCTTAACATGTAGCATTCTGTTGTATGAGCATATCTTAATTTACTTATCCGTTCTACTGTAAATGGGTGTTTGGGTTACTTCCAGTTTTAAGCTATTATAAATATTGATGCTGTGGACATTTTAGCACCTGTCTTTTGGTGAATATATTTAAGCATTTCTGTCAGACTGGAATTTCTGAATCATAGATATGCCTATAATCAATTTTAGGAAATAATTACAAAGTTTCCCAAAAGATTATACCAGTTTATACCAGCAGCAAAGTATGAGAGTTCCAGTATTTCTGTATCATCACCAATACTTTGTATTGTACATCTTCCTTATTTTAGATATTCTGATGTGTGTACAATGATATCACATTGTGGTTTTAATTTGTTTTTGCCTGAGGACTAATGAAATCGGACATCTTTTCATCTGTATTTGCCATTTGGATAGCCTCTTTTGTGAAGTAACACAAGTTCAAGTCTTTTGTTCTTATTTCTTTTGGGTGGTCTGTATTTTTCTTATTGGTCATAGGCATTCTCTATGTAAACTCTATATAGCTTACTTCTCAGATACATTACTGTTATCTTCTTCCACTTCTGTGGATTGTCATTTTGCTCTATTAATTGTGTCTCCTGATAAACATGAATTCTTAATGTAATCAAATTTACAATTTTCTCTTATGGTCAGAGTTTTTACGTCTGTTTAAGAGGATACAAATGTTCAAATACTCTATGGTTGCAAAGATGCTTTGTTTTTCTCTGAAGTCTTATTGTCTCACCTTTCATATTTAAAATTGTAGTCCATCAGGAACTGATTTTGTGTATGATATAATTAGAGATTAAGATACCTTTTTTTTCCCAATTAGATATTCAGATGACCTTTGCTGAGATATTTTTTGAAAAACAGCATGAATCCTTTGGTAATAGTTAAGTCATTCAGCCCTAGAATGACTTCCAATCCAAGCCCAAAAGGATAGTAAAAGAACATTTTTAAAGGTTTTGATTTGCTGTATGATCTGCAGCACAATAAAGCAGGTAGATTTCTCTTGAGATCCCCATAAGCTGAAAGTCATGTCTGCCAGAGTTAGGTAGAAGTATAACATATTGTAACTATGAAATAATATTTGCAAATTATTCATGATGGATTAGTCACCAGTTAATGTGCTTTGAGGAAGTTGCAGTGATTGAGAAAGATGTAGCTTTGACAGTATCTGGTTTTGGACTTTATATGAAAGATTTTAAAAAATTAAGCTCAATTATAATAATATTGCCTTACATTTATAGAACAGTTTACAAAATACTTTCATCTACACTGTTTCATTTTGATCCTTATGGTAACTAGCACTGCATGGTTTTCAAAGCAGATATTATTGTTCTAGTGTAACAGAAGACAAAAACTGAAATTAAGATGAGTTAATCATCTTGATCATTTGATAAAACTGATAACCCAGTAGTCTTACTATCTTTACAAGACTGCTCTAGGCAGATTGAACCAGAGATACAGACAGCCCCAGAATATGATTATTCTCTCAAAGGGGTATAAAACTTCAGTGTTTCATCAAAACAAAGTATTTTATGTATGATGAATGAGCTAGAGTTTAGAGGGGTTTCACTCACAGAGCTTGATAATCACACATTTTCCTATTGTCTTCTTTTAAACCATCAATTAAATTACCTCTTCATGATGCCTAAATCCCTCTTTCTAGGACTTTATAAGTGTACTTTTGTGTTTTTTATGTCTTTAGCAAACAGACAGGACTAAATGCCACTAAACTGGACATAAAAACTGGCACTTAATTTTAAAAGTGTAACTGAGAAGTTACTCAATTTGCATGTTCTTACTCAGTTGTAAGCTCCTGGCAGCTGATGGATATAGGAACTATATTTAACATTTTAGTTTTTCTCAGAGTAGCTAACAGTAAATTGCATGTAATGAACATCTAGTCTGTATGAACTACCAGTTGTCTCAAATAGACAAGTGAAGGTTAAAATGGTAGATTAAAAAAAATAAAAGATCTAAATGACCTATTCATTAAAAGGCTCAAATTTAAATCAGCTAGGGTCATATATAACAGCATCAATAAAGCAATAGAAAGGTCCTTCATATCTGATAGAGGCCGATGGTACTTGCTGTGGCGGTTCTGCAGACCTAGCCTAAAACAGCCACTCTAAGCTGCTTTTCTTTTCTTTGTCTGTTCCCCATTCAGAAAAACAGCCTGTGTTTTCATAACTATCAACTTAGGTTAAATGAGTGCAGAAAGATGTGATCTAAATCGCCATAACTTTGACTTTTAGTTAAATGAGTGCAGAAACATGTGATCTAAATCGCCGTAACTTTGACTTTGTACTACAGTTTTCTGACAGTAGTGTTCTCTCTGACTCTACAGAGCCAAATCTACCACTTTTTTATAGCAGGGATGATATTTCCTCTGCTTTAACTTGTTTAGTTATCACGTATGGATCAGCGTGTTTACGTCTTTGTTCTGTTACTGAATACATTATAAGATAATAAGGGTGAGGATAAAGATCTTATCCTCAAATTATCTGGAATTGTATTTTAACAGATGGAGTATATTAATTCCTAATTATAGTGATCCTGATCCAGCTTGCTTGTTTTATGGAAAAGGAGGAGACAGGCCCAAGTCACATAGGTAGTCCATAGGAGAGCTAAGATTTGTTTTTAGATTTTATGATCCTGATTCCAGTGCCCTGCCACCTTTAAATATATTGGGTCATAATTTTTAAAGAAACTTCCCAAGTTTAAAGATAGAGTTTCTTAATTGTGTTAAGAAACACTTTTAACTGGATTAAAATAGTGTTTAATCCAGTTCTAACCTCATTTTACTTTGGTGACTCTGGGACTTAGAATACATTGTCCTTTTAAAAACTGTTATGTACAGGGTTACAAAATGAAAGCATACTGTCATTTCTAGCAAAATATTGATTTGAGCAAGAGCCTATGACTTTCAAGTTTAAAAAACTACTTAAAGAGTTTAAGATCCAAACAACATAGTCTTTTTAATATTATGTAGAAAGGGGTAGTATTGCTTAACAGAGGGGTTGAAATGTTATTGAAAAAACTGGTTATCTCAAGACCTGCATTTCTTACTCTCACCAACTAGCTGTGTGATTTTGGAAAACGACCTGTCTTCTCTTGGCTTTGGTTATTTGTCTGTAAAATTAGGAAATATGGTTAGAATTATAACTGTCTCTTAGGTAAATACCTCTCATTATTGCAGAATGTGGGAACTTAGGTAGTTTGTTGTCAGAAGTCTGGGGACTTGAAAATGATCTGTGCCTAATATTCTTTATTTTGACACTACTGAGTGGCTGCAGACTAGCCAGCTGGCAATCACTCTCCATCTGTAGAACAGCCACTGTTGTCCATGTATAGAAGTCTGGAAAAGGGCCAGATTTTATTTTTGGCAGAGACACTCTTGGCAAATCTGTATCCCTAGAGATGTCTGTTTAATTTTGTGGTGCAGTGCATGGTTTAGGGAAAAGAAAAGGAATGCTGAGCTATTTCATTTTAAATGTACTCAGAGATACCTCGTGTTCATTTGTTTCCATACTATCTATGTTTCAAGATGTTTTGAGGGTGGAGGTAAGCCAGAATGAAATGAAAAGAGGAAGGTGAGAAACCTTCCACTATATATGCTGACTCTGGAAATGAATTTGAACTGTGTGCATTATGCCTGCGTTTACATATATTGGAATATTCTGATATAGGTATATAGTATTAAATACCTTGTCAGCTTTGTCTTTTGAGACGTTCTTGTGCTAAATTTTAGATTTTGAAGTAGTCTCCTAGCTTTATATTGTTACTTTTTTTTGCTTCATTTTATGAAAAATTGGCATTTCCCACAGTTATTTCAAAACTATCCCATTATTTTGCCTTCTGGAAATGAAGATAAAAGTATTTGAATTTGAAAATTTTTCCATTGTTTTAATGCATTTGTAAAGATCCAAGTTAACAACTATAATTATTATTTCATTTGTTTGAGAAACAAAATTCATTTGCTTGAGAAAGTTTATTTTGTGAATGAAAGTTAAGTGCTGAAAATTAAATATTTGAATTTTTAAGCTATAGGAATAAATCCAGTTGAAGCTGCATTTACAGATCTTCCTTGACTTAGGATAGGTTTACGTCCCTCTCAACCCATTTGTAAGGTGAAAATACTAGAAGTTGAAAGTGTGTTTAATACACCTAACCTATTGAATGTCATAGTGTAGTCTAGCCTGCTTGAACATTCTTAGGACACTCACATTAGCCTACAGTTGGGCAAGTTCATCCAACACAGAGCCTATTTTATAATAAAGTATGGAATATCTCATATAGTTTATTGAATGCTGTACTGAAAGTGCAAAACAGAATGGTTGTATGGGTTCCGAAGGTGGTAAGCGTATTTGGTTGTTTACCCTTGTGACTGGGTGGCTGACTGGGAGCTGTGGCTCACTACCGCTGCCCAGACCATGTGAGGGTATCTGTACTGCATATCACTAGCCTGGGGAAGGATCAAAATTCAAAATTTGAAGTACAGTTTTTACTGAATGCATACTGCTTTTGCAACATCGTGAAGTTGAAAAATCCTAAATCGAGCCATTGTGAGTCAGGGACCATCTGTATTAATACGTCATTGTATGTCACCACTGATCTTCATTCATCTTAATTTTTTCAGTCTTTCAGATGCCTTTAAAATCCTTCTCCCCTAACTTCCACATCCATTTGTTAACAAATCCTAATAATTTTTACTTTTATAATGTCTTTCAAATTCCACTGTTCATTTTCACTGTAGTTGGCTCATTCTAATCCAGGCTGGGCCAAGATATTTGCAACAGTATCTAATGTAGTCTCCCTGCCCTTGGTATTCCCTTTTGCACTATTAGGCTGAAATCCAGATTAAACTTTAAACATTAATTTTTTCAGGCTATACATCTCTTTAGAAATCTTAACATTTTCTTAATTCAATTCTCAACTGTCAAGCATCTCAAGAACTCTATATGTGGTCCGTTCTTTTCCATCCAACAGAATTAATTCAGCAAATAATGTTTTGAGCATCCGTGTGTGAAACACTGTGCAAAAGTAAAAATAAAATCCAGCTTCTTGCAGATGTATAGTGTCATATTAATGTTAACATGTTCAGGAATTTTTTTTTCCATTTAGAAACTTGTTCTACTTCATTACATTCCACTTAAACTGTTCTTCCTAAGGTTATCGGTGATCTCCTAATATGTTGGTTGATTCATCATGAAGTTTTCAATGCTAATTTTACTTTACTTTTTTATGGCATGGGGTATTGTTGACTATTCTTGCTTTCTTGATACTTTTATCTTCATCAACTTTAAGTATAGAAACTATTTACATTTTCTATTTTTTCTCAGAACCTTTTTCTTAAGAAATGAGGTTTTCATTTTATGAATCTTCTTTATTTTAGGGTATCTTCTATTTTATTAGTTTCTGTATTTATTTTTCCTTTCCTTCTACTCCTTGATTTTTTTCCTTGTTTTATTTTTTAATTTATTTATTCTGCTGTTCTTTTCCTTACTTCTTGAGATGTATATTTAACTCTTACAATTGATAAACCTGCATTGACAACATCATTATCACCCAAAGTCCATAGTTTACATTATAGTTCAATTTATTGTTGTACATTCTATGGGTGTGGATAAATGTATGTAATGATATACATCTATCATGGAATAGTTTCACTACCCTAAAAATCCTCTGTGTTCCACCTATTCATCTTTCCCCTTCCCCAAACTCTTGGCAACCTCTGATCTTTTTATTGCCTCTAAAGTTTTGCCCTTTTCTAGAATGTCATATAGTTGAAATTGTATAGTACATACCTTTTCACATTGGCTTCTCTGACTTAATGATATGCATCTAAGGTTCCTTCATGGCTCTTCACTCATTTCTTTTTAAGAATGAATAATACTCCATTGTCTGGGTATTGCACTATTTATTTATTCATTCACGTACTGAAATATATCTTGGTTGTAAATAACCTGATTAAAAAATGGGTGGAGGACCTGAACAGACATTTCTCCAAAAAAGAAATACAGGTCGCCAACAGGCATGTGAAAAGATGCACCATATCACTAATTGTTAGGGAAATGCAAATCAAAACTACAATGAGATACCACCTCACACCAGTTAGAATGGCCAGTACCCAAAAGACAAGAAATAACCAGTGTTGGCAAGGATGTGGAGAAATGGGAACCCTCCTACACTGTCGGTAGGATTGTAAGTTGGTGCAGCTGATGTGGAGAGCAGTATGGAGGGTCCTCAAAAAAATAAAAGTAGAAATACCATAGACCCAGTAATTCCACTTCTAGTAATTCCGTAGACCCAGTAATTTACCCAAAGAAAACAAAATCCCTGATTCGAAAAGATACATGCACCCGTATGTTTGTTGCTGCATTATTTACAATAGCCAAGATAAGGAAGCAACCTAAGTGTCCATCAATAGATGAATGGATAAAGAAGAGGTGGTACATATACACAGTGAAATATATTCAGCCATAGAGAAAAAAATAAATCCTGCCATTTGCAACAACATGGATGAATCTATGTTAGTGAAACAAGCCAGGTGGAGAAAGACAAATACCATAGTATTTCACTTATTTGTGGAATGTAAATACAAAGCAAAACAGAATGAACAAAACAGCAGTAGACTCATAGACACCAAGAAGGGACTGGTGGTTACCATGAGGGAGGGGTTGTGGTGAGTGGGTGTTGTATATTTGAAACCAATATAAGATTGTATATCAATGATACTTAAAAAAAAAAGACATCTTGGGTGCTTCTAAGTTTTAGTAATTATGAATAAAGCTGCTATAATAGTCTGTGTACAGGTTTTGTGTGGACATAAGCTTTCAATTAATTTGGGTAAATATCAATAAGCATGATTGCTGGATTGTATGATATGAGTATGTTTCATTTTATAAGAAACTGCCAAACTGTCTTCCAAGGTGGCTGTATTTTGTTGCATTTCCACAGAAATACAAGAGTTCCTGTTGCTCTACATCTTTACCATATTTGGTATTGTCAGTGCTTTGAATTTTAACCATTCTGATAAGTGCATAGTGTATATCATTATTGTACTAATTTGCACTTCCCTAATGCCACATGCAGTGGAACATCTTTTCATATGCTTATTTGCCATTTGTTTATCTTCTTTGGTGAGGTGTCTTCAGATCTTTGACTCTACATGTAATTTTCAGTCTTCTTTTCAGACCCATGTTTTCAAGGCTATAGATTTCCTTCTTAGTGTTTTAGCTGCTTTTCTATTTGAATTTTGAATTTTGTTGAGACTTTCTTTATACCTGAAAAACAGTTGCATGAGTGCTTGAAAATAACGTGCTGGGTAAGTACATGAAATTTAGCAGTTTTGGGTGAAGTATTCTATTCAGGTCAAGTTTCCTAATCAGTTATCATGTTGTTCAAATCATTTCCAATCTTACCAGTTTTCTTTGTCTACTCATTGTATGAATTATGAAGAGGGGCATTAAAACCTCCCACAATTACTGTGAATTTGTCTATTTCTCCTTCTGGTTTGTCATTTTTGCCTTACGTATCTTCAAGTTGTATAGTTAGGAGCCTATTAATCTAAAAATGCTTTATCTTCATGATGATTTCACATTTTACTGTTAGAAAGTGTACCTTGAAGTCTGTTTTGGCTAGTACTCAGATGGCTGTATTGTCAGTTATAGAACCAGCTACACCAGCTTTCAGTTTGTATTTGCTTCATATAACTTTTTCCATTGTTTTACTTTCAATCTTTTTGTATTCTTCAATTAGATTTGAGTCCTATGTATAGCCATCATTGGATTTTATTTTGTTTTTATCTAGTTAGAAAATCTTTTGTCTTTTAACAGGCTGATTGTCTTTGTTTTTTAACATTTTAACATTTAACATTAACAATGAGCATTTTGTTCATATGTCATGTTGTTACTGATGTTTGTGTTTAAATTTATTATCTTGTTTTGTCTCCCTTAGTTTATGTAACCCTACTGACTTGTTTCTCTTCACACCTTTCTGAGTATGTCTTAGTTTTTTGTATGGTTGCCACTTTCTATTCACTATTTAAATGCTGATGGTCCCCAGGATCTCATTATTTGCCTTTTATTTTTATTTATTTATTTTTATTAAGGTATCATTGATATACAATCTTATGAAGGTTTCACATAAGCAACATTGTGGTTACTATAATCACCCATATTATCAAGTCACCCCACATACCACCCCATCGCAGTCACTGTCCATCAGTGTAGTAAGATGCTGTAGAGTCACTACTTATCTTCTCTGTGCTCTATTGCCTTCCCTGTGCCCCCCCTGCTATATTATATGTGCTAATAATAATGCCCCTTAATCCCCTTCTCCTTCCCTCCACACCCGACCTCCCATCCCCTTTCCCTATGGTAACCACTAGTCCCTTCTTGAAGTTTGTGAGTCTGCTGCTATTTTGTTTCTTCAGATTTTCTTTGTTGTTATACTCCACAGATGAGTGAAATCATTTGGTACTTGTCTTTCTCCACCTGGCTTATTTCACTGAGCGTAATACCCTCTAGCTCCGTCTATGTTGTTGCAAAGGGTAAGATTTGTTTTCTTATTATAGATGAATAATATTCCATTGTGTATATGTACCACCTCTTCTTTATCTACTCATATTGATGGACACTTAGGTTGCTTCCATATCTTGGCTGTTGTAAATAGTGCTGCAATAAACATAGGGGTGCATATATCCTTTTGAATCTGTGATCTTATTTTCTTAGGGTATATTCCTAGGAGTGGAATTCCTAGGTCAAATGGTATTTCTTTTTTAAGTTTTTTGAGGAACCTCCATATTGCTTTCCACAATGGTTGAACTAATTTACATTCCCACCAGCAGTGTAGGAGGGTTCCCCTTTTTCTGCATCCTCACCAGCATTTGTTGTTTCTAGTCGTTTGGATGTTCGCCTTCCTAACTGGTGTGAGGTGATATCTCATTGTGGTTTTAATTTGCATTCCCATGATGATTACGATATGGACATCTTTTCATGTGCCTGTTGGCCATCTGAATTTCTTCTTCAGAGAATTATCTGTTCATATCCTCCACCCATTTTTTAATTGAGTTATTTGCTTTCAGTTGTGAAAGCATGTGAGTTCGTTATGTATTTTGGATGTTAACCCCTTGTTGGATATGTTATTTACAAATATATTCTCCCATACTGTAGGATGCCTTTTTGTTCTACTGATGGTGTCCTTTGCTGTACAGAAGCTTTTTAGTTTGCTGTAGTCTCATTTGTTCATTTTTGCTTTTTCCCTTGCCCGAGCAGATGTGTTCAGGAAAAAGTTGCTCATGTTTATATTCAAGAGATTTTTGCCAATGTTTTCTTCTAAGAATTTATGGTTTCATGACTTACATTCAAGTCTTTGACCCATTTTGAGTTTACTTTTGTATATGGACTTAGACGGTAGTTTGGTTTCATTCTCTTGCATGTAGTTGTCCAGTTTTGCCAACACCAGTTATTAAAGAGGCTGTCATTTCCCCATTGTATATTCATGGCTTCTTACCGTATATTAATTGACCATATATGCTTGGGTTTATATCTGGGCTCCCTATTCTGTTCCATTGATCTATGGGTCTGTTCTTGTGCAAAATACCAAACTGTCTTGATTACTCTGGCTTTGTAGTAGAACTTGAAGTCAGGGAGTGTAATTCCCCCAGCTTTATTCTTCCTTCTGGGGATTGCTTTGGCTGTTCAGGGTCAGCTGCAGAGCAACTGGGGACTTTGGAAGAAAATCTTGGGAGGGAAGGAGTTTCATAAATACTAGTCCCAAAACCTGTGTTTAAAATCTGTTTAAGTCCTATGTGTGTATGGGGAGGCTCTGACAAATGCAGTTACAAAGTAGTACCTGGAAGCTAAAAGAACTGAGAAGAGATTTCAGCAGTTGCTGATGGAATGGGAGACAGAATTTGAGAATTGAGTGCAGCCAAATTAACTGCCTCCTAGAACAAAAGCCAGTCTTCAGTTTTGACAGTATATACATAATGTATAGCATCTAATCAAAAATCACTAGACATGTGAAGAAAAAGAAAAGTGTGATTATACTCAAGAAAAAAAAATCAGCCATCCTCAAGGTGATCCAGATGTTCAAATTAGAAGCAAAGAACTTCAAAGCAGCAGCTATAAATATGCTTAAAGACCAAAAGTAAAATATGTATAATGGTTGAAAAGATCAGAAATTCCAGCAAAGAAAGAGAAACTATTTTTAAGTGAAAATTATTAAACATAAAAGTAAAGTAACTGAAATGAAAAATAGGCTGAATGGGCTTAACAGGAAATTGGGGTGTCAAGGAAAGAGTCAATTTGAAGACAGAGCAATAGAAAATATCAAACTGAAGAGCAGAGAAAAAAACAGATTTATTGAAAACTAGACAGAGCCTCAGAGACCTCTGGGACAATAGCAAGTTGTCTAATATACATGTAATGGAATTTCTAAAGGAAAGGAATGGTAAGATGAGACCAAGAAATTGAGAAATAATGGTACATTTAGCTAAAAATGTTAATTTACAGATCTAAGAAGCACCGCAAACTCCAAGAGGAATAAATATAAAAATAACCATACCAGGTATACTTTAGTTAAACTGCTGAAATCTCGGCTGGAGCCAGAGAAAAACAACACTTGATACACAAGGGGCCAATAATAGAAAATTACAGCTGATTTTAAGCATTCCTGTACTAGAAGAAATGCTAAAAGAAGTTTCAAACTGAAAGGAAATGACAATAGATGATAACTCATATCTCCAGAAATAAATGAAGATCAATAGAAATTGTAAAAAGCTGGGTAAACATAAAAGACTACACATTATTTTCCTCTCTTAATTTCTTTAAAAAACATATTAGTGGTTAAAGCAAAAATTTTAGCACAGTATTGAGTTTATATCAATAGCTTGAAGGATTGGGGTAAATAAAACTATGTTGTTACAAGATGGCTCTTCTGTATTTAATGCGTAGTTGTATAATATTAACTCTAAGTAGATTGTCTTAAGTTAAAGGTGCATATTTTAATCTCCAAAGCAAGCAATGAAAAATGTGTTAAACTAAAAAGTCAGTGGGACCACAATGAGATGCCATTTTAAACCCACTAGGTAGAAGTGGACTAAAATAAAAAAGATGAACAGTGACAAGTGTTGACAAGGAAGTAGAGAAGTAAGATTTCTCATACATTGCTGGTGGGAGTGTAAAATGGTGGAACTGTTTTGGAAAACAGTTTCAGCAGTTCTTCAACAAGTTTAACATATGACCCAGCAGATCCACTCTTAGGTGTATATCCAAAGGAGATGAAATGTACATCCACACAAAAACACATACAAGAGTGTTTATAGCAGCATTATTCCTGATGGTCAAAAAGTGGAAACAACCCAAATGTATATCAACTGACTAATGGAAAGATAAAATGTGGTATATCCATACAATAAAGTATTGTTCAGCAATAGAAAGAAATGAAGTATTGATACAAGCTACCACATGGATGAACCTTGAAAACATTATGCCAAGTGAAAGAAACCTGTGAGAAGACCACATATTGTATGATTCTATTTATAGGAAATGTCCAGAATAGGTAAATCCATAGAAGCAGGAAATTGATTAGTAGTTGCTTGGGGCTGAGTGGCTGAGGAGGAAATGGGGAGGGACACCTAATGGGTATGGGCTTCTTTTAAGGGAATGAAAGTGTTCTAAAATTATATTTTTGTGATGGTTTTACAACCATTGTGAGTATGTTTTTTAAAAAAATCATTAAATTGTATACTTTAAATGGATGAATTATATGGTATGTGAATTAGATTTCAACAAAGCTGTTTTTAACAAGCCAATGGAGAAATCAGAGTGGAATACTAAAAACTTTTTTCAGTTAACCCCAATGAGGGAACAAAAACACAGGCAAACAAACAGATGACATAAACAGAAAACAAATAGCAAATGGCAAGTCTAGGTTCAGCCAAATCAAATGTAATATTAGATTAGACACTGCAATTAAAAGGCAGAGATTGTCAAACTGGATCAAAAAACATGACCCAACTGTAGCTTGTCTACAAGGCATGCACTTTTTTTTTTTGAGAGGGCATCTCTCATATTTATTGATCAAATGGTTGTTAACAACAATAAAATTCTGTATAGGGGACTCAATGCACAATCATTAATCAACCCCAAGCCTAAATCTCAACAGTCTCCAATCTTCTGAAGCATAATGAACAAGTTCTTACATAGTGAATAAGTTCTTACATGGTGAGCAGTGCAAGGGCAGTCATATCACAGGAACTTTCAGTTTTGATCACGCATCATGAACTATAAACAATCAAGTCAGATATGATTATTCATTTGATTTTTATACTTGATTTATATGTAAATCCCACATTTCTCCCTTATTATTATTATTATTATTATTATTATTATTATTATTATTTTAATAAAATGCTGGAGGGGTAGGTAGATGCAAGATAAAGGTAGAAAACATAGTTTAGTGCTATAAGAGGGCAAATGTAGATGATCAGGTCTGTGCCTATGGACTAAGTATTAATTCAAGCTAGACAAGGGCAACAAAACATCCACGGATGCAGAAGATTTCTCTCAAAACAGGGGCGGTGAGGTTCTAAGCCTCACCTCTGTTGATCCCCAATTTCTCACCTGATGGCCCCCCTGTGACTGTGCCTGTCTTAGGTTGTTCTCCTCTTGAGGAATCTTACCCGACTCTGGCTAACCAGTCATCTTCGGGGCCATACAGGGAAATGTAAAGTTGGTAAGTGAGAGAGAAGCAATATTCTTTGAAAAGGTTAGCTTTTTACTTCTTTGCAGATTTAAGGGCATGCACTTTTAACACACAGATTCTAAGGTTGAAGTAAAAGGATGGAAAAAGATAAAAAGGTATACCATGCAGACATGAATCATTGGAAAGTTAGAATTGATATTTTAATAATGGACAAAAATAGACTTTAAGACAAGGAGTGTTATCAGAAATAAATAGGGGCATTTTATAAAGATAAAATATCGATGTATCAGGAAGACACAATTATAAATGTGTATGCTTAATGAAGCTTCAAAATACATGAAGCATAAAACTGACAAAACTAAAGGGAAAAGGATTCAATTCTACAATTATACTTGGAGATTTTCACATGCTTTTCAGGGTAATTAGGTAAAAAATCTGTACAGATATAGAAAAGCTGAATAACACTGTTTACCACCTTGACCTAATTAATATTTATAGAAACCAACAGCCCAAAGTTACAGAATACAGAATCTTTTCAGGTTTCCTAGAAGTTGTTACCAAGAAAGACTAAATACAGGGCCATGAAACAGTCTTAGTAAGTTTCAAAAGATTCAAACCTAATAGAGTATGTTCTCTGATCACAATTGAATTAACTTAGAAATCAACTTAAAAAACACATCTGAAAAATTCCCAAAAATTTGGAAATTAAACAGTACACTTCTGAATAACCCATGGATCAAAAGAAAATCAGAAGGGAAATTGGAATGTATTTTCACCTGAATGATAATGAAAAATAACATTAGCATTTGCAATATGTAGTGCTTAGAGGGAGATTTATAACTTTAATTGTTTATATTAGAAAGGAGGAAGGTTTAACATTTATCATGTAAGTTCCCAAAAGCTAGAAAAATATAAGCAAAGTAAACCCAAGAAGGAAGAAAATAAAGAAAAAAATATGTATCTGTTAAATAGAAAATAGACAACAGAGAAAATTGACAAGGCCAAAATAGGTTCTTTCAAAAGATCAATTAAAACCACAGTAAAATAATTCCTATTCCCTAGATTACCTAAAAATCAGTAAGAGTATTAAGACCAAAATCACCAAATGTTAGCAAGAATGTGGAGCAACTGGAATTCTCATATACCTGTGAATGAAAAATTTGGGGCACTATGTTAGAAAAATTAAAGTACACCTACCCTTGACTCAGTTATTCCACTTCCACATATTATTCAGGAGAGATGAAAACATATTCTACAAAAAGACTTGTGCAAGTGTTCATACCAACTTTATTCACAGTATACAAAACTAACAACAACTCACTTGTCCATCAACAGGAAATGCATGAACAGTTGTGGTTATGTGCACACAATGGAATACTGCTCCCCAATAAAAAGGAGTGAATTATTGATACATACAATGACATGGATGAATCTCATCGTCATAAGGCTCTGTGAAAGAAAGCAGACATTAAAAGGCAAATGCTGAATGATTTCATTTATATGAAATTGTAGAAGAGGCAAAACTAATCTCTGTTGAAAAAAAATTGAAACGGGTTGCCTAGGGCTGGAGATGGGGAGCAATGGTTTGACTGGGAAGAGACCTTTCTGGCGAAATAGAAATATTGTATGTCTTAATGTAATGTGGGTTTTACAGAGGTGGCCATTTGTTAAAATTTTACAGTTTAGCTTTGTGCATTTAAATTTTTGTAAATGTTGCCTAAAAACTTGCATTAGAAAAATAACAATCAAGTGAGGGTAGGGAGAAGCTGGAGGCATGCATGATAAAAGAATGGCAGAATCTTAAATTGTGAAAGCTGGGTGATAGGTACATCGGGGTTCATTGTACCATCTTTTTACATTGTATAGATCTGAAATTTTCCATAATAAAAAGTTAAAGAAAAAAACCCTGAAGCCCACCATAGTACAGAACTTTTCCAGTTACTTGAGCCCAAAAATCCTATTTCTGTTTAAGCCAATTAGAAATGGATTTTGTTACTCATAATCAAAAACACCTCAAATAACACACTGGAGATTGTAGTGTTGTGCTTTTTTAGTATTCCATCATTTCTGCCTATCGGTAAGCCTGGTAGTTGGATCTTATCTCAGATTAGCTGACCTACACCAGATGGAAAGCTTTTAGACATCAGGAATTAGATGAGAAGATGTACTCATCCACTCCAGAGCTGAAGACTGGAGCAGGGGAACCCACCACCCATATGCTGACAGAATAGGGCCAGTGGCTGTCCATATAGCCTGTTTGCCATCAAACACCAGATCTAGATGTTCTCATCATTAGATGAGAGGTCAGATAATAATACAGGACTTATAAAACCTTTATAAGGACAAATGAAGGGAACATCATTATAGAGATTTAAAGGAACAACAATTACAAAAATTATTTATTAGAAGAACTATAGGGAATTTAAAAACTTCTTCTGCCTTTCTGATGCAAGAAGATATGGCCTGTATGGAACTGAAGTATGCAAGCATGTGGGACAAACAGGCAGAGGTAAAAAAGAGGGCTGTAAAGATAGAGAAGTAGGTAAACTGAACATGCAGCAGCAGAATTAAAATACAAATTGGAGGCAGTGAAAAGTAGGAGCCATACTGATATGTACTGAAGCAATGATGTGGAAAACACACTGAGAAATGTTCTTGGAACTTGGAAAAATAAAAAGATGAAAACTGTAGGAGTGATGGTAGCCAAGGATGGCAGCAAATGTTAGCAGGTGAGCCAGTTTTCAGGGGCAGAGATTGTGACTGGAGAGTGTTGTACCTAGGAGCATTTTGTTTCCTTCATGAAGGTAACAGACATTCATGTACACCAGAGTTCAAACTGTGCTGACAATTCACATAACTTTATTAAAGAAGACAAAACAAATTATTTAGTTGGCTGAAAAGCGAATCAAAATGAAGAACTTAAGAACAGGATATATTGTTATGAAAGGTCCGGCAGACTTCCTAAAGCACTACCAGTAAGCAGAAGGCCATCACAAATCCTAAGTCGAATCCTCAGCCTAGCAAACCACACTGATGGAATTGAGCACCCTAAATGAATCCTCATGCATGTGTTTCATGTGGCATCTGGATTAAATATAAAAAGCAAGCAATTTACTTAGGAGTTGTTATTCCCCCCAGACAAAATTGTGTAACTGGGTGCAAATTCATCTGGAAAATCCTCTTCCTCAGGCACTGTTTACCATAAGATTCAGAAGTTCAAATAAATAACATTATACTACAGTAATGTTAAAAAAGAAAGGAATACCTTCTCAGAAAGAACGACTGAAAGGAAATACTTCAAATTGTTAAGCAAATTAAATGATTGCTATGGGACTTTAAAAATCTACTTTCTCATATTTTTCAGCTTTTGAAATGAGTACCTTTTAAACAGTTAAGTGGGAGAATACAAATATTATTTAAAGTATG
The DNA here is from genome assembly GCF_040802235.1 of Manis javanica. Lineage (NCBI taxonomy): Eukaryota > Metazoa > Chordata > Mammalia > Pholidota > Manidae > Manis > Manis javanica. Next base: position 78,667,277 of record NC_133159.1, on the reverse strand, counting down.
GTATTAGCTAAAACAATGTAAAAGGGAACATTTAATTAAAGCATTGCCCCTTTTCAATTTTAAAATTCTTAAAATTAAAAGCAGAACATAAGACAAATGAGAGGTCTTAATACCTTTATTATCCTCCATCCTGAGTGAGGTAAAGGATAAAACCATATTCTGATGACCTTGAAGTATGATGGATTTCCAGGTAACTGGAGAGCCAGGGACTGCGAATGGAACTCCTGGTCTCCTGCCTGGTATCTTTTGCAAATGACTTGCATTTTTTAGTGACTACCCTGTTTGATACTTGAAAGTAGAGGCGAGATCAAACCTTTTGCTGCACCCACATCTAACAGGCCCCATCTCTAGCAATTAGTAACCCACACCGTCACTCCTCCTTCTCAGATATTGACCAGAAAAGCAGAAACCTACTACCCTGCGGGCTCTGGACAGTTCCCCATGTTCATTACCTGCTTGCCAATACCTGGGCAACACAAGGTGAGTAAGCTAAAATGCCTTCCTTGGGAGCCTGTCTGTTCCAGCTGTTAACAGCTCACCCCATGCCTGAGATGCCCCTGGAGAGTTCTCTGTATATGCTACTCCTCACTCAGGAAATCTTTCCAGACACCTCTCTTGAACTACTCATCTATCAGATCTTGTAGACCCTTCACTTTAGATCCAGTTCTTGCCTACCACTCAGCTCTGAGGTGCTGACCTTTCACCAGACTGTGTTTTCACTCTTGAAACATCCTGCCCAAGACTTTGCCCCACAGCTACTTTCTCACCTGAGTCTGGTTCCTGGCTTCCCACTCTCCTGCTATCCTCAAGCAAATTGTCTTACTTGTTAAACTTCCTACCTCCAAAGTTCCCTATTGGATTAGTAAGTGTCTGTGCCACCTTATTTAATTCAAGTGTTTTTACATATACGTTTTCTGTAAATATCCTCTGGACATGGTCTGATATTCTCATCTCTGTATTCTACTGTCATCGCCTCCTTTTCTGGGAAGTCTTTCACAATTTTTCCACCCTGAGTGTATTTCTATATATAGCTCTTTAAAACACACAATTGCTCTCTCAGCAATTGTAAACTCCTTGCAGGCTGGAGTAATGTCTCGTACTTTCCTTATGCAATATAGGACAAAGCAACTTGGGATTAAAAAATAATAATAAAGTGTTCATTACAGCAGCAAATAAATATTTATCTGGCTCTGCATTATCCTCCAATTGTGGAAACTCTGGCTTCCTCCAAACTCTTTCCCAACTAGTTCAGAGAGTCCCCAGGGCTAGCTCAAATCTGCCTTGGAGTACAGTTCTCTGGGCTAGTTTGTGGGTAGCCATTTCCCCAAGCCTGTGTTCCATGGATACTCGTCTCTCTGTCACCACACCCCACACCCCTTTCTTCTTCTTACACTTCGGCTACTGCAGTAAAATCTTCTACCACCCCTATGCTGTGATGTACAATGTCCTCTGAGACCAGTTCTTCTATTTGGTTTTTCATCTGGTACAGTTCAAGACACAATATCACTCGCCTCTCCAACTCCAACCCAGTGTCCCTTCCCTAACTTTCCCTTGGAATGAGTTCATTCCCGGGAGGATACATGAGCCATAGAAGTAGTAGTCCCCTTCATGCACCAGCCCACCAAACAAACATACTAAGACATGTCTCAGTCATGTAAGATTCAGCCCAGGGATCATTGTCACAGAGTTTTCCTGAATCCCCCCACTCCATCACCTCAAGCTAGATAGTACACATCTCTACCTTGTATTCTGAACATGTCCTGGATATAGTTTTTATCATGTTATAAGGTAATTATCTTTTTATGAACTGGATTCTCCATCTAAATAATGAGCCCTTTCTGGGAGAGGATCATGTCTCATACATCTTTGAATTCCATGTCTAGCTTAGTTTTTGGCACTAAGATTCTATACAGTCTCAAGCTGGGCCCCTAATGTGTTTGTATGTACCATAATTGCTTTGGCTCAGAAAATAGTTTTGATTAATGGCAGTTCTCCCTTTAAGAATTGCATGCCAGAGTGGTTCATACTTTCTTCTTTTAAGATTTATATCAAATCAATTTACCAAATATTTTATGAGCACTCTGTGTCCTATGTACTTGCTCTACCTCCTGGAGATACGGAAGTGAATAAGACATGAATAAAGGAGGCCACAGAAACTTCTTTGGGTCTCCCTCCCTTCATTTCTCCATTCTTTCTTCCCATTCTTCCTTGTCTGGATGAATTTTTGCTCACCCAAGAACTGTGTCTAATGGCATAAATATGGGTAAGAAGTTAGTTACAGTGCAGTACACTCAGTGCTGCAGCAATAGAAATTTATTCCAGATACAGAGATAGCACAGAGGAAAGCATCATGAAATTCTTAGGGTGGACATGGGGGATCCTGAAGGAGGCAACTGAGTGAGCTATGAAGGATGAAACACCAATCACGTTGCTCAGGTAGGTGAAAGGCACTTCCTAGAGAAGAAAGAGCATGTTCAAAGGCCTAGATATATGAAATTACATCATGTGTTCCAGAAAAAAATAATGCTTTGGTATCTCTGCATCATGAAGTTCAGCAGAATGGGGGTGGTTGGGAGTGGGAGATAAAGCTAGGATAATGGACAATATTTTAAGTGTAAGGTCTTTATGTTTGGGCAACTTTTTAGTTAAGAGAATGGTTGTCTACAATATAGCTGGTAGTATTAATAATCCAAGAACAAAGCCATATGTTGCAATTTTCCATCATAGAATTAAGCAAGGTTCTATGATCATCTAGCTACATTTCAGTGTTCATTGTATGGGTGGATAAAGAATGTAAAGAAGATGGTCCCTGACGTTTATGGTCTTACTGAAGATACAGAATATATCTGCACAAACGGCTTAGAGGTCCTACAAAGCAATCTACAGATTAGGCAAACTAAAATTGCAAAGATTATATCTAAAAATAGGTCTTGACATTGGGTTGTAGAAACGATCTGGAATGTGTGTGGTTATGAAGAGACAACCTGATATTTGGCTTAAGAAAAACAGTTTCCATCAGAGCTAGCTAAGCATAGAAAATGGAAAATTGAGGAATGTACTAATAAATTAGCAACTTTTTAATGTTCTGTAATCTATGGTAAAGAAAGGACCTGGTTGGATCAACAAATAATCATCTTTGAGCTTTATAGGATAAGCAGGAGACAAATTAATTTTTTCTGTATAATAAGTTTATTTTCTTATTCTCTACTAAGGAGATGAGCCTGTGTTATGTCTTTTGTTAACAGGTATTCCCTACTAATTATACTTTTATATACTTTTTTTAGGTATTCAATTTGTCTTAGAGTTTGTTTATTGCTTGTATGTAATGGTTTCCTGTGTTTCTGCCAAGCCACTCTGAGTCCAGACTATACTGGGCTTTTTTAGTCTCTTTACTTTTACTCCTTTTTTCTCTTTCCTCTCAAAAATATACCCCAACCTCTGCCTTTTTCCTTGTGGAATGTGTTAAGCCAACATTTGCTCCTTGTCTCACTTCCTCACATCCCCACACTTCCCTACTTGGATATTCTTTTGTCTCATGGAGCTGGTGTGGACTTTTGTCATGCCATTGGGTTTCTATATGGGCCATTGTAAGTCTTTGGGCATTGAATCACATTTCACACTTAGGTAAACTCAAATTTAGGTGGTGATGTGTTTAAATCAGTCCTCTTAAAGAAGGGTGGGGAACTTTCATTTTTTATTTACTTTATATATTATTTGACAATAAGTATCTGCTATTTTCATAATTAAAAAGTAAAGATAATTCATCAGAGGAATGCAAATTAAAACCAAAATGAGATATCACCTCACACCAGTTAGGATGGCCAACATGCAAAAGACAATAACAAATGCTGGCGAGGATGCAGAGAAAGGGGAACCCTCCTACACTGCTGTTGGGAATGTAAATTAGCTCAACCATGTGGAAAGCAATATGGAGGTTCCTCAAAAAACTAAAAATACAGATATCATTTGACCCAGGAATTCATTCCTAGGAATTTACCCTAAGAAAACAGGATCACAGATTCAAAAAGACATATGCACCCCTATGTTTATCAGAGCACTGCTTACAATAGCCAGGACATGGAAGCAACCTAAGTGTCTGTCAGTACATGAATGGATAAAGAAGAGGTGGTACATTATACAAAATGAAATATTATTCATCTATAAGAAGAAAACAAATCCTGCCATTTGCAACAACGTGGATGGAGCTAGAGAGTATTATGCTCAGTGAAATAAGCCAGGCAGAGAAAGACAAGTACCAAATGATTTCACCAACAAAGCAAAACTGAAGGAACAAAACAGCAGCAGAGTCACAGAATCCAAGAAAGAACTACTGGTTACCAAAGGGGAGGGATGGGTAAGGGAGGGTGGGGAGGGAGGGAGAAGAGGATGAGGATTGAGGGGTATTATGATTAGCACACATAATATAGGGGGGCATGGGGAAGGAAGTATAGCACGGAGACAAGTAGTGACTCTATAGCATCTTACTATGCTGATGGACAGTGACTGTAATGGGGTATGTGGTGGGGACTTGATAATAGAGGGGGAATGTAGTAACCACAATGTTGCTCATGTGAAACCTGAGCATAAGATTTTATATCAATGATACCTTAATAAAACAAAACAAACAAAAAAGTAAAGATTATTCAATTTTGAAAAATAACCTTTAATAATAGACCCTTTAGTACCATTTCAGGTCTTCTCAATTAACCCATCTATATTTACAAACACACACACACACACACAAACACCTCACAGTGTAAAATAGTGTTGAAAAATAGTAGCTTAGAAACAAGAATCATAAAAATATTCATACAGTATGATCTATAAACTCTGTACTCTTAAGAAACAACCTAAGGAAATAATCAAAAGAAAAAAATATAAAAATCTATAGATAGCATGTCTACACACAGAAAATTTGGGGAAAGAAGACTTCAACGTCAATATAAGGGGAAAAGTTAGGAAAATAAAGATACATCAACTAGATGGAATATTATTGCAACACTGAAAATAATTATTGTAAAAAACTAACAAGCATAGCACTTAACAGAATGAGAAGAAACATAATTATATATATCCTAATTAGAGCTGTACATGTAGACAACTAGAAGGAAAAATGGATAACGAAACAGCTGTTGTTCTAGTGTAGTGGAATTATGGGTGAATATTTAAATTTTATTGAATGTCCTTTCAATAAATAAAATAGGAAAAATTTAAAGTTTCAGATTGTCAGTTAATTCGGATTATTGTTTTTCTGGGACTTTGGCAGCAAAAAGAAAGAAGGACTACATAATCTGAGGAGCCCCTTTTCTCTTTCATTGGCCAAAAGAATTACCTCCTAGGAAAGGGAACCTCTGCTTTCTTAGAAAGTTATAAAAAGAAACATTTTCAGGGTATATGATACTGGTATGGCCTCCTGGTGGAGAATGTAGACTGCATTCTTAGAAATTTTTAAGAAAAATTAGAAAGTGGTTGTGGTTGATTTATGTATTCATGGATCAAATCTGATAATTTCTTAATAACCACTTATTGAGATAAAATTCACATACTACAAAACTCACCCTTTTTAAGTACACAACCAGTAGAGTTTAATATAATTACAGGTTTGTACAACCATCACTATTATCTATTTTTAGAACATTAAAAAAAGAGTACCCCTTAGCAACCATACCCCATTCCTCTCTAGTGCCAGCCCTTGGCAACCACTAATTTACTTTCTGTTTCTAGAGATTTGCCTATTCTAGACATTTCATATAAGTGGAATCATATGATATGTAGCCTTTTGTGTCTGTCTGTCTGTCTTCTTTCATTTAGCACAGTGATTTCAAGGTTCATACATGTTATACCATGTATCAGTACTTCCTTCCTATGGCTGAGTAATATGCTAGTGTATATATGCCACTTTTTATTTATCCATTCATCAGTTGATGGATGTTTGTGTTTCCTTTTTTTTTTTTGATCTTTTATCAGTAATGCTGCTGTTAACATTTGTGTAAAGTTTTTTGTGCAGAAATATTTTTTCAGGTTTATATACATGGAGTAGAATTGCTGGGTCATATGATAAATCTATGTTAAACTTTTTTAAGGAACTGCCAAACTGTTTTCAAAGTGGCTGCACCACTACTTCCACCAGCAAGGTATGAAAGTTCTTCATGATCTCTTGACATCCCTTCCAATTACTAACACAGTGCTTGATATGTAGTAAACATTGAACAGGTGCCAACTATTCTTACTGACATTGTCTTCACTGTTATTAGAGAACACTGTAAATTGCCTTGAGATCCACAGTCTGTAGGTAAAATGAAGCTTCCTTCAGTAGACTTATTTTTGTTCTTTTTACTCTCATTAGTTGGTAATGATATATGGTTTTCCTTAATTATATTTTATAGAGAAATTTTAAACATGTGGGAGTGAATTTCTTCCTTTCCCTTCAACAATCTACTCTGACATGGATCTGAGGTCTAACTATTCAGTAAATACATGCACTTGTATATGTAGGGCATGCCATTTCACCTTCCTGGACCCCCAGTCCCCTGCCTTGAATATATGTGGTGGAGCTAGAGGTGCAGGAGCTGCTGTGGCTTGGCGGCAGGCTGTTAGAGCAAAGTAGGAAGAAGAAAAATTGAGACCCGGGCCTTGAACAATAGGATTGCTGAAGGGGTATGTGCCCATGTTCTCATGTGTGACCTTTCTTAACTGTACTCACCTCCTTTGCCATATTCCTCTTCCTCTCCCTTGCTGCCTCCTTCATGCTTGCTATCCCTATTTTAAAGAAAAGTTCATATAAAGAGCTTCATGTGTGATTAATAATTAAAATGTTGACAGTACAAAGACCTAATTCAAACCATTGTTTAGCTCTTTCATGGTTTTTCCCTATTGCCACATTTAAAAAATATGTTTTCTTTGCTTTCATGCCCATTAATTCAATACATTTCAGATATTTATTGATCACCTAGTCTGTGCCAGGCTGTATTTTACGTACCTGTATCTATTCTTCTCCATTGCCTTTTACTCCCACCCTTTTCTACCCTTTCAATCCTTTTCTTTCCCAAATTAGAAGTTGGAGAGAGAGAGACAAATGAGAGAAAAAAATTGTGGGGTGGAGTGTCTATATATATTATATTCTCTGCATATTCTAATAATCATTTTGCTTATTTTCTTGACTTCAAAAAAATTGTATATTTTGCTTGAATGCCTCAAGAGTTTGTATGACAAGACATCCAATTTGTTTATGGATTTGAGGACTTCTTTCCAATAATCTCATCTTTTTTCAGAATAGCCAGATTGATTTATTCTTTATTTTCTAAGACTGGAAAAATGGAAAGGATGTCCTGGCAGTAGGAGAGAAAATGATAGATAGATAGATGATAGATAGATAGATAGATAGATAGATAGATAGATAGATGATAGATAGATAGATCCATGAACCTATCACAACTTAAGAGTTTTAAGTTAAAGTCTGTCCATGTTAGTAAGTGCTAGGGCTGGGACAGGAACCTAAATATTCTCCTCCTAAGTCCAGTGCTCTCTCTTATAAATATCTTTATATTGATACATAGAATTCCTCACTTTTGAAATATGTATTGTGATTAAAACAAATTGAAATTGGTGAAAACACCAAATGTTGGTAAGGATGCAGAGAAACTGTATCTTCATACATTACTGGTGGGAATGTAAAATGGTATAGCCAACTTGAAAGATAGTTTGGCAGTTCCTTTAAAAACTAAATATGTAACTACCATATGACCCAGCAGTTATGCTCTTGGGTATTTATTCCAGATTTTTCACACAAATACCTATATATGAATGCACACAACAGCTTTGTTTGTAATACCTTAAGACTGGAACCAGCCCAGAAATCCTTCAATAGGTGGTGGTTAAACAAAGTGTGATACATACGCACTATGGAATACTACTCAGCAATACAAAGGAAGGAACTATTGCTACATACAGCAACCTAGAAGAATCTCCTGAGAATTATACTGACTGAAAAAAGCCAACTCCAAAGCTTATTTACTGTATGAATTCATTTGTATAACATTCTTGACAGTGCAGAGAATGAGACCTGATAATGGCTGCCAGAGAATGAAGGCAGGGGATAGAAGTAGTTGGGGTTATAAAAGGGCAACATGGGATCTCCTTGCAGTGGTGGGGCTGTTGTGTAAATGAGTGTAGTGGATACACAAACCTACATATAATAACATTGTATAGAATTAAATACATTCATACAAACACACAAATAAGTACCAGTGTCTTGCCAGTGGGTTTCAGCCCTGGGCAAATTCATTATGGATTCAATGTGACCAAAGAAAATGACAGTGAAACGTTCTTGGGGTGAAAGTGTTTATCATCCACTTGTTCTCCCGGCAGTAGGTAGAGCACAAGTGTCTCTGCCTCTGCCCAGAGCACTGGGCCAAGCTCCTGTGCGAGAAAGCTGGAGCACTGCAACCAAATTCCACAACAGCAACAGAGGATAACAGCAACTTAGAAACAATCACAAAAATTAAAATACAACAAGATTTTGATACAGGTAACAAAATAATAATAATCCTCAAGCCAGAGTAGGTCCCAATAAGACACATGTTTTAATGACACCAACATAGGCAAATCTTGTCCATCAGGTAGGATGCATGCAAGAGAGTGGTCCTGTGATAGGATTGTAGCAGGAAGGGGGTCCCATCCAGGTCTAGTATACCATACTTTTACTCTTCTCCCCGTGAGGGTTACTGAAGGGTCTATATATAGTGCTACTGGAGATGCATGCACTGGCCATAATGATAAAACAAAACTCCCCAGTATGATGCTCCTACCTTCTGGCCGTTCAGGATATACTACTGTGATCTTTAGGGGCCATTCTGCTGTTATTCCAGGAATACACAGGAGGCCAGCTTCCAGATCTTGTACCCAAGGTGCCAGGAGAGCCAGTCATTGTTGGTCCATGTGTCGAAAAGTCAAAGACCATGTCCACTCTGTGGAGCCTCCAGGGTTGAGTGCAGTTGGTGCTGGCAGCAAGATACTATTCTGGTGGCCAAACCTCGGCTTCAGCGATTCTCCCTTGTTTTGTACTTGTAGTTGTACAGGGGAGGCACCCATATGTGTTAATGTGTCTATGGGTCTCAGAGCCCCCTTTTGGGGTCTCTTGTTCAAATGCCATAGCACAGTCCATAAGTGGACTGACCATCCCCGCAGACTGTTGGTATCTGACTTTAGTCCGAATTTTAACAAGCTGTTGTGCCTTTCTATCATGCCCTCTGTGGTAGGATTGTATGGCACATGAAACTTCCATTTGATTCCCAGCTGTCACACCCATTCTTGCAGTGTATGTCCAGTAAAATGGGTACCCTATTCACTCTCAGTTACTTGTGCTCAGCCATAGGTGCAAAAAGATGCTCCAGGCCTCTTTTGGTCATCTACTGGTCTGCAAAATGGGTAGGAAAAACAACCAGAAGTCCAGTAGCTGTGTCTACAGAAGTCATGGCATACCAATAACTTTCTGACACAGGTAGAGGCCCAATATAGTCTATCTGCCACCTGACAAGGGGTATAGGCCCCTTAGCTATTGTCCCATGTTGCTGTGGAACTTGGTGTAAGTCCCTTTTAGAGCATAGGACACACTCCTGCTGGGCTCTACTAACTTTTTCAAAGGTCAAAGGCAAGCACCGCTGACGGGCCACAGCCCACATTGTCTTTTGCCCTGCATGCAGCAAATGCTGATGTAAACATTGGGGTAAATCAGAGGCAGGCTTTCCTTCTAACCAATGTATCTGGGCCAATTCATCTGCTTCATCATTTCCTGGGGATGCCAGTGGCAAATGACCTGTCACATGGTATACTGTAATTATTTTAGTCTGACCACAGGCCCATAAGTCTTGCCACAATTCTTGCCCCCAAAGGCCTCAGGGACCAACCAGCCAATTGGCATGGTACCAGTTTGGTAGCCACAAGGTCAAGCCCTGATAGACAGCCCAGCTGTCAGTGTAGACAACTATAGAGGAGGGCTCCTGGCTGATCACAAGCCACACAGCCCACAACTCTGCCCACTGACTACTCTTCCACTCACCATCTTCCATCTATATTGTCTCAGTCTTAGGATGGAAAGCTATGGCCCTCCATTTTGGGGGGCTGCCCATGGCTGGAGCCATCTGTATACCATGTGTCTTCAGGTATAGGGGCTCTTCCCTCCCGATAGGGACTCTCTGCTACTAATGGTTCAAAAATAAGCTTTTCCTGCTTTTCACTAGTATATATCACTGGCCCCAATAAGTGTTAAAGTTCTTGACTCAAGGTGCTACTAGAGAGGGCACCTATGCTACTGTAGGTAAGCACCCCACTTGGCCACTGTGGATATTTGTGCCACACCAATCCTTGGATTTTGGGTCCAGTCTCATACCCACCCCTAGAAGGGATAGGTGGTTATTACTTCTACTGGGGCCATTCCAGTGATGGGTTCCGTAGCCAGCAAGGTGTGATACATGGCAGCCAGTTGTTTTTCTATCAGTGTGTATCGTACCTCTGCTCCTTTCCAGAGTTGTGAACAGAATCCAATAGGTTGATGAGTTCAGTCAAGCCGCTGCCAGAGACCCCAGCCATAACCGTCTTCAGTGAATCCATAGCAGTTTGCAGCTTGCATTCTTGTGCCGCTGTTTCTTGGGTCTTTTTCAGGAATGTGTCCTTCTCTTCTGTAGACTTTTTTAATACTGTGAGAAGCAGCCAACCCATAGTACCCGCTGCCTCATGGGCACTCTATCTCTCAAAAGACCTACTTATTATACCAAGGGCTACCCATAGTGCCTCAGGTATCACCTCCACTTGCCTCCAGTCCTGGGGTGGGGCCCAGTACTCTAGGAGGCAAGCCACCTCAGACCACATACTCATTAGGGGACAATCCACTGTCTCCCCCATTCACAGGGGCAGCCCACTTAAGCACCTCTCCCTTAAGGGCAGCCTGTCTTTTTCCTTGGTCAACAATGAAACCTGCCGACTTTGCCAATTGTCTTGCTAATGGGTTTCACCCGCTGGCAAGTTCACTATGGACTCAGTGTGACCAAAGAAAATGACAGTAAAATTTCTTGGAGTGAAAGGGTTTATTACTGGGCTTGTTGTCCCAGTGGTAGGTCGAGCACTAGCATCTCTGCCTCGGCCCATATTGGACCCAAGCTCTATGTATAACACAATAATAGCATATTGCCTATGGGTGTGGAAGCAATAGCCTAGCAACAGGCCAGTTACTCATCGGGTGGTTTAAGTTCAGTGAGAATTCTGGCCATAGGAACCCCAACTTCCCCACAACCAGTAAAACAGGAAATCTGAATAAAATTCAGTTGATTATCACTGAATATCACTATCATGGTTGTTGTGATATTGTAATTTTGCAAAATGTTGCCATTGGGAAAACTGGGCAAAGGGCCTCGGTATTCTTTCTTACAGCTTCATATGATTCTACAATTATCTCAAAATTTTAAAAAATCAAAAATGAAAAGCCAAATAGAGATCCAATTACAAATAACTAAATTATTGTTTGAATTTTTAAGAACTGTAGCATATTTCTCTTATTAACAATTATCATTATTTATTATTAATAAATAATTTATTATTTAATTAATATTGGACGGGACCTTGAATGATTCATCCTAGTCCTGGCATTATTGCCAGTAAAGCAGTTGTTTGATATAATCTCATTTTAGTACACTAGACAGGTGTTGCTTGAGAGGTATTCTTTACTTACCTTTTGTCTATAACTCTTTCCCCCTAAATGTAATATGAACAACCTGAGGAGCTTTTAAAACACATATTCCCAGGCTTCATCCCTAAGGATTCTGATTCATTGGGTTTGGGGGTAGATCCTGGCTACCTGAATTTAAAGAATTATAAAAATTGTTATCAAATAACCTAAGTGTCCACCAGTAGATGAATGGATAAAGAAGAGGTGGTACATATACAAAATGGAATATTATTCAGCCATAAGAAGAAAACAAATCCTACCATTTGCAACAACATGGATGAAGCTAGAGGGTATTATGCTCAGTAAAATAAGCCAGGCAGAGAAAGACAAGTATTAAAAGATTTCACTTATCCGTGGAGTGTAAGAACAAAGCAAAAACTGAAGGAACAAAACAGCAGCAGACTCACAGAACCCAAGAATGGACTAACAGTTACCAAAGGGAGAGGGACTGGGGAGGATGGGAGGGATAAGGGGGAAAAGGGTCATTACAATTGGCACGTATAATGCAGGAGGAGTGGACACAGTGAAGGCAGTATAACACAGAGAAGACAAGCAGTGATTCTATAGCATCTTAACTACGCTGATGGACAGTGACTGTAATAGGGTATGTGGTGGGGACTTGATAATAGGGGGAGTCTAGTAACCATAATGTTGTTCATGTAATTGTACATTAATGACAGCAAAAAAAAAATTATTAGCTGATTCTGATTCAAGAGATTAAGTGGGCCGCACTTTGAGAAGTACTGCATTATAGTTTTTAATGGTGAGTAGATAAAATCCCCTTAAATTCCTTTGTAGTGTAGAGGATTTCTGGTTAAGTGAGAATTTTAAGAGCAAAGTACTGATAAAATTTTTCAAACACCCACGTGTTGAGAAAAGAATGTTTGAGCAAACTGAGTATGTACTTGCTGTGAATCAACAAGAGCTCTGAGCAGAAAGGAGCTTGCCTTTGCTGCTTACTCCTTTTGAAGGAGTCCTACCCCATCCCATGTCTTAACTGTTTGGCGTGCCTGAGCACTTGTGATTGATCTGGTGCAAAGAAAGCACAGATGCCTGCTACAGTTCCATAGGCTGCATAAAGGAATGCTTTGCTGGAGTGAGAAGTGCTGAGACACTTTATAAGCCTTGAAAGCAACATACTCAGTAATTCCTTTTTTTAGTAAATGAAGTTCCAACTAAAGTGTAATTCACCCACTCTTATTTTTTTCCCTAAACCCTACTAGTCAAGTCATTTAAAATGGTTGTTGTTATTGAGAAACAGATGCAAAGAAATTGTCCTATCCTACCTTTTGGGGGTGATTATTTTACAGCTTGTTGAAATTTGAGTGATCTCTCTTTGCCACCTCAAGCAAATAATCAGAACATCTTTAACTGGGGAATTCTTGAGGATTGTGTCCAGTGCAAGCTCTTCCCAAAGGCTGGGTATATGCTTTGAGCTTGCCAGTTGTCCTGTGGAAGCCAGTCTTTCTAGGCCTAAAGCAAGGAAAGATCACCCATACCCCGTGTTCTCAAGAGCATTCACAGCATTCACATTCATTTCGCCAAAGAAGCCTGTACAAATCCTGTCTCCTCTTTCCCCACATCCGACTGACTCTGGGGTGAAGTCAGGGAACTAGCCTTGGCCCCTTCGGCTCGGCTTCTAATGTGTATATTTTCTTGGGCACCTCATTTTGGTATGTGGCTTTTATTGTATGTTTGTGCCTCTTAGTGCAAAGCACATTGCACTATGGATTATACATAACTTGGTACTTTATGTAATAAAAATACAAAAAAAAATACATGGGAACGACAGGCATCAATTTCCAGATAATGATTTCCTGTGAGGGTGAAGGGAAAAATGAGGAATATAAGGAAAGAGGACTTAGGTCTGATCATAACATTTTATTTCTTCTCAGAAAAGTTTTAGATTAATGTGGCAAACTGTTGACCTCTGTTTGCAGTTAGTGGTGGGTACAGAGCTGCCTTTTGTATTTTCTCTAGTTTTCTATATAGATCTTTTTCCTGTATGTTTGAAATGTTTTCTAATTTAAAATAAATGGAAAAGTCAATCTAGGTTATGGTAATTTTTCTGTTTTAAGTTTCTCTATCTCTTTGTTCTCAAAGTCAGAGAAAACAAATCATCTTATAAAAACTATCCCAGTTCCCCACCCTCAGATATACATATGCACCCTTTCTTTCCTTCCCTCTAGAAGGAGTGGAGTGGAGTCAGTGTCTCTTCATCTCTACTCTAGATTCCCTCCCCTCAGGAACCTTGTGCTGTTTTTCTGACAACACCTTATCCTTTTCAGCCTATCTCTTTTTACGAATGTCCTTTCAACACTTAGATATGCATTAGTTTCCCTTAGGTTTAAAAACCTCTGCCTCAAGTTCAGCCAGTGCCTCTCTCCTCCTCTTCTGGTAATTTCTCTTACGAGTGTCTGCTTGGTTGTGTTTCCTTTCATACCTCCTATTCTTCGGCCTACTTTTTTCTGACTTCTCTCATGAAGTTGCTCTTGTCAAGGTCCACAGTGATTTCTGTACCCCTAAATCCAATAACTACTTTACAGTCTCCAGGTTAGTCTCCTGTCAACAGCATTTGCCACCATGGACCACTCTCTGCTTCTTGAGTTCCTCCTTCCAGGATTTCCATGTTACAACATTCTTCCAGTTTTCATCCAACCTGTCTGCTCTCCTTTATCAGCTCTTCTTTCTTCACCCAGGCATGAAATAGTGAAGATTCTCAGGCTCACTTCTAAACTCTTTTTTCACTATGAATTTTTTCTGAAAGTGATAGCAGCTACTCCCATGGTTTCTATTCCTTTTCCTGTGTCTCCCATGAGCCATCCCTGTGACTCCCAAACCTCTGCCTGCAGCCCTGACCTGTTTTCTCAGTCATAGACTTGTATATCCAGATGCCTTCTAAATATCACTTAAATGACTCACAGTTACTTTAGTCTCAACATGTTCAAAACTGAGCTCATCCTTCCACTTATATTTTCTTCCTGCATTATTCCCAGTTATTGGCACCATGATCCATCCAGTTGCTCAAGCCAGAAACCTGGGATTCCTACTTGATTTCTCCCTCATTGTCACCCCCACGTCCATTTAACAACAAAATCCTGTTGATCCTACCTCCTAACTCTTTCAAACCATTCTTTTTTCCCACCATTCCTTACTGCCAAAACCCTAGTGCAGTAGCCTCCTGACAAAATTTTCTTTCTTGAACTCTATCTAAGAGATACACATTTTTCAGTATTTGAGGTTTAGGTATTTTTAGTCTAATCATTTTTCAGTACTTAATACATTTATTTTAAAATTTACTTATTGAAGTATAATATACATACAATTACATGTTCAGATAGTAAGTTGTATAGTTGGATCAGCTTTGAAGAATGCATTCACCCAACCTAACCCTTTCATTATTAAGACACCTCCCTAGAAATTGCTCTTGTGACCCTTCCCAATTTGTCACCCATCAAAGCAATCACTGATGTGGTTTAGTTTTTAAAAATATTCTAAATGTAGTTTTTAAAAGAAGAACACCCCAGAATATAAAACACAAAAAGATATTCTAAACCTTAAAAATAATTTACAGGTAATATTTATGTGTTGCTCTTCTAAAATAGAGAACAGAACATGTGGCATGTGGTGATTAACTTAGCTATCCTGTTTTATAAGCTATAAACTTTCTACTATTAAGTTTAGTATAATAGGATGAGAGAATATTTTCTGATTTTCTAAGCTACCCATTAAGTATGGCAGAAATATTCTGGACCTTTTTTTTTTTTTTGAGAGGGCATCTCTCATATTTATTGATCAAATGTTAACAACAGTAAAATTCTGTATAGGGGGGTCAATGCTCAATGTACAATCATTAATCCATCTCAAGCCTAATTCTTGTCAGTCTCCAATCTTCTGAAGCATAACGAACAAGTTCTTACATGGTGAACGAATTCTTACATAGTGAATAAATTTTTACATGGTGAACAGTACAAGGGCTTTCATCACAGAAACTTTCGGTTTTGATCACGCATTATGAACTATAAACAATCAGGTCAAATATGAATATTCGTTTGATTATTATACTTGATTTACATGTTGATCCCACATTTCTCCCTTTATTATTATTATTATTTTTATTTTTAATAAAATGCTGAAGTGGTAGGTAGATGCAAGATAAAGGTAGAAAACATAGTTTAGTGCTGTAAGAGGGCAAATGTAGATGATCAGGTGTGTGCCTATGGACTAAGTATTAATCCAAGCTAGACAAGGGCAGCAAAACATCCATGGATGCAGAAGATTTCTCTCAAAACAGGGGAGAAGAGGTTCTGAGCCTCACCTCTGTTGATCCCCAATTTCTCACCTGATGGCCCCCCTGCGACTGTGCCTGTCTTAGGTTGTTCCTCCCTTGAGGAATCTTACCCGTCTCTGGCTAACCAGTCATCTTCCGGGGCCATACAGGGAAATGTAAAGTTGGTAAGTGAGAGAGAAGCCATATTGTTTGAAAAGGTTAGCTTTTTACTTCTTTGCAGATTTATGCCCTGTGGCTTCTACGCCCAGCACTTGTCCCGAGGTATCTTTACCACCTGGAGGAATTATGATACTCGGTAAATTCGATATGAGGCACGAATTCTATTTAAGGGTTGTAATTAGGAAGGAAGAAGGAAAGCTATAGAGGTAGCATATGGAAGAAAACATGGGAGGATTGATTACTTCTTTGACATATCTTCTTGTAGAGTACCTTAAGCATGTATAGGTTTTAAACTACCAACTAATTTGAACACACATATTAACATAATAGGAATATGGTGACATAAACAAAGCAAATCTATAATTACCACCCATCTCCAGTGAAGCCAAGAAAACCATTTAGGCACCCTAGGCATTTGTGAAAATTTGTCTATGATATGATGGATATTGTCCAACTGTACTTGAACAGTCTGAGAGAAATCAGACAAATTAAAGCAGCCCATTTCTGGGATCTGTTCACATCCCATATGTTCTTTTAACCGTAGATAGTCTATAGTCATAAGATTTTGGAGTGCTACAACTTGCACACCTCCCAACTCCTGGTTGAGTTCCAATAGTACAGATCCGGTCAAATTCGTTGTCTCACTGTATGCACATGCCAGCCTAGACATCTCCCTCCCCATTCCAATGGCAAGTCCAGGAAACGGTGGGGTGGATGCAGCCACAACTGCAGCATCGCCCGGATCCCTGTGGAGGCTTTTTGATGATCATCCCCCTGGCACAAGTCCTCCAGAGAGTGCTGATGCTGTAAGCTCCTCCTCATATAGTATCGTAGTTCATTTTCTGGGTATCCAAGCTAGGTCTTGATCTTCTGCATAGAAACAAACAGACCCTTTGCCCACACTTTGACATGCCCTCTATACCACTGTGCAGAACTCATTGGAGGTCAGCACACAGGAACTGCCTTTTTTTTTTTTTATTAAGAGAAAGGAATATTATCAGAAAAGAGTACCTCCATAGCTGATCATCTGACACCCTTTAAGTGATCAACATTAAGGATATTTAAAGCATATGTTGATCTTTGATTTACCAATAATTTTATCCTATCAAGGAGTAATCCCCCTTTTCTTTCTTTCTTTCTTTTTTTTCTCTTCAATCTACACTTACATGAAGAGTACTATGTTTACTATGCTCTCCCCTATATCAGGTCCCCCCTAACAACCACATTACGGTTACTGTCCATCAGCTTAGCAAAATGTTGTAGAATCACTACTTATCCTCTCTGTGTTGTGCAGCCCACCCTCCCCTTTCTCCCTCCCCACCATGCATGCTAATCTTCATAGCCCCCTTCTTCCCCCCCTTATCCCACCCTGCCCACCCATCCTCCCCAGTTCCTTTCCCTTTGGTACCTGTTAGTTCATTTTTGGGTTCTGTAATTCTGCTGCTGTTTTGTTCCTTCAGTTTTTCCTTTGTTCTTATACTCCTCAGATGAGTGAAATCATTTGGTATTTCTCTTTCTCTGCTTGGCTTATTTCACTGAGCATAATACTCTCCAGCTCCATCCATGTTGCTGCAAATGGTTGGATTTTTCCACTTCTTATGGCTGAGTAGTATTCCATTGTGTATATGTACCACATCTTCTTTATCCATTCATCTACCGATGGACATTTAGGTTGCTTCCAATTCTTGGCTATTGTAAATAGTGCTGCGATAAACATAGGGGTGCATCTGTCTTTCTCAAACTTGATTGCTGCGTTCTTAGGGTAAATTCCTAGGAGTGGAATTCCTGGGTCAAATGGTAGGTCTGTTTTGAGCATTTTGATGAACCTCCAAACTGCTTTCCACAATGGTTGAACTAATTTACATTCCCACCAGCAGTGTAGGAGGGTTCCCCTTTCTCCACAGCCTTGCCAACATTTGTTGTTGTTTGTCTTTTGGATGGCAGCTATCCTTACTGGTGTGAGGTGATACCTCATTGTAGTTTTAATTTGCATTTCTCTGATAATTAGCGATGTGGAGCATCTTTTCATGTGTCTGTTGGCCATCTGTATTTCTTTTTTAGAGAACTGTCTGTTCAGTTCCTCTGCCCATTTTTTAATTGGGTTATTTGTTTTTTGTTTGTTGAGGCGTGTGAGCTCTTTATATATTCTGGACGTCAAGCCTTTATCGGATGTGTCATTTTCAAATATATTCTCCCATACTGTAGGGTTCCTTTTTGTTCTATTGATGGTGTCTTTCGCTGTACAGAAGCTTTTCAGCTTAATGTAGTCCCACTTGCTCATTTTTGCTGTTGTTTTCCTTGCCCGGGGAGATATGTTCAAGAAGAGGTCACTCATGTTTATGTCTAAGAGGTTTTTGCCTATGTTTTTTTCCACGAGTTTAATGGTTTCATGACTTACATTCAGGTCTTTGATCCATTTTGAGTTTACGTTTGTATATGGGGTTAGACAATGGTCCAGTTTCATTCTCCTACATGTAGCTGTCCAGTTTTACCAGCACCATCTGTTGAAGAGACTGTCATTTTGCCATTGTATGTCCATGGCTCCTCTATCAAATATTAATTGACCATATATGTTTGGGTCAATTTCTGGAGTCTCTAATCTGTTCCACTGGTCTGTGGCTCTGTTCTTGTGCCAGTACCAAATTTTCTTGATTACTATGGCTTTGTAGTAGAGCTTGAAGTTGGGGAGTGAGATTCCCCCCTACTTTATTCTTCTTTTTCAGGATTGCTTTGGCTATTCGGGGTCTTTGGTGTTTCCATATGAATTTTTGAATTATTTGTTCCAATTCATTGAAGAATGTTGCTGGTAATTTGAGAGGGATTGCATCAAATCTGTATATTGCTTTGGGCAGGATGGCCATTTTGACGATATTAATTCTTCCTAGCCATGAGCATGGGATGAGTTTCCATTTATTAGTGTCCCCTTTAATTTCTCTTAAGAGTGACTTGTAGTTTTCAGAGTATAAGTCTTTCACTTCTTTGGTTAGGTTTATTCCTAGGTATTTTATTCTTTTTGATGCAATGGTGAATGGAATTGTTTTCCTGATTTCTCTTTCTATTGATTCATTGTTACTGCATAGGAAAGCTACAGCTTTCTGTGTGTTGATTTTGTATCCTGCAACTTTGCTGTATTCCGATATCAGTTCTAGTAGTTTTGGAGTGGAGTCTTTAGGGTTTTCTATGTACAGTATCATATCATCTGCAAATAGTGACAGTTTAACTTCTTCTTTACCAATCTGGATTCCTTGTATTTCTTTGTTTTGTCTGATTGTGGTGGCTAGGACCTCCAGTACTATGTTAAATAACAGTGGGGAGAGTGGGCATCCCTGTCTGGTTCCCGATCTCAGAGGAAATGCTTTCAGATTCTTGCTGTTCAGTATAATGCTGGCTGTGGGTTTATCATGTATGGCCTTTATTTTGTTGAGGTACTTGCCCTCTATTCCCATTTTGCTGAGAGTTTTTATCATGAATGGATGTTGAACTTTGTCAAATGCTTTTTCAGCATCTATGGAGATGATCATGTGGTTTTTGTCTTTCTTTTTGTTGATGTGGTGGATGATGTTGATGGATTTTTGAATGTTCGACCATCCTTGCAGCCCTGGGATGAATCCCATTTGGTCATGGTGTATGATCCTTTTGATATACTGTTGAATTCTGTTTGCTAATATTTTATTGAGTATTTTTGCATCTACATTCTTCAGGGATATTGGTCTGTAATTTTCTTTTTTGGTGGGGTCTTTGCCTGGTTTTGTTATTAGGGTGATGTTGGCTTCATAGAATGAGTTTGGGAGTATTCCCTCTTCTTCTATTTTTTGGAACACTTTAAGGAGAATGGGTATTATGTCTTCTCTGTGTGTCTGATAAAATTCCGAGGTAAATCCGTCCGGCCCCTGGGTTTTGTTCTTGGGTAGTTTTTTGGTTACCATTTCAATTTCTTTCCTCGTAATTGGTTTGTTTAACTTTTGTGTTTCTTCCTTGGTCAGTCTTGGGAGGTTGTATTTTTCTAGGAAGTTGTCCATTTCTTCTAGGTTTTCCAGCTTGTTGGCATAAAGGTTTTCATGGTAGTCTTTAATAATTCTTTGTATTTCTGTGGAGTCTGTCATGATTTTTCCATTCTTATTTCTGATTATGTTGATTTGTGTTGATTCTCTTTTTCTCTTAATAAGTTTGGCTAGAGGCTTATCTATTTTGTTTATTTTCTCAAAGAACCAGCTCTTGGTTTCGTTGATTTTTGCTATTGTTTTATTCTTCTCAATTTTGTTTATTTCTTCTCTGATCTTTATTATGTCTCTCCTGCTGACTTTAGGCCTCATTTGTTCTTCTTTTTCCAGTTTCGATAATTGTGATGTTAGACTATTCATTTGGGATTGTTCTTCCTTCTTCAAGTGTGCCTGTATTGCTATATACTTTCCTCTTAAGACTGCTTTTGCTGCGTCTCACAGAAGTTGGGGCTTTGTGTTGTTGTGATTTGTTTCTATATATTCCTTGATCTCTATTTTGATTTGTTCATTGATCCATTGATTATTTAGTAGCATGTTGTTAAGCCTCCATGTGTTTGTGAGCCTTTTTGTTTTCTTTGTAGAATTTATTTCTACTTTTATACCTTTGTGGTCTGAAAAGTTGGTTGGTAGAATTTCAATATTTTGGAATTTACTGAGGCTCTTTTTGTGAGCTAGTATGTGGTCTATTCTGGAGAATGTTCCATCTGCACTTGAGAAGAATGTATATCCTGTTGCTTTTGGATGTAGAGTTCTATAGATGTCTATTAGGTCCATCTGTTCTAGTGTGTTGTTCAGTGCCTGTGTGTCCTTACTTATTTTCTCCCTGGTGGATCTATCCTTTGGGGTTAGTGGTGTGTTGAAGTCTCCTAAAATGAATGCATTGCAGTCTATTTCCCTCTTTAGTTCTGTTAGTATTTGTTTCACATATGCTGGTGCTCCTTTATTGGGTGCATATATATTTAGAATGGTTATATCCTCTTGTTGGACTGAGCCCTTTATCGTTATGTAGTGTCCTTCTTTATCTCTTGTTACTTTCTTTGTTTTGAAGTCTATTTTTTCTGATATTAGTACTGCAACCCCTGCTTTCTTCTCACTGTTGTTTGCCTGAAATATGTTTTTCCATCCCTTTACTTTTAGTCTGTGCTCGTCTTTGGGTTTAAGGTGAGTTTCTTGTAAGCAGCATATAGATGGGTCTTGCTTTTTTATCCATTCTATTACTCTGTGTCTTTTGATTGGTGCATTGAGTCCATTTACATTTAGGGTGACTACTGAGAGATATGTACTTATTGCCATTGCAGGCTTTAGATTCGTGGTTACCAAAGGTTCAAGGTTAGCTTCTTTAGTATCTTACTGCCTAACTTAGCTCGCTTATTGAGCTGTTATATACACTGTCTGGAGATTCTTTTCTTCTCTCCCTTCTTATTCCTCCTCCTCCATTCTTCATATGTTGTGTGTTTTGTTCTGTGCTCTTTTTAGGAGTGCTCCCATCTAGAGCAGTCCCTGTGAGATGCCCTGTAGAGGTGGTTTGTGGGAAGCAAATTCCCTCAGCTTTTGCTTGTCTGGGAATTGTTTAATCCTGCCATCATATTTAAATGATAGTCGTGCTGGATACAGTATCCTTGATTCAAGGCCCTTCTGTTTCATTGCATTAAGTATATCATGCCATTCTCTTCTGGCCTGTAGGGTTTCTGTTGAGAAGTCTGATGTTAGCCTGATGGGTTTTCCTTTATAGGTGACCTTTTTCTCTCTAACTGCCTTTAAAACTCTTTCCTTGTCCTTGATCCTTGCCATTTTAATTACTATGTGTCTTGGTGTTGTCCTCCTTGGATCCTTTCTGTTGGGGGTTCTGTGTAATTCTGTGGTCTGTTCAATTATTTCCTCCCCCAGTTTGGGGAAGTTTTCAGCAATTATTTCTTCAAAGAGACTTTCGGTCCCTTTTCCTCTTTCTTCTTCTTTTGGTCCCCCTATAATACGGATATTGCTCCTTTTGGATTGGTCACATAGTTCTCTTAGTGTTGTTTCATTCCTGGAGATCCTTTTATCTCTATGTCAGCTTCTATACGTTCCTGTTCTCTGGCTTCTATTCCTTCAATGGCCTCTTGCATCTTATCCATTCTGCTTATAAATCCTTCCCGGGATTGTTTCACTTCTGTAATCTCCTTCCTGGCATCTGTGATCTCCCTCCGGACCTCATCCCATTGCTCTTGCATTTTTCTCTGCATCTCATCCCATTGCTCTTGCATTTTTCTCTGCATCTCTGTCAGCATGTTCATGATTTTTATTTTGAATTCTTTTTCAGGAGGACTGGTTAGGTCTGTCTCCTTCTCAGGTGTTGTCTCTGTGATCTTTGTCTGCCTGTGGTTTTGCCTTTTTATGGTGATAGACATAGTTTGCAGAGCTGGTATGAGTGACCGCTGGAAGAGCTTCCCTTCTTGTTGTTTTGTGGCCTTCCTCTCCTGGGAGAATAGCAACCTCTAGTGGCTTATGTTTGTCAGCTGTGCGCATACAGGGCTTTTGCTACCTGCCCGTTTGCCATGGAGTTTATCTCCACTGTTGCTGTTGGTGTGGCCTGGCCGGGGCTGCTCCTCCAAAATGGTGGAGCCCCATTGGAGGGGGATCGGCCAGGAGGCTATTTATCTCCGTAAGGGGGCCTCTGTGCTCCCTGTTGCCCAGGGGGTTAGAGTGCCCAGAGATCCCCAGATTCCCTTCCTCTGGTCTAAGTGTTTGTCCTGCCCCTTTAAGACTTCCAAAAAGCACTCTCCAAACCAAAACAACAACAGCAACAATGAGAGAGGAAACAGAAAAAAAAAAAAAGGAAAAAACACGTGATTTTTTTTTTCCTCAGGCGCCAGTCCCAGGCACCCGCTCACTGGTCCTGCTGCCCTGCCTGCTTAGCACCGGGGTCCCTGTCCCTTCAAGGCTTCCAAAAAGCACCCGCTAAAAAAAAAAACAAAACAAAAAAAAGGGAAAAACATGCGGTATTGTTTGTCCTCAGGTGCCGGTCCCAGGCACCCGCCCACCAGTCCTGCCGCCCTGCCTCCCTAGCACTGGGGTCCCTGTCCCTCCAAGGCCTCCAAAAAACACTAGCCAAAAAAAAAGGGAGAAATGCACGACCCTCTCTGTCCCAGGTGCCGGTTCCAGGCACCTGCTCACCGGCCCTGCCGCCCTGCTGCCCTGCCTCCCTGGCACTGGGGTCCCTGTTCCCCTAAGGCCTCCAAAAAGCACTTGCCAAAAAGAAAAAAACGGGAGAAACGCGCAATTTTCTTTGTCCTCAGGCGCTGGCCCCAGGCCCACGCCCACCGGTCCTGCCACCCTGCTTCCCTAGTATTGGGAAAAATGTGTGATTTTCTTTGTCCCCAGGCCCCAGTCTCAGGCACCCTCTCACCAGTCTTGCTGCCCTGTTTCGCTGGTATTGGGGTCCCTGTCCCTTTAAGGCTTCCAAAAAGCACTCGCCAAAAAAAAAACCGCTCCAGTTTCTTTCCACCCGCCGGGAGCTGGGGGGAGGGACACTCGGGTCCCGCCGGGTCAGGGCTTGTATCTTACCCCCTTCGCAAGGCGCTGGGTTCTTGCAGGTGTGGATGTGGTCTGGATGTTGTCCTGTGTCCTCTGGTCTCTATTTGCGAAGAGTTTTCTTTGTTATATTTTCATAGATCTATGTGTTTTGGCAGAGGAGATTTCCACTGCTCTACTCACGCCCCCATCCTGGCTCCGCCCCCCTCTGGACCTTTTAAGTTATAATTCCAACACTATTCTAGTTTTGCTGTCTATCCACCGTCCCCATTCCACTTTTGAGAATACTTAGAGCTAAAGAGATGCGGGAAATGAGTCCAGAAAAAAAATTTAAATATATCAATATCTATTGAGAACATTTTATACATATATGTATATAAAGCAATACAAATAATCATTATTTTTATTTCATTATTCTTATTTTAAATCATTACCATTTATGGGCTGTGCTATGCCAACATCTTTTCATTTCTCTGTTAAGCTATTTCCCCAATTTGTTTAAATCATACCTTAAAACTCCTAGCACTTAAAAATACGTATTAGAATTTAAGAATTATTTTGTCATTCACTTGAATATTTAAATGTTTACATTTAAAGCACCTACCTGAACCAGGAAACTCCCCTATTGTTCAGTCACAGGGTAAGTACAGTAGAGGCGGCCAACATGTCAGCTTGCTTATACTGGTCCATCACTGGATGCAGTTCTAATTCAGAGGGACCATCCTTAACAATAAGAGGTAAGGCTCCTTTGTACAGGGGACTCAGCCCTTTTTCTTTCACAGCTGGGCTGGTGTAGGGCCATTAGATTCTGGATAGAGACCCATGGTATAGTGGGAAGAGCAAAGACGCTAGATCTGACCTTGGGAGAAAAGAACACCACCACATCTAGGTTCCTTGTCTTTTGTCACTCCTCTCCATGATTTTTCATTGTGTGTCCCTACAGGGAAATTGTTTTGAGCATATATCCATGATATATGTGTCACTGTGTTAATATTATATAATACGATTATACTTCCATAAATAGGAATTTTTAAGTGGATTTTTCTTTTTGTTCAATTTTCACAGTATCTGCATTTTACTGATGGAGACACTTAACACTCAGTGAAGTTTACTAACTTGCCCAAGGTCGCGTAGCTTACTAACTAGGTGATATCTCTAAACTATATGCCATTTGGAGTCTTAATTTTAAAATCATAGATTTCACCTATGAGATCTGCAGGCCTCTTCTACCTCCAAACCACCTGTGCTTCTATGCTGTTCCTAATGCTCGCCTATCTGAGACATACTCTCTGGTTTGATATTTCTTAGCAGATTAGGCCTTATTATCTATATATTAATAACGGGGAGTATTAGGAATTAGCAGGTGGTGGAAGACAAACTGAATACTTAAAATAGTGTCAAGTTAGCTTGGTCTTTGGTGTAATTAAAAACTTCCATTGGAATGTTTTTTCTTATAGGTGTATGTTGCATATTTAAGAGGTAGCGATAGTCACTTCAGATATAATTTACAGAATAGCCATGAATTTAAGCACCATAGTAATTCTATGGTGCTATTTTCATGAGGGTTTTGGGATAATTACTTTTCAGCGTTTTCCTCTATGGCAAAGTGAAGACTGTTTCTCTAAGTACTTGTGGTGCTGTAAATAACTGCCAGTGTGTAGGTGCCTCGCTTTCCACAATGCTAGCAAAAACATTTTCATTTAGAAACTGTCTCAGTGCATTTTCTTTATAAGTCAGTTCCTTTTCTTCTAAGTAAAAATTGCTATGATCAAAACAGCTGTCATTTGTCTCTGACATTTTTTATAGGTTTTGTTTTGTTTTTAGCTTTCTTTGGAATTTAAGACAGAAATAAGAAGACAATTTTAGATTAACACCTGTCTGAGAAATTCCAAAAGTAGAGATGGCCACTATCTGGTTTGCATGATTTGTAATATTTTCAACATAGGATCTTACCATTCAAAACAGATTTTTAGGCTGTTCTAAAATTATACTTGATTTAAAAATGGCTTCAATGGTCAACACTTTACTGTCAAACTGAAAAGAAGATAGATGTTATTCTGTAACCTCTCTTTTCTCTGAGACTGATATGGGCAGTGTAAGGCTATATTTCTCATTCCTTGGACTCACATAACATGAGGTCATTTTTCACTCCTTTGTGCTTTTTGTTATTCCTCAGAATAATTTTTCTGAGGTCAGGCCTAAAGTATTTAACTATGGTAGCCCTTAAGGTATCTGAATTTGACTGAAGTCATTTCTACCTTGGAGGTACTTTAAAATTGACTACCTCACCTGCCTCCTATAATCACTTTGAAATATATTTCTCAGATAGAAATCCTGAAATTCTGTATTTTAGAAGTCCTGAGAATATCATTCACCACCTCTGATCAGTGCCCTGGATCCCTGGGCTTTTGCCAAATCTAGTGGTAAAGATTCAGAAAGCATATTTAAAAAAATGTCAAAGCCACTGTCAAAGAAATGAAACTAAAACTGCAGTTGCCTATAGAATTGGATGCTGGGGAAAGTAAAGTAAGAAGTAAGTGTGTTTGAAAAGTAGAAATGTTAATTGTTGCAAGCTTTTTGAAAAGCAATGTAATAATATGTATCACACATCTTTGAAAACTACATAGCCTTTTGACCTAGAAATTTTACTTATTGAACTTTATTCTGAAGAAATAACTTAAGCACTCATTTAAATATTTGTGTATTTACCACAATAGGCAGTCAAGTGAGGACAGGCTCTGAAGCCAGATGACCTCAATTCAAATCTTGGTTCTCCTACTTGCTAGTAGAATTACTTCAACCTCTGTGTATCTCAGTTTCTCCATCCGTAAAAGTGAAGAATAGTCTCTCACTCATAAAGTTCTTGTGAGGAAATGCTGATAAACCACTCCAGTATCTGAACCTATGACAACAAACTGCTGCCAAACTCAGTGACATACAGGGAGCATTTATTTCTCAGTCAACATGTGCAGGTAAGCTGGAGTTCAGCTGTTCTTGGCTCCAGGCCATGGGTTAGATTGAGGTGGGATACCATGTCACTTACTCTCCTGAAATCAGTAGACTACTAGGGATCTGTTCTTGTGGCTGTATCTGAATGTCAGAAGGCAAGGCTAATTGTATACTCTTCTTTGCATCACGTCTACTAACAAACATGGGTCAAAGTGTGTCACATGGCCAAACCCAGCATCACTGAGACAAGGAAAGTAGGGAAGGGGATTGAATATTTGCAATCCAAGGGTTAACATACTTTATTATTTTTTTATTAAGGCATGATTGATATATACTCTTATGAAGGTTTCACATGAAAAAACAATGTGGTTACTACATTTACCCATATTATCAAGTCCCTACCCATACCCCAATGCAGTCATTGTCCATCAGTGCAGCAAGATGCCACAGATTCACTATGTCCCTTCTCTGTGCTACACTGTTCTCCCCATGATCCCCCACACCATGTGTACTAAACATAATACCCCTCAATCCCCTTCTTCCTCCCTCCCCATCCACCCTCCCACACCCCTCCCCTTTGGTAACCACTAGTTCATTCTTGGAGTCTCTGAGTCTGCTGCCATTTTGTTCCTTCAGTTTTGCTTCATTGTTATACTCCACAAATGAGGGAAATAATTTGGCATTTGTCTTTCTCTGCCTGGTTTATTTCACTAAGCATAATGTCCTCCAGCTCCATCCATGTTGTTGCAAATGGTAAGCTTTGTTTCTTTCTTATGGCTGAATAGTATTCCATTGTGTATATGTACCACCTCTTCTTTATCCATTCATCTACTGATGGACACTTAGGTTGCTTCCATATCTTGGCTATTGTAAAAAGTGCTGCAGTAAACATAGGGGTGCATATGTCTTTCTGAATCTGAGAAGTTGTATTCTTTGGGTAAATTCCTAGAAGTGGAATTCCCAGGTCAAATGGTATTTCTATTTTTAGTTTTTTGAGGAACCTCCATTTTGCTTTCCACAATGGTTGAACTAATTTACATTCCCACCAGCAGTGTAGAAGAGTTCCCCTTTCTCCTATCCTCGCCAGCATTTGTTGTTCTTAGTCTTTTCGATGTTGACCATCCTTACTGGTGTGAGGTGATATCTCATTGTGGTTTTAATTTACATTTCCCTGATGATTAGTGATGTGGAGCATCTTTTCATGTGTGTGTTGGCCATCTGAATTTCTTCTTAGGAGAACTGTCTCTTCATATCCTCTGCCCATTTTTTAATCAGGTTATTTGCTTTTTTGGGTGTTGAGGTGCATAAGTTCTTTATATATTTTGGATGTTAACCCCTTGTTGGATATGTCATTTACAAAAATATTCTCCCATACTGTAGGATGCCTTTTTGTTCTGTTGATGTCCTGTGCTGTACAGAAACTTTTTAGTTTGATGTAGTCCCATGAGTTCATTTTTGCTTTTGTTTCCCTTGCATGAGGAGATGCGTTCAGGAAGAAGTTGCTCATGCTTATATTCAGGAGATGTTTGCCTATGTTGTCTTCTAAGAGTTTTATGGTTTCATGACTTACATTCAAGTCTTTAATCCATTTTGAGTTTACTTTTGCATATGGGGTTAAACAATAATCCAGTTTTATTCTCTTGCGTGTAGCTGTCCAGTTTTGCCAACACCAGCTGTTGAAGAGGCTGTCATTTCCCCATTGTATGTCCATGGCTCCTTCATTGTATATTAATTGACTATATATGGTTGGGTTTATATTAGGGCTCTCTAGTATGTTCCATTGGTCTATGGGTCTTTTCTTGTGCCAGTACCAAATTGTCTTGATTACTGTGGCTTTGTAGTAGAGCTTGAAGTTGGGGAGCCTAATTCCCCATGCTTTATTCTTCCTTCTCAGGATTGCTTTGGCTATTCGAGGTCTTTTATGGTTCCATATGAATTTTAGGATGATTTTCTCTAGTTTGTTGAATAATGCTGTTGGTATTTTGATACGAATTGCATTGAATCTATAGATTGCTTTAGGCAGGATGGCCATTTTGATAATATTAATTCTTCCTATCCATGAGCATGGGATATGTTTCCATTTACTGGTATCTTCTTTAATTTCTCTCATGAGTGTTTTGTAGTTTTCAGAGTATAAGTCTTTGACTTCCTTGGTTAGGTTTATTCCTAGGTATTTTATTCTTTTTGATGCAGTTGTGAATGGAATTGTTTTCCTGATTTCTCTCTCTGCTCGTTCATTGTTAGTGTATAGGATAGCCACAGATTTCTGTGTATTAATTTTGTATCCCGCAACTTTGCTGAATTCAGATATTAGATCTAGCAGCTTTGGAGTGAATTCTTTAGGGTTTTTTATGTACAATATTGTGTCATCTGCAGACAGTGACAGTTTGACTTCTTCCTTGCCAATCTGGATGCCTTTTATTTCTTTGTGTTGTCTGATAGCTGTGGCTAGGACCTACAGTGCTGTGTTGAATAGAAGTGGGGAAAGTGGGCATCCTTTTCTTGTTCCTGATCTTAAAGGAAAAGCTTTCAGCTTCTCGCTATTAAGTATGATATTGGCTGCAGTTTGTCATATATGACCTTTATTATGTTCAGGTACTTGCCCTCTATACCCATTTTGTTGACAGTTTTTATCATGAATAGATGTTGAATTGTGTCAAATGCTTTTCCAGCATCTATGGAAATGAGTATGTCGTTTTTGTCCTTCTTTTTGTTGATGTGGTGGATGATGTTGATGGATATTCAAATGTTGTACCATCCTTGCTTCCCTGGAATAAATCCTACTTGATCACGATGGATGATCTTTTTGATGTATTTTTGAATTCAGTTTGCTGATATTTTGTTGAGTATTTTTGCATCTATGTTCATCAGGGATACTGGTCTGTAATTTTCTTTTTTTGTGGTGTCTTTGCCTGGTTTTTGTATTAGCATGATGCTGGCCTCATAGAATGAATTTGGAAGTATTCCCTCCTCTGCTATTTTTTGGAAAACTTACAGGAGAATGGGTATTAGGTCTTCACTTAATGTTTGATAAAATTCAGCGGTGAAGCTATCTGATCCAGGGGTTTTATTCTTAGGTAGTTTTTTGATTACCAGTTCAACTTCGTTGCTGGTAATTGGTCTGGTCAGATTTTGTGTTTCTTCCTCAGTCAGCCTTGGAAGGTTGTATTTTTCTAAGAAGTTGTCCATTTCTTCTAGGTTATCCAGTTTGTTAGCATATAATTTTTCATAGTATTCTCTAATAATTCTTTGTATTTTTGTGGTGTCAGTAGTGATTTTTCCTTTCTCATTTCAGATTGTTTATGTGCATAGACTCTTTTTCTTGATAAGTCTGGCTAGGGCTTTTTCTATTTTGTTTATTTTCTTGAATAACCAGCTCTTGCTTTCATTGTTTCTTTCTATTGTTTTATTCTTCTCGATTTTATTTATTTCTGCTCTAATCTTTATTATGTCGCTCCTTCTACTGACTTTGGGCCTCAGTTGTTCTTTTTCTAGTTTCATTAATTGTGAGTTTAGATTGCTTATATGGTATTGTTCTTTCCTCTTGAGGTAGGCCTGTATTACAATATACTTTCCTCTTAGCACGGCCTTGGCTGCATCCCACAGATTTTGCGGTGTTGAATTATTGTTGCCAGTTTTCTCCATATATTGCTTGATCTCTGTTTTTATTTGGTCATTGATCCATTGATTATTTAGGAGCATATTGTGAAGCCTCCATGTGTTTGTGGGATTTTTCATTTTCTTTGCATAATTTATTTCTAGTTTCATACCTTTGTGATCTGAGAAACTGGTTGGTACAATTTCAATCTTTTTGAGTTTACTGAGGTTCTTTTTGTGGCATACCATATGATCTATTCTTGAAAATGTTCCATGTGCACTTGAGAAAAATGTGTATTCTGTTCTGTAGATGTCTCTTAGGTCCATCTGTTCTATTGTGTTGTTCAGTGCCTGTCTCCTTACTTATCTTCTGTCTAGTTGATCTGTCCTTCAGTGTGAGTGGAGTGTTGAATTCTCCTAGAATGAAAGCATTGCATTCTATTTCCTCTTTTTAATTCAGTTAGTATTTGTTTCACATATGTGGGTGCTCCTGTGTTGGGAGCATAGATATTTATAATGGTCATATCTTCTTCTTGGATAGACCCCTTTATCATTATGTTATGTCCTTCTTTGTCTCTTGTGACTTTCTTTGTTTTGAAGTCTATTTTGTCTGTTACAAGTATTGCAACTCCTGCTCTTTTCTCTATGTTGGTTGCATGAAATATATTTTTCCATCCCTTGACTTTTAGTCTGTGTATGTCTTTGGGTTTAAAGTAAGTCTCTTGTAGGCAGCATATAGATAAGTCTTCTTTTATCCATTCAGTGACTCTGTGTCTTTTGATTGGTGCATTCAGTCCATTTACATTTAGGGTGGTTATCGATAGGTATGTACTTACTGCCATTGCAGGCTTTAGATTCGTGGTTACCAAAGGTTCAAGGTTAACTTTCTTACTATCTAACAGTCTAACTTAACTCACTTAATAAGCTATTGCAAACACAATCAAAAGATTATTTTCTTTTTCTACTCCTTTTTCTTCCTCCTCCATTCTTTATATAGTAGGTATGATATTCTGTACTCTTTGTGTATCCCTTGATTTACTTTGGGGATAATTGATTTAATTTTGCATTTGCTTAGTAATTAGCTGTTCTACTTTCTTTACTGTGGTTTTATTTCCTCTGGTGACAGCTATTAAACCTTAGGAACACTTCCATCTATAGCAGTCCTTCCATAATAGACTGTAGAGGTGGTTTGTGGGAGGTAAATTCTCTCAGCGTTTGCTTATTTGGAAATTGTTTAATCCCTCCTTCAAATTTAAATGATCATCTTTCTGGATAAAGTAATCTTGGTTCCAGGGCCTTCTGCTTCGTTGCATTAAACACATCATGCCTCTCCCTTCTGGCCTGTAAGGTTTCTGCTGACAAGTCTGATGTTAGCCTGATGGGCTTTCCTTTGTATGTGATCTTATTTCTCTCTGTGGCTGCTATTAATAGTCTGTCTTTATCTTTGATCTTTGCCATTTTAATTACTATATGTCTTGGTGTTGTCTTCCTTGGGTCCCTTCTGTTCAGAGATCTGTGGATCTCTATGACCTGAGAGACTCTCTCCTTCCCCAGATTGGGGAAGTTTTCAGGAATTACCCCCTCAAAGACACTTTCTATCCCTTTTCCTGTCTCTTCTTCCTCTGGCATGCCTATAATGCGAATATTGTTCCATTTAGATTTTTCACACAGTTCTCTCAATATTCTTTCATTCTTAGAGATCCTTTTTTCTCTGTGCCTCAGCTTGTTTTTATTCCTCTTCCCTAGTTTCTATTTCATTTATCATCTCCATATCCAATCTGCTTTTAATATCCTCCATTGTGCTCTTCAATGATTGGATCTCTGACCGGAATTCATTCCTGAGTTCTTGAATATCTTTCTGTACCTCCATGAGCATGTTAATGATTTTATTTTGCACTCCCTTTCAGGAAGGCTCATGAGATCTATATCATCTTTCTCAGGAGTTGTATTAATAATTTTACTCTGAACCATGTTCCTTTGGCATTTCATATTTGTATATGGTGCCCTCTAGTGCCCAGAAGGTCTACTCTCTGTAGCTGTTCAGTCCCTGAAACAATGTTGGGGGTCACAACAGAGTGGTATTGGTGCCTGGGGGTAAGAAAGAGCTGTTTCCTGCTTCCTGGCCACGATGCCTGTCTCCACTGCCTGAACCAGTGAGCTGATTACACAGGCATAAGCTTTTGTCCCAGAGCAGCCAGATATGGATCCCTATTTTCCACAAGTGGCTGGAATCTCAGTCTCTTCAGGAATACTGCCTGTCTTAGCTTTCCAATCCCCTAGTTGCTAGAGTATCATGAAAGCACCTTGAAATGTAGGTTTGTCCTCCCATAGCATATCTATGGAGTTAGGTATTCAGCAGATCCAGGCCTCTACTCTTTCCCTGCTATGTTTCTTTTCCTCCAGCCAGTGAGCAGGGGTGGGGGAAGGGCTTGGGTCCCGCCAGGCGACAGCTTTGGTACGTTACCCTCCATGAGGTCTGCTCTTTTCTCCAGGTGTATGCAGTCTGGTGCAGTCCTCTTTCCTGTTGCTCTTTCAGGATCAGTTGTATTAATTATATTTTCATATTATATGTGGTTTTAGGAGGAAGCCTCTGTCTCTCCTCTAATGCTGTCATCTTTCAACATACTGTTTCTATAAAGAGCCAGATAGTAAATATTATTGGCCTTACTGGCCATACAGTCTCTGCTGCAACTGCTCAACTCTGCCATTATAGCATGAAAAAAGACTTAAACAATAATAAATAAAAAATGGGGCAGCTGTGGTCTAATAAAACCTGTATTTACAAAACCAGGCAGCAGACTTTATTTTGTGTATGGGCCACAGTTTTCTGACCCCTGACCAGTTTGTTACACAAGCTCATAGATTTTTTATGAAGATTAAGGAAATTAATATACAAAAAGTTCTTATAACAGTTCCTGGTACAGTAGCACTGATAAGTATTAACTCTCATTAACAGTGTTGTTTTTATTACTATTATTATAGGACGATATTATAAATAATAAAAATATCCAAACATAGGGATAGAATTAAATAAATTATGGCATACCCATAATGTAAAATGCTATACATTGATTTGAATATAATATTTAAAAATATTAAGACTTTTTAATGGCCTAGGTATATTTTTATAGTATGTTTAAGTGAAAAAAGATAGATGATATATATCATATGACCATAGTTTTGTTTTTCTTAAAAGATAATGTATTTTCTGTATATATGCATGGTAAACAACTAGGAAAAGAATACATACCAAACTGGATCATTTATATTTTCCATGTAACTTTTTAAATTTTTTTATGAAGATATCATTGATATAGTCACATGAGCAACATTGTGGTTACTAGATTCCCCCTATTATTAAGTCCCCACCACATACCCCATTACAGTCACTGTCCATCAGCATAGTAGGATGCTATAGTGTCACTGCTTGTCTTCTCTGTGCTATACTGCCTTCCCCGTGCGCCCTCTACATTATGTGTGCTAATCATAATGCCCCTTATTCCCCTTATATCTCCCTTCCCACCCTCCCTCCCCAGTCCCTTTCTCTTTGGTAACTTTTAGTCCATTCTTGGGTTCTGTGAGTCTACTGCTGTTTTGTTCCTTCAGTTTTTTCTTTGTTCTTATGCTCCACAGATGAGGGAAATCATTTGGTACTTGTCTTTCTCCACCTGGCTTATTTCACTTAGCATAATACCCTCTAGCTCCATCCATGTTGTTGCGAATGGTAGGATTTGTGTTCTTCTTATTCTTTTTGATTTTTTAATTGAGATATAATTGACATATAACATTATATTAGTGTTAAGTGTACAACATGATTTGATATCTGTATATATTATAAAATGATTACCACAGTAAGTTGAGTTGACATATATCACCATACATTTACAATTTTTTTTCTTGTAATGAGAACTTTTAATATTCTCCAAACAACTTCCAAAATACAATAAACTATTGTTAACTTTAGTCACCATTACATCCCCAGAACTACTCATAACTTTAGTAACAGAATTTTTTACTGTCCATTTTCCTACACTGGGTTTGTACTGTTTTCTGGTATTGAAGTACTTTGATTTGATGAGAAAAAAAAATAGAATCTCAGTCCACAAAGGACTCTTCTAACTCTAATGTACTTACCATTTTATATGTCATTTATATTTTAATTGGTTAACAGATTAGGAGTTTACATTCAGAGATGTCTGAGTAGAATGGACTAGATGGACAGTTTCCTACACATTTCATTTTTCAGTTAAAGCTGTTCCGCTCTACAACGTCTAGATATCTGTGGCAGAGTACCAACCAGTGGGGATTGAATCCCCACACAGCCTCTCAGGTTATAGGAACAGTAGCTCCTTTTGGGTCACATTCCAAAGAACCACAGGCCTTTCAGTGATACAAAGCCAGAATGTTATTGCATAGAGGTGAACAACCTCCCCACCCCTTCTCCCACCACCCCAGTGTTTGAACGTACACATCTGCTTTTCTCATGTATGAGAAGCAGGTTAAGTTTCACAGTGGTTTGATTGCCACTGTGTCTAGATATCACACAAATGTGCACCCAGAAAGGAAGATTCAGAGGCCAGAAGCCTTCCTCATCCATCTCACAGAATATTAACTAAAATTAATTTCTTCTTTAAAAACACTTTGCAATAATCAAGTTTCATCTAAATTATAATCAGCTAACCTCTGGGTACTCCAAGGTTCTGAATGATGTTGAAAATTATATTACATTAAATTGTACAACCTTATAAGTAACTATTTCAATAAATTTTGCCCTAAAATCTTCAAGTTTAGGTAGAATATAGCTGCTTATTTTTAGTAAGTGAATTGTTAGTGAATTGGAGTGCCAGCTAGGATTCCCATGTAAGATTTGCTGTGGCTATTATATGTTTTAGTAAATTCTAGCCTCAGGCCTACTAAAAGGGGACAATAAATACCTGATTTGCCAATTCTGGGAGACAAGTCTTAATGAAATAATAAGGCAATGTGAATCCTATTCAGAAATTTATAACTACATCTCACATACTTCTTTAATTTGGGACTTTGTAATATAAGCTAAAGATTTGTTGCCACTTACTGAACTCCTGATATGGAATGAGAACTATATTCAGTCAACTTAAACACAATATAAGCAACTACACATATGTTAATGGATTTTAATGGCAATTTCCAATTCTTCCCCACTAAGGAAGAAGGAAGAACCCTTGATCAGAATGGCCAAAAACAATTGTCTCTGTTCTGGCTGGGACCTCTACATTGCTTTTCTCCTCACTCCTAGACCCTGCTTTGCTAATCCTACCCTGGAGTGGTAGCCAGTCTTCAAAGCTGACCCGTTGGTTAATACTATGCCTTCTGGTATTCATGCCGTTATGGAGTCCCTCCCATACCTGCAGTCCAATCTGGCCTGTGTGACCGAAGGAGTGCGGCAGGAACGCACCCTCCCTCTTGGTCTCTAGGGACTCTTGCTCTGGGCACAGTCAGCCATCTTGGGAACAGCCTGACTACCCTGAGCACCCTGCTCGGAAGGAGTCCAGCTAGCTGCTTGACACTTCTCCAGCCATTCTAGCTGAGAGATTGGACATGTAAGTGAAGAAGCCACCTATACGTCCAACCCAGTTCATCCTTCATCACATGCCTTTGGCCTCAATCACAAATGTGTGAAGAACTTGAAAGTACTCACCAGCTGGGTCCAGTCAACCCTCAGAACCATGAAAGACATAAATTATTGTGGTAAGCCACTACCTTTTGGGATATTTTGTTATACAGCACTAGGATATTTGAACACTTAGCTTTCTTAACTGCTTTTTCTGTACTGGGATAGAGCTAGGATTAAAGGACTCCATAAGTAAGTTCATTTGCTGTTGCAAATACTAATATTCTTTTTATGTAGAGTGCTAATGCAGGCTACACCTCCCTCCCATATACTCTGTAAAATGCTGGCCATCTATTTGTTCATTAAAAGCCTTGTACACCTTCTTTTTAACCTTGGGCATAGCTTTGATATGTTTCTGTGGACTTGCAACTCTGTTTTTTTATTGAAGTCTTCTTGATATACAACTTATGTTGATTTCAAATGTGCAACACAGTCGTTCAACAGTTACCCATATTATTGAATCCTCATGTCTTCTAGTACGGTTACTATCAACATAGAAAGATGTCACAGAATCATTGACTATATATTCTCCATGCTGTACTATCATCCCCATGATCAATTTATATTGTGATTGAGAATTACCGTGCCCCTTTATTCTCCTCACCCTTCTTACTCATGCACCCCAATCCCTCCCCCATGGTAACCATTAGTCACTTCTCAGTGTCTGCGAGTCTGCTGATATATTGTTCATTTTGTTTTGTTTTGTTTTTAGATTCCACAAATAAGTGAAACCACATGGTATTTGTCTTCCTGTGCCTAGCTTGTTTCACTGAGCCACGATACGTTGTAGTTGAATCCATGTTGCTGCAAATGGCAGGATTTCTTTTTAAAGGCTGAACAATATTCCATTGTGTATATTGAGCACACCTTCTTTATCCATTCATCTATTGATGGACACTTAGGTCACTTCCATAGCTTGGCTATTGTAAATAATGTGGTAATAAACATAGGGGTGCATGTATCTTTTCAAATCAGGGATTTTGTTTCCTTAGGTAAATTTCTAGAAGTGGAATTACTGGGTTGTCCTTACATACTGATTGTATATAAAACAGTAAATTTCTTTTAAAAAAATCAGACATTGGAATATTCTACAGCAAAGAAAATTAATAAACTATATGCCTCAGCATGGATCAGTCTCACAATATAATGCTGAAAGATGCAAGTCATAATAGAAATATGGTGTATGCTTCTATTTCCATAAACCTCAAGAGCAATAAACATCTACTTACATTTTAGACATACGATTAGTGGTTAAACTACATAAGAAAGCACATAAATGATTATCATAGCAGTTGGGAGCATGTTGATAACTCCTTTACTGGAGAGAGGTACATGGGGCTAGTGAAGGCACTAGAAAAATACTGTTTCTTCACTCAAGTAGTACTTATGTGGGTATTTACTTTCAGCTATAATTTCAATTATACTTACATATTTTAAATAATTCTATATGAATAATGTATTTCACAGTAAAAAGTATTTAAAAAGCAGGATGGATTTGTCTACATTCTAGAGACATATTTTTAAATAGATATGCTAAGCAGCTGTGTAGAAATATGTAGTTTTTCTGATTAAAAACATAATACATATTCATTGTAGAAAATCTGTGTAATAGAGAAGAAAAGTGAAATCATCCATTTTGAGATAACCACCCTTGAACTTTTGGTGTATTTTCTTCCAGTTTCTACAGTCTGTTGGTGACTTTTCTCTCTCTCTTTTTTAAAGCAAAATTGGGAACATACCATACATGTTCTGAAAGCTGATTTCTTTCTTTTATATCTCATGAGCATTTTCCCATACTTTGACACTTCTTTGAAATAGTAATTTACTATTGAAACTAGTCATAGGCTTAAGGGTCATCCCATGCAATTAATTCCCCAGGTGTTTTTGCTTTTTTGATGCTGTTAAGTCCCTAAGCATTAGAAATATGAACCAACATGCAGAGAAAATGTGAAAATTACCTGCTCCTTGTTGGAATTTCATTTTGGAGTTCTCATAAATTCAAAACAGAGAATATGCTCATGCAAATAAAACCTTTAGAACTTAGATTACAAGTAAGATTCTTCCTATAAATGTGGAGATTCACCTCTTAGAAAGAGAGAGAATGCTGAAACACTGACCAGTAGACTAATAATACCCTTTGGCAATGAATTCTTCTCTAAAGTTTTGTTAAAAAAGAAAAAGCATTTTCATGATCAAGACAAGCTGGAGTGCATGGACATTTTTAGAGCCTTTCTTTTCATTACTTTTAACTTATAAAAACTCTAGGTTTTCCTGTTTGGAATGACATGAAAATTCTTTTTTTATGTTCCTTTGATGGAGTAGCTATCTTTTGATGCTTAAAATGTTGAAAATTAGCACTGGGATAGTTTAAAATTCATACATTTAGATATTCTTTTTAAAAATCATTTTTTAAAATTGAAGTATCATTGATATACAATCTTATATTGGTTTCAAATATACAACAGTGGTTCAACAGGTTCAACAGTTTCCCATATTATTAAATCCTCAACCCCACTAGTGCGGTTTACTATCTGCCAACATAGAAAGATATTACGGAATCATTGACTGTATTCCTTCCTCCATGCT
Organism: Manis javanica; assembly: GCF_040802235.1. NCBI lineage: Eukaryota > Metazoa > Chordata > Mammalia > Pholidota > Manidae > Manis > Manis javanica. The sequence continues at coordinate 78,628,815 of NC_133159.1, read as the reverse complement.
GTATTACTAACCCCATGGCCAACTTATATTATGTTAAATCATAATTTTAAAAAAATTTTATTTGGATAGTCTTCTTAATGGTTTTCCAATAGCCCTTCAGCTAGCACTGAGACACTTTTTAATAAAAGTGCAGGACCCATTGCAAATAACATTTATTTGCTTGTGTTGTGGTATACACTAAATACCCTATTAAATGGTTTCTTCATATCTTGTTTTTTAAAGCTATCATTTTTTTCAAAAGTATCTTAAATATGTAGAGTTAATTTAAAGGGTAAAAGTTCTATCTGAGGATCTGTGTCAATAATTTTAACTCTAGTTTTTTTTTTCAGCTAGATTACTCCTAAACATGCAGTAAAGATTAGCTGGCTATAATGTCAATTTAACAATGAGGGACAAAAATTGAAGACTTTATAAAAGAGAAATTGAATATTATTTCAGAGTAATTGGTAATTGAAAAACTTGAATAGAAAGATAAACATACGTGTCTCAGCTTTTTCTATGAAATGATGACTGATGAAATTATTGTGTTTTAGTTTTTGCAAGTGATAACCTTATCAATTTGTTAATGTTTCTGAGTGTGCAAGTCCACTAAATATATTAGATAAAATATTTGTGGGTAAAAGTCAACATATGGTAGATATTTTTCTGCTGTACTTTTCAAAATTAAGAACATCTGTATAGGGAGTTATGTAGGAGTAAAGCAAATGAGACTTTGTGCTTTCTATGTTTATAAAAGATGTTTAATATGAAAAATAGATAAGAAATACAAGTTGTCTTAAGTGGCTACATTTTGATGTGTTGCCTCTTCATGCCTCTTTAAAACTTAATGTAAAATTATTTAAATAAGACCAAGGTTTTAATATTTGCTTTGAAATAAAAAGTTATCACAATGACAGCAAACAATATAAAAAAGAAGAAGAAATACCGCTATTCTTTAGAGTGGAATTGTTAAAGTTTCATCATTTGTCTTCCATCTCCAGTGATTTTTTAAATTTATAGTAAGATACTGCTAATCATTTACTCTAGTCAGAAAGAACTGCTTCTGTTACTTCCAGACAGATGGTATATTTTTCTATTTAGTACCAGTTTATGCCTTAAAGACTAATTTAAGTAAAGTGACAGTGTCACATAAGTTTGATTCTTTCAACTCCATAATTTTTGTTTTCATTTTATTATGTAACCATAACAGGCTTCTCAATTTAGCACTACTGACATTTGGGGCCAAGTAACTCTTTGTTACGGGAGGCTCCTCAGTGCACCGTGGATTGCTCAGGGGTGTCTCTGGGCTCTCCCCATGAGATTCCAGTATCGCTAACCGGCCATGACAAACAGTGGCTCTAGACATTGCCAGGTGTTCCCACGGTGGCAAAATTGCCTCCAGTTGAGAATCACTGTGTAGAGTATTTACTAAAATTCTTATCATGTTTTTCAGGAGCACAATTTGGAATAAAACAGTGTACCATTAGTAGCTAGGCACAAAATCAATAGAATCGAAAAGCTGCTAAGCAGTATTTTGGATAGTTTAGCATAAATGAGAAGGTCAGAAACAATAACTACATCTCTTAATCAAAGACTAGATTGTTTAGGTAATTAGTATAGAACAAACCACTGCAAACATTTCAGTGAGTGCCACACAGGGAAATAAAATCTGTAGTTAATAGCTACAAATGTCATTTAGCTGATTTTTCTTTAATCATTGTGTTTAAATGCAAAGCAGCAGGATCTGCAGATATTAAAGGACACACGAAGGTCCTTGTTCTATTTTGTGTTACCCCCAAATCATAGTAATTTTCCATGGCATGCTGGAATAAAAATGTGTTTCAGTCCTTTTGTGATTATGTCCACATCAGGTGATGCCCAGTGGCCTGCTGGGAATGTCATTAATCTAACTTCCTCTCCAAAATGTTTGGCATTCTGTATCATGATGTGCACTCAGTGAGCAAGCCAGTTCACAGGGTGTTTTTCAGTTTTAACATATGCCAGAGAAAATGGGGAAATGTAGCTATTTGAGAGATAAAGAAAAGAAAAATGAATTCAAATTGTATTGAATTGGATATACAGAAGGGAGAAATATACAAAAGCCTGAGCTGCCAACATCTATTAAGCTTAATATGCATTTGAAAGCATTTTATGGTAGAATATTGAACATATGTACAAAAGTCCAAAAAGAAAGTATTGATGAAGAGTCCAAAGGACAGTTGACATCACTAGACTTCTCGAAGTGGTTTCAAGAAGAAGGTAAGACAGGAGGACTAAATCCTGAATGCTGGGAAAGAACCCTATTCACCAGGTCTGTGTTTTCTTTTACTCTCTGACTTATACCTGCTGCAGAGCAAGGCAGGGAGAGTGAAAAAGAAAATATAGTATAAGGTCTTCCCTGATTCTTCTACTAAAATTAAGTGAGCTAGTCTTGTTTTAAAACCCTGTCTCAAAAAATCATGTAAAATGTTAATGTAAGATTGGACTTCCTAAAGCAAAATCATGCCATTCTGTGGTCCTTCAAGTCCTTTTAACTTTTTAAGGGTACTTGTATGGTAGATTTATAATTCATTTGTCCCTCTAACTGGAGATGTTATAAAAGGGCTAAGACAGTACCTGGCACATAGTAGACAGTCAATAAACAGTTGCTGAATGAATCTATGGGAAGGCAGCGTCTTGGTGTGGAAGTATGTATGCCTTTTTGTACAATATAAGACATTTTAAATCAGTAGAGAAAAATATATATAAAGGAAGGCATGTACCCATCACCCAGCTCAAACAATTATCAACTCATAGCCAGTCTTTTTTCAACTATACCCCACCTACTTTTCCCTTCCCATATTATTTTGAAGCAAATTCCAGATATCATATCATTTCATTCATTAAGATTTCAATATCTATCTCTAAAAGATTAGGACTTTTCTCTTTAAACATTACATTATCACACCTGAAAATTTTAAATAATTCCTTAATAACATCAGCTATCCTGTCAGTCTTCAAATTTTCAATTGTCTCATAAAGGCTTTTTTTTTTTTACAGTTTTTCATTTGAATTAGGACCCAAAAAACATCCACAAATTGTGTTTTTTGATGTATTTCTTAAATTTTTTTCAATCTTTAGTGTTCCCCATCTTCTCTATTTTCTCCCACGTAATTTATGTGTTGAATGTTTCCCACAGCCTGGAATTTGCTGATTATATCCTAGTAGTGTCACTTACTTAAGAGTCACTTATAGTCCTCTGTCGCCCGTATTTCCTGTAAACTGATAGTTGGAGCTAAAGGCTTGATCAGATTCAGATTCAGTTTTCTTTTTGGCAAGTCCAAAAAAGAAGGTGGTGTTCAAATCATAGTATTGGTACTTTCATTTTTCTCTCAGTGCCCTGAAAATTGATTTAGCTAACATTTGTTGAGTATTTTCTGTGTGTCTAGCAATGTGCTTATGTTCTATAGGCATTATGTCATTTAATCATATTTAAGTTAAGTTTCATAATACTAGCACATACCAATTTCTGTCTGATGACTAGGCCTCTTATTAGGGCCAAGTAATCTTAAATATCTTTCAAGCAAACCCTTTGTTACATACCCCATCTTTTTTTATGTCATTTAATTTGGAATTCTGTCTGGATTTTCTTTTTACTGGATTCATTTAGAGTCATAAAAAGTAACTTGCATTAGAGGGTTTTATTTATATTTTAATAATGAAGTTCAAAGACCTCTCATTTAACTGAATTTGTTGTATTCAGGCTTCTTGCTACTAGGATTCACCATCTGTTAACCTCACAAAGACAGATACCTAAACCACAAATAGGGCTAACAGAACTCAGTACTTCCTGCATCTCATTTTCATCTGCACTCATTGTCTTCTGCAGGTGCACTTAGGTCTCGTTCATCTCTTCCTGCTTTCTTTGCATGCTCACAGTGCTCACAGTATCCTACTGTTGCCCAGTGTGAGAAACTGGCTTGTGATTGTAAAAGCAAATGTAGCTTTTCATTGTTTGTTTACATATCTTTAATCTGTTCTGCTTAATTCTCTCCATAGTCCTAAATTCTACTGTTAATAAAACCAGGCCAGTAGCTCCAGACTTAAAAAATAGATGTCAGATTATCTTAACCAGCTGACACTTTTGCAGATCACACTGTTTGACAGGTGGTTGATGGAGAGAAGGCACCAACCTGCCCAAGTTGCAGTTAGACACCAGAGCACTGGGAGCAAAACGACGCAGAGAAGATCCTCTTGTGCTGCTTTACAAGATGACATACAGGAGTGATTTTTTCTTTATGTATCTTAATTGTTCTTTAATCATTTCTCCTTTAATAGTTGTAATGTTCTCAAATTTCCAGAATATCTATTAGGTGAAGCATCCGGCTTACTGACTAGAAGGAACATGAAACCTTGGTGACTACAACCGAGAAACAGGAATGAATGGGACATTTAATTTCTTACATAGAACGTCACTATGAGGCATTAGACAAATAGCCAAATTCTCTGTTCTTATTCATTAAAAACAATATTATTTTATCTTAAAAAAATGATTATCCATAAAGAACTTTAAGATTCTTAGTTGAAGCAGTCTTCTACAAGCTTGTAGTCAAAGGGAATTCTGTCTCTGTTGCCCTGATCTTGCAGGTTGCCCAGGGTAGCATGGTGCACGTGTTTGTGCTTTTAATAAGTAGCTCTCCATGCTGGTGGTATTTGAAAGGTCATACATTTTAAAGGGTATTTTGTTCCCTTTTTCCTTGGCAGGACTAAGGAGCTTCCTTTTCTAAGACCAGTGCTGTTTGGACTCAGTGAAAGTACACTTTGTTCTAGGAGAATTGCCATATGAAAGCCTAGAATATATATTGAGTTCATCCAAGAAGGGGGAAAAATCAGTTCTAGGGACAGTGAAGGCTTACTTGGTGCTGAATGAATGACTGTTGTATGATTTTTTTTACTCACAGGCTCGCTTCTCATATGTGCGGATGAAATATCTTTTCTTTTCCTGGTTGGCAGTTTTTGTTGGAAGCTGGATTATATATGTGCAATACTCTACCTATACAGAACTATGCAGAGGAAAAGACTGTAAGAAAATAATAGTAAGTATTTTTTTAATTTCCTAATATATGGAAAAACCCATATTAACAGGTTATATTTTAAATATATTATATTTACTCCTTATATACATACTAATAATTATTTTCAAAAAGTAAAAGTTAATTTGACCTTAGAGTTGTGTTGAACTTCATAGCAGTCTCATATGACCAAGTTAATAAGAGTGTTCTCCAGCTTGAATAATCCAAAATTCAGAAATATTAATATATAATAAAATGTGAGGACATCCTCATTATAAAGAGGGATTTTTGTTCTTCAGATATGCTTGAAATTTAGTTTATTCCAATCAGATGGGTTTTTAAATATTTGAGTATAAAAGTGTTATTTACAGGCAACCTTTCTGGAACACATCTTTTTAAAAAACAGGATCATTCTCAAATACCCAAAATTTATCTGGAAAACATATAAGTGTATTTATTACTCTGTTCCTATCCTGATGATTGGATGTATTTCAGGAAAATTTCTGTATCAGTCTAAGATTTCCAGTAGTAATTATTGGCTCCATTAGCACTTATCTTTTAAATGTCTGAGGATCAGTAAATTTCATTTCTTGTTTTCTGTTAATATCTTCTGATATAAATAATATTAAAGTATTTCATCTGAGAATTGTGATTTTGATAATAGGATTGTTAGGATCCCAATTATTATAACTTATTAAAGATTCTGTAATTATTGAGTGGTTACTCTTCACCCAGACTGGTGTTGCTAGATGTGTGCATATAGCAGGGAACAAGATTATCATGACCATACAAACCTACTACTTAGCAGGGAAGAAAATGAATAATTACAGTTAAGTAAGGTTAATGTTACAATAGCACTGTTATAAGAACATAAGACAGAGAGACCTGAAGCTTTCCAAATTTTAAGAAATGAAAATCAATTGAACTCTAGGCACTCTGTCATGATTAAAAAATATATTTTCCAGGAGTATTACAGCCTCTTAAGTAGACAAGGGAGGAATTACTAATACAATAAACAGGGGAATAGTAGAGTCTCAAATCAAGGTTCAAAGATGTCAATCTTATGTCCATACCAATTGGCCATTCCAGATCCTTGAGCAATTTTTAGATAGGAGAAATGTCTGGGCCCAGACAATGCACTGTGTACTGAATACTGGTCATTAAGACTTGAAAAAGCCCCCCAAACCCACTTTACAAATAAATATGACAAAGGGAGAGAAAAATTTGTCTGTGTTGGTGGAGCCAGGAATTGATCCTAATTCTGTTTTTGTATAAAGCTTATACTCTTTCTGCTACCCTGTGTCAGAAGAGACTGACAAAAGTAGCTATAGTTTAATAAAGCTAACAAAAAAGCCCACAAATGCACATGCTTATACTCTCAGGAAGAAGAAAGAATGAGGAATAATACAATCAACTACAATAACATAAATAACCAAACTATTTGAAATGTTTATTTCCCTTTTTGGAGGGCACTGTTCTAAAAGTAGGTGCTTTGGGGCACATTAAAAGGTGTTCATGGATAAAAATTTTCATATTCAGATATATTTGGAAACAGAGAGCTTAACAAGATAAATAGCTGACTTTACTGAAGTCTTCTTAGAACCTTTAATATATTAATGTGCATTGTGCATCTCCAGAGAAAGCAAATATACTTGATTAGGAAAAAAATTCATCCCCATCAGAATCCTCCCAGGAAAACCTGTTGAGATCATCTGGTGATGTTTGAAATACTGCTCTAAGAGATTAAGGCAAAATGAAGTGGATTTGCTTGTATCTTGTATTAATATAATAACCTCTACAATGTAAGGCATATGTTAGTATATATTCTGTCATAAGTGAATAATAGTTGAAGTACTTCATTATTTTTCCTTTAATTTCACCTTATTTTATAAGAAATGGAAGTAGAACATGATTCTAGCATAATTTAATGGTTATCTTTCTTTTGAAATCAATGAAAAAGTTTTCTGAGCCTTATATATATCTTCTTCCTGAGGCTGGTTTTAAAAAACAAAATTGTGGTTTCTCTGTATGTGGGAAATATTTCCTTAAAACTTGCCCAAACTGGTAGTACTAAGATTGGTGGAACTAAGATAGTACTAATATTGCATAGGAATTGTGTGATTAGAACTAAACAACAGGCAGGAAAAAATTTTTAAGTATATATTAAAACTCAAAGGGCTACTGAGATAGTGAGGAAACGTGATCAAGATCTGGGAGAGGATAAGATTTGAGAGAGGTGAACCTAGATTTTCTGGCTGCATTTACCTGGAGATATATTAACTGAAATCCACAGTTTTATGGGTCTAGGAAGATTGAAAATGTAGTCCAGCTCCTACCATTGGTGGGACCTTGGTACACCACACTTGGGGCTGTGACTCTTTAAAGGGCTGAACCTCAAGAGTACTGGTGAACTAAAGGAACCTCAGAGAAGTGTCCTTTTGTAGCCTCTTTTTTCCCTTGGGGAATTTACTGATAGTGATCATGAGCAGGGGTCTGAGAACCAGGACTATATACTGGTAGAGAGCTGCTGCTGGGGACAAGAAACCAGCAAGCTTTTGTAAAAACTAAGCATACAAGCCAGTTATCCTGTTGGGATATTTGCCAAATCCTGTGCTTTACAAAATGGGAGTCTAAAAATCTCATTGCAAAGACTTTGAAAAGCAGAGCAGACATTTTGGCAGTCTCACAAGATACAGACTAGAGTTATGAACCTGCCAGAGGGAGAAACCCTAATGAATTCTCAGGCTTTTTGTTAAAAAACTAGACAGTTTTGCTCTTGGAATGGGGATGAGCCAAAAATAGCTTGAGCTTTACCAGAGCTCAACCCAGTCTCCACTCAGCACAGCCCTTGATTGGGTTAAGGAGATCAGTTACTAGTATATCTGCTTGCTCAAGGGAAGGAAAACCTGCTCTGGATACATTATGTAAGAATTAAAGGGCATGCCAAAAGCCAAGATGTCACAACCAAAAACCAAGAGATAAACATGGACAATAGAAGCAGATCCATAGATGATCCAGATATTGGAATCATCCAAAAAGAATTTTAAAATAACTATGTTCATGTTCAAGTAAATAGGAAGAAAGGTAGAGAAATAAAACAATTGGATGATTTCAATAGAGAATTGAAATGTATTAAAAAGAATCAGGAAGAAAGTACGGCAGTTGCTCAGATAGTTAAATACAGAAATAGGCAAAAGGTGGAAACAACTCTAAAATCAATTAACAGACGAATGCATAAACAAAATGTGGTACATACATGCAATGGACTATTATTCAACCTTTAAAAAGAATGAAATTCAGATGCATGCTACAACTTGGATGAACCTTGAAAACATTATGCTAAATGATATAAACCAGAACCAAAGGACAAATATTGTATGCTACCACTTAAATGAGGTACCTAGAAAAATAATTACATAAAAATTGGGAAAAGGGTAAAGGAAGTTAAAAAGTTAAGATCCTTATATGGCAGAGTAGGATAAAAGTATCAGTTAACTTTAGACTGTGAATTCAAGTATGAATATTGTTATTTCTATGATAGCCTTTGGAATAGAAAAAGAGTGTATCATTTCCAAACTAATATAGGAAAAATGGAATAATTAAAGAATACTCAGTCCTAAGGAAGGCAAGAAAAGGAAAGAAAAAGAAACCTATTAGGCAAAGTAGAAAACTCATTATAAGATGATAGATATGACAAACTGAGCTCCCTAGGAAACAGACTCAGAGACTGAGATTTGCTTGCAGGATTTTTATTGGGATGGTGTTTGGGATTAATATCTGTGGGTGAGCGAGGAAGCAGGGGAGACCAGTGATTAAACTTGTACAGTGGTAACAAAGTCCTCAGTCCATTCTACAGGGAACTCTCGCACTGAGATGGCCTTATAGAGGTCCAGGGCATTACATACGCTCACTGGCCAGTCACTGGAAACAGTTTTCCACTCTCTCCCACACATCTCCTGGGGAACATAAATCTTGGATAAAGCTATATTCTGGATGAGGGCAAGTCCCAAAGAAGGATTCATCTGAGAGCTGCTCACTGTCTATATGACCAGCAGCTAAAAGAATGAGTGCTTCAGTTCTGGAGGAGATAAGAGTGGTTTACCATGGCATTGACTGTAGTATATTTAAACCTAAATAAATTAAATTAAATATAAATAGATCAAATGCTTCATCTAAAAGATAAGGATTGTCAGATTGTATTAAAATTAAAATGAAAACAACTGTGTTTACAAGAGACACATCTAAAATGTAAAGGTGAAGATATATTGAAAGTAAAAGAATAGGAAAATATTCATGCAAACATGCAAATTCAAAAAAGGGATGTTTAGAGAAAAAACCATGGCTATATTTATTCATATAAGTTTTATATTACACAGACTATACCTCTCTTTTAAAGTCTGAATCAGCCCTTACTAGCTTGAACTATAATACCTTTTAAGTTTGTTACTTCCATGCTTCAGTTTTGCAGTATTTGCCTAAGTAATTGTCTGGCCTTTTCCTAAATTATGGCAATATTCATGCATACTTTTTCTGGTAATTTCTTGGTTATTCCTGCTTTGAAGTGTGGAACCTAAATGGATTGTCTCTGTCTCTGTATTTTACTGTGTAGACTGTTCTCTTTTTAAGTAGACTGAACTGAACCAGATTATATGATAAGTTAGCTGATTTTCATTTTGGGATATAAAAATATAAAACTGCATTATCTCAAAATCATATTTAGCAAAAATATGCTTGCCAAAAATTTACAGTATCCTGTGTGTAAATTCTGAACAGATTTCCTTCATTGTCTTGTCAGTTTCATCTTTGTGAACTAAGAAAGATTTTTCATCTTTGTGAACTAAAGAGACACAGAAGAGCCAAAAGAAGCACTACACATATTATTTGTCAAGGTTTAACAATGTGTGTTCATTTCTTCCATTTGGAAACTGGCAGTTTGGCTTTTAACTTTCCTCTAGTTCTTTTTTTCTTATTTTTAATCATTTAATATTTATTTCCAGGATAATTATTTTCACATAGCAGTCATATAAAAAGTATAATCCATTTTAGAAGCAGTATCAGTCAACAAATATTTATCAAACACTTACTACCTGCTAGCCATTATTGCAGGTACAGTTGAGACAGTGGTAAGCAAGATACAGAGTCCATGTCTTCAGGAACTTATATTCTTTGAGTGGAGTATGTATAATAAAACAGAAACAAACAAATAAATGCCTTCTGATAGTAAGTGCAGTGAGAAAGGACATAATAGAAATATTCATTAAAGAATGGCTAGGGCATGCTACCTTAACCAGAGTGGTTGAGAACAGCTTCCCTAGCTTTCCTGATAAGGTGGCATTTTAAAATGGAACTGATGAGAAGCAAGCAGTTGTGTGACTTTCTGGGTAAAAGCATATAAAGAGAAAGGACAGTGAGTGCAAATGCCCAGAGAGGGAAGCAATCTTAGGAAATATGACTGGTTTCACATGTAACTTGTGAAAATCTGTCTCATTAGTTTAATCATATCATCTACATTTAAAAATAGTGGATATTAGTGATGCAATCCACTGAGCATGAGGAACTTCTTGATTACCAGTAGCTCAACCTCAGTCATATAATGTTGGTCTATTGGAAAACCTAGGCTGGAGTCAAAACACCAGCCTTACCCTTTCTTGTGATGTACTGTATGGCTTTGAGGAAGCAACGTCATTTCCTTGACTTGCTATAAATTCCATTGTACAGGTGAGAAAACTATCTCTGCCCTACCCACATCACAGATTTTATGAGGATAAAGTGGAATTGAATCAATTAAGCTGGACTTCTATCAATAAATGATACTCTGATGTATCTATTGAATATAGAGAAGGTTCCTAAGGCTTTGTCTTGATTTCATTTAGCCTGGGGCAAGTACCCTAGTACTTGTCTTTGTAACCATAACACTGTAATTGAGAAATTGAGTCTCAGAGGGTAAGACAGACACATGACATTATATGATCAGTTGTATAATTAGGGTTCAAGCAGAGAAGCAGAACCAATAAGAAAAATATATTGAGATTTATTATTTATTAAAATTTTTATTTATATTATTTATTAACAATATGGATGAACATTGAGGCATTATGCTAAGTGAAAATAAGTCAGAAAAAGACAAATACCATATGATCTCACTTATATGTGCAATCTAAACAACAGCAAAAGAAGCTGGTAGAACAGTTTGGTGGTTGCTGGGGGAAGCAGGGGGCAGAATGGGTGAAGGGGGTCAAAAGGAACAAACTTACTATTATAAAATAAAAAGTCATGGGGATGCAATGTACAGCATGATGACTATAGTTAATAATACCCTATTATATATTTGATAGTTGCTAAGAGAGTAGATCTTAAAAGTTAGCACCAGAAAAAAAAAATTGTAATTATGTGTGGTAAGTAAGTATCACCACCCAGGGATGTTTACTAGACTTATTGTAGTGATGATTTCACAATGTATACAAATTTTGTTTGTATACTCATGTATACAATGTATACTCATTAGGTTGTACACTGGAAACTAATGTTATATGTCAACGATATCAGTTTTTAAAAGGAGAGAAATTTATTGCAAGGAATTGACTTACCTGATTGTGAGGGCTGGCTAGCCAAGTCTGAGATCCATAGGGCAGGCTGTTAAGAAGGCATGGGCTGAAGTTGCTATCCAGAGACAGAATTTCTTCATCAGGAAAGCATCATGAATTCTCTTAAGGTCCTTCAACTAATTGAGTCAGGCCCACCCAGATTACCTAGGATAATCTTTCTTAAAGTTAATTGATTATGGATTTTAATCACATCTACAAAATACCTTCATAACAAAACTTAGATTATTGTTTGCTTCATTAACTGGGGTCTGTAGCCTCTTGAAGTTGATACATCCCAAGACCATCACATCAGGTTAAAATGATTTAGTTTGTCTACAAAAATTTAAAAGAAGGCTTCAGTGAATAGATCACTGAGTAGACTAGTAGAGAAAGGTTTCTTAGAGGAGATAGAACTTATGCAGGGCCTTATAGAATAGAAAGAGTTTGCAAAGGCACTGAGGAGCATCTTCCTCCGAATTACAAACCAGATTTGTTTTAGTACTTTAATCCCAAAGAGCAAGGTGCTGATTAACATTAGGTCTGAGAATTCTCAGAACGACAGCCTTGGTTGTTAGGCCTTTTGGCTGCCTAGGAATTAATATATATTTCTCTTTTTTCTTTTTGTAGTAAATTTTAAAAACAAACAGAATGTTGAACAAATCAGATTTGCATTCCATATAAAATAAGTACTGTGTGTGAATTAGCCTCATATAGTAATCAAATATATTTCTTATAATTTCAACATTGGAAATCACTATAGAATATTAGTATTATTTCCCTGAGATGTTGTCTCTAACCAATGGATAATTTTTGTTAAAAGATACTAGAAGGTTGGGAATTCTTAACTTATCAAGGCTTCCAGAAGCTAGGAACCAAACAGGAGATTAATCTTGCACATTGTACATTACCTTGCAGTTTGAATTCCAATTTCTTGTTTTCAGTTTTTAATGAAAGTATGAAAATTTCCATTGTCACATCCATTATTTAGAGCTTGATTCTAGTGAAATGTATTATAGGCTATTAACACTCTGAGAAAGGAAATGGAGTGGGGACGGTGCACCCTGGGAAGGCAAGGTTAATTTGTGGAAGTTGTAAGGAATTAGAACTGTGTTCTACCCTTTGTTAAAAGCAGCTCTCTCTGAAACTGAGGGCAACCACCAACTAACCCTAATTAGATGTGCTTGGAAGGATCCATTTTTTTACAGTTGTGCTTTTTTCCTTTTTTCTACAAAGCTAATTATAATATACTGTATAATTCATTATAGATTTTCCCTGATCATGAAATCACCAATTCACTCATTATTTCGGTTGGTCCTATTTAGTGCCTAATCATAAAGAATTTTGCACAATTTGTGTCTTTTTTCTGGGTTCTTTTAAAGAGTAAAAAAAGAATTAGGGAGGGAGAGAAATTTCTCTTCTGTACATATTTCAGGGCCACTGTTTAATAGTGATATTTCTGGCATGTTCCTTTATGACGGAGAGTTTTGAGGTTCTGTCTGGGTAGTAAGGAGGACTGACTCACTGTGCCATTGTGGGGAACCTTTGTGATTATTACCTGAGCACATGCTTCCAAGTAAGAGAATTCGAAGATGAAAGAGCCTCTACATTTTATGACAGTCACTTTTAATAATTAATTTCTAGAGACAGTGGTTTATGGCCTAAAACTAGTTAACATATACTAAATTTAAGATTTTTTAAACCATGTTTGCAATTAGCAATACGTAACAACTTCCTTTAGTTTTGCATTTACTTAGGACTGGTTATTATTTGACTGTAGAGGCTCGTTTTGTGCTATTATCCTATATTTTTATAATATAAAGAATCAATCCATTGTAACATTGTTTTTAAAGTACAAGTTTAATTTTTTCCTTTTAAGAGAACTGTAGTCTATCTGTATGCCAACTTAATTTAGGTTACCAATCTCTTCTTTTGAACTCATAGAAAAATATTAATTGAACAAGTTTATTTCAAATCTTGACAAACATAAAAAATAAACTGTTCGATTACAGTAGCAGTAATTGTACAATTAACAATTCTACTGGTTAAATTGCAATAGCATTTCTGGTAGTCCTGTGTTATACTGCACTTTCTTATATCATGCAATGTTCACCATAAGCCTGAGACAGGTGGTATTGTAATCATTAGCATCATTCCCGAGAAGCAATAAAGAGAGTAAGGGTGAAAACCATCTTAGAAGAAACAAATCAGCAATAAAACACCATGCTATTTTAGTTATGTGCTTAGCAGCACAGTGCTAGAACCTGAAAATACACAGATAAGACATGTCTCGCTCTGAAGATGCTTACAGACTAGTAGAGAATATGGAAAAATAAACAAGAAGCGCACAATAGAGACTGGGAGTGGGGTTACTAGATATAGAAAAAACAAAACAGGATGCATAAATTTGAATTAAACAGGTTTTAGAATGTCCCAAATATTGCCAATCAACAACTAATATGTTTTGTAGTATAAGTATATCCCATACAATGTTCCACTGGACAATCCTAATGGAGAAGGTTCTGGAAGAATTCCGGAAGAGGTTATATCTGAGCTGAATTTTGAGACTTGAGCATTGCAGGTAGGAGACATGTACAAGGCTACAAATACATGAAAGAATGCCATGTTCCAGGAATGGCTAGAGCTGAGAAGATGAAGGGCAGTTTGCATAGGTTCAGTTATAATCAAAAGATGATGTAGAGTCAGAATCATAAAAGACTATCTATGAAGAATTTCACTAGTTGTAGTGGATTAAATTTGGATGGGAGGAAGTGTTGACAAGTATAGACTAGTATTTCCAGAAATTTTGCTAGAAAATCCATTTGTTTCATTTTTTTTTAAATTGTGGTAAACTACACATAACCTAACATTTACTATCTTAACTATTTTTGTTTTCCCATTTATTACTTTGTTTTTCAGCTTTAATAGGGTATAATTGATCAATAAAATTATAATATAGTTGTATACATTGTGAAAGGATTCCCCCCTTGAGTTAATTAGGATATCCATTAGCTCACACATTTACCTTCTTTTTCTTTTTTGGTGAGAACATTTAAATTCTACTCTCTTAGCGAACTTCCATTATGTCGTTCAGTGTTATCAAAGTCACCATGTTATACATTACATCTTCAGACCTTATTAATCTTATAACTGAAGATAGCACCCTTTTACCAACCTCTCCCTGTTTTCCTCACCCACCACGCCCCTGGCAACAACCATTCTACTTTCTGTTTCTATGATCTTGACTACATTAGAGACCTAATGTAAGTGGAATCACACAGTACAAGCTGACTCTTGAAAAACGAGGTTAGGAGCACCAATTCCCACCCCTGCAGTTAAAAATCCACATATACACTACATTATTTACAATAGCCAAGATAAGGAAACAACCAAATGTCTGTTAATGAATGGATAAAGAAGATGTGGTACATATACACAATGGAATATTATTCAGCCATAAAGAAAAAAGAAATCCTGCCATTTGCAACAACATGGATGAATCTAGAGGGTATTAGGGGAAGTGAAATAAGCCAGGCAGAGTGTCGGAAAGTTCATGTTCCTATGGCCAGAATCCTCACTGAACTTAAACCACTTGAAGGTATAACTGGCTTGTTGCTAGGCTACTGCTTCCACCCCCGTAGGCAATAAGCTATTATTGCACTATATAGAGAGCTGGCCCAGTGCTCTAGGCTGAGGCAGAGACACTAGTACTTGATCTACCACCAGAAGAACATGCTGGGTAATAAATTCTTTCACCCCAAAGAAATGGTCTACTGTCTTTTCTTTGGTCACACTGAATCCATAGCGAACTTGCCCAGGGCTGAAACCCATTGGCAAGACAATTGGCAAAGTCGACAGGGTTTGTTGTTGACCAAGGAAAAAGACAGGCTGCCCTTATGGAAGGGTTGCTTCAGTGGGCTGTCCCTGTGAATGGGGAGACAGTGGATTGTATGTGGTCTGAGGTGGCTTGCCTCCTAGAGGGCTGGGCCCCACCCCAGGACTGGAGGCAAGTGGAGGTGATACCTGAGGCACTTAGGGGTGGCCTTTGGTATAGTAAATAGGTCTTTTGAGAGACAGAGTGCCCGTGAGGCAGTGGGGACTTTAGGTTGGCTGCTTCTCACAGTATTAAAAAAGTCTACAGAAGATACAGAAGAGAAGGACACACTCCTGAAAAATACCCAAGAAATGGCAGCACGAGAACATGAGCTGCAAACTGCTGTGGATTCACTGAAGAAGGAAATGGCATTGATACGAGAGGAGGCAGCACAAGAATGCCAGCAGCAAGGTGCCATTGAAGAGGTAAAAGATTCCTTACAGAACGAGACAGCTGTGCTGCCAGGTTCTCTGAAGGAGGAAGAGGCCATCAAAGAAAAAGACAAACTCCTGAGGGAAGCACACGCAGAGGTGGCACGAGAACACCAGCTGCAAAGCATTGAGGTGAAGGTAAGAGAGCTTCTGAAGACTGAGCTAGCATTGCTGCAAGGCATGGTAGAAAAGGTAAAGGTTGTAGCAGAGGAGGCACTTGGGGGAGGGGAGAGAAAGGTGCCATCAGCCCTGGAAATGGAGGAGCTGGGGAAGGATGAAGGGGTGGTGCTGAAGGCACTGACCCCTCCTGTACTGAAAGCACACCCAGTGGTTGTAAAGAAAATAAAGACCCAGCAGCTGAAAGTTCCCCAAGGAGAGGAGTGGCCCCCTTCCCAGATCGTGGAGCACTCTATGCTCTGCCCATATACTCAGGCTGAGCTGGTGGATTTGGGCTCCTGGTTTAGGCGGAAGCCCTCGGAGTCAATGTCAGTTTGGCTTCGGCATCTGTGGGACTTAGGGATGGATGGAATTGTTCTGTGGGCAGAGATAGGAAAGCTGGCTTCCCTGATGGTTCAGCCCGCCTTGAGGCAGTGGTTACAAAGTGCACATCAGATCCCAGGACCACTCTCTTGCATGCATACTACCTGATAGACAAGGTTTGCCTATGTTGGTGTCATTAAATGTGTCTTATTGGCCCTAAGGTATTTGTGGATTGGGAACCTCCTCTGGCTTGAGGATTATTATAATTTTTGTTACCTGTATTAAAATCTTGTATCTTAATTTTTGTCATTATCTCTAAGTTGTTGTTAGCCTCTGTTGCTATTGTGGAATCTGGTTACAGTGCTCCAGCCTTCTCACGCAGGGACCATTGCGGAAGATAGCATGTAGATTGTAAGGCAAGAATTCTGGAGGGGTGGAGTCTGGGGCAGTTGGGGTTCCTATGGCCAGGATTCTCACTGAACTCAAACCACCTGATAATTTAACCACTGTTGCTAGGCTACTGCTTCCACATCCATAGGCAATAAGCTATTATTGCACTATATAGAGAGCTCAGGAGGCAGAGACGCTAGTGCTCAACCTACAGCCGGGAGAACAAGCCCTTTCACCCCAACGAAATATTCTACTGTCATTTCTTTGGTCACACTGAATCCATAGCGAACTTGCCAGAACTGAAACTCATTGGCAAGACACAGAGAAATACCATATGGTTTCACCTATTTGTGGAATATGAAAACAAAGCAAAACAGAATGAACAAAACAGCAGTAGCCTCCTAGGCACTGAGAAGCGACTGGTAGTTACCATAGGGGAGGGGTTGGGGTATGTGGCTGGGGAAAGTGAGGGAATAAAGGGGCACAAAAATTCCCAATCATAATATAAGTTGGCCATGGAGATGGTAGTGCAGCATGGAGAATATAGCCAATGATTCTGTAACATTTTTCTATGTAGACAGATAGTAACTGTGGCACTAGTGGGGGTGAGGATTTAATAATATGAGTAACTGTTGAACCACTGTGTTGTATATTTGAAACCAATATAGGATTGTATATCAGTATATCAATTTAAAAAACATAACTTTTGATGCCCCCAAAACTCAATTTCAGTAGCCTATTGTTGACAGGAATCCTCACCTATAAACAGTTGACACATATTCTGTATGTTTATATGTATTATATACTGTATTCTTACAATAAAGTAAGCTAGAGAAAAAAAAATGTTTTTTTCAAGTTGTCACAGATCTCCAAAAAATCTCCCAATGTATTTATTGAAAAAATTCACATATAAGTAGACCTGTACAGTTCAAACCCATTTGTCTTTTTTGTTTACTTTTCTTTTTGTGACTGGCTTGTTTCATTTATCTTGAAGGTTCATCCATACTATAGCATGTGTCAGAATTTTCTTCCTTTAAATATATATACCATACTTTATTATTTTTTTAAATTAAAGTATCATTGATATATAATCTTATGATGGTTTCACATAAACAACACAGTGGTTTCAACATTCACCCATATTATCAAGTCTCCCCTCCATTGCAGTCACTGTCAGTGTAGTAAGATGCTATATAGTCATTATTGTCTTCTCCACGCTGAACTGCCTTCCCTGTATGTTGTGAGTGCTAATTATAGTGCCCCTTAATCCCCTTCTCCCTCCCTCCCCAATCCTCCCCTTTGGTAACCGCTAGTCCCTTCTTGGAGGCTGTGAGTTTGCTGCTGTTTTGTTTCTTCAGTTTTGCTTTATTTTTATACTGCACAAATGAATGAAGTCATATACCACACTTTATTTATCCATTCATCCATTGATCCCTTTTGCTTCCACCTCTTTTGCTGGGAAATTGTTTTAAATTGATCTAATCTGGTTTGGTCACTGTAACCCTGGAGGGTTTTAGCTCTGGGCAAGTTCACTTTGAATTCAATGACACTGAATAATGACAACAGAATTTTTTGGGTGAAATGTCTTATACCAAGCTTTATTCTCAAGACAGCATGTTGAGTGGTAGAATCACGTCTACATTAGGCAAATCTCCCCCTACCTCCCTGCAGAGCACTGGACAGAGGTGTTTATATAGCAATACAGACAATAATGGCTCATTGCCAACACGTGTGTAAGCATGTGCCTATGCAGTAGGCCAGTTACTACATCATTGCACGTGTGCAGTAGGCAAGTAGATTAGGGTCAGGTGAGCATCCTGGCCATCGGAACTTCCATTTTCTCTACAGTCATGCACACGCCTTAGATTCTATTTTGAAAGATAATGGTGTTAAGGGAGTAATGCAGAGTAACCTCACAACCTTATTACTAGGTTATAATGAAAATGATTTCTGTTACACATACAGGCATTTATTCAGCATGTATTTATTTGGAGGCAGTCACAAAACATTTCACATAACCAGTCTGTAAACTCACTGAAGTTCTAACCCTGTCATTTTAGGTGCTCTATCAACTTGCATGAAAGATTTACTCAAGGCAGAAGCAATGATACTACAGAGGCAGGCTTCTCTTACCCTATAATGAGTATCAGGCAACTGGAAAACCTCAAAACATCTCTTTGACCAACAGCATTAGTATCACCTGGAAATGTAACTGCAAATGCTAATTATCAGCCCTACCTAAAACCTACTGAGTCAGAAATGCTGAGACTAGGGTCCAAGTGTCTGTGTTTAAACAAGACCTCCAGGAGACCTGAACTCCCAAAAGTTTGAGAGCCTCAGTTGTAAAATGATGAGTTCTGGGTATCTCCATAAAGATACAGGTTATAGCTTTAACTAGTTTTTATATACTCTTTATGCTAGGATAGGGCATATCTCATAGGTTAGCCAATCCACATCCATAAATACCTTTAATTTAATGATGGTAGTCCATTTCTAACATTCACCATGCTATTTAACAAGCCACAAATTTCACCAATAAAATCCTAATATGCTAATTAACAAAATCTCAGAAATGGATTAGTCTTGAAACAGGGATAACAGAAACATAGTAGCTGCTTCTGGAGCATGAGTTTATTATCCTATTAAAACACTAGCTGAAGAAAACAAGATCCTGATTCAAAAAGACATATGCACCCCTGTGTTTATCACAGCACTATTTACAACAGCCAAGACATGGAAGCAACTTAAGTGTCCATCAGTAGATGAATGGATAAAGACGATGTGATACATATACACAATGGAATATTATTCAGCCATAAGAAGAAAACAGATCTACCATTTGCAGCAACTTAGATGGAGTTAGACGGTATTATGCTCAGTGAAATAAGCCAGATGGAGAAAGACAAGTACCAAATGATTTCAGTCATTTGTGGAGTTTAACAACAAAGCAAAACTGAAGGAACAAAACAGCAGCAGACTCACAGAACCCAAGAAGAGACTAGCGGTTACCAAAGGGAAGGGGGTGGGGAGGGAGGGAGAAGGGGATTAAGGAGCATTATGATGAGCACACATAATGTAGGGGGGTCGTGGGGAAGGCAGTATAGCACAGAGAAGATGTGGACAAAATGAAAGTTCCTGTGGCCAGGATTCTCACCTGGCCTTGGTTGGTTAGCTCATTACACACGTGTGAGCAATACGTTGCTATTGTCTCTACATAAAGAGCCCTGCCCAATGCTCTGGGTGACAGGGTGGCAAGGCTGCAAGGCTGCAGGAGAGCAGAGCAGAGGCTGGAGTGGTGGCAGCACCGAAGACAAAGCCAGAGGACAGCTGTGTGGGCTGAAAGGCCCAGAGGATGGCTATGCGGGCAGAAAAGCCCAGAGACCAGCTTGCTGCATGCAGACTCGCTCTGAGTGGATGAGATTTTAGTGACTGACTTGCCACTGTGGAAATAAAGTTGGGTATAAACCCTTTCATCCCAAGAACGTTTTACCATCATTTCTTTGGTCACATTGAATCCATAGTGAACTTGCCTGGACTGAAACCCACTGGCGAGACAGAAGACAAGTGGTGACTCTATAGCATCTTACTACACTGATGGACAGTGACTACAGTGGGGTGCATGTGGGGGGACTTGATAATATGGGTGAGTGTAGTAACCACAATGTTGCTCATGTGAAACCTTCAAAAGATTGTGTGTCAATGATACCTTAATTTAAAAAAAATAGCTGAGCTACCTGTAAATTCCTCAATATATTAGAGGCATCTGGACTATAAACTCACACATGACATAAATATCACACTGTATGCTATAGGATTTTAAAGTACAATTTAAAATATAATTACAGATTTTATAACAAGGTAAAGGTAGAGGGTTTGTGCATATGTGCATGGGTGTGAGCATGTTGTAGAGGGAGTGTGTTGAGCACTGTTAGTAGCTGAGAGAAGTCAGAAGAGAGGGAAAGAATGAGAGGTTGAAGATACAGGGAGAGGACAGAGAAAGGTGAATTAAGTATCTGATGTAGGGAACGGAAGAGGGTGCTGATGAGAGACTTGGAGAATTTTCAGGCATTGTTAAGAATCCAATTCTGCTGTTTTTTCCTAAGAGGAAATTGATGAGATTCTGAAATACGTTTTTAAGACATGGATCTTAGGAAATTATTTAAAACCCAGTACTATATACATCGGTTCATTGTTACCTCCACTTACAGTAGTTTCCTTCGTTCATGAAATTATTCCTTCAGCACGAATTAATTTTGTAAAATTTAGCTCGAGAGTGCCATCGTCTGGTACTATGTTGTATGTGCAAGCAAAGGGAGATGAATCATCATAGTAATAAATCCTTGGACTGGCAAAACTTTGACTTTTTCTGCTGAGTGTTCTGTTGTGAAGTTGAACATTCTTAATTATCTCTATGTCTTTGTAGCTAGAAGATAAGATTACTTACAATGATTATAGTTTGTGTGTATTAGCTGCGCCTGAAAAACCAAACGGTATGTGGCCAGCCATCCTTTTCATACAAGCATTTGGGAATTTTGCTTCTGGTTGTGATGGGAGCCACAGGCTGAAGGGCCTGTTCTTTGTGACTACCTCTTTGATGCAAGGTTGGTTGAGGCCTTAGCTAAAAGCAAGAATCTGATTCTTGATTCACTGCTTAACAATTTACCTAGATACTGGTTTTTACTAATAAGATACTGGTTTGTTTTGTTTTAATGTTTTAAATATGATGGGAAAATACTGATTTTATCCTCAGTGAAGTTTTAAAATAAAAATCACTGTGTTCTTTATGGTGGTTGTTTAATAAACATTTACCAAACACTCAAATACCAAACTCTGTTATGTGCTAGAGGGAAAAAGGAAGGCCAAAGGTGAATTTGACCATGTTTCTGCCTTCAAACATCTTACTTTCTATCAGGGAAGATAACATGAACATACGTGATGTTAGATTTGGGAACCTAAGGAAAGATGGGAAGAAGAAAATAGCCTCAGGGAAGAAATAAACAGCTTGCAGATTACTCATTGGACAATGGGTGTTGTGGGAAGGGCCATCTTAAATCTTGAAGATAGACGTTCCTCAAGATTCAGGAGCCAAAGATCAGGACAGTCCAAGGGGACAGCTCTTTAAGGCCTGTCCCAGAAATTGTTCATAATAGAATGCCCTGTTTCTGGATAAACACTCAGAATATACGTCATCCATTCAGCAAGGGCTTTTTTTTATTATGTGTCAGGCATTGTGGAAAGTCCTAAGGAAACAAAGACAAAAGTCCTGGCCCTACTTTGAGTTGCTTGTGCAGAGGGAATGAGTGTGCCCAGAGCTCCTTAGCAGGAACACTGTGAACAGGCATCCGATCCAGCCATTACTAATCCTGCTCTGCATGCTCCTCTCCAAGATAAGTAATTCTTGTTCTTTTACCTCAGTGGTTACTAGCACAGGCTCTGGAGGCAGACTGCCTAAGTTGATTCCAGCACCACCATTAACCTGCTCTGCAAGTTTCTTAGCCTCTTGATGACCTCTCTTTCCTCAGTTTGTTAATTAAGGAAATGAAGAGAATGGTAGTACCTATTTCATAGGGAGGTTGTGAGGATTAAATACATACACAGGAATAGATCTTAGAACAGTGTTGACATATAGAAAATATGCCAAAACCCATGTACCCACCATCTATGTAACAAATCTTAACTTTTTGCCTTATCTGCTTCATTTTTAAAAAGAAAAAACATTACAGGTACAGTTGAAGCTCTTTTTATTCCCTTTCATGCGCTTCCTCCTCCTTCTCAGGGGTGACCACCAACTTGAATTTGGTGTGCATCCTTCCTTGCCTTCATGTTTTCATTCTTTAGCTATGTATGTGAAAAACGATATACCCTATTGCTTTCATGTTTCTAAATTCAAAGAAATAATACTGAACTGCACTTACCATTCTGTAACTTTTTCCACTTGACATTATGTTTTCAACGTGTTTCCATGTTGATGTGTATATGCCAAGTTCTTTCATTTCAATTACTGTATAGTATTTTGTTGTATGAATATGTATAATCTAGCCATTCCCCTGTTGATAGACATTTGTGTTGTTACTCATTTTCCATTATAAACAGTTTTCATTCTGTATGGCACCCTGAGGTCCTCCTAGACTACCTTGACCTGATATTTTTGGAGGGAAAGATTTCTCATTACTGGTCCAATTTTTAGAAATATTTATTAGTCTTATTCAGGTATTCTATTTCTTTTTCATTACTTATATTTTTCCAAAAATATTGTTCATTTTGAAGGTATTGCTATAAAGTTCTTTCTGCTATGCACTATCACTATCATTTTCTTTCTTAATAGTTTTCATTTAGGCCTCCTCTTTTTCTCATGATCAGTCTTGCTAAAGTTTTATCTCTTTTTTTTATTTTTTATTTATTTTTATTGTGGAAAGTCCTAAGGAAACAAAGACAAAGAGTTTTTTGAGGTACCTCCGTACTGCTTTCCACTCTACGATTACATGAGGAACATTATGTTTACTAGACTTCCCCCATCATCAAGTTCCCCCCACATTCCCCATTGCAGTCATTGTCCATCAGCGTAGTAAGATGTTGTAGAATCACTACTTGTCTTCTCTGTGTTGTACAGCCCTCCCCGTGCCCCACCCCCACATATACATGCTATTCATAATGTCCCCTTTCTT
Source organism: Manis javanica (assembly GCF_040802235.1). Lineage (NCBI taxonomy): Eukaryota > Metazoa > Chordata > Mammalia > Pholidota > Manidae > Manis > Manis javanica. The sequence continues at coordinate 78,605,364 of NC_133159.1, read as the reverse complement.
TTTTCTCGCCACTTATCCATCCCTACCCACCCGTCCTCCCCAGTCCTTTTCCCTTTGGTAACTGTTAGTCCATTCTTGGGTTCTGTGAGTCTTCTGGTGTTTTGCTCCTTCCATTTTTTTCTTTGTTCTTATACTCCACAGATAAGTGAAATCATCTGATACTTGTCTTTCCCTCCTGGCTTATTTCACTGAGCATAATACCCTCTAGCTCCATCCATGTTGTTGCAAATGGTAGGATTTGTTTTCTTCTTATGACTGAATAATATTCCATTGTGTGTATGTACCATATCTTTATCCATTCATCTACTGAGGGACACTTAGGTTGCTTCCATTTCTTGGCTATTGTGAATAGTGCTGCATTTGTCTTTTTCAAACTGGGATGCTGCGTTCTTAGGGTAAATTCGTAGGAGTGGAATTCCTGGGTCAAGTGGTATTTCTACTTTGAGTTTTTTGAGGAACCTCCATACTGCTTTCCACAATGGTTGAATGAGTTTACATCCCCACCAGCAGTGTAGGAGGGTTCCCCTTTCTCCACATCCTTGCCAGCATTTGTTGTTGTTTGTCTTTTGGATGTTGGCCATCCTAACTGGTGTGAGGTGATATCTCATTGTGGTTTTAATTTGCATTTCCCTGATGATTAGTGATGTGGAGCATCTTCTGATGTGCCTGTTGGCCATCTGAATTTCTTCTTTGGAGAAGTGTCTGTTCAGATCCTGTGCCCATTTTTTAATTGGATTATTTGCTTTTTGTTTGTTGAGGTGTGTGAGCTCTTTATATATTTTGGATGTCAACCCTTTATTGGATCTCTCATTTATGAATATATTCTCCCATACTGTAGGATGCCTTTTTGTTCTTTGTTTGTGTCCTTTGCTGTACAGAAGCTTTTCAGCTCGATATAGTCCCACCTCTTCATTTTTGCTTTTCTTTCCCTTGCCCAGGGAGATATGTTCATGAAAGTCACTCATGTTTATGTCCAAGAGATTTTTGCCTGTTTTTTTCTAAGAGTTTTATGGTTTCATGACTTACATTCAGGTCTTTGATCCATTTCAAATTTACTTTTGTGTATGGGGTTAGACAATGATCCAGTTTCATTCTCTTACATGCAGCTGTCCAGTTTTGCCAACACCAGCTGTAGAAGAGGCTGTCATTTCCCCATTGTATGTCCATGGTTCCTTTATCGTATATTGATTGACCATATATGTTTGGGTTAATATCTGGACTCTCTATTCTGTTCCACTTCTCTGTGGGTCTGTTCTTGTGCCAGTACCAAATTGTCTTGATTACTGTGGCTTTGTAGTTGAGCTTAAAATTGGGAAGCAACATTCCCCCTGCTTTATTCTTCCTTCTCAGGATTGCTTGGGCTATTTGGGGTCTTTTGTGATTCCATATGAATTTTAAAACTATTGGCTCCATGTCATTGAAGAATGGTGTTGGTATTTTGATAGGGATTGTATTGAATCTGTAGATGGCTTTAGGCAGGATGGCCATTTTGACAATATTAATTCTTCCTCGCCAAGAGCATGGGATGAGTTTCCATTTGTTAGTGTCCTCTTTAATTTCTCTTAAGAGTGTCTTGTAGTTTTCAGGGTATAGGTCTTTCACTTCCTGTTTAGGTTTATTCCTAGGTATTTTGTTCTTTTTGATGCAATTGTGAATGAAATTGTTTTCCTGATTTCTCTTACTGCTAGTTCATTGTTAGCGTATAGGAAAGCAACAGATTTCTGTGTATTAATTTTGTATCCTGCAAGTTTGCTGAATTCAGGTATTAGTTCTAGTAGTTTTGGAGTGGATACTTTAGGGTTTTTTATGTATAATATCATGTCATCTGCAAATAGTGACAGTTTGACTTCTTCTTTACCAATCTGGATGCCTTGTATTTCTTTGTTTTGTCTGATTGCCGTGGCTAGACCCTCCAGTACTATGTTGAATAGCAGTGGGGACAGTGGGCATCCCTGTCTTGTTCGCATCTATGGAGATGATCATGTGGTTTTTGTCCTTCTTTTTGTTGATGTGGTGGATGATATTGATGGATTTTCGAATGTTGTACCATCCTTGCATTCCTGAGATGAATCCCACTTGATCATGGTGTATGAATCTCTTGATGTATTTTTTAATTCAGTTTGCTAATATTTTGTTGAGTATTTTTGCATTTCTGTTCATCAGGGATATTGATCTGTAAGTTTCTTTTTTTTGTGGTGTCTTTGCCTGGTTTTGGTATTAGAGTGATACTGGCTTCTTACAATGAGTTTGAAAGTATTCCCTCCTCGTCTATTTTTTGGAAAACTTTAAGGATAATGGGTTTTATGTCTTCTCTATATGTCTGATAAAATTCAGCAGTGAAGGCATGTGGCCCAGAGGTTTTGTTTTTGGGTAGTTTTTTATTACCGATTCTATTTTGTTGCTGGTAATTGGTCTGTACATATTTTCTGTTTCTTCCTTGTTCAGTCTTGGAAGGTTGTATTTTTCTAGGAACTTGTCCATTTCCTCTAGATTTTCCAACTTGTTAGCATATAGATTTTCATAGTATTCTCTAATAATTTTTTGTATTTCTGTGGGGTCCATCATGATTTTTTGTTTCTCATTTCTGATTTTGCTGATGTGTGTAGATTCTCTTTTGCTCTTAGTAAGTCTTGCTAAGGGCTTATCTATTTTGTTTATTTTCTCAAAGAACCATCTCTTGGTTTCATTGATTTTTTTTTCTATAGCTTTATTTCTCTCAATTTTATTTAATTCTACTCTGATCTTTATTATGTCCCTCCTTCTGCTAACTTTGGGCCTCATTTGTTCTTCTTTTTCCAGTTTCAATAATTGTGACTTTAGACTATTTATTTGGGGTTGTTCTTTCTTCTTTTAATAGGCCTGGATTGCTATATACTTTCCTCTTAGAACTGCCTTCACTGTGTCCCACAAAAGTTGGGGCTTTGTGCTGTTGTTGTCATTTGTCTCCATATATTGCTTGATCTGTCTCCATATATTGCTTGATCTCTTTTAATTTGGTCATTGATCCATTGATTATTTAGGAGCATATTGTCAAGCCTCCATGTGTTTGTGAGCCTTTTTGCTTTCTTTGTACAATTTATTTCTAGTTTTATACCTTTGTGGTCTGAGAAGTTGGTTGGTAGAATTTCAATCTTTTTGAATTTACTGAGGCTCTTTTTGTGGCCTAGTATGTGGTCTATTCTGGAAAATGTTCCAGGTGCACTTGAGAAGAATGTGTATCCTGCTGCTTTTGGGTGTAGAGTTCTGTAGATGTCTGTTAGGTCCATATGTTCTAATGTGTTGTTCAGTGCCTCTGTGTCCTTACTTATTTTCTGTCTGCTTGATCTGTCCTTTGGAGTGATTGTTGTGTTGAAGTCTCCTAAAATGAATGCATTGCATTCTATTTCCTCCTTTAATTCTGTTAGTATTTGTTTCACATATGTTGGTGCTCCTGTATTGGGTGCATATATATTTATAATGGTTGTATCCTCTTAATGGACTGATCCTTTTATCATTATGTAATGTCCTTCTTTATCTCTTGTTATTTTCTTTGTTTTTAAATCTATTTTGTCTGATAGAAGTACTGCAACACCTGCTTTTTTCTTCCTATTGTTCGCATGAAATATCTTTTTCCATCCCTTGACTTTTAGTCTGTGTATGTCTTTGGGTTTGAGGTGAGTCTCTTGTAATAGCATATAGATGGGTCTTGCTTTTTTATCCATTCTATTACTCTGTGTCTTTTGATTGGTGCATTCAGTCCATTTACATTTAGAGTGATTATTGAAAGATATGTACTGATTACCATTGCAGGCTTTAGATTCATGGTTACCAAAGGTTCAAGGGTAGCTTCTTTACTATCTAATCATCTAACTTAACTCTCTTATTAAGCTATTATTAACACAGTCTGATGATTCTTTATTTCTCTCCCTTCTTATTCCTCCTCCTCCATTCTTTATACATTAGATGTTTTATTCTGTCCTCTTTTGTGTTTTCTTTGACTGGTTTTTTGAATAGTTGATTTTATTTTCTGCCTTTACTTAGTATTTGGTTGGTCTGCTTTCTTTGTTGTAATTTTATTTTCTCTGGTGACATCTGTTTATCCTTAGGAGTGTTTCCATCTAGAACAGTCCCTTTAAAATATCCTGTAGAGGTGATTTGTGGGAAGCAAATTCCCTCAACTTTTGCTTGTCTTGGAATTGTTTAATCCCTCCTTCATATTTAAATGATAATCGTTCTAGATACAGTATTCTTGGTTCAAGTCCCTTCTGTTTCATTGCATTAATTATATCATGCCATTATCTTCTGGCCTATAAGGCTTCTGTTGAGAAGGCTGATGATAGCCTGATGGGTTTTCCTTTGTAGGTGACCTTTTTTCTCTCTCTGGCTGCCTTTAATACCCTGTCCTTCTCTTTGATCTTTGCCATTTTAATTATTATGTGTCTTGGTGTTGTCTTCTTTGGGTCCCTTCTGTTGGGAATTCTGTGTGCTTCCGTGGTCTGAGCAACTATTTCCTCCCCCCATTTGGGGAAGTTTTCAGCAATTATTTCTTCAAAGACACTTTCTATCCCTTTTTCTCTCTCTTCTTTTTCTGATACTCCTATAATGCGAATATTGTTCCATTTGGTTTGGTCACACAATTCTCTTAATGTTCTTTCATTCCTGGGGATCCTTTTATCTTTTTCTGCCTCAGCTTCTCTGTGTTCTTGTTCTCTGATTTCTGTTCCATTAATGGCCTCTTGCACCTCATCCAGTCTGCTCTTAAGTACTTCCAGAGACTGTTTTATTACTGTATTCTCCCTCCCAACTTGATCCTTTAGCTCTTGCATATTTCACTGCAGGTCCATTAGCATGGTTATGACCTTCATTTTGAATTCTTCTTCAGGAAGATTGGTTAAATCTATCTCCCTAGGCCCTCTCTTGGGGTTTGTCTGCATAATTCTGAACTGGACCAAACTCTTCTGCCTTTTCATGGCAATAGAAGTAGTTGTAGGCAGGTAGCATGTGTGTTAGCTGGGAGAACAAAGTACTTGCCTGATTGCTGGTTGCCTTGCCCTTCTCCACTGCCTGTCAGTTACCTGCACACCTTGCGCAGCCTCTGGATTAATCCCTGAAGCTGCCATGGGTGGGGTCGCCATCAGCATAGCCCAGAGCCCTGTGGGGCATGGCAGGTGCACCAGGTGTGCTGTCCTGAGAGAATGTTGCCCCTTCGCGCCTTGCCCCAGTTTCGTCTGCCTGCACCAGGCAGCTGCCCATCTGCGGCAGCCTCTAGGTCTGGCCCAGGTAGCTGCATGGTGGGAGAAGATTCTGGGCGGTTGCTGTGGGTGTGGCTGCTCCGCCACTGTGAGCAGGCACGTGGCGGCTCCTCGGTTGCTCCGCCACTGCATGTGCATGCACAGCCACTCCCTGGCTGCTCAGCCACTGTGGCAGGGCCACGCCAGAGGGGGAACTACTGGTTGGCTGTTTATCGCCATGAGGGGCCTCAGGACTGCGTTACCTCCCAGGGGGCTGGGGCGCCTGAAGTTCCCCAGGATTCCCAGCTACTGGGCTGAGCGTGCTGGGACACTTCTGTCCAGCTGTGGGGTCCCTGGCCCTTTAAGACTTTCAAAAAGCACTTGCTTTTCTTTTGTCCCAGGGGAGCCAGCTGTGAGGACCTACTCTCAGATTTTACTTTTCCATTTCTCTCATATCCAGCACACCATGCAATCTGTGTCTGCACTCCCAGTGCAGATGACTAGGAATGGTTATTTAGCAGTCCTGCGCTGCCATTCCCTCCCTGCTCTGACTCCTTTCCTCCCTCCAGGGAGCTGGGGTTGGGGGAGCACTTGGGTCCCGCCAGGCTGCAGCTTTTATCTTACCCCGTTCGTGAAATGCTGAGTTCTTGCAGATGTAGATATAGCCTGGCTATTGTACTGTATCCTCTGGTCTCTCTTTTAGGAATAGTTGTATTTGTTATATTTTCAAAAATATATATGGTTTTGGGAGGAGATTTCCTCTGCCCTATCCATGCTGACATCTTGGCTTCCCATCAGGTTTATCTCTTTTGATAGAGTTTTCAAAGAACTAGTTTTCAGTATTGTTGATTTTTTTTCATTAATTTCTGCTTTTCTTCCCTTCTACTTATTTTGGGGCTTACTGTGTTATTGTTGGAGTCTTTTTAAGCCTCTTTATTTGAGTGAGTCTCTTGTTTTTTCATCATTCCCTTTAAAATTATTAATTTCTCTCTAGGAACTTCTTTAGCTGTATCCTGCAAGTTTTAATATGTGTACCTTTGTTGTTCCCATTGCCACTGTGATTTCCTCTTTAATCTACAAATAATTTAGTGATGTTCTTTTTAGTTTCCAAATATGTCTCTCTATTTATATTATTTTCATGATTGATTTCTTAATTGATTTGTGGTAGAAGATGTGGTCTAGGTGATTTAAATTCCTTGGAAACCCTAAACTACCTGCAGGAGGTTTCACTCCAGCTCCTGAGTAGATCCTCTGAACTCTTACCACTTTTGCCTCAATGAAGAAACATGCCAGTGAAATTGCTGACCATCTGCTACCAAGCAGAGACACAAGAAAATAGTTCTGTATTTCCTAGAAATCCTGAGGTTGACCTGGGAAAGAAGGCTTTGAGCATCAACCTGTGTGGTCAAACTCAAGTCTAAAAACTAGATTGCTGCTTTTCTCCACTGAAGATGCAACCTCATATTCTTTTTATAGCTGGGGATGAAGGAGAAAGCAGGGATAGGTAAGGGATTATCCAGGAACTTCTCTGCTAGTGATGGATGAAGGGCAACAGCTCCTGAATGTTGCCACTTAACTGTACACATAGGTAGGGCATTCAGTCAGGGCTATCCTTATCCTCATAGCAAACTGCAGGACATGTTGCTAGGGCAGCCCAGTGGGCAGGTCTGCAGAGCCTATGCTGGCTTCTTCAAGTATTGCATATTTTCCAGAGTCCACTGTGCTTCTGGCTATTTCCTTGGTATGATAAAAAGTTCAAGCCTCTAACATGAAGGGTTCAAGAAATTATCCCTGTCCCACACAAGGGCACATCCAATGTTGGCCCTCTCGTAGTTTGCAAGCTCCAAAGAACTAGAGCTGGACAAGACTGAACTGTGGGTGGCATGATGTCATCAGACTGAGGGAACCCAGAAAAACAAGGAGATTTCTGGGAAAGAACAAACAAAAGGTAGCTGCATAAAAGAGTAAGGTCTAAAGCAGAGATTGGAAATGAACATCAGAAGAATTCTCTCAATTGCAGGAACATAGCGACAGCCTTTTATTTTTATTTTATATTAGTTAATTCCTTCTTTCTACTTTCTTTAGTTTTTTTCCATAATTCCTTGAATTTTTAATCCATAATTTTGTTCCTTGCTGTTTATTAATGTAATTAAGACTGTATTCTTCTCTAAACTGTTCTTCAATTTTATCTTTAGTTTCATCTTTAGTTTCTGATATCTTTTTGAAATATATTATTCCCTTTATACTTAAATTTTCAGTTTGATCTTTCTCTTTGACTCAAGAATTAAAAGAATATACTAAAATTTCCAGGTTTTTTTGGTAATTTCAAGTTTTATCTTATTCTGATTGGAGAATACTGTTTCTGTCATTTCTAAGTGGAGTGTATTAAGGTTTTGGTTTAATTTTGTAAATATTCCATGGGCATTTGGGAAATCTATCCTCTCAGGGCAATTTGATCTTCCTTATTAGGTTATTTAGCTCTTTTGTGTCTTTGTGTGTGTGTGTGTAAACTTATTTATCAGACACATGTATTAATAAAAGTGAATTATGGTCTCTACTTCTATTGCCTTTATGTTTATTTCTTTTTCACTTTATTATAGATGTCATTTACTGAATTTTGATGCTACTTTCTTTGCTTTACAGAAATTCATAGCTAATATCTTCATTGTGGGTTGTATGTTTTATCACTATAAAGAACCTTTGTTGTTTGCCTTAATGCTTTTCCACCCCTGAATTCAACCTTATCTAGTGTAAAATTGTGACTCAATTTTCTTCCCTTGCAGTTGGCTGCTGTGCTTTGACCATCTTTTATTTTTAACTGTTTTGTAAGGCTATTTTTCTTTCATAAGTGAGCTTATCCCATTGAGATTTGTAGATACGACTTAGTTCTGTATCTCATTTTACTACCTATTTTTTTGGTATCATTAATCTACAATTACAGAATGAACATTATGTTTACTAGGTTCCCCCTTTCACCAAGTACCCCCCACATACCCCTTCACAGTCACTGTCCATATGTGTAGTAAGATGCTGTAAAATCACTACTTGTCTTGCACAGCCCTCCCCGTGCCCCCCATGCACTATACATGCTAATCGTAATGCCCTCTTTCTTTTTCCCCGCCCTTATCCCTCCCTTCCCACCCATCGTCCCCAGTCCCTTTCCCTTTGGTAACTATTAGTCCATTCTTGGGTTCTGTGATTCTGCTGCTCTTTTGTTCCTTCAGTTTTCCTTTGTTCTCATACTCCACATATGAGTGAAATCATTTGGTACTTGTCTTTCTCCGCCTGGCTTATTTCACTGAGCATAATACCCTCTAGCACCATCCATGTTGTTGCAAATGGTAGGATTTGCTTTCTTCTTATGAATGAATAATATTCCATTGTGTATATGTACCACATCTTCTTTATCCATTCATCTACTGATGGACATTTAGGTTGCTTCCATATCTTGGCTATTGTAAATAGTGCTGCGATAAACATAGCGGTGCATCTGTCTTTTTCAAACTGGAGTGCTGCATTCTTAGGGTAAATTCCTAGAAGTGGGATTCCTGGGTCAAATGGTGTTTCTATTGTGAGCATTTTGAGGAACCTCCATACTGCTTTCCACAATGGTTGAACTAGTTTACATTCCCACCAGCAGTGTAGGAGGGTTCCCCTTTCTCCACATCCTCGCCAACATTTGTTGTTGTTTGTCTTTACAATGATGGCTATCCTTACTGGTGTGAGGTGATATCTCATTGTGGTTTTAATTTGCATTTCTCTGATGATTAGCAATGTGGAGCATCTTTTCATGTGCCTGTTGGCCATCTGGATTTCTTCTTTAGAGAGCTGTCTATTCAGCTCCTCTGCCCATTTTTTAATTGGATTATTTGCTTTTTGTTTGTTGAGGCATGTGAGCTCTTTATATATTTTGGATGTCAATCCTTTATTGGATCTGTCATTTATGAATATGTTCTCCCATACTGTAGGACACCTTTTTGTTTTATTGATGGTGTCCTTTGCTGTATAGAAGCTTTTTAGCTTGATATAGTCCCACTTATTCATTTTTGCCTTTGTTTCCCTTGCCTGGGGAGATATGTTCATGAAGAAGTCACTCATGTTTATGTCCATGAGATTTTTGCCTATGTTTTTCTCTAAGAGTGTTATGGTTTCATGACTTACATTCAGGTCTTTGATCCATTTGGAGTTTACTTTTGTGTATGGGGTTAGACAGTGATCCAGTTTCATTCTCTTACATGTAGCTGTCCAGTTTTGCCAGCACCATCTGTTGAAGAGACTGTCATTTCCCCATTGTATGTCCATGGCTCCTTTATCATATATTAATTGGCCATATATGTTTGGGTTAATGTCTGGAGTCTCTATTCTGTTCCACTGGTCTGTGGCTCTGTTCTTGTGCCAGTACCAAATTGTCTTGATTACTGTGGCTTAGTAGTAGAGCTTGAAGTTGGGGAGTGAGATCCCCCCTCCCCACTTTATTCTACCTTCTCAGGAGTGCTTTGGCTATTCGGGGTCTTTGACGGTTCCATATGAATTTTTGACCTATTTGTTCCAGTTCATTGAAGAATGCTCTTGGTAATTTGATAGGGATTGCATTGAATCTGTATATTGCTTTGGGCAGGATGGCCATTTTGATGATATTAATTCTTCCTAGCCAGGAGCATGGGATGAGTTTCCATTTGTTAGTGATCTCTTTAATTTCTCTTAAGAGTTTCTTGTAGTTTTCAGCGTACAGGTCTTTCAATTCCTTGGTTAGGTTTATTCCTAGGTATTTTATTCTTTTTGATGCTGTTGTGAATGGAATTGTTTTCCTGATTTCTCTTTCTATTAGTTCATTGTTGGTGTATAGGAAAGCTACAGATTTCTGTGTGTGAATTTTGTATCCTGCAACTTTGCTGAATTCCGATATTAGTTCTAGTAGTTTTGCAGTGGAGTCTTTAGGGTTTTTTATGTACAATATCATGTCATCTGCAAATAGTGACAGTTTGACTTCTTTACCAATCTGGATGCCTTGTATTTCTTTATTTTGTCTGATTGCCATGGCTAGGACCTCCAATACCACGTTGAATAATAGTGGGGACAGTGGGCATCCCTGTCTTGTTCCCTATCTCAGAGGAAAAGGTTTCACCCTCTCACTGTTCAGTATGATGTTAGCTGTGTGGGTTTATCATATATGGCCTTCATTATGTTGAGATACTTGTGCTCTGTGCCCATTTTGTTGAGAGTTTTTATCATGAATGGATGTTGAATTTTGTCAAGTGCTTTTTCAGCATCTGTAGAGATGATCATGTGGCTTTTGTCCTTCTTTTTGTTGATGTGGTGGATGATGTTGATGGATTTTCAAATGTTGTACCATCCTTGCATCCCTGGGATGAAGCCCACTTGATCATGGTGTATGATCCTCTTGATGTATTTTGAATTTGGTTTGCTAATATTTTTTTGAGTATTTTTGCATCTACGTTCATCAGGGATATTGGTCTGTAGTTTTCTTTTTTGGTGGGGTCTTTGCCTGGTTTTGGTATTAGAGTGATGTTGGCTTCATAGAATGAGTTTGGGAGTATTCCCTCCTCTTTTATTTTTTGGAAAACTTTAATGAGAATGGGTATTATGTCTTCTCTGTATGTCTGATAAAATTCCGAGGTAAATTCATCTGGCCCAGGGGTTTTGTTCTTGGGTGGTTTTTTGATTACTGATTCAATTTCATTGCTGGTAATTGGTCTATTTAGATTTTCTGTTTCTTTCTGGGTCTGTCTTGGAAGGTTGTATTTTTCTAGGAAGTTGTCCATTTGTCCTAGGTTGTCCAGCTTGTTAGCATATAGGTTTTCTTAGTGTTCTCTAATAATTCTTTGTATTTCTGTGGGATCCGACGTGATTTTTCCTTTCTCGTTTCTGATTCTGTTGATGTGTGTTGACTCTCTTTTTCTCTTAATAAGTCTGGCTAGAGGCTTATCTATTTTGTTTATTTCATCGAAGAACCATCTCTTGGTTTCATTGATTTTTTTCTATTGTTTTATTATTCTTAATTTTACTCATTTCTTCTCTGATCTTTATTATGTCCCTCCATCTGCTGACCTTAGGCCTCATTTGTTCTTCTTTTTCCAATTTCAATAATAGTGACATTAGACTATTCATTTGGGATTGTTCTTCCTGCTTTAAATATGCCTGGATTGCTATATACTTTCCTCTTAAGACTGCTTTTGCTGCATCGCACAGAAGTTGGGACTTTGTGTTGTTCTTGTCATTTGTTTCCATATATTGCTGGATCTCCATTTTAATTTGGTCATTGATCCATTGATTATTTAAGAACATGTTGTTAAGCCTCCATGTGTTTGTGAGCATTTTTTGCTTTCTTTGTACAATTTATTTCTAGTTTTATACCTTTGTGGTCTGAAAAGTTGGCTGGTAGGATTTCAATCTTTTGGAATTTACTGAAGTTCTTTTTGTGGCCTAGTATGTGGTCTATTCTGGAGAATGTTCCATGTGCACTTGAGATGAATGTGTATCCTGCTGCTTTTCGATGTAGAGTTCTATAGATATCTATTAGGTCCATCTGTTCTAGCATGTTGTTCAGTGCCTCTGTGTCCTTACTTATTTTCTGTCTGGTGGATCTGTCCTTTGGAGTGAATGGTGTGTTAAAGTCTCCCAAAATGAATGCATTGCATTATATTTCCTCCTTTAATTCTGTTAGTATTTGTTTCACATATATTGGTGCTCCTGTATTGGGTGCATATATGTTTATAATGGTTATATCCTCTTGTTGGACAGAGCCCTTTATTATTATGTAATGTCTTTTTCTTTATCTCTTGTTACTTTCTTTATTTTGAAGTCTATTTTGTCTGATACTAGTATTGTAACACCTTTTTTCTCTGTTGTTTGCATGAAATATCTTTCTCCATCCTTTGACTTTTAATCTGTGCATGTCTTTGGGTTTGAGGTGAGTCTCTTGTAAGCAGCATATAGATGGGTCTTGCTTTTTTATCCATTCTATTACTCTGTGTCTTTTGATTGGTGTATTCAGTTCATTTACATTTAGGATGATTATTGAAAGATATGTACTTATTGCCATTGCAGTCTTTAGATTTGTGGTTACCAAAGGTTCAAGGTTAGCTTGTTTACTACCTTACTGTCTGACCTCACTCGCTTATTGTGCTGTTATAAACACAGTCTGATGATTATTTCTTTCCCTTCTTTTTCCTCCTCCTCCATTCTTCATATGTTGGGTGTTTTGTTCTGTGCTCTTCTTAGGAGTGCTCCCATCTAGAGCAGTCCCTGTAAGATACCCTGTAGAGGTAGTTTGTAGGAAGCAAATTCCCTCAACTTTTGCTTGTCTGGGAATTATTTAATCCCTTCTTCATATTTAAATGATAGTCGTGCTGGATACAGTATCCTTGATTCAAGGCCCTTCTGTTTCATTGCATTAAATATATCATGCCATTCTCTTCTGGCCTGTAAGGTTTCTGTTGAGAAGTCTGATGATAGCCTGATGGGTTTTCCTTTGTAGGTGACCTTTTTTCTCTCTCTGGCTGCCTTTAATACTCTGTCCTTGTCCTTGATCTTTGCCATTTTAATTATTATGTTTCTTCGTGTTGTCCTCTTTGGATCCCATCTCTTGGGAGTTCTGTGTGCCTCCATTGTCTGAGCAACTATTTCCTCCCCCAGTTTGGGGAAGTTCTCAGCCATTATTTCTTCCAAGATACTTTTGATCCCTTTTTCTCTCTCTTCTTCCTCTGGTACCCCTATAATGCGGATATTGTTCCTTTTGGATTGGTTACACAGTTCTCTTAATATTGTTTCATTCCTGGAGATCTTTTTATCTCTCTCTGCATCAGCTTCTATGCATTCCTGTTCTCTGGTTTCTATTCCGTCAATGGCCTCTTGCATCTTATCCATTCTCCTTCTAAATCCTTCCAGAATTTGTTTCATTTCTTCTCCCTCTGGATGTCTGTAATCTCCCTCCAGACTTCATCCCTTAGCTCTTGCATATTTCTCTGCAGCTCTGTCAGCGTGTTTATGATTTTTATTTTGAATTCTTTTTCAGGGAGACTGGTTAGGTCTGCCTCTGCAGATCCTCTCTCAGGTGTAACTGTCTTGGACTGGATCAGATTTTTTTGCCTTTTCATGGTGATAACAGTGGCTGTAGGCAGGTTGTGGGTGTGTCAGCTGGGAGAAGAAAGTTCTTTCCTGCTTGTTGGATGCCTTGCCCTTCTCCGCTGCCTGTGACGGTTACCTGCACTCCTGGAGCAGCCACTGGATTAATCCCCTAAGCTGCTGTGGGCGGGGTGTCCATCAGAGCAGCGTGGAGCCCTGTGGGGAGTGGCAGGCACCCCAGGTGCGCTCCTCCATGGTAGCTGCGACCCTGCTGGGCAGCTGTGTAGCAGCAGCGGCCTTTGGGTCTCGCCCGGGCAGCTGTGCTTTGGGCTGGGATTCCAGTTGGCTCCTGGGAGCTCACCTGCTCCCTCTGGCTCCACAGCAGGTGTTCAGAGGGCTCTTCCGTGCAGGCCTCTACTGGGCTCCTCTTGCTTCACTGCCGCCAGTGCGGGTGAGCTGTGCCCGGGCTGTTCAGTTGCACCACTGTGGGCTAGCACAAGCCTCTCCTGCAGCGCCCAGATCTGCTCCTGGTCCCTTCCAACACTGCCATCCCTGGTGCGTGCTGCCACTCTTGTGCTACTGGGCCGATGTGTCGGGGTCTGCGCCAGTTGGAGGAATGACTGGCAGGCTGCTTAGTGCCATGAGGCACTTCAGAGCTGCACTGCCTCCCCGGGGTTTAGGGCACCTAAGTTTCCCCAGTATTCCCAGCTTCCGGGACAACTTTGTCCAGCTATGGAGTCCCTGTCTTTTTAAGACTTGTAGGAAGCACTTGCTTTTCTTTTGTCTCAGGGGCGCCGGTTGCACAGACCTGCCCACAGGTTTTGCTTTTCCATTTCTCTAATATCCAGCACCCCGTGCACCTTGTGTCTGCGCTCTGGGTATGGATTTCTATATCTGGTTGTTTAGCAGTCCTGGGCTTTCACTCCCTCCCCGTTCCGACTCCTTTCTTCCCACTGGGTTTTGGGGTGGGGTGAGCGTTCGGGTCCCGCCTAGCTGCGGCTTTTATCTTACCCCCTTTGTTTGATGTTGAGTTCTCACAGCTGTAGATGTATCCTGGCTGTTGTACTGCATCCACTGGTGTCTCTTTTAGGAATTGTTGTATTTATTGTATTTTCATAAATATATATGCATTGGGGAGGAGATTTCTGAACTACTCACGCTGCCATCTTCCCATGATCCCCCCTATTTTCTTTTTTTAAGATGCATTTGGTTTGTATCTTTCTCTAGAGGGTGTATATTTCGGTAATATGTTTTATGCATGGCACTAATAATTTAGGAAGATTTGTATTCTGTTTTTCGCTCTTCTGGTGTTAGCTTTATACTATAACTTATAAATGTACTTTATTCTCTATTTCTTTAGACCATATCTATTCCCCACTGCAAGCAATGACAAAATTATTATACTGCCATTCATCCCATCTCCTTTATTCCACCTCATTGTAATCAATCTATTATTATTAGTTTTTTTAGTGATCATCACTATATTTTTGAGTACACATCTCTGTTATTTGCTTTATAAGATGTAAATGTTATCTTTTGACCTTAGATAGTAAAGATAAAATCAACATCCTTTTTCTACTTCCCATCTTCTTACACCTCCCCTTCTTGGTTTTTGTTAATTTTATAAATTTTAATGGTACAGTTTATAATACTAATATGCTAAGTAATATACTGTAGTGATTAAGAGAATGAACTGTGGAACCAGACTGCCTAGGTTCGAATCTTGGCTTTATCCTCTTGTAGCTGTGTGACCTTGAGCAAGTTATTTAATGACTTTCTGTTTCCTTATTTTTACAATGGGTATAACAATAGGTTCTACCTCACAGTGCACAGTGTGGTCATAATAAAAGCAAAGCACTAACATGGTGTGTGTGGGGTCATGGGGAAGACAGTGTAGCTCAGAGAAGACAAATAGGAACTCTGTGGCATCTTACTACACTGATGGACAGTGACTGCAATGGGGTATGGGGGGGACTCAATAACAAGAGTGAATGTAAAAGCTACATTGTTTTTCTTGTGAAACCTTCATAAGAGTGTATATCAATGATACCTTAATAAAAAATAAATAGATAAATAAATAAAAATAAAAGCAAAGCACTAGAACAGTGCCTGACACTTAGTAGGCATCTGGTAACTATCAGATTTGTATTATAATGGTTATTATGAAATAGATTCCCAGGGTGGTTTTCATTGCAGTCCTACAACTCAACTGGATTCCATGTTCAGTTTTTCCGTTCATGTCTTGGTTGCCTGAAATTCATTCTCTAATAGTTCTTCAAGATATCCTAATGGGAGTTATGTTTTCTTATCCTTATATGTTCAAAAACCTTTTACCTGAAACAAAGGCTAGCTATGTAACATAATAATAGCTATTATTGAGCACAGGTGTTCTACTGATTATACCATTGTACCTCATAATAATGCCATAAACCAAATATTAGTCACATCTCCATTTACAAATGAGAAAATTAGGACACAGGCAAGTCATACTTCCTTTCTCAAAGACTTTGCTGGCATTACACCACTGTTATCTAACATTGATGTGGCTTTGGAGAAATCTGAGACCAGTCTGACTTATTTCCTCTTAAAGGTGTCTGTATCTTTTTGCCTGGATGCTCAAAAAGTTATTTTTGAAGTTTAATAAAATTTAATGGGATATGTTGCAGGGGTTATTCTGTGTCCATTGTCTTGAGATGTTATGTGTCCTTTCAACCTGTAGATCAAAGTGTTCTTTCATTTATGTGAAGTTTCCTTGAATTCTGCTTTGAATAATTTTTCTTTTTCACAATAGTCTGTTCTTCCTTATTGAGACTTGCTGGATCCTTTGTCTCCTGTACCTATAATTTTAGCTCAAATTCCTTTTAGTTCTTTATAAATTTCAAATTCACATTGTTCTCTTAGCTTACCCCTCATAAGTCTTACTGTGTTGCTATCCCCCATATATAATATGGCTTTAATTTTTTTTTTTTTTTTTTTTAGAGGGCATCTCTCATATTTATTGATCAAATGGTTGTTAACAACAATAAAATTCAGTATAGGGGGGTCAATGCTCAATGTACAATCATTAATCCATCTCAAGCCTAATTCTCGTCAGTCTCCAATCTTCTGAAGCATAACGAACAAGTTCTTACATGGTGAACGAATTCTTACAGAGTGAATAAATTCTTACATGGTGAACAGTACAAGGGCATTCATCACAGAAACTTTCGGTTTTGGTCATGCAATATGACCTATAAACCATCAGGTCAAATATGAATATTCATTTGATTTTTGTACTTGATTTATATGTTGATCCCACATTTCTCCTATTATTATTATTATTTTTATTTTTAATAAAATGCTGAAGTGGTAGGTAGATGCAAGATAAAGGTAGAAAACATAGTTTAGTGCTGTAAGAAGGCAAATGTAGATGATCAGATGATCAGGTGTGTGCCTATGGACTAAGTATTAATCCAGGCTAGACAAGGGCAGCAAGACATCCACGGATGCAGAAGATTTCTCTCAAAGCAGGGGGGGTGAGGTTCTGAGCCTCACCTCTGTTGATCCCCAAATTCTCACCTGATGGCCCCCCTGCGACTGTGCCTGTCTTAGGTTGTTCCTCCCTTGAGGAATCTTACCCGTCTCTGGCTAACCAGTCATCTTCCGGGGCCATACAGGGAAATGTAAAGTTGGTAAGTGAGAGAGAAGCCATATTGTTTGCAAAGGTTAGCTTTTTACTTCTTTGCAGATTTATGCCCTGTGGCTTCTATGCCCAGCACTTGTCTCGAGGTATCTTTACCACCTGGAGGAATTATGATACTCGGTAAATTCGATATGAGGCACGAATTCTATTTAAGGTTTGTAATTAGGAAGGAAGAAGAAAAGCTATAGATGTAGCATATGAAGGAAACTTGGGAGGATTGATTATTTCTTTGACATATCTTCTTGTAGAGTACCTTAAGTATGTATAGGTTTTAAACTACTAACTAATTTGCACACACATATTAACATAATAGGAATACGGTGACATAAACAAAGCAAATCTATAATTACCAGCCATCTCCAGTGAAGCCAAGAAAACCATTTAGGCACCCTAGGCATTTGTGAAAATTTATCTATGATATGATGGATATTTTCCAACTGTACTTGAACCATCAGACAAATTAAAGCAGCCCATTTCTGGGATCTGTTCACATCCCATATGTTCTTTTAACCATAGATAGTCTATAGTCATGAGATTTTGGGGTGCTACAACTTGCACCCCTCCCAACTCCTGGTTGAGTTCCAACAGTACAGATCCAGTCAAATTCGTTGTCTCACTGTTATGGCTTTAATTTTTAGGATTTTTTTCTTTTTCTTCTTTCAGAGTTCTGCTAACTTATCTTATGTTTCCTTCACTTGTCTCATCATCTTTTCTTCTGCTTTGAGGTCATATTTTAAACTGTTTTATTAAGTCCTTTGAATTCATAGCAATCTGGTTTGTTCTATTTCATGGCAACATTTTTCTGGAAAATATCCTTATCTGATGTTCACTTTTCCTCTTTCTTTCCTCCTTTATTTGTAGATTTGCTGTATGGATCTCATGCTTGTTTTTCTTTTGATTATTACTTGTTATTGAATGAAATGAGTTCTTCCTCAACCAGCTATTTGCAGGAAGCAACTGGGGCAGTGAACCAAGCTAATATTGAGACTGCTGTGGCCCAGAGTTTGTGTGAGTGTATGTGTGTGTTTTATATGAGAAAAAGAAAAGGTGAGACAGAGACACACAAACTGGGTTAGCCGTATGTCTCCCAGCAAGTGCATACTTTCCCAACCCCTATTTCGTTAAGAGACTACCTCCAACATAGATAACATTTTTAATGTTACCTGTTACTTCTGATAGTTACTGGCATCAGAATGAGTAGCTGGAAGTTACCACAGCTTGTGTCTCTAAAACCTTCATTGCAAACCAGGTTGGTGGTTCTACTTCTCAATATACCACCTATTCAGTGCTCTGCCAACTTTGGGAAATGAGGTCACAGCAGTATTTAATCTCAACATACTTCTGCTGCTGGTATGTTTTTCACTGAATTTGGCAGGCCATCATCATTAATTGTGCTTTAGGGTTGGTTATATTAGCATCTTATCAAAGGTAGAGTTTGTGTTTCTTGTTTTTGGGTGATCTCAAGGATTACAGAATGACAAAGGTAACTTAATTTTGTTATTTTAAAATATTTTTGTATTTTAAATTTCAATTTTGTATTTATTTTAAAACCAAAGCCATTTAAAAACACAGAGTGCCTCTAATCTTAGAGAGAGTTGGTACCATACCACCTTATACCATGTTAAATGGGAAAAACAGTTTCAAAATTTTCTGCATACTCCAGTGGCAAGAAGATCTCCCATCATATAGCTAGTAAGAAGCAGACCTTGGATTCAAACCAAAGTCTGTCCAAATCCAAAGCCTGTGTTCTTTTTATCATAGAACTTTCTCCTCCTGAAGAATATATATATATTTATGGTTGTTCTTATGAACATTTTTCTCTTAACTACTTTTTTTTTATTTCCTGGTTTTTAGTGTGACAAGTACAAGACTGGAGTTATTGATGGGCCTGCATGTAATAGCCTTTGTGTTACAGAAACACTTTACTTTGGGAAATGCTTATCCACCAAGCCCAACAATCAGGTATGGACATTTTGAATAAATATTCCAGATTGTTAGTGGATCTAATATTACCTTAAATGAAAGCATTATTTAAAAAATTATTGAATCAGAGCTTTAGGACATTTGATATACTCTAATTTTGTATGCTCTGATTCACTCATCCAACAGATGTTTATTAATCCCCTATTCCCAATGTATTCCAGACACTACTAGAAATACAGTGTGACTAAGACAAATAAGATTAAGTGACATAATATATTCAAAGGACTGAAAGGAAAAAAAAACCTACAACCAAGAACACTCTACCCAACAGGTTATCATTCATAATTATAGGAGAGATCAAGAGGTTTCCTTCCACACATGCAAAATTAAGAGTTCATTGCCATTAAACCAGCCTTAAAAGAAATGTGAAGGGGCTTTTCTAAGTGGAAAAGAAAATGCCATAACTAGAAGAAATTTATAAAAGGAAAAAATTTTACTGGTAAAAGCTAGCATATAGAAAAAGAGCAGTCACTTAAAAGCTAGTATAAAAGCTAAAAGACAAAAGTAGTAAAATCAATTATATCTGTAAAATTAATTAAGGAAATCAGAAAATAAAAAGATATAAAATATTACATCATATACATAAAATGTGCAGGAGGGGAGTAAAAGTGTAGTGCTTTTAGAATGTTTGAAATGAAGTGAACATCAACTTAATATAGACTGCTATATTTTTAGGATGTTATATATGAACCTCATGGTAACTACAGACCAAAGTCATATAATAGATGCACAAAAATACAGAGAAAGGAATTCAAACTCAACACTAAAGAAAGTCATCAATCATAAGGGGAAAGAGCAAGAAAAGAAGAAACGAACAAAAAAGAACTACAAAAAACAACCAGAAAACAGTGAACAAAATAGAAGTTAGTACATACCTATCAATAATTACTTTAAATGTTAAGTGGTCCAAATACTCCAATCAAAAGATGTAGGGTGACTGAGTGGGTTAAGAAATAAGACCCATCCATATGTTGCCTACAGTAGACTCACTTCAGACTACAGAAACTTATGGACTGAAAGTGAAAGGATAGAAAAAGGTATTCCAAGCAAATGGAAGCAAAAACAAAGCTGGAGTAGCAATACTTACATCAGACAAAATAGACTTTAAAACAAAAGGTGTAATAAAAGACAAATAAGGGCATTATATAATGATAAAGGGATCAGTCTGCAGCAGCTAAATATATAAAACAAATATTAACAGACATAAAGGAAGAAATTGACAGTAATATAATAATATCAGGAGACTCTAACACCCCACTTACATCAATGGATAGATGATCCCAAAAAGAAAATCAATAAAGTAACAGTGGCTTTGAATGACACAATACACAATAGGCACTTAATAGATGTGTGCAGAACGTCCAAAAAGAGCAGAATACACATTCTTCTCAAGTGCACTTTGAACATTCTCAAGCTCAAGAACAGATCGCATGTTAGATCAAAAAACAAGTCTCAGTAAATTTAAGAAGACTGAAATCATATCAAGCATCTTTTCTAATAACAATGGTATGAAACAAAATAAATTACAAGAAAAAAACTGGAAAAAATACAAATACATGGAGGTTAAACAACATCCTACTAAACAACTAATGGGTCAACAAAGAAATCAAAGTGGCAACCAAACAATACCTGAGATAAATTAAAATATAAACACAATGGTTCAAAATCTTTGAGATGCAGCAAAAACAGTTCAAAGACTGAAGTTTATGGTGAAAGAATGAAAGAAAGAAGAAAAATCTCATATAAACAATCTAATCTTATTCCTAAAAAAATCTTGAAAAAAACAAACTCCAAAGTTAGTAGAAGGAGGGAAATAAAGATCATAGCAGAAACAAATGAAATAGAGACTAAAATAAAAACAGGATCACTGAAACTAAGAACTAGTTCTTAAAAAGGATATCATTGATAAACTTTTAATGAAGTTGCTCTTGCCTAATTCAAGTTGCTCACTACTAGAACAGAGTCAAAAACAAAATAAGAAAGAGACTCAAATACCTAAAATCAGAAAAGGAAAGAAGTTAAAACTTAAGAAATACAAAGGATTATGAAAGATTACTGTGAAAAGTATATGCCAACAAATTGGACAAACTGAAAGAAATGGATAAAGTTCAAGAAACAAAATCTTCGAAGACTGAACCAGGAAGAAATAGAAAATCTGAACAGACTTATTACTAATAATGAAATGAATTGGTATAAAAAAACAACAAGCAAAAATCTAGTATCAGTTGGTTTCACAGGTGAATTCTACCAAACATTTAAAAAAGAGTTAAATACCTGTCCTTCTCACACTACTCCAAAAAAAGAAAAAGGAAGTCTTCTAAATTCATTCTACAAGGCCAACATCACCCTGATAAAGGTGTGACAGTACAAAGAGACTCACTTCAAACCCAAAGACATACACAGACTAGAAGTCAAGGGATGGAAAAAGATATTTCATGCAACTAATAGGGACAAAAGAGCAGGCGATGCAGTACTTGTATCAGACAAAATAGACCTCAAACCAAAATCACAAGAGACAAAGAAGGACACAACATAATAAAGGGGTCAGTCCAACAAGAGGATACAGCCATTATAAATATCTATGCACCCAACAGAGGAGCACCTACATATGTGAAACAAATACTAACAGAATTAAAGGGGGAAATAAAATGCAATGCATTCATTCTAGGAGACTTCAACACTCCACTCACTCCAAAGGACAGATCAACCAGACAGAAAATAAGGAGACAGAGGCACTGAACAACACATTAGAACAGATGGACCTAACAGACAACTACAGAACAGTCCACACAAAAGCAGCAGAATACACATTCTTTTCAAGTGCACATGGAACATTTTCCAGAATAGACCACGTACAAGACCACAAAAAAAGTGTCAGCAAATTCAAAAAGATTGAAATTGTACCAACCAGCTTCTCACACCAGAAAGGTGTGAAACTAGAAATAAATTAAGCAAAGAAAATGAAAAATTCCACAAATGCATGGAGGCTTCACAACATGCTCCTAAATAACCAATGGATTGATGACCAAATAAAAACAGAGATCAAGCAATATACGGAGCCAAATGACAACAATAATTCAGCACCGCAAAATCTGTGGGACACAGCAAAGGCCATCTCAGGAAAGAAGAACAATATTATATGAACAGTCTAAACTCACAATTAATGAAACTAGAAAAAGAAGAACAAATGAGACCCAAAGTCAGTAGAAAGAGGGAAATAATAAAGATTAGAGCAGAAATAAATAAAATCGAGATTAATAAAACAATAGAATCAATGAAGGCAGGAGCTGGATCTTTGAAAAAATAAACACAATAGATAAACTCCTAGCCAGATTTAACAAGAAAAAAAGAGAGTCTGCACACATAAACAGGATCAGAAATGAGAAAGGAAAAATCACTATGATTGCCACAGAAATACAAAGAATTATTAGAGAATACTATGAAAAATTATATGATAACAAACTAGATAACCTAGAAGAAATGGACAGCTTTCTAGAAAAATACAACCTTCCAAACTGACCCAGGAAGAAACAGAAAATCTGAACAGACCAGTTACCAGCAATGAAATTGAATCGGTAACCAAAAAACTACCTAAGAACAAAACCAGTGGTCCAGATGGCTTCACCATTGAATTTTATCAAACATTTAGTGAAAACCTAACACCGTTTCTCCTTAATATATTCCAAAAAGTATAAGAGAATGGAATACTTCCAAACTCATTCTATGAGGCCAGCATCACTCTAATACCAAAACCAGGCAAAGACACCACAAAAAAAGAAAATTACAGCCCAATATCCCTGATGAACATAGATGCAAAAATACTCGACAAAATATAAGCAAACCAAATTCAAAAAAACATCAAAAAAATCATCCATCAACATCATCCACCACCTCAACAAAAAGGTCAAATACCACATGATCATCTCCATACATGCCAAAAAATCATTCAACAAAATTCAACATCCATTCGTGATAAGAAGTCTCAACAAAATGGGTATTGAGGGCTAGTACGTCAACATAATAAAGGCCATATCTGACAAACCCACAACCAACATCATACTTAAAAGCGAGAAGCTGAAAGCCTTTCATTTAAGATTAAAAATGAGACAAGGATGCCCACTCTCTCCACTTTTATTCAGTATATTCTGGAGGTTCCATCCATGGCAATCAGACAACAAACAAACAAAAAAAGGCATCCAGACTGGGAAGGAAGAAATTAAACTGTCACTGTTTGCAGATGACATGATATTGTACATTAAAAAAACCCTAAAGAATCCACAAAAAAACTACTAGAACCTATAACTGAATTCAGCAAAGTTGCAGGATACAAAATTAACATGCAGAAATCTGTTGCATTACTGTATACTAATGATGAACTAGCAGAAAGAGAAATCAGGAAAACAATTCCATTTAGAATGTCATCAAGAAGAATAAAATACCTAAGAATATACCGAACCAAGGAGGTGTAAGATCTATACCCTGAAAACTACCAGACACTCATGAGAGAAATTAAAGAAGACACCAATAAATGGAAATATATCCTGTACTCCTGGATAGGAAGAATTAATAATGTCAAACTGGCCATCCTGCCTAAAGCATTCTACAGATTCAGTGTAATTCCTATCAAAATACCAGCAGCATTCTTCAATGAACTAGACCATATAGTTCCCATATATAGGGAATCACAAAAAAAACCAAATAGCCAAAGCATTTCTGAAAAGGAAAATAAAGTTGGGGGGATTATGCTCCGCAACTGCTCTACTACAGAGCCAGAGTAATCAACAATTTCATACTGACACAAGAACAGACCCAAAGGTCAATGAAACAGAATAGAGAGCCCAGATATAAACCCACACATATATTCCCAATTAATACACGATAAAGGAGCCATGGATATACAATGGGGAAATGACAGCCTCTTCAACAACTGTTGTTGGCAAAACTGGACAGCTACATGCAAGAGAATGAAACTAGATTATTGTCTAACCCCATACACAAAGGTAAATTCGAAATGGATTGAAGATCTAAATGTAAGTCATGAAACCATAAAACTCTTAGAGTACAACATAGGCAAAAATCTCCTAAATATAATCATAACCAACTTTTTCCTGAACGCAGCTCCTCGGGCAAGGGAAACAAAAGCAGAAATGAACAAATGGTACTATATCAAGCTAAAAAGCTTCTGTACAGCAAAGAACATGCCATCAGCAGAACAAAAAGGCATTCAATAGTGTGGGAGAATACATTTGTAAATGATATATGTGACAATGGGTTAACATCCAAAATATATAAAGAACACACACCTCAACACCAAAAAAGCAAATAACCCGATTAAAAAATGGGCAGAAGATATGAACAGATATTTCTCTAAAGAAGAAATTCATATGGCCAACAGGCCCATGAAGAGATGCTCCACATCACTAATTATCAGGGAAATGCAAATTAAAACCACAATGAGATATCACCTCACACCAGTTAGGATGGCCAGCATCGAAAAGACTAAGAACAACAAATGCTGACAAGGATGTGGAGAAAGATGTATCCTCCTACATTGCTGGTGGGAATGTAAACTAGTTCAACTACTGTGGAAAGCAATATGGAGGTTCCTCAAAAAACTAAACATAGAAATACCATTTGACCCAGGAATTCCCCCCTAGGAATTTACGCAAAGAAAGCAAGATAGCAGATTTAAAAAAATCATGTGCACCCTTATGTTTATTGCAGCACTATTGACAATTGCCAAAATATGGAAGCAACCTACCTGTCCATCAGTAGATGAATGGATAAAGAAGTGGTGCATATACACAAATGGAATAGTATTCAGCCATGAGAAGAAAACAAATCCTATCATTTGCAACAACATAGGTGGAGCTAGAGGGTATTATACTCAGTGAAATAAGCCAGGTGGAGAAAGACAAGTACCAAATGATTTCCCTCATTTGTGGAGTATGACAACGAAACAAAACTGAAGGAACAGAACAGCAGCAGACTCACAGACTCCAAGAAGGGACTAGCAGTTACCAAAGGGGAGTGGTGGGAGAAGGTGGGTGGGGAGGGAGGGATACTGGAATTGAGGGGTATTATGATTGGTACACATGGTGTAGGAGTGGTCATGGGGAAGACATTGTAGCACAGAGAAGACAAGTAGTGACTCTGTGGCATCTTACTACACTGAAGGGCAGTGACATCAATGGGGTATGGGTGTGGGGACTTGATAATATGGGTGAATGTAGTAACCACAATGTTGCAGAGTGTATATCAAGGATACCTCAATTTAAAAAAAAGAAACTTAAGAAAGAAAAACCCACAGCTAACGTCACACTCAATGATAAAAAGCTGAAAGATTTTCCTCCAAGATCAATAACAAGTATGTCTACTTTCACCACTTTTATTCAACATAGTACTGGAAGTCCTGACTACAGCAATCAGATGAACAAAAAATAAAAGGTGTCCAAGTTGGTAAAGAAGAAGTAAAATTGTCACTATTTGCAAATGACATGAACTATATACCGAAAACCCTAAAGACCCCACCAAAAATCTGTTAGAACTCATAGATGAATTCAGTAATGTTGCAGGGTATAAAATCAATATACAGAAATTTCTGTATACTAATAATGTACAAACAGAAAGAGAAATTTAAAAAACCATTCCATTTACAGTAGCTTCAACAAGAATAAAATACCTAGGAATAAATTTAGCAAAGGAAAGGGAAGATCTGTACTCTTAAGAATATAGACATTGATGAAAGAAATTAAAGATGACATGATAAGTGGAAAGATATAATGTCCTCATGGATTGGGAATATTAATATTATAAAATGTCTGTACTACCTAAATCAATATACAAATTCAATGCAATCCCTGTTAAAATACCAATGTCATTTTACACAGAACTAGAGCAAATAAGCCTAAAATTTGTATGGAACCACAAAAATCATTTATAGGCAAAGCAATCTTGATAATGAAGAACAAAGCTGGTGGTATCACTCTGTCTGGTTTCAAATTATATTACAAAGCTACAATAATCAAAACAGTATAGTACTGGCACAAAAGTTGACACATAGATCAATGTAACAGAATAGAGAGCATAGAAATAAACCTATACTTATATGGTCAGTTAATCTACAACAAAGGAGGCAATGAGGAAAAGGCAGTCTCTTTAATAAATGGTGTTGGGAGAACTGGACCACTTTCTTACACCATACACAAAAACAAACTTGAAGTGGATAAAGATATAAATGTAAGACCTGAAACCATAAAACTCCTAAAAGAAAACATATACAGTAAACTCTTTGTCATCAGCCTTCGCAGTTTTTTCTGGATATGTCTCCCCAGTCAAGGAAACAAAAGCAAAAATAAGCAAATGAACTACATCAAACTAAAAAGCTCCTGCACAGGAAAAGGAAACCAACAAAATGAAAAGGCAACACACTGTACGGGAGAATGTATTTGCAAATGATATATCTGATAAGGGGCTAATATCCAAAATATATAAAGAACACATACAACTTAACACCAGAAAAACAAATAATAATAATAATAATAAAAGATGGTCACAGGAATGAAAGCACAGCTTAGAGAATATAGTCAATAATTCTGTAACATCTTTCTATGTTGACATATAGTAACTACACTAATTCAGATGAGCACCTAATAATGTATGTAGATAACTGTTGAATCACTATGTTATATACTTGAAACTGATAGAATATTGTGCTTCAATTTAAAAAAATGGACAGAGGACCTGAATAGACATTTTTCCAAAGAATACATGCAGATGTCCAACAGACACATGAAAAGATACTCAACATCACTAATCATCAGGAAAACACAAGTCAAAACCACAATGAGATGTCACCTCGCACCATTTAGAATGACTGTTAACAGAAAGACAAGTGCTGGAGGGATGTGGAGAAAAAGGAATACGTATGCTGGTGGGAATGTAAAATGGTGAAGCCACAGTGAAAAACAAATATAGAGTTCTCCAGAAAGTTTAAAATAGAAATCTGTATGACCCAGTAATTTCACTTTTGGGTATTTACCCCAAAGAAACAAAAACACTAATTTAAAAAGATACACACACTCCTATGCTTATTGTAGCATTATTTACAAGAGTCAAGTTATGGAATCAACCTAACTGTCCATTGATAGATGAATGGATAAAGGAGATATAAAACATTTTACACACACACACACAATGAAATATTACTCAGCCATGAAAAAGAAAGATATCTTGCCATTTGTGACACCGTGTATGGACCTAGAGGGTAGTATGCTAAGTGAAGTAAGTCAGACAGAGACAAATACCATACAGTTTCACTTTTATGTGGAATCTAAAAAACAAAAGAAATGGACAAACAAAACAGAAATAGACTCATAATACAGAGAACATACTGGTCGGTTCCATATAGGGGTTGGGGACAGTAAGTTAGATAAAGAGGTACAAATTTCCAATTATAAATTAAGTCGGGGGAGTGAGAATTACAACCTAGGGAATATAGTCAGTAATATTGTAATAATTTTTTATGGTAACTACATGGATCATAGTGAGTGTTTCTGAATATATGTAATGGCCAAATCACTACATTGTACATCTGAAACTAATATGATAGTGTACGTCAAGTATTCTTCAACAAGTAATTTAAAAAAAAATTTTTTTAAAGAAACAGAATAGAAAGAGCACAAGTTATCAAGTTAGATTAGTTGAACCACATACTAGCTGTGTAATTTTGGACAAGTCACTCAATTCTTCTGAGCCTATTCTCTCATAAGTAAAGTATTGAGGGGAAAAAGATAAGATTACTTCCCTCATAGATCTTGTGTTATCCTGGAGGGTTAGGGAACATAAATAGTTGATAGACAAACAGATAAGCAAGATAATTACAGAATTTGGTATGTTTTTTAAAGGATAATCACAGGGAAAATTGATAAAGAATGCAGGGGACAGGGATGGTAGAGATGTGTTTTAGAGGTGGGATCAGAGAAGACCTTTTTAAGATAATATTTGAGCTTATACCTGAATGAAGAATTAAACTACAGGCACAGGTAAAGGACAGGATGAGCTAAGTCACAAAAGAAGAACTATAAGTAGCTGATAACATAATGAAAAAAATGTTCTACCTCACTTACATCAAAGAAATATGAATTAAAACAATAGGATACTGTTGGACTCTAAGAAAATACAACATATCAACACTGGTTATCCTTGGCCAGTGGAATATTGTATGACTTTTATATTCACCTCTTTTTCTTTATATTACTTATAAATTTCCAATATAAATACACATTACTCTTATAATTATAGAAACTTATATTTTAAGTCAACAGTATAATCATGTTTAAGAGGATTTCTGAAAGTCATCATTTGAATTTCTATTACATGCTCGGTACTATTTATGGCATTGAGAGAGACCATGGGGGACAAGACTGACAAAGTGGCCTGTGTGCCTTATATTTCACATGAGAGAAGACAGGTAATAAACAAATAAACTAATAAATAAGATCATTTAGGCTGTGCTAAGGGCTATGAAGAGAATAAAATGGGGTAATGGGTTACAGAGTTAGCTGAGATGGAAGAGGGATCTATTCTAGATAGCAGGTTAGGGAAAGGCCTTCAAAGGTGACATCTGAGCTGAGACTTGAATGGTATGGAGGAGCCAACCATATAAATCTAGGAGAGTGCATGCCAGACAGGACCAATAACAAGTGAGGTAAGTCATGAAACAGGAATAAGCTTGAATGGTTCAAAATACAGAAGATCAATGTGGCTGGGATTTAGAGACCCAGGGAGTAAATTGCACAAGATGAAGTTGGAGAAGTAGGCCAAGCCACTTCATATGAAGTCTAACATGCAATGAAAAAGACTGGTTTTTATTCTCATTGAAGTGGAGGGTATGAAACATGTGAGTAACATTTGGTTTGTTTGGATTAATACTTTATTACTAATTAATATGATGCTGTTTTTATATATAAGCAAGAGTAGACTGTCTGGGTTTTGCCACAATTGTGCTACCCTCAGCATGCTACTTAACTTCTCTATGCTTCGGTTATCCCATCAGTGAAATGAGAATAATAATAGGGTCTACCTCATATAGTTGTTAAAAGGAGTAAAATGATAAAATTAGTAGAAAATAGCACATAGTAAGCTATGTTAATATAGTCAATAGTGACTCATTCTAGGGTGTAGGATTAGGGAAATGGATATGGAAGAATTTTGCCTTTTATCCATCTGTGTAACTTATTAAAAAATACTTATATACCTTGAATATATTGCAGGTTTGGTTCCAGATTATCACAGAAAAGCAAATATAACAGTAAAAAGCAAATCAAATGAGTTTTTTGGTTTCTCAGTGCATATAAATTATGTTTATATTGTACAGTGTAGTCTGTGAAGTCTGTTAAGGGTACTAAAGAAATCAATGAATATATCTTAATTAAAAATACTTAATTGCTGAAATTGAATTGGTAACCAAAAAATGCCCAACAAAGAAAAGGCCCAAACCAGACGGCTTCACAGCTGAAGTCTACCAAACATTTAAATAACTAATACCGATTCTTCTAAAATATTCCTAAAAGTAGAAAAGGAATGAATACCTTCAAACACATTCTATGAGGTCAGCATCACTCCAACACTAACACCAGATAAACACTACAAAAAAATAAAAGTTTTTTTGATGAACATAGACGCAAAAATAGTCAATAAAATATTAGCAAATCAAATTCAAAAATACACCAAAATGATCATCTATCATGACCAAGTGGGATTTATTCCAGGGATGCAAGGATGGTATAATATTCATAAATCAATATCATACATCAGATTATAAATAGAAAAATAAAACCCATGTGATCATCTCAATAGATGCTGAAAAAAGCATTGGACAAAATTCAATGCACATTCATCATAAAAACTTGCAATAAAATGGATAGAGAGGGTGTGTACCTCAAGATAATAAAGGCTATATACAACAAACCCACTGCTAATATCATACTCAATGGTGAGAAGCTGAAAGCTTTTCCTTTAAGATCAGGGACAAGCAAGGATACCCACTCTCATCACCTTTATTCAACATAGTACTGAAGGTCCTACCCACAGCAATCAGACAACACAAAGAAATAAAAGGCATCCAGATTGGTAATGAAGAAGTTAAACTGTCACTGTTTGTAGATGATGTGATGTTGTACATAAAAACCCTAAAGAATCCACCCTAAAACTACTAGAATAACTGAATTCAGCAAAGTTACAGGATATAAAATTAATACACAGACATATGTTACATTCCTTTTTACTAACAACAAACTAGCAGAAAGAGAAATCAGGAAAATAATTCCATTTATAATTGCATCAAAAAGAATAAAATACCTAGCTATAAACCTAATCAAGAGAGTGAAAGACCTGTACTCTGAAAACTACAAGACACTGATGAGAAAATTAAAGAAGACACAAGTAAATGGAAATCTATTCTATGCTCATGATAGGAAGAATTCATCTTGTCAAAATGTCCATCTTGTCCAAAGCAATTTACAGATTCAATGCAATCCCTATCAAAATACCAACAGCATTTTTCAAAGAACTAGAACAAATAGTTCTAAAATTCAAATGGAGCCACAAAAGACCAAAACCATCCTGAGAAAGAAGGACAAAACTGGGTATATTATGCTTCCTGACTTCAAGCTATTACTACAAAGCTACAGTACTCAAAAGAGTATGGTACTGGCACAAGAACAGACCATAGATTAATGGAACAGAATAGACAGCCCAGATATTAACCCACACATACAAGGTCCGGTAATATATGATAAAGGAGCCATGAATATACAATGGGGGAAAGACTCTTCAATAACGTGTTGGGAAAATGGGACAGCTACATGCAAGAGAACAAAACTGGGTTACTGTCTATCTCCATACACAAAAGTAAACTTGAAGTGGATCAAAGACCTAAATGTAAGACATGAAACCATAAAACTCTTAGAGGAAAACATAGGCAAAAATCAGTTGAACATAAGTGTGAGCATTTTTTTCCTGGACACATCTCTACAGGCAAGGGAAACAAAAGCAAAAATGAACAAGTGGGACTACATCAAACTAAAAAACTTCTTTACAGCAAAGGACACCATCAGTAGAACAAAAATACATCCTACAGTTTGGGAGAATATATTCATAAACAACATATCTGACAAGGAGTTAATATCCCCCCAAAATAAATAACTTATATACCTCAACACCCAGGAAGCAAATAACCCAATTAAAAAATGGGCAGAGAATCTGAACAGGCACTTCTCCAAAGAACAAACACAAATGGCCAACAAGCACATGAAGAGATGCTCCACATCACTAATCATCAGGGAAGTACGAATCTAAATCACAATGAGCTATCACCTCACATCAGTTAGAATAGTCACCATCCAAAAGACAAGAAATAACAAGTGTTGGCAAGGGTGTGGAGAAAAGGGAACCCTCCTGCACTGTTGGAGGGAATGTATATTGTTGAAGCTGCTGTGGAAAGCGGTATTGAGGGTCTTCAAAAAACTAAAAATAGAAATACCATTTGATCCAGTAATTCCACTTCTAGGAATTTACTCAAAGAAAACAAAGTCCCTGATTCAAAAAGATATATGCACACCTATGTTTATTGCTGCACTATTTGCAATAGGCAAGATATGGAACCAACCTAAGTGTCCATCAATAGATGGATAAAGAAGATGTATACACATTGGAATATTATTCAGCCATAAAAAGGAAATTGTGCCATTTGCAACAACATGGATGGAACTAGAGGTTATTACTCTCATTGAAATAAGCCAGGCATAGAAACACAAATACCATATGATTTCACTTATTTGTGGAATATAAAACAAAGCAAAACAAATTGAAAATAGCAGTAAACTCATAGACACTGAGAAGTGACTGGTGGTTAACATGGGGGAGGGGCTGGAGTGGGTGGGTGAGGATGGGGAGAAGGATAAAGGGGCACTAAAATTCTCATTCATAGTATATTTGGGTTATACTACAGCATGGAGAATATAGCCAGTGATTAACATTGGGGTAATAGTACAGCATGGAGAATATAGCCAGTGATTCTGTAAAATCTTCCTATGTTGACAGACAGTCACTGTACTAGTGGGGATGAGGATTTAATCATAAGGGTAACTGTTGAAGCACTGTATTGTGTATTTGTAAGCAATATGAGATTTTGTCAACAATACTTCAATAAAAATATTTTAAGAAATATTTTATTGCTAAAAATGCTGACCATCACTTGAACTTTCAGTGAGTTATAATCACTGATCACAGATCATCCTGACAAATATAATAATGAAAAGGTTGGAAAAATTGTGAGAATTACCAAAATGTGACACAGAGACAGGAAGTGAGCAAATGCTGTTGGGAAAACGGTACCAATAAACTTGCTCTATGCAGGGTTGCCACAAACCTTCAATTTATGGAAAAAAAGCAATATCTGTGAAGCACAATAAAGCAAGATATAATACAAGGAGGTATGCTGCAGCTACTAATGCTTACTTTAAGAAACAAGAAAGACCTTAAACAGCCTTACTTTTTACAACTTGAAGAACCAGGAAAAGAAAAAACAAATCCATAGCTGGTAGGAAGGAAATAACAGATTAAAGCAGAGATAAATGAATAGAAAAACAGAAAAATCAGTGAAACTGAAAGTTCTTTGAAAAGATCAGCAGAATTGACAAACCTTTACTAGACAGAAGGAAAAAGAAGACTCAAATTACTAAAATCAGGAATTAAGTGGAGACATTACTACTGATACTACATAAATAAAAAGGATTATCTGAGAGTACTATGAACAATTGTACACAAAGTTTGATAGCCTAAATGAAATGGACAAATTCCTAGAAACACAAAACCTACCAAGACATAGAAAATCTGAGTAGACCTAAAACTAGAAGGAGATTATATTGATAATCAAAAGTCTTCGAACAAGAAAAACCTTGGTGAGTTCTCCCTTTTGGCTTCACTGGTGAATTCTATGAAATATTTAAAGAAGAAGAATATTATTCCTTCTCAACCTTTCCCAAAACTTGAAGAAGAGGGAATAATTCCTGACTCATTCTATTAGGCCAGCATTACCCAGACACCAAAGCCAGGATAAAGACATTACAAGAAAATAAAACTGCAGATCAATATCCCTCATAAACATTGATGCAAAAATTCTCAACAAAATACTAGCAAGCTAAATTCAGGATCATATTAAAAGGATCATACACCACAACCAAATGAGATTTATTCATGGAATGCAAGGATGGTTAAACATACAAAAATCAATCAGTATAATACTCCACATTAACAGAATGAAGGGGAAAAAACCTCACAGGATCATCTCAATTGATGCAGACAGAGTATTTGACAAAATTCAGAATCTTCATGATAAGAACACTCAGCATACTAGGAATAGAAGGCAACTACCTCAACATAATAAAGCCCATATGTGAAAAACCTACAGCGAACAACATACTCAATCTGAGAGGTTTTCATCTAAGAGCAGGAACAAGGTAAGGGTACCCACTTTCACCACTTGTATTTAACATAGTAATGTAAGTTCCAGCCATATCAAATAAACAACAAAGAGAAATAAATAGCACCCAAACTGAGAAGGCAAAAGCAAAATAATCTTATATGAAAAACCGGAAGTTTCCACCAAAAAAATTATTAGAGCTAATTAATGAATTTAGTAAAGTAGCAGAAAACAAAGTCAACACACAAAAATCAGTTGCATTTCTACATACTAGCAATGAACAATCCAAAAAGGAAATTAAGAAAACCATTCCATTTACAACAGCATCAAAAAGAATAAAGTACCTAGGAATTTACCAAGGAAGTGAAACATTTTTCCAGTGAAAACTTCAAAACATTGCTGAAAGAAGTTAAAGACATAAGCCAATGGAAACATATCCCATGATCATGGATTGAAAGGTATAATATTGTTAAGATGTTAATACTACCCAAAGTGATCTGTAAGTTTAGGGCAATCTCTATCAAAATCCTAATGACAGTTTTTTGCAAAAATAGAAAAACCCATCCTAAAATTCATATGAAATAGCAGAGGACCCCAAATAGCCAAAACAAACTTTAAAAAAACCTACAAAGCTGTAGGTAGGAATCACATTTCCTAATTTCACAACTTTTTACACAAAACAACAGTAATCAAAATAGTGTGGTACTAAAATAAAGGTACACATACAGATCAATGGAATAGAACAGAAACCCCAGAAATGAGCTCTCACCTACATGATGAAATTATTTTGACAAGGGTTATAAGAGCATTAATAGGGAACAGACTGTCTTTTCGACAAATGATGCTAGTTCTGGATATACACAGAAAAAAGAATGAAGTTGGACCCTTACTTACTATCATACGCAAAAATTAAGCCAAAGTGGATCAAAGACAAGTATAATAACAAAAACTATAAAATTCTTAGAAAAAATATAGGGCAAAAACTTCATGACATTGGATTTGTCAAATATTTCTTGACTATAACACCAAAGGCACAGGCAACACAAGAAAAAGACAAATTGCGCTTCATAAAATATATAAAACTTTGTGCGTCAAAATACCATATCAAGAAAGTAAAAATGCAGCCTACAGAATGGGAGAATATATTTAGAGATCATATATCTGACAAAGGATTAATATCCAGAATATGTATAGAACTTCTAAAACTCAACAACAAAAAACCCCAACCAGATTAAAAAATGGGCAAAGGATTTGAGTAGACATTTCTCAAAAATGATACACAAATGACTATTAAGTATATGAAAAGAGTTGCAATATCACTGATTATTAGGGTAATGCAAATCAAAGAAAGTCACAATGAGATACACATAAGATGGTTACTATTTAAAAAACAGAAAATAACAAATGTTGGAGAGGTTGTAGAGAAATTGTAACCCCCATTGATGGGAATGTAAAATGGTATAGTCACATGAAAAACAGTATGACAATTCCTCAAAAAATTAAAAATAGAATTACTGTATGATCTAGCAGGGCTACTTCTGAGTATATATGTAAAAGAATTGAAAGCCAGGGTCTCCAAAAGATACTTGTACATGCATTTTCATATCATCATTATTCATAATAGCTAAAATGTGGAAGCAATTTAAGTTTCCATTTGTGGATGAACAGAGATGCAAAATGCGGTATATACATACAATGGAATATTATTCAGTTTTTAAAATGAGGAAATCTTAACACATTCTATAATATGGATGAACCTTGATATTATACTAAGTGAAATAAGCCAGTCACAAAAAGACAAATTTTATATGGTTCAACTTCTGTGAGATACTTAAGAGTTGACAACATCATAAAGTCGAACAGTGATGCCAGAGGCTTGGGGGACAAGGAGGATGGGGAATTATTTAATGGGTGTAGAGTATCTCTTTTACAAGATACAGAGTTCTGGAGATGGTATTGATAGTAGCACAACATTATGAATGTAATATCCCTGAACCGTTCACTAAAAATGGTTAAGATGTCACATTTTGTCACAAAATGTGGAAAAAGAAATAAAATTAGTGACCAGGGTCAAAAAATATGTATTTAGTCATGTATTTTTTATAATTTCTAAAAATTATGGGAAAAGCTTTGGAGTATGGTTTCAAATTTGCAATTCAAAAAGAGAAATACAGCTCAATCTTAATGTTTTGTTGTGTTTGTGTCTTTTGAGGACACTATAGTAATAGATGAGTTTTCTGCTCAACCTCAAGCATAACTTGTCATTCTTTCTCACATAGATGTATTTAGGGATTTGGGGGAATCTACCAGGTGTTGTGAAATGTCAGATGGAACAAGCACTTCATCTTGATTTTGGAACTGAATTGGAACCAAGAAAAGAAATAGTATTATTTGATAAGCCAACTAGGGGAACTACTGTACAGAAGTTCAAAGAAATGGTCTACAGTCTCTTTAAAGTAAGTAAAGCCATCTGCATGTTGCTAGTGTGAAATGGTATGCTCTTCTGGAAGTTGGCAGGACCTCATCACAAGCCATACAGATGTGCTATTCTTTGATTAAGTCAGGGACTCCACCTTGAGGAAATAATTCAAAGGAAAAAAATGTGTGGAAGATGTTCACATAAACATTACTTCTGATAGCTAAAAATGTCCAAATATAAGGGAGTTCATTAAGTAGATAGTCTGCTCTTAAGTTTGACATTATAGCTGACACACATTTTTTTAGAGTGAAATAAAATCAGTACACTCTGCAAAGTACTTTTTAAAAATTTAAAGAAATACTAATGAAAAGATTAAAAATATTAAAAGATGAAAATAGTTAAGATTTTGGAGTCTTTTTTTATTGCTTTTGTATTTTCACTCAAAATCTTTCACTTTGGACAGTTTACATTTCTCAGACTATTTTATCCCAGGAACCTTCACAGGGAAATACTTTTTAACCTTTAATATTGGGAAAAAGCAACCTGAGCAAATTCTGTTGTGGTATCTATAAAATAGAAAATAATTTCCAGGTGACACTTATTATAACTTTGCATATGAACACATTACACTGTAATTTTGCAAGTGTATATGACAAGGAGTAATTACTGTCTTGATTTACTATTTTTTATAGGGTGTAAGGGGGCACACGGAGTTCAGACGGCCATGTCTTAAACACACGAATATACTTAGCCAAGTAGGTTTTAC
This sequence comes from Manis javanica, assembly GCF_040802235.1. NCBI lineage: Eukaryota > Metazoa > Chordata > Mammalia > Pholidota > Manidae > Manis > Manis javanica. The sequence continues at coordinate 78,568,734 of NC_133159.1, read as the reverse complement.
TGCAATTACATAAAACATACTTCTAATTCACTTAAGCAAGCATCATAAATATTTGGAGGTGTATTAAATTCCCTTATGTGGATTCTTTAGCAAGATTATTACTTAGCATGGTAATAATCCCCATGAAGTTAGTATGTTACATGAGGTATTTTTCATTCTTTTTGTATAAATTGCCAAATTCCTATCTTTACATAGGCAAAGTTGGGTGACCAAGGAAACCTCTCGGAACTGGTTAATCTCATCTTGGCAGTGGCTGATGGAGACAAAGATGGCCAGGTTTCCTTGGGAGAAGCTAAGTCAGCATGGGCACTTCTTCAATTAAATGAATTTCTTCTCATGGTGATACTTCAAGATAAAGAACACACTCCCAAACTAATGGGCTTCTGTGGTGATCTATATGTGATGGAAAGTGTTGAATATACCTCTCTTTATGGAATAAGCCTTCCATGGGTCATTGAACTTTTTATTCCATCTGGATTCAGAAGAAGCATGGATCAGTTGTTCACACCATCATGGCCTAGAAAGGCTAAAATAGCCATAGGACTTCTGGAATTTGTGGAAGATGTTTTCCATGGGCCCTATGGAAACTTCCTCATGTGTGACACTAGTGCCAGAAACCTAGGGTATAATGACAAGTATGATTTGAAAATGGTGGACATGAGAAAAATTGTGCCAGAGACAAACCTTAAACAACTTATAAAGGATCGTCACTGTGAGTCTGATTTGGACTGTGTTTACGGCACGGATTGTCGAACTAGCTGTGATCAGAGTACAATGAAGTGTACTTCCGAAGTGATACAACCAAACTTGGCGAAAGCCTGTCAGTTACTCAAAGACTACCTACTGCGTGGTGCTCCAAGTGAAATTCGTGAAGAATTAGAAAAGCAGCTTTATTCTTGCATTGCTCTCAAAGTCACAGCAACTCAAATGGAAATGGAACATTCTTTGATACTAAATAACCTAAAAACGTTACTATGGAAGAAAATTTCCTATACAAATGACTCTTAGTTCCTTTGGACATGTGACCATTTTAGGAAACCTACTTCTTAAGAAAAATTCTGAGCATCCTTCAAAAAATATCGTTTTAAATCCCTGACTTAAAATTCCTTTCCCAGGTCCTAAGAAGCCATCTTAAAATACATGTGGATTGCTGAAGTACTGGCAGGAGGTACAGGATCAACAGGTCCAAAAAGATTTCATTCCTGCCCTTTTAGAAGCCCTGGTACATTTTCCAGTACATTCACTGTGTAACTATTCTGACTGATGACTTAAAATAATGCTGTGAAAAGCCTCATTCCATAAATACCAACAGTGAGAGTATTTTGTTTGTTAGCCAAAATATCATTGCTGGAAACATTTGTCTACATTGAAGCTGCTGTTTTAAAAAGTTTATACATAAATTTACTAAAGTCTTAGCATGGTAAAGTTTGCACATTAACAAATTAAGACTGCAAAGCAGGTAAATTAAAATTACTCCTTTATAAACAAGCATTGGGTTATCATGGTTTGTTATATTATGAACACATTTTAATTTAACTCTAATTTAGACATGAAATGTGGCTTCAGAGACTTACTGAGCCTCTTAAAATGCTATCGGGAAGTATTCTACCTGGCAATGTATATTGCCAGTTGAGAGAGGCTGAAACTGGGTAAGCTTTCACCATCCTAGATTCCAAGGGTCCACCTTATTATCAACCAGCCAAGTCTTTTCAAAACTGACGTCACTAGGCCATAAACCCAATCCAGATCCACATATCCTGAAGTTAAGCTATGGTGAAGTTCTTTATAAGCAGGAAGCTGAAATCATGGAACTTACTTAGAATTATCTTCCATTTCTAAACAGTTCTGTTGGCCAAAGGGCTATTTCTTAACACATGTGAATTTATTCATGAATTTGACATTTCTCATGTAAATTTGATATAAGGGATTAATAGTTAGCACCTTTTTATACTTTCATTTCTATTCAGATTTGGCATATACCATTAACATCTTCCTAGAATGAAACATCTCCTTTAGAGAAAAGACCCAGTGTTTTCTACTCAAAGTTTTCTCCTGGTTTCAAATGTTTTAAAATTATGTGACCTTCACTGGACAGTTCTTTCAAAAATTAAAGCCACGGATCAGTACCGATTTTGCTTATTTCTACACTGTATACTTTAAAGGTACTTTTCCTTCCCACTCATCATCCGGTTACAATAAATGAATAGGATAAATTATTTCCTAGTAGATGGCTGGTCTGTTGCTTGCCAGACTTTTTAGGAAGAATGCACGATTTGTGGGACAACTCCTGGGGAAAGCAGAAGCCCAAGAAGGTGTGAACATGAGTCAATATGCAAGACAACCTTTTCGGGGAAAAGCTGTTTGTCTCTTGAAGAAAAAAAAACTGTCAACTCCTCTGCTTTTACAGTTCAGAGTATTTCCTGGTTTCATTAACAAGAGCTTAACACAGGAATAGATGCTTGGTCAATAATTTTATTATTGTTTTTATCTGAAAAAACTTCCTAGAAAATTGTGATTTGGTATATTAGCTCTCAGCAGCCCGCTCCTGAGCTCTAAGGAAGCTTGCCTTCTTCTGAGCTACCCGATCTTTCTTCTGGGCAAGAGACATTTTGGGACGGTTCCACCTACAGAACAAAGTAAAATTAAGAGACAGAAATGTGATTTTTAAAAACCATAGCTAAAGGTAGAAAAACTTAACTTTCATTGAAGAAGACAAAAACCTATAATCAGATGAAGGTCAAATAATCCAAGTTCCAGTACACATACTTTTTTATCTTAAGCTTACTTTCCCAAACCCCAACTTTTGTAATTGTGTACCTATTATCACACAGGCCAAAGTCAAACAAACATATTAGTATGCTCACTCATTATTATTTTCTACTCATTCAAACACCAAAATGTTTGATGAATGTAAGTAGAAAATAATTCTTTTTAGTTTATTAAAAAATTAACTGCATAGTTATGCTGTACTAGGATAGAATGGGCCACCTCAGTAGCTTGAGGTTAATACATTTCTATCACCACAATTACTTTAGCAAACCTGGTTCCCCTCACTTCTGCAACATCATGCAGAGTTAGTGATCGAGTTTGCACAATTTCACTAAGAGTCTAAGATTGAACAAGGCAGGGAACCACTCCCAACCTTTCTCTTGAAAAGACAATGGTAAGACACTTACCTCTTCTTTTTAACTTCCTTCTTAGGCTTCTTCTCATAAACTGGATTCTCTCGTATAGCAGTGTGAGCTTTCTTATACATCTCCTCCATCTGAAACAAAGCACAGCAAACAGTACTTGGTTTCATCTCCCAAGCCCTACACAGTAACCTGTTACTGTATTCTCTATTTTGTCTGTCCTTCTAAGCAAGATTCTCAAAAGGAACTAAACCAGGCCAATGTTGGTTATCTACTTAAATCTCTAAATGTAACCCACCTAAGAAATTTCCCATTTTTACTACAGGCAACATGAATTGACAATATTCAGAAAAGAAATTCAATCTTACTCAAGAAAAATCAGTGTCCTCTGAGGAATTCAACTAGACTTCCCGAGTCACTCAAGTTTAAAGCAAATTGACTTCCGCATAAACACTTCATGCTCATTTAAAATACTGTCTGACCTAAGTTCTTAAAAGTGAGGATACATTTCAAAACAAAGTATTTGAGATGTTAAAATGAAGAGTATATGGGGCCAATAAACAACCGCCAAATTCTTGGCACCTCCCATATTTGTCAGATTTACATTTCCCACTGATGTCTTTCAAAGCTATTTCATTGTATACCAGAGACCTACCTCTTCTACTTACTACCACGAGTCACTGGTATATTAGGCCTCTGTAAAACCAGAAAGAAGTCTGAGTTTCCCTAGAAAACTATGAAAAACTATTCAATTAGGTATCTTAATCAGAATTTTGTTCTGAAACTCATCAAAAAATAATGTTGCAATATTGAATTGTTTCAATTACTGCCCCCACATAAATGACTACTGATACTGTAGAAGATTAAGTCATGAAAAAAAGCTCTAGAAATGCCTGAATGTTCATGATCCAAATCTAGTTTATTGTAGTCCACTGAAGAAAGAGTCAAGGTAATCCAGGTCTCTAAAATCACTCATTCAATGTGAAGAAATGGTATTATTACATGCATTTGTATTAAGTTTAGCAAAATGAAAATAATGCAAAAACTCTCATGCACCTGAAATCTCAACTACCTAAATCCCCTTTGAAAGTTCACTTCTGTTTATCAACAGCTCTCCACTGTACTTAACAAATGCATCTGATGACTTCAGATGTAGTCATATAACAAATCTAAGCAACCCAGTTCATTCCTTCCGAGAGATCAGACAAGAAATATAACCATGTATGTAGATGACAGTTAGATAACACTGCCTGCTAAAGACACATCAGATGTCTGCAGAGGATTTCAGAGGCATGCAAAAGGCAAGAAACCTCCATAGATAAAATTAATGAGCTAGCTGGAAAAGTACATCAACCAGTGCTCCAGCTGAGATATAGCATGTGTATATAGGAAAGCATTAGGAAATAGACACCTGAAAGCACAGATTGAGTTCAAAACATTTTGAGCAAGATACGGTTTAGGAAGAAAAATTATGCAGGCTAAGTAGGATTATAGTCAAAGTGAAGACCCCCTACCAAGATGAGAGGTCTTTCCTAGCTCAAAAACTCAAGCTACGTGTTTATTCAGCTGAAAACTGTGTACTGAGCACACAAATACAGAAAGAGATCTTTTCTCAATTACAACTCTATGGGTGTATCAAAACAGAAACTATCCCTATCTCACTTTTAACCTACCCTAGGTCCAACATCCCAATTTCATCCTAAGCCAACAGCTTGAGTCTGTCTACACCAATGAACACACCCATATTCAACATCTAAATGTTAACCTGAAATAAAACTATCATTCACACACCAAAAACAAGTAGAAAGCCTAGTTCTACAAATTAGTAAACATTTTAGTTAAAATGTTTACCATGTCTGGAGTCACGCTGTTCTTTATGTACTGGGAGAACTGTTTCTTGTAAGCATCTTCATCTTCTTCCATTAGGTAGCGCATGTAATCTGCAACGTTCTGCCCCATGATGTGTTTCCGATGTACTTCTGCATTGAATTCCTTGCTTTCTGAATCATAACCAGGGAATCGTTTGGTACTAAAATAAAGTTTTTCACATTTTAGTACACACTGACTGAAATCAGTTCACAAGAATTCATTTCAGTAGCTGCCATCAGTCCCGTCTTGAAACAATTAATTGCATCATATGCAACCAAAGGACCAACTATGACTGCTCAGTTAGTGGGGTATCATCATTCAGCAGCTCCGATAGAAAAGAAAATTCATTGCAGGATAGAAAAGAAAATCATGCCACAAGCACCTCTGAAAACCATTAAATGAACCAAGGCTTCCCACCAGTCTAAAGTTCATTTTCCTTAGCACAGGAGGAAAACGTTTCAAAACTGCTTCCTACAAAATCCTAAATTTCTCAGTCACCACAAGGTACATGGGGGTAAGTTATTTAAGATCCTATAAGTTATTTAAGGTACCTTGCAAGAGACCTGCAGGTCCCCAAAAAGAATACCCATCCCCCAACGCTACATTATAAACAAAGTTCCATTCAGGTTATATTGTATATAGGATTACTGCTGGCCCCATTCCCCAAAGACACCTATGACCAAAAATTTTGGTTATTAAATCACCAACCACTAAAATATCCAAGCTAATACATCACTTTAAGATGCACATACTCAAAAAACACACAAATAGCATTAACTAAACTAAGGAACTACCAAATTAAAAGAGGTTACTTAGCTTCTAAGAACAGCCTGTAATCTTATTTGCAGTTGAAAAGTTGAGAAATCTGTTGTTTTTGCTCATCGCCTTTTCCCCTTGAGTTCACATTTTTCTATAACTCAGTAAAGCAATTTTCATTTTGAATGAAAAAAGAAAATGCATTGGAAGAGAAGTAGTAGAAATGAGCATTCATTTCTAACCAAAACTAAGTTATACACAAAATGTAGTGGTTTTAACCCAGATCTTCCATTTATTGGCTCCAAAACCTTCAAAAAATCATCTACCTCTGAATCTCAGTCTCTTCATTTATAGAAAACAGTACAATTCATTCCTGCTCTGCCAGATTCCATTTACACAGAACTGAGCATATGGCAGGCACACAATGAAATCTACCTATTACTTTTGATTCTGTAAACTCCATACCCCAACCAGTTAGAATAAGGAAAACACTGGAGTCTAGGCAAGGAGGCCTCAAATACTAGTTACCTGTGAGGGATAGATAATCCTCCATCCACAGCTCCCTTGAGGGCCCCAAAAACTTTATTTCCAGTAGTAGTTCTGGCAAGCCCTGCATCCAAATAGCAGGTAAAGGCACCAGGCTGACCATCAATGCTTTCCACATTGTATTCATCTCCCGTCACCTCCACTTGGCCTTCATAAATCTTGTCCATGCCAAACCTATTAAGAAGCTATTAAGAAAGAAGCCAGTCTAAATACCTGTCTGCATATAGTCAGATAACTCTAAAAGTACCTCATGTACTCTAAAAGTACCTCACAACTTTAAATAATGAAATGACCTCTGATAGCTGGAAAAAATTTCCTTCTAATTCACTTATCCCTTTATTCTACTTTTAAATACCAATTTTTAAATGCTACAAAAAATAAGACATTCAATTTCACCCACAACTCTTAACAACTTTCATAGCTTCTCAGTCTTTGATACATGTGAATACTTAATTAAAATGCACCACACTATTTACTCAAGGGAGATAATCACATTCCTCATCATATATGGCTACAATTCAACAACCAAATATTAAGTGCTATCACATGTAGTTTTGTTTGATTAAAATATTACCAGTAGGATCCTGAGCTGAAGAAAACATCTTTTGTGGCTATACTCAACTACTTTAGGGTTAATTCAGGCCATTCCTCTGCTAGTAAATGCCATCTAGCTACTGGTTTCAACCACAAGCAGTGCCTCTGCACCAGGCTGCTCTCATATTAAGTGACCATTCCCCACCCACACTCGACCATGTTCATAACCATAGAAAATGTGGGTCCCCAACAATGATGCATTTTCAATAATTCCGTTGCAAAATAAGGTAATTGAGAAAATAAAAATAAGCCAAAAATCACCTTTTCATCTTTCTGCTTATTACAGGAAATGCTGCTGAGAAGCAAAAATGATTAAAACAAAAACAAATACCTCAGGAACTCCTGCCCCCACAAAAAGACATTACTCCTCAAAATTTACCATGCAAATAAGTAAGTCACTTAAACATCCTATTAAAATATCTGAGGGTCTGGAGTAGTCTGCATTTTTAATGGATGCTCATGGTCAGAGCTATACTTCTGAGCAGCAAGTCTGCACTGCCCAACATTGTAAGCCAATGACCAACCCCAAGTGGCTATTCAAATTTTAGCTAAAAACTCAGTTCTTCAGTAGCACTAGCCATATTTCCAGTGCTCAATAGCCACATGTGGCTAGTGACTACCATATCAGACAGTACAGATTACAGATACCCATTGCTACAGAAAATTCTATTGGTTTAGATTTTGCTGGTCTAGATATACCCAACAAACAGGCCAGAAAACAGGAAAACAAACTATTTCCCAAATCATTAGAAAATGCAGTGCTGTCTCATTCAAATTTGTGTTTATAAATTATCTTCCCTGCTCTTTTAAGCCATAGGGCAATGGTAGGTACTCCCCTGAAGCCAACAGCTCAGGGTATCTTATCCACGTATGAATATTTATCTTGCAGATGCTGCAAACCATAAGCTAACCCCCAAATAAATCAATTAAAGTCATCTTATACATACCCTGCGGGCCAGCAGCAGGCCAGTACAATATGCTGCAGCATAATTTGTCAGGCCAACCTTCACACCATACTTAGGGAGTTCATGAGCATAAGCTGCACACACTATCATATCTCCTTCGATACGGGCATAAGCAATCTGTAAGAGAAAAACCAGGTTAGTAATCAGTGCTTTCACTATTTCCTTGTCTTAAGTACATTCCTTCTTAAAAGACTCAGGAAAATAAAGCCAGACATAGACCTGCCTGCTTCACTTAAAATCTGTCTGCTAAACACACTTACCTGCAACTAGTTTTGGTTCAGTCAACTTCAGCAATTAGGTTTGTGAGTCTGTAAGTATGTTGATTGTCACCTTAAGGCTAAAATTACCACATAGACACTGAATATAAATGCCTATGGAATAAGTCATATTGTAGTTCCTTACTCCTAAATACTGGTAAGACTCTTAGTTGGGTCAGATGGCGAACTAAAGTCAAAAAAGAATCCTCGATTATTTCAAACATCTTTTAAACTAAGAACATATAATTCTAACAATGTTTCAGATACCTAATGTTTAGTTGCCTAGTTGCCTGAACTGAGGCGGGAAGGAGAGACACCACCTGCACAATCAACCAATCAGTTTGCACAGAAAACATGTGTGCCTGTCCCCTGCAAAGGTTCAGCAAATCTTAACTATGAAAACTTTCCCTAGCTTTAAGAGCCCAGAAATCTAACTTCTAGGAGCAAACTGCCACTTTCTGGAGATCTTTTATGTGGGAGACACCTTCATACATATTAAAACTTACTTCAAACAATAAGCAGGAATAAGAACAATCTCAAGAATCTAATTTAACCTTCACAACTACCTACCTCTTCAATGAGTAATGTGGCATGTATGGCCATACACCTGAAGTCAGGACTTAGTCTGTGACAAAATCTATCATTCTACTGGAATTACAATGGGCAAGAATTTCTACTTAGTCTCAAATATTTCCTCCTACCTCCCCACCAAAAAGCACAGTATCCTAAATTTCTCTATTCTTCTTTTCCCCCGCATAGAAAATGAATGGGACTTAAACTAAGTCAGGACTGCCAAACATGGCTGACTTTTAGAGTACTTTTTAAAGTAGCAATTCCCCAGGCTCCAACTTCAGACCTGCTAAAAAGAAAAGAACGGCTCTATTTTTTGAGTGCCAGGCACTAGACTAGATTGGACCTTCTAACCCACACGGGTTCTGCTTCCCAAGTACAACTTCTCTAGCACAGTGAGTTGATGGAGGTAGGGGGCGGGCTTACCATCCATTGCTTGAAATCTAGAATACAACTTACCTGACAAATGATATCTCTGTTGGTCACACGAACTATCATCCTGTATTTGGGTGTATTGTACTTATTTTTATCCTGAATCACCAAGCGTTTCCGAGCATAGTAATCAGTTTTTCCCTCTGAAAGAAAAAATAATAATTTAAGAAAGAAGAAAAGTCCACTCCACTGCAGATTGTAATACTGTGAACATGAAAAACGGACCATACCTCGCCGTCTTCTAAATTTTACTTGGTATCTCTTGAAGTAGGCCTTATTCTTAACAACTTTCACAAACCCCTTTAAGAAAAGAGAATATTAATCAAAATTTTGATGTTTTAGCTTATGATACATCTGACACTTGGGTTAACACTGTAAAAAAACACTTGAACTTCAAGAGTGAAGCCAGACAACTGTTACTTTTGTAGATTTCAGCAATTTTTCTCAAACCAACTGGGGTCAAGAATCACTTTTCTTCTACTTTGTACTTGTCAACACTGATAGTTTTATTAAACACAATAGAAGTGAATCGCTGGGAAAAGATGGAATGAAAAAACACACAAAATGCAGGCCAATTTCTTCCTATATTCCCTGGATAATAAGGTCGTGACATTCCTTTTAAGGTTTTGATCGTTTACTCTCAGCTTCTGTACTTGTTCCCTCGCTGACTAGCACCGATCCTTGTGCCACTCTCGCAAAGCACTGGTTGCTCTCTAGACAGTAATCTTACCAAACATCAGTCTGTTCTAAACAATGTAAGTCTCGTTTCGAGAATTTAATTTATTCCCCTAACTTTCCACGAACCTTTTCAAAAGTCTTAATAACTTGCCACAAAACTCAACTCGACAAGAGCATATTTAGCAATTAAGCCCAGCTAAGCAGCACTGTCCCCATCAACTAAAGCCAACACCCCATTCCCCAAATCATAAAAACTAGTGCCAGCGACACTCTAGAGAAAGAGACAGGAAACGGAAACCAAACTAAGTGAGCTTCTTTCCGGGGTCCAGGGAAGCCACAACCTCCAAGTTCTCTACTGACAGTTTTGGCTGGAAACCGACTTCCTCAGCCCAGCAACACAAGCTTTCTGAAAGCCCCGCTGGCCGCGACGCTCCCCGAAACTCCCACTACGCGCTCAGGAGCGGAGCGGGGGCCGGGAAGCGGGGGCCGGTCTCCACTCAGGCGCACGACTGCACGCACTCCTCCCCGCCCGGCGCCTACCAGTGCCCCTCGGCGCGCTGGCAACACCCGCAGCCTGTCTGCTGAAGTCACTCCTCTTCCCAGTCCACCGCCTCAAGCCCAGCTCTTCTTCGTCAACCCCTCCCCGCCCCCGCCTCTAGCGTGCGCGCCGGGCGGCAGCCATTAAAGCCACGCTGGGAGCCGCGGCCCGACCACGACAGAACCCATAATCTAACGCCATCCGACCCCTGCACCGCGCGAGATGAACCTTAGGCCGGCGTTCGGACACAGAGAGGAAACCCCCGTGCATCCGCAGCCCCCAAAGCGGAACAGCAACTCACCATGCTGTGGATCGGACACCGGCGTCTGCGGCTCGCCACAGACCTGCAGGCCCAGCAGCGCTCCGGGAGGGTAGAAAAGGCCGCTGCCCGTGCGCAGGCGCAGTATGTAGCGCCGTCAATAACGCGAGCGACGTGCGGAAGAGAGAGCGCGCGGGCCGTAGGCGTGTGGCGTCCCGTCCCCTGCTGGCTGGAGGACCGCTGCCAGCCTGCGCCGCGCCGTCGCAAAGCGACGCGGCGGGGTCCCAACGCTCCTGGCGGACGGTCTGACAAGGATGGGCGGTGAGCGGCAACAGGGAAGATTACAGGAGACTAACCTATATGACAATGCTAGGGATTTGTTTCATAACATACTACTTTTGCAAGAAGGAAAAAAAGTTTTAAAAATTAAATAGAATGAATTTCCGCTGGAGCCCTTTTGCTCACTCCAGGACTCTAGCTCTTGAATATTCAGCCCGATCTAGAGCACACGGGGTCCCCGCAGGAGCCTTGGCTTGGTGCCGCAATCCGGGGTCAAGGGACCCTCCTCTGCCTTCCCACAGCCCCTTCAAACCTGCTTGGGCTCGCTGTGGCTTGTCAACCCCCTGACAGTGGGTCCTGCTGTGAAGTTCACTTTAAAAGTCCTAGCACCCAGTGACATTCAGCAAGTATTTGGTATTTGTCAAACGGTAAAAACAACAAAAACTGCTTTGCGGCTCTCTCCTTCCTGTCTCCCTTTCCCTCCGTCGTCTTGCCTGATCCCTGACGGCCTCATTCCCTTCCTCCATCTCTCTGAGCTTAACTTTTTTCTCTAAGACCTTTTCAAAATTCTTTTAAAACTAATTGTAACTGGGGAATGAGCAGTTCCCTTTTCCTGTTCTCCACACAGAGACTGAGGAGGACCAATCAACCAGCCAAACAAAAAAAGCACCTACGGGGAAAGTATTTATTCCCTCAGTGAACAGTATTTCAAAGGTGGTCTGTGGACTATTACATGAGAATAATTTGCGTATTAGTTAAAATGCAGATATCTGAATATCCCCCTCCTTTACTGAATCAGACTTGCTAGTTTTAGGACTGAGAATCTGCATTTTAAATTTGACCTCAATCAAGTCAGGAGGTCTCAGAAAAGCAGAAAACAAATCCTTTTTTGCCCAATAATGGAACATACTGACTGTACAAGCAAAAGACAAATTGCTTACAGTACAGCAATTTAAAATATTCCCATCCTCGGGATGAATTTTAATTCTATACCTCCATTGTCCAGTGATTCAACCCTGCTATTGGGACATGGGTGTGCATGAGTTTAATCTAGCAGGAAAGACTCAATTTATAAACTGGTCACTGTCCAAAATGACGTAGGATCTGCCGAACAGTTCAACAAGATTAAGTGGCTCCAAAAATCTGGCAATAGAATAAACAGAATTATGATTCCAATTTCTTCTGGCTTCATTTTATGAACTCCTTACATAACAGGAAAAATATACATTGAGTCCACTCTGGCACATGTTGATAGAAAAGTTAAAACACTTCTCATTGGCAAGTGTGGTTCAATCTTTCTTGAGCAGCTTTTGGAAGTGTAATGAAAGAATCATACAAATTGTATTTTAGAAAATACTTAAAGACCTTAATTTGGTTATTAGCCTACAAAAGGAGCTACACATCTTGGTCAGGCCCTGATCCGCTGGAGGTGGAAGCATCAGGGAGGGAACTCTACCTGGAAGTAGGCCTGCCCCTAACATTTGCATACTTTAGGTCAAAAGTACATATGAAGGCCTACATACCATTCATCTGAATATTTAGAAGTTATGAAGCAAGCTAACACATTGTTGAATTAAATATATTTTATCCTCCTTATCCTGCTTTTTACCTTTTAAGTCTTTATAACAATAAAATTTAAAACGTGTACCTTTTCCCCTTGGTTGCAGCTGGGGGCTTGTGGCTGGTGTGGCTGGTGTGGCTGGCTCAGCCAGTGCTGTTAGTGACACTAGGAACCAGAGGGAACTTGTCCAGCACCCTCAACCAATACAATCTTGTTCAGGTGGCAAAAGTTAAAAATCATCAGTAATGGGACACATCAACTTTGTGTGCCTCCTGACAGGATACACAGAGAAGAACCCAGAAGTACTTCCTGCCAAACTGATCTAATCAAATTACATACTACAAAACAAATCCAGATTGAGGGACATTCTACATAGTAACTGGTCTGTATTCCTCAAAAATGACAAAATCATGATGGATAAGGGAAAACTAAGCGATTGTTTCATATAGAGAGACACATATGTATATGTGTGTAAAGAGAGAAAATGATAAGGTGAATGTGTAAAAATGTTAACAATGGGTAATTCTGGGAGAAGGGTACATGGAAATTCTTTATATTCTTAGACAACCTCTGGTGATGTTTTCAAATTTAAAAATTTCCAAATTAAAAAACAAGACATTGATTCCTGCTGAAGTGGAAACTATTTCATTATTTGAAATGAAAGTGAACTCAGTTTTATCAAATATGTTAACTGTATATCACAAGTAGAAAATAAATCAGCAGTTCTTAGTTCTGATAGTGATGATTTGACACCAAAATATGAAGAGATTTCTATGCTGTTACCCATATATTATGATTTTGGGGTACTGACTTACTGCCCTAATCAGCTGGGTCTGTATTGAAACAACTAACTTTCGTTTTTATGATTAAAAAACCATTTATATTATTTCAACATTTTTTTCTTTTATAATTAGTTTTTGCTTGACATGAGTTTATGGTTATACACTAAAGGGTAGCAAATTGAGTAAGCCACAGTTGGGTCCCTTTATTGATATTAATCCATTAGAAACATTTGAAATATTTTAGACCTGTAATTTTATCTAGAAAAAAATAACCCTCACTGAAAAAATCAACTTTGTTTCTTTTTTCAAAATGTCTACAGCTATGGTTTTTATGAGACAAAGTCAGCAAAATGTCAAGGACAACCAAACAGGACTGAGCGTGTCTGGGTGTCCTTTGATACTTCGAATGATTAATAGATAAATACATACACCATTCTTAAATTGTATTTGCTCCATAAATGTTCCTTTTCATATCTTCAAAAATCCCTATGCGCTTATTATCAAGATTCCACATCATTTGTGTTCTACAGATAGTAGTGCCAAAATGGCTAACCTTTCTTGGGTCATTATGGTTCTTAAATAATTTTTATTCATTTCAGTTAGGAGAGATTTTGCTGTGCTGCAGCAAGAGAAACTGAAGTGTTTATTAAAATTCATTAAGGCAATACTTAGATTTGGGAGTGAACCACGATTTTTACATGTCACATTCAAACAATGCAGTGATGTTGTTTGATAAATTATTGTTCCCAATAGACTACAATAAAAACTACTACTAGATATTCTGATATTGTCCTAAAAACCACTGTTACTTTTATTGTGATTTTTTTCACTGCTTCTTACAGTAGTATCTACACCTACACAGCTTATGTTATTCTTCTTTGAGTATTTCAATGCTGTGGTTTGATAAAGGAAACGAAAATAGTATGTTGCCCAATTTGTTCAAATGTCTTTTCAACCAAACTATACACTGATCCATCAGGATCAGAAACAGTCTCTATGGAAATTAGTTTTAGATTTATTTGTCCGTGAGTATTCTTCAGGCATGCAAGTTTTTTTGTTTCCTTGTTTTAATTTCATTATTTTTAATTAGAATATTACGTTTGTTGAATATTTCTCATGCACTTTCATTCTATTCAGAAAAAATTTTTCTAAAATTTTAGTCCTTTAAAAAGTTAGATCTTTTTGGGGTTTGAACACTTGTACTATTATTAAAAGCAAGCAATACTATATATCAAATAAACAGCACAAATACAAAATTCATTTTTCTGCCAAAGACTCTGATTTGCTCTTTATTTGGGCTCCTCTTGTTCCACTTTACTCTTCTACAGCATCTCATTTCTTCACTAAATCAAATCAGTTTTAACATAATGTACACCTCTGGAACCAGGAACTGGAACGTAAGAATAAGTAAGAAAATGGAGGCTTGGCTGTACTCAGACATGAAACTTACAGCATCTTCTGTGTTCACGTTATCAGAAAGAAAGAATTTGACAAGTTAACTTGTTTTTCATTTCTTTGCTAAAAAATTTTTTTCCATTACTCAAATCCTGTACTCCAATGCAGTGTCCATTTCAAACATCAGCAGCAGTATAAGCCCCAAACCTTCGTGACACTCAGACACAATTGCCTTTTGTCTCAAGGACACAGCACAAGAAATACAGAAAAGCATTTCCCTGGGGCCTGAAAGGTGTTGATTACCAGGGTAGATGCTTAGGGTTTCTGGTCAGAGCTGAATGCCAAGCCCTAAGTGACAGGCAGTCATAGCCATGCATCCTTTAGCAAATTTATTTTTCTGTGTGTTTGTGATGTGCAGGGTTTTATAAAGTGCAGGACCAGACCAGGGGCCCCTGTGGCCTGAGTCAAAGGGAGGTATGTCCTGGAAACTTCACACCCACCAGAGATCACAGGACCTGAAATATTTGAGCTTCTCCCTGTTGGACTCTTCTGTTAGACTCATCTCAAGGACTTAGACCTGAACTGGGGGTGGGGAGGTGGTAATGAATGGAGAAAAGAAAGCAGATTGCAGGATTTTTATATATTAGGAATAGTAAACATCTACTGAAAACTTACCATGTGCCATAGTCTGTGTTAAGCATTCATTACATTATCTCATTTAATCTCAAAACTACTCTGGTAGATAGTATTATTATCCCTATTTTACAAATGAAGAAACTGATGCCACAGCTGAACACAGTGGAACACAGGTGGCTGTTATCACTGTAAGTTCTGAATCTGAGACTGCCTTAAAACTGTGCTAAAAAAGGTTACCTCATACTCTAAAAATTCATAAGTGGGTGTATTTGACATTGGAACATGTTCCATGATGTATCTTTGTTTGACTAAGATGTAAACATTCTTTGGTTTAGGCTAACTACAGTTAACTTTGTTTAAAAATAAAGGTGAAATTGTAGATAGTAAACTGCTTGTCATCTTCTGAACCTGAAACTTTAGGAATTCCAGAAAATGAAGACTTAAAAAATTCTGATAAATATGAACTACAGGACATAGTCTTTTTTACCAGATAAGGCCCATATCAGAAATAAGAGGGAGGCCCTTGAAGCCTAAAGAAGGCAGTCTCAGGACAAATCTGGGAAGTCCAGCACCACTTTATTAGATGGTTAGTTCATATATGAAAGTCAAACTATTTCAATGATTCAGTAATATTTAGATGGTTTCCTGGAGGTTAGGTGTATAATAAATCACTAAGAAAAAGAAAAGTCTAGGGATTACTAAATTTAAAGATCAGTACTTCTTTAAGGGCAGTTAATATCTCTCCTGCTTACCTAAAAAAAAATCTCTTACTGCCACAAGATTGAAAGGGGTATGAAATAAGGGGAAAGCAGCAGCTAGCCAAGGAGTATGTCAGGTAGTAACAAATCTCCCTGGGAACGAGAAAGATGTGCCTACATCTTCCCTGGGATCATCAGAAGGGACCATAGTCTTATTTTGCCAGTCTTCAAGGCTTAAAATCTATGACGACTCAATCCATAAATTCTTTTTGAGATTCCGCTTGTTAAATGGCACTTATAACATCTGTCTCCCTCTTCAGGTACTTTGGGCAGATAGCAAGGACCCAAGATAGACGCATGAAAGCCCACCAAGTTGTTTGGGAGAAACAACATAAATTATCATGGGCTGATTCTCCCCTTGGCACTGAACAGTAAAGCCAGTTTCTGTATTTTCCTTGTCTCACTGAGTCAGCTTCTTCAAGAAAAAATTGCAAACTAAAAAGGTGTAATTACATCTGTTACAACTTCAGAGTGATGGTCATAATGCTCTGAGTCATTCCTGCATTTCTGTGTGGGGTCAGCACCTTGGAGTCTGCACTTAAAGACACAGTGTCTTGAGTGGCTCTCCATACGGGCATCATAGTGCTTGGATGAGTGTTTGAAGTCACAGAAAGGCTCCAGGAACTCTAATGGAGGAAACAAGACAAGTACATAAAATGTACATAGAGCAAATAACACCAAAAACCTTACAGTCATACTTGATGCCCCTCTTTCAATCAAGTTTCACATCCACATCCTGGAGGCTATACTCTGAGTACATATATACAAAATATGTTACCATTTCTCCTTCCCTAGTTGAAGCTGTTACCTGGATCACTGTGTTAACCTCTTAACAGATTTCTCTGTTTTGAACCTTGTGCTCCTACAATCTATTTTCCACACGGCCAGACTGATCTCTCAAAAAATATAAGTCACATCATGTCATGTCTGTCCTCAAAAACCTCTAGTGGTCAAAATCCTCACCACAGTGTATGCAGCCCTACGTGCTCTGCCCACCCGCTTCATTTTCCTCTGACTTAACCCTGCGCATTCTATCCCTTCCTCATCCTACTTCAAATTACTGGCCTCTAAGCCACTTGTATCTCAAAGTCTTTGCACTAACCATTCTCTCTGTCTTGAATACTCATCTCCTAGATAGCCATTTGACTCTCTCAGGTCTCCATTAAAATGTCTTCTGTTCAGAAAGGCCCTTCCTAACTACTACATCTAAAACAGAACTTTAATTTGTTAACTTTTTTATAGTCTGTCTGCTCTCCCCACTACAAATCACTCCGTGAAGCGGAGGAAGGGACATTATCTTTTGCAGTCATTGCTGTTTTCTCCAGAACAAAGAGCAGAGCTTGGTATGACGTAGACTGGATGAGTAAATGAAATGAGTGCACTACCATAGTAGGCACACTATAATCTCTGATTATTTATTCTCATCGTTCCATTTATCAATTGGTATGTAAAAATTTACCTCAAATATGGAAACTCAGAATAGCAGCAGTCATTTGTTTTACTCATGAATCTGCAGCTTGAGTAGGGCTTGATTTGGGTGGCTGAGCTCTGCTCCATTTGAAATCAGCTAAAGCAGCTCACCTGGGGCTGGAAGGATTCACAGTCAGGACGCCACATTCAAATGGCTGTTAGACTGGAGCTTGCTGTGGGCTAGGAGCTTGGTTCCTCTCTGTGTGGGCCTCTGTGAGTTCGTGGTTTTCTTCACAAAACGGTGGCTAGTGTTCCAAGAGGACAAGGTAAACGTGCCTGGCATAGAGTGACTTCTATAGTACTCTGCTAGTCAATTCGCAAAGGCCCACTCAAGAAGGAAAGAGAAGCGGGTGTCACTCCTAATGGGGGAGTCGCATGGTTCTAGAAGCACATGTAGAAAGGAGAGATACTGTTATAGCCATCTTTTAAAAGTATAATCTGCTATGCTAATTAATAAACCAATGTTTGGGAAACTGTATAATAATTACAACAAAAACAAGGCATTTTTGGAATTGTGCTATACAACGACTATACTTTTGGGGGGCTCATGTTAAAAGGTTAAGCTCATAGGATCACAGGAAAAAAAATGTCAATTTCTCTCTGGATGTTACCTCTAGTACTGTCTATTGTGAGTCTTCTCCAACTTCTTTAACCACTTCTTCAAAAGAGTCTTCGGCAAGTACTGAAATCTTGCTCTTTTCTTTCCTCCACTGCTAAACAGTTATATTAAATAAAATGTAAAATACCAATACAAAGTCAATACATCTATTCTGACCACACATCTCAAATGTTCTAATTTTTAACTGACTTCTTTTTCAAATATTCCTCCTTTGGTGGAGTTGGATACACATGGGTTAAAAATCCTAGCCTTTGCAATACTACATACAAAACCTTTATGATCTACATTTTTGTAATCTTTGTCAATTTTTCTATTGGCTTGTTAGTCTCTTTCCTGATTGATTTGTAAGTGCACCTTATAGAGTAAGAACCTTAAATATTTTCCCTTAGGTTGTTGTTCACCTTTCAGATTTATGTGAGGTATTTTTTGACATATGTAAGTTTACAGCTGATTATGGGTGGTTCAAGTTGCTTTCAGTGTGCCTTTGTGCACCAGAAGGAGGAGTGTGGTTAGAAAGCTGATGAAAGATAAAGCTTATTTCAAGAGGCAAATAGGGAAATGAACAAATGACCTACTCCTCTCTCTGTCCAAGTGAAGCTGAAGAAGGGTGCAGCTACTAGCTACTGTCTCAAAAATTGGGAAGTAAGGGAGTAGGATACAGGTGAAAGGATGGGAGAAGCTTGACAGGATTCCTCTGTTTCCAATAATGCAGGAGCAGGGGCAGGAGCAGATCCATTTGAGGGGGTACTGTGCGTGTGCATGTGTGGGTGTGGGTGTGGGTGTGTTTCTGGGGATGAGCGGAATGCCTTAGGAAAGAAGATGGTTTATATTAGAGTCAATAGGTGTCAGTAAGTGACTTCACAACTCAAATGTGTTGTTATCCTATCACCAGGAGGTAAGCACAAGACTCCATGGTCATATTCACTGACACTTGTGAGTTGGCCCAAAAACATGAGATAACCTATGTGTGGCCACAGCTGTCCTTTGTATGTCAGTCTTCCATAAGGCACACATGGACACAGTTCCTTCAACATGGAATCAATTGTATCTCCCAGTCCCACTGTCTCCAATTTTTGTCCTTCTCTTTACCCCATTAGTACCTGCTGCCAGTCTTAGGCTGAGGCAAAGACCAGCTCAAGAGGGATGCCTCTTCAAGAATATCTAGGTATCAGTAGTAGTCGAGAATTTGTATATTCTGAAGACTTTAAGGGACTGAATCTAGGATGGCTTCAAGTTTGAAACCATCAAACCAGAAAGACTACAGACTATTTCAGGCCCGAGAGCCAGGTTAGCATCAAAGAGGGAAAATGTGCATTAGTAGTCACACAATCTACTTTAGCACCATAGCCACTGATACAGCAATATTTTCTCAATTTCTGTAAAGTACTATGAAGTTTCAAGACCTTCACTCACCCTACCTTCCCAACTAGAAAGCTGTCCCATGCCCCTGCTATGTAAAAATCCTAAAGCCACCACTACTTGGTTTTCTGCTATGACCTACAACATTTGGCTTTGTGGCTTGGCTTGGTGGTTAAAATCTTATCTTCAGTTTTTGAATCAATGCAATTGAGAGTCTTTGAACTTTGTTCAACTTCAACTCTCACACAACCAGTGCAACTGCAATGTTGACATTGGAATAGCAGGTTCTGGTCAGCATTAGTATGTGGACAAATAGGCATAGTTTTCACTTCTCTACTACACTGAAATGTTTGCCTTTTGTCTGCTGTGTGTACATTCTTTGGTAATTTAATCATGGAAGTAATCATTAAAACATGATGTCATCCCAATCATAGGTGAAGCAAAGACCCAGGCAAAAAAATTTCTAAAACCACTCAATTTAGAATAACTTTTCATCCACCAAAAGTATAAAATTAATGTGACTTTCTAGATAAGAGACTTCTTAGATTTTGCTCTAACCATTACTTAACACATTTGTTAAAAAAGAATCATAAGTCCTTTTTTCTCAGAGCAAAGTAAGTTTTTTCTCTGTAATAGATATTCCACCTCCCCTTCCCCCATCCAGAATTCCTCTCAGGGAGAGCACACTATTTGCTGAAGGAGATACTTGGATAAGTTACTGGTGTAAAGGGGAGATCATAAGGACTGTCCAAGTATTAAGCTGGCTAAAGTGCTATGTGATGCCTACTTCACATTTCTTCAGTGAAGTCTACAACATTCAAGAAATGTTGGAAGTGAATTTCTTTTGAAAACTCATGAAAGGCTAAGTTCCAGGAAGGCATTAATGAAACAAAAACAGCAAGCTCCAAAATGTGAACCGAAGTCAGAGAATGATCATGAATCATAAGCTGCCAGGAATTAATGGAAATCCTGGTTGGGTTATTGGATTTTATAAATCTCAGAAACTGCGGGCTTGAGCTCTTTGTGGGGAAAGGAAGTGCCCTAGCTGACTCTGAAATAACCCTCAAAGAGAGCTCTTTAGGGGTGGTAAGGGCACTGCCTAATACACACTTCAAGTCTGACAGTTCATGTTAAAAGGATGGGTAAGTACTGCCTAACTTTCTAATTTGAAAATTTAAGAACCATATGATAAGAATTGGCCTTTTTGTGTTTGTTACCTTAAAAAAATCTACTGATTGTGGGTTTTTTTTAAATTTTATTGAAGTGTAGATAACATACAATATTAGTTTCAGTTGTACAACATAGTGATTCAACATTTGAATACATTGAAGTGACCACCACAATAAATCTAGCTACCATCTGTCACCATATAAAGTTACGATATCATTAACTATATTCCCTATGCTGTACCTTGCATCCCCATGTCTTGTTTATTTTATAATTAGAAGCTTGTACCTTTTAATCCCCTTCCCCTATTTTGCCCATCCCCTGCCCACTTTGCCTCTGGCAAACACCAGATTGTTCTTTGTAACTGTGAATCTCTTTCTATTTTGTTTTGTTTGTTTATTTATATTGTTTTTAAGATTTCACATACAAATAAAATCATATGCTATTTCTCATTCTCTGTCTGACTTACTTCACTGAGCATAATACCTTCCAGGTCCATCCACATTGTCACAAATGGCAAAATTTCATTCTTTTTATGGCTGAGTAATATTCCATTGTGTATATGTACCACATCTTCTTTATGCATTCATATGTCAATGGACACTTATGTTGCTTCCATATCTTGGCTATTGTAAATAATGCTGCAGTTTTCATAGGAGTACATATGTATTTGCAAGTAAGTATTTTCATTTTCTTTGGACAAACACCTAGAAGTAGAATTGCTGAATCAATTCTAAAAGAGTAGTTCTAATGGCCATGTTTTTTGAAACTCTCTCATCTCCCAAATTTTTCAGAAATATATCTCACTTTAGAGTAGGTCACTGTTAGAAAATGAGACTTAATACTGGAATTCTGATGTATCCAAGAGTCAACTCTGGTAAATCTCTGTAGATAGAGCTAGTATACGTTGCTTTCCTACTCGATTCCTCTGTACCATTTCTCTGTGATGCATGTTCAGCTATACTTGTTAAGTCCTGGGTTTTAGAGTGAACAGGATCTACATTTCAGCATGGTTCCACCACTCATTACCTCTCTGAGCTCCAGATTCTTTATCTGTAAAATGGCAGTAATAATAGTACCTACCTCCCAGAGTTACTGTGAGGATTACAGAAATGCTGAATGTTCATTCTTACTAGGAGTATTGATGGAAATACAAGTAAGTCTAATTCTTACACCGATGTTTCATAATCTTCTTTGTTTTTAGGTTTGTATCTTCAAATGGACATGGGGTCAGTGTTAGGACCTGAACGCAAAAGGAGTTTCTCCTCATTAGGGCTAGACATAAACAAGACGGGCAAGTGATCATCACAAGGAATTATTCAGAATAACCGCAGTCAGAAGGCCCCATAACTACTAAATGCTTCCTGAGCTGCTGGCTAATATTCCATGTGCAGAAATCTAGGCATTTAAGATTTTACTCAAATGCAAATACAAATATTGCTAGGAAAGACAACCCAGAGCTGATAATTTTATACATTCCTTTCCTAAGAGAGATTTTGAGTGAGATTATGAAGAAGGAAATATGAAGGAAATGGATTTCTGATAATCATAAAAAGAAAGAAAAAAATTAGAAAATTGAGAGATGGGTCCCAAAGACAAACCTGAAGGATTTAGTCATTAAAGTGTTTGTAGTTAAGAGAGTATGTTGCAAAATCCTGATACCGTAGCAGTTTATGAATCTGGGCAATGTTAGAAAAGCCAGCATGGAGTGGAGACTTTAGTCTGTGGGTGTTGTCTCAGAAACCAGAGTGAGCGGTTAGGCTTGCCTACCTGCCTCTCACTCTTACATTGCTTAACTACACTATTGGAGTTTATCTGGGTTAATTTCTCTGGTGGTCTTGGAAACTGAGAACTAGAATTGAGGATCACTGTGTGTTGGCCATTCTCAAACCTGTGGTCTCAGCTGTGATGTCGTTTATGTGATTTCACTAGAGATGTGGGGACTAAGCAAACACAGGAAATCTATTAAGAAATCCAAAGGAATTTTCTTGAACATGGACTTCGCAGTAATTAGGCTTAGCTTTGAGTCTTGATTCAATGGCTTATTCATTGTGTGACTTAAAGCAAATTGCTTAACTGCTCTAGACCTCAGTTCTCTCATCTGTAAAGTAGGATTAATAATGCTTACCTCATGGTGTTCTTGTGGGTATTAAATATTAAATAATATAATTCATGTTAAGTGCCTGGCTTTATATTTGACACATATTAAGTGCCCAGTAAAATAAGTACAGCTATTTTTGTTTTGTATGGGGGTATGATGGTTTGTTTTGGGTCAACTTGGGGAAGCCATGCCATCCAATAATTTAATCAAACACAAATGTAAATGTTGCTAGGAAGGTATTTTACAGATGTGGTTTACTTCTACGATCAGTTGCTTTAAGTAAAGGAGATTACCCTTAATTATGTGAGTAGGCCTCATCTAATCAGTTGAAGGTCTTAAGAGCAAAATCTGAGGTTTCTTGGAGAAGAAATTCTGCCTCAAGTATGCAACATAAAATTCTGCCTGAGTTTCTAGGCTGTTGATCTTCCCTACAGATTTCAGACCAATCAATCCCCAAAATCATATGAACCAATTATTTAAAATAAAGAAATATTGTGTGTGTGTGTGTGTGTGTGTGTGTGTGTGTGTGTGTGTGTGTGTGTGTTTATCCAATTGGTTCTGTTTCTCTGGAGAACCCTGGCTGATACATGGGGTAGACTTTGGGCATAGAGCAACACAAGAGTTTTAGAAAATACAATAGAGACAGTGGTAGAGGGAAAAATGGCAAGAGAAATTCTAAGAAAAAGAATCCTCTAAGCAACCTACCAGGCTCAATTAAAATTTCCACAGAAAGTGGGAGTCCCTCAACTGTGTGCAGCCCAGAGTGTCTATACAAAGCTGGGCCTGGTCCCTCCAGAAAACTTTCCCTTCACTATTACTGAGGATCTCCTTCCACTGGGAGTTGCCTGCTCTATCAACCATGCCCCGTACTCTGTGGCCTTTGGGATTCACTGGAAGGAGCTATTCAGAGGTGCCTCTTTCTTCATGGCTCAGAGACTTTACAGTTACATGAAAGCCTGAATTATGCTCTGCTGGAGTCACTGCAGGAAGACTGTGCTCCCAGCCTCCTTTTCCTTAGTGCCTCTGGACAAAAGTAAATGGCTATGAAATGCATGGGAACAGAAATCTACTACAACCCATAAGGATTTCAAGGATGGGCTTTTTCCTGACTTATGTCACAGATGGGCTGTTATGTTTCCAAAACTACTACAGAATGAGTAGTGATTGAGATTAGAGTTGGAAGTTGTTGTTTTAGACTCCCAAAGGGCACTCAGATATTAACTAAAATTCAGATAAACTAATTGCTCCATCTGGGCAATGAAACAGTTACTTGAGCAGAATTTGTTTAGACATTACTCATATTAGTGATTCAGATTTTAAAAATCCAACTCGTCAAATGTCTCAAAAAACACTCACTTTACACTCTGCTTAAAATTACTTAAAATCAAGACAGTACTGTGCTTTGAAGACCATCTAAACAAGGGAAACCTTTTTGGCACAATACCAGTATGGATCATCTCTGAGAAACTTTTTGGAGGATTTTAAACATTAAATGCCTGCCTGAGTAAATATAGCCAGTTAAGCACACTATTTTATCTCACTTAAATTACCATCATATGGGAATATCACTTTCGAACCTATCATTAGCATTACCTCCCTCCATTTATTCCCCATACTTACATTGAATTTCACTTTCCTGAAATTCCAGTACTATCAGATTATGTTTAATAATGAGGTTCTTCTGATTTAAGCCCAAGTACATACAACAGTAGTATCTAGCTAAATTTTCTAGTTAAAACTCAATGAAACTTTCTTCCCATGTAAAAATTATTTCCAAAGATGGAGCAAGATCACTATAATGCCAGTGGATATTTTTTGGAAATTATGTCACTGTTTGGACAAATTACTTCTGAAAAAGAAAGTAATTTGTTGACCTGAATAAGGAACTAATTGCATCCCATCAAAGGTTTGTATGTTTCCAAAATCCTACTCCAGAGTAGGGAGAAGGGTCTCGGTACAAGATTAAGCAGGGAAGGTGTGATCATTAGGGAACTGAAGACTACCAAGCCAAAAAGCAAAAATAGATGTCATAAGATGAGAAATGCAACAATGGGTGAAAGCTGTTGATGAGAGATTACAGGGGGTAGGATGAACTGGTGTGGGCCAATGAAACTAAGGACCGTGAAACTGAAAGCTGAGGATGAGGAGGCAAATACTGAGCAGATATTGGTAATATTTTTTATTGGTAGAAATATGTTTCACCATATTTTCCATGAAGAAGCAATCTGAGGAAGAACACAGCTGTGAAATCATAGAAAAAAGATTGTTCATTTGATTAAAATCTGAGTTTTGATCTCATTTGTATCTATGCCTACTCTGGGGTAACACACACAATCATGCTAAAGGCTCTCATTTTAAATTCATGACTATGATCTTCAAGTGGATCATTATGATGCCTGACAATCTTACTGTATTTCTCTAGTGAGTTTATTTTTTCACTCTCTTAGATGGCTATTTTCACATCTCTTGATTCCTTAAACTGCCAATATTTTCCCCACCCTCATTCTCAGATGAGGACATTTCTTCTGATTTCACTGAGAAGCACAATCAGAAAAGAATGTCCACAAATTCCCAGCATATCTACCCATCTACATGCTTTTGTGTACAAATACTCTGCCTTCTCTCTTCTAACAGTGGATGAGTTGTCATGACTCTGTGGCACTAGATCCCGTCCCTTCTCACCTACTCTGTGCTGTGCTCCAGGAATTCTCCCCCTTCTCTAATGCACTCTCAATTTCCCCTCTGATAGATTAGCCCCATCAGCATCCAAACGTGATGTTACTTACCTTGCTTTAGAAAAAACACATTCTTCAACTACACCTCCATTTTTCACCTTTTCTTTATAGTAAAGCACTTTCAAAGACTTGTCTGTTTCTCTG
Organism: Manis javanica; assembly: GCF_040802235.1. Classification (NCBI taxonomy): domain Eukaryota; kingdom Metazoa; phylum Chordata; class Mammalia; order Pholidota; family Manidae; genus Manis; species Manis javanica. The sequence continues at coordinate 78,543,133 of NC_133159.1, read as the reverse complement.
ATTCCACTTTCTTTATTTTTTCTTGATCCCAGTCTAGTCAGGTTTGGTCACCAATGAAACAGCTCATGGTCACCAATGATTTCCATGCTGCTAAATCCAATGGGTCATTTCTTGTGACCCATCATAGCAACTGATTCATTATTCTTCAAATACTTTTTAATCTCTTGCTTCCCAGACACTACACTCTCCTGGTTTCTCATTCCCTTCACTGGATGCTCTGTCTCAGTCTCTTTGTTAGTTCCTCTTCTGCCCAATGTCTAATTGTGCCCAAGCTAAGACTCAGTCTTTGAGCCTCTTCTCTTTTTCATCTATACTCATTCCATTAGTTAAAGCTTGAAATGTATCAGTAAGTCTGACCCTATTTTTTATAAATAAATAAACTTTAGGTATGCATATACTCAGAAATGAGACAGAAAGGAAACAGACTCCAAATCAGCAGTGATTATCATTTGGTGATGAGATTACAAGTGATTTTAATCTGTGTGCTTTCCTGTAATCACATTTTATATAATTAATGTGTAATTATATAAGCAGATCTAAAGACAGGATGTGTGGCTTGAGAGATGCAGAGAGACTTATCTAATAAACTTTAAAACATTCTTTTCCTACCCTAAGCATCAGAATACTTTGGAAATAATGAAAGGCATTCAGGTTTAAATTTGAATGCAGATTTAGGAGTGGAAGAGAAGACGCCTTGTTCAACAGAAACTATGCCAACTTGCTTGCATTGTCCAGGATGCGACCTATTTATAGTTCCCAGGCTCTGACTGATGGCAGAAGGACAATGGAAAAGTCCAAAGGCTCAAGGACCCCAGTCCTGGAGTCCTTAGGTTCTGGGATTTTCTTCAAAGTAGAATGAGCATTCACTGAATACTTTTGTTTCCTGAAATTGGGATTTTATTAGTATTACTTCTGGTTTACTAATATTTGCTCAAAAAAATAATATCTGTGTGTAATGAAATTCTACAATTAAAACAAATGACCTTGAACCCAGAATTTCACCTGGTCACTAAACATTACCAATATCTGTGCATGTATCTGGGCCATTCCTTTCCTATCCTGTTCCCCTGCCTCTTTCTCAAAAGGAAAAAAAAAAACTAACCTGAATGTTGTTATCATTTTTTAAAACATTTTTATTAAGGTATGACTGATATACACTCTTATGAAGATTTCACATGAAAAAACACTGTGGTTACTACATTTACCCAGGTTATCAAGTCCCCACTTATACCCCAATGCAGTCACTGTCCATCAGTGCAGCAAGATGCCATAGATCCACTATGTGCCTTCTCTGTGCTATACTGTTCTCCCTGTGATCCCCCACACGATGTGTACTAAACATAATACCCCTCAATCCCCTTCTCCCTCCCTCCCCATCCACCCTCCCACACCCCTCCCCTTTGGTAACCACTAGTTCATTCTTGGAGTCTCTGAGTCTGCTGCTATTTTGTTCCTTCAGTTTTGCTTCATTGTTATGCTCCACAAATGAGGAAAATCATTTGGCATTTGTCTTTCTCTGCCTGGCTTATTTCATTGAGCATAATGTCCTCCAGCTCCATACATGCTGTTGAAAAAGGTAGGATTTGTTTCTTTCTTATGACTGAATAGCATTCCATTGTGTATATGTACCACATCTTATTTATCCATTCATCTACTGCTGGACACTTAGGTTGCTTCCATATCTTGGCTATTGTAAAAAGTGCTGCAATAAACATAGAGGTGTATATGTCTTTTTGAATCTGAGAAGTTGTATTCTTTGGGTAAATTCCAAGGAGTGGGATTCCTGGGTCAAATGGTATTTCTGAGGAACCTCCATATTGCTTTCCACAATAGTTGAACTAGCTTACATTCCCACCAGCAGTGTAGGAGGTTTCCCCTTTCTCCGCATCCTCGTCAGCATTTGTTGTTCTTAGTCTTTTCGATGCTGGCCATCCTTACTGGTATGAGGTGATATGTCATTGTGGTTTTAATTTGCATTTCCCTGATGATTAGTGATATGGAGCACCTTTCCATGTGTCTGTGGCCATCTGAATTTCTTCTTAGGAGAACTGTCTCTTCATATCCTCTGCCCATTTTTTAATCGGGTTATTTGCTTTTTTGGGTGTTGAGGTGCATAAGTTCTTTATATGTTTTGGATGTTAACCCCTTGTTGGATATGTCATTTACAAAAATATTCTCCCATACTGTAGGATGCCTTTTTGTTCTCTTGATGGTGTCCTTTGCTGTACAGAAACTGTTTAGTTTGATGTAGTCCCATGAGTTCATTTTTGCTTTTGTTTCCCTTGCATGAGGAGATGCGTTCAGGAAGAAGTTGCTCATGCTTATATTCAGGAGATGTTTGCCTATGTTGTCTTCTAACAGTTTTGTGGTTTCCTGACTTACATTCAAGTCTTTGATCCATTTCGAGTTTACTTTTGTGTATGGGATTAAACAATAATCCAGTTTCATTCTCTTGCATGTAGCTGTCCAGTTTTGCCAACTCCAGCTGTTGAAGAGGCTGTCATTTCCCTATTGTACGTTCATGGCTCCTTCATTGTATATTAATTGACTATATATGGTTGGGTTTATATCAGGGCTCTCTAGTCTGTTCCATTGGTCTATGGGTCTGTTCCTGTGCCAGTACCAAATTGTCTTGATTACTGTGGCTTTGTAGTAGAGCTTGAAGTTGGGGAATCCCCAGCTTTATTCTTCCTTCTCAGAATTGCTTCGGCTATTCAAGGTCTTTTGTGATTCTATATGAATTTTAGAATGATTTTCTCTAGTTCATTGAAGAATGCTGCTGGTATTTTGATAGGAATTGCATTAAATCTGTAGATTGCTTTAGGGAGGATGGCCATTTTGACAATATTAATTCTTCCTATCTATGTGCACTGGATGTGTTTCCATTTATTGGTATCTTCTTTAATTTCTCTTCAGAGTGTCTTGTAGTTTTCAGGGTATAGGTCTTTGACATCCTTTGTTAGGTTAATTCCTAGGTATTTTATTCTTTTTGATGCAATTGTGAATGGAATTGTTTTCCTGATTTCTCTCTCTGCTAGTTCATTGTTAGTGTATAGGAATGCCACAGATTTCTGTGTATTAATTTTGTATTCCGCAACTTTGCTGAATTCAGATATTAGATCTAGCAGTTTTGGAGTGGATTCTTTAGGGTTTTTTATGTACAATATCATGTCATCTGCAAACAGGGACAGTTTGACTTCTTCCTTGCCAATCTGGATATCTTTTATTTCTTTGTGTTGTCTGATAGCCGTGGCTAGGACCTCCAGAACTATGTTGAATAGAAGTGGGGAGAGTGGGCATCCTTGTCTTGTTCCCAATCTTAAAGGAAAAGCTTTCAGCTTCTCGCTGTTAAGTATGATGTTGGCTGCGGGTTTGTCATATGTGGCCTTTATTATGTTGAGGTACTTGCTCTCTATACCCATTTTGTTGAGAGTTTTTATCATGAATGGATGTTGATTTTTGTCAAATACTTTTTCAGCATCTATGGAGATGATCATGTGGTTTTTGTCCTTTTTGTTAATGTGGTGGATGATATTGATGGATTTTCAAAGTTGTACCTTCCTTGCATCCCTGGAATAAATCCTACTTGATCATGATGGATGATCTTTTTGATATATTTTTGAATTTGGGTTGCTAATATTTTGTTGAGTATGTTTGCATATATGTTCATCAGGGATATTGGTCTGTAATTTTCTTTTTTTGTGGTGTCTTTGCCTGGTTTTGGTATTAATTAGAGTGATGCTGGCCTCATAGAATGAACTTGGAAGTATTCCCTCTTCTTCAGTTCTTTGGGAAACTTTAAGGAGAATGGGTATTATGTCTTCACTAAATATTTGATAAAATTCAGTGGTGAAGCCATCTGGTACAGGGGTTTTGTTCTTAGGTAGTTTTTTGATTATCAGTTCAATTTCATTGCTGGTAATTGGTCTGTTCAGAGTTTCTGTTTCTTCCTTGGTCAGCCTTGGAAGGTTGTATTTTTCTAGAAAGTTGTCCATTTCTTCTAGGTTATCCAGTCTGTTAGCATATAATTTTTCATAGTATCCTCTAATAATTCTTTGTATTTCTGTGGTGTCCATAATGATTTTTCCTTTCTTATTTCTGATTCTGTTTATGTGCATAGATTTTCTTTTTTCTTGATAAGACTGGCTAGGAGTTTATCTATTTTGTTTATTTTCTCGAAGAACCAGCTCTTGGTTTCATTGATTCTTTCTATTGTTTTATTCTTCTAGATTTTATTTATTTCTGCTCTAGTCTTTATTATGTCCTTCCTTCTACTGACTTTGGGCCTCATTTGTTCTTCTTTTTCATTAATTATGAGTTTAGACTGCTTATATGGGATTGTTCTTTCTTCCTGAGGTAGGCCTGTATTACAATATACTTTCCTCTTAGCATGGCCTTAGCTGCATCCCACAGATTTTGCATTGTTAAATTATTGTTGTCTTTTGTCTCCATATATTGCTTGATCTCTGTTTTTATTTGGTCATTGATCCATTGGTTATTTAGGACCATGTTGTGAAGCCTCCATGAGTTTGTGGAATTTTTCATTTTCTTTGCTTAATTTATTTCTAGTTTCATACCTTTGTGGTCTGAGAAACTGGTTGGTACAATTTCAATCTTTTTGAGTTTACTCAGGTTCTTTTTGTGACCTTCTATATGATCTATTCTTGAAAATGTTCCATGTGCAATTGAGAAGAATGTGTATTCTGCTGCTTTTGGCTGTAGGGTTCTGTAGATGTCTGTTAGGTCCATCTGTTCTAATGTGTTGTTCATGGCCTCTGTCTCCTTACTTATCTTCTGTCTGGTTGATCTGTCCTTTATAGTAAGTGGAGTGTTGAAGTCTCCTAGAATGAATGCCTTGTATTCCATTTCTCCTTTTAATTCGGTTAGTATTTGTTTCACATATGTGGGTGCTCCTGTATTGGGAGCATAGATATTTATAATGGTTATATCTTCTTGTTGGATTGACCCATTTATCATTATGTAATGTCCTTCTTTGTCTCTTGTGACTTTCTTTGTTTTGAAGTCTATTTTGTCTGATACAAGTACTGTAACTCCTGCTTTTTTCCCTCTGTTAAGTGTGTGAAACATCTTTTTCCATCCCTTCACTTTTAGTCTGTGTATGTCTTAAAGTGAGTCTCTTGTAGGCAGCATATGGATAGGTCTTATTTTTTTGTCCATTCTGTGACTCTATGTCTTTTGATCAGTGCATTCAGTCCATTTACATTTAGGGATTTAGGGTGCTTATTGATAGTTATATACTTACTGCCTTTATAGACTTTAGATTCGTGGTTACCAAAGGTTCAAGGTTACCTTCCTTACTATAAGAGTCTAACCTAACTCACTTAATATGCTATTACAAACACAATCTAAAGGTTCTTTTCTTTTTCTCCTCCTTTTTCTTCCTCTTCAATTCTTCATATATTCGGTATCATATCTGTACTCTTTGTCCATCCCTTGATTGACTTTGGGGATAGTTAATTTAATATTGCATTTGCTTAGTAATTAGGTGTTCTACTTTCTTTACTGTGGTTTTATTACCTCTGGTGATAGCTATTAAACCTTAGGAACACTTCCATCTATAGCCATCCCTCCAAAATAGACTTTAGAGGTGGTTTGTAGGAGGTAAATTCTCTCAGCTTTTGCTTATCTGGAAATTGTTTAATCCCTTCTTCAAATTTAAATGATAACCTTGCCAGGTAGGTAGAGTATTCTTGGTTCCAGGCCCTTCTGCTTCATTGCATTAAGTACATCATGCCATTCCCTTCTGGCCTGTAAGGTTTCTGCTGAGAAGTCTGATGTTAGCGTGATGGGCTTTCCTTAGTATGTGATCTTATTTCTCTCTCTGGCTGCCTTTAATAGTCTGTCGTTATCCTTGATCTTTGCCATTTTAAATACTATATGTCTTGGTATTGTCTTCCTTGGGTCCCTTTTGTTGGGGGAATCTGTGAATCTCTATGGCCAGAGAGACTATCTCCTTCCCCAGACTGGGCAGTTTTCAGCAATTACCTCTTCAAAGACACTTTCTATCACTTTCTCTCTTTCTTCTTTTTCTGGTACCCCTATAATGTGAATATTGTTCCGTTTGGATTGTTCACACAGTTCTCTCAATATTCTTTCATTCTTAGGGATCCTTTTTCTCTCTGTGCCTCAGCTTCTTTGTATTCCTCTTCTCTAGTTTCTATTTCATTTATTGTCTCCTCCAACGTATCCAATCTGCTTTTAATACCCTCCATTGTGCTCTTCAACAATTGGATCTCTGACCGGAATTCATTCCTGAGTTCTTGAATATCTTCCCATACCTCCATGAACATGTTAATGATTTTTATTTTGAACTCCCTTTCAGGAAGAGTCATGAGGTCCATTGTCATTTAAATCTTTCTTGGGAGTTGTATTAATAATTTTACTCTGGACCAGGTTCCTTTGGCATTTCATATTTGTATATGGCACCCTCTAGTGTCCAGAAGCTCTACACTCTGGAGCTGCTCAGCCCCTGAAGCAATGTCAGGGGTAGCAGGGGAGTGGTGTTGGTGCCTTGGGGGAAGGAAAGAGCATTAGAGAAGTTAAAATTCTGTTACCCCATGACTGTACCCTTACCCCATGACTGTACCCTTACCCCATGACTATACTCTTACCCCATAACTGTACCAAGAATCAGCTACTGAGGAAAACTGTGTCCTGCTTCAACCAATCAGGCTCAGGCAGGAAAGGGCCCTAGGAGCATTACAAAAACAGAAAAAGAGAACTTACCTTAACAATCCAATCAGCTTAGAACAAGTTAAAGGTCAACCAATCCCAGTTCGTCCTGAGAGGAAACCCCTAACTGCCCCTGTTGAATGCATAAAAATCCTGTTGTAACATTCATAGGGGCTCCCGAACTAAGTCCCGTTGCGTCGGGCTGGTTGGGTGCCCAAGTTCGAGCTTGTTCTGCTTTAATAAAGGCTCTTTGTTTTTACATGCTATCTGAGTCCTCCGGTGGTTCTTGAGACTCGCCACGATTCAGGTATAACATTTGGCGGCTCGTCGGGGATCCCCAGAACCTCAGGACTTCAGATCGCAGAGCCTACTGCCGGCCGGTGAGTGCACTCTGTGTCTGAAAATGTCGTATATCTATTAATGTTCTTACTGACGTGTGCAGGAGGGGCCCTGAATCTGAAATTGCCCATAGAAGGTCTAGGTGGACGCGCCAAGAGACCCCGGGTCGTGAGCACTAGGAGACGTCCTAGGCTCACTCTGGTTCGCTGATTTTACCAAAGAGAAACAGGCAGGTTGCTCCCGCGCCGCGGCAGCAGCTGTTGTTCTCTTTTAGTTTCATCAGGCGCCTGTCTGTTTTGTCCGTCCTATTATGTTTGTCTGAGTTTCGGATCAAAACTGCTGTATAACCCATGGCTCCGGTGTTGCAAAACATGGGCCAATAGCAGTGTACCCTCCTCGCCCTCTTAACAGACCATTTTAAAGATGTCCGGGTGCGGGCATGGAATCTTAGACTAGTAGTAAAAAGAGGAAAGTTTTTTTCTTTTGCAGGAATGAATGGCCCACGTTCCAAGTGGGCTGGCCTGCAGGGGGGACTTTTGACCTCCGAACCATCTACCAAGTCAAAAATGTTGTCTTTGGAAAGCCAGGGCGCCCCGACCAAGTTCCCTACATTGTTACCTGGCAAAACTTAGTTGAAGATCCCCCTCCTTGGTTAAAAGCCTTTTTGCTGCCTCCGCAGCTGACAAGCACTCAGGTCTTTACCTTGCAAGAAGAAAAATGGAAGCCAAAGCCTGGAGCTACTCCGTCAGCCCCCCTGTACTCCATTTTGCAGGGTGGTAGTTTCTCCCCCTCCTTACTTACCTCCACCTGAGGCGGTAACAGTGTCGGCTCCCAGCCTCTGGCGCCAGCACCGGATGCCCCTCTGGGGACTGATCCCCAGCCAGCGGGAGCAGAGCCTGTTCCTCCAGGCCCTGACCCACCAGGGCCAGCAGCCCGTGCAGCCAATTCAATGGGAGAAGTTGAGGAGGCCCCCACTGGGAGTCCCCCACACATGCACAGTAGGACCCAGAGGAGTGTCCTAATGCCCGACTCTACTGCACTACCCTTGCAGGCCTTAGGGCCCCCAGATGCAACTGGGAATCAACCTATGCAATATTGGCCTTTTGCCACCAGTGACCTGTATAATTGGAAAATGCAGACCCCTAAGTTCTCAGAAAAACCTGGTGGTCTTATAGATCTCTTAGACTCCATTCTTTTTACTCACCAACCCACTTGAGATGACTGTCAGCAGCTGTTACAGATCCTCTTTACTACAGAAGAAAGAGAGACAGTATCACTTTAGAGGCGCGGAAACTCGTACCCAGAGCAGATGGAAATCCAACCACAAGCCAGGCCCTTATTGATCAGCATTTCTCACTGACAAGACCAGACTGGGACTTCAACCAGGATGAAAGTAAGGAGAAGCTCCAGGTTTACCGCCAGGCTCTGATGGGGGGAGGGGGTCTCAGGGCGGCGGTTCGCCAACCCACCAATTTGGCAAAAGTAAGTAGCGTGCAATAAGAAAAAGCGGAGTCTCTGGCAGCCTTCTTAGAAAGAATCCATGAGGCGTTTAGAGCTTACATGCCCATGGACCCAGAAGTCCCAGAGAATAAATCAGTAGTAATTGTGGCATTTGTAAATCAGGCAGCACCTGAAATAAGAAAAAAATTGCAGAAAATAGATAGGTTGGCTGACAAATCTATCCCAGAACTATTAGCTATCGCCGAGAAAGTGTATAACAACAGAGAAACCCCTGAAGACAAGCAAGCACGTACACAGGAAAAATACACCAGAGATATGGCCAAAATTCTGCCAGCCACAACCACCAGAATGGCCGCTGAGAGATGTCGGCAGCTGAAGCAACTGGCTGGAGAGCATGGTAAGAGACTGTCCTCCCGAGAGGACCGACCTCGGCTCCAAAAAGATCAATGTACCTACTGTAAAGAGAAGGGGCACTGGATCCGAGACTGCCCAAAGAGAACCCAAAAAGCATGCTGGGCCCCGGAGAGAGTTCAAATACTTGAACTTGGAGATACTGAGGACTAGGAGAGACGGGATTCCGAGCTCCTCCCTGAGCCCAGGGTAACTCTGAGAGTGGAGGGGAAACCAGTTGAGTTCCTGGTAGACTCGGGAGCTCAGCATTTGGTTTTGACTCAACCAAATGGTAAACTGTCACAAAAAAAGTCCTGTAGGAGCTACAGGTATCAGTCAACATTCCTGGACCACCAGGCAGTCTGTGGCTCTGGGGAAAAACCAGATCCACCATTCCTTCATAGTTATACTTAAATGCCCTTACCCACTCTTGGGCAGAGATTTACTGACAAAGATAAGGACTCGAATTATCTTCTCAGGAAAAGGCATCCTGGTCATAGACCAAGACAATCGCCCAATACAAGTCCTAACTCTTCAGCTACATGATGAATATAGACTGTTTCAGAATCCTTCAGTTGGGCAAGACATGACCGTCTGGCTGTCACGATTCCCAAAGGTGTGGGCAGAGACTGGGGGTATGGGCCTCGTGGCGCACCGACCCCCCGTCCTTGTGCTCAAGCCAGGAGCAAACCTCCATATCAGCCGAAGCTCGGCAGGACATCATTCCTCACATACGCAACCTCAAAAGCCTTGGAGTGTTAACCCCTTGCCAGTCTCCCTGGAATACTCCCCTTCTCCCAGTAAAGAAGCCAAACTCGGGAGACTACAGACCAATCCAAGGCTTGCGAGAGGTAAACCGACGGGTGGCAGATATACATCCCACCGTACCTCTGCTAAGCTCACTGGCCCCCACAAAAGTCTGGTATACAGTGTTAGACCTTAAAGATCCTTTCTTCAGCCTACCCTTAGCAAAAGTCAGCCAGGCCATTTTTGCCTTCAAATGGAGCGACCCAGAAGAGGGGTTCAATGGACAGCTAACCTGGACGAGGTTGCCCCAAGGGTATAAAAATTCCCCCACTATCTTCGATGAAGCACTGCACGAAAACCTGGGTGAGTACCTGTGACAAAACCCACAACGTTAACACCTACAATATATAGATGACCTCTTAATCGCTGCAGATACTGAAGACACTTGCCGGGCCGGAACGGAAGCATTGTTAAACACCCTGGGAGATCTAGGGTACTGGGTGTTTGCAAAGAAAGCCCAGATATGCTGCACAGAGGTAACCTACCTAGGGTTTGTCCTAAAAGGAGGGCAGCGGTAGCTCACAGAAGCCAGAAAATAAACTATTCTCAGAATACCTACACCAAAATCTCCCCGCGATGAGCAAGAATTTCTGAGATCAGCTGGGTTCTGCCGATTATAGATCCCTGGGTTTGCAGAAATAGCAAGGCCCCTCTATGAGGCAACTAAGGAAAAAAGCCAGTTCCACTGGGCCAAAGTAGAAGAGAAAGCCTTCACAGATTTAAAACAAGCACTGCCAGATGTCACTCGCCCCTTCCACTTATACATAGATGAGCGGATAGGAGTGGCTAAAGGGGTCCTGACACAAGTCTTAGGCCCCTGGAATCGCCCAGTGACCTACCTGTCAAAAATATTAGATGCTGTAGCAGCCAGGTGGCCCCCCTGCCTCAGAATAGTTGCAGCCTCGGCCTCCCTAGTAAAAGATGCAGACAAACTAACACTAGGACAAGAGCTTCTAATAACCACTCCCCATGCCATAGAAGAAACTCTCAAGCAGCCTCCTGATCGCTGGCTGAGCAATGCCCGTATAACCCACTATCAGAGCCTACTGCTCAACCCCCGACGCATACGCTTTCTCCAGAAAGCAGCCCTAAACCCTGCTTCGCTGCTACCAGATCCTGACCTAGATGCTCCACTGCACAACTGCATTGACATCCTGAGCCAAGTACAAAACCTGCGGCAAGACTTGACTGATCAGCCACTACCAGATGCCGAATTGATACGGTATACAGATGGAAGAGGTTATATTAAACATGGAACCAGGTATGCAAGAGCAGCAGTGGGATCTGAGACAGAAGTAATCTGGGAAAAAGTGTTACCAAACGGGACTTCAGCTCAGAGAGCCGAGTTGGTAGCCCTTACCGAAGCTCTCAAACTAGCTGAAAGAAAAAAACTGAATGTGTATACAGACAGCCGCTATGTGTTTGCCACCGTCCACATTCATGGGGCCATATACTGAAAAAGGGGCCTCCTAACTGCAGAAGGATAGACTATCAAAAATAAAGAAGAAATTCTTAACCTGCTGGCGGCTATCTGACTACCAGCCAAACTGGCTATTGTCCACTGCCCTGGACACCAGAAATGTAATACACCAATAAGCAGAGGAAACCACAAAGCCAACCTAACTGCTTGGCAAGTAGCTGCCAATGCACCAGCCACAGCTATGTTAATCCTAAAACTGCCACACCCCAGCCCTCCAACACTACCAGACTTCCCCACCTACACTCCAGAAGACTGCGAGCAGATAAACCAAGTGCCTGGGGCCTATCTGTCAAACAAATGGTGGCACACAGAGGACAGGAAGATGATTCTCCCCCACAAGCTGGCTTGGAAGATCCTTCAGCACATACACCAAACCACACATCTTGGGGCCAAGAAAACCGAAGCCTTGTTCCAGAAAGCTTGCCTGAAAGTCCTGCACCTCAGACCCAAAGTAGAATCATTGATAGCACGCTGCTCCAGCTGTCAACTTGTAAACGCAACCAAATCTCCCCAAATACAAGGAAGGCGGCTCCGAGGAACCAAACCCGGAGCTCATTGAGAGATAGACTTCACTGAAATTAAACCTGGCAAGTATAGATTTAAATATTTGTTAGTCCTAGTTGATACCTTTTCAGGATGGACAGAAGCCTTCCCCACCAAGCACAAAACACACATACCATGGCAAAGAAACTCCTAGAAGAAATACTTCTGAGGTATGGTATGCCGGCCCTGTTAAGTTCTGACAATGGACCAGCTTTTTCCTCTCAGGTAATAAAAGGACTTAGTAAAGTTCCTTGGGCAGATTGGAAATTACATTGTGCCTACAGGCCCCAGAGCTCAGGACAGGTAGAATGGATGAATAGGACCCTAAAAGAGACCCTAACCAAATTAACCTTAGAAACCGGTGGAGACTGGGTGTCCCTCCTTCCCTATGTGCTATTTAGAGTGCGGAATACTCCTTACATGCTAAACCTAACCCCATTTGGGATCATGTTTAGAAGAGCATCTCCCCCCATACCTAGCTTGCATTCTGGACTGTTAGCTGAGATAAATGATTCTGCCTTTCTCACCTCCTTAAAAGCCCTACCCCTGTCCCAGGAAGGTGTTTAGCTCCGGTTGAAGACTGTTTTCGAAGCTGCCATGCCACATTCCCCGCATAAATTCCAGCCCAGGGACCTCGTCCTCGTCCACAGGCACCAGAAGAAAATCTGAGAACCACGCTGGAAGGGACCTTACACGGTGATCCTGACTACTCCATCTGCACTTAAAGTTGATGGGATAGGCCCGTGGGTCCATCACTCTCACGTCAAGTTAGCCGCTCACCTTGACTCACATGACACTGCTGACAGCCAGTGGAGAGTCCTGCCTCAGAGCAACCCTCTAAAACTTAAGTTATGCAGAGCCTAACTTTATTTCTTCTGTCAATAGCCATCAAAGCCAGAGAGAGCAACTCACACGCCCCAGTGAGGACAGAATGGAAAATCTCAGACCCAGAATCTGGCAGAGTCATCACCACCCAGGTGCTTGAAGGCCCAGAAAAAACCAAGTGGCCCTCGTTCCAGGTAGACCTTTGTGACCTAGCAGGAGACAGCTGGGACATAGACATCAACGGTGGGCATCCAGCATATGATTACTGTGGTGCTGCTAGCAGGCAGGTTGGTTGTCATCAGCACTGCTTAAAGACCTGCCTTAGGCAGTCCAAGATTTATGTATGCCCAGGGATGAGAGAGACCCACAAAAAGAAAAAAACTGTGGAGAGCCCCGAGATTTCTTTTGTGGCAGTTGGGATTTTGAAACTAGTGCTCCATGGTTAGGACAAAACGGTAAAGATGATTTAATCCAGGTATTCAGAGTTGGTTCAACTGGAAATTGGGCAACCGATTACTCTGCCTGTAAATCAAATAGAAAATGCCAGCCCATTAGCATTACCCTAACCTCCCAAGGAAAAGAACAGTCTGAGATAAGTTAGAGACCTGGAAAAACTTGGGGCTTATGTCTATACATCCATGGCTATGATGAAGGCATTTTGTTTACCATTCAAGTCCAACGAATCCCCTCTCCCTCTGTACCCGTAAGACCTAACCCTGTACTCAGGACACCTGACCTAAAACCCACACCTCCGAAGAAAAAATCCACTCTGACCTCCAGTGCCATTACTGCAAACCCATTCACCCCAATTTTTCCGGCCCCAGATGACCCCTCCGACAACAACCACTTGTGGAATCTCGTTGTTGGTACCTTTCAAGTTTTAAATAAGTCCCGTCCTGAGCTGACCACTGACTGCTGGCTATGTTTAGATGCACAGCCACCTTTTTATGAAGGACTAGCCATCTTAGGAAATGCCTCTAATGTGGCATCGAGTCTTTGCTCTTGGGGCAAGCCATGAAAAATAACCCTGTCCCAAGTATCCGGGTCAGGAACATGTGTAAAATTTACCGCACCTGATTCTAGAGTTCCCCCTCCTCTGTGCAATGTAACCCTAACAGCCTCTAATAACAGTTACCTTAATGCATCATCAGGATAGTGGGCATGTAGTTCAGGACTCACCCCATGTGTCCACGGGACGGTCCTCAATGCAAAACCTGAGTTCTATGTGATGGTGCAGCTTTTCCCCAAAGTCAAGTACTGTAATAGTCTGCAAGTAGAACTAGCCACTTCCCCACATCCCTCTAGAACTAAACGGGCAGCAGCAGGGGCCATGCTCCTAGGGTTTAGACTCCTAGGTGCCACAGGCATGGGTACTTCAGCCTTAATCCTCCAAGACCAAAATTATAAAGACCTAAGACTAACCATAGAAGCTGATTTAAAAGACATAGAATCCTCTATGACCAAGCTAGAAGAATCTCTCACTTCCTTAACTGGAGTAGCCCTGCAGAATAGAAGAGGCCTTGCCGTATTATTCCTGCAGCAAGGTGGGTTATGTGCAGCGCTGGGTGAAGAGTGTTGTTTTTTTGTTTACCATTCAAGAATCATCAAAAAATCCATAGCCCAACTTAGAAAGAGAATGTTAAAAATGCAGAACAAGCCTACCAACTATTATGAAAATCTTTTCAATTAGTCCCCATGGCTCACTACTCTCATCTCAGCAGCAGCAGGGCCCCTGCTTATCCTATTTCTACTCCTCACCTTTGGACCATGTATCCTAAGTTCACCTCCCTTGTAAAAACCCGCGTAGACAACATTCAACTCATGGTACTCAGAACACAGTACCAGCTCCTAGACCATCAAGAGCCACCCCAGTACACTTCTCTAGCAAGCCCATGATTAGACTTTCCGGATCCTAAAAGACAGGGGGGAATGAGAGAACCAAGCAAAATTTAAGATTGATCAAAGAGACTCCATCTTAGAGAAGTTAAAATCCTCTTACCCCATGACTGAACTCTTACCCCATGACTGTACCCTTACCCCATGACTGTACCCTTACCCCATGACTATACTCTTACCCCATTAACTGTACCAAGAATCAGCTACTGAGAAAAACCATGTCCCACTTCAACCAATCAGGCTCCGGGAGGAAAGGGCCCTAGGAGCATTACAAAAACAGAAAAAGAGAACTTACCTTAACAATCCAATCAGCTTAGAACAAGTTAAAGGTCAACCAATCCCAGTTCTGCCTGAGAGGAAACCCCTAACTGCCCCTCTTGAATGCATAAAAATCCTGTCGTAACGTTCACAGGGGTTCCCGAACCAAGTCCTGCTGCGTCGGGCTGGTTGGGTGTCCAAGTTTGAGCTTGTTCTGCTTTAATAAAGGCTCTTTGTTTTTACATGCTATCTGAGTCCTCCTGTGGTTCTTGGGACTCCCCGCGATTCGGGCATAACGCCTGCTTCCCGGCTGCTATGCTTGTCCCCACTGCCTGAACCAGTAGACCAAGCACACAGGTATAAGCTTTTGTCCCAGAGCAGCCGGATATGGATCCCTGCTTTCCACAAGCGGCTGGAATCTCAGTCTATCCAGGAATTCTGCCTGTATTAGCTTTCCAACCCTGTAATCACGAGAGTATCATGAATGCACCATGAAATGTAGTTTTGTCCTCCCAGAGCAGATCTCCGGAGTTAGGTATCCATCAGTCCCAGGCCTCTACTCCCTCCCCACTCCATTTCTCTTCCTCCCGTCCTGACCTGAGGGAATAGCTTGGGTCCCGCTGGGCCACAGCTTGGGTACGTTACCCTGCTCCGTGAGGTCTGCTCTTTTCTCCAGGTGCATGCAGTGTGGCGCAGTCCTATTTCCTGTTGCTTTCTCAGAATTAGTTGTATTTATTATATTTTCATATTGTATGTGGTTCTAGGAGGAAGCCTCTATCTCACCTCTCACACCACTGTCTTTAATCCATTCCGCAACAGTTCTGTTATTATCATTTTTATATCTATTTTAATTGTTTTTTTGGGTATGTATATTTTCTTAAACAACATATTATTTAGTTTTGTTAGAACTTCCTAAAAATAGTATCATGTCTAATGACACTTTCAGCAAGTTGCTTTCTAAGGTTCATGCATGTTGTTGTGTGGACCTATAGCTTACACAGTTTCACTGTTATATAACATCCCATTGTGTTAATATACCATATGTACTCACCTGTCAATGTATATTAATTTGTTTCACTTTTTTCTATTACTAACAACAATGCTATTTTGAAGCTGGCTCCTAAGACACATATGTAAGAGATTTTCTAGATCAGTAGTTTTCATGCTTTTTTTCACTGCAACCCAAGTAGAAAGTACATTTTACTCTGCAATTCAGTACACCTCTGGCACAGATGGCTAGCTGTTCATACACTTCTATAGTGCAGAGTTATTACTGGAAAACAATAGTTATTTAGAAGTTTATTTTCAAATATTGAAACTTCTATGAATTAAAATTTATTCCTCTGTCTTTTTATCTTGAAGATAGAAAGATAGATGAATTTTTTGTTGTTGATTTATAATTCAATTGCATTTTGGTCAGAGAAAATATAATACCTATTTCATATAACACCTATTATTTGAAATTTGTTGAGACATGTGTTTTGTCTAAAAAGTGGTCTGTTTTTACAAATGTTCCATGTGTGCTTTAAATGAATGAGTATTCTCATATTATTGGATACAGGTTTCTATCTTTATGTAATAAATCAAGGTTGTTAGTTACTTTAAATCTTTTAAAAATATGTATTTACAGGTGAGATAATTTGCTGTCAGAATTTGCTCTTAATACTCTCATTCCTCTTATTACTTCACAAAAAGTTGTAAAGATAACTTAAATAGGATTGCCAAAATGGGTGGTAGTACTTAGAAGTTCATTACTTCAAACCAGAGTCTCTCAAAGTGTGGTCTTCCTACCAGCAGCATCAGTACTACCTGGGAACTTGTTAGAAATGCAAATTCTTGGGTACCACCCTTGACTTAGGAATCAGAAACTCTTGGCGTGGGACCCAGATTGTTTTAACAAACTCTCCAGGTGATTCTGGTGCACATTAAAGTTTGAGACTTTTTACCACTGTTATCTTTTAGTTAATATTTGTCTGATTTATCTTTTTCTACTTGAAATTTATTGAGATGATTGTATATTCACATGAAGGTATAAGAAATAATTTTGAGAAATCTTTTCTATGTTTTGTCCAGTTTCTCCCAATGGTACCATCTTTGCAAAACATTGACATTGATGATGTGTGTATCACTTTACTTTAAACCTTCATGTTCTTATGCTTTAGGTATGTCTCTTGTAAATAGTTTATACTTGGATTTTATTTCTTTTTTTTTAAATTCAATCCATCTTAAACTAGTTCAAACCACTTATATTTATTATATTCTATATATTTCCATTTTCTGTTTTTTCTTTTTCCTTTTCCTGTTGCTCTTATATCTGCTGTCCATCTAATTGTCATTCTTTTCTCTCTGGGCTGTGGAGTTATTTTCTTTGGTATTCTTCTGTTTTACTACTATATTTTCAGTTTTGGAAAGCTTAGGAGTTTTTCTTGTGGTATAGATTTGGGAAGATCTAAGATAACAGTCTATAAGAAATAGTTACATTAAAAAAATAAATAGAGCTGATGGAGTCATACATGATAGTTTATAAATGATTGACAGTTTCTTGCTACATATAAGTAGTGATGTCAGACATGATGGTCATTCATGCAAAATGCTTAAGTGAATTCTATAGTGTTTTTCAGAATTATTGCTGGATGCTAATGAGATTTAGTTAGATTTTATTTGAACCTCACAAAACTATAGTTCTGCATTTTATACGTAATTTTACGTAACTATACTTAATTATCAGGAACACTTTATGGTCCATACATAATTGGGAGTTAAGCCCTTTAAAAGGCTGATATGACGGAGATGATAGAATTCTAT
Source organism: Manis javanica (assembly GCF_040802235.1). Lineage (NCBI taxonomy): Eukaryota > Metazoa > Chordata > Mammalia > Pholidota > Manidae > Manis > Manis javanica. The sequence goes on along the minus strand of NC_133159.1, from coordinate 78,525,636 downwards.
ACCATAGTTTCAGGTCTACATGAAACTTTAATTTTAAATGCTGAAATGAGTACAGGTCAGGATTCAGGACTAGTAAACTCTGTTGTCCCAGAATTTACACTGAATTACAAAGATAAATGTTCTTTTCAACCCTTTCCCAATTATTATAGAATTAGTAATGTTAGGGTGGGAAAGTCCCTATTAGGGATTTCTGTGCAACAATCAACAAGAAAGGTAAATTTACAAGTTGAATAGATTTTAGTTCTAAAAATGTTTATATTGTTCTATTTTAAATGGGATAATTAAAGTTTTTACAGCTTTTTTGTGAATACAATATTTATTATTATTATTATTTTGTATGTGTTCACCTCTCACTTTCAATATATGTATGCTTCAGGAGATAAGGGATTTTGTCTATTTTGTTCACTACTGTATTCCAGTGCTTATCCTTGCCTGGCATGAAACAGGTGTTGAATAAATATTGGTTGATGAATGAATGAACACAGTGATGTCATATTCAACAATTTTCCAAGTGTTGCATGTCATCATCTAAAAGATAAAATGAAGCTGGTATAGATCAGAACTACAGTCAACCTGTGATGGAGAGGAATATTAGTGTAAAATAAATCTTTGCTGGCATAAGCTGCCAGGATTTGGGGCCTTTTGTTTCTGCAGCGTAGCCTAGCAAAAATCCAATGATATAACATGTACAGTGATATGCACAGACAGAGGACAGCCCAATAGGTGAAATTCCAAAGAGAATGAGTTCAATAAGCATTGACTAAATACACCTACACATTCTTCATCCCTAACAGAAAGAAAGGAATTCTTGTTCACTAAGCTCTGCCTCAAATATCATATTCTTTGTGACAACTTCTCTGTCTAACTCAGTATGAATCGGCACTCTGAGTGCATATGACAGAAACCCTGCTCTAACTAGTTCCCCATCACGTCTCCACCTACTCCTTCTTCTGCCTTCCCTGTCTTAGTATATGACAACTCCATCCTGGTTGCCCAGCCCCCAAATCTTGAAGTCATCTTCGATTTCTCTCTCTTTCATCTGATAGTCAGTCTGAAGACAAATCATGTTGGCTGAAAATATATCTGCATTTGATCATTTCTCACCCACTTGCTCTTCCCCTCTAGTCCATGCAGGTGTCATCTCTCCGTAGTTTCTGACTGGTCTCCCTCTTTTTACCCTTCCCTAGAGTCAATTCACCATACAACAGCCAGTTGATGCTATAAATACAAAACATTAGTCAGATCATGTCACACTGTTTGTCCATCCCACTTAGAGTAAAACCAAAGTCCTTGAAGTTAGCCCACAGGGCCCCTGTGCCATCTGGTTCTGTTTTCTCTTTGATTCCAGCACTTCCTATCTTGCTCATACCATTCTAATCACACCACTAGCCTCCTTACTGTTCCAAGGCATATTCCTGCCTTGAAGTCCTTATGCTTGCTTATCTCTCTGCCTGGATTCTCTTTGCAGATGCTCTCTCACCACCTTCTTTGTGAAGTCTTCCCTGACTATCCTATTTAAGATTGTAATAATCCTTTTCTACACTTCCTTTCTCCTTCCCTGTTTCAGTTTTCTCTATACACATACACTATCTCATACATGTGTGTATGTATATATGTGTCTCTCAATATATATATACACACACACACGTTTTTGTTATTTATGTGTCCAAAATATTATTTCATCTAAGTCAAATCAAGATTCTCTCTTTTCATTATCTATTTCTTCTTCTCTTCCAAGATGATCCAAATTCCTAGGAGGATGATTACCATTTTAACCAGTTTTAAGTGTATAATTCAGTGAAAGTACATTCACAATATTGTATAACTATCACCACTATCTAGTTCCAAAACCCTTTCATTCATACTTACCTGGCAGGGGAGATACCATGATCACCAAAACCCTTTCATCACTCTAACCAGAAACTTTGTTCTCATTTAGCAATAAGTTCTCATTACTTCTGACCCTACTAGCCTCCATACTACTTTCTGTCTCTGAGTACAACTATTCTAGATACCTCACACAAGTGGAATCATACAATATTTGTTCTTTTGTGTCTGGCCTATTTCACTTAGCATAATATTCTCAAGATTCATGCATGTTGTACCAAGTGTCAGAGCTTCATTCCTTTTATGGCTGAATTATATTCCATTGTATAGCTGTACTGTGTTTTGCTTATCCATTCACTTGTAGGTGGATGCTTGGATTGTTTCCCCCTTCAGCCATTGGAAATAGTACTGCTAAGATTGGTGTATCTGAGCTTCTGTTTTGAATTCCTTTAAGTAGCTTGGAATAGAATGGCAGGATCACATGGTAATTGCATGCTTAACTTTTTGAGAAACTGCCAACTGTTTTCCACAGTGTGTGCATCAATTTACATTCCCACTAAGCAATGCACAAGAGTTCCAGTTTCTCCACATCCTTGCCAACATTTGTTAATTTTTTGTTTTTTCATAATAGCTATCATAGTGGGTGTGAGGTGGTGTTTCACTGCAGTTTTGCTTTGCATTTCCCTAATGACTAATAATATTGTGCATCCTTTATGTTCTCATGCGTATCTTTTTGGAGAAATGACTAGTCAAGTCCTTTGCTCATTTATAAATTGGCTTATTTTGTTGCTGAGTTGTTGCAGTTCTTTAATCTTTTATCAGGTATATGATTTGAAAATATTTTCTCCCATTCCATCCCTTATCTCTAACTATTTTGATAGTGTCCTTTGATGCACAAACATTTTTAATTTTGATGAAGTCCAATTTATGTATTTTTTCTTTTGTTGTTAGTGTTTTTGGTGTCATATTTAAGAAATCACTGCCAAAGCCAATATAATAAAGATTTTCTTCTATGTTATTTTATCATTTCACATAAGAGTTTTATCATTTCAGATTTTAAGTTTAAATCTATCCATTTTGAATTAGTTTTTGTATGTGGCGTAAGGCGAATCCAACTTTATCCTTTTGCATGTGGATATTCACTTTTCTTACTACATTTTTTACTATAGTATGTATCTCCCACTAGAATTTAAGCTCCATTAGGCAGAATTTATGTCTGTTTTTGTCACTGATGTGTTACGTTAATTATCTATTGCTATTGCTATTTATGATAAGAAAAACCCCACAAAATTTAGTGCCTTAAAACAAAAATAAACATTTATTATCCCTTATAGTTTCTATGTGTTGGGAATTTGGGAACAGCTTACTTAGTGGTCCTGGCTTGGGGTTTGTCATGAAATTCAGTCAGATGTGGGCCAGGACTGCAATCATCTGAAGACTCAACTGGGGCTGAAGGATGTACTTCCAAGGTGGCTCACTGACATGCTGTCAAGTTGGTTCAGGATGCTGATGGGAGGCCTTAGATTTTTCTTCATAGAGGTCCTCACACATGGCATCTGGCTTCCCCTGAAACATGTAATCTAAGAGAACAGGGTGAAAACTACAATGTCCTAATGACCTAGTCTCAGATATTATGCTCTTGTCACTTTTGCCTTATTTTATTGGTCACACAGACAGTCCTCACTCAATGTAGGAGAGATTGTATAAGGAAGGGCATGAAGAACAGACAGCAAAGATCACTGGAGGCCAGATTAGAGGATGGCTGCAACGTGGGTCTATCCACAGTGACTGTATAATAACATCCTATAATAAGTATTATATGTATGTAGTATATATATATATGTGTGTGTATATATATATGTGTGTGTATATATATATGTATATGTTAAAAAATCTGATGAATGAATAAGTCACTTGAAGGTTATTGGTGAGGTCACAGTATTAACAAAAGATCAGAACAACAGAGGCCTAGGAAAGGCAGAGTTGACTGGAACCAGGGATTCTGATATCTACAGGATGCTCTGCATGTCATTTTGCTTCTGAGTATAGCCAGGATATAGAAGAACATGGAAGGGGGTGTGGACAGAAAAAAATAGCACAACTCCCTCTCTATTCTGTATGTTCCCACGGCGTTTTTTTCTCCATGTAATAGAATATATCATTATTGTCTATATTTTTGTTCACATTGTCTGTCTTCTACACCAGACTATATGTTCTTACACTAGAATCTGAACACAGGTGCTACATTTTTGTAACTCTGAACAACACAGGCTTTGTGGTGAAGAGTAACTGATGCTTGCATTTTTGCTTTTCCTTTTGCTGTCATTGTGACTTTAGACCAGCTATAGCTTCATCTTGGTCTAGTTTTTAAATGGGCCTAACAATGGCTGCCTCATGTGGAAGCACATAGCATTATTGCTAACATACTGCAGGAGGAGAATTCTAGTTATTGTCTTTCCTCTTAGGAATGTACCTGACACAACTCTAAGTCTTTAATGTGTTTGTGAATGAATAAATGAATAAGTAAATAAATGAAGCATTCGTACTGACTTACTTGGGGTACACTTGTAAATGAGGATAATAATACGGTTATAGTGAAGATTAAGTGAGATGACAGATGAAAAGTGCTTCCATTGTAATACCTCTAAAAAAATCTATCATTGTTAGAGAAGCAATTTTTTAAAAAGTAATCTATTATAGAGATCTCTTTGAAGAGAACAGTCGAGTAATGGAGAATGTACTATCTCTATTTAGATATCTTTCACATGGTATATCACTTGCTTTTGTATTTCATAGTAAACTCTCAATTAATAGTCCCAAATAACACAAATCCAATACCCATTAATAGAACGCAATAACCTATAGTATTCCAAAATATTTTACTCAGCAAAAGAGTAAAAAAAAAACCAAAAAGGTAAATTTTACAAATTATTAATTTTGTCTAGTGTCAAATTCCAAGAGCTGAAACCACCTAAAATATGGAAGCTTCTGGCCAGTGCCTCAGTCAGCACCCAAATCACAGTGATAATTAATAGACAATTATTCTGAAACAAATCTACTCATTGAAGCAAGAAAGGAAATGGGAGGAAAGAAAAGAAACGAGGGAGAAAAGAAGGGAAGGTGGAAGAAAAAATCAGTTAGCACTCATAAGACCAAATGCTTTGGTTACTACATTCCTAGTCCTCCACATTCCCAGCTTCCCCTGAAGTATTACCTAACAACTGTATAGGGTGGAACTGAAAGGGTGTTAAATGGGTGGATCCTAGTGGCAATGTCGTTGTAAACACTCCCTATGAGTCAGCTATAAATTCAATTCAAATCCCCAGTCTCCCTGTCTTCTCTGCTTATCATGGTTACCACTAAAATGACTGCTGCCTTTAGAAACCCTAATGGGAAACAGGTAAAGCCTACAACAGTGTTTGATTTTTTTTTTTTTTTTTTTTTTTTTTTTTTTTTTTTTTTTTTTTTTTTTTTTTTTTTTTTTTTTTTTTTTTTTTGAGAGGGCATCTCTCATATTTATTGATCAAATGGTTGTTAACAACAATAAAATTCAGTATAGGGGGGTCAATGCTCAATGTACAATCATTAATCCATCTCAAGCCTAATTCTCGTCAGTCTCCAATCTTCTGAAGCATAACGAACAAGTTCTTACATGGTGAACGAATTCTTACAGAGTGAATAAATTCTTACATGGTGAACAGTACAAGGGCAGTCATCACAGAAACTTTCGGTTTTGATCATGCAATATGACCTATAAACCATCAGGTCAAATATGAATATTCATTTGATTTTTGTACTTGATTTATATGTTGATCCCACATTTCTCCTATTATTATTATTATTTTTATTTTTAATAAAATGCTGAAGTGGTAGGTAGATGCAAGATAAAGGTAGAAAACATAGTTTTGTGCTGTAAGAAGGCAAATGTAGATGATCAGATGATCAGGTGTGTGCCTATGGACTAAGTATTAATCCAGGCTAGACAAGGGCAGCAAGACATCCACGGATGCAGAAGATTTCTCTCAAAGCAGGGGTGGTGAGGTTCTGAGCCTCACCTCTGTTGATCCCCAAATTCTCACCTGATGGCCCCCCTGCGACTGTGCCTGTCTTAGGTTGTTCCTCCCTTGAGGAATCTTACCCGTCTCTGGCTAACCAGTCATCTTCCGGGGCCATACAGGGAAATGTAAAGTTGGTAAGTGAGAGAGAAGCCATATTGTTTGCAAAGGTTAGCTTTTTACTTCTTTGCAGATTTATGCCCTGTGGCTTCTATGCCCAGCACTTGTCTCGAGGTATCTTTACCACCTGGAGGAATTATGATACTCGGTAAATTCGATATGAGGCACGAATTCTATTTAAAGTTTGTAATTAGGAAGGAAGAAGAAAAGCTATAGATGTAGCATATGAAGGAAACTTGGGAGGATTGATTATTTCTTTGACATATCTTCTTGTATAGTACCTTAAGTATGTATAGGTTTTAAACTACTAACTAATTTGCACACACATATTGACATAATAGGAATACGGTGACATAAACAAAGCAAATCTATAATCACCAGCCATCTCCAGTGAAGCCAAGAAAACCATTTAGGCACCCTAGGCATTTGTGAAAATTTATCTATGATATGATGGATATTTTCCAACTGTACTTGAACCATCAGACAAATTAAAGCAGCCCATTTCTGGGATCTGTTCACATCCCATATGTTCTTTTAACCATAGATAGTCTATAGTCATGAGATTTTGGGGTGCTACAACTTGCACCCCTCCCAACTCCTGGTTGAGTTCCAACAGTACAGATCCAGTCAAATTCGTTGTCTCACTGTATGCACATGCCAGCCTAGACATCTCCCTCCTCCTTCTCATGGCAAGTCCAGGAGACGGTGGGCTGGATGCAGCCACAACCGCAGCATCGTCCGGATCCCTGTGGAGGCTTTTTGATGATCATCCCCCGGCACGAGTCCTCCAGAGAGTGCTGATGCCGGAAGCTCCTCCTCATATCGTATCTTAGTTCATTTTCTGGGTATCCAAGCTAGGCCTTGATCTTCTGCGTAGAAACAAACAGACCCTTTGCCCACACTTTGACATGCCCTCTATACCACTGTGCAGAACTCATTGGAGGTCAGCACACAGTAACTGCTTTTTTTTTTTTTTTTTAATTAAGAGAAAGGAATATTATCAGAAAAGAGTACCTCCATAGCTGATCATCTGACACCCTTTAAGTGATCAACATTAAGGATATTTAAAGCATGCGTTGATCTTTGATTTACCAATAGTTTTATCCTGTTAAGGAGTAATCCCCCTTTTCTTTCTTTCTTTCTTTTTTTTTTTTTTAAATTTTTAATCTACACTTACCTGAAGAATACTATGTTTACTATGCTCTCCCCTATATCAGGTCCCCCCTAACAACCACATTACGGTTACTGTCCATCAGCTTAGCAAAATGTTGTAGAGTCACTACTTGTCCTCTCTGTGTTGTGCAGCCCACCCTACCCTTTCTCCCTCCCCCCCATGCATGCTAATCTTAATACCCCCCTTCTTCTTCCCCCCCCTTATCCCTCCCTGCCCACCCATCCTCCCCAGTTCCTTTCCCTTTGGTACCTGTTAGTCCATTTTTGGGTTCTGTAATTCTGCTGCTGTTTTGTTCCTTCAGTTTTTCCTTTGTTCCTATACTCCTCAGATGAGTGAAATCATTTGGTATTTCTCTTTCTCCGCTTGGCTTATTTCACTGAGCATAATACTCTCCAGCTCCATCCATGTTGCTGCAAATGGTTGGATTTTTCCACTTCTTATGGCTGAGTAGTATTCCATTGTGTATATGTACCACATCTTCTTTATCCATTCATCTACAGATGGACATTTAGGTTGCTTCCAATTCTTGGCTATTGTAAATAGTGCTGCGATAAACATAGGAGTGCATCTGTCTTTCTCAAACTTGATTGCTGCGTTCTTAGGGTAAATTCCTAGGAGTGGAATTCCTGGGTCAAATGGTAGGTCTGTTTTGAGCATTTTGATGCACCTCCATACTGCTTTCCACAATGGTTGAACTAATTTACATTCCCACCAGCAGTGTAGGAGGGTTCCCCTTTCTCCACAGCCTCGCCAACATTTGTTGTTGTTTGTCTTTTGGATGGCAGCTATCCTTACTGGTGTGAGGTGATACCTCATTGTAGTTTTAATTTGCATTTCTCTGATAATTAGCGATGTGGAGCATCTTTTCATGTGTCTCTTGGCCATCTGTATTTCTTTTTTGGAGAACTGTCTGTTCAGTTCCTCTGCCCATTTTTTAATTGGGTTATTTGTTTTTTGTTTGTTGAGGCGTGTGAGCTCTTTATATATTCTGGACGTCAAGCCTTTATCAGATCTGTCATTTTCAAATATATTCTCCCATACTGTAGGGTTCCTTTTTGTTCTATTGATGGTGTCTTTCGCTGTACAGAAGCTTTTCAGCTTAATGTAGTCCCACTTGCTCATTTTTGCTGTTGTTTTCCTTGCCCGGGGAGATATGTTCAAGAAGAGATCACTCATGTTTATGTCTAAGAGGTTTTTGCCTATGTTTTTTTCCAAGAGTTTAATGGTTTCGTGACTTACATTCAGGTCTTTGATCCATTTTGAGTTTACCTTTGTATATGGGGTTAGACAATGGTCCAGTTTCATTCTCCTACATGTAGCTGTCCAGTTTTGCCAGCACCATCTGTTGAAGAGACTGTCATTTTGCCATTGTATGTCCATGGCTCCTTTATCAAATATTAATTGACCATATATGTTTGGGTTAATTTCTGGGGTCTCTAATCTGTTCCACTGGTCTGTGGCTCTGTTCTTGTGCCAGTACCAAATTGTCTTGATTACTATGGCTTTGTAGTAGAGCTTGAAGTTGGGGAGTGAGATCCCCCCTACTTTATTCTTCTTTTTCAGGATTGCTTTGGCTATTCGGGGTCTTTGGTGTTTCCATATGAATTTTTGAATTATTTGTTCCAATTCATTGAAGAATGTTGCTGGTAATTTGAGAGGGATTGCATCAAATTTGTATATTGCTTTCGGCAGGATGGCCATTTTGACGATATTAATTCTTCCTAGCCATGAGCATGGGATGAGTTTCCATTTATTAGTGTCCCCTTTAATTTCTCTTAAGAGTGACTTGTAGTTTTCAGAGTATAAGTCTTTCACTTCCTTGGTTAGGTTTATTCCTAGGTATTTTATTCTTTTTGATGCAATGGTGAATGGAATTGTTTTCCTGATTTCTCTTTCTATTGATTCGTTGTTAGTGTATAGGAAAGCTACAGATTTCTGTGTGTTGATTTTGTATCCTGCAACTTTGCTGTATTCCGATATCAGTTCTAGTAGTTTTGGAGTGGAGTCTTTAGGGTTTTTTATGTACAGTATCATATCATCTGCAAATAGTGACAGTTTAACTTCTTCTTTACCAATCTGGATTCCTTGTATTTCTTTGTTTTGTCTGATTGCCGTGGCTAGGACCTCCAGTACTATGTTAAATAACAGTGGGGAGAGTGGGCATCCCTGTCTGGTTCCCGATCTCAGTGGAAATGCTTTCAGCTTCTCGCTGTTCAGTATAATGCTGGCTGTGGGTTTATAATATATGGCCTTTATTATGTTGAGGTACTTGCCCTCTATTCCCATTTTGCTGAGAGTTTTTATCATGAATGGATGTTGAATTTTGTCAAATGCTTTTTCAGCATCTATGGAGATGATCATGTGGTTTTTGTCTTTCTTTTTGTTGATGTGGTGGATGATGTTGATGGATTTTCGAATGTTGTACCATCCTTGCATCCCTGGGATGAACCCCACTTGGTCATGGTGTATGATCCTTTTGATATACTGTTGAATTCTGTTTGCTAATATTTTATTGAGTATTTTTGCATCTACGTTCATCAGGGATATTGGTCTGTAATTTTCTTTTTTGGTGGGGTCTTTGCCTGGTTTTGGTATTAGGGTGATGTTGGCTTCATAGAATGAGTTTGGGAGTATTCCCTCTTCTTCTATTTTGTGGAACACTTTAAGGAGAATGGGTATTATGTCTTCTCTGTGTGTCTGATAAAATTCCGAGGTAAATCCGTCCGGCCCCGGGGTTTTGTTCTTGGGTAGTTTTTTGATTACTGTTTCAATTTCTTTGCTTGTAATTGGTTTGTTTAACTTTTGTGTTTCTTCCTTGGTCAGTCTTGGGAGGTTGTATTTTTCTAGGAAGTTGTCCATTTCTTCTAGGTTTTCCAGCTTGTTGGCATATAGGTTTTCATAGTAGTCTTTAATAATTCTTTGTATTTCTGTGGAGTCTGTCATGATTTTTCCATTCTCATTTCTGATTATGTTGATTTGTGTTGACTCTCTTTTTCTCTTAATAAGTTGGGCTAGAGGCTTATCTATTTTGTTTATTTTCTCAAAGAACCAGCTCTTGGTTTCGTTGATTTTTGCTATTGTTTTATTCTTCTCAATTTTGTTTATTTCTTCTCTGATCTTTATTATGTCCCTCCTTCTGCTGACTTTAGGCCTCATTTGTTCTTCTTTTTCCAGTTTTAATAATTGTGATGTTAGACTATTCATTTGGGATTGTTCTTCCTTCTTCAAGTGTGCCTGGATTGCTATATACTTTCCTCTTAAGACTGCTTTCGCTGCATCCCACAGAAGTTGGGGCTTAGTGTTGTTGTTGTCATTTGTTTCTATATATTCCTTGATCTCTATTTTGATTTGTTCATTGATCCATTGATTATTTAGTAGCATGTTGTTAAGCCTCCATGTGTTTGTGAGCCTTTTTGTTTTCTTTGTAGAATTTATTTCTACTTTCATACCTTTGTGGTCTGAAAAATTGGTTGGTAGAATTTCAATATTGTGGAATTTACTGAGGCTCTTTTTGTGAGCTAGTATGTGGTCTATTCTAGAGAATGTTCCATGTGCACTTGAGAAGAATGTATATCCTGTTGCTTTTGGATGTAAAGTTCTATAGATGTCTATTAGGTCCATCTGTTCTAGTGTGTTGTTCAGTGCCTGTGTGTCTTTACTTATTTTCTGCCCGGTGGATCTATCCTTTGGGGTGAGTGGTGTGTTGAAGTCTCCTACAATGAATGCATTGCAGTCTATTTCCCTCTTTAGTTCTGTTAGTATTTGCTTCACATATGCTGGTGCTCCTGTATTGGGTGCATATATATTTAGAATGGTTATATCCTCTTGTTGGACTAAGCCCTTTATCATTATGTAGTGGCCTTCTTTATCTCTTGTTACTTTCTTTGTTTTGAAGTCTATTTTGTCTGATATTAGTACTGCAACCCCTGCTTTCTTCTCACTGTTGTTTGCCTGAAATATGTTTTTCCATCCCTTGACTTTTAGTCTATGCTTATCTTTGGGTTTAAGGTGAGTTTCTTGTAAGCAGCATATAGATGGGTCTTGCTTTTTTATCCATTCTATTACTCTATGTCTTTTGATTGGTGCATTAAGTCCATTTACATTTAGGGTGACTATTGAAAGATATGTACTTATTGCCATTGCAGGCTTTAGATTCGTGGTTACCAAAGGTTCAAGGTTAGCTTCTTTAGTATCTTACTGCCTAACTTAGCTCGCTTATTGAGCTGTTATATACACTGTCTGGAGAGTCTTTTCTTCTCTCCCTTCTTATTCCTCCTCATCCCTTCTTCATATGTTGTGTGTTTTGTTCTGTGCTCTTTTTAGGGGTGCTCCCATCTAGAGCAGTCCCTGTAGGATGCCCTGTAGAGGTGGTTTGTGGGAAGCAAATTCCCTCAGCTTTTGCTTGTCTGGGAATTGTTTGATCCCACCATCATATTTAAATGATAGTCGTGCTGGATACAGTATCCTTGGTTCAAGGCCCTTCTGTTTCATTGCATTAAGTATATCATGCCATTCTCTTCTGGCCTGTAGGGTTTCTGTTGAGAAGTCTGATGTTAGCCTGATTGGTTTTCCTTTATAGGTGACCTTTTTCTCTCTAGCTGCCTTTAAAACTCTTTCCTTGTCCTTGATCCTTGCCATTTTAATTATTATGTGTCTTGGTGTTGTCCTCCTTGGATCCTTTCTGTTGGGGGTTCTGTATAATTCCATGGTCTGTTCGATTATTTCCTCCCCCAGTTTGGGGAAGTTTTCAGCAATTATTTCTTCAAAGACCCTTTCTATCCCTTTTCCTCTTTCTTCCTCTTCTGGTATCCCTATAATACGAATGTTTTTCCTTTTGTATTGGTCACATATTTCTCTTAGTGTTGTTTCATTCCTGGAGATCTTTTTATCTCTCTCTATGTCAGCTTCTATACGTTCCTGTTCTCTGGCTTCTATTCCTTCAATGGCCTCTTGCATCTTATCCATTCTGCTTATAAATCCTTCCAGGGATTGTTTCACTTCTGTGATCTCTTTCCTGACATCTTTGATCTCCTTCCGGACTTCATCCCACTGCTCTTGCATTTTTCTCTGCATCTCATCCCACTGCTCTTGCATTTTTCTCTGCATCTCATCCCATTGCTCTTGCATTTTTTTCTGCATCTCTGTCAGCATGTTCATGATTTTTATTTTGAATTCTTTTTCAGGAGGACTAGTTAGGTCTGTCTCCTTCTCAGGTGTTGTCTCTGTGATCTTTGTCTGCCTGTAGTTTTGCCTTTTCATGGTGATAGAGATAGTCTGCAGAGCTGGTACAAGTGACCGCTGGAAGAGCTTCCCTTCTTGTTGGTTTGTAGCCTTTTCCTGGGAGAATAGCGACCTCTAGTGGCTTGTGCTGGGCAGCTGTGCGCAGACAGGGCTTCTGCTTCCTGCCCAGTTGCTTTGGGGTTTATCTCCACTGTTGCTGTGGGCTTGGCCTGGCTGGGGCTGTTCCTCCAAAATGGTGGAGCCCCGTTAGAGGGGGAGCAGCCAGGAGACTATTTATCTCCGTAAGGGGCCTCTGTGCTCCCTGCTGCCCAGGGGGTTAGAGTGCCCAGAGATCCCCAGATTCCCTGCTTCTGGTCTAAGTGACCTGTCCTGCCCCTTTAAGATTTCCAAAAAGCACTCTCCAAACCAAAACAACAACAGCAACAATGAGAGAGGGAACAGAAAGGAAAAAAAAAAGAAAAAACACGCGATTTTTTTTTTTTTCCTCAGGTGCCGGTCCCAGGCACCCGCGCACTGGTCCTGCTGCCCTGTCTCCCTAGCACCAGGGTCCCTGTCCTTTCAAGGCTTCCAAAAAGCACCCACCCACCGGTCCCGCAGGGAAGGAACGCTCAATATTCTTTGTCCTCAGGCACTGGTCCCACGCACCCGCTCACCAGTCCTGCCGCCCTGCCTCCCTAGCACCGGGGTCCCTGTCCCTTCAAGGCTTCCAAAAAGCACTTGGCAAAAAGAGAGAAAAAAAAGGGGAAAAACGCGCGATTTCTTCCGTCCTCAGGTGCTGGTCTCAGGCACCCACCCACCGGTCCCACAGGGAAAAATCCGGGATATTCTTTGTCCTCAGGTGCCGGTCCCAGGCACCCGCTCACCAGTCCCGCCGCCCTGCCTCCCTAGCACCGGGGTCCCTGTCCCTTTTAGGCTTCCAAAAAGCACTCGCAGAAAAGAGAAAAAAAAAAGGGGAAAAACGCGCGATTTCCTCTGTCCTCAAGTGCCGGTCTCAGGCACCCGCCCACCGGTCCCGCAGGGAAAAACGGGGGATATTCTTTGTCCTCAGGCGCCGGTCCCAGCCACCCGCTCACCAGTCCCGCCACCGTGCCTCCCTAGCACTGGGGTCCCCGTCCCTTCAAGGCTTCCAAAAAGCGCTTGCCAAAAAGAGAAAAAAAAAAAGGGGAAAAACGCGCGACCTCCTCCGTCCTCAGGCACCGGTCTCAGGCACCCGCCCCCAGGTCTCGCAGGGAGAAACGCGGGATATTCTTTGTCCTCCGGCGCTGTTCCCAACAGTGTTTGATTTTATATTAAAACTTATAAAAATGTAATGACTGAAACAGGAAATATTTTGTTATTGAGTTCAGGTTTATATTCTTTGCTTAATCTTTAAAACACAGTAACAGCTTGTTAACATTTCTTCAGTTTTATTTTAAGAATGCTATCTGATCATATTGTGGTCATGTGAGTGATGAACAAGAATTTGTGAAGCATTAGGTTTAATTCTACACCTGTAAAAAAGGTATTTTAATAACTGACTTTTTGTAATTCAATACTGTTTCTCTCCTTGTGTAACTGGCTCCTGATTATCTTTTTTGAATGTACATTCTCAGGGGAGACCTGATGTGTCTGTCTTCAAATTTCTCACATGAAGAAAAAGGCTGGTTACATAGCATTTGTTCACAAATTCTATTTGGTGGCAAAGTTGATGGTTGTGTGGACTTTTAGTGATGACTTCAGCAGTGGTTGCTTCCCAGTTGTGTTTAGGAGCACAGTTCATGATAAAAGCTAAAATAATTTTGCTATAAAGCAACACCTTCCTAACATAGTTTCCTCATCCTTTTTGGTGGAGGTGGGAGCAGAGTGCTAATTAACATTAGCTAATATTTGTTCTTGATTTTACTGTTATTAGATCATTTTCACATGAAGTAACACATCGCACAATGCATCTATCATTGGCAACTCTTATCCTTATTTGCCTGATGAACAAACTGAAACTTACAGAGGTTAAAGGCCAGCAAATTAGCAGGTGGTAGAGTCAGGATCTTTCTACTTCAGTCTTTTTAAAAACCTACCCTTTTATTTTGCACATAGGTGCTTGGTAGCTTTGGACACAGCAGTTACAATAGCAACTATTTGCTGAATGCTTATTATGTACATTGCATATATTATTTTATTTTATTGCCATGTCAGTGCTTAAGTAGATATTATTAGCTCTAGTTTATGGATGAGAATATTGGAAATGGAAGAAGTTAAGTACACTTTTGGCGAGCACACTTGAAATTTTAGGTCACAGTCTAGTCACTTGCATCAATATAGAGGTTACTAATTCCCAGATAATTGGATAGTTCAAATGGAATTACTATTCTAGTTGCATTAAATTTTATCTTGCTCTCAAACAGACATTTCAGAAAGTAAAGAAAAGAATGGACTTCTTTTGGTGGGTGGGTGGAAATTGGCACTTTTGTTGACCCATTTTGGTGGCGCAATTTCAAAAGGTGTTGTTGGATTGAGAGTGTGAATGTCTAGTATTACATATGGAAATAGACTGTGGCCAGACTCCATAGCCAGAGAGCTGGCTTTTTAACCACAACTTTGGCAGATCTGGTTTCTCTCTGTGCACAAGTGCCAAGACATGGCAATAGACTCGTGTGCTTTTTAATGTTCTTTCCTGTGATTATGTGTCTTGCAAAAAATGGAAAGTGGTGGAGGTAAAGCCATTCTTATAACCGCCATACATGGAAAGGCCACCACATCTGTGCATGAGTGCCTTTTGGATACGTGTTGTGGAAAGCAATGAGCCAGGTAAAACAGGCTTTCACTGTTTCATTGTGAGCCTTCACTTTTCCAAAGCAAAAAACTTTTGAACATTAGTTGGGAATCGCAATAGGGTGTTGTTTCGCCTTTTTCTAGAATAGCACTGCCAAGACAACTTTCTGATGGATGGAAATGTTCTATATCTGTGCTGTCCAAGAGAGTAGCCAATAGCCACATGTGGCTATTATTGAACTCTTGAAATGTGTGAGTATGACTGAGAAACTGCAATTATAAGTTAAGTTTAAGTATAAATAGTCACATGTGGCTAGTGAGCAGCACCATCCTAGAATGAAACTGAGATGCCCAGGGTTGCCAAGGAAGCACCAAATGCTAGCTGCCTAGAGGGGGGTTGGGATGTTGTTAACCAGAGGGTTTGACTCCACTGTGAGCTCCTCTTCTGTACCTTGGGTAGTTTTTGCTGCTCACTTTTCCTTTCTGTAAGCAATGAGACTTGTGTATAGATGATTTATAAAACACCTTTGTCAGTTGAAAGCACTGTGTTCTCAGATTGAACCCTTGCCAGGTTTAGAGGAGACAGAGCTCAGATCCTCCCTTTGTTTCCCTCCCAGACCGTGACATATATCAATGCTAAGGGGGTACAGCATTACAACACAGAAAGTTTTGAATTGTTACTTAAGTTTGTCTCACATTAGACTGTCTTTGAGGAGGGTGCCACTGCTCTCTGCACCCTTGCTTCCTCTGTCTTGTCCTCTAGTTTGCAGTTCCAGAGTGTGAACAGCAGAGCGGCATACAGATGGAGCAGAGGGTGTTGGTGTGGAATTCACACAGTGGGGTTTCACTTACGCAAGTGCTCAAAGCACTCATGAGAGGTAAGAATTAGCTATTTCTCTGGTTTGATTTAGTTATTTCAGTGAAAAGTTAAAGTGTAAATTCTTTCAACAAATAAATTGATGTGCTCAGGGTGAGTGAAGGAAAGAGGTAAACCAAGGATACTGAGAGAGGGTCAGAACTAATGGCACAAACTTCTCTCCTTAGGCCAATGACCTCATTTGAGATAACACTTCTCAGGCACTTGACACAGCAGTGCTGATTATTTCAAATATATGTGTGTGTGTATATAATTTATACAAATTAAAACATATAATCTGTCTCAATAAAATCAATACCAAGATTGTTATTTATCATTCATTCAGAATACATTGAACAGCCCCTATGCAGAGTACTGGGGCTACTTGAGAAAACTAAGATAAAATATGATCTGAATCATTGCAAAGCTCTTGATCTAGTGGGTAAGTAATATGCATAAACCACTTCTGGTGTTAGACTGAATGGGTTCAAGTCCTGCTCCACCATTTTCCAGTTGTATAAATAGGGGCAAATGCCTCTTGTCTGAGAGAAAATTAAGTCTCAATGTTCTCATTGCAAGGGGCTTGTAATAGTATCTGCCTCCCTCATAAAGACACTATTCAGATTAAAAGAAATGTTTTTATAGCCCTTAGTCTATCCTCATATACAGAGTGCTCAACCATGTGCTAGCTTATTTTTAAACTCATAATTTATTTTTATACAGTTTTTAAGGTAAAATTTACATTAATTGAAGTGTTAACTGTATATTTTTGATGTAATGAATACACCTGTGTAACTCACACCTCTAAGAAACTATAGAACATTTTTATCACCCAGAAGTTTCTCTCATGTACCGTCCCAGTGGTACAGCATAACAGTGAGAGACAGTAACATTGATTAGATTAGTTTTCCACTACAGATTAGTTTAGCCTTTTCCAGAATTTCAAATAAATAGAATCATATAGTATGCATTCTTTTGTGTCATTTATTTTTGAATAGGTAATATAGTCACATGTTTGAAACCGAAAATGTATAAAAGGACAGGCCATCAAAAGTCTCTTTCCCAACCATTCCCCACCATCCAATCTCCCTCCCTTAAAGCAACCAGTGTTATTAGTTTCATGTGGGCCCATCCCTTAGCTATCATTATTAACTCAGGGATTTATACAAGGTGCTTTGAAAACTCAGTTTTAAAGATTATCCAGAGAACCTTGTGACAGACCAGCTAAAACAGTATAATATCAGTTTAAAAATAACTGGAGTTCTTTTAGACTCTGATTCCAAAGGTCAGATTGTGACATTTTTTTTCTATGATTTAGGTAACCTTTAAGCCACATCTACTTTAAGTTCTAGAATTCTATGATTCATTGACTAAACAAATATGTATTGAACAAATATGGAAATACAACCATGAGCCAAAGAAAGCCATGTTCATGGCCTTATAGATGTAAAAGTTTATAAGGGTGAAACAAAAATGCACCAGAATAATCATATAATTATGGTTTCAGTGCAGCATGATAAGAAAGGACCAAGGTAGGGAGGTCTGAAGATATTCCTCAGAAGAAGGGACTAGGGCTGGGGTCAGAAGGATGAGCCCTTTCATCCACTGAGCAAAACATATGCAAAAACTCTGTGGAGGGAGGAAGCTTTGGGGAATTGGTAGACATCAATGTGGCTGGAACAGAGACAGTGTGGCAGGATGGGATATGGAATGAGTAGTGAGAAGATGTGGAGAGGTGAGTCCAACCTGACCCTGCAGAACTTGGTTTAGCTAAGAGGTTTTGTCTAAGAGAATCAGAAGCTATCGAAGTGATTTACCTGGGAAGTAAATCACCTCGGAAGGATCTCATGGCTTTTTGTGTGAAGAATTAGAGAGGGGCTAGAGGGCATGTAGGTTAACCAATTAGAAGACTAGGTTAGTAGCCCTCTAGGTCCTCCTCCCCCAGGCAAAGGTAGCTTTGATTAGGGTGGTTGATGGGATGAGAAAGAACAGGACTGATGAAGGAAAATTTCGGAGGTAAAATTGACAGGATTTGCTGATAAGTGGAATATAGAAAGGAAAGGCAGATTGTCAGGATGTCACCTTTTTTAAAATTTCAAAATATAATTTTTATTTGGTATAATCTTCATTTTTTAACTGAGACTTTGTTATTCCTATCATGTTAAAAATACTGTATTTTTCTTTTTATGAAGATGCCATAACAGTAGGTACAATTTTATTTTGTGTAATTTATTTATTTATTTTTATTAAGGTATCATTGATACACACTCCTATGAAGGTTTTACAAGAAAAACAATGTGATTATTACATTCACCCTTGTTATCGAGTCCCCCCCCCAACCCCATTGCAGTCACTGTCCATCAGTGTGGTAAGATGCCACGGAGTCCCTATTTGTCTTCTCTGAGCTACACTGTCTTCCCCGTGACCCCACACACACCATGTGCACCAATCATGATACCCCACAATCCCCTTCTGCCTCCCTCCCCACCCGCCTTCCCCAACCCCTCCGCTTTGGTAACCACTAGTCCCTTTTTGGAGTCTGTGAGTCTGCTACTATTTTGTTCCTTCAGTTTTGCTTTGTTGTTATACTCCACAAATGAGGGAAATCATTTGGCACTTGTCTTTCTCTGCCTGGCTTATTTCACTGAGCATAATATCCTCCAGCTCCATCCCTGTTGATGCAAATGGTAGGCTTTGTTTCTTCCTTATGGCTGAATAGTATTCCATTGTGTATACCACCTCTTCTTTATCCATTCATCTACTGATGGACACTTAGGTTGCTTCCATATCTTGGCTACTGTAAATAGTGCTGTGATAAACATAGGAGTGCATATGTCTTTTTGAATCTGAAGTTGTTTTCTTTGGCTAAATTCCTAGGAGTCACCTCAAGATGGATTTAGTTGCAATGAAATTTATTGAAATTGACTTTAACTAATAACAAGACCTAAAACTATGCAAAATTTTGCCTTGTAAAATTTTCAAGTTTTCAAAGTTTTTAGCTGGCTGGAGAGCTGGCTTTACTTCCTATTTTTTGGTATTTCCTAATCCTGTAAAAAAAATGAGTTTTTTCCCCCCCCCGGAATGCTTATTACAGAGGAACTCTTTCTGTAGAGTATAATCTTAGGTAAGCAAATAACCAGAGATATCTAACTTCTAGGCAAGGAATTTTGGAGTTTTTTGTGCTGATGATTACTGTCATTTTGTCAGACGTAAACTTCTAAATGTATAATGAAAGCAATTTATATTGTCTTTATTATTTTTCTTGCCTGCTTTTCCTGGGATCAGGAATCAGTAGGTTCTTCCTGTCCCAGACTAAGTACTTTCCTTCTAAGAATTTCTTCGTTGATACAGGATGGCTGCCGGCTAGACCTCATGTATTTATGCCCGTGTTCTGCCCCCTTCCGGCCTCTGCCTGAACCCGGTTCGCCGAGACGACCGGTGGTAGAATGATCTGAAATCACCAGTGCATTTACACATTAATTACTGTTTCCGAGAGTGGCCCAGGTCACCTTCCGGCGGAGTTCGGCCGGCCTTTGGAAGCCCGCGCGTATGCAGCGCAGGTCCACGGCCGGGGAGAACCGCGCGAGGGTGGTGCGGCAGCGCGAGGCCCGCAGGCTGGGCGCGGGGTGGCCCCGGGCTCCCGAGTGGGTGTGTCTTGTGTTGCTCTTACATGCAAGAGGCGGGTCGCGACACTGAGAAGTCAGCAATTTGTAGGGCGGAGGGCTACTGCTTTGAAAGGGAGGCAGAGGAGGGAGCGGGATTTCCCCGCCCCCGTTTCCCGCGGTCCAATCCTTTCGGCTTCTCCTCTCCTCGGCCGGCCGGCCCGGCCCCTAACCAGCTCAAACCCATTATGCGGTAGCGGCGGCCGGGTCTCTTTAAGGCCCTGCTGCGCCTGCGCCTTGGGCTCTCCTGACGCGGCCCGGCCGGACCAGGACTGGTGAGCGGACTGGCGGGGGTCAGTTAGTGAACGAAGCGGCGGGCCCCGAGGTGTGGGTCCAGACCAGAGGCGGCCTTGGGCTCTGGGAGCGCGGCGCTGGAGAGGAGCCGAGACGCGGCGGCGAGGCTGCCGGCTGGATGGGAAGTTGATGTTTACGGCGGAGTCCGCCCAACGTTTCCAAGGTGAGGGGCGCCGCGCCGGGCGGGCGGGCCGTGAGCCCGAGTTCCATGGGGCGCACGGCGGCGCCGAGGCGCGGCAAGAAGGGGCTGCCGCCAAAGTTGCGGCGCGAGCCGGGCCTACGCGCCCTACCGCAGCCGTGGCCCGGGACCCTCCGGGTGCTGGGGAAGAAACTCGCCAGGTGGCTTCCAGTGAGTCCTAGAGAAGAGGAGGGACGCGGCGGCTTCGGGAGCACTTCCTCGGACATCCTGAGGGCCATATTGACCCTTCTCCTTGCCCTCAAGGCCCGACGTCTCCTCTCTGGGCGACCTGAAGGGGCAGGACCGCCCGCGCCCCTTTCTTGCAAAGTTGGCGTCTTTATTTAGCCTCCGGGATTCTGGGCAAGGCCGTGTCTCTAGGCAGGTGATGGGGCAGCCAAGTGTGCTAGGTGACTCCTTAGGATGCACTTGGGGAGCGTTTGTAGCCGCCAGTGAATCACCTTATGACTAGCGGGGCAAGCCTCAAATTAACCGCAGAATTTCCGGTAGGTTGGATTGTGGTGGTGGTATTTGCTATAGAGTTGATGTGATTTCTTTGTGTCTTTTCGTTCTGTCTCTTCGGCGTCTTAGATCAACTCAGTTGGCATCATTTCACCGAAGAGTTAACCGAAACTTCTGGAATTGTTTCTTCCCATATACTCCTGTCTATTGCTCTTAGAGGTGGCTGTGAAAGCGTTTTTTTGCAAAGATATCTTTTCTTTCTGTTATCAGTCTAGAATAATAAACCCCTTTCTTTGCTGACAGAAAGAAATCCAGTGCTTCTTAGAGATGAAGAAAATTATATGATGGTGGTTTTTACGTTTGTTCTGGGCGCTATGTACTAGTAGCTTTTTTTGTTTAATTTTATTAGTCAACTTTCTTCCATTACCTTTTTTTCTAAAATGCTATTCTTAAAGCCTCTGAGAACTTTGTGTTAAAGAAATCTTAGGAAACTTAACTGAAGTATAATATACAGAAAATGTGCACAATCCTAAGTATGCAGGTAAAGAATTTTTGTAAAGTGTACACTAAAAGCTGATTTGAAGCCCTGAGCATGTGGGGGGGGGCTATTGATTTATAGTTTTACTCTGTGATCTAGTGTCTAAAACAGTGGTTCTCAATTTCGGCTACACATTAGAATCACATGGGGAGCTTTATATACATGCTGCTGCTAGGCCAAATGTATCAGAATCTCTGAGGGTAGATCCCAGGTAGCAACATTTAAACAAAATTTTTGTGTGATTGCATACAATAAGGTACACAGATCTTAAGGGTATAGCTTGGTTTTGCTGTGTATATACCTGTGTAACTAACACAAGGTACAGAGTATTGTGAAAACCCTAGAAAATTCCTTCGTATGCCTTTCTTTTACTTATTCTCTCTCTGCCCAGGGTCAACCACTGTTCTGATTTATTTTCCTACAGAGTAGCATCAGTATTTTCTAAAGCTGCCCAGGTGATTCCATTGTGCCTATCCAGTAAGCGGCCAAGATTGAAAACATTTGTTTGGGTGGACTGTTTGAGGTTATCTCTGCCGTCTCTGTCTTTCCTTTTGGCCTGGTCAGATTTTCCAGAGTATCTTCCAGTTTTCTGCTTGGGGGGCAGAAGTCTGGTTGCCAGTGTTCTGGGGACTCAGGAAAGAGGTCTGGGTAATGAGCCATAGAGCATTACATAGGGTCACATAATCAGCCTCTTTTTATTATTATACCTGTATTTTCCATCATGTATGGGTTACCCTCTTGAGAGAATAAATCTCTAGTCAGCTGCCATCTTGAGGGTCGGCCACTCAGCAGTTTGGAGGAGGAATGGGGTCTAGGTTGCTAATTGTTCAAATAGCTTTTACCTGATCCTTTCTTACATTAGTCTCCCCTCCCTCTCTTTGTTCTGGAAGTTCGAGACTTTTCCAGGATTTTGTAGTCTTAGTAGGGTTAGTTCTTAGCTGTCAGAGCACCTGGTTTGTAATTTGGCTGTCTTTAACAAAGTCAGTTACTTCTCAGCCATCGTCCAAAATCTTCTCTTGTCTCTTCCATTCTCCCTGCCCTTATCACTTTGTGTTCTAAAAGCAGAACAAAACATCATTTTCTTTATCCTTGCGTTAGTAGAGTTTTGGGAGGAAGCAAAATCAGATGTGTTCAATCTGCCATCTTAACCTGAAAGCCCATCATCTGTTTTCTGTTTTGCAAAAGTGCGTTGCCATCTGTTATTCAGTGATGTCTCCAATTTGTAGGGTTATGTCTTTAAAATTTCTTCACTGTTATCTAAATAGAGTGTCAGGAAGGCAGAGCACCTAAATATTGAGTCAAACTGTCATTTATGTAGAAGTCCAAAACTACTTTAGAGATGTACTAATTGTTCCAGAATTTTATAATCTCAGGATTGGAAATGATTGTAAAGATAAGCCAGTGTAATAAATTCTTTGGTATGTTCTGTAGTGGGAAACTTGTGGTAAAGGTATATTATTGACTTGGGAAATGGATTGGACTGTGGATCTCTGCAAAGAAGCTGGAAATCCATATGTGCATTAACCTTTAATTTTGAATGAATAATATATTGTATATTTATTATATATGAAAGTTATTAAAAAGTCATGGTTGGCGTTTCAATCAATAATACTTAAATTCAGCTACAATCATGGGAGAGGTAATACTCAGAATTTATTTTGAAAATATTGTATACCAGAAAAAATGAAAAACTATTGCTAAATTTGGCTTATAGTTAACTTAGAATGATAAATTACTTAAAACTAGTCAATTAAACCATTATATTAACCTCCTCTAATAGCTTTATTATTCCTTGCACTCTTTTTATTTTCTTTAAAACACTAAATGGCAGGTTTCTTAATGCTCTTTGAGACAGTTTTTACCATAGAGTTTGTGATGCAATGAAAATATTCTCAATATAAATTTGTTTTCTTAGGCTAAATTTATACAATTTATTCACCTTTAAATTAATATCTATCCTTTTCTGTTTTAAAATGTCCTTTTTTCATATATTTGTGATGCTAGGTAGTAGATGGGATTTTTTTGGTTATATTCTATAATGTTCTCATTTGACAAAATAAAAAGCTGGCAGCCTATGTTGCTCCTCAAATTAATTTTTGACAAGTTTTATAAAATATAAAAGTCTGCTAATCATTGCACACAATTTTCATTGGCCTTTTCTCTTTTCTACAGATTATTTTACTTTTATGTTTGAATATAAAATTTAGTATATTGATCAAAGAAAGCATTGGCAATTATTACTGTCTGTCTTTGGTGGTGTGATAGTCCTTCCTCACCTGTGGATAGAATTTGTTGCCTGTGGCTCCATTTGTTCATGCTCAGACAGGGTTATCCCATTTCTCATTATTGTGACTTGCCTTGTGTGTTTATTCGTTGTCATTTTTCTAACTATTTATTACTGTTAATGTACTTCAAGAGAGCCTTCCCTGCTTGTGCTGTGTGCAGTGTATAATTGGCCAGACAAAAACAATGTGGGTTTAGTGCTTGGTAATTGTTCTTTGTTCTGACCCAGCTTTCACAGTTGTACTATTGAAAGTGTTCCCTAAAGGTGGTTAAACTGGCTGTCATCTGGGTCTCCATTGTTGATGTTGCTATTCAGTGTCTTGTGAGTTCATGATTAGGGCTCTCTTGGCAACATCTGTTAGCTCCTGTGTTCTTGGAAGGGATCTCTGTGACAGATAGGAACAGACTGGCTTTATTATGGATCATTGCTCATTTTAGTTTTCATAGAAAGTTGCACTGATACTGAAGTTAGGAATTTTGTCTTACCTTTGAATTGTTCGAATTATCAGTTGCTATCTTTTTGGCCTGGTTCGAATATTTTGCTATGTCAGAAATGAATCCAGTTTCTCATAAATTAAGCTGTTATATTTGTGAAACAGTATTAACAGATACTGCATGAAAGTGTAGCTTTAATGAACAATTACATAATATATTTAAATGAGATACATGAAGAGAGAAAAATTTAGTATCTTAAGGTATACCAGAAATCAGTGTAATTTAGAAGATTAAGCCACAATTTGATGGTGAAAAGACCTTGAGGTAAATTCAGAATGCATTTTAGTGAATAAACCCATGAAAAATATAATGCCTTTGAGTATCTATTTGAAATACATGTAAGATATGAGCACAAAGTTAAGATTTAGGTTGGCTGCCTTTTTGAAAATGTCGAGAGGCTTCTTTTCTACTGCCAGATGAACAAGGTTATAAAGATTGTCAAGCTTGATGGTACATTTACGTTTAACATACACGATCAGAAAAATGAATCAGTAAAGAATCTAGAAATTTAATGAAATTATAAGCATTGTCAGTAAGTAGTTAAGAACCACTAAAGGTAACATATTTAACATCTGTGTGTCAAGCATAATACTAGGTGTTGGGATGATAATAGTGATCTAGCTACATAGACAAAATCCTTGCTCTCACAAAAAACAAGGGGATGTTTAGGGTATATCAAAAACAGTTGATATATTCTTGTTTCTGAGTGTGGTGATAATTTTTTTAAATTACATGATTCATTTGTTTTAAATCTGGAAGCTTTTTATAACTAGTAAGGAAAAACTCTGAAATAAAAGTTTTAAATCAGTATTTGTTTTACAACTTCTTGAGGTAAAATTTACCTATAGTGAATGCACAGCATTTAATTGTACAATCCAGTGAGTTTTGATAATTTATACACCTCTGTGAATCTCTCCCCTCCACCTCCGGTAATCCCTAATGGTTCCTTTAATCAGTTCCTGTTGTTCTGATATCTTTTACTACAGATTAGTTTTTCTTGTTCTTGAACTTCACATACATAGATTTATTCAGTGTGTATTCTCTTTTGTCTGGCTTTTTTTGTTCAATAATGTTTTTGAGATTCATCCATGTTGCTCATATCAATAGCTTTTTATTTTATTTTTATTTTTAAATTTTTTATTAAGGTATTATTGATATACTAGCTTGTTTTTTTAAAATCAGTGTGTAGCAGTCATTGTATAACACAATTTGTTTATCCATTCTCCCTTTTGGCTATTTTAAATAAAACTGTTATGAATACTTGACTACTAATCTTTATAGATACACACTTTCATTTTTTTTGGATACATAGCTAAGGGTGGAATTACTGGGCCATGGGGTAGATGTCTTTTCAACTTCAGAAGACATTGCCAAACAATTTTCCCAAGTGGTTTTACCATCTTATATTCTGACCAGCCATCTACAAAAGGGCTAGTTGAGTGACAAATCAGAGTTGAGTTTCAGAAAGATTATTCGGATACGATGGGGTACAGGACTTGAGATAGGAAAAATACACAGTAAAGTAATACAATTGAAAATTGATGTATTCTTGTTCCAAGGAGTTGGTACAGAGGGAAAGAATCTTAAGGATTCTAGAGCTGTGGTATGTGGGGTGAGGATAGGGGCATGGACAGGTGACATACATGTATGTGCCATAGGCTGCAGGATATTAGTGTGGCAGTCAATCATAGAGGGAACACAGTGGGGGCATAAATTTTGGAGGAAAGAGACAGTAATAATTCTGTTTTGTGAGTAGTAATTGGGGTGAAAGGAAGTAGATGAAGGAATGCTAGAAGTATGCATCATGAGGAGAAATCCCAGGCTGGAATCGAAACTTTGGGGGCTGTTGGCATTGGAGAAGCGAACTGATGAAGATGAGTCCACAGAAGAGCAGATTGCATAGCCACTGCAGAGGGAACCAGGAGAGTGATTTAACAGAAACAGAGAGAACGGAACTTTGGAGAATGAGCGAACATCTTGAGTATTGTTGAGTAACAAATTAAGTGCAGCCTTTTTGGAGGATAATTTTTTTACGTATATTTGTCAAAACTTAAAATACATTTGGTCCCCCAGGAATATTGTGTGGGTCCACTTATATGTGGAATTTTTTCAGTAAATATTTTGGAAAATTTTTGGAGATTTGTGACAGTTGTGACAAAAACGTTTCTCTAGCTTACTTTACTGTAATTATGTAGTGTATAATACATATAACATACAAAATATGTGTTAAACAACTCTGTTACCAGTAAGGTTTCTGGTCAACAGTAGCTATTTAGTAAAATGGCTTTTTATTTTTATTTAGTAAAAAGTTTTTGAAGAGTCAGAAGTTATATAGGAATTTTTGACTGTACAGGGTTTGGTGCCCCTAACTACATGATGTTGGAGTCAACTGTGTATTACTTAAATAGTTATACTTTACAGAGTAACTCCTAGAAAAACACGGAAGTATGGAAAGATGTGTTGAGGTATCATGGCACTTAGAGTATGGTAGCAAAAAATTGGAAACAACTCAAGTATCCATCAATGAAGGATTGGATAAATTAAATATGGTATAGGGTGTGTGTGTGTGTGTGCGTGTACACATGCATATGTATATACACTGTATTTGTATATGTAGTTTCCTTTTGCTGCTAGAACAGATTAATAAACCTAGTGACTTAAAACAAAAATTAAGTCTCTTACAGTTACAGAGGCCAGAAATTTTAAGTGTTTCGCTGGGCTAAAGTCAAGGTATCAGTAGGGCTGGTTCCTGGGGTTGAATTCATTTCCTTGCGTTTTCTAGCTTAGAGTTGCATTCCTCATATTCCTTTCATTGCAGTCATTGGCCTCTTCCTCCATCTTCAAAGCCAACAGCATAGCATCTTCAGATGGGCCCAACCCAGATAATTCAGGATACCTCCTCATCACAAAATCCTTAACCACATCTGCCAAGTTAGGGTAACAGTCACAGGGTCTGGGTATTACAATGAGGTGCTCTTTTAGGAGGCTACCTAAAAGGAGGCTGGGTAGCTACCACATAACACTAACAAGGATGGAAGATCAAGGTTCATTAAAAAAGTTCTCAAAGAAATATGTATAGTATGATTAAATTTTTGTTAATTAAAAAAAGGTATATACCCATATGTTGTTATATCTATAGAAATCTTGCTAGATGTATATGGTACTGGAGGCTGTCTTTAAAAGTGGGATTCCAGAGTACTATCTATTTTTTTCTGTGATATTTCAAATCTTAATATGCATTTTCTAATCAGAAAAATCCAGTAAATAAAAGAAGAGAGTATTGTACTGGGTCACATGTTGCAGAGAGATCAAGTAAGACAAGGACTGTGAGGTGTTAATTGGATTTAGCAACAGAGACTTTTAGTGATCAACCTTGTGTGCTGTCAAGGGGAGAAGCCAGTTTGTAGTGAAAAATTGGGAGGTGAGGAAGGAAAAACACTAAAAAGCTAAACATCTTTCCATTCTTAGCTAATGGGGGTGGCAGGATGCTGTGAGACTGGGGGTATCTAGCAGGATGCAAAACCCAGTGAGATTTTTATAAACAGCGTGTTTAAAAGTTGAGGGCAGAAACTGGGAACAGTAGATCACCTGAGTTCTAGGATAATTCAAAGAGGCCTGTGGTCTTCTGACTTTATATAAAGACCCACTTGCCTGTAGCATGTGAGACCTAGACAGGTATGGATATGGGTAGTAGTTAAGTTTATAACATTCTGGTTTTCTTTAACATTATCAGATTTAAAAAATCTCTTACAATCCTAAATGCTCCTTTGGCATCTTCTGAAAGTCTACAGTTACGGTGTTAACTATGTAAATTTAGTCTTCCTAATATAGTCTCATTGTGTTGCTTTGTCCCAAAAACTTCTGATCATTTCTGTAGTCTAGTTTGTAAGTGTCAGGGAATAAGACCTTAGTTTTCTAGTGCAGTATCTCGGGGATTATTTTTCTCTAGTCACTGAAACTAATCATTGCATAAAAAATCTTCTTATATAAGTTTGTACTAATTCTTTTGACTCTGGAATCTTATAACAGGAAAACATTGGCAATATCATTCACTCCAGCCTTTTTTCAAGTTCCTGACAAGGTTTAAAGAGCTAAAATAACTTGGGAAAGCCCCACACATCTTGTTAATAGAACCTGGTACTCTTACCTTGTTAAGATGCTTAAGACATTTTTTAAAATTGTTTCATTGATACTTATTATACTTGTGCTAGGATTTCCTGAATTTGTATACGTGTACTTCTGTTCAATTTTGATTAACAAACATTTCTCCCCTCATAATTTAATCGTTATTCCTTTACCAGTATCAATGCAATTAAATTAATTAACATAACTAGCATTAAAATAGAATCTTTAGAGCTTTGTCATGATCTGTGTACTATTTACCCATTTGGTGAATTATGTTGAAGATTCTTGTTGCCATTTTAAGATTTTTCAAAACAGTGGTAATTCATTTTTATTTTATATTAGGTATGGAGTGACAGTGATTAACACACTGCTTGACACAGTGCTTAATGTATTGTGTATACTAAATAAAAAGTTTGTATAATATATATATTTTAAGAGGTACTTGTTCTGCAATTGGGCTTTTTTCAAACCAGATTGAGACCTAAGGAAACAGGTTTAGTACTCTTCCTGCTGCCAGGAAAAAATTGTGTGTGGATATACTTTTTTTTTTTAAAAAACAGTTTTGTGTTTGTGACAATGGAAGATTGAGATCAGGGAACAGACTTAGTTCTTCACCCATTACCTTGAACACCTTTGCTATAAGCAATTTTATGTGCCATTCAAAATGATCAGATTTTAGTTTTCTAGTGCTCTTATTCAGTGTATTTTAGACTGCATTCTTCCCTCCCAGTTTTAATACAAAAATATTTGTGAGGAAATTACATTTTAATCTGGTAATACAATAAAATTATTTCCCATAGTAATTGCTATTTCTGTGAAGGAAAACGACCTAGTTTTTTTGGGAATTTAGTAAGATGCTGTATCACAGAGAATTTCATTATGATTAAGAACTGATGGCTGCAAAGACAAATTTGTCATGGTTAGTAGAAAGAACAGGCATTTTGCATTGTAGTTTTCCTTGTCATTTGACCTTGTTGGGTCTGTACTGTTCCTTTATCAGAAAAATGTGTGTTTTCATATTTACTGTGCCAAGTTAGTCATGAGGAATGAAAATAATAATACATATGTCTGAACAGTGCCTGGTATATGTTTTTGATAGTCAAAAATAGATACTGTGACTTTGTGATTATGATATTCTTAAAAGAAGACTAAGAAAAGGCAGAAAGCACAATATAACTTACAAGGAAGATGTGATAGCAGGACTAGTTTCAGTTTTGTATTCAGTTTTGAATTTCCAGAATTGCTTATCAGATTACCAGCACTACCTATAAGTCAGGTTTCTCATATGTTAATATGAGAAATTACATCTGCTTCATAAAGTTGCTTTTTGATGCATTGTATGTGCTTAAAAATATTGATAATCTTATTTTTTGGATGGTTAGGTTGGCCTAGTAGCAGAAGAGATTCTGCATTTGTATAATTCTTTTATATAGATTGTGTTTGTTGAAGTGTATGTCATTAAATAAGATATTTTTAGCATGAACAAAACTTAGATCCATAGGTCATGGTAATTTTGTTACTTGTCAGGGTAGTTTAAAGAGTCACTGTTTCTTTTTAAGAAATAAATGTGACCTAGCAGTGAATAAACTGAATATTTACTAAAAGGAAAAATCTTTCAATATTGGGTAGTAGATGAAATGGCCAGTTAAAATATTTCACTGAATTTTTGAATAACACATTATTGCTGTCCTTAAATCCTCTTCCCCTAGTTTTTTGGAGGGGATCATCCTACCTTTGTTTGAATATGTAAATATAAAAGAAAATTAATCTTATTGAACAATTGGTATTTGTAAAAACAGTGGAAACGTTAGTAGCATAAAGGCACTTATGGATTGCCAAGAATGGAATGATGGAGTGGGAGGAGAGGAGATCAGCTAGAATCTTTTGTCAGTGTGACCAAAACTATTCCATAATACTTTGAACCCTTTACTTCTTCCAAAGGATGCAGAAGTACTTGTCTCTTTTATGTACTTCCGTATTATCTTGTATATACTTTTCTTTGGCATTTGTCACATTGTTTTGTAATTGTTCCCATGTTTGTCTTCTTACACATGAGCACAGGTCAAGACAGGAACCATATTATGTCTTACTTGTCTTCTCACTCAATGTCTAGCCCTATACCTATGCTTAGTAAGTGTTTGTTGAATAAAACTGATAGGGCTTTAGTGGAGGTAAAGAGTTTAGAAGGAACATTAAATCCCTCAAGCTGAGCTAGCCAGATTTTTGTGTCATTGTTACGTAGCATGTAAAGGCTACCCTGTTTGTTGTGAAGAGTAGTCATAGTAAGCTTCTGAAGTACTAATGCTGCTTTGGCTGTAGGAGTTTGGCACTGATTTTGAAGTCATGGCATTTGGCTTCTACTTATCTATTATTGTTCTCTGGGGCTTGGGTTAGGAAAGAATGTTTTCTGTGAAATTTTAATTTGACTCCTAGGCATATTAACTGAAGCTAAATTTTCTCTTTTCATTTTTCAAAATATGTAAGCATTATAAAAGACCCTAATGGCCTTCTAACTGAGGATTTTGCTGGTATACGTAGCAGGAGGCAGTACTTAGTTACATCGTAATGGATTATTTTTATTTATAGATAATGGAGAGAGCATAAAATACTGCAGATACCTAATTTTAGAATGTCTGGGTTTAAGTCTCACTTTTAGTATTTATTAGTAAGTGTAGCCTCTCCAAACCTGTTTTCTTATTTGGAAAATTCTTGATTCCTTTACGTGAACTCCAAACACCTCCTGCCAGGTAACATCAAAGCACTGGTTATCCAGTCTCAGTAAATGACACTATCAGTTGCTCAAGTCAGGGTAGATGGCACTGTTGATTTTTCTTTCTCCCTCATTCTCTACATCCACTTAATCATAGTCATTTTGTTTCCATACCTACAATATTATCTTGCATACATCTGATGTTTTTTGTCTCTGCTGTTCTTCCCTCACATAGCCTAAGCCTCAATTATTTCTCTACATTCTGTAACAGTCTCCTGCCTAGTCCCCCAACTTCTGCTATACTACCATCCTAGTGAACTACAAATGTTGACTGTAAAGTGTAGTGCCCCTTAATCTCCTCCACCCTCCCCACCAACCATCCCCAGCCCTCCCCCATTGGTAACCACTAGTTCCTTCTCCGTGTCCCTGAATCTACTGCTTTTTTGTTCCTTCTGTTTCACTTTGTTTTAATACTCCACAAATAAGTGAAATAATTTCATATTTGTCTTTCTCTGCCTGACTTATTTCACTGAGCATAATACCCTGTAGATCCATCCATGTTGTTGCAAATGGCAGGACTTCCTTTATTTTTATGACGGAATAATACTCCATTTCATATGCGTGTCACATTTTCTTTGTCCATTCATCTATTAATAGACATTTAGGTCACTTCCATATCTTGGTTATTGTAAATAGTGCTCCAATAAATATAGGGGTGCATATATCTTTTCGAATCAGGGATTTGGTTTCATCAGTTAAATTCTTGGGAGTGAAATTCCTTGGTCAAATTGTATTTCTATTTTTAGTTTTTTGAGAAACCTCCATATTGCTTTCCACATGAGTTGCACCATTTTACATTCCCACCAACAGTGTAGGACGATGCCCTTTTTCCCTCATACTCGTCAGCATTTGTTGTTTGTTTTGGAAAGTGAACATCCTAACTGGTGTGAGGTGATACCTCACTGTGGTTTTTATTTGCATTTCCCTGATTATTAGCAATGTGGAACAGCTCTTCATGTGCCTGTTGGCCATTTGTATTTCTTCTTTGGAGAAATGTCTATTCAGGTCCTCCACCCATTTTTTTATTGGGTTATTTGTTTTTTGGGTGTTGAGGCAAATGAGTTCTTTATATATTTTGGATCTTAACCCTTTATTGGATAAATTGTTGACAAATATATTCTTCATGCTGTAATATGCCTTTTTGTTTTGCTGATGGTGTCCTTTGCTGTACAGAAGCCTTTTAGTTCGACGTAGTTACATTTATTCATTTTTGTTTTTATTTCCCTTGCCTGAGGAGATGTGTTTGGGAAAAAGTTGCTCATATTTATATTCAAGAGATTTTTGCTTATGTTTTCTTATATGAATTTTATGGTTTCATGACTTATATTCAGGTCCTTGATCCTTTTCAAGTTTACTTTCAAGTATGGAATTAGACACTAATCCAGTTTCATTTTCTTACATGTAGCTGTTCAGTTTTCCTGATACTAGTTGTTGATAAGGCTGTCTTTTCCCCATTGTATATTCATGGCTCTTTTATTGTATATTAATTGGTCATATATGTGTGGGTTTATATCTAGACTCTATTCTGTTCCATTGATTTATGGGACTGTTCCTGTGCCAGTAACAAATTGTTTTGATTACTGAGGCTTTGTAATAGAGCTTGAAGTAAAGGAGTATAATACCCCCAGCTTTGTTGTTCTTAGGATTGCTTTCGCTATTTGGGGTCTTTTGTGGTGCCTTATGAATTTTAGAACTATTTGTTCTAGTTCGTTGAAAAATGCTGTTGGTGTTTTGATGGGGATTGCATTGAATCAGTAGATTGCTTTAGGAAGGATTGCCATTTTGACGTTATTAATTTTTCCTATCCATGAGCATGGGATGTATTTCTATGTATTGTCTTCTTTAATTTCTATCATGAGCATCTTTTAGTTTTCAGAGTAAAGGTCTGTTACCTACTTGGTTAAATTTATTCCTGGGTATTTTATTCTTTTTGATGCAACTGTAAATAGGATTGTTTTTCTGAATTCTCTTTCTCCTAATTTGTTGTTAGCATATAGGAATGCAACAAATTTCTGTGTATTAATTTTGTATCCTGCAACCTTGTTGAATTTAGTTATTCATTCTAATAGTTTTTTTTATTAAGGTATCATTGATATACAGTCACATGAACAACATTGTGGTTACTAGATACCCCCAATTATCAAGTCCGCACCACGTACCGCATTAGAGTCACTGTCCATAATCATAGTAAGATGCTGTAGAGTCACTACTTGTCTTCTCTTTGCTATGGTTCGTTCCTACATTATGTGTGCTAATCATAATGCCATTTAAGGTCTTTGATCCTTTTCGAGTTTACTTTCCTCCCTTCCCACCCACCTTCCCCCATCCCTTTCCCTTTGGTAACTGTTAGTTCATTCTTGGGTTCTGAGTCTGCTGCTGTTTTGTTCCTTCAGTGTTTTTTTTTTTTTGAGAGGGCATCTCTCATATTTATTGATCAAATGGTTGTTAACAACAATAAAATTCTGTATAGGGGACTCAATGCTCAATGCACAATCATTAATCCACCCCAAGCCTAATTCTCGTCAGTCTCCAATCTTCCGAAGCATAATGAACAAGTTCTTACATGGTGAACAAATTCTTACATAGTGAGTAAGTTCTTAAATGGTGAACAGTACAAGGGCAGTCATCACATAAACTTTTAGTTTTGATCACGCATTATGAACTATAAACAATCAGGTCAAATATGAATTTTTGTTTGATTTTTATACTTGATTTATATGTGGATCCCACATTTCTCCCTTTATTATTATTATTATTATTATTTTTAATAAAATGCTGAAGTGGTAGGTAGATGCAAGATAAAGGTAGAAAACATAGTTTAATGTTGTAAGAGAGCAAATGTAGATGATCAGGTGTGTGCCTGTAGACTAAGTGTTAATCCAAGCTAGACAAGGGCAATAAAACATCCACGGATGCAGATTTCTCTTAAAACAGGGTACTTGTCATTCTCTGCATGGCTTATTTCACTGAGCATAATACCCTCTAGCTCCATCCAGGTTGTTGCAAACGGTAGGATTGGTTTTCTTCTTATGGCTGAATAATACTCCATTGTGTATATGTGCCACATCTTCATTATCTATTCATCTACTGATAGACATTTAGGTTTCTTCCATTTCTTTGCTATGTAAATAGTGCTGCGATAAACATAGGGGTGCATATGTCTTTTTGAATCTGAGATCCTGTAATCTTAGGGTAAATTCCTAGGAGTGGAATTGCTGGCTCAAATGGTATTTCTATTTTGAGTTTTTTGAGGAAACTGCTTTCCACAATGTTTGAACTAATTTACATTCCCACCAACAGTGTAGGAGTGACCCCCTTTCTCCACATCCTTGCCAGCATTTGTTTTGTTTGTCTTTTGAATATTGGCCATCCTAACCACTGTGAGATGATATCTCATTGTGGTTTTAATTAGCATTTCTCTGATGTTTAGTGGTATGGAGCATCTTTTCATGTGTCTGTTGGCCATCTTATTTTTTGGAAAACTGTAAGGAGAGTGAGTATCAAAGATAGGGATGCATTGAATCTGTAGATTGCTTTAGGCAGGATGGCCATTTTGACAATGTTAATTCTTCCTATCAATGAGCACGGAATGTGTTTCCGTTTATTGGCATCGTCTTTAATTTCTCTCATGAGTGTCTTGTAGTTTTCATGGTATAGGTCTTTCACTTCCTTGGTTAGGTTTATTCCTAGGTATTTTATTCTTTTTGATGCAATTGTGAATGGAATGTTTTCCTGATTTCTCTTTCTGCTAGTTCATTGTTAGTGTATAGGAATGCAACAGATTTCTCTATATCCTGCAACTTGGCTGAATTCAGATATTAGTTCTAGTAGTTTTTGAGTAGATTATTTATGGTGTTTTATGTACAATATCATATCATCTGCAGTGACAGTTTAACTTCTTCCTTACCAATCTAGATATCTTTTATTTCTCTGTGTTGTCTGATTGTTGTGGCTAGGACCTCCAGAACTATGTTGAGTAAAAGTGGGGAGAGTGTGCATCCTTGTCTTGTTCCCGATCTTAGAGGAAAAGCTTTCAGCTTTTCACTGTTAAGTATTATGTTGGCTGTGGGTTTGTCATGTATGGCCTTTATTATGTTGAGGTACTTGTCCTCTAAACCCATTTTGTTGAGAGTTTTTATCATGAATGGATGTTGAATTTTGTCAAATGCCTTTTCACCATCTATGGAGATGACCATGTGATTTTTGTCCTTTTTATTGATGTGGTGGATGATGTTGATGGATTTTCAAATGTTAAGCTTGAATTTATGTTAAATGTTAGATTTTTAAATGCAAGGTACCATCCTGGCATCCCTGGAATATATCCCACTTGATCATGATGTTGCTTTTGTTTTTTTGAGTATTTTTGCATTGGTGTTCATCAGGGTTGTTGGTTTGTAGTGTTCTTTTTTTTGTGATGTCTTTGGTTTTGGTATTAGAGTGATGCTGGCTTCATACAATGAGTTTGGAAGTATTCCCTCTTTTATTTTTTGGAAGACTGTAAGGAGAATGAGTATTATGTCTTCTCTAAATGTCTGATAAAATTCAGCGGTGAAGCCCTCTGGTTCGGGAGTTTTGTTCTTGGGTAGTTTTTTGATTACCACTTCAATTTCATTGCTGGTGATTGGTCTATTCAGATTTTCTGTTTCTTCCTGGGTCAGTCTTGGAAGGTTGTATTTTTTTAGAAAGTTGTCCATTTCTTCTAGTTTATCCGGTTTGTTAGCATATAATTTTTCATAGTATTCTCTAATAATTCTTTGTATTTCTGTGGTGTCTGTAGTGATTTTTGCTTAATCATTTCTAATTCTGTTTATATGTGTAGATTCTCTTTTTTTCTTGATAAGTCTGGCTAGAGGCTTATCTATTTTGTTTATTTTCTCAAAGAACCAGCTCTTGGTTTCATTGATTTTTTTCCTGTTGTTTTATTCTTCTCAATTTTATTTATTTCTTCTCTGATCTTTATTATGTCCCTCCTTTTACTGACTTCGGGCCTCATCGTTCTTCTTTTTCCAGTTTCAATAATTGTGACTTTAGACTATTCATTTGGGATTGTTCTTCCTTCTTTAAATAGGCCTGGATTGCTATATACTTTCCTTTTGAACTGCCTTCGCTGTGTCCCACAGAAATTGGGGCTTTGTGCTCTTTTCATTTGTTTCCATATATTGCTTGATCTCTGTTTTAATTTGGTCATTGATCCATTGATTATTTAGGAGCATGTTGTTAAACCTCCATGTGTTTGTGAGCCTTTTTTTTTCTTTGTACAATTTATTTCTAGGTTCATACCTTTGTGATCTGAGAAGTTGGTTGGTAGAATTTCAGTGTTTTCGAATTTGCTGAGGCTCTTTTTGTGGCCTAGTATGTGATCTATTCTGGAAACTGTTTCCTGTGCACTTGAGAAGAATGTGTATCCTGCTGCCTTTAGGTGGAGTATTCTGTAGATTCCTGTTAGGTCCATCTGTTCTAATGTGTTGTTCAGCGCCTCTGCATCCTTAATTTCTGTCTGCTTGATCTGTCCTTTTGAGTGAGTGGTGTGTTGAAGTCTCTAAAATGAATGCATTGCACTCTATTACCCCTTTTAATTCTGTTAGTATTTGTTGTACATAATGGGGTTCTCCTGTGTTGGGTACATAGATATTTATAATGGTTATATCTTCTTGTTGAACTGATGCCTTTATCATTGTATAATGTCTGTCTTTGTCCGTTGTTATTTTCTTTGTTTTGAAGTCTGTTTTGTCTGATAGAAGTATTACAACTCCTGCTTTTTTCTCGCTATTAGTTTCATGAAATATCTTTTTACATCCCTTCACTTTAAGTCTGTGGGTCTTTGGGTTTGATGTGAGTCTCTTGTACACAGCATATAGATGCATCTTGCTTTTTTATTCGTTCTGTAACTCTATGTCTTTTGATTGGTGCTTTCAGTCCATTTATATTTAGTGATTATCGATAGATACGTACTTATTGCCATTGTAGGCTTTGGATTAGTGGTTACCAAAGATTCAAAGGCAGCTTCTTTACTATCTAGCAGTCTACCTTAATAACTCACTTATTATGCTATTATAAACACAATCTGAAGACTCTTTTTTTTCCTTCCTTCTTTTTCTTCCTCCTCCTCTTTTTATATGTTAGGTGTCATATTCTTTACTCTTTGTGTATCCCTTGACTGACTTTGTGGGTAATTGATTTCATTTTGTATTTGGTTAGTATTCTATTGATCTACTTCCTTTGCTGTGATTTTATTTTCTCTGGTGACAGCTATTTAGCCTTAAGTCCACTTCCCTCTAGATCAGTCCCTTTAGAGATGGTTTGTGGGAGGTAAATTCCCACAACTTTTGCCTATTTTGTAATTGTTTAATTCCTCCTTCAAATGTAAATGATAATCTTGCTGGGTAGAATATTCTTGGTTCCAGGCCCTTCTGTTTCATTGCATTGAATATATCATGCCACTCCCTTCTGGCCTGTAAGGTGTCTATTGAAAAGTCTGATGATTACCTGATGGGTTTTCCTTTGTAGGTGATTATTTTTCTCTCTCTGGATGCTTTTAATACCCTGTCCTTGTCTTTGATATTTGCCATTTTAATTATTTTAATTATTATATGTCTTGGTGTTGTCATAGGCGACTCTTGGAGTGGTCTCAGGCGAGCAGTGTAGATGTCATCTGGGAGGACAAAGTCCCTTCCTGCTTCTGGTTGCAGTGCTTTTCTCCACTGTCTGTGCTAGTTAACCATGCACAGTGAGTGGCCTCTGGGGCAATCCCCTGAACTGCCATGGGTGGTGCTGCCCTCCTGCTGCCCTTGGCAATGGCAGGGGTCGCAGATGAGTGGCACAGGTTTTTGCAGGGAAGGCAAAGCCCTTTTGTGTTTCCTGGTTGCTGTGCCTGTCTCCATTGTCTGTCCGTGCAGGGAGTGGCTTCTGGATTAATTCTGTAAGGTGCTGTAGGCGGAGTGGCCCTTGGGATGTCCTGTGGTGATGGTGGGGGTCGCAGCCAAGT
Organism: Manis javanica; assembly: GCF_040802235.1. Lineage (NCBI taxonomy): Eukaryota > Metazoa > Chordata > Mammalia > Pholidota > Manidae > Manis > Manis javanica. Next base: position 78,487,826 of record NC_133159.1, on the reverse strand, counting down.
GACCCATGTGTTTGCAGGGAGGGCAAAGCCCTTTCATGCTTCCTGGTTGCCATGCCTGTCTCCGCTCTCTGGGTGGGTTAGTCATGCACAGGGAGAAGCCCCTGTGTTAAGCTGCATAGTTGCTGTAGGTGAGGCTGCCCTCTGGCTGGTCTGCAGCAATGGGGGGAACAGTGGGCTTGCACGCAGGTGCCAGCTGGGAGGAATGAGTGGCAGGCTGCTTATCATGGTGACGGACCTTGGGGCTGCATAGCCAACTGGGGTCATCGAGCGCCTGAAGCTCCTGAAAGTTCCCAGCCTTGTGGGCTGAATGTCCTGGGACGATTTTGTCCACCTATTCCTTCTCCTAAACCCTCGACCCTTTAGCAGCCCTCTCACTATTGGGAAATCTTTCAAAGTGCCTGCTGTTCTTTTCTCCCAGTGTAGCTGGTTGTGGGAATGTGTTTGCAGTCTTAGTCTCTGACTTGGGTTTTCAGCCCCTCTTACGCTCCAGTGCACCATGCAATGTGGGTCTGTGCTCCTGGGGTAGATTTATATAGCTGGGTATTTAGCAGTCCTGTGCTTCCACTCCCTCCCTGCTCTGATTCTCTTCCTCTCGCCGTGATCTGGGGTGGAGGGAGTGTTCGGGTACCTCCCAGTCTGGGCTTTTTTACTTTACCCTTTTCCATGAGATGTTCACTTCTCCCAGATCTAGACTGGCTGGTGTACTCTTACTTCTGGTCACTCTTTTAGGAATAGTTGCATCTGCTGTATTTTCAAAATACATGAGGTTTTTGGGAGGAGATTTCTGCCACACCTCTCACGCCACCATCTTTTTTTCCTCAAGTCTGAAGGGTAACATTTTTCTATAAATTTTACATTAGGTTTTCTGCTTTAAAATATAATGTGCTTTTAAGATGTAAATTAGTTCCATCTTCACAGTTGAATTTGTAATTGTAACTCTAGAGAAGGGCAATAGGATAACAAACAAAGGTAGGCAGGCTATCCTGGTGTCTGTCATGGCTTCTACCATTTAAAGGAAGTTCTGGCTAAATTATTCTTTGGCTCTTACTTGACTTTTTGCCCTAAGGCACTGTGCTGCTTGAATGCTTGGGGGAAACATCTGTTGCCTGGGAGTCTAAATGGTCTGCCCCATGCTTCTTTTGTTTTTTGTGTGTTTTTTTTCCCCGTCCTTCCAACTTCTTTTCTTTTTATTTATTTTTTAAAATTTTTTATTAAGGTATGATTGATATACACTCTTATGAAAGTTTCACATGAAAAAACAATGTGGTTACTACATTTACCCATATTATCAAGTCCCCATCCATAGCCCAATGCAGTCACTGTCCATCAGTGCAGCAAGATGCCACAGATCCACTATGTGCCTTCTCTGTGCTACACTATTCTCCCTGTGATCCCCTACACAATGTGTACTAAACATAATACCCCTCAATCCCCTTCTCCCTCTCTCCCCACCGGTCCTCCCACACCCCTCCCCTTTGGTAACCACTAGTTCATTCTTGGAGTCTCTGAGTCTGCTGCTATTTTGTTCCTTCAGTTTTGCTTCATTGTTATGCTCCACAAATGAGGAAAATCATTTGGCATTTGTCTTTCTCTGCTTGGCTTATTTCACTGAGCATAATGTCCTCCAGCTCCATCCATGTTGTTGCAAATGGTAGGCTTTGTTTCTTTCTTATGGCCGAATAGTATGCCATTGTGTATATATACCACATGTTCTTTATCCATTCATCTGCTGATGGACACTTAGGTTGCCTCCATATCTTGGCTATTGTAAAAAGTGCTGCAATAAACATAGGGGTGCATATGTCTTTTTGAATCTGAGAAATTGTATTCTTTGGGTAAATTCCTAGGAGTGGAATTCCCAGGTCAAATGGTATTTCTATTTTTAGTTTTTTGAGGAACCTCCATATTGCTTTCCACAATGGTTGAACTAGCTTACATTCCAACCAGCAGTGTAGGAGGTTTCCCCTTTCTCCACATCCTCGCCAGCATTTATTGTTCTTAGCCTTTTCGATGCTGGCCATCCTTACTGGTGTGAGGTGATATGTCATTGTGGTTTTAATTTGCATTTCCCTGATGATTAGTGATGTGGAACACCTTTTCATGTGTCTGTTGGCCATCTGAATTTCTTCTTAGGAGAACTGTCTCTTCATATCCTCTGCCCATTTGTTAATCGGGTTATTTGCTCTGCCCCACACTTCTTTTCCTTAAGTCTCACATTTCATCCTTGCTTGTCTTTCTTGGGGGTTCTTTCCTCAACAGTATTCTTTTATCCTTTTCATAATACCATTTCCAAGGGAGGTATTTTTTTAAATGGGAAAGTTATTGAAAATGTAAAGAAAATGAAGATATATCTACGTTAATAAAACTCTTGCCCCTGTTCAATACTTTGTCTTAGAAGTTGCAGCCTCATGTTGAGTGGCTTAACTATGAGCTTAGAATCCCTTTTCTATTTCATCTTTTCTTCACATTAAACTTTCCTGTTGGGTTGAGGTGGAGAAAGTTGAGGTGGAGGGATAGAAAGGGTGAGTCATGTAGGTATGTAGGTGAGGAAGAAAGCCTTGGGTAACCCATGAGGAGGCTAGTATCTGCTGAGATTGTCTGGGTGGGATTTTTATCTGTAGGCATGTTTAATTTGTGTATGAATTGCTGTATATAAAACCAAGATTAGCCAAGAAACACTGATCTAGAAAACAATTTATAATACATTAGTCATTTACTTTTAAATAAAATTTATCATCTTCTCTAAAAGTACTTCATAGTTTGTAGCTTTTAAATGTCTAGGCATTTCACAACCAAGAAGCTCTTTTTATGATAGTTTTTAAAAAGCACAATCCCTTAAAAAACTGGTTATATCTTATTTTGTAAACTAATTAAGGTTTAATTTTATATAGGTATGCAAATGTGTTAATTATTCACATTGTTTTTAATTAATGAAGTGATAATGCCTTGTTTGGATATTATTTATGTATATTTTGTATATTTGTATATGTATATTACATATATCATTAAATATTGGAGATGACCAGCTAAAAGAGAAACTCATCTTCAATCAAAAACCCAGGACATTCAGCTCTGCTGGTTGCTGCTTTGTTGGAGCCAGTGGTAGGGATTATCTGCTCTTTCTAGGCATCCCATCAATTTCTGAATAGTTCTTACAGTTGACCCTTGAGTAATGCAGGGGTTAGGGGTGCCAAACCCCGATGCAGTCAAATCTGCATATAACTTTTGACTCTCCCCAAAATTAAGTACTAATATCTTCGGTTGATTTTATGGTAGTAAATGATAAAATAGACTAGTATTTACATTGCATTCGTGACGTACCTAATTATTCTTAATTTTTTTTTTTTTATGTTGCTAGGCTCTGGTGGTTTGTTTGTGAATTTTTTCAAATTGCAGACCTTCAAAAAAATTTCCCAATACAGTGAAGAAAATTCACATACAAGTGTACCTGTGCAGTTCAAACCTGTGTTGTTCAAGGATCAACTATATTTGAAAATTGTACCTTGAATCTCTCTCATTTTAACTTAACCATTTATCATAATTTTGCTTTAGAATTCATCCCTTTTCTATAAAAAGACTCTGTAGTGGTTTGGAGAGAGGTATGTGTCTTAGTACATCTTATTTTTGCTAAGCAAACCCAGGTTTTTTTGTTGAATTGTTAGTCATGTCAGATTTCCCTATCTTTATCACCTAATGAACATGTTTAATTATGCATATATTACATAGCTTTAATACATATATGTAACCAAAATAAAAATTTCATAAGACAGCGTATCTTTATATTTTCTATTGTTTTCATTTTTAAAGAATGCTGGTGTTACCTATTACATTTATTTTATCACTCCCTGATGGTTTTCAGCCTGTATTTTGGAAAATACTTGCCCTAGTTTGTTCATTCTGCAGAACTGAAATAGTTTCTAAAAGCCGGATGTTAGGATAATTGTTTCTAAAACAGGTTTTACATTCATCACCTCAAATAAAATATTCTGCTGGTGGTTAAGTAAAACCTAACAGGATTAGCAATATCTTGGTAATGAATAGAGTATAACTAATATATATGCAATTTTTATCCTCAGGTGGCGACAGACAAGGTTGCAGAAAAGCTGAGTTCTACTCTCTCATGGGTGAAGAACACAGTATCACATACAGTCAGTCAGATGGCCGGTCAGGTGGCGAGTCCATCTGCTTCATTACACACTACATCCTCATCTACCACACTATCAACGCCAGCCCTTTCACCATCTTCCCCATCACAGTTGAGTCCAGATGACTTAGAACTCCTGGCTAAACTGGAGGAACAAAATAGGTGAGTGAGGTAGCTTGGTTTTTTTTCTCTCTATTTATAAAAACTCAACCAATCATATATATGTATATAGGCCATAATCAAAATTTTAAATACTAACTGATATTAAAAATGTTTATTTTCCAGTTTTTGGTATCAAAATTACTTAACAAAAGTATTCAAGTCTCCTTTGGAGAAGTTGGTGTTTAAAGTGAGGTTGGACTAAAATTTTCTTCTGGCTCAGATAGCTTTAGAGATTTGTTTTCTTAATACAGCACATTCCCTAAATTCTTCCTTAATTGTAGAAGAAGTTGTAAGGCAAATAAAACTGCCATTTAGCTTTAAATTCTTACATAGTCCCCTTTGGTTAAGAAGTAAAATAGTTTATAATGGGTGTCTGATTCGTGGTTTAGAGTGAGAAATCTTTTCATGAATTTATTCATGGAAGGCAAATTATCCTCTTCTCTTAGTGGGTGTAAAACAGAATAGTGGTCTACTCTGCTAGGAATGTGTACTCTGCTGGACCCTATGTGTCCTTTCACTGTATTAGTATCAGAAGCTTTTTAGGACATCAGCTGTGCAACTTGTGTGTTCAATCAAGATATGTACCACCATTGGCTTTAAGGGTACTAGTGGAGATAACTTCTACAGCTTTTTCGATATGTAATTGACATAATGGATTATTTCACTCAGTGAAAGTATTTTGAGATTCATCCATGCTGTAGTGTGCAAGAATAGTTCATTCATTTTTAGTGCTTAAAAGTATTGCATTGTATGGATATATTCACAATTTACCTATTTGCCTGTTGTTACGAATGCTATAAATATTTGTGTACAAACCTTTTTATTGATGTGGGCTTTCATTTCTCCTGGCAAATGCCTTGGAATAGAATGGCTGATTTATATGGTAGATGCACATTTATCTCTCAGACTGTTTTCCAAAAGATTCTTTTTCACATTCTCACCATCAGTGTATGAAATTTCCATTTCCTGTACATCCTTAACAATACTTGGTATGTCAGTCTTTTTAATTTTAGCCATTGTAATAGGTAATGGTTTCTTGTGGTTTTAATTTGTATTTCCCTAGTGGTGGTGAGCATCTTTTTATGTGCATATTTGCCATTGATATATCTTCTTCGATAATAGTCCGTTTAAAATTTTTGCCCATTTAAAAAAATTAGGTTGTTTGCTTTCTTATTATTATATTTCAAGAATTCTGTGTATATTTGGATTACAAGTTCTTTTTATCAGATACATGCTTTTCATATATTTTTTGCCAGTCTTTGGCTTATCAGTCTCTTGACAATACCGTGGATGAGCAAAAATTTTAAATTTTGATGAAGTCCATTTTGAAATTGTTCTTTACAGACTGTACTTTTTGATGACTCAAGGTCACACATGTTGACTCCTTTGTTTTCTTATAGGCATTTTATAGTTTTAAGTTTTACATTTAGGTCTATGATCCATTTTGAGTTAGTTTTATATAGAGAGCAAAGTATAGACTGAAGTTCATTTTGCAAATTTACATATTTAATTGTTTTTGTACCATTTGTTGAAAAGGCTATCCTTTCTCCACTTGCTTTTGTGCTTTTGTCAAAAATCAGTTCATATGTATATGGACCTATTTTTGGACTCTGTTCTGTTCCATTGATCTCTTTGTCTTAATGCCAATACAATGCTGTTTTGATTACTGTAACTTTAGAAGTCTTGAAACCAGATAATGTTAATTTTCCAACTTTGTCCTTTAATTATGACTATTTTTGGTCCTTAGCATTCCCATGTGAATTTTACATCAAAGTGTGTATTACAAGAAAAATACTTGCTGAGATTTTGATTAGAATTGCATTGAATCCATAACAATATTGCCTTTTGTCCATGAACACTATATATTTCTTATTAGTACTTGTGCTTGGTATTGTTTTTGTAAATGTAATTTTTGATTATTTATTTCTGGCATATGGAAATACAGTCTTTTTTTTTTTTTAAATCATGTATCCTGTCACCTTGCTAAACTCACTTGTTATCTGGTAGGTTTTGTTATTTTTTTTTAAGATTCCATTAGATTTTGTCATTTGTGAATGAAAGCACTTTTACTTCTTCTCAATCTAGATGCCTTTTAACTCTTTTTCTTGCCTTATGGCAACTACCTTCAATACAAATTTGAATGTAAGTGGAAACACAGCAAAGGAAATCATCAACAAAAGGAAAAGAAAACCTGAATGGGAGAAGCTATTTGCAAATGACATATCTGATCAAGTGTTAATACCAAAATTTATAAAGAACTCATACAACTCAACACTAAAAAAATAAATTCCAATTAAAAATTGGGCAGAAGACCTGGATAGCAAGTTTTTCAAAAAAGACATACAGATGGCCAACAGACACATTGAAAGATGCTCAGTGTCACTAGTAATCAGGGAAATGCAAATCAAAATCACAGTGAGACATTCTCACACCAGTCAGAATGGCTAGTATCAAAAAGACAAGAAATAAAGGAGCCTTGGTGAAGATGTGGAGAAAAAGGAACCTCCATGCAGTGTTGGTGGGAATGTAAACGGGTGCACTCATGATGGAAAAGCCATATGGAGGTTCCTGAAAAACTTTCATTTCTGGCTATATACCCAAAGAAAACAAAATCACTAATTTGAAAAGATGCATGCACCCCCATGTTCACTGCAGCATTTTTTATAATAGCCAAGATATGGAAGCAGCCTAAGTGTTCATTGATAGATGAGTAAATATAGAAGGTGTGGTACATATAGACAGTTGACTATTATTCAGGCATAAAAAGAAATGAAATCCTACCATTTGGGACAACATAGATGGACCTAGAAGATGTTATACTAAGTGAAATAAGTTAGAGAAAGACAAATACTATATGATTTCACTTATATGTGAAATCGAAAAAAAACAACCAAACAAAACAGACATAGACTCATAAACACAGGTAACAGACTGGTGGGAGCCATAGGAGGGGTGGGGAGTATAGGTAAAATAGGTGATGGGGATAAAGAGGTACAAACTCCCAGTTATAAAATAATAAGTCATAGGAATGAAAACTACAGTATAGGGAATATAGTCAATAATACTGCAGTAACTTTGTATGGTGACAGATGGTAACTACACTTGTAGTCAGCAGTTCATAATGTATGTGGTTTTTGAATCACTGTGTTATACACCTGAAACTAACATAATATTTATCAACTATACTTCAATTTAAAAAAAATAATTCAAGTGTTGGACATTCTTCGTGTTTTCCTGATTTTAGGGAGAAAACATTAAGTCTAATGTTAACTATAGGTTTTTGTAAGATACTTTTTATACAGTTGAGGAAGTTTCTTTTTATTCTTTGTCTTGAGCATCTTTAAGAAATATATTTTGTCAAATGTTTTTTGTGTAGCTACTGAAATAATCATGTTTTTCTTCTTTAAGTCTAATGTAATGAATTACATTTTTTTTTGAATGTCAAACCAACTTTGCATTCCTGGGATAAACTCCACTTGGTCATGATATATTGCCTTAAAAAGTATTGTTGGATTCAATCTGCTAAAATTTTGTTTGAAATCTTTACATCTATATTTATAAGGGAAATTGTGGTCTGTAGTCTTGTGATGTCCTTGACCTTTATAATGTCTTATGTTCTTATAATGTCTGTGTGATATTTTGTAATACAAGTATATAGTGCTATACATTTTTCTTCAAGCCTTGCTTTAGCAGCATCCCTTTAAATTTATTGAGACATTTTTATGGTCCTGAATATGGTCTATTTTGGTAAATGTTTTATGTGTACTTGAGAAGAAGGTGTATTCAGCTGTTTGGTGGAGTTTGTCTAAATGTTAATTGTTTAAAACTTAATGATACTGTTCAAGTCTACTGTATCTTTGCTGGATTCTGTTTCTTTGTCACATCAGATATTGACAGAGCACTGTTGAAACCTCCAACTGTTATTGTGGATTTGTCTATTTTCCTTTAAGTTCTGTCAATCTTTGTTTCATGTAATTTGAAGTTGTGTTATTAGGTATATAAACACTTAGGATTGTTATGTACTCTTGTAAGATGCCTTCTTTATCCCTGATAATATTGTTTGCTTGTAAATCTACTTTATCTCATATAGTCATTGTAGCTTTCTTTTGAAGAATTTAAACTTCTTATATATATTTTTTTTTTCTTTACTGTTATTTTGTTTTTTCTTTATCTTTAACATTTGTCGGACAGCATGTAGTTGGGTCTTGGATTTTAAAATTGATCTGATGATGTTTATCTTTTAATTAGGATTGTTAGACCATTTACTTTCTTTAAATTACAATAACAAAGTTTTATTTCTTGCTCACATTTATGTTCATCTCAGGCTTCAGGTTGAGTGTATCTTTGCTGCATACGTCTTCATTCCAAGACCAGTGATCAGCCCCTATTCAGGATAGACCAGACTCATGGCAAATGGAAAAGAGATACAGTGGAAATACCTTAAAATATCTTCTGTGGGGTGGTACACATACTTCTACTTAGATTTTAGTGACCAAAGCAAATCACGTAACCAAACCTTAAGGAGTAGGAATTAGACTCTTCTTGCAGGGATGGATCCAAGAAAATATATACTCTATTATTATTGTTTCAGCTCCTTTGGTGTATTGTTCTTTTGCTTTATTCACCTGCCATAAAATCTACCTCTAAAGTACAATTTAATGGTCTTGGTGTATTTACAAAGTTGTGCAACCATTACCACTATCCAATTTCAGAACATCTTCATCACTCCCTGAAGAAACTCTCTGTGTGTTAGTCTTCCCTTTCAACCTCCTTTCAGCCCCTGGTGATCACTGACATACTTTCTGTCTCTATGGGTTTGCCTATTCGGGATATTGAATTATAGTTTCATATATGGAATCATATGACAGGTATGTTTTTTGTGACTGGCTTCTTTTCACTTAACATAGTGTTTTCCTGGTTTTGAGGAGAACAGATCATTTACATTTAATGTGTTTATTGATATGGTTATGTTTAAATCTGTCCTGTTATTTTCTACTGTTCTTTGTTTCTTTTTTATTTTTCTTCCTTCTTTTGACTTTAAGGTACATTTTATATGATTCTGTTTTATTTTCTTTGTTGATTTGTTATAAGTCTTTGTTTTGTTGTTTTACTGGTTGTTTTAAAGTTCATTATATACATCTTTGACTTATTACCATCTCCCTTCAAGGGATCTCATATTTAACATGTAGTTTAAGATCTTAGAATAGTACCTTTCCATTTCTTCTCTCCAATCCTTTGTGCTAGTTGTCATAATTTTACTTTTGTATATGTTATAACTGCATACTATGTTACTGTTTTTGTTGCAACAGTCAATTATCTTTTAAGTGAGATTAAAAAATAATATAAGTAATATATTTACCTTATATAGTTTCCATTTTTGGTGCTCTTTGATTCTTTCTTTAGCTCTAGATTTCCAACTGATGTTATTTTCCTTCTCCCTGAAGAACTTCCCTTAATATTTCATTTACTGTGGGACTCCTCTTACATCTTCATTTGTCTTTGATTTTTAAAGATATTTTCTCAGTACAGAACTCTAGGTTGACAGGTTTTTTTCTGTTACTTTTATGTTTCATTGACTTCTCTCTTAAATTGTTTTCATTGGGCAAGCTGATGGATCCTTACCATTGCTCCTGTGTATGTAATACCTTTTTTTCCTCTGTCTACTTCCAACATTTTCTCTTTATCCCTGGTTTTAAGTGATGTGATGCCCAGGTTTCTCATTGTAGTTCTCTTCGTGTCTCTTACATTTAGGTTTTGTTGAACTTCTTGTAGAATTGTAAGTTTTCCTCAAATTAAGAAACTTTTCAACCATTTTTTCTTCAAAAAAATTTTTTCCCTTTCTCTTTTCTTTAGTGACTTTAATTACACAAATAGTCCACTTGAAATTATTTCACAGCTAATACTGTGTTCATTTTTTTAGAAAATTTCTATTGATATGTATTCAAGTTCACTAATACTGTCTTCTGCTGTCTAATTTGTCATAATCCTACCTAGTATGTTGTTCATCTCTCACAATGTAGTTCATCTCTAGAAGTTAGAGTTGAGTGTTTTAGTATGTCTCTATTTAAGTTTTGAACATACAGAAATAGTCATAATGACTTTTCATGGCCTTGTCTGATAGTTCTAACATTTCTATCAATACTAGTTTGCTTTTGATGAGTTGCTTTTTCTTCTCATTATTGGTTGTATTTTCCTATTTCTTTGCATGCTGGATTATATTTGATTAGATGCCAGGCATAGTGAATTTTACCTTGTTGGTTGTGGCTATTTTCCTATAAATATTCTTGAGCTTTGGAGAGGATTAAAGATGGCGGCTTGAGAGGTGAGACAGAGACCTCCTCCTAAAACCTCAAAATATAATTAATACAACTAATCCTGAAAGAGCAACAGGAAAGAAGGCTGTGCCAGACTGCATATACCTGGAGATAAGAACAGACCTCACGAAACAGGGTAACATTCCAAAGCTGTGACCTGATGGTACCCAAGCCCTTCCTCCACCCCAGTTCACCAGCTGGAGGAAGAGAAACAGAGCCAGGAGGGAGTGCAGGCCTGGGACTACTGAACACCCAGCCCTGGAGATCTGCTCTGGGAGCATGAAACTACATTGCATAGTGCTCTGGTGATTAGTGCAGTTAGAAAGCTAAGACAGGTGGAATACCTGGAGAGACTGAGATTCCAGCTGCTTGTGGAAAACAGGGATCGATATCCGGCTGATTTGGCCTGGCAGTCTAAGAGAATAACTAAAAGTCAGAGGGCTGCTAAAGGTGCAAGGATTGCACAGAGCTTACTGCTTAGGAGAAAGGACAGATAGATGAAATTGTCTAGGTGTACTCTGCCCAGCAGGATGGAAACTTTCTTGATCTTCAGGTGCTCCCTGGCTGGCTACACAGCTCCAAGGCCCCCCACCATGATGCGCAGCCTGCTGCGCCATCCTCCCAGCCATCCTGCAACTGGCTGGCAAACCAGCAAACCCTGCCCTGGTGTTAGACCAGCAAGAGGGAATCCCCACCTTCACAGCAGCTACACACTCAAAGGGTAGAGGCATACACCTGTGTGTTCAGCTGACTGGTTCTTGCAGTGGAGACAGGCACAGCAGTGAGGAAGCAGGAAACAGCTCTTTCCTCCCCTCAGGCACCAATACCACACCCCTACGACCTCCGACATCACTCCAGGGGCTGAGCAGCTCAAGAGAGTAGAGCTTCTGGGCAGTAGAGGGCACCACATACAAATATGAAATGTCAAAGGAACCTGGTTCAAAGCAAAATCTCAACAACACCAAAAAAAAGGTTCGAGTGAGACTGAGCTAATCAATCTTCCTGAAAGAGATTTCAAAATAAAAATCATAAACATACTCCTGGAGGTACAGAAAAATATTCAAGCACTCAGGAACAAATTTAGGACGGAGATCTAATCATTGAGGAACACAATGGGAGGGTATTTAAAACAGATTAGATACGGTGGAGGAAACGATAAATGAAATAGAAATTAGAGAAGAGGAATTCAAAGAAGCTGAGGCACACAAAGAAAAAAGGATCTCTAGGAATGAAAGAATACTGAGAGAACTGTGTAACCAATCCAAATGGAACAATATTCATATTATAGGGGTACCAGAAGAAGAAGAGAAAAAGGGATAGAAAGTGTCTTTAAGGTAGTAATTGCTGAAAACTTCCCCAAATTGGGGAAGGAGATAGTCCCTCAGGCTATGGAGGTTCACAGATCTCCCAACGCAAGGGACCCAAGGAAGACAACAAGACATATAATAATTAAAATGGCAAAGATCAAGGATAAGGACAGAATACTAGAAGCAGCCAGAGAGAGAAAAAAGATCACATACAAAGGAAAACCCATCAGGTTATCATCAGACTTCTCAGCAGAAACCTTACAGGCCAGAAGGGAGTGGCATGATATATTTAATGCAATTAGGCAGAAGGCCTCCAACCAAGAATACTTTATCTGGCAAGATTATTTAAATCTGAAGGAGGGATTAAACAATTTCCAGATAAGCAAAAGGTGAAGGAATTTAGCTCCCACAGACCATTTCCACAGTGTATTTTGGAGGGACTGCTATAAATGGAAGTGTTCCTAAGGTTAAATAGCTGTCACTATGTAATAAAAAGGGATAGACAAAGAGTACAGAATATGATACCTAATATAGAAAGAATGGAGAAGGAAAATGAGGGAAAATAAAATAGAACCTTTAGATTGTGTTTGTAATAGCATACTGAGTTAAGTTAGACTCTTAGATAGTAAGGAAGTTAACCTTGAACCTTTGATATCCATGAATCTAAAGCCTGCAGTGGCAACAAGTACATACTTATCGATAATCACCCCAAGTGTAAATGGTTGGAATACACCAATAAAAAGACAGAGTCACTAAATGGGTAAAAAAATAAGACGCAGGTATATGCTACCTACAAGAGACTCACTTTAAACCCAAACACATACACAGACTAAAAGTAAAGGGATGGAAAAATATTTCATGCAACTAATAGGGAGAAAAAAGCAGGAGTTGGAGTACTTGTATCAGAAAAAATAGACTTTAAAGCAAAGAATGTCACAAGAGACAAAGAAGGACATTACATAATGATGAAGGGGTCAATAGAACAAGAGGATATAACATTATAAATATCTATGCACCCAACGCAGGAACACCTACATATGGGAAACAAATACTAACAGAGAGTTAAAAGGGGAAATAGAATGCAATGGATTACATTCTAGGAGATTTCAACACTCACTCCAAAGGACAGATCAACCAGACAGAAAATAAGTAAGGAGACAGAGGCATTGAACAACACATTAGAACAGATGGACCTATCAGACATCTACAGAACTCTACACCCAAAAGCAGCAGGAAACACATTCTTCTCAAGTATATAAATCATATACTACACCACAAAAAGAACCTCAGTAAATTCAAAAAGATTGAAATTGTACCAACAAGCTTCTCAAAGCACAAAGGTATAAAACTAGAAATAAATTATGTAAAGAAAACAAAAAAGCCCACAAACACATGGAGGCTTAACAACATGCTCCTAAATAACCAATGAATCAATGATGAAAATAAAACAGAGATCAAACAATATATGGAGACAAATGACAACAATAAATCAACACCACAAAATCTGTGGGATACAGTGAAGGCCATGCTAAGAGGGAAGTATATTGCAATACAGGCCTACCTCAGGAAAGAAGAACAATCCCATTTGAAAAGTCTAAACTCACAATTAAAGAAACTAGAAAAAGAACAACAAATGAGGCCCAAAGTCAGTAGAAGGAGGGACATAATAAAGATGAGAACAGAAATAAATAAAATCGAGAATAATGAAACAATAGAATCAATGAAAACAAGAGCTGGTTCTTTGAGAAAATAAACAAAATAGATAAACCCCTAGCCAGACTTATCAAGAAAAAAAGAGAATCTACACACATAAGCAGAAGCAGAAATGAGAAAGGAAAAACCACTACTTATACCAGAGAAATTAAAAGAATTATGAGAGAATACTATGAAAAATTAAATGCTAACAAACTGGATAACCTAGAATAAATGGGTAGATTTCTAGAAAAATACAACCGTCCAAAGCTGATACAAAAACAGAAAATCTAAACAGACCAATCACTACCAACGAAACTTAATTAGTAATAAAAAAACTACCTAAGAACAAAATCCTTGCGCCAGATGGCTTCACCGCTGAATTTTATCAAGCATTTAGTGAAGACTTAATACCCATTCTCCTTAAAGGTTTCCAAAAAGTAGAAGAGGAGGGAATACTTCCAAACCCATTGTATGAAGCCAGCATCACCCTAATACTAAAACCAGGTAAAGACACCACAAAAAAAGAAAATTGCATTCCAATATCCCTGATGAACATAGATGCAAAAATACTCAACAAAATATTAGCAAACTGAATTCTAAAATACATCAAGAGGATCATACACCATGATCAAGTGGGATTCATCTCAGGGATGCAAGGATGGTACAACATTCGAAAATCCATCAACATCATCCACCACATCAACAAAAAGAATGACAAAAACCACATGATCATCTCCATAGATGCTGAAAAAGCATTTGACAAATTCAACATCCATTCATGATAAAAACTGTCAACAAGATGGGTATAGAGGGCAAGTATCTCAACCTAATAAAGACCATATGTGACAAACCCACAGCCAACACCATACTTAACAGTGAGAAGCTGAAAGCCTTTCCTTTCAGGAACAAGACAGGAATGCCCACTGTCTCCACTTTTATTCAACATAGTTCTGGAGGTCCTCGCCACAGCAATCAGGCAACACAGAGAAATAAAAGACATCCAGATTGGGAAGGAAGAAGTTAAACTGTCCCTATTTTCAGATGACATGATATTGTACATAAAAATCCCTAAAGAACCTACTCCAAAAGTACTAGATCTAATATCTGAATTCAGCAATGTTGCAGGATACAAAATTAATACACAGAAATCTGTTGCATTCTCATACACTAATGATGAACTAGCAGAAAGAGAAATCAGGAAAATAATTCCATTCACAATTGCATCTAGAAATAAATCTAACAAAGGAAGTAAAAGACGTGTATTCTGTAAACTACAAGACACATGCAAGAAATTAAAGAAGATACTAATAAATGGAAACACATCCCGTGCTCATGGATAGGAAGAATTAATATTGTCAAAATTGCTACCCTGCCTAAAGCAAGAGATTCAATGCAACCCCTGTGAAAATACCAACAGTATTCTTCAACGAACTAGAGCAAATAGTTCTAAAATTCATATGTAACCACAAAATACCCCGAATAGCCAAAGCAATCCTGAGAAAGAAGAATAAAGCTGGGAGGATTACACTCCCTGACTTCAAGCTCTATTGCAAAGTCACAGTAATCAAGACAATTTGGTAATGGTACAAGAGCAGACCCATAGTCCAATGGTACGGACTAGAGAGCCCATATATAAACCCAAGCATATATGGTCAGTTAAGATACGATAAAGGAGCCATGGATGTACAATGGGGAAATGACGACCTCTTCAACAGCTTATGTTGACAAAACTGGACAGCTGCATGCAAGAGAATGAAACTGGATTATTGTCTAACTGTATACACAGTGGTAAACTCAAAGTGGATCAAAGACCTGGAAGCAAGTCATGAAACCATAAAACTCTTAACTCTTAGAAGACAGCATAGGCAAAAATCTCCTGAATGTAAACATGAGCAACTGTTTTCTGAATGCATCTCCTCAAGCAAGAGAAACAAAAGCAAAATCAACACATGGGAGTACATCAAACTAAAAATCTTCTGTACAGCAAGGATTCTATCAACAGATCCAAAAGGTATCTTACAGTATGGGAGAATGTATTTGTAAATGACGTATGTGATAAGGGGTTAACATCCAGAATATATAAAGAACTCGCATGCCTCAACTCCCAAAAATCATATAACCTAATTAAGAAATGGGCAGAGGATATGAACAGACAGTTCTCCAAAGGAGAAATTCAGATGGCCAGCAGGCACATGAAAGGATGCTCCACATCACTAGTTATCATGGAAATGCAAATAAAAACCACAATAAGATATCACCTCACACCAATTAGGATGGCAGTATTGAAAAAACTAAGAACAACAAATGTTGGCAAGAATGTGGAGAAAGGAGAACCCTCCTACTCTGCTGTTGGGAATGTAAGCTAGTTCAACCATTATAGAAAGCAGTATGGAGGTTCCTCAAAAAACTAAAAATAGAAATACCATTTGACCCGGGAATTCCACTCCTAGGAATTTAGCCAAAGAAAACAACTTCTCAGATTCAAGAAGACATATGCACCCCTATGTTTATTGCAGCACTATTTACGATAGCCAAGATATGGAAGCAACCTAAGTGTCCATCAGTAGATGAATGGATAAAGAAGAGGTGGTATACACAATGGAATACTATTCAGCCATAAGGAAGAAACAAAGCCTACCATTTGCAACAACATGGATGGGGCTGGTGGATATTATGCTCAGTGAAATAAGCCAGGCAGAGAAAGACAAGTACCAAATGATTTCCCTCATTTCTGGAGCATAATAACAGAGCAAAACTGAAGGAACAAACAGCAACAGACTGACAGCATCCAGGAAGGGATTAGGGGTTGCCAAAGGGGAGTTGGGGAGGGCAGGTGGGGACGGATGGAGAAGGGGATTGACGGGTATTATGATTGGCATACATGGGGGGTTTATGGAGAAGACAGTGTAGCACAGAGAAGGCAAATAGTGACCCTGCAGCATTTTACTGTACTGTTGGGCAATGACTGCAATGGGGTATGGCAGGGACATGATAACGTGGGTGAATGTAGTATCTGCATTGTTTTTTCATGTGAAACCTTCATAAGAGTGTATATTAATAATACCTTAATAAAAAAAGAAACCAAAAAGAAAAGGAATATCCTTGAGCTTTGTTCTGGAGTACAGTTAAGTACTTGGGAAGAGTTTGCTCAGGAGTGCTATAGAGCAAGACCCTTTTGTATGTGCTATCCAATGGGCCTTGAAGCAGGTTTTCCAGTTGACCTGGACTTGGGTGTGTGTGTTGGGGGATAGATACTCTTCCTGGTTCTGTGTAAATGGTGGCCTCTGTTAAATCTAATTTTTTGAGTGTTTTTTTCTCTAGCCTTGTGTAGTTTCCAGCTGAATATTTAACAGGTATCCTCCCTCAGTTTCTGAAGATCTTGTTTGTATATGTCTTACCTCTAAGATACTTTGTGCCATGAGCTCTCCTCAGGCCCTCAGCTCTATCTCAGTTCAGAGAGTGCGCTAGGTTCTGTGTGAAATTTTTCTACCCATGCTGGAAACTCTCTCAAGGCAGGGAAAACGGGCATCATAGGGCTTACCTCACTTATCTCCTGAATTTCAGAAATTGCTGTCAATTGTTAATCAGTTACTGTCCAAAGTCTCAAAAACATAATTTTTGTATGGTTCATATATTTTGTCCCTTCTTTTTTTGTTGTTTCAAGGGAGAAGGTAAATCTAGTCTATGTTACTCCATCATGACAATAATTTAATAATGTTTTTTATAAAGTTTTACATTTTTTTTTGGCATGAGAAGTCTGAATATGATTAGAAAAATTTACGCTTTTTGACAATTAGATTTAGGAGTTAATGCAATATATAAATATATTCTGAATGTTACCTCTGCTCAGCTTTTAAAAAATATATATTGTTGAGGTAATTATTGAAACTTTTGCTTCAAAAAGACCTGTCCTCAGGCTTGGTCATCCTATTGAGGTGGTGACAAAAACCAGTCATGAAAGAAATTCTCTGGAAACAGAATTTAGCAATTGGAGATTTTGAACCCAAATCAGACACATAGAAGAGGACCGTGCTTTAGCCCATGCAAACCTGGTGATAGAAATTGTCCTTTTCTGATTATGATTTCTTAGAAAGTGCTTTTGAAGAGTTTTCTTTGTCTCAGCATTTGACAAGTAAGGTAGAAGTCTTGATGTTCCATATGATGATGACTTTATGTGGGTTTAATATGTTTATGTGTGTATTGGCTATAACTTTTTGCCTCTTTGTTTATTACTACATTTGAAAGATTTGTGCAAAATATTTTGGTTGAGGTTTGAAGAGGAGACAGCCTTCTAACATACTATGTAGATTGGCTGAGTTTCTTAGATAAGATGAACTTGTAAGAGGGTCATGAAAAAGCAGAGTGGATTGCTGTGTTTTATGAAGGCAGTTTTGAGCAAATAGATCTTCAGAGAAAAGAAAATGACAGGGACTACTAAAGAGAACAAAAAGAGGTATTGTGTGAAAAACTTAGTAGGGTGTGAACCTAGGGGAGGACTGGCAGAAAAAGTGATTACAGATAGTGTTAAAGGGCATAAAGGATTTGTAAGTTTTGAATTGGTTCTTAGATTGAAAATAGTCTGCACAAAAGATGGATTTTGGTACCATTTGCAACAACATGAATGGAGCTGTAGTATAATATGCTCAGTGAAATAAGCCAGGTGGAGAAAGACAAATACCATATGATTTCACTCATCTGTGGAGTATAAGAACAAAGCAAAAACTGAAGGAACAAAACAGCAGTAGACTCACAGAACCCAAGAATGGACTAACAGTTATCAAAGGGAAAGGAGGGATCAGGGGAATAAGGGACATTATGATTAGCACACATAATGTACGGGGGGCCACAGGGAAGGCAGTATAGCACAGAGAAGACAAGTAGTGACTCTATAGCATCTTACTACGCTGATGAACAGTGACTGTAATGAGGTATGTCGTGGGGACTTGATAGTAGGGGGAATCTAGTAACCACAGTGTTGTTCATGTGATTGTATATTAATGATACCAAAATGAAAATCTAAAAAAAACGAGTTAATGTGTTTCTACAAATAAATAAATGAATGAATAAATAATATAATAATAATAATAATAAAGCATATTTAGCTTTAAAATACAAAAAAAAAGGTGAATTTTGGTGCTGAGTTTGTAAGTGACCAAAACTGAATTTATTTTGTAGTTGTGAACTAAAATATACAAAGCACTGTATTAAAAATTTTGAGGTATGGGTATAGATGAACTTTTTTCCTTGTAATTCGCAGGTTATTCCAGAATACCAGATCTGCTTGGTGTATATGTTAACAATCAAACAGTGATTACTAGAGTTGTGTAATGATGTTTAGAAAAGAGATTTCAATAAGTAAGAATTTGAAAAAATAAGAGTAGAATGTTGTTGTCCTTGGTTCTTGTGTAGAATTACTCAAAGCTTTGTACTTTTTTGAGTTCACATTTTGAGTCTCTCTCAAAAAAAAAAACTGTGAAAACCCAGAATCTATGGGAAGCATTTATGTGTGGAGACTGGGTGAATGTTGTGATATCTTGTTTTGCCTTAGGAAAACAATCCGGGTGGGAAAACACATCTCTCTGACTGTAATAAAAAATAAAATAACAGAACACTCAGGTCTGGCTCACCCTCCCCTCGTTCTGCCCTACTACCACACCAGTGTATTAAGTCCAAGGAAAAATTGCTAGAATAATAACTAAATTTCCGTTGACCACTTCTGTGTTTTGTAATGTAAATATGCGAGTTACATACCTAAAGTAACAATTATGAGGCATATCTAGTACTTGTAACAGGGGAGATACTTCATTTAGGATTTTTTCCTTTCCTTCCCCAAGTGTACGTGAGTCTCCAGGTATGTTACTAACTCTGTTTCAGAAAGTATAAAAATGGCAGTATTTTAGAAAATTGAAATTTAAGAAGTGTTAAAATAGCAAATTCTATAAAGAAACTGTTTTTCTTTCCCATATTTTATTGCAGTTATCACTGTTTAAAAACCAGTGCATGTGGCAACCCCAAAATGATGTGAAGAAATGGTTCATAGTGTCAAAGATCTGTTTGATGAAAGTTAATAATTGACAGCCTTAAAGTTGAAATGGGACAGCTTTTTTCTTTTCTATGTGTTAAATGTTTTTCATTTTAAAAATACAAAGGCTTTGGCAAAGATGAATTTGAGAAGGTAAGATTGAAGTGTGGTAGCAATGCATTTTAATTAAGGAGGTGAATGTTGCTAATTTATATTTTGAATGGGTCATTTTTTGTGTGTTTTGAAAGTTTGACATTGCATCCATGTTTGTTTCCTTTTCCATTCTATTATTTGGAATTAGATTTTGCTTTTTAGCAGATTTTCGGGGGTGAGATATCTGAATAAGGAAATGGGTTCTTTTAACTAACGTAGATGTATTCTATTTTATTTTTTGAGGAGGGCAAGCAGGACTCTTTGAGACCTTAATTGGTTTATCTTTGTATCTTACCATCTAAGTCTGTACTCTCCAATGTGGTAGCCACTCCATGTGTGGCATTTGAGCACATGAAATATGGCGCATCAAAATTGTAATGTGCTTTAAGAATGAAATACAGACTTTAAAGGGTTGATTTAAAAAAAAAGAATATTTCATTAACTTAAGAAAATAGATTACAAACAGAAGTATTTTGATATTTGATAAAAATAAATTATTATAATTAACTGCACTCTTTCTTTTTATTTTAAATATGGTTACTAACCACCATTTAAAATTATAAGGGGCTTGCACTGTATATTTCTGTTGGACAATGCTGATCTAGGTGATCTGATTTTTTGCCTTATGTTTGTAATTTTACCACCACTGAGGATACTGTCTATAACAACCATGAAAATTAAGGAAGTAAAAAACATTATTTTCAAGTTTCTATATTAAAAATTTTTGTTAATCACAGGGAGGCCTTTAGACCTTCACTCAAGCGCTTCTTTTTCATTGAGGATTGTTTTATTTTTATCAGTTGTTTGATTTCCTGAGGAATTTTATGATATAATTAATTAAAGGAATTTATTGTGTTATTCTTTCTCTTGCAACTAGCTTAGCTTCAAATCATCAGTTTTCCAAATGTCCAGTCCAAGAAGTTAAAGTCTGCTCTGCTTGTCTGCCCTGGAATGTTTGTGTAAAGTAATCTCTAAATAATCAGTTTCAGATCAGAATATTTGGGAGAGTGCTGCAAGACTTTTATTAGCTTTTTCTGAGACTTCATTTTAAAGAAAGAAAAGCAAAGCTCCTGTGCTTTCAGAACTGGAGAGACCCTTGCCATTCAGGCACCTCCTTTCTGAGCCATCTCTGAATTATTTTCTGTGTCAATTCCTTGTGTTTTCTCTTAATTCTTTCTTTTTGTTTCTCTTGCTTTGAGATATTTTTATGCTTGATGGTGTTGATAGGGTGTGACTCCTGAGTCAAGCCTGTTACTTTGTAGCTACTGGTTTGCCTTGCTTTTAGCTAGCAAGTTGCTGTCTTTCTCCCAGCACATCATATCCTTTTTCTTGGTGTAACATTACAGATGTTTGATCCCTATGTTTTAAAAAGTCACTCCCTCTGCAATAAGCCACAGTGTATTTAGCTTTCCAGGAATTTTTCTTATATAAAAATTTTCTTACTTGGCTTTCTTAGATCCTTTCTTAGCTCTTTGTAAATTATCTTAGCAGTTTACACATTACCAAATGGCATGTTGACCTGTTGCTGTTGTATCCTGATCTTTTAGTTCTGGTATCCATAGGAAAGTATTATGCTTAATACAATAGGATACTCAAAAAGTTTATTGTCAACTGTTTGCAAATATAGCAGCCCCACCACCACCCCCTTATGTGTGGGATACATTGCAAGTCCCCCACCCCCATTGGATGCCTGAAACTGGATAGTCCCAAATCCTACACATACTATTTTTTCCTGTACATACATACCATTGATAATGTTTAATTTATTAATCAGATATCATGAGATTAAAAACAATAATAAAATAGAACAATTATAACAATATGCTATATAACAGTTATGTGAATGTGCTCCCCCTCTGTCAGAATATCTTACTATTCTATATTCACCCCTCTTCTTGTGATGACTAGATGATAAAATGCCTATCTGTGTGTTGAGATGAAGTGAAGTGAATGACACAGGCATTGTGATGCAACATTATGTTGCTATTGACCATCCGAAGATACGTTAGAAAGGGTTCATCTGCTTCCAGAATATGGTTGATTGTGGGTAACAAACTGAGGAAAGGAAAAACATGGATAAGGAGAGACTGCTGTAATTGCCTGATTTCTTTTTGTAGGCTTCACCCCTCTTCTGAGCTTCAGACTTAACTTTTTTCAACTGCTGTGCTTATCTACATGGATGTCCTCCAAGTATTTCAAACTCCAAATGCCAAAAATAGAACCCATTCTTTTTACTCTCCTTCTTTATATTTTTCAGTCATAGTATCGTAGAAAGAGAGACTTTTTCTTTAATGTTTATCAAATATGTGCTGCCTCACAAAAGCTACTCTGTTTTTTTCTCAAGCCCATCATGTAGTGCACACTGCCATTTTCCTTAGATAGGTGGCCCCTTGGTGAGAAGGTATAATTCTTTGTAACAAAGCTATGTGAAGGTAGTCCAGGATAAGGCCCAAACTAGTCTCTGTGTTGGCATATTCCCTATTCCTTGTTCTGGAAGTAAGCAGACCTAGACTTTCTCCATCCCTGATATTGCTTAAGTCCAACTGATGATTGCTTTTAGCACCCCACCTCAGATAATGTAGGGCTGCAGCCATTTCAAATGCTGCCCTTAGAGCTGCAGCTACACTAAGAGAAACTTAGAGTTGCTTAGTTAGGAGAGTGACGATTATATATTCCTCAGTCAGTTGAGAGCCAGCCTCTGATGTTGGCAGCTTTCTAGAAGGGTGAACAAATTTGGGCTCGTGACATATTTTATAGCAGTGGCTGGTAAGAAAAGTCTGTAAAGAATTGTCAAACAGTTCTTTAAAGTGGTTGCACTATTATACATTTCTGACATCAGCATATGAGAATTACAATTGTTCCCATCTCAGGCCATAGAAACCTGTGGGGAATCCTTTGATTATAACATACAGTATTCCTGTTGGGCCGGTATTCTTTACGTTTAATCTGATAAATTTCTTTCTATATTCGTCATAAGGAAATTATGATGGGGTTGGAAGGTGATTTCCTTTTTGCATTAAATCCATGTAAGGCAGTGAAGCCATGTGCTCTGAGAAGGGGAAAAATATGAATAAGTTTTGAATAGATGTCTCAGTAGCCCACGGACCTATGAGTAATACTGTGTTACCATTTTCCTAGTTGCCAGGCTCAAGTCTTTGGAAACTGTTGACATTTTCGAACAGTGTGCACTCTCCTCTACCATGTGCAAGTACCTTAATTATATTAAAACTAGGTGGCAACCTGTTTAGGAGTTTTCCTGAGTTGTTTCATGACCTCTTCAAGCAAAAAAGGAATATAAATATATAAGATTCTAACCACACATTCTAGAGTCAATATGTAAATTCTTTTCCAGCGTTCTATGACTAAGTAAGTAGCTCAGTGGGGAGAGACTTGATAGTACCAATTCAAGTATTACTTCTTCTGAAATATTTTTCAACTCTATGACAGAAGGACTTCTTCATTGTATCTGTAACATAAATTCTAACGTTTTTCTTTAGGAGATTCTAAAATTTGCTAGAATGACCAATACATTTGAAAATAAATGTTTATACCTTCCTTTCTTTACAAAATAGATAACACTTAATATGTAAAAAACATTCCTTTACAAAGTAATAGTCATGGTTTTTAAGAGTTCTGAAGGACTTCCAATAACAAAAAGCAGTTTTTCACCTAATTCTCACTACTCTCAGTGTCATTAACCTGAGACTATTTTTAAAATAAATTTTTATAAAGTTAATATATTATTTGTAATCAGAGAAATGCACAGTT
Source organism: Manis javanica (assembly GCF_040802235.1). Lineage (NCBI taxonomy): Eukaryota > Metazoa > Chordata > Mammalia > Pholidota > Manidae > Manis > Manis javanica. The sequence continues at coordinate 78,464,261 of NC_133159.1, read as the reverse complement.
CTGAAGTGTACAGTTTGAGTTTTAACAAATGTATACACCTGTTTGTAACCCACAAGCCCATAACAGACAATTTCAATCTTAGAAAATTCCCGTGATCTCAGGAAATTCCCTTGTGCCCTTTTTAGCAACTCTACCCCCCTCAAACTTCTCTTCGGATTTTTATTGCCCTAGTTGTATTTTACGTGTTCTTCTTTATATCACAGTTTTTTGAGCTATAATTCATATACCATGCAGTTCACTCATTTACACTGTAAAACATTCAGTGGTGTTTCATTTATTCAGAATTGTGCAAGCATCACCACAAGAAACTGATTATTTGTTAGCAGTCACAGCCCATCCCTCTTCACTCCACTTCCTCCCATTCCAGTCCTCAGTGACAACTAATCTATGTTCTGAATTCTAGTTATAGAATATATAGAATCATACAATACCTTTTATTTTCTGACTGGCTTCTTTAACTTAATGTTTTCAAGTTTCATCCATGTGGTAGCATATATAAATACTTCATCCCTTTTCATAACTGAAAAATATTCCATTTTATGGATATTGTACCAGTGTTTTTTAATCCATTCAACACTTGATGGATATTTGGATTGTTCCCACTTTTTGGTTGTTAGAAATAATGCTGCCTTGAATAGTCATTGTATAAGTTTTGTGTGGACATAGATTTTCCTTTCTCTTGGATATATATCTAGGAGTGAAATTGCTGGTTCATATGGACAGTCTAGGTTTGACCATTTGAGGAGTTGCCAGATGTTTTCTGAAGTGGTTTTACCATTTTATGTTACCATCAGTAGTGTCTTAGGGGTCCTGTGTCTCCATATCTTCACCAATGCTTGTTGTTTGTGTTTTTGAATATAGGCATTCTAGTGGTTATGAAGTAGTATCTCATTATGGTTTTGATTTGCATTTCCCTAATGATTAGTGATGTTGAACATCTTTTCATCTGCTTATTGGCCATTTTATATCCTTGGAGAAATGCCTGTTCTGATTCTTTGCCACTTTTAATTGGGTTGTTTGTCTTTAATATTAAGTTGTAAGTTCTTTATATACTCTAGATACAAATCTTATGAATTGCAAATATTTTTTCCCATCCTATGGGTTTTCTTTTTACTTCTTGATAGCATCCAGTGAGGTACAAGATATTTTTAAATTTTGATGAGTACAATTTATATATTTGTATGTATCAGCAGTGAATATACCAGAATTTGATGATTTGTTTTTCTGGATATTTGGGTTGTTCCTGGGTGTTGGCTATTATGAATAAAGCATCTATGAACTTTTGACTGCAAGTCTTTTTGTGGACATGTTTTCATTTCTCTTACTGCATCATAGGAAAATGTATTTAAGTCTGTAAAGAATTGTCAAACAGTTCTTTAAAGTGGTTGCACTATTATACATTTCTGACATCAGCATATGAGAATTACAATTGTTCCCATCTCAGGCAGCAATCTTGAGAATTGCAGCCCTTCTAATGTGTACGTAGTGTGGTTTTAACTTACATTTCCCTGATGACTACAGATGTTGAATGTTTTTCAGTTGCTTATTGGCCACTTGATTATCTTGTTTCGTAAAGTGTCAGTTTAAATCTCTTACTCATTTAAAAAATGTGATGTTTGTCTTCTTAATTGTTGATTTTAAGAGTTCTTCGTATATTCTGGATACTAATCTTTTGTCAGATATATATGTTGGAAATATTTTTTCTCAGTCTGTGGCTTACCTCTTCAGTTTTTTCATATCTTTTGAAGAGCAGAGCTTTTAAGTTTGATGAAGTCTAGTTGTTTTTGTGTGTGTGTGTGTGGTTTAGTGTTTTTGTTTTTTTATTTGGGTATTATTACTCTACAGTTACATGAGGAACATTATGTTTACTAGACTCCCCCCATCACCAAGTTCTCCCCACATTCCCCATTGCAGTCATTGTCCATCAGCGTAGTAACATGTAGAATCACTACTTGTCTTCTCTGTGTTGTACAGCCCTCCCCGTGCCTCCCCACACACACATTATACATGCTAATCATAATGCCCGCTTTCTTTCCCGCCTCCCTTATCCCATCCTTCCCACCCATCCTCCCCAATCCTTTTCCCTTTGGTAATTGTTGGTCCATTCTTGGGTTCTGTGAGTCTGCTGCTGTTTTGCTCCTTCAGTTTTTTCTGTTCTTATACTCCACAGATGAGTAAAATCATTTGGTACTTGTCTTTCTCTGCCTAGCTTATTTCACTGAGCATAATACCCTCTAGCTCCATCCATGTTGTTGCAAATGGTAGGATTTGTTTTCTTCTTATGGCTGAATAGTATTCCATTGTGTGTATATACCACATCTTCTTTATCCATTCATCTACTGATTAGTTTGTTTTTTAATAAATTTTTTTATAGTGTTTCCTTGTGTCCATTAACAGATTTTGCCTATTCAAGGTTGTTAAGACTTTTTCTTTTCTTTTCTTTTTTTCCAAGGAGTTTTATAGTTTTAATGGTTATATTCATAGCTGTTGTCCATTTTGAGTCATTTTTGTATATCAAGGGAGTTCAGTCAGGGACAATATCTTTAAATGATGTCTTTACTTGGAATATTTCATTTTTAAGTGTTTTTCATAGTTTTGTATATTTGTATATTTTATTTCCATTTCCTCTGAAGGTGAATGGCTTAACTGCTTTCTCTAACCTACCCATGAATTCACTTGGCATCCCTGTTTATACTGAAAATTACAATTTGGTGATCTCTGAGACCTTTCTGACTCTCTAAAGGCTTTCTTTGTAGACACTTTTCCATCTATACTTCTGTGAAATCTCGAATTTATGTTTAGCTTGGGTAGTATCATTATTTTCTTTTAAACTGCTTGTTTCTCTATTGATGGTAGTGATGCAGTTTATTGGGATATGGCAAGCATTCAGTGAATAACTAAATGAGCTGAAGAACTTAGATTCAGGCTATTTCAGTAAAGTTTGTTTGCTATTACATTTAGAATTCTTAGAGTTTAGAGTCATATAAAATTACAAACATATACTAAATTTACCATAAGATATATTATGGACCTACTGAAATAATTTTGTAAGAAATAATTATGTAAAAAACGGTATTTAAAGCAAACCATCATCATTAGTAATTTTTTTAAAATAAAAAACATAGCTAGTAGTTAAACCTTAATTTGGCTGTTTCAAAATTTTTGCTGTTTCTAGCAATATTTGGGACATATTATTTAAATTATTGTTACCATGAAAATAAATTATACCAAGAATAAGGATAGAATTTGTTCAGTTTATATATTGTATTATCAAATATGACATATCTTGAATTTGAAGATATTTTTAATATGAGGGTTCTAATTTTATTTCAGTTCAGTCAATATTTAATGTGCTTTGTACTGAGCTGAATGCTTTCAGGATATAAACATGGGTAAGATATAAATTTGGCTGACAAAGGGTATTTCTCTAATCTTCTAAATAGGACTTTACCCATATGCTTCTTTTCTTTATTAGTTTTTGTATATCCCAAATTAGTTTAAGGAGTATTTCTTTTACACTAAACAGATGACTTTTTTGAAGGAGTTACTGGAAGTAAGTAGTAACCATGTTATATACAGAAATAGATCTTTTAAGACTCTTACTTGAATGATGTAATTTATATCTTTATAATGACAAAGCCACATTTTCCAACCTTTTTTTTTACAGTTTGTGTATATGTGAAAGAAATAATGGAATTGATGTGATGAGTCATGAAACTGATCTCTGAAGTTATCTTAACCCATGTTTTTACAAATGAGGAAAAAGCCTAAAACAGAGTTGCAAACTCAGAGGCCAGCAGAGCCTTAAGAGTGAAGAGGTCTCCATCTAACAGTGCAAAGCCCAGTGATAAATAACAGCTTTTAGTTGACCTGAGTTGTTTGGAGGTAGTAGGGACTGTGGAGACTGAGACTGAATTAAAATCCTTGCTTATCTAAAGAGAGAAGCTCCTCTGTTATACCCTGTTGTTCCTGTGAAGGGAATATGAGACTGGTTTTGCCCTACCTTTCTATCTTTTAAGAGAATCCAGAATTGTAAATATATACAAATGTATGTGTATATAAACAAATCAATGAAATCTTGCAGTTTTAATATTAGTAATTATTCTGTTTTTTACACGAACACTGGACCAAGCAAAACACTTTTTGTTTGGACAGATTTATTTTTGGATGAAGCAAAAAAAAAAAAAAAAAAAAGTTAAGAGAAATTTGGTTAATTTTGTGGCCCTGCCTTACTCTTTTGGCCCTGGACACAGTATAAACATGATAGGATTAGATCTTCCATAAAATTTGTAGACCTCTTCCAAGCACAGTTTCTTTTTTCCTAAAGCCCTCTCAACCACTTTTCTCACTGGAACATTTCTTCTAATTTGAATTTTTAGTGGAGATGAAGGGAAATTATAGTGAGACTAATAGCACTAAAATATTTAACATAATTTACTATCAAATTTTGATTGCTATGCTTAGATAAAAAAAATACAGCAGTTCTATAGATGACAGCCAAACTTACTGAAATTGTGCATGTTTTAAAACCCTGCCTAAATTGCTGTAGTGAAGCTGTAAGTATCATCATTACTTTTATCTAGTATCACTGTGATACTAGAACTTGAGCAATTTTTAAATTATATTTTAGATTGTTAGAGACGGATAGTAAGTCTTTAAGATCTGTAAATGGGTCAAGAAGAAACAGTGGCTCCTCACTTGTATCAAGTTCATCAGCCTCTAGCAACCTCAGTCACCTTGAAGAAGATTCTTGGATTCTTTGGGGAAGAATTGTCAACGAATGGGAAGATGTGCGCAAAAAGAAGGAAAAGCAAGTTAAGGTATGCCTATTCTCTGTTGAAGTTCTTTCTATTAATCCCAAAGGGCATAAGGCGTGGATTAATAGAGTATTTTAAAAAGTCAGGTTCTAGTACTTGCCAGGTGCTATAATAAAAAGCTCTGCTTTATATGTTTCATTTATTTGTGCTCATGGAGTTTTGATTTGTAGATATCAGTTGTTATAGAGGTCTCCTAATTGTAGAAATATATATTTGAAATTATTTTGAAAATTAAATTCTCTCATTTTATAAGTTCAGAAATGAAGTTATGACATTCTACATCCTTGAATTATCAGTATTTTACTTTTTTTTTTTTTTTTTTTTTTTTTTGTCTAAAACAGCCCTTTGAAAGATGATAGTAACTGTTCTGTCATTCACAGTTCTGCAGATTATCCAGTTCTTTAGAGGCCCTACCTACTCTGAGTGAAATGACAAAGAATTTATCCATGGCATTGTAGTCCCCCTGACCAGAATGGGATATACTCAAGGGCCAAATCTTCATGTTGGTTGAAAGGTTCCCTAGTCTTATTGTAAAAGAAGCTTTGTGAATTATAAAATCAATAAAGTCTTCCACTCCATCCCAACACCCAATAGGTTGTCTTTGTATTTTGAGATAGGAAACTTAAATGATTCGTTACAAATTTTTTATTTTACTTTTTTACCTTTAGGAACTTGTTCATAAAGGGATACCCCACCACTTTAGAGCAATAGTTTGGCAACTTTTATGCAATGCACAAAGTATGCCAATTAAGGATCAGTATTCAGAACTCCTGAAAATGACCTCACCTTGTGAAAAATTGATCCGAAGGGATATTGCTAGAACTTACCCTGAACACAACTTTTTTAAGGAAAAAGATAGCCTTGGACAGGAGGTTTTATTTAATGTAATGAAGGTAAGTTCAGTTTACTCATTCTTTGAATTGAAATCAATTCTGATAAGGTTGAAATTAGTATGTTTCCCACAGTGAAGCCTGAACTCTCACTCCAGTAATCAGTTGCTTTGGCAATAAATTTGGCTTTAACATGATTTCTGCTTTAATTGTGATGCTACATTACTGTCTGATTTTGGGAACTTAAAAGAAAATTTATCACATTCCTTGATATGAGTTGGTCAAAATAAAATAACCTATAAATTACTATACCATAGAGAAAGCCTTTATGCAAATTTTTCTGTTTGCTTTGGCTAGTGTTGTTAAGAGCTCCTAGTCCTTACAAGTGTGTGTTACTGTATTTTTCTTCAGTATTGCCTTTTCCCTTCCCATAGTTCCTTTCCCTTCCAGATACCTCTGTGAAAATTGATTCTTATTAAACCATTTCAATTTGACCCGTGCTTTACCTTAACCCTCTCTAGTTTTATCTTTGTCAGATATACATTTTAAATGATTTTTAAGTTCTGTTAGTTTCCTGACTACAAATGCCTGTATTTTGTTGTCCTTAAGATCTGTCAGTTTCTAATTAGGAAATTGTCAAAAGAGAATTTTAAGTAATAAATCATTTACCTTTAAAATAGTAGGATAAAATGTACAGCAAGCAAGCAAGAGCTTTTCTAGAAAGTGTCTTGAATCCACCTTCTCACTGTTTTTAGGTTTTTAGAAAATATGGCTGTAATGTATCATTAAAGTATTTTGAACATTTTTTACTTTTTAGGCATATTCCTTAGTGGATCGTGAGGTTGGTTACTGTCAAGGAAGTGCTTTTATAGTTGGATTGTTGCTTATGCAGGTAAGTTAGTACAAGTATTAAATGTCCAATTAAGTTCTTGATTAAATTTGGATTGGAGAACTTAAATATCACCCCTGTTTCTATTAAGTATAAGTGGATATTGGATATTTTTGCAAGGTATAACTTAATTAGGGATATTTATAATTTGCACTTTAAAATATTTAAAGTGTTAAAAATAATATACAATAATATCCCCCCCACTAAATGAATTTTGGTTTCTCAGTATCTACATTTGGGCCATAATGCTCTACTAAAGCCTGTATTTACTTTAAATCTTAATGTATATGTCAATATGTATTGAGTAATCTTTCCCAGCCATGGAGCACATGATTAAAGTGTTGCTTTGAAAATCTTACTTATGTTGTACAGTGTGTTTGGAAATTTATTCAGGGATTTTGTTCACCACAAAGCTGAGGGCTTGTTATGCTTATCTTGTTAAAGGCTCTAAAATAGAGGTAGCTAGTCATTTTTATTGCCCCAGATATATAACATAGTTTTCCACTGGCAGTGACTTATTTTGGAGTCAGTTTGGGTGGGGTGTTTTCACAAGTCAGGGACAAGACAATCATAGCTTTGAAGTGAAATGGCACATAGTGTTATCACTTCAGCCTTGTTTAAATGTTTTTTGAAAGTCCCATCATACTCTATATTTAGTCTCAGACTAAAATATAGCCTGAAAAAAAAACATTGGCAATACCTTGGTTTGGGTCTTACTGGCTGATTTATGCATCTGAGTTCTGCACTGAGTTCTGTGAACTTGGACTATACTATTTAATGTTTCTGAGCCTTAATTAGGTAGTACTATATACTTTCAGATTCATTGTGAGGGTCATGAGATATGATATATGTAAAAGCCAGGCAGGGTGTTTCGCATATAACAGACATGTAATAAATGTCCAGTGACTTGGTAGATAAAAGCAGAGGAGGAATCTGAAACTGTTTCCTTGTGATTTGCTTCAGTTTCTCAACAGTTCTGCCTGAGTTTTAAAGCTCTGTAACTGTGAAGCATATACATTATTATTTTCTGAGTAGCAAAAATTTGATATCAGAGACACTGGCTTATAATAAAAATGATTGATTTTTACTTTGCTTGTAACAGAATTGCTCCCAGTTGTTGTTGCAGAGTATTTGTTCTTTTCTAGGTGACATTAGGCTATAAATAAAGAAACAAAGTTAAAAAATTAGATTTGTTAATGTTGAGATACAGCTGTTTTGCAAAATTGTGATTTTCCTTATTTTTAATTGGTTAGTATTGGTAAGCCTTTTACTGTTAAGCTCAAACATCCCTATTGTCAATCCTGAATTCTTTACAATTCCATTCCTTTTATGTTCATATCTGCTCCAAAATAACCTTTCACTAGTTATTTCTGTTGAGCATCTAAAGAGCAGTTTTTGTACTTCCTTGAGGTACCAATCTCAGAACAGCTGACCTAGCTCTTTAGGAATCCTAAAGGACCAGTACACTTTCCTATAAGACACTGTAAGCAATGCTGTTAGTAACATGCACTTTTCATTCAGTGATTGACTTACTTAATGATTATTGTCACTGGCAGCTAATATACTACCATAACAATAATTATTTAATAGGCCAGGGCCACAAGCTAGAAAGGTGGGGTGCAAACTAGATTCAAAAGCCCCTTCTTTGTTTTTAAAGTTTCTTTTCTTATACTCTATACTATATTGCCTCCCACACATTAGCTTAGAATCATAAGTCAAAGAGTCTGATTCAAAAATGTTTGCAAAGTTAGCTTATTTAGTACATGTATGTAGTACATGTTATGTTAAAATAGTTAAAAATGCTGGATATATGTTTTGTGTATCTTAGTAGTGCTATAAAATTAGGAAGATATTGTCCCCATTAGACCTTTGCAAAAGACATGGATTCTTATTAACTCAGTATTATAGAGAAAGTGTGTGGCAACACATTGCTCTAAAACTTCTGTGTAGGTTTCTTTCTAACAAAGGAATGACTGTAAAACAACCGGGTGATTATTCTTCATATTTGTATTTCACTCATTGTCACTCTTTCATTTGGTGACCATTGTTGCAGTCTTTTTGCAAAGGACCTAATGATTATATTTTTTCTATCTAATTTTGGTCTTTTTTTCAATCACTTCAACTTATTTTTTAAAATATCACCTATTTTTAAACCCTCCTCCAGTTCCTAAATCAATTTCAGTGGAGAGAGGGAGTGAAACTTTTTTTATATATGTTCAGAAGAAATTCTTATAAATCAAAGAATTGATTCATTCCTCCTGTGACTGGCATGAGGAGTATGGGGGAAATGTGGAAAGGGGAAGGTAGTGGAGGAGATGAGGTTAGAGAAGTATTTAGGGGTCAGGTCATGTAGGATCTTGTAAGGATTTTGGCTTTTAGTGAAGATATGGGAAGCCAGTAGAATGTTTTGTGGAGTGAAATGATCTCATACATGCTTTGAGAGGATCACTGGCAGCTCCATGCTGTACAGCGAATAGACTGTTGGGAAGGAGGTACAAAGAAAGCAGCTAATGACCAGTGAGGAGGCTCTTGCAGTTGTCCAGACAATGGATTACTCTCCTGATGGTGGTTTGGACTAGGTGTCTATGGTCAGAAGTGATTGATTCTCTAAATAATTTGAATGTAGAGCTGACAAGAGTTACTGATAAATTAGATGTGGAATAAAAGAGAGTGGAGTCAGTGATGACTCATATTTTTTGAGCAGAAGTTTGAGACAAGGAGTGATAGGGTAGGAAATCAGTAGTGTGGTTTGAGAAGTCTATTAGATACCCAAGTGGAGATGTTAAATGGGCAGTTGGAAATAGGAGACAGGAATTGGGAGAATGGTCCAGGCTGATAAAAGAAAGAGAATAGAGGCTATGTAATGGGTTGATGCAGGTAGGATGTGGTGAGAGACAATTCTGTTCTAATTGCTTCTATTTTTTTTTTAATTTAAATGCCAAACAAAGTTATTAGCTTAGAATTGAGTGGGGAGGTGTTGGAAGCTTGAGGACAGAGAAGAAAGTTTAAAAAGAAGAAAGGTCTGGGAGAATGAAAGTGATTGAATTAGGAAAGTAAAGTATACCAGACAGCATTAAAGATCCACTGAATTAGTAGTTCTGAATTCAGAGTGAGACAAGCCAGCATGGGTAAGTGTTTTTTATTTTACCCAGTGACTTTCTGCTCCTGAGTGTAGTTGTAGAGTTAGATTTATCAAAGGGTGTAGTTTTGCATTTAGACTTATAACAGAGAGAGAAAGACAAAATAATTATGGATTTAAGTGAGTGAATAAATACACCAGGGTAAGCAGTAAAGTGAGCACAGGAGACAGTTGGGAATAGAAAAAAGGTAGTGTGATATAAATGCACAAAAGGCCTGTAAGATTAAATAATTGTACTATTTTATGTGTATTAGTCTTCATCGTAACCCTGTGAAATAAGTACTGTTACCAGTTTTATAGGTGATGAAACTTAGCAACAGAGAGGTTAAATAATTTGCTGAAGGTAACATAGCTATTAAGTGGAATTTGACCCTTAGGTGGTATGGTTCTAGAGCTTGAGCTAGTAACTGCCTGCCAGGATTGTTGGAGGAAAGGAAGTCAACAATTTGGTGGGGCAGGGAATAAAGCCTCACATAAAAATGAGTAGGGCTTGGTGGGGAGTGGGAGTGGGAGGTGGTGACCAGGAGGTTTGCAGATGCTGCAGAGAAGAGGAGTAATTGGTAGTATCTGCATACATGTGTTTGAGAGAAGGGGAGTCAATGTGATGGCAGTGAGGCCCATGGAGGGCACATACTTCTCTACCTCCTGACCTCTTAACAGTGCTATGGGAGAGAAAACAGCCACCTAAGCAGTGAGCCAATTTCATTAGAGGAAGAGGTAAAGAGATTGAAGGTACAGGTAGTGTTTTGTTGATGGCAGATTATGAGTTCCAGAAAGTGCTGTGGAAAAGGTTTATGGAAGGTTGGAAATGGGGTTAGATTAGGGCAGGGCAGCAGTAGAACCACATGGGATGAGAGTTCTGGGATATTGGGCTTCTTGTAGTGACTGACATAAATTAATGGGGCTGTAGGGCTTTGTAGGATTAATAAGGATCATCTCCAAAGCAGAACTGTGGCTCTGTGTGTTGGGAGGAAGGAAGGAAGTACAGGTTTTGCCAGGTGTAACTCTTGGCTCCTGTCCATGTTGTGTCAAAACCAGAAAAAATATATTGTTATTAGAAGCAGTCTTTGGCAAGGAGAATGCCTAGAGATCCTTTGAGGTTTCCTCCTTTGAAACACACTAGTATGATATAAGTGAATGAGCCTTAGAAAATTTTGAGAAAGATGACTTAATAATTTCGATGAATATTATTTGCCTAAATACTCTGAATATCTATCTGTGCAGCTCTTTACAAAACATTTACATTCATTGTCTTATTTGATAAAATTTTTTGGTGAGTTACACATAAAATGTGAAATTGGTACCTTTAAACCCCAATTACTCATTCTTTGAATACTTATTTTGTAAGTTCTTTTAACATTAACACCATATCATATCATATCATATCATATCATATCATATCATATCATATCATATCATATCATATCATATCATGTCATATATCATATCTATATCTTTTCTGCTCAGAACCTTCAAAAAGCTTCCCTCACATAAGGTAAAAGTCCAAATCCTTACAGTAGCCTCTGAAACCCTGTGTAATTTGGTTCCCAGTATTGTTCTTCCATAACTTAACATCCCCTTGTAACATTGCTTCTAACTTAGTAGTCCCCTATTTGCTATTCCTTAAGAATGCCAGTCATGATTCCATTTCCAGGCATTTGTATTCTTCTACCAGGACTGTGCTTTCCTGAGTTGGTCTGTTGCTTTTTTTAGCATTCTGCTCAAATATTACCTCATCAAGTGGCTTTCCCTGATTTACCTACATAAATAGCAGTGTATCTCCCCAGCATTTTGTTACCCTACTTTATTTCCACAGCATTCATCACCAGCCTATATGTTAATTAATTAATTATCCCATGTATTATTTATCTCCCACAGTTAGAAGCTTCAAGTTCTTTGAGGGTAGAGATTGTGTTTATTTTTTTCCTGGTATATACCCAGAGAGAACTATTAGCGCTAAATATTGGTTGAATTCATGAATTAGACAAGTGAGGCAGTTAGTCTCAGAGGTTGTAAGATTTGTCTAACTTCTTGTTCTCAGTGACAGAAGGGGAGAGTAGAACCTTCTGACACCTAGTCCATTGCTCTTAACATTGTATCACATGGCTACTGAAACGGCGATTATAGTTAGATGGGAACTTAGTTTAAATATAATTTAGCTTATTTGTGTGTCACAGACATTAACCTGTGTTGCTTTTTTTTCCTTCCTAATGTAGATGCCAGAAGAAGAAGCTTTCTGTGTGTTTGTTAAATTAATGCAAGATTACAGACTTCGTGAACTTTTTAAACCAAGTATGGCAGAATTGGGGCTTTGTATGTACCAGTTTGAATGCATGATACAGGTAAAAGTATAGTGTTAGCAAAAAGGCAGATTGCCTTTATATTTTTGATAACTTGGTTTGAGTGACAGCTAAGCAAATTCCATGTTGAAACCATTAAAGCAACTGAAAACTATTAGTTTTCATCACATCATTTGTTCATTAACACACAATTTAGACTTCTCAGGTGCTCTCTGCAGGTAGATCACACTCTGGAAGTTGACTGCAGTTTTTGTATTAAAACCTTAAGCATTTGTGCCAAAGTGTCATAACCCCACTGCCTAAATGCATGAGCTTCCTGACTATGCCTTATTATGTCCTGTTGTTCCGTAGACTGTTGGCTTACAGAGGCCCATGACATGACACTAATGTCAGTCCATTTTCTTTGAGACTTGTTTGTTCTCTTTCAGTTCTCTTCTCTGCCTTTCCCTTTTTAATCTCACTTTTTTGCTAGCCTGTAATCTTTTTTTAAAATAAAATGTTTCTATCCTTCATGTAGTTTAAGACTGAGAGTGCAGTGTGAAGGTGAAGAGGAAGAGGGGAATCAAAATCAAATATTTGAAATATTTTACCTTAATTTATATATTTATATACATAAATAATTTGACTATACTGTCCTGTAATATGATGTAACACTGTCATTTACTTAAATTTCAATTAGATAAGCAGAATTTAAGAATATTGGTTAATGATTCAACTGGCATAAGAGCCATTTTTACAAGTTTCCTTTTCTCTGGCAGCCTTACCCACAGGAATTTTAAAATCCTCTGTGTGGTGGGAAGAAATGGATATGCAAATTTTTTTACATTTTAAAGAAAAAGACAAAGTAGGTCTTGAGATGATTCTTAATTAATTTTTTTCTGAAATAGCTTGTTTTTATTAACCTTAACTCTCTTGGTTTATTTTCAGTTAATGTGTCATTTATGTTTTGAATTGCTAGAGTTGCTGAAGCATCTGTATTTTGGTTGAGACAGTAGGAAGGTAAGGATAGGTGGTAAATGTAGATAGCACTTGAAAGAATTTCAATATGACATTTTCCTTTTTAACATTTTTTTGAAATATTAGAGTTTATAGAAAATATCTGACACCTATGTTCCCGCCAAGATTAAACATGAAATTTTATTTATTTGTTTTTATTTTCCTTTTTATTAATAAATCAAATGTTATGAATACTGCCAGTGTTCCAACTCCACATCCTTTATCCCTTCTTTCCTTCCCAGAAATATATCAATTACCTTTTCCCATGTGATACCTGATCTGATCTCTGTGTTTGGTATAAGCTAATTTAGTACATTGATCTGGTTTAAAATACTCAATTTCACTGTGTTTTAATTAATTCTTTTCTTCTCTTTAGGAGCACCTTCCAGAGCTCTTTGTACATTTTCAGTCTCAGAGTTTTCATACCTCAATGTATGCATCATCCTGGTTTCTGACTATCTTTCTTACAACTTTTCCATTACCAATTGCAACAAGGATATTTGATATCTTTATGTCTGAGGTAAGCTAATGGGCAGACTGAGCAAAAAAGTCATTGGGTTAATTAGAACAGGGCAGTGAGAAGAACAATGAAAGGAATCCCATGTTTTCCATGCTATATATGGATGTTTGTATGGATAATCTCATTTAAACCTATAACAACCCTGTCAAGTACTGTTAGTTTCCCCATTTGATAGATGAGGAATCTGAGACTTAGAGAAAAGTTAAGTAGCTTGTTTATAGAGACATAGCACATAGATGGTATAGTAACCAGCATTTAAATGTAGGCAGTTAAAATATGGAACCCACACTCTAATCATACCCCTGCATAACTTCCTGATTGATTTAGCGAGAATTAGTGAGAGGTAAAATTTGCTTTACAGTTAAGGTTGCAATGTATCTGTTACCCAAAGAACAAGAAGTAATGGGCATAATTAAGTTTCTTCTATTGCATAAACACATTGAAGGTAGTCCTTTTAATTGTCATTATCATGTAGTAGTGATCCTTTGTCTTCTATTTTGTATTTTGGGTAAAGAGGTAAAGATACATGATCAGTGGTAGAGATAGCAACTGGAAGTATTATAAATTATTATTTAGTTCATCTTAAATCCTATGTTAATTGTTATTAATTACATCTTGAGATCAATTTGTATTATCTAGTTAAATTAGTTTAGTTTGGAGCCAGAAAAAATTTGTGGACTGATCCATCCTAGTTCGCATTGCCAGATCTGTCCTTTCACTTACTTTTTTAAATAAAGTCTTGGAACAGAGCCATGCCATTTGTTGTGGTGGCATCTGTGTCTGTTTTTGAGCTACAGTGACAGCTGAATATTTGTGACAATGACCATATGGCTCACAGAGCCTTAAATATTTGCTATTGACTCTATACAGAAAATGCTTGCCACCCTCTAGTTTAGATCTCTAAATCTTTACCTTAGCATTCTTTTGAATGATTAGTTGTTGCTGATAGAAGAGTAAGACAAATTTGGCTTTGTATATTTGTTTCCTCAGGGTTTAGAAATAGTGTTTCGAGTAGGGTTAGCACTGCTTCAGATGAATCAGGCAGAACTGATGCAACTGGACATGGAAGGGATGTTACAGGTAAGTCATTCATGATTCCTTGAGTGTCTTTAGATTTTACTGTTGATTAGTTGTTAATAAACTCAATAGTTCTTGTTTTTCTTTTATTGTATTTTAGCACTTTCAGAAGGTCATTCCACATCAGTTTGATGGGGGTCCAGACAAATTAGTCCAGGCAGCTTACCAAGTCAAATATAACTCAAAAAAAATGAAAAAGTAAGTATTGTGTATTTTGGTTTTTAGTTACGGTGGTTTGTTGAAGCATGTAAGACATTATAAAGCAGTGTTAAGACATTCTAGTGATAGGCACAGTTTTCCCCCTTAGTTTATAGAACTATAATATTCTATTTGGTGGTATCAGTTTCAATATAACATAAATTTAATGTTGGAATTTCATACTGCTCTTAATAGCTGTGCATGGGACCATTGCATATTACCTTTAAGTCTCCCCTTCCGCATTCCATACTAACTAGAATTAGTAACCTGGTAAGTATATATATGTGAGTATGCTGTTATTTTAAAAACCACTTTTATGGTGTGGTGCCATTCACTGATACTCTTTTCCTCAGTGGACCCCAGAATATCACTTAAGTTCTAGATTAGCATAACCAACAATATTGGCTTGAGGTACAGATTGAGAGCTTAAGTTTTTGGGTTTTTTTTATTGTGTATTACTTTCTAATGAAATTTTTCTTTGCATGTATTTCATAAAAGCTCAAAATAAGCAATCTTGACTCATAAAGATTAATTTTTGAAATATAATAAAGGTATTAAGAAAGACAGCTCTTACTCTTCTAGCTTCCAATACTTAAGTACATCTTAGTCTGAGGTCATAGTTAGCATTCCTGACACTCGTTTCTGTGGTACAAGATGCTTTAAAATGATAGTACTGCTACATACTAGCAATTCTCAGTATCTTTGCTACTGCAACATGAAAATATATTGACATATATGACATAATCCGATGGATGTTCTAGAGAGTATACTAGAATATGAGCGAGAATTGTTACTAAAATTAGCTCTAATTTACAAAAAGCCAATTTATCAGCTTCAACAATTACTGTTTAATAAATTGTGAAATCTCTTAATAACCAGTCATATAACACCATAATGTTGAGACATTATCAACCAGAAAGCTGTACTATTCTGTAATAGACAAGACCTGAAGGGGCCATGTCAATTCCCACTTGCCGGTAAAGCCACATTTAAATCATATAGCCAAAAAGAGAATTTATTTTACTTTAAAATACTTATGGAGAACAAGATAACTGATTCTCCTTTTAAATCTTATTTATCACAACATAATCCCATTTCTGAAATTTTAGTTATCCTATTTACTTACTATACTTCTGACCCTCTAGTTCTTCTACTTCCTTACTCATATCCCTATTCTGATGTCTAATAGCCTTCCTCTGATCTGAGTAAGTATACCTCCTCTGACATTTTGTACCTTATATATAGCCACATGTTCGAGAAAGTTGCATAGTTAGATTGCTGGCACTAAGTTGTGTTTATTTTGCCACTCCATGTATATATATATATATTTTTTGAAAGGGCATCTCTCATATTTATTGATCAAATGGTTGTTAACAACAATAAAATTCACTATAGGGGGGTCAATGCTCAATGTACAATCATTAATCCATCTCAAGTCTAATTCTCATCAGTCTTCAATCTTCTGAAGCATAACGAACAAGTTCTTACATGGTGAACGAATTCTTACATAGTGAATAAATTCTTACATGGTGAACAGTACAAGGGCATTCATCACAGAAACTTTCGGTTTTGATTACGCATTATAACCTATAAACAATCAGGTCAAATATGAATATTCGTTTGATTTTTGTACTTGATTTATATGTTGATCCCACATTTCTCCCTTTATTATTATTATTTTTATTTTTAATAAAATGCTGAAGTGGTAGGTAGATACAAGATAAAGGTAGAAAACATAGTTTAGTGTTGTAAGAGGGCAAATGTAGATGATCAGATGATCAACTGTGTGCCTATGGACTAAGTATTAATCCAGGCTAGACAAGGGCAGCAAAACATCCACGGATGCAGAAGATTTCTCTCAAAGCAGGGGGGGTGAGGTTCTGAGCCTCACCTCTGTTGATCCCCAAATTCTCACCTGATGGCCCCCCTGCGACTCTGCCTGTCTTAGGTTGTTCCTCCCTTGAGGAATCTTACCCGTCTCTAGCTAACCAGTCATCTTCCGGGGCCATACAGGGAAATGTAAAGTTGGTAAGTGAGAGAGAAGCCATATTGTTTGAAAAGGTTAGCTTTTTACTTCTTTGCAGATTTATGCCCTGTGGCTTCTATGCCCAGCACTTGTGTCGAGGTATCTTTAACACCTGGAGGAATTATGATACTCGGTAAATTTGATATGAGGCACGAATTCTATTTAAGGGTTGTAATTAGGAAGAAAGAAGAAAAGCTACAGATGTAGCATATGGAAGGAAACATGGGAGGATTGATTATTTCTTTGACATATCTTCTTGTAGAGTACCTTAAGCATGTATAGGTTTTAAACTACTAATTTGCACACACATATTAACATAATAGGAATACGGTGACATAAACAAAGCAAATCTATAATTACCATCCATCTCCAGTGAAGCCAAGAAAACCATTTAGGCACCCTAGGCATTTGTGAAAATTTGTCTATGATATGATGGATATTGTTCAACTGTACTTGAACAGTCTGAGAGAAATTAGACAAATTAAAGCAGCCCATTTCTGGGATCTGTTCACATCCCATATGTTCTTTTAACCGTAGATAGTCTATAGTCATAAGATTTTGGAGTGCTACACCTTGCACCCCTCCCAACTCCTGGCTGAGTTCCAACAGTACAGATCCGGTCAAATTCGTTGTCTCACTTTATGTACATGCCAGCCTAGACATCTCCCTCCTCATTCCTATGGCAAGTCCAGGAGACGGTGGGCTGGATGCAGCCACAACCGCAGCATCGTCCAGATCCCTCTGGAGGCTTTTTGATGAT
Organism: Manis javanica; assembly: GCF_040802235.1. Classification (NCBI taxonomy): domain Eukaryota; kingdom Metazoa; phylum Chordata; class Mammalia; order Pholidota; family Manidae; genus Manis; species Manis javanica. The sequence goes on along the minus strand of NC_133159.1, from coordinate 78,446,709 downwards.
CATCCCCCGGCACAAGTCCTCCAGAGAGTGCTGATGCTGGAAGCTCCTCCTCATATCGTATCTTAGTTCATTTTCTGGGTATCCAAGCTAGGCCTTGATCTTCTGCATAGAAACAAACAGACCCTTTGCCCACACTTTGACATGCCCTCTATACCATTGTGCAGAACTCATTGGAGGTCAGCACACAGTAACTGCTTTTTTTTTTTTTTTTTTTATTAAGAGAAAGAAATATTATCAGAAAAGAGTACCTCCATAGCTGATCATCTGACACCCTTTAAGTGATCAACATTAAGGATATTTAAAGCATGTGTTGATCTTTGATTTACCAATAGTTTTATCCTATCAAGGAGTAATCCCCCTTTTCTTTCTTTCTTTCTTTCTTTCTTTCTATCTTTCTTTCTTTCTTTCTTTCTTTCTTTCTTTCTTTCTTTCTTTCTTTCTTTCTTTCTTTCTTTCTTTCTTTCTTTCTTTCTTTTTTTTTTTTTTTAATTTTTAATCTATACTTACATGAAGAATACTATGTTTACTATGCTCTCCCCTATATCAGGTCCCCCCTAACAACCACATTACGGTTACTGTCCATCAGCTTAGCAAAGTGTTGTAGAGTCACTACTTGTCCTCTCTGTGTTGTGCAGCCCACCCTCCCCCTTCTCCCTCCCCCCCATGCATGCTAATCTTAATACCCCCCTTCTTCTTCCCCCCCCATGTCCCTCCCTGCCCACCCATCCTCCCCAGTTCCTTTCCCTTTGGTACCTGTTAGTCCATTTTTGGGTTCTGTAATTCCGCTGCTGTTTTGTTCCTTCAGTTTTTCCTTTGTTCTTATACTCCTCAGATGAGTGAAATCATTTGGAATTTCTCTTTCTCTGCTTGGCTTATTTCACTGAGCATAATACTCTCCAGCTCCATCCATGTTGCTGCAAATGGTTGGATTTTTCTTATGGTTGAGTAGTATTCCATTGTGTATATGTACCACATTTTCTTTATCCATTCATCTACCGATGGACATTTAGGTTGCTTCCAATTCTTGGCTATTATAAATAGTGCTGCGATAAACATAGGAGTGCATCTGTCTTTCTCAAACTTGATTGCTGCGTTCTTAGGGTAAATTCCGAGGAGTGGAATTCCTGGGTCAAATGGTAGGTCTGTTTTGAGCATTTTTATGAACCGCCATACTGCTTTCCACAATGGTTGAACTAATTTACATTCCCACCAGCAGTGTAGGAGGGTTCCCCTTTCTCCACAGCCTCGCCAACATTTGTTGTTGTTTGTCTTTTGGATGGCAGCTATCCTTACTGGTGTGAGGTGACACCTCATTGTAGTTTTAATTTGCATTTCTCTGATAATTAGCGATGTGGAGCATCTTTTCATGTGTCTGTTGGCCATCTGTATTTCTTTTTTAGAGAACTGTCTGTTCAGTTCCTCTGCCCATTTTTTAATTGGGTTATTTGTTTTTTGTTTGTTGAGGCGTGTGAGCTCTTTATATATTCTGGACGTCAAGCCTTTATCGGATGTGTCATTTTCAAATATATTCTCCCATACTGGAGGGTTCCTTTTTGTTCTATTGATGGTGTCTTTCGCTGTACAGAAGCTTTTCAGCTTAATGTAGTCCCACTTGCTCATTTTTGCTGTTGTTTTCCTTGCCTGGGGAGATATGTTCAAGAAGAGGTCACTCATGTTTATGTCTAAGAGGTTTTTGCCTATGTTTTTTTCCAAGAGTTTAATGGTTTCATGACTTACATTCAGGTCTTTGATCCATTTTGAGTTTATCTTTGTATATGGGGTTAGACAATGGTCCAGTTTCATTCTCCTACATGTAGCTGTCCAGTTTTGCCAACACCAGCTGTTGAAGAGGGTGTCATTTCCCCATTGTATGTCCATAGCTCCTTTATCAAATATTAATTGACCATATTTGTTTGGGTTAATTTCTGGAGTTTCTAATCTGTTCCACTGGTCTGTGGCTCTGTTCTTGTGCCAGTACCAAATTTTCTTGATTACTATGGCTTTGTAGTAGAGCTTGAAGTTGGGGAGTGAGATCCCCCCTACTTTATTCTTCTTTTTCAGGATTGCTTTGGCTATTCGGGGTCTTTGGTGTTTCCATATGAATTTTTGAATTATTTGTTCCAATTCATTGAAGAATGTTGCTGGTAATTTGATAGGGATTGCATCAAATCTGTATATTGCTTTGGGCAGGATGGCCATTTTGACGATATTAATTCTTCCTAGCCATGAGCATGGGATGAGTTTCCATTTATTAGTGTCCCCTTTACTTTCTCTTAAGAGTGACTTGTAGTTTTCAGATTATAAGTCTTTCACTTCTTTGGTTAGGTTTATTCTTAGGTATTTTATTCTTTTTGATGCAATGGTGAATGGAATTGTTTTCCTGATTTCTCTTTCTATTGATTCATTGTTAGTGTATAGGAAAGCTACAGATTTCTGTGTGTTAATTTTGTATCCTGCAACTTTGCTGTATTCCGATATCAGTTCTAGTAGTTTTGGAGTGGAGTCTTTAGGGTTTTTTATGTACAGTATCATATCATCTGCAAGTAGTGACAGTTTAACTTCTTTACCAATCTGGATTCCTTGTATTTCTTTGTTTTGTCTGATTGCCGTGGCTAGGACCTCCAGTACTATGTTAAATAACAGTGGGGAGAGTGGGCATCCCTGTCTGGTTCCCGATCTCAGAGGAAATGCTTTCAGCTTCTCGCTGTTCAGTATAATGCTGGCTGTGGGTTTATCATATATGGCCTTTATTATGTTGAGGTACGTGCCCTCTATCCCCATTTTGATGAGAGTTTTTATCATGAATGGATGTTGAATTTTGTCAAATGCTTTTTCAGCATCTATGGAGATGATCATGTGGTTTTTGTCTTTCTTTTTGTTGATGTGGTGGATGATGTTGATGGATTTTCGAATGTTGTACCATCCTTGCATCCCTGGGATGAACCCCACTTGGTCATGGTGTATGATCCTTTTGATATACTTTTGAATTCTGTTTGCTAATATTTTATTGAGTATTTTTGCATCTACATTCATCAGGGATATTGGTCTGTAATTTTCTTTTTTGGTGGGGTCTTGGCCTGGTTTTGGTATTAGGGTGATGTTTGCTTCATAGAATGAGTTTGGGAGTATTCCCTCTTCTTCTATTTTTTGGAACACTTTAAGGAGAATGGGTATTATGTCTTCTCTGTGTGTCTGATTAAATTCCGAGGTATATCCGTCCGGCCCCTGGGTTTTATTCTTGGGTAGTTTTTTGATTACCGTTTCAATTTCTTTGCTCGTAATTGGTTTGTTTAACTTTTGTGTTTCTTCCTTGGTCTGTCTTGGGAGGTTGTATTTTTCTAGGAAGTTGTCCATTTCTTCTAGATTTTACAGCTTGTTGGCATATATGTTTTCATAGTAGTCTTTAATAATTCTTTGTATTTCTGTGGAGTCTGTCGTGATTTTTCCATTCTCATTTCTGATTCTGTTGATTTGTGTTGATTCTCTTTTTCTCTTAATAAGTTCGGCTAGAGGCTTATCTATTTTGTTTATTTTCCCAAAGAACCAGCTCTTGGTTTCGTTGATTTTTGCTATTGTTTTATTCTTCTCAATTTTGTTTATTTCTTCTCTGATCTTTATTATGTCCCTCCTTCTGCTGACTTTAGGCCTCATTTGTTCTTCTTTTTCCAGTTTTGATAATTGTGATGTTAGACTATTCACTTGGGATTGTTCTTCCTTCTTCAAGTGTGCCTGTATTGCTATATACTTTCCTCTTAAGACTGCTTTCGCTGCGTCCCACAGAACTCGGGGCTTAGTGTTGTTGTTGTCATTTGTTTCTATATATTCCTTGATCTCTATTTTGATTTGTTCATTGATCCATTGATTATTTAGTAGCATGTTGTTAAGCCTCCATGTGTTTGTGAGCCTTTTTGTTTTCTTTGTAAAATTTATTTCTACTTTTATACCTTTGTGGTCTGAAAAATTGGTTGGTAGAATTTCAATATTTTGGAGTTTACTGAGGCTCTTTTTGTGAGCTAGTATGTGGTCTATTCTGGAGAATGTTCCATGTGCTCTTGGGAAGAAAGTAAATCCTGTTGCTTTTGGATGTAGAGTTCTATAGATGTCTATTAGGTCCATCTGTTCTAGGGTGTTGTTCAGTACCTCTGTGTCCTTACTTATTTTCTGCCCGGTGGATCTATCCTTTGATGTGTGTGGTGTGTTGAAGTCTCCTAAAATGAATGCATTGCAGTCGATTTCCCTCTTTAGTTCTGTTAGTATTTGCTTCACATATGCTGGTGCTCCTGTATTGGGTGCATATATATTTAGAATGGTTATATCCTCTTGTTGGACTGAGCCCTTTATCATTATGTAGTGGCCTTCTTTATCTCTTGTTACTTTCTTTGTTTTGAAGTCTATTTTTTCTGATATTAGTACTGCAACCACTGCTTTCTTCTCACTGTTGTTTGCCTGAAATATGTTTTTCCATCCCTTGACTTTTAGTCTATGCTTATCTTTGGGTTTAAGGTGAGTTTATTGTAAGGAGCATATAGATGGGTCTTGCTTTTTTATCCATTCTATTACTCTGTGTCTTTTGATTGGTGCATTAAGTCCATTTACATTTAGGGTGACTATTGAGAGAAATGTACTTATTCCCATTGCAGGCTTTAGATTCGTGGTTACCAAAGGTTCAAGGTTAGCTTCTTTAGTATCTTACTGCCTAACTTAGCTCGCTTATTGAGCTGTTATATACACTGTCTGGAGATTCTTTTGTTCTCCCCCTTCTTATTCCTCCTCCTCCATTCTTCATATGTTGTGTGTTTTGTTCTGTGCTCTTTTTAGGAGTGCTCCCATCTAGAGCAGTCCCTGTAGGATGCCCTGTAGAGGTGGTTTGTGGGAAGCAAATTCCCTCAGCTTTTGCTTGTCTGGGAATTGTTTAATCCCGCCATCATATTTAAATGATAGTCGTGCTGGATACAGTATCCTTGGTTCAAGGCCCTTCTGTTTCATTGTATTAAATATATCATGCCATTCTCTTCTGGCCTGTAGGGTTTCTGTCAAGAAGTCTGATGTTAGCCTGATGGGTTTTCCTTTAAAGGTGACCTTTTTCTCTCTAGCTGCCTTTAAAACTCTTTCCTTGTCCTTGATCCTTGCCATTTTAATTATTATGTGTCTTGGTGTTGTCCTCCTTGGGTCCTTTCTGTTTGGGGTTCTGTGTATTTCTGTGGTCTGTTTGATTATTTCCTCCCCCAATTTGGGGAAGTTTTCAGCAATTATTTCTTCAAAGACACTTTCTATCCCTTTTCCTGTCTCTTCTTCTTCTGGTCCCCCTATAATACGCATATTGTTCCTTTTGGTTTGGTCACATAGTTCTCTTAGTGTTGTTTCATTCTGGAGATCCTTTTATCTCTCTCTATGTCAGCTTCTATACGTTCCTGTTCTCTGGCTTCTATCCTTCAATGGCCTCTTGCATCTTATCCATTCTGCTTATAAATCCTTCCAGGGATTGTTTCACTTCTGTGATTTCCTTCCTGACATCTGTGATCTCCCTCCGGACTTCATCCCACTGCTCTTGCATTTTCCTCTGCATCTCATCCCCTTGCTCTTGCATTTTTCTCTGCATCTCTGTCAGCATGTTCATGATTTTTATTTTGAATTCTTTTTCAGGAGGACTGGTTAGGTCTGTCTCCTTCTCAGGTGTTGTCTCTGTGATCTTTGTCTGCCTGTAGTTTTGTCTTTTCATGGTGATAGAGATAGTGTGCAGAGCTGGTACAAGTGACCGCTGGAAGAGCTTCCCTTCTTGTTGGTTTATGGCCTTCTTCACCTGGGAGAATAGCGACCTCTAGTGGTTTGTGCTGGGCAGCTGTGTGCAGACAGGGCTTCTGCTTCGTGCCCGGTTGCTATGGGGTTTAAGTCTGCTCTTGCTGTGGGCGTGGCCTGGCTGGGGCTGCTCCTCCAAAATGGTGGAGCCCCGTTGGAGGGGGAGCGGCTGGAGGCTATTTATCTCCGTAAGGGGCCTCTGTGCTCCCTGCTGCCCAGGGGGTTAGAGTGCCCAGAGATCCCTAGATTCCCTGCCTCTGGTCTACGTGACCTGTCCTGCCCCTTTAAGACTTCCAAGAAGCACTCTCCAAACCAAAACAACAAGAGCAACAATGAGAGAGGGAACAGAAAAAAAAAAAAAAAAAAAAAGGAAAAAACACGTGATTTTCTTTTTTGTCCTCAGGCGCCGGTCCCAGGCACCCGCTCACTGGTCCTGCTGCCCTGCCTCCTTAGCACCAGGGTCCCTGTCCCTTCAAGGCTTCCAAAAAGCACCCGCCCACTGGTCCCACAGGAAAAACGTGCGATATTGTTTGTCCTCAGGCGCCGGTTCCAGGCACCCGCTCACCAGTCCCGCCGCCCTGCCTCCCTAGCACTGGGGTCCCTGTCCCTTTAAGGCTTCCAAAAAGCACTCGCCAAAAAGAGAAAAAAAAAGGGGAAAAACACGCGATTTCCTCCATCCTCAAGTGCCGGTCGCAGGCACCCACTCACCTGTCCCGCCACCCTGCCTGCCTTGCAACGGGGTCCCTGTCCCTTTAAGGCTTCCAAAAAGCACTCGCCAAAAAAAAAAACAAAAAAACGCTCCGGTTTCTTTCCACCCGCCGGGAGCCGGGGGAATGGGCGCTTGGGTCCCGCCGGTCCGGGGCTTGTATCTTACCCCCTTCGCAAGGCGCTGGGTTCTTGCAGGTGTGGATGTGGTCTGGATGTTGTCCTGTGTCCTGTGGTGTCTATTTTAGGAAGATTTTTCTTTGTTATATTTTCATAGCTCTATGTGTTTTTGGGAGGAGATTTCTACTGCTCTACTCATGCCGCCATCTTGGCTCCGCCCCCCTCCATGTATATTTTTATTGGCCTTCATTAATTCTCCCAATCCCCCCAGTGGTTATTTCAAAATGTACCATTTTTCCCAAGATCCCATCCCCGTTTCACTGTATCCAACTCTTTAGTCAATTACTTCTTAATTTGTCAGCCATTATTCTCAAACTTTCTGAACTTTTTTTTCTGTAACTTCAGCTTATAGACTTAGTCATATTTCTTTTCTTCTCTTTTCTGAATACAGTATTTCTATTTCTTTACAATGCCAATTCACAATATAGGATGTTATTCATTCCCATCTCTCCCAGGTCCTTGCTCCATTAATTGTTCCTTCTGTCTTTGATCTGTAGCCCCTCTTTCTTTTGCATCAGTTTCTTCAGTGTGCAAAGGTATTTTTGAGTTCTGACTTCCAAGGAACAAAACAATACCTTCTTAAACAAAGAAGTCCATTCCCCTTTTATGAAGTTTAACCGTGAAGGAAATTTATACCCATTAGCTCTAGTTCGTATCTGTATGCTTATCATCCAGATTTAACAGTTCACATTATATCTATTTCATTTATTTTCTTTCTCAGATATTTCAAAGTCAGTTATAGAAATCGTATTTCACTCTTTAATACTTCAGTATCCATCTCTGTAATATAAAGGCATTTGCCTTCCATACTGTATTACACACATACCACTCAACAGTAATCCCATGATATTGCCTGATACCCTGTCTGTATTCATATTTCCCCACTTGTACCAAAAATGTCTTTTATCATTGATTGCATTTTATTCAGTTTTGCCTCTTATGTTTCTTTTATATTAGATCAGGACTGCCCATTACAGACTCTCTTTACAATACACTGACTTGTAGAGAGCAAGTCAGTTGCACAGAAAATATATTTTTAGGATTTGCATGATTATGTCCTCATGATCTCATTTAATTTCTGTCCTTTGTGGTGTTTTTTTTTGTAAGCTGGGAGCTAAACTTAAAGGTTTACTTAGATTAAGGGAAACATTTTTGGCAGGAGTACTTAACAGTTGATCATTGTGTACTAATTCACCCAAAGAAATACATATTTATCTGTTCCATTGTTATTAGTGATGCCATGATGGATGAATGGATTAAAGTAATGATAGTCAGATTTTTTTAATTTTGAAGTTTTATTTTTCTCCTTTAAACTAGTGAGTAGTCTATAAATTGATGCTTGGGCACCATGAGAATATCTAATTTATCAGGACCTTCCACCAAATAGCTTTATTATTGATTGGTCTCAATACTTTCATGTTTAAATTATTTGGGATAGCAAAATTGTGATTTTCTAATACATTTATTAGTTGGCTTTCTTCAATAACTAGAACTAACTTCACCTCACTAGAGGCAGAAATAAAAATTTCATTGTTTTCCTTTAATTACCAATTTCCAGAGAAAGGAGTTAGTGGAAATGATATTCTTCCAATTACTCTTTTTTTTAGCAGAAACATTATTTTATTTATTCATTTTGTAATGAGTAAATCCAAATTTACTTTAACATTTATGTCATTTTCAGTGTGTTTAAAAACCTCACAAGTTAGCAGGAGACCCTGGAACACCATATAGAGGTACTAAAATTCATCACCTTTCCCTCCAAACCCCTGGCAATTCATCCAATACAAGTCTACGACATTAAAAGTCAGGAGATGCCTCTTCAGTCAGTCTGCTCTTCTGGTTCATGGTCTTTCTTTCAAGGGAGGGAGATCAGAATATTTCAGGCAGGGAACAAAACCACAGTTGTATTTCCAGCTCAGCTTTTTAAGCTGGAGCAGAGGAACACCCCACTGACTCCAAAGAAATAGACATGTTGAGTTGAATTACTTCTTTAGAGTATTGTGGGGGCGAGAAAACTCTGCAGAACAGAAATGACTAGGATTTACAAATGAGGGTCCGTTTCATAGATGAAAATCCCTCAATAAATGCAGGTTCTAGCTCCTAAAAGGGGGAGGATCCTGACCAGATGGCTTGAGAAAAAGAATAGCAGAGGTATTTAAGGACTAATGGAGTTATATTCAGGGTGCTTTAATCTAATATAGCCATTATTTTGTTGTTCATATACTCTCAGTTTTGGCTGCAGGAGCCCTTTTAAAATGGCATTTATGTCTTTTTAACATGACCCTGTTAGTCATTAAACACTCTCTTCTTTTTTGGGACAAAAGATGTCCCAGACTCATTATGTCTATTTTCTGCCCCAGACTTGGTTCCTTATAATGAGGAGTAGCATTTAGAGACCAACATGTGGTGCAAAGGGTCCTTACTAGTATTGAGGGTGTTACAGCTTTTAGGATCTTCTCCAGTAGACAGAGGTAGAAAATAAGTAGTGGAGAATAAACAACTTCATAGCAGTGTTTCAACCATTTCTTACACCTTTATAATCTGGTGTCTGCCCTTACACTTCCACTAAAACCACTCCTTTTGAGATCTTTTCTTTTATTCATTTATTTAAGAAATATTTCTTGTGCATTCAGCACATGCTGACATTGTTCTAAGTGCTTGAAATAAAATACTGAACCAAATAAACAAAATCCCTGCTGTCACGAAGCTTATATTCTAGTGCATGTGTGGTGAATCAGAAAGCAATTGAGATGTTAAGAAATAATTATTTCCCATTTGCAAGTGCAGTAGATGGTTTTCATTCCTAATCCTATTTGATGTATTAACTTTGGGTATAGGTGATCACTCTATTTTTTTTAACTTTTATCATACACAAAATAATTATAACATGCTTGACAAACTCTCCCTACCCACCTTGACCCCTTCCCCATGGTAACCACCAGTCACTTCTCAATTTCTATGAGTCTAATGCTGTTTCGTTCATTCTGTTTTGTTTTTATATTCCAGAAATAAGTGAAATCACGTGGTATTTGTCTTCCTACACTTGCTTATTTCACTTAGCGTAATACCCTCTAGCTCCATCCATGTTGTTGCAAATGAAAAGAGTTTTCTTTTTTATGGCTGAATAGTAATCCATTGTGTACATGGACCACATCTCTTTATCCATTCATCTATTGATGGGCATGTTGGTTGCTTCCATATCTTGGCTATTGTAAATAACACAGCAATAAACAAGGGTGCATGTATCTTTTTGAATCAGGGGTTTTGATTTCTTCAGGTAAATTCCTAGAAGTGAAATTACTGGGTCAAATGGTATTTCTGTTTTTGGTTTTTGAGGAAACCATACTGCTTTCAAGAGTGGCAGTACCAATTTCCATTCCCACCAACAGTGTAGGAGGGTTCCCATTTCTCCACATCCTTGCCAACACCTATTACCTATTGTCTTTTGGATAGTGACCATTCTGAGTGGTGTGAGGTGATACATCACTGTGGTTTTGAATTGAATTTCCCTAATAATTAGTGATGTGGAGGTTCTTTTCATGTGCCTATTGGCCATCTGTATTTCTTCTTTGGAGAAATGTCTGCTCAGGTCCTCTGCCCATTTTTTAATTGGGTTTGGTTTTTTGGTGTTGAGTCATATTATTTCTTTCTATATTTTGGATGTTAACCCCTTATCAGATATGATTAATGAATATATTTTCCCATACTGTATGTTGCCTTTTTGTTTTGTTGATGGTGCCCTATGCTGTACAGAAGCTTTTTGGTTTAATGTAGTTCCACTTGTTCATTTTTTAATTTTGTTTCCTTTGCCTAAGGAAATGCAAAGGAATTCCTCATGCTTATGTTCAAGAGATTTGCCTGTTTTCTTCTAGAGTTATATGATTTCATGTCTTACACTTAGGTCTTCAATCCATTTTGTGTTTACTTTTATATATGGTGTTAGGCAATAATCCAGTTTCACTCTCTTGGATGCAGCTGTCCAGTTTTCCCAACACCATTTATTGAAGAGACTGTCTTTTCCCCATTGTATATTCTTGCCTCCTTTGTCATATATTAATTGACTGTATATGAATTGGTTTGTTTCTGGGCTCTCTATAGTCTGTTTCATCGATCGATGGGCCTGTTCTTGTGCCAGTACCCTACTGTTTTGATTACTGTATCTTTCTAATATAGCTTGAAGTCAGGGAGCATGATCCCCCCAGCTCTTTTATTCCTTTTTTTCTTTATTGAAGTATTGTTGATATACAATCTTATGTTGGTTTCAAAAGCACAACACAGTGGACACAGTGGTTCAACAGTTACCCACATTATCAAATCCTCACTGCCTTTAGTCAGCCAATCGATCAATGTAGAAAGATGTTGCAGAATTCATTGATTTTATTCTCCATGCTGTACTATCATCCCTGTGATCAACTTTCACTACAATTGCAAATTATTGTGCCCCTTAATTCCTCTTATCCCTCCCCTTTGGTAACCACTAGTCATTTCTCATTGTCTGTGAGTCTACTGCTGTTTGTTCCTTCTGTTTTGCTTTATTTTGTATTCCACAAATTAGTGAAATCATATGGTATTTGGTATTTGTCTTTTCTTCTGCCTGGCTTATTTCACTGAGCATAATATCCTCTAGATCCGTCCATGTTGTTGCAAATGACAGGATTTCTTTTCTTTTTATGGATGAATAATATTCCATTGTGTATTTGTATCACATCTTCTTTATCTGCTCATCTACTGATGGATACTTAGGTTGTTTCCATATCTTGGATATTGCAAATAGTGTGGTGATAAACATTGGGGTGCATGTATCTTTTTGAATCAGGGTTTTCATTTTCTTTGGGTAAATTCCTAGAAGTGGGATTACTGGGTTGTATGGTATTTTTAGTTTCAGTTTTTCGAGGAACCTCCATACTGCTTTCCACATGAGTTGCACCAATTTACATTCCTATCAGCCGTGTAGAAGGGTTCCCATTTTTCCTCATCCTCACCAACATTTGTTATTTCTTATCTTTTTTATAGTGGCCATTCTAACTGGTGTGAGGTGATATCTCATTGTGGTTTTGGTATACATTTCCCTGATGATGCACTGTGGAGCATCTTTTCATATGCCTGTTTGCCATTTGTATTTCTTTGGAGAAATGTCTGTTCAGGTCCTCTGCCTGATTTTTAATCAGGTTATTTGTTTTTTGAGTGTTGAAGTGTATGAGTTCTTTATATATTTTGGATGTTAAGCCCCTATCATATGAGTTGTTTACAAATATATTCTCCCATAGTATAGGGTGCAATTTTGTTCTGCTGGTGGTATCCTCTGCTGTAAAGAAAAGAAGCTTTTTAGCTTGATGTAGGCCCAGTTGTTCATTTTTTATTTTCTTTTCCTTTCTCAAGGAGTATGTCCAGGAAAAAATTTCTCATACTTACGTCTAAGAGATTTTTGCCTTGTTTTCTTCTAAGAGTTTTAGGCCTTCATGACTTACATTCAGGTCTTTGATCCATTTCGAGTTTTGTGAATGGAGTTAAAGAATTTTCCAGTTTCAGACTCTTACATGTAGTCATCCACTTTTCCCAACACCAGTTGTTCAAGAGGCTGTCTTTTCCCCATTGTAGATTCATGATTCGTGGGTTTATATCTGGGCTCTGTAATTCCCTCCTATTGATCTGTGGGTCTGTTCTTGTACAGATAACAAATTTTTTATTACTATAGCTTTGTAGTGTCTCATTCCTGATCTTAAAAACTTTCAGCTTTTCGCTATTAAGTATCATGTGAGCTGAGGGTTTGTTGTATATGGCCTTTATTATGTCAAGGTACATACCGTCTGTTCCAATTTTGTTGAGGGTTTTTATCACAAATGGATGTTGAATTTTGTCAAATGCTTTTTTGATATCTGTTGAGATAATCATGTGGTTTTTATCCTTTTGTTAATGTGTATGATATTGGTGTATGTAATGTTGTGTATGATATTGATATGATGAATATTATACCATCTTTACATCCCTGGAATAAATCCCACTTGGTCATGATGGATGATGACCTTTTAGATGTATTTTTTGAATTCAGTTTGCTAATAGTTTATTGAATATTTTTGCATCTATGTTCATTAGGGATTATTGGTCTATAATTTTCTTTTTTTTGTGGTGTCTTTGCCTGGTTTTGGTGTTAGAGTAATGCTGGCCTCATAGAATGAGTTTAGGAGTATTCCCTCTTCTACTTCTTGGAATACTTTAAGAAGGACCTGTACTAGTTCTTCTTTAAATATTTGGTACAATTCAGCTGTGAAGCTATCTGGACCTGGAGTTTTGTTTTGGGGGAATTTTTTACCGTTTCAATTTCATTGCTGGTAATTGGTCTGTTTGGATTTTCTGTTTCTTCTGCTGGGAGGTTGTATTTTTCTAGAAAGTTGTCTATTTCTTCTAGATTGTCCAGTTTATTGGCATGTCATTTTTCATAGTATTATCTAGTAATTCTGTGTATCTGTGGTATCTTTTGTGATTATTCCATCTTCGTTTCTGATTCTGTTTATGTGTGTACATTCTCTTCTTGATAAATCTGGCTAGAGGTTTATCTATTTTGTTTATTTTCTCAAAGAACCAGCTCCTGGTTTCACTGATTTTTTTCAATTGCTTTATTCTCTATTTTATTTCTGCTCTGATTTTTATTATGCCCCTCCTACTAACTTTAGCCTTCATTTGTTCTTCTTTTTCCAGTTTCTTTAATTGTGAGTTTAGACTATTTATTTGGGTTTATTCTTGTTTCTTGAGGTAAGCCTCTATTACTATGTACTTTCTACTTAGAACTCCTTTGTCACTCCCCACACATTTTGGGCTGTTTTGTTTTTGTTTTCAGTTTTCTCCACGTATTACTTGATTTCTGTTTTAATTTGTTCATTCATTGATCCATTGACTATTTAGAAGCATGTTGTTTCGCCTCCATGTGTTAGTAGGTCTTTTTGTTTTCTTTGTGCAATTTATTTCTAGTTTTATGCCGTTGTTGTCTGAGAACCTGCTTGATGCAATTTCAATTTTTTTAATTTATTGAGGCTCTTTTTGTAGGCTAGTGTGTGATCTATTCTGGAGAACATTCCATGTTCACTTGAGAAAAATGTGTATACTGCTTCTTTTGGGTGGGGTCTTCTGTAGATATCTGTTAGGTCCATTTGATCTAATGTATTGTTCAGTGCCTCTGTTTCCTTATTTATTTTCTGTCTGGTTGATCTGCCTCTTGATGTGTATGGTGTGTTAAAACTCTCCTATAATGGGTATGTTGTAGTCTATTTCCCCCTTTAATTCTGTTAGTATTTGTTTTACATATTTAGGTACTCCTCTGTTGGGTGCATAGGTGTTTATAATTGTTATATCCTTTGTTTTGGACTGATCCCTTTATCATTATGTAATGTTCTTCTTTGTCTTTTTTTACTTTCTTCGTTTTGAACTTTAGTTTGATATAAGTACTGCCACTCCAGCTTTTTTCTCCCTATTATTAACATGAAATATCTTTTTGCATTTCTTCACTTTCAGTCTCTTTGTGTCTTTAGGTTGAAGTGAGTCTCTTATAGGCAACATATAGATGGTTTTTGTTTCTTTACCCATTCTGCCACCCTATGTTTTTGATTCATACATTACACTTAAGGTAGTTATTGATATGTATGTACTAAACTGCCATTTTATTAATTGTTTTCTGGTTGCTTTTGTAGTTCTCTGTTCCTTTCTTCCTCTCATAATACTGTTTTCTTTGTATTTCATGGATTTTTTTAATGTTATGCTTGAATTCCTGTACGTCTGTGTGTGACTTATAGGTTTTAGGTTTGTGGTTACCATAAAGTTCATAGATAGTTTCCTAAATATATAACAGTCTATATTAAGTTGATGGTTTCTCAATTTCAAACACATTCTAAAATATTACTGTTTTATTATTCTTCCTTCTGTATACTTTATATATGAAATGTCACAATCTATATCTTTTGTGTATCCCTTGATTAATTTTGTACATAGTTGATTTTACTACTTTTGTTCTTTAAATTTCATACTTGCTTAGTAAGTAATTGGTCTACTACCTTTACTGTAGGTTTATTTTCACTGATGAAAAATATTTAGACTTAAGAACACTTCCATCTAAAGAAGTCCCTTTATCATATCCTGTAAGGTTGGTTAGCAGTGGTGAGTTCTTTTAGCCATTGTTTATCTGGAAAACTTTTCAATCTCTCCTTCAATTCTGAACGATAACCTTGCTGGCTAGAGAATTCTTGGTTGCAAGTTCTTCCCTTTCAGTACTTTGAATATGTCATGCCACTCCCCTCTGGCCTGTTAAAAAATTTTCTGCTGAAAATTCTGCTGATAGCCTTGTGGAGTTTCCCTTATAGGTAACTGCCTCTCTTTCTGCTTTTAAGAGTATCTCTTTATCTTTAATATTTGCCATTTTAATAACTGCATGTCTTGGCATTGTCTTCCTGGGGTTCATCTTGTTGGAGGCTCATTGCTTTTCCAGGACTTGGATGTCTCCTTCCTTCCTCAGATTAGGGAAATTTTCAACTATTATTTCTTCAAAGAGACTTTCTACTCCCTTCTCTCTTCTCCTTTTCAGCCCCCTATTTTATGAATATGTTTTGTTTGGCATTGTCCCACAGCTCTCTTAGTAGCATCTTTTTATTTTTAAAAATTCTTTTTTCTCTCTTTTTCTCAGCTTGGTTTCTCTGCAGTTCTCTATCTTCCATTGCACTGATTCTTTCCTCTACTTTCAGCAGTCTGCTATTCATCCACTGTGTTGTATTTTTTTCATTTCAGTTATTGTATTTTCAGCTCCATGTGGCTCTTTTTTCATATTTTCTCTCTTTTTGTTGACATTCTTGCTGAGATCATCAGTTCTTCTCCCCAGTACAGTGAGCATCTTTATGACTGTTACTTTGAATTTTTATCAGGATGATTGCTAATCTCTGTTTCATTTAGCCATTTTCCTGGTGTTTTGTCTTGTTCTTTGAAACATATTCCTCTGCCTCCTCATTTTGTCTGGGTTTCTTTGTCTTTTCCTTTATTAAATAGACCAGCTATGCTTCCTGGCTTTGAAAGTACTGGCTTTATGAAGAAGGCATCCTATGGTCCCCAGAACGTCAAGACTCTGTTCACCCATGCCTGGTTCTCTTTTTGCAGCTGAGTCACAATTGTTGTAGGTGACTGTGGGCATGGCCTGCCTTTCTGCCTGTCTGCTATCAATGGCTGATCCCCACAACCAGCTTTTTGTGCTCTTTGTTTGATATGAGGCACTGCTGGGATTCATTATGGGCAGGGTGTCCTCTGCTTATCAGTCAGCAGTGGTGGACTGCTGCTGGGCCAAGTGTGCCAGCCTGGGTGGTATCCAGGGGAGTGCCAACCCGGAGTGAGCTGCACATAGTGGAGGTGGAGAGTTTAAGCTGCGTTCTGCATGTGCCTGACCAGTTGGTCTGATGGAGGGAAAGTTAGGAAAGTGTTGTCTGCCCTCCTCCTGCCAGTCAGCAAAATTGGACTGCTGCAAGGCTGAGTTGGCCAAGTAGGGTGGGTATGCAGGGAAGTGCTTCTGTGGGATTGGGCCTTCAGCAAGGAAGAAGGGGTGTTTTGGAGCTGGCTTCTGCAAGCATCCAACCAGCTGGGCTGGGGGAGGGTTCAGAAAGTGTCATCTGCCTGCCCTTTCTCCTGCTCCCTTTGACACCTATCCCACTTCCCACTGCTGGTAAATCTTGGAAAGTGCCACCTTTCTGTTTGGTCTCATTGGGACTGACAGAGCATGTGTGTCCTCCACAAGTGAAAAGAGTTTCAGCCCTCCAGTGTGTTCCAGTTCTCCTTGGTGTGTAGTTCCATTAATCACCGAAGCCCAGTGCAATGTGTACTCGTGTTCCTGGAGCAGATCTCCAGGGCCAGGTGTGCCAGATTCCTGAGTGTTCCTCTCTGTTCCTCTCCCTCCTGCTTGTAGGCTGGGATGGTGGAAGGGCTTAGGAATTGATGGATCACAGCTCTGCCACTTTACCCTTTTCTGTGTGGTCTTCTCTTCCTCACCAGGCTAGATGGTCTGCTCTGCAGTCTTCAGGTTGTTTTCAGGGTTAATTGTATTTGCTGTAGTTGCTTTCTTATTGCACATATAGGAGGTTTTCACCTTGCTGTCCAACTCTGCCATCATTTCACCTTTACCAACCTCCCCCTCCTCTTTCTATTTTAGTGTCTACTTTTTTCCCTACTGCATTTACTACTACTTAGTGGTTAGCATGTTTATGTACATTCTATGTATAAAGGATAGTAATCCTTTATCAGTATTAAAAGATGAATTTCATCCATTTCTGTTAAGTACCTCTGTTGGAATATGTAACAAACTTGACTTGTACCTGGCTCCTAAAACTCAAGAGCAAAGAAACAAAACAACTAGATTAAAAAATGGCAAAATCCCCAAATAGACATTTCCCCAAAGAAGAAATACAAATGGCCAATAAACACATGAAAAATGCTTAGCATGTGGTATAATATGGATTAACTCTGGGTACAATATTATACTAAGTAAAATAAGCCAATAAAATAGGAAAAATACCATATGATTCCCCTTATATACTAAATGTTGTCAAAACCATAGAGATAGAATGTAAAATGGTTGTTGCCAGGACCTAGCAAGACAGAGTAATGAGGTCTTATTATTTCATGCGTATAGATTTGCAATTTTTTTTTTTTGAGAGGGCATCTCTCATTTATTGATCAAATGGTTGTTAACAACAATAAAATTCTGTATAGGGGAGTCAGTGCTCAATGCACAATTATTAATCCACCCCAAGCCTAATTTTCGTCAGTCCCCAATCTTTGAAGTGTAGTGAACAAGATCTTACATGGTGAACAGTACAAGGGCAGTCATCACAGAAACTTTCGGTTTTGATCACGCATTATGAACTATAAACAATCAGGTCACATATGAATATTCGTTTGATTTTTATACTTGATTTATATGTGGATCCCACATTTCTCCCTTATTATTATTATTATTTTTTTTATTTTTAATAAAATGCTGAAGTGGTAGGTAGATGCAAGATAAAGGTAGAAAACATAGTGTAGTGTTGTAAGAGAGCAATTGTAGATGATCAGGTGTGTGCCTGTAGACTGTGTGCTAATCCGAGCTAGACAAGGGCAATAAAACATCCACGGATGCAAAAGCTTTCTCTCAAAACAGTGGGGGTGAGGTTCTAAGCCTCACCACTGTTGATCCCCAATTTCTCACCTGATGGCCCCCCTGCGACTCTGCCTGTCTTAGGTTGTTCCTCCCTTGAGGAATCTTACCCGGCTCTGGCTAACCAGTCATCTTCCGGGGCCATACAGGGAGATATAAAGTTGGTAAGTGAGAGAGAAGCCATATTGTTTGAAAAGGTTAGCTTTTTTCTTCATTGAACATTTATGCCCAGTGGCTTCTATGCCCAGCATTTGTCTTGAGGTATCTTTACCACTTGGAGGAATTACGATACTTGGTAAATTCGATATGAGACACGAATTCTATTTAAGGGTTGTAATTAGGAAGGAAGAAGAAAAGCTATAGAGGTAGCAGATGGAAGAAAACATGGGAAGATTGATTATTTCTTTGACATATCTTCTTGTAGAGTAACTTAAGCATGTATAGGTTTAACTACTAATTAAATTGTGCACACACATTAACATAATAGGAATACAGTTACATAACCAAAGCAGATCTATAATTACCAGCCATCTCCAGTGAAGCCAAGAAAACCAGTTAGGCATCCTAGGCATTTGTGAAAATTTGTCTATGATATGATGAATATTGTCCAACTGTACTTGAACTCTGAGAGAAATCAGACAAATAAAAACAACCCATTCCTGGGAACTGTTCACATCCCATATGTTCTTCTAACAGTAGATAGTCTGTAGTCGTAAGATTTTGGAGTGCTACAACTTGCACTTCTCCTTATTCTTGGTTGACTTCTAACAGTATAGATCGAGCCAAATTTGTTGCTTTAATGAAAGCACAGGACAGCTTAGATATCTCCTTCTTCATTCCAATGGCAAGTCCAAGAACCGGTAGGATGGATGCAGCTACAACTGCAGCATCACCTGGATCTTTATTGAGGTTTTTTGATGATCATCTTCTGGTATGACTCTTCCAGAGAGTGCTGATGTTGGAAGTTCTTCTTTATATTGTATCTTAGTTCATTTTCTGGGTAGCCAAATTAGGCTTTGATCCTCTGTATAAACCCAAACAGACCCTTTGCCCTCACTTTCATATGCCCTTTATACCATTGTGTAGAACTCACTGGAGGTCACCACACAAGAACTGCTTTTTTTTTTTTGTTATCATTAATCTACACTTACATGACGAATATTATGTTTACTAGGCTCTCCCCTATACCAGGTCCCCCCTATAAACCCCTTTACAGTCACTGTCAATCAGCATAGCAAAATGTTGTAGAATCACTACTTGTCTTCTCTGTGTTGTACAGCCCTCCCCTTTCTCCCACCACCCCCATGCATGCTAATCTTAATACCCCCTTCTTCTTCCCCTCCCTTATCCCTCCCTACCCACCCATCCTCCCCAGTCCCTTTCCCTTTGGTAACTGTTAGTCCATTCTTGAGTTCTGTGATTCTGCTGCTGTTTTGTTCCTTCAGTTTCTCCTTTGTTCTTATACTCCTCAGATGAGTGAAATCATTTGCTATTTCTCTTTCTCCGCTTGGCTTATTTCGCTGAGCATAATACCCTCCAGCTCCATCCATGTTGCTGCAAATGGTTGGATTTTTCCACTTCTTATGGATGAGTAGTATTCCATTGTGTATATGTACCACATCTTCTTTATCCATTCATCTACCGATGGACATTTAGGTTGCTTCCAATTCTTGGCTATTGTAAATAGTACTGCTATAAACATAGGGGTGCATCTGTCTTTCTCAAACTTGATTGCTGCGTTCTTAGGGTAAATTCCTAGGAGTGGAATTCCTGGGTCAAATGGTAAGTCTGTTCTGAGTTTTTTGAGGAACTTCCATACTGCTTTCCACAATGGTTGAACTAATTTACATTCCCACCAGCAGTGTAGGAGGGTACCCCTTTCTCCACAGCCTTGCCAACATTTGTTGTTGTTTGTCTTTTGGATGGCAGCCATCCTTACTGGTGTGAGGTGATACCTCATTGTAGTTTTAATTTGCATTTCTCTGATAATTAGTGATGTGGAGCATCTTTTCATGTATCTGTTAGCCATCTGTATTTCTTTTTTAGAGAACTGTCTGTTCAGTTCCTCTGCCCATTTTTTAATTGAGTTATTTGTTTTTTGTTTGTTGAGGCGTATGAGCTCTTTATATATTCTGGACGTCAAGCCTTTATCAGATCTGTCATTTTCAAATATATTCTTCCATACTGTAGGGTTCCTTTTTGTTCTATTGATGGTGTTTTTGCTATACAGAAGCTTTTCAGCTTAATATAGTCCCATTTGTTCATTTTTGCTATTGTTTTCCTTGCCCGGGGAGATATGTTCAAGAAGAGGTCACTTATGTTTATGTCTAAAAGGTTTTTGCCTATGTTTTTTTCCAAGAGTTTAATGGTTTCATGACTTACATTCAGGTCTTTGATCCATTTTGAGTTTACCTTTGTATATGGGGTTAGACAATGGTCCAGTTTCATTCTCCTACACGTAGCTGTGCAGTTTTGCCAACACCAGCTGTTGAAGAGGGTGTCATTTCCCCATTGTATGTCCATAGCTCCTTTATCAAATATTAATTGACCATATTTGTTTGGGTTAATTTCTGGAGTTTCTAATCTGTTCCACTGGTCTGTGGCTCTGTTCTTGTGCCAGTACCAAATTTTCTTGATTACTATGGCTTTGTAGTAGAGCTTGAAGTTGGGGAGTGAGATCCCCCCTCCCCACTTTATTCTACCTTCTCAGGAGTGCTTTGGCTATTCGGGGTCTTTGGTGTTTCCATATGAATTTTTGAATTATTTGTTCCAATTCATTGAAGAATGTTGCTGGTAATTTGAGAGGGATTGCATCAAATCTGTATATTGCTTTGGGCAGGATGGCCATTTTGACGATATTAATTCTTCCTAGCCATGAGCATGGGATGAGTTTCCATTTATTAGTGTCCCCTTTACTTTCTCTTAAGAGTGACTTGTAGTTCTCAGAGTATAAGTCTTTCACTTCTTTGGTTAGGTTTATTCCTAGGTATTTTATTCTTTTTGATGCAATGGTGAATGGAATTGTTTTCCTGATTTCTCTTTCTATTGATTCATTGTTAGTGTATAGGAAAGCTACAGATTTCTGTGTATTAATTTTGTATCCTGCAACTTTGTTGTATTCCGATATCAGTTCTAGTAGTTTTGGAGTGGAGTCTTTAGGGTTTTTTATGTACAGTATCATATCATCTGCAAATAGTGACAGTTTAACTTCTTTACCAATCTGGATTCCTTGTATTTCTTTGTTTTGTCTGATTGCCGTGGCTAGGACCTCCAGTACTATGTTAAATAACAGTGGGGAGAGTGGGCATCCCTGTCTGGTTCCCGATCTCAGAGGAAATGCTTTCAGCTTCTCGCTGTTCAGTATAATGCTGGCTGTGGGTTTATCATATATGGCCTTTATTATGTTGAGGTACTTGTCCTCTATTCCCATTTTGCTGAGAGTTTTATCATGAATGGATGTTGAATTTTGTCAAATGCTTTTTCAGCATCTATGGAAATGATCATGTGGTTTTTGTCTTTCTTTTTGTTGATGTGGTGGATGATGTTGATGGATTTTCGAATGTTGTACCATCCTTGCATCCCTGGGATGAACCCCACTTGGTCATGGTGTATGATCCTTTTGATATACTTTTGAATTCTGTTTGCTAATATTTTATTGAGTATTTTTGCATCTACATTCATCAGGGATATTGGTCTGTAATTTTCTTTTTTGGTGGGGTCTTGGCCTGGTTTTGGTATTAGGGTGATGTTGGCTTCATAGAATGAGTTTGGGAGTATTCCCTCCTCTTCTATTTTTGGAACACGTTAAGGAGAATGGGTATTATGTCTACTCTGTGTGTCTGATAAAATTCCGAGGTAAATCCGTCCAGCCCCGGGATTTTGTTCTTGGGTAGTTTTTTGATTACCGTTTCAATTTCTTTGCTCGTAATTGGTTTGTTTAACTTTTGTGTTTCTTCCTTGGTCAGTCTTGGGAGGTTGTATTTTTCTAGGAAGTTGTCCATTTCTTCTAGGTTTTCCAGCTTGTTGGCATACAGGTTTTCATAGTAGTCTTTAATAATTCTTTGTATTTCTGTGGTGTCTATCGTGATTTTTCCATTCTCATTTCTGATTCTGTTGATTTGTGTTGATTCTCTTTTTCTCTTAATAAGTTTGGCTAGAGGCTTATCTATTTTGTTTATTTTCTCAAAGAACCAGCTTGGTTTCATTGATTTTTGCTATTGTTTTATTCTTCTCAATTTTGTTGATTTCTTCTCTGATCTTTATTATGTCCCTCCTTCTGCTGACTTTAGGCCTAATTTGTTCTTCTTTTTCCAGTTTCGATAATTGTGATGGTAGACTATTCATTTGGGATTGTTCTTCCTTCTTCAAATGTGCCTAGATCGCTATATACTTTCCTCTTAAGACTGCTTTTGCTGCATCCCACAGATGTCAGGGCTTTGTGTTGTTGTTGTCATTTGTTTCTATATATTCCTTGATCTCTATTTTGATTTGTTCATTGATCCATTGATTATTTAGTAGCATGTTGTTAAGCCTCCATGTGTTTGTGAGCCTTTTTTTTTTCTTTGTAGAATTTATTTCTAGTTTTATACCTTTGTGGTCTGAGAAGTTGGTTGGTAGAATTTCAATATTTTGGAATTTACTGAGGCTCTTTTTGTGAGCTAGTATGTGGTCTATTCTGGAGAATGTTCCATGTGCACTTGAGAAGAATGTATATCCTGTTGCTTTTGGATGTAGAGTTCTATAGATGTCTATTAGGTCCATCTGTTCTAGTGTGTTGTTCAGTGCCTCTGTGTCCTTACTTATTTTCTGCCCAGTGGATCTATCCTTTGCGGTGAGTGGTGTGTTGAAGTCTCCTAAAATGAATGCATTGTAGTCTATTTCCCTCTTTAGTTCTGTTAGTATTTGTTTCACATATGCTGGTGCTCCTGTGTTGGGTGCATATATATTTAGAATGGTTATATCCTCTTGTTGGACTGAGCCCTTTATCATTATGTAGTGTCCTTCTTTATCTCTTGTTACTGTCTTTGTTTCGAAGTCTATCTTGTCTGATATTAGTACTGCAATCCCTGCTTTCTTCTCACTGTTGTTTGCCTGAAATATGTTTTTCTATCCCTTGACTTTTAGTCTGTGCATGTCTTTGGGTTTGAGGTGAATTTCTTGTAAACAGCATATAGATGGGTCTTGCTTTTTTATCCATTCTATTACTCTCTGTCTTTTGATTGGTGCATTAAGTCCATTTACATTTAGGGAGACTATTGAGAGATATGTACTTATTGCCATTGCAGGCTTTAGATTCGTGGTTAGCCTCTTTAGTATCTTACTGCCTAACTTAGCTCGCTTATTGAGCTGTTATATACACTGTCTGGAGATTCTTTTCTTCTCTCCCTTCTTATTCCTCCTCCTCCATTCTTCATATGTTGTGTGTTTTGTTCTGTGCTCTTTTTAGGAGTGCTCCCATCTAGAGCAGTCCCTGTGAGATGCCCTGTAGAGGTGGTTTGTGGGAAGCAAATTCCCTCAGCTTTTGCTTGTCTGGGAATTGTTTAATCCCGCCATCATATTTAAATGATAGTCGTGCTGGATACAGTATCCTTGGTTCAAGGCCCTTCTGTTTCATTGTATTAAATATATCATGCCATTCTCTTCTGGCCTGTAGGGTTTCTGTCAAGAAGTCTGATGTTAGCCTGATGGGTTTTCCTTTAAAGGTGACCTTTTTCTCTCTAGCTGCCTTTAAAACTCTTTCCTTGTCCTTGATCCTTGCCATTTTAATTTTATGTGTCTTGGTGTTGTCCTCCTTGGATCCTTTCTGTTTGGGGTTCTGTGTATTTCTGTGGTCTGTTTGATTATTTCCTCCCCCAGGTTGGGGAAGTTTTCAGCAATTATTTCTTCAAAGACACTTTCTATCCCTTTTCCTCTCTCTTCTTCTTCTGGTCCCCCTATAATACGGATATTGCTCCTTTTGGATTGGTCACATAGTTCTCTTAGTATTGTTTCGTTCCTAGAGATCCTTTTATCTCTATGTCAGCTTCCATACGTTCCTGTTCTCTGGTTTGTATTCCTTCAATGGCCTCTTGCATCTTATCCATTCTGCTTATAAATCCTTCCAGGGTTTGTTTCATTTCTGTAATTTCCTTCCTGACATCTGTGATCTCCCTTCAGACTTCATCCCTTAGCTCTTGCATATTTCTCTGCATTTCTGTCAGCATGTTTATGATTTTTATTTTGAATTCTTTTTCAGGAAGACTGGTTAGGTCTGTCTCCTTGTCAGGTGTTGACTCTGTGATCTTTGTCTGCCTGTAGTTTTGCCTTTTCATGGTGATGAAGATAGTTTGCAGAGCTGGTACGACTGACAGCTGGAAGAGCTTTCCTTCTTGTTGGTTTGTGGCCTTCCTCTCCTGGGAGAATAGCGACCTCTAGTGGCTTGTGCTGGCCAGCTGTGCACAGACCGGGATTCAGCTTCCTGGCCTGCTATGGAGTTTATCTCTGCTGTGGCTTTGGGCGTGGCCTGGCTCGGGCCGCTGCTCTAAAATGGTGGAGCCCGGTTGGAGGGGGCATGGTCGGGAGGCTATTTATCTCTGTAAGGGGCCTCTGTGCTCCCTGCTGCCCAGGGGGTTAGAGTGCCAGAGAACCCGAGATTCCCTGCCTCCGGACTAAGTGTCCTGCCCTGCCCCTTTAAGACTTCCATAAAGCACTCTCCAAACCAAAACAACAACAGGAACCAAAAAAAAAAAAGAAAAAGTTATAGAAATAATTAAAAAAAAAAAGAAAAACGTGATTTTCTTTGTCCTCAGGTGCCAGTCTCAGGCACCTGCTCACTGGTCTTGCTTCCCTGTTTCCCTAGTATTGGTGTCCCTGTCCCTTTAAGACTTCCAAAAAGCACTCGCCAAAAGAAAAAAAAAAAAATTGTTGCTCCCGTTTCTTTGTTCTCTGGCATCGGCGTCAGGCACCTGCTCACTGGTCCTGCTGTCCTGTTTCCTTAGTATCCAGGACTCCGCACATGCACTGTATCTCCACTCTCGTCTGGATGGCTGGGGCTGGGTGTTCAGCAGTCCTGGGCTCCTTCTCCCTCCCTGCTGACTCCTCTCCTCCCACCAGGAGCTGGGGGGAGGGGTTCTCAGGTCCCACCGGGCCGGGGCTTGTATCTTACCCCCTTCGCAAGGCGCTGGATTCTCTCAGGTGTGGATGTGTCTGGATGTTGTCCTGTGTCCTCTGGTCTCTCTTTTAGGAAAAGTTGTCTTTGTTATATTTTCATAGATATATGTGGTTTTGGGAGGAGATTGCTGCTGCTCTACTCACGCCGCCATCTTGGCTCCGCCCCTGATTTTCACTTTTATAAGATGAACTATAGTCATGATGGTCATAATGGCTGCACATTATAAATGTATTTAATACCACTAAACTGAATGTTTAAAGATGGTTAAGATGGTAAATGTTATGTGTATTTTATCACAATTATAAAAGTAACTGAACTAAATAAAAATATAAATATATAGTAAATAATAGGTTTTTGTCTTTTGAGGGAGAATTTGACTTTTGAAAGCAGCTATAATTGGGGCCGGTTTTGTTAGTGTTCAGCGTAAACTTGTTACTAACATTTTTGATTGAGAGTAAGATACAAAAATAACTTGGTGGGCCTAATTTTTTTGTATAGCTTATACATTTGTTTAAAGATAGTTTTACAATTGAGTTGCAAAAATAGTACATTGCAATTGTTTGTCATTTCTTAATCTCCTACAGTTGGTGATAGTTCTTTAGTCTTTTTTTCTTTTCATGACCTTAACACTTCTGAAGCATGCCAGTCAATTATTTGAATGATGTGCTTCAGTTTGGGTTTGTTTGATGGTTTCTCTTGATTATATTGAGGATATGCATTATTGGGAAGGATTCCACAGAGGTGAGGTGCCTTTCTCAGTTCATCAAAGCAGGGTACATGATGTCAATTTGTAATTCTGGTGATAATGAACCTTAATCAGTTGGCTCAGATGCTGTCTGCTAGAAGTCTGTACTATAAATTTACTCTTTTTTACCTTTGTACTTACTAAATATTTTGTGAGAGCTACTTTGAGACTGTGCTTAAGCTTTTACTTTACTTTAGCATCCATTGATTTTGTTCTGCCTCTGGCAGTTATGACTGTGGAGTTCTAATGGTGCTTTTTATTTGCTCTATTCCTTTTACATTTATTAATTGGAATTCTTTTATTAGTAAGTTGTCCCTTTTTTATTATAAATTTCTTCATCAATTTTAGTGCACATTTTGACTAAAATTCAGTTGAACCATACCGATGCATTTTAATTTGCAGAGATGGATATGATAGTTCTTTTGTAAGTTTAAGGCTGAGTAGAATCTGTAAGCTCAGTTATTTGTTTGGTGCCTTATATAGTTCACTTTCTAAATTTATTTTTGTGTGGTTCTTGTTATTTGTGAAGTGATTTTTTTTGGTAAAAATCATGTAACTTCAGATAATTTTTCTGATGTCAAGTATCTCAAGTTATATAAGTTGGGGGGAACCCAGCAAAATTGTATTTTGTGTTAATGTAGTTTTAAGCTTTGTAATAATAACTGCTTTGGCATGAAAACATACCCTTATCTTTTGTTTTTCCTTCTTAGGCTTGAAAAAGAATATACTACAATAAAAACAAAAGAAATGGAAGAGCAAGTTGAAATTAAAGTAAGCATCTCAGGATTTTTGAAAGTGCTGAACGTACATTGATTGAAGTCACTTATTTGG
Organism: Manis javanica; assembly: GCF_040802235.1. Taxonomy (NCBI): domain Eukaryota; kingdom Metazoa; phylum Chordata; class Mammalia; order Pholidota; family Manidae; genus Manis; species Manis javanica. The sequence goes on along the minus strand of NC_133159.1, from coordinate 78,420,144 downwards.
CAGTAGATGTTAGGTTATATTGATATATTTATTTCCTGTAGTAGATTTAATAATGATGTTTATATCTTGATAAATTTATTTACAGTCCCACTAGATTGTACTTAAAAATAGACATTCAAAAGCCAGAATAGTATGACTACGGTGTTTCTCATTCTATGTAGAAGAAAGCAACTTCCTTTTTCTAGATTTTTGGTGAGACACAAGGAGAAAATACTTCCTAGGGTAAGATAATTATCATTCCATTTAATCATATTTTAAAAAGTTGCACAAATGTAATCTCTAATATGCTGAGACTAACAGCAGTATAGTCTAAGGTAGACCAAATACAGCAAATCATTGCCCTAGAACTGATTATGGCTACCTTAGAGTTGCAGGAAGCTTTGGCTAATTCATTTTACTCATCAAGCAAAGATTATTCTTTTGAACTTCTTTTCATAGCAGTGGGTAGATTTTCAATTTGAAGGATGTATAAATTACTTGGTGTACCTTTCAATTCTAATTTGTATATCTATAGGCCAGAATTTCTTAAGTTGAGGATTTTTGGCACTGTTTGAGCTGGGAGTTAAGAAAGCCCTATTGGCTTTTTATGTACATATATATATTTATTTATTTATTTACTTTCTGTTTATATATTTATTTATTTATTTATTTTCACTTTGTTGTCACTAATCTACAATTACATGAGGAACATTATGTTTACTGGACTCCCCCCATCACCAAGTCCTCCCCCACAAACCCCATTACAGTCACTGTCCATCAGCATAGTAAGATGCTATAGAATCACTACTTGTCTTCTCTGTGTTGTACAACCCTGTGCCCTTCCCTCACATGCTGTCTGCTAATAGTAATGCCCCTCTTTTTTTCCGTTATCCCTCTGTTCCCAACCATCCTCCCCAGTCCATTTCCCTTTGGTAACTGTTAGTCCGTTCTTGGGTTCTATGAGTCTGCTGCTGTTTTGTTCCTTTAGTTTTTTTTTTTTTCTTAGTTCTTATACTCCACAGATGAGTGAAATCATTTGATACTTGTCTTTGTCCACTTGGCTTATTTCACTAAGTATAATACCCTCTACCTCCATCCATGTTGTTGCAAATGGTAGGATTTGTTATCTGCTTATGGCTGAATAATATTCCATTGTGTATATGTACCACATCATCTTTATCCATTCATCTACTGATGGACACTTAGGTTGCTTCCATATCTTGGCTATTGTAAAAAGTGCTGCAATAAACATAGGGGTGCATATGTCTTTCTGAATCTGACAAGTTGTATTCTTTGGGTAAATTCCCAGAAGTGGAATTCCCTGGCCAAATGGTACTTCTATTTTTAGTTTTTTGAGGAACCTCCATATTACTTTCCACAATGGTTGAACTAGCTTACATTCCCACCAGCAGTGTAGGAGGGTTCCCCTTTCTCCACAGCCTCGCCAACATTTGTTGTTGTTTGTCTTTTGGATGGCAGCTATCCTTACTGGTGTGAGGTGATACCTCATTGTAGTTTTAATTTGCATTTCTCTGATAATTAGCGATGTGGAGCATCTTTTCATGTGTCTGTTGGCCATCTGTATTTCTTTTTTAGAGAACTGTCTGTTCAGATCCTGTGCCCATTTTTTAATTGGATTATTTGCTTTTTGTTTGTTGAGGTGTGTGAGCTCTATATATTTTGGATGTCAACCCTTTATTGGATCTGTCATTTATGAATATATTCTCCCATACTGTAGGATGTCTTTTTGTTCCTTGTTTGTGTCTGTTGCTGTACAGAAGCTTTTCAGCTCAATATAGTCCCACCTCTTCGTTTTTGCTTTTCTTTCCTTGCCCAGGGAGATATGTTTCGTGAAGAAGTTGCTCATGTTTATGCCCAGGAGATTTTTGCCTCTGTTTTTTTCTAAGAGTTTTATGGTTTCATGACTCATATTCAGGTCTTTGATCCATTTTGAATGTACTTTTCTGTATGGGGTTAGATAGTGATCCAGTTTCATTGCCTTATATGTAGCTGTCCAGTTTTGCCAATACCAGCTGTTGAAGAAGCTTTCATTTCCCCATTGTATGTCCATGCCTCCTTTATTGTATATTAATTGACCATATATGTTTGGGTTAATATCTGGACTCTCTATTCTGTTCCACTGGTCCGTGGCTTTGTTCTTGTGCCAGTACCAAATTGTCTTGATTACTGTGGCTTTGTAGTAGAGCTTGAAGTTGGGAAGTGAGATCCCCCTGCTTTATTCTTCCTTCTCAGGATTGGTTTGGCTATTCAGGGTCTTTGGTGGTTCCATATGAATTTTAAAACTATCTGTTTCAGTTCGTTGAAAAATGCTGTAGGTATTTTGGTAGGGATTGCATTGAATCTGTAGATTGCTTTAGGCAGAATGGCCATTTTGACAATATTAATTCTTTCTAGCCAAGAGCATGGTATGAGTGTCCATTTGTTAGTGTCCTCTTTAATTTCTCTTAAGAGTGTTGTAGTTTTCAGGGTATAGGTCTTTCGCTTCCTTGGTTAGGTTCATTCCTAGGTATTTTATTCTTTTTGATGCATTGGAATGGAATTTTTTCCTTATTTCTCTTTCTGCTAGTTCATCGTTAGTGTATAGGAAAGCAACAGATTTCTGTGTATTAATTTTGTATCCTGCAGTTTTGCTGAATTCCGATATTAGTTCTAGTACTTTTGGAGTGGATACTTTAGGGTTTTTTATGTATAATATCATGTCACCTTCAAATAGTGACAGTTTGACTTCTTCTTGACTAATCAAGATGCCTTGTATTTCTTTGTTTTGTCTGATTGCCATGGCTAGGACCTCCAGTACTATGTTGAATAACAGTGGGGAGAGTGGGCATCCTTGTCTTGTTCCCAATCTTAGAGCAAAAGCTTTCAGCTTCTCACTGTTAAGTATGATGTTGGCTTTGGGTTTGTCATATATGGCCTTTATTATGTTGAGGTACTTGCCCTCTGTACCCATTTTGTTGAGAGTTTTTATCATGAATGGATGTTGAATTTTGTCAGATGCTTTTTCAGCATCTATAGAGATGATCATGTGGTTTTTGTCATTCTTTTTGTTGATGTGGTGAATGATGTTGATGGATTTTTTAATGTTGTACCGTCCTAGCATCCCTGAGATGAATCCCACTTGATGATGGCGTATGATCCTCTTGATGTATTTTTGAATTCGGTTTGCTAATATTTTGTTGAGTATTTTTGCATCTACGTTCATCATGAATATTGGTCTGTAATTTTCTTTATTGGTGGGGCCTTTGCCTGGTTTTGGTATTAGAGTGATACTGGCTTCTTACAATGAGTTTGAAAGTATTGCCTCTTCTTCTATTTTCTGGAAAACTTTAAGGAGAATGGGGATTATGTCTTCTCTATATGTCTGATAAAATTCAGTGGTGAATCCTTCTAGTCCAGGGGGTTTGTTCTTGGGTAGTTTTTGATTTCCGATTCAATTTCGTTGCTGGTAATTGGTCTGTTTAGATTTTCTTTATCTTCCTTGGTCAGTCTTGGAAGGTTGTATTTTTCTAGGAAGTTGTCCATTTCTTCTAGGTTTTCGAGCTTTGTTAGCATATAGATTTTCATAGTATTCTCTAATAAGTGTTTGTATTTCTGTGGTGTCCATTGTGATTCATTCTTTCTCATTTCTGATTCTGTTTATATGTGTAGATTCTCTTTTTCTCTTAATAAGTCTGGCTAGGGGCTTATCTATTTTGTTTATTTTCTCAAAGAACCAGCTCTTGGTTTCATTGATTTTTTTTATTGTTTTATTCTTCTCAATTTTATTTATTTCTTCTCTGATCTTTATTATGTCCCTCCTCCTGCTGATGTTGTGCCTCATTTGTTCTTCTTTTCTCAGTTTCAATCATTGTGACTTTAAACTATTCATTTGGGATTGTTCTTCCTTCTTTAAATAGGCCCGGGTTGCTGTATACTTTACCCTTAGAACTGTCTTCGCTGCGTCCCACAGAAGTTGGGGCTTTGTGCTGTTGTTTTAATTTGTCTCCATATATTGCTTATCTCTTTTAATTTGGTCATTGATCCCATTGATTATTTAGGAGCATGTTGTTAAGCCTCCTTGTGTTTGTGGACTTTTCTGTTTTCTTTGTACAATTTATTTCTAGTTTTATATCTTTGTGGTCTGAGAAGTTGGTTGGTAGAATTTCAATCTTTTTGAGTTTACTGAGGCTCTTTTTGTGGCCTAGTATGTGGTCTATTCTGGAAAATGTTCCATGTGCACTTGAGAAGAATGTGTATCCTGCTGCTTTTGGGTGTAGAGTTCTGTAGATGTCTGTTAGGTCCATCTGTTCTAATGTGTTGTTCAGTGCCTCTGTGTCCTTATTTATTTTCTGTCTGCTTGATCTGTCCTTTGGAGTGATTGTTGTGTTGAAGTCTCCTAAAATGAATGCATTGCATTCTATTTCCTCCTTTAATTCTGTTAGTATTTGTTTCACATATGTTGGTGCTCCTGTATTGGGTGCATCTATATTTAGAATGGTTATATCCTCTTGTTGGACTGGCCCTTTTATCATTATGTAATGTCTTTCTTTATCTCTTGTTACTTTCTTTGTTTTGAAGTTTATTTTGTCTGATACTAGTACTGCAACACCTGCTTTTTTCTCCGTATTGTTTACATGAAATATCGTTTCCATCCCTTCACTTTTAGTCTGTGTATGTCTGAGTTTGAAGTGAGTGTCTTGTGAGCGGTATGTAGATGGGTCTTGCTTTTTTATCCATTCTATTACTCTGTGTCTTTTGATTGGTGTATGCAGTACATTTACATTTAGGGTGATTATTGAAAGATATGTACTTATTGTCATTGCAGGCTTTAGATTTGTGGTTACCAAAGGTTCAAGGATATCTTCTTTACTATCTAACCATCTAACTTAACTTACTTATTAAGCTATTATAAACCAGTATGATGATTCTTTATTTCTCTCCATTCTTATTCTTCCTCCTCCATTCTTTATGTGTTAGGTGTTTTATTCTGTACTCTTTTGTGTTTCCTTTGACTGGTTTTGTGAATAGTTGATTTTTTTTTTTGTCTTAGTATTTGGTTAGTCTGCTTTCTTTGTTGTGATATTATTTTCTCTGGTGACACCAATTTATACTTAGAAGTGCTCCCATCTAGAGCAGTCCATTTAAAATCCCCCGTAGAGGTGGTTTGTGGGAGGCAAATTCCCTCAACTTTTGCTTGTCTGGAAATTGTTTAAGCCGTCCTTAGTATTTAAATGATAATAGTGCTGGATACAGGGCCCTTCTGTTTCATTGCATTAATTATATCCTGCCATTCTCTTTTGGCCTGTGTGGTTCCTGCTGAGAAGTCTTATAATAGCCTCATGGGTTCTCCTTTGTAGGTCATCTTTTTTTTCTCTCTGCAATACTCTGTCCTTGTCTTTGATCTTTGCCATTTTAATTATTATATGTCTTGGTGTTGTCCTCCTTAGATCCCTTGTGTTGGGAGATCTGCGGGCTTCCATGTGTGAGAGACTATTTCCTCCCCCAGTTTGGGGAAGTTTTCAGCAATTATTTCTTTGAAGACACTTTCTATCCCTTTTTCTCTCTCTTCTTCTTCTTCTGGTACCCCTATAATGTGAATATTGTTCTATTTGGAGTGATCAGACAGTTCTCTTAATATTCTTTCATTCCTGGAAATCCTTTTCTCTCTCTCTGCCTCAGCTTCTTTGTCTTCCTGTTCTCTGATCTCTATTCCATTAACAGTCTCTTGCACTTCATCCAGTTTGCTCTTAAGTTTCTTGAGATATTGTTTCATTTCTGTAATCTCCCTCCCGATTTGATCCCTTAGCTCTTGCATATTTCTCTGCAGGTCCATCAGCATGGTTATGACCTTTATTTTGAATTCTTTTTCAAGAAGTTACATCTATCTCTCCAGGCCCTCTCTCAGTGGTTGCATGGGTGATTCTTGACTGGTCAAATTCTTCTGCCTTTTCATGGCCATAGAGGTAGTCATAGGCAGGTGGCATGTCTTTCAGCTGGGAGAACAAAGTCTCTTCCTGATTGCTGGTTGCCTTGCCCTTCACCGCTGCAGGGAGTGGTGGGCGCACTGGGTGTGCTCTCCTGTGAGAATGGTGCCCCTTTGTTCCTTGCCCAAGTTTCCTCTGTGCTGGGCAGCTGCACGCTGGCGGCAGCCTCTGCGTCTGTCCCAGGTAGCTGCACACTGGTAGAATATTCTGGATGGTTGCTGTGGGTGTGGCTGCTCTCCGGCTGCTCCACTGCTGTGGCGGGGCAGAGCTAGCCAGGATGAACGAATAGCAGGCTGTTTATTGTGAGGGGTTTCAAAGCTGCTTCCCCATCTGGGGAGTTAGGGTACCTGAAGTTCCTTAAGATTTCCAGGCTGCTGGGCTTTATGTGCTGAGATGATTCCATCCAGCTGTTAAGCCCCTGTCCCTTTAAGACTTTCAAAAAGCACTTGCTTTTCTTTTGTCCCAGGGGAGTTGGCTATGGGGACCTGCTTGCAGATTTTACTTTTCCGTTTCTCTAATATCCAGCACACCATGCAGTATGTGTCTTTGCTCCCAGTGCTGATTACTAGGACTGGTTATTTAGCAGTCCTGTGCTTCCACTCCTTCCCCCTCTGACTCCTTTCCTCCCGCCAGTAAGCTGGGCTGAGGGGAGTGTTCGGGTCCCACCGGGTCACGTCTTTGTATCTTACCCCCTTTGTGATATGCTGAGTTCTTGGAAATGTAGATGTAGCCTGGCTATTGTACTGTATCTTCTGGTCTCTCTGGTAGGTGTAGTTGTATCTGTTGTATTTTCAAAAATGTATTTTCAAAAATATACATGGTTTGATGAGTTTTCTGCTGCCCTACTCACGCTGCCATCTTGACTCCTCCCTCCCTATTGGCTTTTACTCATACATTTTAGTATGGAGATAATGAGTTGGACCATGTTAGTGAAGGAACTCACTGCCTGGCTGATTTAATTTCTTTTTATGTTCCTCTACCACCACTCCCCACAAAAAAGAAATAAAGCAGTTTTTTTTTTAACAACTCCATTTCTTTTTTTTTTTTTAAACTCTAGACATGTCAGATTTTTTACCTGGACCTGGCAAGACATTAGATATCCACCTTATTTACAATTAATTATCTATGTCTTTATTCAACCTTGCTATAAAGTGGCACTTTGTTGTACCCTACAGGCCCCTTTTATAAGGGAATGGGTTCTGTTAGTACTCTTTCTTGCCATGGTCCTCCTTAAAAGCCTCCTAGGAAATAACCTCCTCTGTTTTTCTCTGTGACCGGTCTCTCTCATCAACTCTCTCTCTCTTTTCTAGTTGATTTATTTTCATTTCTATCACCCATTCCCTGTCAGTTAGAAACAGATATTTCTACCCTTTTCAGAGAGAGAGAGAGAGTACCCCTGTAAGTGTTTTCCCCTCTTTTTAAAATTTTGTCACCCGATTGCTGCTCTACTGTTTGCTTTTCTTTTAGGTACCATGAGTAAGGGTAATATTAAATCATACCCTCCACTTCAAACTACTGAAAGTAAAAAGTATGTCATCCTGATGAGTGGGGAGAGAGTATGGGTTTTCACATACCATGTGTGTTCGGAACTGCAAATCAAGAATCTGAGGATGGGGAAGCCATCTTATTCATTTCACCATGCTGTTATTGCAAAAAAAAAAAAAAAAAACAGTTCTTTTAATAATCCTTGCTCTTGAAGTTTCTTCTAAAATTAAGTCACATAAATATAATACCAAAACACCTTTTCAAAAATATCCTTAGCAGACTTTAGCCTATATTTGCAGTTTTTCTCAAATTTTGCTTTTTGGGGAAAGTTATCATTCAGGTACCTCACAAATACTTCTGAATGCTAGCCCCATATATGTCTTAAGCAAAAATAGATGGCATAAAGTTGTATGAAGACGAATCTGGGGTGGGAGGGAAAAGAATGTTTAAAAGGTTAGTGGAATACATTGGGCAAATGAACTATGCTGATCTCAAAGGTGGTCTGTTCCTTTTATAAAACATTGGTCTTTCTTACTCTTGCACCATTTTAATCTCTTTTTTCCCTTCTCCTGCCATTCAAAGGACAAAGCCAAAACAATTTTTGTGTGACTACTTTTTTTTTTACTTTTTTGTTTGGGTATATCTGACTTTTTAATTGGACCTGGCAGTTCATCTCCATAATCAGATGACCACCTCATTTACAGTTAACCATGTATTATTTGAGCCTTTCTCTTAAATGGCACTCTCTATTCACACTCTTCCCTTCCCTTTCCCCAAGGTCCCTTTTAGAAGAGAACGAGTTCTATTAAACTAGTACTTTCTTAACCTTGCCTCCTTCTCATAAGCCTTCAGGGAGATAATCTTATACCATATTTTACACAAGCAAATAGTATGATAATGAAATTATTTAATTTTTTGATATGCAAGTGAAAACCAGCCTTTGATACTGTAAAATGTGTTTAGGATTCCTTTTTTTTACTTTAATGAAAATTCTAAGACTCTTGGATTAGTGGCCTTTTGAGAAATGTATCTTAGCTTCCTGATCAAGATGTTATTTCTAAGTAATTTACACTCCTATTTACTTCTATGAAGAATTTACTTCTATGAAGGTGTGATAGAAAGATTGCGATAATGGTTTCACGTGGAGAATCTTATATTTTACTGTGTGAAATTTTTGTTATTAGAAACATCTTTATCCATATCTTCTTCCAAACTATTGATGTTCCACCTGAGGGGGAGGAGGTAAGAAATATTAAAATTCTAGCTTCTATTAGGATAATCCACAAATTATTGTTTATTGAAGGATAGTTGACATACAATCTTAAATTGTTTTCAAGTATATAACACAGTGGTTCAAGAGTTAACTTATATTATTAACTCCTCACCTCTGCTAGTGCAGTTATTATCTGTCAACCTAGAAAGAAGTTACAGAATCATTGGCTATATTCTCAACGCTCTACTACCATCCCTGTGGCCAACTTACATTATGATTAAGAATTTTTGTGCCTTTTATCACCTTCACACTTCCTACCCCTCCCTGATGGTAACCATCAGACACTTCTCAGTGTATGTCTACTGGTGTTTTGCTCCTTCTGTTTTGCTTTGTTTTTATATTCCACAAATAACTAAAATCATATGGTATTTGTCTTTTCTCCGCTTGACTGATTTCACTGAGCATAATACTCTGTAGGTCCATCCATGTTGTTGCAAATGGCAGGATTTATTTATTTCTTTACAGTGGAATAATATTCCATTGTGTATGTACCTCATCTAGTTTGGCTACTGTAAATACAGCAGTAAACATAGGTGTGTGTATATATTTTTGAATCAGGGATTTTGTTTTCTTGGGTAAATTCCTAGAAGTGGAATTACAGCCATATTATATTTCTGTTTTTAGTTTTTTGAGGAAGCTCCATACTGCTTTCTGCAGTTGGCTGCACCAATTTCCATTCCCACCAACAGTGTAGGAGGGTTCCCATTTCTCCACATCCTCACCAACACTTGTTAATTCTTGTCTTTTGGGTGGCCATTCTAACTGGTGTGAGTTGATATCTCATGGTTTTGATTTGCATTTCCCTGATGATTAGCAGTGTGGAGGATCTTTTCATGTGTCTGTTGGCCATCTGTATTTCTTCTTTGGAGAAATGTGTGTTCAGATTCGCTGCCCACTTTTTAATTGGTTAATTTGCTTTTTTTGGTATTGAGTCAATGGTTTCTTTATATATTTTGGATGTTAACCTTTTCTGGTATATGTCATTTATAAATATATTCTCCCATACAGTAGGTTGCCTTTTTGGTCTGCTGATGGTGTCCTTTGCTGCACAGCTTCTCAGTTTGATGTACTCCCACTTGTTCATTTTTTATTTTGTTTCCCTTGCTCAAGGTGATGTGTCCAGAAAAAAATTGCTCATGCTTATGTTCAAGAGATTTTTGCCTGTTTTCTTTTAGAGTTTTATGGTTTCATGTGTTACATTTAGGTCTTTACAATCTATTGTAAGTTTACTTTTATATATGGAGTTAGGCAATAATCCAGTTTCATTTTCTTTCCTGTAGCTGTCCAGCTTTCCCAACAGTAGTTATTGAAAAGACTGTTTTTCTTCTCATTGTATATTCATGGCTCCTTTATAGTATATTAATTGACTATATATGCATAGGTTTATATCTGGGCTTTCTGTTTTGTTCCATTGATCAACGGTTCTGTTCTCGTGCCAGTACCAAATTGTTTTGATTACTGTAGCTTTGTAGTGTAGCTAGAGGTCAGGGAGCATAATACTCTAGCTTTGTTCTTCTTTCTCAGAATTGCTTTGGCTATTTGAGGTCTTTGGTGGTTCCATATGAATTTTAGGATTATTTGCTCTAGTTCATTGAAAAATTCCATTGATATTTTGGTAGGAATTGCATTGATCTGTAAATTGCTTTGGGCAGGATGACCATTTTCACAATACGAATTCTTCCTATTCATGAGTATTTAATTTCCATTTATTCCTGTCTTCTTTAATTTCTCTCATCAGTGTCTTGTAATTTTCAGAATACATGTCTTTCACCTTGTTGCTTAGGTTTATTCCTAGGTGTTTTATTCTTTTTGATGCAATTGTAAATAGAATTGTTTTCCTGATTTCTCTTTCTGCTAGTTTGTTGTTAGTATATAGGAACACAACAGATTTCTGTCTATTAATTTTGTATCCTGTCACTTTGCTGAATCCAGTTATTCTAGTAGATTTTTTGTTGGAGAGTTTAGGGTTTATGTTATCTGCAAATACTGAGAATTTAACTTCTTCTTCACCAATTTGGATGCCTTTTATCTCTTTATCTTGTCTGATTGCTATGGCTATGACTTTCAGTACTCTACTGAATAAAAGTGGTAAGAGTGGATATCCTTGTCCTGTTCCTGATCTTAGAGGAAAAGCTTTAAGCTTTTCGACATTGACTATGATGTTAGCTGTGGATTTGTTGCATGTGGCCTTTGTTATGTTAAGGTACATATCCTGTATACACATTTTGTTGAGTTTTTATCATAATGGATAATGGTGGTCCCTGCTCTGCTGGTTGGCAGGAATATGGGGACTGGCACCACAAGTTTGAATTTGATTTGCAAGGGGATCGAGAAGGGTGTGGTGAAGAGGGGTGGGGAGGCAGTTCTCACCTCTGGAGGTGCTGCTGGCCTGACAGCTTTGATGATTACAAGGAAGGCTCCCAGAATGGTACCTGGACAATGAAGATGAAGAAATCAGTACCTTTGATGACCTGGGACCTTCTTGCCCCTCAAGTAGGTCCCCAAGGAACCCATTGTGGAGAAGCAGAAGCTCAACTCCCAGGAACTGGAAGAAGAGGAGGAAGAGCATCCGGAAGGGCTACACAGGGTGGGACCTAGGGGTCACATGGTCTCAAAAACTGGACATATTTACTATCTGACCCTTTATAAAAATATATGCTAACTCCTACATCAGGTTAATATTTGGCTGCTTTGAGATCTGCCGTAAAGGAAATAAAACAGCCCACCATTGAATTTTGTCAAATGCTTTTTCAGCATCTATTATGATCATAAAGTTTTTATCCTTTTTTATGTTATGTGGTATATAACATTGACTTGCAAATATTGTACCATCCTTGCATCCTTGTAATAAATCCCACTTGGTCATGATGGATGATCCTTTTGATGTATTTTTTAATTTGGTTTGCTAATATTTTGTTGAATATTTTTGCATCTTTGTTCATCAGGAATACTGGTCTATTCTTTTTTTGTAGGAATGATGCTTTCCTCATAGAATGAGTTTGGAAGTATTCCCTCCTTTTCTACTTTTTGGTATACTTTGAGAAGGATGGGTATTATTTCTTCTTTATATGTTTGGTAGAATCCAGCTGTGAAGCTATCTCATCCTGGACTTTTTGTTGGTTGGGAGTCTTTTGATTACCATTTCAACTTTGTTATTGGTAATTTATGTGTTCAGATTTCCTGTTTCTGCCTCGGTCATTCTTGGAAGGTTGTACATTTCTAGGAATTTGTCCGTTTCTTCTGCGTTTTTCAATTTATTGGCACATAATTTTTCATAAACTTCTCTGATAATTCTTTGTATATCTGTGTTGTCAGTTGTGGCTATTCCTCTTTCATTTCTTATTTTTTTTATTTGTGTTCTCTTATTTCTTGGTAAGTCTAGGTAGGGAGTCTGTCTACTTTGTTTATCTTAAAGAAGCAGCTCTAGGTTTTATTAATTTTTTTTTCCATTTTATTCTTCTCTGTTTTATTTCTGATCTGGTCTTTATTTTGTCCTTGTACTATCTTTGGGTTCAGTTTGTTCTTCTTTTCCTAGTTTCCTTAGTTTTGATTTTAGACTGTTTATTTGAGATTGCTCTTTTTTCTTGAGGTGGGCTTGTATTGCTATGTACTTCCCCCTTAGAATTGCTTTTGCAATGTCCCACAAATTTTAGACTGTTGTATTTTTTTCATTTGTTTCCATGTATTGCTTGATTTCTGTTTGATTTGTTCATTGATTGATTCATTATTAAGAAACATGTTGTTTAGCCTCCATTTGTTTGTGGGAATTTTTGTTTTCTCCATCTAATTTATTTCTAGTTTCATACCATTGTTATCTGAGAAGTTGCTTGATACAATATCAGTCTTTTTTAATGTATTGAGGCTCTTCTTGTGGTCAACTATGTGACCTATTCTGGAGAATGTTCCATGTACACTTGAGAAAAATGTGTATCTTGCTGCTTTTGGGTAGTGTTCTGTAAATTTCTCTTAAGTCCATCTGATCTAATGTGTTGTTCAGTATCTCTATTTCCTTATTTATTTTCTGTCTGGATGATCTGTCCTTTGATGTAGCAACTTGTTAAAGTTACCTAATTTGATTGAGTTGCAGTCTGTTTCTATCTTTAGTTCTGTTAGTATTTATTTTATGTATTTAGGTGCTCCTATGTTGAGTTCATAGATATTTATAATTGTTATCCACTTGGAGTGATCCCTTTATCATTATGTAGTGTCCTTTGTCTCTTGTTAACTTTCTTTGTTTTGACTTGTTTTGTCTGATATAAGTGTTCCTGCTTTTTTCTATTTTTTTGCATAAAATATCCTTTTCCATTCCTTCACTTTTAGTCCATGTATGTTTTCAGGTCAGAAATGAGTCTCTTGGCAGAATATAGATGGGTCTTTATCCATTTTGCCACCCTGTGTCTTTTGATTGATGCATTCAGTCCATTTACATTTAAGGTAATTACTCATAGGTGTGTACTTATTGCCTTTTTTATTAATTGGTTTCTAGTTGTTTTTGTAGTTACTCTGTGTTCCTTTCTTGTCTTATACTCCTGTTGATGGTTTTCTTTTGTGTTGCAATTGGATATCTTTTTAAAATTTTTTGTATATCTATTATAGGCTTTATATTTGTGGTTATCAGAATGTTTATAGCTAGTTTTTTTAAATATATACCTGTCTATATTAAGTTGATGACTGCTCTATTTCAAACACAATATAAGAGTACTTTCTTCTTCTTGTTTCTACACACTATGTATTAGATGTCACAGCCTGCATTTTCTTTGTATGCCTTTATTGATTTTTTGTATAGCTGGTTTTACTACCTTTGTTTTAATTTCACACTTACTTAGTAAGTAATTGGTCTGCTGCCTAAAAAACTGTGAGTTTATTTCCACTGATGAGAAATATTTAGGCTCTATAACATTTACATCTACAGAAGTTCTTTTAATATATCTTGGAGTGCTCGTTTTGCAGTGGTGAATTCCTTCAGCCCTCATTTATCTGGGAATCTTTCAATGTCTTCTTCAGTACTGATTGATAACCTTGCTGGGTAGAGGATTCTTTGTTTCAGTACATTAAATATTTCATGCCACTCCCTTCTCCCCTTTAAAATTTCTGCTGAGAAGTCTGATGGCGTTTCCCTTACAATAAATTTTTGGCCTCTCTCTAGCTGCTCTCATTATTGTGTGTTTATCCTTAATCTTTGTCATTTTAATTATAAATTGATGTTGTCTTCCTAGGGTTCCTTTTGTTAGGGGCTGTTTGTACTTCCAGGAACTTGGTATCTATTTCTTGCCCTAAATTGAGGAAGTTTTCAGCAGTTATTTCTTCAGAGAGACTTTCTACTCCTTGGTCTCTCTTTTCTCTTTCTGGTACCCCTGTAATGCGAATATTGTTTCATTTGGCATAGTCACACAGCTCTATTTGCGTCCTCTAATTTTTAGAGACTCTTTTTTCTCTATGTTCCTCAGCTTCATAGTGTTCCTGTTCTCTAATTTCCATCTCATTGATTTTTCTCCTCTACTTGTAGTAATCTATAATTCATTCCCTTCATTGTATTTTTCATTTCAGTTACCATGTTCTTTAGCTCTGCATGGCTCTTTTTCAACTCTTCTATCTCTTTGTTGAAGTCTTCCCTGAGATTGTCGATATTTTTCTGCAGATCAGTGATCATATTTATGACTGTTACTCTGAACTCCTTATCATACAGATTGGTGATCTCTGTTTCATTTAGCCCTCTTCCTGGTGTCTTATCCTGTACTTTTGTTATATATTCCTCTTCTCATTTTGCCAGGGTTTCTGTGTTTCTTCCTTTGTATTAGATGGCTCTGCTATGCCTCCTGGTCTAGAGACTAATAGCTTTATGAAGAAGGTGTCCTGTGGTCCCCAGAAGCTCAAGACTCATTACTGACTAGTGCCTGGTTCTCCTCTGTGGTGGAGCCCCAGTTGCTGCTGTTGGGATACAGCTGGGGCTGCCTTTCTGCCTGTCAGCCAACATTGGCTGATCTCAGCCTGCAGTGGATGACAGCTGCCTCAGCAGGCCCTTTGTTATTTTAGCAGTGACTTTTGTGCTGGGATTGTTGTGGGTGGGCCATCCTTTGCCTGTTGAGCAGTGATGGTGGTGCTCTTGGGCTTACTGGGTTGGTGTGGTGTGCAGGGTAGCAGGACACAGGGCTGGGCTGCCAGCTAGAAGGAAGGACTGCTCAGAGCCTTCTCCCACAGGTCCCTCCCCAGTTGGCTTGGGAGAGAGCAGAGAAAGCTCAGAAAGCTTCCTTCTGCCTGCCTCGCATCAAAGTTTCCCTCTGCCTGCCAGGCAGCAAAGTCTGACCTCTTGGGGGCTATGTGGACCTGGAGGGTGGTGCACAGGGAATCTCCTTGGGGCTGAGCTGCCAACAAAGGAGATGGAACATTTCAGGCTCCTCTGAGTGCCTGACTAGTTGGGCTGCAGGAAGGCTGGAAAACATCTACATGCCCTTTCTACTGCATGAGAGCTCCATCCATCCATCGCCCCTTTGGCTCCCTTCCCACTGCTGGTAAGTCTTTAAGACTGCCATCTCTGTGTTGGATCTCAGTGGGGCTGGTGGAGCGTCCCTGTTCTCCACAAGCAACAGGAGTCTCAGCCTGCCAGAGTGATCCAGCCCTGGTGTCCAGCCCTGTCAGTCACCAAAGGCCCCTGCAATGTGAACTTGTGTTCCCAGAGCAGGTCTCCAGGGCCAGGTTTGCAGAGTTTTGCAGTGCTTATCACCTCCTGCTCCATTCCTCACCTTCCTTCTGTGTGGTGGGATGGAGGAAGGGCTTGGGTCCTGATGGATCATGGCTCTGCCACTTAACCCCTCTCTGTGTGTTCTCTTTCCTTCCCCAGGTGTAGGTGGTCTGTTCTGCAGTCCTCAGGTGGTTTTCAGGGTTAGTTGTATTTGCTGTAGTTGCTTCCTTAGTGTGTGTGGGAGGAGGTTTCCACTTTACCTCCCTACTCAGCTATCTTTTTTTCCCTTTCAGCAACCCACAAATCTTTGTAAAGGAAAACCTTTATATCCCCACTCTATTTAAGAGAGATATATGAACCAATAATCTAATAATAATTTTTAAATTTATACTTTGGAGTAAAGAGATTTAAGCCCTACAAACAGGAGGAGTTAGAAATTCTTAATGGCTTTTATCCTGAAGTTAGATACTTTTTCTTTTTTTTTTGACTAAATAATATTTATTTTATTGAAGCATATTTGATATATAATCTTATATTGGTTTCAAATATACTACACAGTAGTTCAACAGTTACCCATATTATTAAATCCTCACCCTCACTAGTGCAATTATTCTGTCAACATAGGAAGGTATTACGGAATCACTGGCTATACTCCCTGTGCTGTACCACCGTCCCGGTGACCAAGTTATATTATGATTGAGAATTTTTGTGCCCCTTTATCCCCCTCACCCTCCCCACCCACGCATCCATATTAGTTAGTTTTTTCTGGGCTAACTAATCTCTTATTGGGTTTGTTTTATACATTCCTTTTCTATCTCTGTTGATTTTGATATCTTTGATTTGACATGGAATGAACTGCAGTTAATAAATACAAATAACTTTTTTTTTTTGAGAGGGCATCTCTCATATTTATTGATCAAATGGTTGTTAACAACAATAAAATTCTGTATAGGGGAGTCAGTGCTCAATGCACAATCATTAATCCACCCCAAGCCTAATTCTCATCAGTCTCCAATCTTCTGAATTATAGCGAACAAGTTCTTACATGGTGAACAAAGTCTTACATAGTGAATAAGTTCTTACATGGTGAACAGTACAAGGGCAGTCATCACAGAAACTTTCGGTTTTGATCACGCATTATGAACTATAAACAATCAGGTCAAATATGAATATTTTATTTTTATTGATTTATATGTGAATCCACATTTCTCCCTTATTATTATTATTATTACTATTTTTTTTTAATGCTGAAGTGGTAGGTAGATGCAAGATAAAGGTAGAAAACATAGTTTAATGTTGTAAGAGAGCAAATGTAGATGATCAGGTGTGTGCCTGTAGACTAAGTGTTAATCCAAGCTAGACAAGGGCAATAAAACATCCACGGATGCAGAAGATTTCTCTTAAAACAGGGGGGTGAGATTCTAAGCCTCACCTCTGTTGATCTCCAATTTCTCACCTGATGGCCCCCCTGTGACTGTGCCTGTCTTAGGTTGTTCCTCCCTTGAGGAATCTTACCCGTCTCTGGCTAACCAGTCATCTTCCGGGGCCATACAGGGAAATATAAAGTTGGTAAGTGAGAGAGAAGCAATATTGTTTGAAAAGGTTAGCTTTTTACGTCTTTGCAGATTTATGCCCTGTGGCTTCTATGCCCAGCATTTGTCTTGAGGTATCTTTACCACTTGGAAGAATTATGATACTCGGTAAATTCAATATGAGGCACGAATTCTATTTAAGGGTTGTAATTAGGAAGGAAGAGGGAAAGCTATAGAAGTAGCAGACGGAAGAAAACATGGGAAGATTATTTCTTTGACATATCTTCTTGTAGAGTAACTGAAGCATGTATAGGTTTTAAACTACTAATTAAATTGCACACACACATTATCATAATAGGAATACAGTTACATAACCAAAGCAGTATTTTTCTTTCTTTGAAAAATTAAAAATATTTCAGGTATACTGAAAACCAGAGAATAATTTAAAAACACATGTATTTATTGCCTGGCATTAAAAAAAACATGACAGCTATTATCAAATACAGGTATTCTATTTAATAGTCAATGTCAGATATTAGTATTGACATATTTATTCAACACTTAATATATGCAGCATCATTTACATGTACTATTCTTCCAGTAACCTTATGAAAGGGTTCTTACCTTTTCTTTCCAAGAAATAAATAAGCTTCAGAAAACTCAAATAATATGTTAATGGTCACATTGCCAGGAAATGGTGAAAGTCAAGGATTTGAACTCTAATCTGTGTAATTTTAAGACCCATATGTGTTCTTTAGGGTGTACATTGTGCTGCTTTCCAAGAAAGACTTTAATGTATTATGATGTAAGGAAGATTTGAATGCCCAGTCTTCTGTAACTTTACAAACTTTTCATTAAAATCCTAGTGACTAACTAGGAGTACAATAGCATAATTTACTCAAGAATTCATTCAACAGATATTTATAGTAGTTACAACATGTCCAGGCACATTTTAGGCACTTGAGATGTGTTTATGAAACCAGTTCCTGCCCTCATATAGCTTACATTCTAGTATGGAAGTAAGATGATAAACAGTGTATAGTATTTTAGATGGTGGTAAGTGTTAAACAGGTGAGAAAAAAAATACCTCAGGGAAAGGAAAATAAAATGGTAGTGTTTAGATTGAAAATTTAGAGAAGTTGACCAGATTAATTTTGAATAAAGACCTGAAGGAAGTGAGGGAGTTAGATGTGTAGATTTCTGAATGGAGAACAGAATCTGGTCAGGAGTGTGCCTAGTGAAGAATAGTAAGGAGCTCAACACCCAAAAAGCAAATAACCTTATTAAAATATGGGTGGGGGATCTGAACAGACAATTCTCCAAAGAAGAAATTCAGATGGCCAGCAGGTACATGAAAAGATGCTCCACATCACTAATTATCATGGAAATGCATATTAAAACCACAATGAGATATCTCCTCCCGCCAGTTAGGATAGCCAACATAGAAAAAAATTGAAACAACAAATACTGGTGAGGATGTGGAGAAAGGGGAACCCTCCTACACTGGTGGGAATGTAAACTAATTTAACCATTGTGGAAAGCAGTGTGGAGGTTTCTCAAAAAACTCAAAATAGAAATACCATTTGACCCGAGAATTCCACTCCTAGGAATTTACCCTAAGAATGCAGCAGCCCAGTTTTAAAAAAATATACACTCCTATGTTTATTGCAGCACTATTTACAATAGCCAAGATATGGAAGCAACCTAAATGTCCATCAGTAGATGAATGGATAAAGAAGATGTACATATACACAATGGAATATTACTCAGCCATAAGAAAAAAACAGATCCTACCATTCGCAACAACATGGATGAAGCTAGAGGGTATTATGCTCAGTGAAATAAGCCAGGTGGAGAAAGACAAGTACCAAATGATTTCACTCATCTGTGGAACATAAGAACAAAGCCAAAACTAAAGGAACAAAAAAGCAGCAGACTCACAGAACTCAAGAATGGACTAACAGTTGCCAAAGGGAACGGGACTTGGGCTGGGGGATGGGTGGGAAGGGAGGGAGAAGGGGAATAAGGGGTATTATGATTAGCACACAATGTAGCAGGAGGTGGGCACGGGGAATGCAGTATAGCACAGAGAAGACAAGTAGTGACTCTAGCATCTTACTACACTGATGGACAGTGACTATAATGGGGTCTGTCGTAGGGACTTGATAATGGGGGGAATCTAGTAACCATAATATTGCTTATATAATTGTATATTAATGATACCAAAAAAAAAAGAATAGTAAGGAGGCTACTGTGGATCAGACAACATGAATGGTGAGGAATGTGATAGAGGAAGATGTTATGTATTACACATAATGTAGGGTAATACTGAACATATGAAGACTGACTTTTTACTTTGGTGAGTTTTTGTAGTTTTTGGTAGAGGAGGACAAGATCACTCATTTGTTTTCAGTAGATCCTTCTGGCTGCTTTGTTGAAAATAAATGCGGAAGACTAAGTAGAAGTCTGATGAAGTGATGCAAATGAGATGATGTGGCTTGTACTGAGGTGGTAAGAAGTGATTAGATTCTGAATAGATTTTAGAGATAAAGTTGCCAGTTGAATGTGGAAGTTTCAGAGGGACAGGAATCAAGCGTTTTGGCCTGAGCAGTTAGAAAAATGGAGTTCCCTACTTGGGAGGGGGAAGTCTACAGGAAAATCTGGTTTGGGGAGGAATACCAGGAGCCTAATTTTGGATATTTTAGATATGAGATGCCTAGAGGAATGTTCAAGTAGGCCCTTGAAAATTCAGAGTTGGACTTAAAAGAGAGCAGGCTAAAAATACAAGTTTGACAATTATTGGTACATGAGGTTTTACAAGCTAGGAGAGGTGATGAGATTACCTGGGGGATGAGTTTAGATAAAACAGAGAAGTGAGTTCAGGAATTGAACCTGACGGCAAGCCAACATTTGAGTTAGAAAGACAAGCTAAAGCATCAGCAGAACACCAGGGAAGAGTGGTGTTCTAAAGAGTGTGTCAGGAATACAAGCATCTACTGTGTCAAATGTTAAAGAAGGCTTTTGTAAGATGAGGATGGAGAAATAAAGTCATTGGCTTTATCAGCATGGAAATGCTGATTTCTCTAGAAAAGAGAAGTGGTGGGAACTAAAACTTGACTAGACTGGAACTGGAAAAATTGAAAATTGGGGGTATACATATCTTTCAAGAAATTTTCCATGAAGGAGAGAGAAATGGGACAGTTTAGAAAGTAGTGATGTTGGGGCGGTTTTTGGTTTTTCTTTCCTTTTTGTTAACATGGGAGAAAGAATCACATTTTTACGGTGATAATCCAGTAGGAAAAATTGATGTATGAATGATGGGATAATTGTTAGAGAGACAGACTATCTATGGAATTTAGTGTGAATGTAGAGACTTAATGTCGTGTGCTAGCATGGATAGATTATCAGTGATAATGAGCAAATGTAAAATGTATGGGCAAAAGGTAGGTAAGATGTAGGATGTGATGTAGGAACTTGTGAAGTTTTCTTCTGGTTGCTTCAATTTTTTCAGTGAAATCAAACAAGATTATTATCTGCGAGTGGCAGTGGGGTAGAGGATGATTTGAAACAAGAGGAGTAAGCATGAAATAGTGTTCTGAAAGGATGGGAGGAGTGAACTAAGGAAATACATTATTAATACTAGGATTCATTTTTAAGAGTCCAGCCAGCTGAAGTTAGTGATTGTTAATTTAAATAAATGTCACTGTTTTATTTTTCTTCAGCCATGTTTATCACCCTAGACACAGACACAGTTGTCAGTATGTCGACTCAATGTGGTTTCACCAGGCAGCTATGCTACCTACTAAGGAGAGGGGGGGGGGGGTTGGCAAAAGCAAGATAAAGTCTTTAATGATTGGAAATTAGACTTTGTAAAGAGGAAAGGGAGGACATTAGGGAGTGAGGTACAATGAAAACTTGGTAAGATTAATGGATTGTCCTGACAAGAAGGAAGATAATACTGAATTTGGGTTACTTCATAAAATAAGTAAGCTAGAAAGAATAAAGTGTGTTGTTTGAAACTGAACTAGTTTGGGACATTTAGGTTTTTTCATTATTAAAAAAAATGCTTATCATTATCATCTTTCTATATAAAAGTTCTCTGACACCTTGTATTTCCATAGCCAGCGGTAAAAAGAATTACTGGATTAAAGGATATTAGTATTTTTAAAATTTCTACTATGTAATAAGTAAATTTTCTAACAAATATTTCTAGGGTATAATCTTAGTGAGTTTCCATTTCCATAATACTTTGCCCCCATTAGGCATTTCATTCTTATTCTTAGTCTAATTTACTGTTTTATAATTTGGTAGGTCAAAAGAGTGTCTTTTTTTTAACTGTATGAACGTATTGGTCTTTCTCTTTGTGGTTTTCACTTTAAAGATCAGCAAGCACTCTTAATTACTGTTTCAGGAAATTAAAAGGAGAGATACTCAAAAATTAAAGAGAAGTCAGTCATGTTACAGATTTTAGTCATTAACCTTCCTATGCATCAGCAATAAACATCTCAAAAATATCTTAGGAAAAGAAATTTCATTTACAATAAAAAAGCGTATCTAGGGATAATCTAGGTGAAAGGATAGACACTAGCAAAAATAAAAAGTGGAAAACCTTGCATAATTGCATTTTTTAAAAAGTGAAGCAAGGGGAGAGACAAAAATAACACGATGTTGTGTAAAGTTAATGAATTTCCCCACAAAATACACATTAAGAAATCCCGTGAAATTTAATTCCTTGTGATATTCCAGAGCAATAAAAAAATCTAAAGAATAATTGTAAAAAATAGACAAAAGTAATAAAGTAATATTTGTGTCTAACTTCAAAAACGTGAGAAATACTTATTCAAGTATTTTATATTCTAATTTAATTCTTCTGTTACCATTGGTTTTTTTATTTCTCTAATTTTCTGGATGATGACATTGATTCCAAGACATTGAGTAGCATATTAATTGAATAAATAAATTGTAGAGTGAGGATTTGAACCTAAACCAGCCTAACTTCAGAACCCAGTCTCTTAATTAATTGAAGGCACTAGTAGTTAAAGTTTGGGGAGGATAAACAAAACAATATAAAAATGGGGGAGATTAGCTCTAGCAGATATTAAGAGGGATTGCAAAGGTAAAATTACCAAAATGCTGTGATAACTAGTCCAAGAAAGATAGAAACACTTGTAATTTAATTGGTAACTCTGAAATAGTCTTTAATAACTATCAGTGCATTATGTTTATCAGTTCATGATGAAGTGGATATCACACAAATGAGGCATTGATGATTTATTTAAAAAACAGTATTAAGTTATTTGGAAAGATGTTTGGGGAAAAAATCCATTTAGATGTTATAACAAAATTTCAGAACATTTAAAGGGGATGGGGAGGTAAATATAGGTGAATGTTTTTATTTCCAAATTTTATTGCTTCAGCATTATTTCTATTGAAACAACTTTATTCACTCAATTGTTTGATTGAACTTAACTTTCTAAATAAGTCTTTTAGGATAAATATAATGTTCTGTTTTTTGTTTATGGCATTTTTCTTTTTTGGTTTTTTTTTGATATGTTGACAACATATTGAGAATCACATTTGTTTCCTTGGCTTTCCAGACTTTAACAGAATTTAACAATTGCTTATTAGTTTTATAGACCTCTATGCTACAGGTAATATAAATAACTGAGATAGGAGAAATATTTTGTTCTCCTCAAGCTATTTTGTAGTTGAAACCATATAAGAAATAATATCCATTTCAAATCATCTATGTTCTAGTGAATAGAACAAGAAAATCTAATTTACAAAGAGGAAGGTAGGGTTGGGAGAAGTCTGGTTGAGCTCTGGAGCAAATTGGCACTAAAATGTAGGAGGGGGTTTGAAATCATAGTGATAGCAAAATGTAGGGATAACATTTAAAATGAAGGGATAACTTACAGTGGGATTAAGAAATTATGTTGGTGGAATATAAAAAAGGAGTTTTTTTAATGTAGCATGTTTTAGATTTAATACTAGCAATAATTTGATAGGGTTTTGGGAGTTGGGTGTTGAACAGTAAAGTGAATTTTTTTTTTAAATCTTGAACTATGAAAAAATGCTAGTAATTGAAGCTTTTAATTTTCTTAACTTTGAAACAACTCCTGATAAACAATTCAGTATTCATGCAATGGAAACAACTCATTTTTTATTTTCAGAATGTAAGGAATTTTGCAACTTGTGATTTACAACACTTTGTTAAATGGAAGCTGGTGTAGTTCTAAAGTGACAATTTGATATTCTATGAACATGCATTTTTCAGATTTCTTATTCATTTTATATCTTCAAAATGTAAGGAATTTTGCAACTTGTGATTTACAACACATTGTTAAATGGAAGCTGGTCTAGTTCTAAAGTGACAATTTGATATTCTATGAACATGCATTTTTCAGATTTCTTATTTGTTGAACATTTGAAAATTATTTGTGTAGATAGTCTTTGTAGGAGATAAATGAGTTAGAATCTTTTCTATCTAGTGGGGATGTTGAGATACAAGAAAATACTGGTTATAAGTTATGGTAAATACAGAAAAGGGGATATTTGTGTATGCTAGCTTATACTTAAAATTCAGTTACAACTGAATTGTTAAATGTGGTCATTTCCTTTGCCATATATTTCTTACTCTGATTTTGACAAATGATAATGTACTTGTTCTTTGGACTGTTTCCCTATTTATAAATTTTAAGGTACATTTTAAGGACTGAGATTTAGGTATCTTTTTTCCTCTCAGGAATGCTTGCAAACCTTTTTTTTCTTTCCTTCTTTTTGCAGAGGTTGCGCACAGAAAATAGACTTTTAAAACAGCGCATTGACACATTGGAAAAAGTAAGTAAATGACTACTTTTGCAAACTTCTGATGAATGCACAGTATTTTTTCTACTTTAAATAAAGGCTTAAGAAATCTAGCACATCTCTGAAGTTGTGATATATTGACTGCTTGGCTTGCCTATAGCTTACTGCTTAACTAACTTGTTATTTATAAAAATTGAACCTTAAGGTTAAAGTTTTAATTAAGGTTTTATTATAGTAGCATATAGGTGTCATTTGTTTTCTTTACATGTAATCTCTAAAACCTATGTTCTTTAGAGGTAACCTAATTAGGAAACCAGTCTGTGTAGTATTTTAAAGATGACTTTCAAATGTTGCCCTGACTTCTAGCCACATACTGAATGTGGCAATGATTTATTTAAGACCTAGGGTTGTTTTAAGTTTAGTCAAAATGACTGAGTGATTTCTTATATTAAAAATTCACCATAGTGTTGATTCTTAGCACTAGGGTAATTGTACCTAAACTTAGGTTCTTAGAATTATTTTGATACCATTTGTTACATCTTTCTTCTTCTCCGTTTCATATAAAAAAAACTGGAGAAATATGGAAGTTTTGCATTATTTTTCATGTTGGGCTTTTGATATTTCTTTCATAGTTTTATTTCTGATGCTATAAGAAGATACTGAATAGTCTTAAGAATTTTGATTTATTAAAAGAAAAATATCTGAATTCATGAACTCTTTTTGTGTTTTTTTGTTTGTTCCTTAGTTTTTCTTTTACCAAAGATAAGAGTAAGTAGGTTTCAAAGTACTCCTCATGGTATTGTCCAGTATCTTTAAATCTTCCCTGAAAATCTGCAGATTGATAGTCAAGAAAGACATGAAGATATGGATAGTTTGCATATTTGTCTTTTGTTTGAAAGTATTGGTGATTTCATATAAATAGCACAGAAGGACATCCATTTTTGTTATGTGATCATTGCAGATATATTAAGTCAAAAGTAGTTTTCCTATTTTTCCTTCATCTTATTAGTTGTTTTGAGGAGAATTCTACTTTTATGGTGACTGGTGAGCTTGTTTTTAAGTCATTTTAATTACATACTTTTTTTAATGAAATACTCAACTTGCAGTAAAATATACATCTTCTTAGGTGGTCTTTTATCTTTGGAGACTTTTACAGAGAAAGTGTTTTTATATCTTTGAACCTTCAGAGTGATAAAGGTGATGTTGCAAAGTGTTAAGTTTGGATTTTGCTTCTAGATAATTAAGTACTTTTTTCTGGCTTAAATGGCCTAGGTGTATACTTTAGCACTTAGAATTCTGTAACTACTTATATATCAATTAAATTCTGTAACCAAAATGTTAACCTAGTCAGTGATTGCTGGAGTTTATTATGGTGATCTCACTAATTTCATTTATTGTATTTTCTTTGTTTCTTTGGAAGTTGCTGTTGCACAAATTGCTATCATACTTTATGAGTGGAATTGCTTACTCAAATTCCTTCTCCCTTTCATATACATGGCTTGACAATATGGCTGACTCTACAAATAAAGTCTTAAAAGTGTGCTTTGAAAAGAAGATACTTGCTTTTCCCAAAGAATGGAAAACCTCTCGGAATTGGTGTTTGGTCTCTTCTAGAAGTGTGATTTTCTGCAGTCTATCCTTATCTTGATGTACTTTTCTTAAGGTTTAAGAGTAAAAGCACATTCAGTAAAACATAGTTTTAAAATTAAAATGTTCATTTGAATTACAATGAAAAGTAGGTGGAATTTGGGTATGCTTTGTTTCTTCTTTTTCCTAATTTTATCATCTTTATTTTATTTCTCTTTCTTATATTTCTATCTGAATTTTTCCTTTTGTAGGAAAGTGCTTCCTTGGCAGATAGATTGATACAGGTATAGTTTTTCTCTTTTAGCATTTTCTCTAACTTTACTTCTAAGGAAAGTCCTAAAACTAGAAATTCATATTTTAATGCATGCAATTTTACATGCATTTTCCTAGAAATAATTTTTTGGGTGGTATACTTGGGTATAAACTTAATTTTTTATAACAGTGTGTTATCTTGGTTTATTAATATAAACACTTTTTGCACGTTTTAAAACTAACCTCATTTTAAAGTATTTATTCCAAATGGCAATCAGTGGCATTTTGCAAAATAAACTATTTTTTATTGAAAATTTTAGTCCTGCATGTACAACTCAATAATATTGCATGAATTGAATTTTTGTTGACTGAAAGAAGAATTGTCCTTAAGATTGTCAGATGACTTTTTCATTTAGTTTCCCAAATTTTGCTGGAGCAATAATGAGCTGCTGGCTAATAATAACTTAGGCTCTTCTGTTCTCTGAGGTGATTTTTTTTAAACATGTCAAATAACTAAACCTCACAAAGGCAGTCTTTCTTGAATCTGTCCTAAGTTGCTTTATACACAAAAAAATTATGTCCTAAGGGACAAGTGACAAGAGCCCAGGAGGCTGAGGAAAACTACCTCATAAAACGGGAGTTGGCCACCATCAGACAACAGAGTGATGAGGCCAGTGCTAAACTGGAGCAAGCTGAAAATACCATCAGGAAGCTCCAGCACCAGCAACAATGGGTAAGGAGTCTGGTAGTGCTTCTTGTCATCTTTCTCATCCCCTTCCCTTTAAACATTTTTTTTTTTTTAAGCACTGCTGTGCTCTTAAGCAATTTAGTTTCCTACTTTAATTGAATTCTTAATCAGCTTTATGTTCTGTAATACTTAAGGGTTTTACTGTGGCCTAGACTCCTCATTCTAATATTTTTTTTGCTGTCTACACAGTTTTGTTAGAAATAGTATTTTCCTTCCTTACAATACGTTTTAAGTAACAGAAAATAAATGATGCATGTCAGACCTGCTTTTTAGGTTTTAGAAGTCTGTTTTATAATAGGGATTTTGCCATGGGTAATTTTAAAACTTAATTTCAGCTAATTTTTGTTAATTATGCAGGTGAAGTATTACCCAGCATGTAGAATATATGTCATTATCTCATTAAAAGCTTTGATAATGTGATTTATATCTTATAAAATACTATAGCCTTAATTTCATATAAGATGTTAAATTAAGCAAAGTACATGCTTATAATTTTTCAAGAGGAGAGATGTCAAAATGAAAAATTGAACTTTAAAAAAATTGTGTTAACTATTACTAAACAGCTGCTGATTATATAACTATCCTCAGGTATCTTTTGCAACTTAGACATCATTTTCCACAGGCAAATTCAGACTTCTATATGGTCTTTGTCAAGAATATGAGGGTGAAAAAGAAAGGCCAACTATCTTTGAAAAGATACTATTTCTTGTTTCAGTTTTCTGTTCTCAAGTAGCAGTTGGATTGTAACAGGAGCAGGCAGAAAAAATTGTGTTAATCCTGAAACTCTGTTACTGATTTAGAAAGCAAATAGAATGACTTCAAAGTTGGACATTACTTTTATTTAGTAAAGTTAAGAAACAGCATCACCATCTGGGAACAAAAACCAGAAAACTGAAAGCAAAAAGAAGAAATTGGTAACTGAAAAAAAACCATAACGTAAATTAAATTTTCTGTTGTGTAACTGAAGATGGTTAACATAAATGAAGAGCTGTAAAAGAGTACTAAAAAGTTAGGAATTCAGATGTTTTGTCTTGTTTTTGTGTGAAATGTCAATAATATTAAGACTTTAAAAATGGAAAAAACAAAACAGCCTTAAACTAGAAAAAGCAGAACTGGGAGAATTAAGCTGAACTGAGTTATCAGTGTACTTGATGCTCTTACATGGAAAGATAATAAGAATTACATTTGTATCAAGCATAAGCTACAGTCAGAATACATTAGAATCACCTCACACCAGTAAGGATCACCACCATCCAAAAGACAAACAAAAACAAATGTTGGCGAGGTTGTGGAGAAACAGGAACCCTCCTACACTGCTGGTGGGAATGTAAAGTAGTTCAACCATTGTGGAAAGCAGTATGGAGATTCCTCAAAAAACTCAATAGAAATACCATTTGACCCAGGAATTCCACCTCTAAGAATTCTAAGTTCTGCATTTCTAAGAATGTAGGAGCCCAGTTTGAAAAAGACAGATGCACCCCTATGTTTATCGCAGCACTATTTACAACAGCCAAGAAATGGGAGCAACTTAAGTGTCCATCAGTAGATGAATGGATAAAGAAGATGTAGTACATATACACAATGGAATATTATTCAGCCATAAGAAGAAAACAAATCCTACCATTTGCGGTGGCATGGGTGGGGCTGGAGGGTATTGTGCTCAGTGAGGTGGGCCAAGCAGAGAGGGACAGGTGCCGAATGATTTCACTCATATGTGGGGTATAAGAACAAAGCAAAAACTGAAGGAACAAAATAGCAGCAGACTCACAGAACCCAAGAATGGACTAACAGTTACCAAAGGGAAAGGGGTTGGGGAGGATAGGTGGGAAGGGAAGGATAAGGGGTGTGGGGGGAGAAAGGGTGTATTATGATTAGCATGTATAATGGGGGGGCATGGGGAGGGCTGTGCAACACAGAGAAGACAAGTAGTGAGTCTGTAGCATCTTACTGCGCTGATGGACAGTGACTGTAATGGGGTCTGTGGGGGGGGACTTGGTGATGGGGGAAGTCTAGTAAACAATGTTCCTCATGTAAATGTAGATTAATGATACCAAAATTTAAAAAACGCTTAAAAATATATTAGAATCATGAATTATTAGTTTTTTGAATAGTTTTTCAAATATTGAGACCTATATGCAGATTTGTGTTAAAAAAATGTTGATTTGTAATGAAAAATTTAAGTGGGCAAGCAGAAATGGCCAGAATGAACTAAATTTTTTAAAAATTCTGAAGTATAACCAAAAGAATCTTTTCCTGTTACAAAATAGACCCAAAATGTGGGTGGGGCTAAGACATAACAAGTAGAAAGAGCTCTCCTTTGGTTTTGTTTCCATTTTTTTCTCACTAAGCCAATGAATATTCTTCTAAACTATAATAAAATGTAAAACAGACGTATAAAGCACAAAATAGGTGAAAGTAACAAATCCTTGGTTAAATTACCTATTTCAAAGGAAAGTGTATATCCCTGTATGTTAAAATAGTTTGCAAAATGATCATAGGAATATTACTGTCTTTAAAGGATATTAGAAAATAAGAGATACTGAAGGCTTTGAGATGGGCAAATTATAGTTCTTCCATAAAATAATAATGTTTAGATAGCTGAAAAGAACTAATGAGCTTGATGATGCTTGATTAAAAATTATTAGAGCATCTGGCTTATGAATAATTAGGAAAATAAAACTTATACAGACTAAAAGTTAAACTATTGTGTATAAGTCATAACTAACTTTGTTTCTGTAAAACAAAAACTGCCGTTAAGTACATTTTTACAAGTTATTTGGTAGGGTCTCATATCTTCTTTTTTTTTATTGAAGCATATATACACCTTTTTTTGAAAATTATCATTGTTATACAATCTTATACTGGTTTCAAGTATACAACACAGGGGTTCAGCAGTTACCCATATTATTAAATCCTCACCCCCTCTAGTGCAGTTACTATCTGTCAACCTAGGAAGATATCATTGTCTATATTCTCCATACTGTACTACCATTTCCATGACCAACTTATTTTATGATTGACAATTTTTCTGCCCTTTATCCCCCTCATATTCCCCACATACCCACCCCAATCCCTCCCCCATGGTAACCGTCACTTCTCAGTATCTGTGACTCTACTGCTGTTTTGTTCATTTTGTTTGTGTTTTTAGATTCCATAAACAAGTGAAATCATATGGTATTTTGAGCATAATACCCTCTAGATCTATCCATGTTGTTTCAAATGGCAGGATTTCTTTATTTTTTATGGTGGAATAGTATTCCATTGTGTATATGTACCTCATTTTCTTTATTCATCTATTGATAGATACTTAGGTTGCTTCCATAGTTTGACTTTTGTAAATAATGCAAAAATAAACATAGGTGTGCATATATCTTTTCAAATCAGGGATTTTGTTTTTTTGGGTAAATTCTAGAAGTGGAATTATTGGGTTGTATGGTATTTCTAGTTTCAGTTTTTTGAGGAAATTAGAACATGGGCAATTAGAACACATTTTGAATTAAATGAAAATGTAGACAATATTATCAAAATTTGTGGACTCCACCTAAAACAGTGAAACCACCTAGTAGAAAATTCATAGCATTAAATGCTTATATCAGGAAAAGAAGGAAGTCTCAAACTAGTAAGCTTCTACCTTGAGAAACCAGACATGTAAGAGGAAATCCAATCTAAAGCAAGTAGAAGAATAGAAGGAACAAGTAATAAAAAGAATAGAGATCAATGAAATTGAAAGTAGTACAAAACAAAAATAGAGAAAATCCACGAAAACAAATGCTGGTTCTTTGAAGTCATCAATTAAATTGATAAACCTCTGTCCAGACCAACTGAAGAGAAAAGAAACAGTAACAAACATCAGGATGACATTGACTTTTCACAGATGTAGACAAATTGTTTTGTCTTATATTCTGGATTTGTAAGATTTCTTGCACATGGTGTCATAGTTCCTGTAAGCTAGAGTCAGTTAAACCTTTTTAACATTTAGATGATGATGTTGTGAGCTCTGTTTTATAAATCAGGAAGTATGTAGGTTGTTCCCACTATTGATGATGCCGAGTTTGGTTACCATGGTCTCTCTCCCTTGTAAAGGTACGGTTTTTTCTTTGCAACTATTAAATAATCAGTTGAAAAATACTTTTGTACCAAATAAATTTCTTGTCCTGTATTCACCTAATGGTTTTAGAATGGGCTTCCAAAATGGTGACTTTCATATTTTCTCATTTTTTCTATGCATATTAGCTAAAGCTACTCCTTAAAGAGACCTTTCTCTTTTTCCCCCTCATCTCTCTCTTAGTCACTCAGTATGGATTCTTTCGTATCAATCCTGATTCATGGACTTTGTTTACTTAATGTTTTATATCATTTTTAATGGTTTTAATGCTATTGATACATTGATACTCTATAGTTATTTCACAACACTATAGTAAACTTTCGAGCAGCTGTTTTTAAAAGTTATACTTTATTTTTAATTAATTTTGAGTATTGATGTTCTTTAAAAAGCATTTCTGCAGTACACTTTTATTGACTGACTATCTTTAACCAATCACTGGTTCCATTGATAGACCCTTAATAGGTTGAACCTGATATTTTTGGTCTTCAAAAATGATTGAGTTAATTTATTATTGAACTTAGTATTTAGTACACTAAATAAAATTTAATATTTACTTAGTATTTAGTAATTTAAAATTAGATAATATTCAATTAACCTAAGGTAAAACCAAGTACTAAGATTAGTGCTATCCCTTTACATACTTGTTTTTCCATGTCAGTTTTGTTAAGCCCATAGAAGTAAAAATGATTCACTGATGTTTCATATAACTCATGTCTGACTCTTCCCCTTGTGAGTATGGAGGGGTACAAATATGTTAATTCTGGAATATTTTTCCTGATGAGACCAACTGTCTTTGAGTCATGCTTGATCTATTTGAAAGCTTTTTGCCCCTACACATCACTTCTTAACCATTAAGGTATCTTGAATAAAAGTTAAAGCAGCTGAGTGCTGAAATGCCTTTCTTTTGAAGTTCTTGGGACCTTTGTACTAGGAATTAAGTAGATACTACACAAGATTTATTTTGACTTCCCTTCCTTTTCCTGTAATTCTAGAAGAAAATACAAAAGAATTATGTGATATGTTTAAGAACCAAAGATTTGATATGAAGAATAAAAACTAATCTTCCTTAGATTGAACACATGAATAAATATTAAGGAACTAAAACCTACTTTGTTGGAGGAAGTTGTGAAATCTTCTACATGATTTATTTTAGAAAATGTGTTTTTTCAGCAGCATTAAAGAATTGTCCCACACATGAATTACCTAGTGGGTTTGTTTTTCTTTATGAAATTGAAGTTAATGTTTAACATCTCTTACTGCATTATACATACTCTTTAGTTCTATTTTAGTGGCATTTCAAGAAAAAAAACATTTAATTTGTAATTACTGGTAAGTTTATATAAATCTTCATAAAAATAAAAAATTACAACTTTACATATTTAGTTTTGTAAACTCTTCTTCTGTTGGCCAGTATGCCTATAAATCTGGACAGAAGTTTTCTTCCAAAACTAATTTTGACCTTAGCCTAAGATTAAATATCTTACATTTATATGTAACTCCCACCTTAAAGGATGTATGTAATTTTTCAGAAGTTGGGAGCTAATTATTTAAAAAGTGATATGCCAGTTTTTCAAGAAAATTCAGCATGGCAAATCTTTAAATAATACCATCATATTGCTTGAATTTTTAAAAAAGACTATTTGGAGCATGTGGTAGGGAAGATTGCAAACATCTTTTTGGATTTATATGTTGAGGATGAGAGCAAGAGAAAATTTAAAAAAATTTTCCCTGCTATGATTTTGTCTTGTGGTATAGAATCTGACATGGACTACTAGCCTTGTGTGAGAGTAGTTTTTTGGATGGTTTTGGTGTGACAGAAATTTACCATATGCCCACACTAAATAGACCTCGTAGCTTATTTTTGCAGCATCCAATTCCTGTTCTCTTTGTTTAATATATAGTATGTAATAGAGGGGTTTTT
This sequence comes from Manis javanica, assembly GCF_040802235.1. Taxonomy (NCBI): domain Eukaryota; kingdom Metazoa; phylum Chordata; class Mammalia; order Pholidota; family Manidae; genus Manis; species Manis javanica. The sequence goes on along the minus strand of NC_133159.1, from coordinate 78,387,792 downwards.
TTTCCTTACTTTTTAAACCAAGAGTTGACTGGCTAATTCGTTCAACAAATATTGTTTGCTCACCTACAATGAAAAACAGTTTATTTCTGATAGTGCAGTGGTAGATCAGCCACTGGTGTTGCTTATAAAGTGTATATAGAGATAGATATTTTTTTAATTGCACAGTTACTTATTTAATTAGGGTTGTAATAAATGCTATAAAAGAGATACTTGATACATCTAAATAGACAATCCTTTTTCCAATTGGATTTTTTCAGTTAGTAATGTAAGACACCTCTCCAAATACAAATATTTGCTTTTCACTATATCATTCATATATCTCTCAAACACTGAATGAAAGTAAGAATTTACATTTTATGAAGACACAAACAAAAAAAGGATTATTAAGAGCTTTCTGACTTATTTTTACCTTTGTAGTTTATGAAACCCACAAAGCACTTGACTTTGAAAAGCAGAGACTTCACCTATGAAAAAATTTTCTGTAGATTTCTTTTGAATGGGATTGCTGATATCACAGAAACATTAAGAGATTTGTTGACAAAAGTGAACTTTATATGTGCAGGAAGTCATTCATTATTTATAGACTTGTAAATACATGGCCGCTTCCTGACTTATCAATCATCATAATTGTGGCAGTTGTCATTTGATAAATAAATTATATTTTTGTCCAGTTTACTAGTTTGAAATTGAAAGAAATTCTTCTAGGAATTTCTTATTGCAAGAATATTATGTGAGATGTTTATGTATTTTTTGGATGCCTAGAATTTAAATATTATACCATTAATTCTTACAGCAGTACATATTAAAATAATAAACTCTTAAAAATACTATTTCAACATTTATATAGCTTAAAGGTTAAGAACATAACATGGGCTCTGTATTCGATACTCCCAATTAACAGGACTGCCAATTGCTGTCTGACCCTGCTGAGTCTTCTTAGTTTCCTTGTTATTGAAGTTGAAGTTGTGGTGAAGGATAAATGAGAAACAAAAAAAATCAGCATGTGCCTGGTACATAAGGAGCACTCAGTAGATATTGGCTGCTATTATTATCAGCATCATTATCATCTTTATACACTCTTAAGAGCTGTTTCATACTGAGTGAATCAGGAATGGGAACATCTTAAATGAAACAGCTACATCGGAAGTGGTCAAGGCTTGGGTGCAATGATAGTTGCTATTAAACCACATTGAGCTTCTCTTGGCTTTGATGACTTCTTTCTTTCAAAAGTTTCTCATTCTTTTCATAACCACAAGGCAACCTCATAAAACCCCAGTTTTTGGTTTGGTTTGTATTAAAGTTTTTGATGTAATGTTGGTTTCAGGGTTTTGATTGTTTTTGTTTTTCCTTTTCTTTTTAATCTGGGAAAACTATAAAATGAGGGGGACCAGCCATGCTAAATTATCCTAAAGAGACATGGAAGTAGGAATTTTTGTTTGCCAGTGTTCACAGCCCATGTCCCCCCGTGGCACTTCCTACTGGTAAGCAGCTGGAAATGCTGCTGTGTGTTGCAACTTATTTTCAGGCTGTGTGGTACCAGTGCCTTTCCTGACATTTCTTATTCCACTCTGAGCTAGTTGAGTCAAAAGCCTTCATGAGTAAGGAGGTGCTCAAGATGACAGCGTGAGTAGGGTGGCAGAAATCTCCCCAAACCATATGTATTTTCAAAATACAGAAAATACAACTATTCCTAAAAGAGAGACCAGAAGATACAGTAAGACAGCCAGGCTACATCTACATCTGCAAGAACTCAGCATCTCACAAAAAGTGTAAGATACAAAGCCATGACCCGGTGGGACCCAGGCACTCCCCTCACCCCAGCTCACTGGTGGGAAGAAAAGAATCAGAGTGCGGAGGGAGTGGAAGCACAGGACTACTAAAGAATCAGCCCTACTAATCTGCACTGGGAGTACAGACACACATTGCATGGTGTACTGGATATTAGAGAAATTGAAAAGTAAAACCTGAGATGGAGACTACAAGTGGGTCCCCACTGCCAGCTCCCCCAGGAAAAAAGAAAAGCAGGCACTTTAAAAGTCTTGAAGGGACAAGGGTTTAACAGGTGGACAAAATCGTCCCAACACACTCAGCCCAGCAGGCTGGGAATCTTAAGGAACTTCACACGCCTTAACCCCAGGGTGGCAATGTAGCTCTGAAGCCCCTCACGGTGATAAGCAGCCTGCCATTCATTCCACCCGCTGGCACTGCAAGTGAACCAGCTGACCCACCATTGCTGCAGACCAGCCGGGGACCAGCCCCACACACAGCAATCACACAGAGTCTACTCCCAGCAAACAGCTAACCAGGTCAGACCCAGAGGCTGCTGCCAGCATGCAGCTGCCTGGCACAGACAGAAGAAGCCAGCACAAAGTCCAAAAGGCACAAAGGGGTGCAGTTCTTGCAGGAGAACACGCCATGCGCCTGCGAACCCCAGCAGTGCTCCAGGCCATCCAAAGGGTGGACCCGCCCATGACAGCTCAGGAAATTAGCCCAGAGACTGCTCCCTGTGTGTGGGTAACTGGCACAGGCAGCAGAGAAGGGCAGGGAGACCAGCAAGCAAGAAGGGACTTTGTCTCCCAGCTGACACATGTGCCACTTGCCGGCGATCACTTCTATCACCATGAAAAGGGAGAAAAACCTGGTCCAGTCCAAAATCACTCAAATAATGCCAGAGAGAGGGCCTAGCGAGATAGGTATAACCAATGGTCCTGAAAAAGAATTCAAAATAAAAGTCATAACCATGCTGATGGAGCTGCAGAGAAATATGCAAAAGCTAAGGGATGAAGTCTGGAGGGAGATAACAGAAATGAAACAATCAATAGAAGGACGTAAGAGCAGACAGGATGAGGTGCAAGAGACTGTTAATGGAATAGAAATCAGAGAACAGGAAGACAGAGAAGCTGAGGCAGAGAGAGAGAAAAGGATCTCTAGGAATGAAATAAGAGAACTGTGTGAACAATCCAAACAGAACAATATTTGCATAATAGGGGTACCAGAAGAAAGAGAGAAAGGGATAGAAAGTGTCTTTGAAGAAATAATTGATGAAAACTTCCCCAAACTGGGGAAGGAAATAGTCTCTCAGACCATGGAAGCTCAGATCTTCCAACACAAGGGACCCAAGAAGTACAACACCAAGACATATAAAAATTAAAATGGCAAAGATCAAAGAGAAGGACAGGGTATTAAAGGCAGCCAGAGAGAGAAAAAAGATCACCTACAAAGGAAAACACATCAGGCTATCATCAGACTTCTCAACAGAAACCTTACAGACCAGAAGAGAATGGCATGATATAATTAATGCAATGAAACAGAAGGGCCTTGAAACAAGAATACTGTTTCCAGCACGATTATAATTTAAATTTGAAGGAGGGATTAAACAATTTCTGGATAAGCAAAAGTTGAGGGAATTTGCCTCCCACAAACCACCTCTACAGGATATTTTAAAGGGACTGCTCTAGATGGAAGTACTCTTAAAGCTAAATAGATGTTTCCAGAGAAAATAAAATTACAGCAAAGAGAGTAGACCAATCAAATAATAACTAAAGGCAAAATTAAAATCAGCTATCCACAAAAGCAGTCAAGGGAAACACAAAAGAGTACAGAATAAAACATATATAAAGAATGGAGGAGGATAAGAAAGAGAAATAAAGAATCATCACACTATGTTTATAATAGCATAGTGAGTTAAAGTTAAAGGGTTAGATAGGAAAGGAGCTACCCTTGAACATTTGTTAACCATGAATCCAAAGCCTGCAATGGCAACAATTACATATCTATCGATAATCACCCTAAATGTAAATGGACTGAATACACCAATCAAAAGACACAGAGTAATAGAATGGCTAAAAAAGCAAGACCCATCTATATGCTGCTTACAAGAGACTCACCTCAAAACCAAAGACATACATGGCCTAAAAGTCAAAGGATGGACAAAGATATTTCATGCAAACAGGGAGAAAAAAGCAGGTGTTTCAGTACTTGTATCAGACAAAATAGACTTCAAAACAAAGAAAGTAACTAGAGATAAAGAAGGATATTACATAATGATAAAGTCATATTACATAATGATAAAGAGGTCAATTCACCAAGAGGATATAACCATTATAAATATCTATGCACCCAACACAGGAGCACCTACATATGTGAACCAAATATTAACAGAATTAAAGGAGCAAATGCAGTGCAATGCATTCATTTTAGGAGACCACCCACTCTAAAGGACAGATCCACCAGACAGAAAAGTAAGGACACAGAGGCACTGAAAAACACACTAAAACAGATGGACCTAACAGACATCTACAGAGCTCTACACCCCAAAGCAGCAGGATACACATTCTTCTTAAGTGCAAATGGAACATTTTCCAGAATAGACCACCTACTAGGCCACAAAAAGAGCCTCAGTAAATTCAAAAAGATTGAAATTCTACCAACTGACTTCTCAGATCAGGAAGGTATAAAACTAGAAATAAATTGTACAAAGAAAAAAATGGCTCACAAACACATGAAGGCTTAACAACATGCTCCTAAATAATCAATGGATCAATGACCAAATTAAAACAGAGGTCAAGCAATATATGGAGACAAATGAAAACAACAGCACAATGCCCCAACTTCTGTTGGATGCAGTGAAAGCAGTTCGAAAGGGAAAGTATATAGCAATCAAGGCCTATTTAAAGAAGAAAGAACAATCCTAAATAGTCTAAAGTCACAATTATTAAAACTGGAAAAAGAAGAACAAATGAGGTCCAAGTCAGCAGAAGGAGGGACATAATAAAGATCAGAGAAGAAATAAATAAAATAGAGAAGAATAAAACAATTGAAAAAAATCAATGAACCAAGAGCTGGTTCTTTGAGAAAATAAACAAAATAGATAATCCCTAGCCAGACTTATTAAGAGAAAAAGAGAATCTGCACACATCAACAGAATCAGAAATGAGAAAGGAAAAATCACAATGGTCACTACAGGAATACAAAGAATTATTAGAGTATACTGTGAAAATCTATATGCCAACAAGCTGGATAACATAGAAGAACTGGAACTTTCTAGAAAAATACAGCCTTCCAAGATTGAGCAAGGAATATAAAGAAAATCTAAACAGACCAATTACCAGCAATGAAATTGCATTAGTAATAAAAAAAACCACCCAAGAACAAAATCCCGGACCAGGTGGATTCACCGCTGAATTTTATCAGACATTTAGAGAAGACATAATACCCATTCTCCTTAAAGTTTTCCAAAAAAATAGAGGAGGAGTGAATACTTCCAAACTCATTCTATGGAGCCAGCATCACTCTAATAACAAAACCAGGCAAACACACCACAAAAAAAGAAAACTGCAGAAGAATATACCTGATGAACATAGATGCAAAAATACTCAACAAAATATTAGCAAACCGAATTCAGAAATACATTGAGGATCATACACCATGATCAAATTCATCTCAGGGATGCAAGGATGGTACAACATTCAAAAGTCCATCAACATCATCCACCACATCAACGAAAAGGACAAAAACCACATGATCATCTCCATAGATGCTGAAAAAGCATTTGACAAAATTCAACATCCATTCATGATAAAAGTTCTCAACAAAATGGGTATAGAGGGCAAGTACCTCAACATAACAAAGGCTATATATGACAAACCTACAGCCAACATCATATTTAACAGCAAAAAGCTGAAAGCTTTTCAACTAAGATCGGAAACAAGGCAGCAGTGCCCCCTCTCCCCACTTTTATTCAACATAATACTGGAGATCGTAGCCACAGCAGTCAGACAAAAGAAGGAAATACAAGGCATCCCGATTGGTAAGGAAGAAGTCAAACTGTCACTATTTGCAGATGCCATATTGCACATAAAAAAATCTAAAGACTGCACTCCAACACTACTAGACTTGATACCTCAAGTCAGCAAAGTTGCAGGATACAACATTAATACACAGAAATCTGTTGCTTTCCTGTACCCTAAAGAACTAGCTGAAAGAGAAATCAGGAAAACAATTCCACTCACAATTGCATCAAAAAGAATAAAATATGAGATTCAAGATGGTGGCATGAGAGGTGAGATGGAGAACTCCCAAAACCCCGAAGAGTATGAAAATATAGTTAATACAACTAACCCTAGGACAGCAACAAGGAAGAAGGCTGCACCAGGCTGCATACAGACCTCATGAACAGAGAAGACCACACAAAGCAGGGTAATGTACAAAAGCCTTGATTCGGTCGGACCTAGGCCCATCCCCCACCCCAGCTCACTGGCGGGAGGAAGGGAAATGGAGCAGGAAGGTGGTGGAAGCTTCAGACTCCTGAACACCTAGCCCTGGAGCTCTGCTTTGTGAGCAGAAACCTGTATTGTGTGGTGCTCTGGACGTTGCAGAGCTCGGACAGGCAGAGTGCTTGACAGACTGAGATTCCGGCACTTTGTGGAGGAGGGTTGCATATCTAGCTGCTCTGTGTCAGAGGAAAGGCAGCCAGTCTGAGAGGCTTACTAGCAGCAAGAGGGCTGTCTGGGTGCACTCAGCCCAGCTGGTTGGGAACTTTGAGGAACCTCAGGTGCCCCATGCCCCTGGCTGCCTACTCAGCTCCAAGGCCCGCCACTGTGACATGCAGCCTGCTGCACCTTCTTCCTAGCTTGCTGGCACTGGCTCACAAACCAGAGGTCATTGTGCTAGCACCAGGCCAGCCAGAGGGAGGCCCTGCCTACAACAGCTAGAGATGCAAAACACAGGGGCTTACACCTGTGTGCTTGGCCCACTGGCTCTGACACTGGAGACAGGCACCCAGACAGGAATCAGGAAACAGAACTTTCCTCCCCCCAGGCACCAGCACCACTCCCCTATGATGCCCAACCTCACTCTAGGAACTGAGCAGCTCCAGAGACTGGAGCTTCTGGGCAGTAGTGGGCACCACACAGAAATATGAAATGTCAAAAGAACATGGTTCAGACCAAAATCTCACAAACCCCAGAAAAAGAGCCAAATGAAACTGAACTCACCAATCTTCTTGAAAGAGAGTTCAAAATAAAAATTATAAACATGCTTATGGAGGTACAGAAAAATATTCAAGAACTCAGAAACGAATTTAAGTCGGAGATTCAGTCATTAAGAAATTCTGTATCTGAAATGAAACATACAATATAGAGATTTAAAAGCAGATTAGATGTAGTGGAAGAGACAGTAAATGGAATAGAAATTAGAGAAGAGGAATACAAAGAAGCTGAGGCACAGAGAGAAAAAAGAATCTCTAAGAATGAAAGAATATTGAGAGAACTGTGTGACCAACCCAAACGGAAAAATATTCGCATTATAGGGACACCAGAAGAAGAAGAGAGAGAAAAAGGGATAGAAAGTATCATTGAGGAGGTAATTGCTGAAAACTTCCCCAATCTGGGGAAGGAAATAGTCTCTCAAGCCATGGAGATCCACAGATCTCCCAACACAAGGGACCCAAGGAAGACACCACCAAGACATGTAATAATTAAAATGGCAAAGATCAAGGATAAAGGCAGACTTTTAAAAGCAGCTAGAGAAAAAAGATCACATACAAAGGAAAACCCATGAGACTTTATCATCAGACTACTTAACAGAAACCTTACAGGCCAGAAGGGACTGGCATGATATATTTAATGCAATGATGCAGAAGGGCCTTCAACCAAGAATAGTCTTATCAGGCAAGGTTATTTAAATTTGAAGGAATGATTAAACAATTTTCAGATACAAAAGCTGAGAGAATTTACCTTCCACAAACCACCTCTGCACTGCATTTTGGAGGGACTCCTATAGATGGCAGTATTCCTAAGGCTACACAGATGTCACACAAGGGATAGACAAAGACTACAGAATATGATTCATAACATGCAAAGAATGGAGGAGAAGAAAAAGGAGGGAAAAAAAAGACCTTTAGGGTGTGTTCATAATAGCATAGGAAGTTAGTTAAATTAGACTGTTAGTAAGGGAATTACCCTTGAACCTTTGGTAACCACGAGTCTAAAGCCTCCAATGGCAGTAAGTACATACCTATTGATAATCACCTAAATATAAATGGTCTTAATACACCAATCAAAAGACGTAGAGTTACTGAATGGATAAAAAAACAAGACCCATCTATATGCTGCCTGCAAGAGTGTCACTTCACACCCAAAGACATACACAGACAGAAAGTAAAGGTATGTAAAATGATATTTCATGAATCTAATTGTGAGAAAAAAGCAGGAGTTGCAGTACTTGTATCAGACATAATAGATTTCAAAACAAAGAAAGTAACAAGAGACAAAGAAGGACATTACATAATGATAAAAGGATCAATCCAACAAGAGGATATAACTATTATAAATATCTATGCACCCAACACAGGATCCCCTACATATGTGAAACAAATACTAACAGAATTAAAGAGAGAAGTAGTATGCAATGTGTTCATTTTAGGAGACTTCAACACACCACTCACTCCCAAGGACATCAACCAGACAGAAAATAAGTAAAGAAACAGAGGCACTGAACAACATATTTGACAGATGGATCTAACAGACTATAGAACACTCCATCCAAAAGCAACAGGATACACATTCTTCTCAAGTGCACATGGAATATTTTCAGGAATAGATCATATACTAGGCCGCAAAAAGAACCTCGGTAATGTCAAAAAGGTTGAAATTGTACCAACCAGCTTTTCAGACCACAAAGGTATGAAACTAGAAATAAATTACACACACAAAAATGAAAAAGCCCACAAACACATGGAAGCTTAATAACATGCTCCTAAATAATCAATGTGTCAATGATCAAATAAAAACAGAGTTCAAGCAGTCTATAGCGACAAAGACAACAATAATTCAACAACACAAAATCTGTGGGATGCAACGAAGGCTGTGCTAAGAGAGAAATACATTGCAGTACAGGCCTACCTCAGGAAAGAAGAACAATCCCAAATGAACAGTCTAAACTCACAGTTAATGAAACTAGAAAAGGAAGAACAAATGAGTCCCAAGTCAGTAGAAGGAGGGACATAGTAAAATTTAAGCAGACGTAAATAAAATTGAGAAGAACAAAAAAAATAGAAAGAATCAATAAAAAGCAGGAGCTGGTTCTTCGAGAAAATAAATAAAAGATAAACCCCTAGCCAGACATATCAAGAATAAAAGAGAGTATACACACATAAACAGAATCAGAAATGAGAGGAAAAATCACCATGGACACCACAGAAATGCAAAGAATTAGCAGAGAATACTATGAAAAATTGTATGGAAACAACTGGATAACCTAGAAGAAATGGACAACTTTCTAGAAAAATACAACCCTCCAAGGCTGACCAAGGGAGAAATAGAAAATCTGAAGAGACCAATTATCAGCAACAAAATTGAATTGGTAATCAAAAACCTTCCTAAGAACAAAATCCTAGACCAGATGGCTTCATTGCTGAATTTTATCATACATTTAGTGAAGACCTAATACCCATCCTACTTAAAGTTTTCCAAAAAGTAGAAGAGAGGATACTCCCAAACTCATTCTATGAGACCAACATCACTCCAATACAAAAACCAGGCAAAGACACCACACACACACACCAAAAAAAAAAAAAAAAAAATTACAGACCAATATCCCTGATGAACATAGATGCAAAAATACTCAACAAAATATTACCAAACCGAATTCAAAAATACATCAAAAAGATCATTCATCATGATCAAGTGGGATTCACCCCAGAGATGCAAGAATAGTACAACATTCAAAATCCATCAGCATCCACTACATCAACAAAAAGAATGACAAAAACCACATGATCATCTCCATAGATGCTAAAAAAGCATTCTACAAAATTCAACATCATTCATGAAAAAAACTCTCAACAAAATGGGTACAGAGGGCAAGTACCTCAACATAATAAAGGCCATATATGACAAACCCACAGAGAACATTATTCTTAACAGAGAGAAGCTGAAATTTTTTTCTTTAAGATCAGAAACAAGGCAAGGATGCCCATTCTCCCTACTTTTACTCAGCATGGTTCTGGAGGTCCTAGCAACAGCAATCAGACAACACAAAGAAATAAAAGTCACCCAGATTTGCAAGGAAGAAGTCAAACTGTCCCTGTTTGCAGATGACACAATATTGTACATAAAAAACCCAAAAGAATCCAGTTCAAAATTTCTAGATCTAATATCTGAATTCAGCAAAGTTTCGGAATACAAAATTAAAAAACAGAAATCTGTTGCATTCCTATACACTAATGGTGAACTAGCAGAAAGAGAAATCAGGAAAATGATTCCATTCACAACTGCATCAAAAAGAATAAAATACCCAGGAATAAACCTAATCAAGGAAGTGAAAGACCTATACCCTGAAAACTATAAGACAGTCTTAATAGAAAATTAAGTGGACACTAATAAATGGAAATTCATCCCATGCTCTTGGCTAGGAAGAATTAATATTGTCAAAATGGCTATCCTGCCTAAAGTAATCTATAGATTCAATGCAATCACTATTAAAATACCTACAGCATTCTTCAATGAACTAGAACAAATAGTTCTAAAATTCATACGGAACCACCAAAGACCCCAAATAGCCAAAGCTATCCTGAGAAGGAAAAATAAAGCAGAGGGGATCTCACTTCCCAACTTCAAGCTCTACTACAAAGCCACAGTAATCAAGACAATTTGATACTGGCACAAGAACAGAGCCACAGACCAGTGGAACAGAATCAAGAGCCCAGAAGTAAAGCCAAGCATATATTGTCAATTAATATATGATAAAGGAGCCACAGATATACAATGGGGAAATGACAGCCTCTTCAGCAGCTGGTGTTGGCAAAACTGGATAGCTGCATGTAAGAGAATGAAACTGGATTATTGTCTAACCCCATTCACAAAAGTAAACTCAAAATGGATCAAAGACCTAAATGTAAGTCATGAAAGCATAAAACGCAGAAGAATATATATAGTCAAAAATCTGTTGGACATCAACATGAACAACTTCTTCATGAACATATCTCCCCAGGCAAGGCAAACAAAAGCAAAAATGAACAAGTGGGACTATATCAAACTAAAGGACTTCTGTAGAGCAAAGGACACCATCAGTAGAAAATAAAAGAACATCCTGCAGTATGGGAGAATATATTCATAGTTGACATATCCGATAAGGGGTTGACATCCAAATTATATGAAGAGCTCATGCAGCTCAACAAACAAAAAACAAATAAGCCAGTTAAAAAATGGGCAGAGGAGCTGAACAGATACTTCTCCAAAGAAGAAATTCAGGTGGCCAATAGTCACATGAAAGATGCTCCACATTCCTAATCATCAGGGAAATGCAAATTAAAACCACAATGAGATATCACCTCACGCCAGTTAGGATGGCCAACATCCTAAACACAAACAAATGTTGGCAAGAATGTGGAGAAAGGGGAACCCTCCTACACTGCTGGTGGGAATGTAAACTAGTTCAGCCATACTGGAAAGCAGTGTGGAGGTTCCTCAAAAAACTCAAAATAGAAATACCATTTGACCCAGGAATTCCACTCCTAGGAATTTATCCTAAGAATAAAGGAGCCCAGTTTGAAAAAAGACATGTGCACCCCTATGTTTATCCCAGCACTATTTACAATAGCCAAGAAATGGAAGCAATCTAAGTGTCCATCAGATGAATGGATAAAGAAGATTTGGTACATATACACAATGGAATATTATTCAGCCATAAGAAGAAAACAAATCCTACCATTTGCAACAACATGGATGGAGCTAGAGTGTGTTATGCTCAGTGAAATAAGCTGGGCAGAGAAAGACAAGTATCAAATGATTTTGAATATTTTGAGGTTCCTCAGAAAACTCAAAATAGAAATACCATTTGACCCAGGAATTCCACTCCTAGGAATTTACCCTAAGAATGAAGTAGCCCATTCTGAAAAAAGACATATGCACCCCTGTGTTTATCACAGCACTATTTACAATAGCCAAGAAATGGAAGGAACCTAAGTGTCCATCAATAGATGAATGGATAAAGAAGATGTGGTACATATACACAATGGAATATTATTCAGCCATAAGAAGAAAGCAAATCCTACCATTCGCAGCAACATGGATGGAGCTAGAGGATATTATGCTCAGTGAAATAAGCCAGGCAAAGAAAGACAAGTATCAAATGATTTCACTCATCTGTGAAGTATAAGAACAAAGAAAAAACTGAAGGAACAAAACAGCATCACACTCACAGAACCCAAGAATGGACTAACAGTTACCAAAGGGAAAGGGGCTGGCAGTTGGGGGATGGTTGGGAAGAGGGGGAAAAGGGGCATTACAATTAGCACACATAATTTAGGGGTGTGGGGCTATGGGGAAGACAGTATAGCACAGAGAAGACAAGTAGTGACTCTATAGCATCTTACTACGCGGATGGACAGTGACTGTAATGGGGTATGTGGTGGGGACTTGACAATGGGGGGAATCTAGTATCCATAATGTTGCTCATGTAATTGTACATTAATGATACCAAAATTTTAAAAAAGGGCTTCATAGAAACAAATGAACAAAAGCTGTGTTTTGTAAATAACATTCCCCCCATCATGGGAAAGTATAAAAACTAAAACAAGTAGTTTATACTCCATAGCTGCATGTTTTAACATTGCCACTTTAGTGCAAATTCTGCAGCTCAGTTGTTTTGTGTCCTTGGACAAGTTACTTCTCTGTGCTACAGTTTGTCCTGCATATAATAGAAGGTTGTGCAGACTTAAGAAAGTTGGCACTCTTTAATAGTGCCTTGTACATAGTGAATGCTCAATAAATGGTAGCTACTACTAGGATTAGTATTACCATTATTGTTATTATGATTCTACCAGTTTGCTCTACCAATGGCATATACTGCTGGTAATAGAAACCAAAGTTTACAAAGAGCTAAAATTGACATGATAAAATTTTTAAAAGACTAAACATTTCTAGAAGTATCACTCTCCTGACCATGTTTAGACCTATAAAAATTTGAACAGGGAAAACTGGGAATGGGAGAAATTATAAAAAAACAATTTCAGAAGTTCTAATGGGTGAAATTTGAAATAAACCGAAAAACAACAATAAAATCTCTAGTCAGTAAATCTTAATGTAAAATTTATGCTGTATAAGGTTTCTCCAGAGAAAAACAGAACCAATAGGATTCCCACACAGACAAGATTTATTGTGAGCAATTCATTCCCACCATTATAAAGACTGAGGAGTCCCACTGCCTGCCATAGGCAAGCTAGAGTCCTGGGAAAGCCAGTGGTTCAATTGCAGTCCAAGAGCAAGGACTGAGAACCAAAGAGCCAAGGGTATAGATTCCAGTCCAGGGCTAGGAAAAGACCAGTGTGCCAACTCAAGCAAGCAGGCAGGAAGAGAGTGAATCTTCCCTGTCTCTGCTTTTAGTTCTGTTCAGGCCCTCAGTGGATTTTGGATGAAGTCCACTCACATTGACAGGCAATCTGTTGAGTCATCTGAGAATACCCTCACATGTTTAATCACCTAGAGTAATGTTTAATCTGGGTACACCATACTCTAGTCAACTTGACACCTAGAAATAACATCGTAAGTCCAACCCTTGTCAATTTGGCACCCCCCTTAAACCATGCCTAGGCTCCTCTTAAAGACAATTACAACAATGTCATAATTCTGTCTGATGTGATAATTATCCTGTGCACATCCCAAAATGCATCAGTGCCTTCCTCAGAAGAGGAGGTAAAGTCCTTGAGTAATGTTTTCTCTTCTCAATATCCTGCAACTTAAATATCACTATGATATAAAATTAACAATACTTAAATACTGTGATGTAAAATCAGGGCATCTTACATTACATAATAAGGGAATAAGAGGAAAGAAAACATATTCATAGTAAAATAAGGAAATAGTCTTGACATTTACAGTTCTCATTTCTGTAACTGGTCACATGGTTGCAGCTAGTATTGTATAACTGCCTTCTTTCACTACCTGCTCTATATTGCCCTTCCCTTCCACAGGTACTTTAGTGGGTCATGTTTCTTTGCGTGGTGGGGTCACCCAAACCTTCATCCCTGAAGGGTCTGGGCCATTCGTAATCCTTCCTGGATTAGATTGTAATTTTTCATTGACCTTAGGCACAGGGTATGATAATAATAGGAGATACCCTAAATGATCCCCTATATCCCAGATAAATTCTTCCTAATCTACATTGTGGAGTTATAGTCCAATTTCCTTTGATAGGATCAGTCACCCCAGCCAGCACCATTACTTCCTACTTCGTCTATTGATTCAGAGGCATAAGGTTCCCAAAGTGGCCAGTAAGTCTTAACTTCCAGGTTTGTGGAATCATTGTATCCCTGGTGGAAGCACTCCTCCCTCTGGAACTAAGACCTCTGGACCAGCAGGGTATAAAGTCACAATGCAAACATTTTGCTGCTGAGTCACTAAGGGTAGTAGTAATGTTACTCTCATTTCCACCCCTTAATACCTGGATCTGTAAATCCTGATTGTGGGGAAAACAGCATCATATATTAATGCTGACTGAGAGCTGACATATTCATCCTCCTGTAGAATGTTGCCCCAGCCCTGCAAGGTATTGCCGTCTGGCTGACACTAACTGAGGCTTCATACAGCCATTTCACTGTTCTGACACCCAGCTGCTTTAGGATGTTAGGGAACGTGTAAGACTAGTGAGTTCCATGAGCACGGTCCCCTGCTGCATTACTTTACTTCTTTGAGGTAAATTCCTTGATCAGAAGCAGTGATGTGTGGAATACCATGACAGTGGATGAGGCATTCTGTAAGTCCATTGATGATAGTTTTCATAGAAGTATTGCATGCAAGGCAAATCTGTATACAGAGTAAATGTCTCTTCTAGTAAGAACAGGAACAAAATTCTGCCCCTTTCATGATGGAAGATGTCCAATGTAATCAGTCTGCCACCAAATAGCTGGCTGATCTCCCTCGGGAAATGGTGTTAGGTCAGGTGCTCGGTGTTGGTCTCTGCTCCTGTCAAATTGGACACTCAGCTCTGGTCAAAGCCCCAGTGAATGGAAGTCCAGGTTGATAAGCCCATGTATATCCTCCATCCCTGCCACTCCTTGTTCAGAAGTCCCTGTGACTCCTTGTTCAGCAGCCTACTGGGCAGTGACAGGGTGGCTGAGGAAACAGGCTGACAGGTATCCACAGAGTGGGTCGTCCTATACAGTTGATTTTTTATATCCCCTGTGGAGGTCACCCTTTGGCAAGCATTCACACAGAACATTAATCTCTTCACTTTTTTAGCCCATTCAGAGAAGTCTGTCTACATGTTTCTTTCCCAAATTTCTTTGCCACCAATTTTCCCTTCCTCTATATTAAACCAAGGAATGTCCAGCTTTCTAGTTCACTCACTGTGTCTGCATTTCAGCCAACCAAATGCTAGAGCCTTTTCCAACTCCCTAAGCTGCAGCACTAAATGCAGAGTCTTTGTTTAGTAGGCCCATATCAATATTAAGAACGGATGCCAATGAGAATACTTTTTGTTCAGTAAAAATGAATGTGGATATAAGGGATAGGGGTAATTGCTGTAGAGAAAAATTGATAATGCGGTGAAATTGACTTTGCGGAGTTAGATTCATTCTGAATACTTTAGTAAAGTGTATTAATGCTTGTATAATGTGTTTGTGTTAAGCATGGAATCAAAACTTATGCAGGCTGAAAACACCTACCCAGGCCAGGTGTAGGGATTGTAAAAATGCCCTCTGTGCGTTACAACTTACTATGAAAGGTAACATAATATTAAATAATACCCACTGCACATGCTGTGAGCTAGTAGGGGTGGGGTATATGTAAAACTACTGCAGTAGTCTGAAGAGATGGGGGCATGAGTAAAAACAAGGACAATGAAGGTGGGAGAGGAGCAGACAAATCCGAGAGATATCTGGAAAAGAAAAAGATTTTGTTGTTGAATTATATGAGTTGAATAGAAAAGGGGAAGTTTTGACTTGGTCAGTTGTTAGATGGTGGGATCCTTAGCAGAATAGTGAATACATGTGGAGGAAAATGTGGGGAATTCAGTTTTGACATGTTGAACATGAGGTGAATATGAGGCCATCCAGATGGAGACCAGCAGAACTTGTGAAGATCTGGGCTGAAGATACGAACTTGAGAGTCATCACTCTCTATCCATGCATCTGTCTCATTCTCAGAGTTCCATCATGTTATGTTCCCTCCCTCCTCCTTCCTGTCCCAATCTCCTTCCCCTTTCCTCTTTTTACTATTTTCTCTGTTATTCCTTGGTGATTTTGTCCACTGTCTATAGAGACTGTATACAGACAGTACCTATTATTTATAGGCAGTGTCATACTGCCTATATATGCACATATAGACTGTATTAGACAGTGGGTGAAATCACAAGATTAATCTACAAAATAAGGTTAATGGGAAGATTGAGAGCACACAGTATTGAAACCCTGGGGACTACTGATTGATACATACCTGTAAACAAATACCTATATGAAGTAGTAGAATTGGCAGAGAAGACAGAAAAGATAGGCAGTAGAATCATGGAAGAATAACAGCTCAAAACCTAAGGGAGAAGGAAGTTTTAAGTGAGAGCATCAGTTGTGTTAAATTTCATAGACTGGTGAGGGTAAGAGCTAAATCAAAGGGCTTTCCATTGAATTTTTATATTGTTAATGGGTATTGATATCATTAGTGATTAGAGCAACTTCATCAGGGATAAGGACTAAATCTAGTTTGTAGTGGGTTGAGGAACAAATGGGAAGCATTAAAAAAGAAATGATGTGTACACTATAGAATTTATAATTTATCCCTTCAACAGTAGAGGACAATTAGAAGTTGTAAGTTTTATTGATGAAAACTTATTCCCAATATTAGTACAGTTTTTTGTGCTTGGTTTGATCAATTGGTTTATATCAGATCAATGATTCCCTTCATGCCATTTGGGTCTGATGGATGCCTAGGGATCTCCTAACAGAGTCTTAATGAACAAACCTGACCTGCAGTTGTCAGGGCTTTGGATTAAGGGCAAAAAAACTCTAGTATTACTCATAAAATAACTATGATCTCATTAAACAAAAGTTATGACACCCCTAGTTTGGATGTAGTCATTCCAAAGAGTGCCTTTTCCAAACTATTTGGTAAGGTAAGTATTTGCTAAGGTGATGTATCTGTTGCAGGTGTATTTTTATCCAAATATTGTTTTAATAGTATCAGAAAATTACTAGGAGAAAAAATGTGCAACATTGAATTAAAGTCCTCATTGCTTATTAATAAGTGAACTACTGTTCATTTAAAAATGACATCTTTTTGGATTACTGAGGTAAGGATAAAGGTGTATCATGTGCTTTAAGTATCTAATAGTTTTTAAGTAGAGTTTTACTTTGACATCTCTTTTGTTTCTCATGTATTGAAGAGTAAAAGGAACCATGGTTATGCTACTTCAGTAGGAGATTATTGTCTGACTATTTTGGAATCTTGACTAGTCATTTTTTCTTTACTACGTGAATTAAATATGAAATGATAGTTTACTTGAAGTCTTTTATAATGGTGAATTAGGTATCTTTTTGCTTTTTTAGAATAACTTTGTATAGAAACTAATTTAGAAAGGAGTTTCTTAAATGGCTGCATTGGTATTCACATTATAGAGAAGGAAAGAAAATGAAAAGGTTCCACTTCCATGGTTCATTTCGTGCAGCATCTGTTTTTTCTCTGCTTCCAACAATCACTTATCTTTAATTTTTTACACATATCTTTAAAGAGAAATCTGTATTTCTACAAATACATTTTTTGAGGGATTTAAGATGGTTTACATTATTGTGGATGCCTTGTTTTTCTATTAAAATAGAATTTTCAGTAAATGTGTACTTGTCCTCTGTAGTCTATAGTAGTGCTGTCCAATAGCAATGTAATGGGAGCAACATACGCATTTTAAAATGCCATATTAAAAGGAGTAATTAGTAATTACAGATAAAATTAATGTTTTTGTTTAACTCAATGTATTCAAAATATTATTTCAACCTGTAATCAGCATAAAAATTAATAATGAGGTGTTTTACATTTTTATTTCATATTAAGTCTTTAAAATCCTGTTTGTATTTTATACTTATAGGCCTCTCTCAGGTTGGACTAGCCATAATTCAGCTCCTTGGTAGCCACATGTGGCCAATGGTTATGCTATTGTACAATAGAGAGTCAGAACAGATTCTTAGTATTTGGATGGATACATAGGTAAAAGGAGGTATTTGTCTTCTGTGAATTGGATTTGATTAGTGTAATAACCAACCCCCAATACCCAATAATATGATCATTTATATATATGTCAAATTTGGACTTGCTTATTCATTGGAATGTTAATTGGAGGGAGATAAGCTAGAAATACTGGGTAAATGGAATTTTTACTGTTTGGTTGCTTGTAGTAACTATATTTTATAATTACATTTATTTTTTATTATTATACATGTGAAATTTCAGTATATGTCTATAACTTGTAGCATAAATGCAGTTCCATCTACAGTGAAGATTTTGTGCTACAGCTAGAGAAGGAGTTGGTCCAAGCCCGTCTGAGTGAAGCTGAGTCTCAGTGTGCACTCAAGGAGCTGCAGGATAAAGTCCTCGATATAGAGAAGGTGAGAACAACATGGATGCTCTCACTGCCAAATCAGAGGGGACATGTGATAAATATTACTGAGCAGTTAAATTGGACTTGGTGTTTTTACACATTAGGAACTTTCCAAATTAGGTACTAAGAGAGGAAAGAAAAAAATATAGAAGATTTCCAATTACTCTTTGTTATAGCCATACTACTCAAAACACCGTATTTAAGGAAATTAGAACCCTTATAGAGGAACACAACTAGGATAATTTTGATATGAATAATATTTAGTGTTGTTGAAGTAAAACTTAGGGGATAGAAATTAATCATTGTCTTCAAATATTATATCTTTATCTATAAGAGGCAGGATATGACTAAATCATAAACATTTCAGAGAAAATTTCATCTGAGTGTAACTGTTACATCTTAACCAAGCTACAACAAGCCAGCATAGGATATACAGGAAGATCTTAGTCTGAGATATACTTACTAAGGAACTTTAAGGATTAGGTAAGTAGTGAAAATAAAAACGCTTTTAGGTTTCTGAGAACACTTAGACTTGAGAGTCTGTGTTATAGATCTCACTCTGAATCTGTTTTTGCATCAATAAAATCATTGATGGCTTGAGTTCTGTGTTGAGTTTGTTCCTTTTACCCCTAGGTAGTATCTAGCTATTGAATCAAAAGCTCATAAATAATGGACATTGAGAGCCTCAAGTTGTTCTTAATGAATAGAGGAGATCATAACTACAATTACTAATGGAACGCTTTTGCTAGAAATCTGCTTGCTGTTTTTATATTATTTTTGGAAAAACTTGTTCTTTGTTGAGGAAAAAGCCAGTAAGAATGCTGTAAAAAATGCTTAATAGAATATTTGGTCTCTAACAGGTGTATTCCGGGCTCCATATTTAGATAAGAGTCTGGATCTTTCAGTTTTGAATATGTGGTAGAAAGAAATATCCTTGGATCCAATTTAAAAATGGATTTCTTAAGTAGCTTTGTTGGTATGCATATTGAAGAGTAGAAAGGAATTTGGAAGGTTTCGTGCTTCCTCTGATTAACTTCTTGTAGGATTCTCTTTTTGTGCAAATGTAGTAAATTTCTGATTTGTAATTAAGAAAATATTTGAAGTTCATCATAAAAATGTATAGTTGCAAGAATAATTTTATTGCATCATCTCTGTGGGCTAAAATCTTCATGTTCACCATGAAATATTTTAGAGATAGAAAATTTCATAGATTCAGGACTTGAAATCTCAATAGTACCTCAATTTACCTAAGGAGCTTCTACCAAGGCGTAATTTAGGATCTCTTGGTCACTCACAGACAGGGCTACCCTATATCCTCAGCTGTGTCTTTCAACATGGTAGGAGATTAATCTAAATTTTGTATCCTGGAAGCAAATATTTAGATCACTTTGGCATTAATTTCTTACTGGTGATATAAATAGTGACTAATGTACAGAGATTTTACACTCGTTTCCAAAGTGACATGCTGAGAAAATACATCAAAACAGATTTTCGACTATTCTTTTGCATAAATCTTTAAAATGTAAACCATGTTCATGCTTTGCTTGAAGTCCTAATCTGAGGTTAATAAATGTATTACCATGTTGAAAAACATTTTTAATCCTATTGCTCCTTAACTGGTTAGTATTTTATTAAACAAAGAAGAGTTAGACTTTCTGTGACCTCAAAATTACCTACAGTTATCCTCAGACATCCCTGGTGTGAGTGTAAAACAGTGCAGCCACTTTGGAAAAGTTTGACAGTTTTTTAAAAGTTATTTGTATAATTACCATCTGATACAGCAGTTCTGCTGTTTGGTATATACTCAAGAGAATTAAAAATATACATCCACACAAAAACGTTCACACAAATGTCCATAGCAGCATTATTCATAATAACCAAAAAGTTGGAGTAACCCAGATTTCCATCAGCTGATGAATGGATAAATAAAAGGTGGTATATAAATGCAATGAAATATTATTTGGCAATAAAAAATGATGAACCTTGAAAACATACTAAGTGAAAGGGGTTAGTCATAAAAGACCAATAGTGTATGTTTCCATTTATATGAAATATCCAGAGTAGGCAGATCCACAGAGATGGCAAGTGGATTAGTGGTTGCCAGAGCTGGGGGAAGAGGAATGTGGAGTGACCACTAGTGAATATATGGTTTCATTTGGGGTGATTAAGATGTACTGAAATTGGATTATGGTGATGGTTGCACAACTCTGTAAACACTCTTAAAAACCTCTGGCTAGTATACATTAAAAGGGCAAGTTTTATGGTTTGTGAAATGTATCTCAAAATTACATAAAATTAAGTACAATTACATATGGGACAAAATAACTCTTACTATATATGCTGTATTTTAGTACTTGAAACTTAAAATCCTAAATTAATTTTTTTTTGCTTCAGAGAAATAACTCCTTTCCTGATGAGAATAACATTGCAAGGCTTCAGGAGGAACTCATTGCTGTGAAACTGAGAGAAGCAGAAGCTATTATGGGTTTGAAAGAACTTAGGCAACAAGTCAAAGATTTAGAGGAACACTGGCAGGTATATCAATATATTGTATGCTTTTTAAAAAGAGGGCAAAATCTGAACACACAATTTGTGTGAGTTTGAAGTACCCGATGACCAACACTAGAATTTGAGTTTAAAGTGGAAAAGGTACTGTTTAATGTATAAAACTAACACATTTGTTAAAGTATTTTCAAGCCATTTTCCCTTTATAATTCTTGCAATTAAGCAAGAGATAAAAGAGGGATCAAGTTGTATTTTTGTTGTTATACCATTGTGATTTATATAACTTTTCTCAACTATATGAAATTTTTCCTTTATATAATACATATTTCTTCTCCTGTTGATACTAAACCCATTGGTCAGTATGACACATTGGAAGGATGACACCAATATAAATTTGTCTGTATATTTGTAACTTTTGAAAATTGGTTACTTCACAAAATAAACCAGTTAGCTAGTTATATGCCCACAAAGTTTATTCACATATGAGGGAAATTGTTGACAAGGAACAAAAAACCAGAATCTGTAAAACAGAAGGGAGAGAGGGAGGGGGAAGAAACTACACATTATTACAGAGTAGTGATTTGAGTTTGAATTTGGGGTGGGGGATGCATCTAGTAAAGACAGAAATTAGTCCTTGACATTGCTATGGCTTTTTTTTTCTTCCATATAAAGGCAGTAATATAAACTGGAAATTAAAAATGAAACTGATCCTTCACCATGGATATTTTGAGAATGCTGCTGTTCCAATATTTCTTCCTTAATTCATGAATGGTCCCATTTTTTTCTTTTCTTGGTATTTCATTAAAAATAATGTGATAATTTCTCCTTAAAAAATTAGAGTGAGAATTTCATTTTTAATAATTAATCCATAGTGTAAAAAATTTGAGTTATATATGAGTTTGTAGCCCAGATCTGCCATTTACTAGTTGTGTGACTTTTCTGAAGTTTATCACAATTTCCATTTTCTTATTGATATAATGAAGATAATGCCTAATTTTAAGATGTGTATGAAGTACTTAATATAGTACTGGGCCTAAAATAAGTTCTCAGTAAAGTTAGCACTCACTTTGATACTAGGAATATTTATCACAATATGATTTTTTTGTTTCAGCGCCACTTAGCTCGTACTGCTGGGAGGTGGAAGGACCCTCCTAAGAAAAATGCTATGAATGAGTTGCAAGATGAACTAATGACCATTCGACTTAGGGAAGCTGAAACACAGGCAGAAATAAGAGAAACAAAACAAAGGATGATGGAAACGGAAACACAGGTATGATGGGAAAGCCTAGTAGCTTTAACCAATATCATTAGCAGATCAAAAGTTTATGCACAGATTGTACCATCCATAGAATATAGCTAAAAGGTGGACATAGGAAACTGTCTGCAATTTTCTAGCCCAAATGAAAAGGGCTAACAGTGGTATTCTTTGATATGAGAGATTTAATCATCTTTGACCCATTCAACAAAGTTTAAGCAATTCATAAAACTGTATTTGACTTGGTTGCCTTTATGCACAGCTTGAGGGAAAATATTCATGTTGAGCAAAATTTCTCCATCTTGACACTATTAACATTTTGGACCAGATGATGCTTTGTTGTGGGGTCTGGCCTGTGCTGTAGGATGCGAGCAGCATCCCTGGACCTCTGCCCACTCGAAGCCAGTCTCACCGCTGCCTGCCTCCCACCCTAATCCCAGCCAGGCTGTGGTGACCAAAAGCATCTCCACACATTGCAAAACGTCCCATCGGCAGCACAATTGCCCCTTGTTGATGGCCTCTGATGTAGAATATAATGTGAATGATGCTTTCTGAAGTTGTGTAATGTGACTCTGAACAGGTAATTCCAAAATTACACTTATTTCTTCTTGAGTCCCTGTCTTAAATATACTTGACTTAAAATCTGTAAACTCCTTTTTATGAAACCCATTTGCATTATAAAAATACATTTGGTTTTTATGTGTTAGATTTGTGTGGACTATATTTTGTATACTCTGTAATGTTATTTCATTTTCAAAATAGTCAGTAGGGGGCATAGTTAACTCATGTATCATTCTGTATACCTGTGTGTGAAATAGTCATCCCACTTTGAACATGCTAAATGAATATGTAAATCCTTTAGAGTAAATATGTCTTGTTTTACATTGTTCAAAGGTATTTCCATGTATTTTTCATTGTAATTAAAGATTAACAGTAAGATTATTGTAGAAATCTAGCTTTTATAATAGATAGTTTTATTTTTATAATCAGATTTTATCTCAGCATAGATACTAAAGGTGCAAACACAGTTTTTGAACCAGTGTTCAGGTTTTACTTTGAAGTTGTACGTAGATGAATGAATCAAATTCAGAAAACATGGTTTTGAGGAACTTTTGCATACAAAACACTGACCAGCCACCAAAGAACTTAGCAGTAGAGAAATCAGTCATGCACAAACTATATTTAATGTAATTCACTATATGAGGCAATAGATGTTAACTATAATTTATTGTGGTGATCATTTCCTAATAAACATAATTCAAATCATTAAGCTCTATACCTTCAGCTTATACAGTGCTGTATGTCAATTACATCTCAGTAAAACTGGAAAAATAATTCAGAAATTTGGTAATTAAGAGAGTTAGCTGAAATTGCTATGGAGAAAAGCAGGGTAATATTATTTGAATGAGGTGGTTTAGTGAAAAGCTTCCTAGGAAATTTGTATTTGAATTGTGCCTGATTAGTGAATGTGATTTTGGGTGGATTTTACTGGAGGAGGGATGGTGTAAGGCACTGCTTTCTAAGTGGCAGTGCTTGAACTGGTGGTGACCCATGAAGTTTCATTGCAGAATGAGAAAAATAAATAAAACGGCATGCTGTAAGACTCTGAGGAGGTCCATTTAGTGACTATACCTTAGTCAATTGAGAACTCATACCTCTGAGATCTTTCCATATGCTGGTTTTCACTATTGCAGACAGCGCTGCTCTGAGCTACTTGTACCTGTCTCCTTGTGGGTATCTCTGAGTCTCTTCAGTGTAGAGGTTCTTCTGTTTTGTGTGTGCCACAAACCCCTGTGGCAATCTGGGGCCTATGTGCCCCTTCTCAAAATAATGTTTTTGAATGCATAAAATAAAATACATAAGATTGCAAAGAGAACCGGCTATATCGGGGTAAGTTACCAAAATACTGAAAACAGACAAGTTTGTGGTACAGGAAACACACACACAGAAAGATACACAACATATTCCCATTGCTGGATTCAGGTCTTTAATATTTTATATTTTTGTATGTGTTAGATTGTTCTATAATTTCCTTTTGTGGGAGACTCTTATCTGGTTTTGGTACCAAGGTTATACTAAGCTTGGTAAATGAGTTGGGCTGTATTTTCTTTTTCTGCTGTAAGAAATTTTATATATGTTTGGAATTACCAATTACTTGAATATTTGCTGAAATTTATTCCTATAAACAGTCCTGTTTTGTTTTATTTTCTGGGAATAGTTACTATTGATCCCAGTTGATGGGTTAAAGGTCTTTCAGATTTTCTGTTTCTTCTTAAATCTGGCTTGGTAAGATATGTTTCCCTAGGCAACTATCCATTTCATCCTAATTTTCAAATTTTTCACTTATGATTGTTGTTACAGTGAATTTATTACTTAGCATTTTTTATTCTTTTTTTCCATACTTTTTTGGCTTTCTTTGATTGCTTTGAGTTAAGCTGTTTAGTAGTGTCTTTGATATTTCCAAATGTGTAAGTTTACTTCATCAGTAGTTCACAGCCTTATTTTGGTTTAATTGCATTGTGGTCACAGAATGTGGTCTGTTGAATTTTATTTATGTTAGATCAGACTTCTTCATTATATTGTTTGTATCTTCTGTGTCCTTTTGTGTGTGTGTGTGTGTGTGTGTGTGTTACCAGATCTTTCAAGTACCAGATCTTTGCAATTTTGAAAAAGGCTGAAAATATTCTGAGCCCCTTTTAGAAGGACATAAAAATTTATAATTGTTATATTTTTGTAGTAAAATGAATTTTGATATATTGACCCTTTTTATCCTTAAGGATGTTTTTTATTTAGTCTGTTTGTCTTATAGTTATGCAAGCTATTTATTGTTTAGTATTTTTCTTATGTATCTTCTTCCATCCTTTCAATATCAAACTGTTTAACCTGTTATCATGTCTGACAAACAGCATATACATGAATACTTTTTAGAACCCAGTCTGACAAATGGTTTTACACATATACTAAATACCACTGAATATGAATATACTAAATATATGAATATACTAAAAATCACTGAACTGCATGTACACTTTAGATTAATTTTATGATGTACGAATGTTTTCTTTTTTCAGCACTTTAAGTCACTCTTCTTGTAAGCAATCATTCAAGTCAGAATTCTGTTGTTAATTCTCATAAAAAATCCAGTCTCATAGTTTCTTCTAGCTGTCATATTCAGTCCATGTTTTGTGATTCTGTTTGGATTAATATCTGTCACCTTGCTAGCTATATTTTTGGTTCCATTTGTTTTTTTTCTTTTCTACTTTCTCTTGGTTTTTTGGGGGCATTTATTGTGGTTCCACTTTATCTGCACAATTGACTTCTTTATTTATACAGCTGAAAAAATTTAGTGGTTGCTTTCAGTTTTATAATATACATCTTTAATCACAGCTTACCTGCAAATAATATTTTACCCTTCACACATAGAATAAGGTCCTTACACAGTATATTCCCAGTTCTTCCTCCCATCCTTTTGTGCTATTGTTTTCATGTATTTTACTTCTACATGTAGTACAGATATATGCGCTATTGGTTTTTGCTTCAGCCAATAAGTTATCTTTCAGGAAAATTTTAAAAAATTTTAATTAAGTATATTTTCTCTTCAGTTATTCCATTTAGCATTCTGGTTTTTTTTGTTTAGACCCATGTTTCAATCT
Organism: Manis javanica; assembly: GCF_040802235.1. Lineage (NCBI taxonomy): Eukaryota > Metazoa > Chordata > Mammalia > Pholidota > Manidae > Manis > Manis javanica. Next base: position 78,361,800 of record NC_133159.1, on the reverse strand, counting down.
GGTATTATATTCTTTCTGCATGAAGAAATTCCTGTAACGTTTTTTTTTACTGCTCAGCTGCTCGCAGTGGGTTCTCTTAGCAGTTTTTGTTTGAGAACATACTCTCCAATTTAAAAATATGTATTTGCTGGGTATTGATTTGTGAACTGTGGAGTTTTTTTCCTTCTTTTTTCAACACTTTAAGCTATTCTTTTTGTCAGCAACCATGCAGGTCAGAATTCTGTTGTAATTCTTATATTTGTTCCTCTGCACATAATCTGCTTTTTTTTCCCTCTGGCTGCCTTTATGATATGACTTGATTTTTTTTTTCCCTCTGAACTCTGGACCTGTTTGTGTCTCTCATGGGATTTGGAAAATTCTTGGTCTTGGTCATTATTTCTTCAAATATTTTTTCTGTCCCATACTCTTTTCTCCTCTTGGGATTCCACTTACACATACATTAGATCGTTTGATGTTGTCTGACAATTCATGAATGCTCCCTCTGTTCTTGTCTCCCGTTCTTTATTTTTTCTGTTTATGTTTCAGTTTCTAGTGACAGAAATATTTCTACTGACATATAATTATGTTTACTGGTTCTTTCTTCTACTTTGTGAGTTGTCTGATAAGCCATTGAGGACATTCTTCACATCTATTACTCTTTTTTTCAGGTCCAGCATTTCTATTTGATTCTTACAGTTTTCATTTCTCTGCTGATATTACCTATCTGATCTTACATGTTTTTCACCTTTTCCTTAGAGCCTTTAGTAAATTCCATCAGATAATTTCTATGTCTTTATCGTGTATGAGGCCGGTTCTATTGATTGCTTTGTCTCTTGGTAGTGTTTTGTTTTTTTCTTTCTTTTAACTGCTTTGTAGTAATTTATTGAAAACTGGACATCTTATGTAAGACAGTAGACTAAGGCAAATAGTTTTTATTCCTGGAAATGGGTACCATTCCTTCTGCTAAGCCTTTAATGTGGGGGATTTAAGTTAATATAGTCAGGAGTTGAGCTGGGTTTGAGGTTTGTTTCTGTGGTTACCCTCATTGCACCACAGGCTTCAAATTCCTCTAGCATTATCTTTCTTTTAGATTGGGGGCTGGTTTGCCAAAGGGTTTTCTCAATGTCTGTAGGTCTTCCCTTTGCATGGCACTTGAGAGGTCAGTCTCTGACAGTATTCCACAATTATTTGTTACAGGAAGTTGAAGGGCAGTGTTCCCTATTATTCTGATAAAGCCTTTGTCTTAGGCTCAGTCATGTTCCTGGATCTGAGGTGTTTGGCCTTCTCAGTGCTTGTGCCCTACCCCCAGTTTCAGGCCTAGGTCCAGAATATACTCCTGCCCCTTCATCAAATGCAGTGCTTGCCCCAGTGCCCCAAGGGCAACAGTGTTGTAGCCCTGAAACCTTTTATGCCCTAGAGGAGACAGACAAGGCTTAGTGCCCTTCCTTTATTAGCTGCTGTTCTCTTACGTCAGGCCTAATCCATGTAGATCTCTTTCTCAAGGCTCTCATTGGTCTTTTTTGTGTACCTGTTGGAGCTCATGAAGAAAAACAGTGCAAGAGCTGGTGGACTCTGCTGTCCGCCCTGGGCTATACACTTTCTAGCTAACCAACACTTGGCCTCCACCAATTTGATTTTATTTTAGCTGAATTATTTATAACAGCTTCTGGCTGCATCTGCCCTGTCACTCCTTAGATTTTGGGCTAGCTGATTGCCCTCTGACCTCACCTTTCTGGTTTCAACAAAAATCATGAACTTAAGAGTTTGGCTGGCCTTTTTTTCTTTTTTTAATTGAAAAGGTAAGAACAATGCTCTTTCAGACTTTACAGTCCTATCAGAAATCAAGTCTTTACTATGATGTATTTGAAATTGTTTTATTTTGTCCTTTCAATTTCTTACTTTTTTTCTTGCTTTTCCTTGAATTAATGTAGATTTTTATATTAGTTTGATTTTTATAATTCCTTTCTTTTCTGTTAGTGTTTATTACCTGAAAAAATTATAATGCTTACCTGACTGAACAAAGTCTTGAGTTAGTAATTATCTCCATCTTCTAAACTGTTAGAGCCTTAGGAGAACTTCCTGTGCTCATCTTCCATCCTTCCCCTGTTACTGTTATTGTTCTTTTTTTTTATACCTCCAAAATTATTAGGCATTATTGTTGTTTTATGGAGTCAGTGCCTGTTTGGATTTGTTTACCTGTTTACCAATTTTTTACTCTTTTTTCTTTTATTGAGCAATTTCTTTCTGGTTCCAATCATGAGTTCTAAATTCTCTCACTTCCTTAAATGTACTTTCTTCTCACTGAGTATACTCTTGTAGAATGAAGTTTATTTAAGCATTATAAGTTTTTCTTATTGAGATATCTGCTGGATATTTTACTTTCTTCCTTCTCAGATACTCACTTTTGCCCTTGATTTGCCTCTTCTTTCCTTTTAACATTCTAAGTTTTGTTACTATGTATCTTGGTGAGGATTTATTTGTATTTACCCTGTTTGGGACTAAGTACTGCTTCCTGAACTGTGAATTCACGTGTAGTGGTTTTTTGGTTTGGTTTTTTTTTTTTCAGTTGTAAAAAATTCTCAACTGTTATCTCTTACATCACATCTGAGCTTTACCCCCACCCTGTTTTACCCTGCAATCCCTATTTGGTATGTTTTGTACCTCCTTATCCTCTTTTCTATCTCTCTTGACCTCTTCTAAGACACTAATTATTTTTTCAATGTATCTAATCTCCTATTTGATATTTTAATTGGATTTTCAATATCTATGTTAATTTCTTTAAATTGTATTTGGTTTCACATTTGCTGAATGTTTTTTGACAGTGACTATTCTTTGCTTATGTTTTTGTTTCCTCTTTTAATGACTAATTATTGTAAATATAAATTATTTAATATGAAGTCCTTATGATTTTTATCTAGAGTTCTAAAAATCTATTCTTGCTGTCTTTTTGTCTAATATTCCTGAGCATTGTTTAATCAATTCCTGAGCATTGTTTATTTGTGAATGTTTTATAGTTTTGGATCATGGACTTGTATTCAGGAGTTCAGGGAGGAGTTCTGTCTGGGAATTCTTTGCAGCTTTTGTTGAAGGTGTGTCCCTCTGAAGTGTACTTATTTTAATAGTAGCAGGTAAGACAATAAAAAGTTGTGGAACATTTGGAATACATTACCAAGAAGGTCAGTTATTATAGACAGACAGTGTTCATTGATTGAAATTAAGAAAGAAGAATAATACAGAGGATAGCCTTAGAAAGGAGACATTTTTTCTGAGAGTCAGGAAGTAAACCTGAAGATGAAGAAACCAGGAAGTGGTAGAAAGTTTTGTTGCTTAAATCAGTTAGATGATGCAGATTTTTTTTCTTAAAACTGGAGGCAGGGTCATTTTTGTAGAGTAAGGTAAACAGATATAATAATACCAACAATGTAGCATTTATTAACTATTAAATTTCAGGTGTTGTCTGAGACTCCTTTCATAAAGTTTTCTCCTATGATTCTCACAGCACAGCCTTCAAAGTCAAGTAATCATCTGTGCTTGTACCATGTACTGAATTTGATGGAATTAGATAACTTGATGAAGGCTGAAGAACTGTTAAATGAGGAACCAGACTTCACTTGTCTTTTGTTATGAAAATCTCTACTGTTTTATTAGAATAATTTGGGGCTGAGAAATTTCAGGCTGGGTCAAGCCTGAATGAGAAAATTATTTTTTTTTGGTATCATTAGTATATACTTACATGAACAGTGGTTACTAGATTCCCCCCATTATCAAGTCCCCACCACATACCCTATTATAGTGTCTGTCCATCAGGATAGCCTTAGAATCACTACTTGTCTTCTCTGTACTATACTACCTTCCCCGTGCCCCACCCCCATATTATGTGTACTAATCATAATGTCCCTTTTTCCCCTTATCCCTCCCTTCCCACCTATCCTCCCCAGTCCCTTTCCCTTTGGTAACTGTTAGTCCATTCTTGGGTTCTGTGAGTCTGCTGCTGTTTTGTTCCTTCAGTTTTTGCTTTGTTCTTATATTCCACAGATGAGTGAAATCATTTGATACTTGTCTTTCTCTGCCTGGCTTATTTCACTGAGCATAATACACTCTAGCTCCATCCATCTTGTTGCAAATGGTAGGATTTGTTTTCTTCTTATGGCTGAGTAATATTCCATGTGTATGTGTACCACATCTTCCTTATCCATTCATCTACTGATGGACACTTAGGTTGCTTCCATTTCTTGGCTATTGTAAATAGTGCTGCAATAAACATAGGGGTGTATCTGTCTTTTTCAAACTGGGCTCCTGCATTCTTAGGGTAAATTCCTAGGAGGGGAATTCCTGGGTCAAATGATGTTTCTATTTTGAGTTTTTTGAGGAACCTCCATACTGCTTTCCACAATGGTTGAACTTATTTACATTCCCACCAGCAGTGTAGGAGGGTTCCCCTTTCTCCACATCCTCGCCAATATTTGTCATTGTTTGTCTTTTGGATGGTGGCCATCCTAACTGGTGTGAGATGATATCTGGTCTGTGTATTTTTTGCCATGTCCTATAATTATAATACATTAAGTATCTAGCACTTACTGAGTTCTTACTGAATATTAAGGTTTTTTTACATGTATTATCTCATTTAATTCTGAAGACAACCAAATGAGAAATAGGTAGTATTTTTACATACATTTTTCAAGTGAGGAAATAGAGACTCAGAGATGTTAACTAGTTTCCTTAATCACCAAATAGCAAGGTAGAATTCAAAACCAGTCTGTGCGCTCCATAAAAACAGACCATTCTATACATGGAGGAATGTGAAGTGCGCATGCCACATTCATGACATCATGGAGTTTACAGTACAGTAAATGGTTATCATACCTTTTGATCAGTCTGTGCTTTCCTTCTAGAAACTAGAAAGGGGCATTAGATTCATCATATTACTGAATCTACCCATTTTTTTTAACCACATTGCCACATTACCTATTTCAGAAAATACCTTCAAGTTCTGTGGGAACATCCTTATGGTTTACAGATATTTATTGTATAAATAGTAAATTGATCGATAATGAGAGTTTCTAACATGGACCTTATATATTCTTTTGGATGACTTGATTTTTAACCAAGCAGTTTTATAAATCTTTTTTTTAAATTTAACTGTTTGTTGAATAAAATTGACTTATAAGTAATAACATTTCTTTGTAGTGTTGTTGTGGCATAACATTATTGGTAGAAACTTACTAGTTGTTTCAGGTCTTTTTACTATAGTCTGAGTATTTATATTTTTAATTATTAGAACCAGATCAATAGTAACCATCTTCGAAGAGCAGAACAAGAGGTGATCAGTCTACATGAGAAAGTACAATATCTTTCTGCACAGAATAAAGGACTGCTTACTCAGTTAAATGAAGCAAAGCGCAAACAAGCAGAGATTGAATGCAAGGTAAATATACCACTAGCTAGTTGTTTTTGTTAACATAATAATGGTTTTTATGCTTTTTTTGCCCTATCATTATCTTAAAACCAAAAAAAAGCTAGTCTTATTTTCCACTTTTCCTGAACTTGGTTTGGTGGTTGCTTTTAGAAAGGTTAGTTCATCTTTCTCTGGAGTGGATTTCGAGCAGGAAACCTCATCTTCAATCACTTGGTTAAATACCAGTGCAGAAAATTAAGTTAACCAAGTGATTGAAAATTGGTATCTCTGATAATTTTTATTTTGACTTGTAGCCCTTTAAAGCCAGAGCTTCTAGTCTCAATCAAAATGATAGGTAATTTAGAAAGGTAAGGATAACTCTTCTTTGATCAGTACCTTATCAGTAGGCAGTCAATATTGATATGTTTTCTAGATATAGAGAACAAAAGAAATATGTGTGTACCCAGTGGGTTGCAAAAACAGTGTCCATTTCCCATTATTATTTTAATCAGGTTTTTAATTTTTTTGTGGTGTTTGGATTCATAAAACAAAAATTACATTCAAATAAAATTAATTTATAGCAATGATAAAAGAGGGGGGCTAGGGAGTGGGATGAAAGGAGAGGGTAGGGTGTGTGTGTATGTGAAATAACTAAAGAGGTAACTGTAGTCTGAGCATTAGAATGAATTACTAAGGCCAAGTTATAGGCTATTAAAAAAAAAAATCCATCTTTCCATAGTGAGATCATAGGAATGATACCTTTAAAGATTCCAGCCTTATTATTCTGTGATAAGAAACAAGACTTTCAATGGTACATATAAAGCTGTAATTCCATCAACTTGATCTGGTGTCATTAAAAACCAAGAATGAAGCATGAGTGGTTTATCAGTGACACTGAAATCCAGAGATGAAATTACATCCTAATAAATATTCATGGCTATTAAAATTTACACTAACAGAAATCTGTAGAAGTACTGAAATTTGTCCTAACTTAAGAGTAGTCCCTCTTGAAGAATATGATTAGATTAATTTAAAAATAAAATATGAAATGAAATTATGAGTTTAGTTTGTAAAGCTAATATTTGGTTGAGTTTTTATGATACATTGTGCTTATTTTTAATAAAGAACTGAATTTAATCTTTTTCATTATTGGGATAAATTTTCCTTTAACATATGTTGACAACTAGATGTTAATATTGCTCCTCAAATCCTTCACACCTTTTAATCAAAGTAAAGTTTTCCTTGGAAATAAATATTGGTGCATTTTGCTGATGAAAATTGTTTTCTTTAAATTTGTTAAGTAATGGGCTCAGACTCAGAATTTTAGGGAATTTTAAGAGCTGGTATGAGATTTTATTTAATTTTTAATTGTTCATTACTACCTCTGTCAAGTATGTTACAGATGCTGACTCTGATATCTCCTCCTTGTTAAGCTTTATAGCGATTTATTCAGTCTTTTGTAATGCCTTTTGCAGATTTCAAGAATGATATCTGTGTTGTCACCCTAGCAACCTAGTACTTTCTGACTGAGTGTATTTTACCTTGTTATGTGAGAAAAACTTGGAAACAAACCTTACTTTTTCAAGGAAGCTGATACTTCAATTATATAATATAAATCTGATTCATTTAGTCTTATAGGACTATATATTATGATTTCTTGATAAGAAATAAAGCTTATTTTTCATTTATGTAAAATGTCAGGATACTGTTTTTAATATTAACATTGTTTTCCCTCAGTAACTGAATTTGAATATTCCCACTTAAAGATGAAATAGTAAAGTCTATGTTCCCCACTATGAAAATTTAGAACACTCTGAAATGCAAATGTTTTTTCTATGTTTCGCACAAATTCACTTGGAAGCAAAACCTGACTTGAATTGCTGTATGGCCATTTATAATTTTTACTTATCCCATCTGATATAGGTATTTATACTTCACTACTTTATTGTGTTGAGCATTAAGCATACTGTTTCACTATGGATGCTGTCTCAGATCCTGCTGACTATAAGCTTACTAATGGCTTATGCCCTTTATTACTTTTCTAAGATCTAAAATATCTGAAATTCCATAACACACCAGGTCCCTAGGATTTCAGTAATGAGACTGTAGGATTCCTTATGTAAATCTAAATTTGAAGATTATAGAAAGATTTTATATTCTCTGGTTCTATATAAAGAGATACATATATGTCCATGATAAAAGGTTCTTTTACAAACTTATAAAATTGTGTGATAAATACTGTTGATAAAGTCAGAGTATTTTACTATGATTATAATATTGTGCATGTATGGAATAGTGATGGAAGGAAACAGGAAGAATTGAAATCTGTTGCTTATATTTAATGTAAATATTAATAGCTTAATACAAACACTTTTTTTCATAATGTTTTGATTTTTTTGACTGAGTAAAAATGAAAGCATTGCTTGCACTCCTGTCCTCTTTTATCTCATTCTCTTCCTGAGCCTACCACCTACTCCTTTTATTTTTTCCCAGGTAATTGCTTTTATTATTTCCTAGTATGTCCTTTTGGAATTTCTTTTAGGCAAATAACTAGTGAGTAAAATGATATTATTTTTCTTCTCACTTTATTACATGAAAGTTAGCATACTATATCTTCTGCATTTTGCTTTTTTCATCACTATATTTTGGAGAACTTTTAATACCAGTGCTTTAAGAGTCTTCTCATTAGTTTCTAATTTACATTGCTTTCCATTGCATGAATATACCTTAGTATACTTAACTAGTTCCTCATTGATAAGCATGTGAGTTGTTCCAGTATTTTGCTGCTGTAAGCAGTATGTAGTGAATAACCATGTATGCACACTAACTTCAGACACATAATGGCATATGTACACATTCCTATAGGATAAATTCTAATTTGGTCAATGAATAAGTAGATCTGTACTTTTCATAGATTTTTTTCAAGTTACCCTCCTTAAGGTTGTATCATTTTGTACTTTGAGAAGCAGGACATGATGGTACCTGTGTTTTTCATTGTATTAACAAAATATGTAGCCAAGTCTTTTCATTTTAAGTAGAATTTTCATATTCTAGGACAGTGATTCTCAAATAGGGATGGAAAGAGGTGAGCTTTCAGAGAATTATAGTGTCACAAAACAGCAGCAGACTCATAGACACTGAGAAGTGACTAGTCATTACCAAGGGGGAGGGAATGGGGCAGGCATGGGGGAAGGGTGAGGGGGGTAAAGCGCCACAATAATTCGCAATCACAATGTAAGTTGGTCACGGGATAGTAGTACAGCCTGGAGAATATAGTCATTGATTCTGTAACATCTTTCTATGTTGATAGATAGTAACCTCACTAGAAGGAGTGAGGATTTAATAATACGGTTAACTGTTGAACCACTGTGTTATACATTTGGAACCAATATAAAATTGTACATCAATCAATATAAGATTGTATATCAACAATACAAAAATGATAATGTCTGCTTTACATGTTTATCAAATATTTGGATGTCTTCTATTTGTCAGTTACTATTATAGGCATTGGGAATAGAGTAGTGAAGAAGGTGGGCACCATGTTTAGTGAGCCAGTAAGTAAAAAGCAGATAAGGTCATTAATAATGATATACTGTAAAGTGGAAGGTAAGGGGAAATGGTAATTAAGATTGAGTTCCAGGAGCTGGTACCAGAACTGGGACCTGAAGAATAAGAATGGACCATCTCCTGAAGGAAGGAGTATCAAAGAATTGTAGACATACATTAAATCACCAAAATAATTAATAACTATTTGAGAGAACTATTTTGAGGCTATAAAAATGTCCTTAAAGTTTCAGCAACTAATTTTACCAATTATTTGGGGATAGACATGCCATTGTTGGAGATAGATTTGAGGTAATATTAGAGAGAGATTTGATGTGATATCATCAGGTAATAGTACAGGACAGAGGTGCTTGTTTGGGCTCAGGTATTGCAATGTAATTAAAGAGAAGTAGATTCATTCAGTGTCTATTTTTGTAGAGAACCAATAAGTCTTGGTGATTAAATTGCAGAGGGGGTAGATTATGAGAAAATGCCCAGATTCTTGGCTTTTTACTTGATTGATGTAATTTTTTAATTAATTTATTTATTTTATTTTATTTTATTAAGGTATCATTGATATATACTCTTATGAAGGTTTCACATGAGAAACAATGTGATTACTACATTCATCCATATTATCAAGTCCCTGTATACCCCATTGAAGTCACTGCATCAGTGTAGTAAGATGCCAGTCACTACTTGTCTTCTCTGTGCTACACTGTCTTCCCCATGACCCCACACACATCACGTGTGTACCAATCATAATACCCCTCAATGACTGATATAATTTTTAATACAATGTTAACTAAAATTAGAGTAAAAGTTATCTATTGCTATTTAACAAACTACCTCTAAAACTAAGTGGCTTAAAATAGCAGTAAGCACTAATATCCCAGAGTTTCTGTGGGTCAGAATTCAGGAGCAGCTTATCCAAGTAGTTCTGGTTTAGAGCTTCTCGTGAGACTGCAGTCATTTGAAAGCTTAACTGAAGCCAGAGGATAAGGTTTTTCAAGTGCCTCACTCACACAGTTGCAAGTTGGTGCTGGCTTTAGAGAGAGCACTTTCTCTCAGTAAAGGCTGTGAACAAGTGAACACACAATCACAATAAAGTCTGAGTAGTGCTGTGATGAGGAAGAGGTACCTAGGACCCTGTAGTGGCAGTTTAGTGTTAGAATAATAGTGCAAGGAAAGCTAACTAAGCAATGATTAAGCTGAGACCTAAGGATTTGTAGGAGTTAGTGAAGGAAAGGCAACAGACAATTTACTAGGCAAAGAGAATAGCATGTAGAAAAGAAGAGCAGAAGTGAGAAAGAACAGGTTGTTTGAACTGAAAGTTCATTCTAGCCAGAGGGGAGTGTGGTGCAGAACACTGGTAAGATATGAAGCTATAGCAGTGCATAGGGAACCAAATCGTACGGAATCTTGGACACCAGAATAAGGACCACAGACATTATCTCAAGATTTATGGGTTGTCATTAAAGTGTTTAATATAAGGTAGTGACAAGTGAAATATGAATTTTGTTGAACATAGACACAGTGGTGTGCTGAAGCCACCTAGTAAAGCTAGCAAGAACCCATTATTAAATTATCAGGAATTCTGTAACGCAGTTGTTCACAGCCATATGAATGGTTTATTTATATAATAAATTTAAACAACTTATAGCTGAACACATTATTAATTTAAACAAAATTATGGTAGAACAAAGGTGATAAATATGCAAGCTTCATCATTTCCTAATTACTTTTACATTTTACTATTATCTGTGCTTTTGAGGTTATACCTATTATATCTGTATGGTGGAAATATCATATAATTGTGTGCTACTGCACATTTCTTCCCAACTCTGAGTACATTAATGTTATGTTGGTAGCTTGAAAGGAGCCATGGTGGGAGTGTTTACACCACATAAATTGGCAAACTACAAATCATGGCTTGATTTATTCTTTTGTTGATTATCTAGACCGAAGTTAGCAAACTATAGTCCATAGCCCAAATCTGTCTGACTGCCTATTTTCACAAATAAAGTTTTGTTGGACTACAGCCTTGCCCATTCATTGTGTGTTGTCTGTAGCCACGTTCACACTCTAGTGGCAGCAGATGGAGTAGCTGTGATAGACTGTATGGCCCAAAGTCTAAAATATTTACTACCTGGCTCTTTTAACAAAAACCTTTTGATTCCTGCTCTAGAATGTCAATAGAGATTAAAGCTTGAAAGTGTGTCGTTCTTCAGCGTTTACATTGTGAATACCACAAAAATATTAATGAAATTTTCTTCCAGTATTTGATTACTTATATCAGAATCAGCAAAAAACTTGCTCACATGTTAACAAATAGGTGAAATTCTAATGTAAGTCTTTATTTCACTTTAATCTTCTAACATAAAATAATGAGCCAATATTCATATTCCTCACTTTCAGGTGGCTTAAGGATACAGGAGTTTGGCAAAAATCCATGAAAGCATTCTGTGAGAATATATTGACTATATGAAATTTACAATGAGTACTATATATATTATTATCTGTATGTTGTGTACTACACATCCTCTATCAGTTTATGTTAAAATATATAATAAACATACATACATGTGTGTACATGCTTCTACATGCATGCACACACATACACACAGACACCCCCATCTGAGAGTGGATTGTTAAACACCAGCACAGCTCTGGATACAGAAACTACATGTTCTGGCCATATGCAAACTGGGAAAATAGGGGGAAATTTTTAAATATTTTAAAATATTTGCTTGAAATGAAGTACCACTATCATATCTGAGATACAAGAAAAAATTTATATTTTTATTTTAAAATGTAATATTACACTTTCACTAAATTCAATATTTTTTAAAGTTTTCATATTATAGTATTGTCAGATGCTGAATTCCTCCCTTGGTCACCATGCTGTACATTTTTTACACTAAAAGTAATCACTAAATTTGAACTGAAGTTAAGAGAGAAGCAAAATACTTTTGAATACCCAATTTTTTCTAGCATATTTTCTTATTTTGTTTTTTTTCTGGATTGGCATTTGGCATGGATATGGTAGAATACAGTTTTAGGGCTTTTTTCTTTGTGAAATTTTGCAATATTGTTTCAAAGTTGAACATTATGCTTTTCCTAGGAAGATTACAATTGTAATGTCTAATTTCTATTATTTTCCTTTATACTATAATGTAAGTATTCATTAACATTTATTGATTCAGGAAGAATATAATTTTTAATACTAGCTAACATGCTCTGTCAGTATCCATAGTCCCTGTTAATTTGTTGTCCTAGTTATTTCAGTGCTTGGAAGTTCTCAGTAATTGTTCTTGCATAAAAAACTATCAGCATTTGAAAACTTCCCCAATCTGGTGAAGGAGATACTCTCTCAGGCCGTGGAGGTGCACAGATCTCCCAACACAAGGGACCCACGGAAGACAACAACAAGACATACAATAAAAATGGCAAAGATCAAGAATAAGGACAGACTTTTAAAAGCAGCTACAAAGAGAAAAATGACCACATACAAAGGAAAACCCATCAGGCTATCATCACCTTTCTCAACAGAAACCTTACAGGCCAGAAGGGAGTGGCATGGTATATGTAATGCAATGAAACAGAAGGGCCTCGAACCAAGAATACTCTACCTGGAAAGATTATCGTTTAAATTTGAAAGAGGGATTAAACAATTTTCAGATAAGTAAAAGCTGAGAGAATTTACCTCCAACAAACCACCTCTACAGTATATTTTGGAGGGACTGTTATAGATGGAAGTGTTCCTAAGGACAAACAGCTGTCACCAGGGGAAATAAAACCACAGTAAAGAAAGTAGAGCAATTAATTACTAAGGCAGAAGCAAAATCAAATCAACTACCCCCAAAATCAAAGGATAGAAAAAAATACAGAATATGATACCTAATATATAAGAATGGAGGAGGAAGAAAAAGGAGGGAAAAAAAGAACCTTTACATTGTGTTTGTAATAGCATACTAAGTGAGTTCAATTAGACTGTTAGATAGTAATGTAATACCCTTGAACCTTTGGTAACCACAAATCTAAAGCCTGCAATGGCAGTAAGTACATACCTATCGATAATAACCCTAAATGTAAATGGTCTGAATGCACCAATCAAAAGATATAGAATCACTGAATGGATAAACAATCAAGACCCATCTATATGCTGCCTACAAGAGACTCACTTCAAACCCAAGACATACACAGACTGAAAGTAAAGGGATGGAAAAAGATTTCATGCAACTAATATAGAGGAAAAAGCAGGAGTTGCAGGACTTGTATCAGACAAAACAGACTTCAAAACAAAGTAACTAGAGACAAAGAAGGACATTACATAATGATAAAGGGGTCAATCCAGTAGGCTGTAACTATTATAAATATCTATGCATGCAACACAGCATCACCTACATATGTGAAACAAATACTAACCGAATTAAAGGGGGTAATAGAATGTGATACATTCATTTTAGGAGACTTCAACACACCACTCACTGCAAAGGACAGATCAACCAGACAGAAAATAAGTAAGGACACAAAGGCACTGAACAACATATTAGAACAGATAGACCTAACAAAATCTGCAGAACGCTCCTTCCAAAAGCAACAGGATACACATTCTTCTCAAGTGTACATGGAACATTTTCAAGAATAGATCATACACTAGGCCACAAAAGAGCCTCAGTAAATTTTAAAAGATTGAAATTGTACCAACCAGCTTCTCAGAAAGGTATGAAACTAGAAATAAATTACACTACAGAAAATGAAAAAGCCCACAAACACATGGAGGCTTAATAACATGCTCCTAAATAATCAGTGGATCAATGACCAAATAAAAACAATATATGGAGACAAATGACAGCAATAATTCAACACCGCAAAATCTGTAGGACACAGCAAAGGCTGTGCTAAGAGGGAAGTATATTGCAATACAGGCCTACCTCAGGAAAGAAGAACAATCCCATATGAACAGTCTAAACTTACAATTAATGAAACTAGAAGTACAAATGAGACCCAAAGTCAGTAGAAGGAGGGACATAATAAAGAGTAGAGCAGAAATAAATAAAATAGAGAAAATAAACAAAATAGATAAACACCTAGCCAGACTTATAAAGAAAATAAGAGTCTACATACATACACACAATCAGAAATGAGAAAGGAAGAATCACTATTACACCAGAGAAATACAAAGAATTATGAGAGAATACTATAAAAAATTATATGCTAACAAACTGGATAACCTAGAAGAAATGGACAACTTTCTAGAAAAATACAACTTTCTAACGCTAACCAAAGAAGAAACAGAAAATCTGAAGAGACCAATTATCAGCAACAAAATTGAATTGGTAATCAAAAACTTCCTAAGAACAAAACCCTGGACCAGATGGCTTCACTGCTGAATTTTATCAAAAATTTAGTGAAGACCTAATACCCATCCTCCTTAAAGTTTTCAAAAGAGTAGAAGAAGAGGGAATATTCCCAAACTCATTCTGCAAGGCCAACATCACTCTAATACCAAAACCAGGTGAAGACACCACAAAAAATGAAAATTACAGACCAGTATCACTGATGGACATAGATGCAAAAAATACTCAACCAAACATTAGCAAACCAAATTCAAAAATACATCAAAAAGATCATCCATCATGATCAAGTAGGATTTATTCCAGGGATGCAAGGATGGAGCAATATTAGAAAATTCATCATCATCATCCACCACATCAACAAAAAGAAGGACAAAAACCACATGATCATCTCCACAGCCAACATCATTCTTAACAGCAAGAAACTGAAAGCCTTGCCTTTAAGATCAGGAACAAGGCAAGGATGTCCACTCTCCCCACTTTTATTCAACATAGTCCTAGCCACGGCAATCAGACAACACAAAGAAATAAAAGGCATCCACACTGGCAAGGAAGAAGTTTCACTGTCCCTGTTTTGCAGATCACATACATGACATTGTACATAGAAAACCCTAAATAATCCACTCCAAAACTACTAGAACAAATATCTAAATTCAACAAAGTTGCAGGATAAAAAATTAATACACAGAAATCTGTTGCATTCCTATACAACTAACGATGAACTAGCAGAAAGAGAAATCAGGAAAACGATTCCATTCACAATTGCATCAAAAAGAATAAAGTACCTAGGAATAAATCTAACTAAGTGAAAGACCTATACTCTGAAAACTCCAAGACACTCCTGAGAGAAATCAAAGAAGATACCAATTAATGGAAACACATCCATGCTCATGGATAGGAAGAATTAATATTGTCAAAATGGCCATCCTGCCTAAAGCAATCTACAGATTCAATGCAATCCCTATCAAAATACCAACAGCATTCTTCAACAAACTAGAGCAAATAGTTATAAAATTCATATGGAACCACAAAAGACCCCAAATAGCCAAAGCAATCCTCAGAAGGAAGAATAAAGTGGGTGGGGGGGGGTGGATTATGCTCCCTGACTTCAAGCTCTACTACAAAGCCACAGTAATCAAGACAATTTGATACTGGCACAAGAACATTTATATAGATCAATGGAACAGAATAGGGAGCCAAGATATAAAACTAGCATATATGGTCAATTAATATACAATAAAGGAGCCATGGACATACAATGGGGAAATGACAGCCTCTTCAACAGGTGGTGTTGGCAAAGCTGGACAGCTACATGCAAGAGAATGAAACTGGATTATTGTCTAACCCCATACACAAAAGTAAACTGAAAGTGGATCAAAGACCTGAATGTAAGTCATGAAACCATAAACACTTAGAAGAAAACATAGGGGAAAATCTCTTGAATATAAACATGATCAACTTCTTCCTGAATGCATCTCCTCAGGCAAGGAAAACAAAATAAAAAATGAACAAATGGGTCTACATCAAGCTAAAAAGTTTCTGTACAGCAAAGAACACCATGAGCAGAACAAAAAGGCATTCTACAGTATGGGGGAATATATTTGTAAATGACATATCTGACAAAGGGCTAAATTCGAAAATATATAAAGAACTCACATGCCTCAACACCCAAAAAGCAAATAACCCTATTAAAAATGGGTGGAGGATCTGAACAGACACTTCTCCAAAGAAGAAATTCAGATAGCCAACAGGCACATGAAAAGATGCTCCACATCACTAATTATCAGGGAAATGCAAATTAAAACCACAATGAGATATCACTTCACACCAGTTAGGGTGGCCAACATAGAAAAGACCAGGAACAGCAAATGCTGGCGAGGATGCAGAGAAAGGGGAACTCTCCTACACTGCTGGTGGGAATGTAAATTAGTTCAACCATTGTGGAAAACAATATGGAGGTTCCTCAAAAAACTAAAAATATAAAAACCATTTGACCCAGGAATTCCATGCCTAGGAATTTATCCAAAGAAAACTACTTCTCAGATTCAAAAAGACATATGCACCCCTGTGTTTATCAAAGCACTATTTACAATAGCCAAGATATGGAAGCAACCCAAGTGTCCATCAGTAGATGAGTGGATAAAGAAGAGGTGGTACATATACACAATGGAGTATTATTAAGCCATAAGAAAGAAACATCCTACCATTTGCAACAACATGGGTGGAGCTAGAGGGTATTATGCTCAGTGAAATAAGTTAGGCAGAGAAAGACAAATACCAAATGATTTCCCTCATTTGTGGAGTGCAACAACAAAGCAAAACTGAAAGAACAAAATAGCAGCAGACTCACAGACTCCAAGAAGGGACTAGTGGTTACCAAAGTGGACCGGTCGGGGAGCGCCAGTGTGGAGAGAGGGAGAAGGGGATTGTGGGGTATCATGTTTGGTGCACATGGTATGTTGTGGGGTCACGGTTGAAGACAGTGTAGCTCTGAGAAGACAAATAAGAACTCTGTGGCATCTTAATGCACTTACAGACAGTGACTGCAATGGGGTATTGGGGGGGGGACTCAATGATAAGAGTGAATGTAACAACCGCATTGTTTTATTGTGAAACCTTCATAACAGTGTGTATCAATGATACCTTAATAAAAAAGAAACAAAAAAATAGTATAATAAGAAGTTAATTTTTAACTACCGCCCCACCAGAATATCAAAAAATAGGTAGCAAAGAATCTGGGACAGATTATGAATATCCAAAAAAAAAAAACCACACAAACAAAGGAAACTGGGGGGATGGAGAGGAAGCCCAAGTTAGATCAGAAAAAGTGCTGTAAGAATTTTTTAAATTATAAAGTACTTTAAAGACAGTACTTAAGGGCAGATGAAGAACCTCCTATAATAATCATCAGACTCTGAATAATAAACTGAAATAGTCCCCTTGGTACTCTTGTAAAGTATGCAGTTTTAATTATGTGATTTTTCTAGCTAATTTCTGTTTCCAAAACAGTAAAGTAATGTGGTGGGGACTTGACAATAAGGGGAGTCTAGTAACCATAATGTTCATGTAATTGTACATTAACGATACCAAAATAATAAAAAATTTTAAAAAACAGTAAAGCACTTCTCCTTACAAGGTGGCAGAGACAAGAACTTTTCTGAACTTCTCATATGTGCACACTGTCATCAAAATTTAAATCAGCAGAAACATGCTTTTGAGTCACATCACAAGTAGACCTTACACAGGTCTGATCGCCGAGAACCCACTGTGTGCCAAACACTGGTGGTATACATTCAGCAACGGTTTGCATTTGTAAAGCTCTTTTTCCTTTTCAGGTTCTCACAAATGACATTTAGAAAGAAACTGTATTTGTTTTTCAGCATTCACAGCACATGCTCTATACATCTATTATTATTAAACTGCTTCTACTCAGGAGAGTCATAACTTTTAAAAGATACAATGTATGTAGTTGTATGTGTATATATGTTTTACATAGTTATGTTTGGAAGTCAGTCAACAATGTTAAATACCAACAGATTGTCTGACAATATAAAGCAATTTTGGGGGAAAAGAAATGGCACATTTGTCAGAAGATGTCCACAAATATTTAATTACTTCAGCACAATAAAGATATTCTCTTATTTCTAAAAAAAAAAAAAACTACCAGCTTTTTTAAATCACCAGTAATTTTAATAATTTTATTTAACTAAGTTAATTTTTGGTTGGTTTTTACATTTTAAGCAGTGTTTATATGAGTTTTATTTCTTAATATTTAAAGATGGAATGCTATATATTCTTCATTTCATATCAAGTTCAGAAGATAATGACATTTTTCTCTCAATCATGAGTCTATTTGTTATTTTTCAAATTTAAGGAAGGTTATAAGTGCTTTTTTATTACTGGCTTATCACTGGTTTGGTTTATATGGTTTATTTCTGTTGCGTTTGCCACCTTAGAACAAGGAAGAAGTGATGGCTGTGAGACTCCGGGAGGCAGATAGCATAGCTGCTGTCGCTGAACTACAGCAGCACATCGCTGAGCTGGAAATCCAGGTACAATATAAAGCAATAAAGCACATATAAAAATAACGCAGTAGTTTCCCCTTCCCTCTGCACCTGAACAATGACCTATATCTTCATCGTAATGACTGGGATTCTATTTTCAATACTTACTCATTTCCAAGTCCATTTTTTTATTGTGGTAAAATACATATAACATCAAATTTACCATTTTAATGTGTACAGTTCTGTGACATCCCATACATTCACATTGTTATGCAGTCAATCTCCAGAAGTCTTTTCATCTTGTAAACTCTGTACCCATTTAATAACCCATTAAACAACTCCCCATTCCCTTCTTCCCCAGCTCCTGGAAACCACCATTCTACTTTGTCTCTGAGTTTGACTACTCTAGTTACCTCATATAAGCAAAATTATGTATTATTTGTCTCTTATACCTGGCTTATGTCACTTAGCATAATGTAATCAAGGTTCATCCATGTCATAACACATGCCGGAATTTTCCTCCTATATTCCATCATATGTGTATACCACATTTGTTCATCCATTGATGGACTTGGGTTGCTTCCACCTCTTGGCTATTGTGAATAATAGTCCTATGAAAATGGGTGTACAAATAGCTGTTTGAGTCTCTGCTTTCATTTCTTTGGGGTATATACCCA
The DNA here is from genome assembly GCF_040802235.1 of Manis javanica. Lineage (NCBI taxonomy): Eukaryota > Metazoa > Chordata > Mammalia > Pholidota > Manidae > Manis > Manis javanica. Next base: position 78,342,839 of record NC_133159.1, on the reverse strand, counting down.
AAAGTGGAATTGTTGAATCATGTAATAATTCTGTGTTTAACTTTTTCAGGAATTACTATACTGTTTTCCACAGCAGCTGCACCATTACACATTCTCACCAGCAATGCACAAGGGTTCCTATTTCTCTACATCTTCACCAACACTTGTTAATTTTCTGTTTGTTTTTATTTTATAATGCCATCCTAATGGATGTGAAATGGTATCCCACTGTGGGGTTGATATGCATTTCCCTAATGATTAGTGATCTTGAGCATTTTTTTCATGTGTTTATTTGCCATTTGTCTGTCTTCTTTCTAGAAATGTCTATTCAAGACCTTTGCCCAATTTTTAATCAGGTTGTTGTTAAGTTGTGAAAGTTCCTTGTATATTCTCAGTCAGTCCCTTACCAAATATATGGCTTGCAAATATTTTCTCCCATTCCATGGGTTGCCTTTTTGCTCTGTTGTTATTGTCCTGTGATGCACACATTTTTTATTTTTGTTGAATTTTTTCTTTTGTTTACTGTGCTTCAAATCCATTTTTGAATGACAATTTATCAGATTACTATATTATCAAAGCTATTTTCAGAAGTATTCAAAGCTTTAAAAATAAATGTGTTTTGTCACTTAGGTCCTACTTCTTTCTTATACAATATAAGGTAGTAAGTTTCCAATATGGGCAAAGTATTCTGTTTAAAATCTTATTTCTTTCAAAGTTTTTTTATTATATTCTATTCCAAGCCATAATGCAGTTTTTGCCACAACATGTAGAATTTTCTTCTAACCCAAAGTATCCTTCAGTTTTTAGGTTTCAATTCAAAATTCAGCTAATTTCTAAGCCTTACATGCCAGAACGTCATCTTTTCATCTAGGTCAAAAGTAATTACACCACATTATGATTTGTACAAGCGTATAAGAAGGTCTCCTTTATGTTCTGTTGATACTGTTCCTCATAAAGTAGACATATTTAGAAAAACTTTGGACGTGAACCAACTGCATAATATATTTGCAATCAGCTATTTAAATCATGCTGTCATATGTAATTCTAGTTTTAGTCTGTAATTTTCTAACATCAAGAAATTTTTAAATTTTGCTGTATTTCTACACACCTTAATCACAAATAGAAAAATTTCAATCACTTTCTGTTAATTCTGAAACACTTGTTAAAATGAAGAGCCTAATATGCACATATTGTTTAAAATGAAATTGTGTTATATCATGTTTGAAAAATAGGAAAGAAAATGTATGAAATTTTTACTACCAAATGGAGTATGTTAACATCAAATGTTGCTGTATTAAGTGATCACTGGAATTCTGATTACCAAAAGCATTAGTATTTTTTTAGTATTTATCTTGCTCAAGCTTATCTCATTTTTCGTCCTAGGCATACCATCCTCTTGCAATTGTCTCCTCCCTTCACTTCCTGACACCACTGCCTTTGACTCTCTATTTCTTGTTGAGCTATTGTTTTCAGACTTCTTTATCAGTTCTGAATGATTGTATTCCTCTAAAAACCAAGTGTTTGGCTTTTTAAAAACTGTACTCAAATGAAGGGTCTAATTTACCTGGCTTTAGGAACTATCTTTACAATAATGAATCCTAGTGTATCTCCACCTCTAACCAACACTTTTTAAAACCTTTTAAGAAAATTATTTTTAAAAATTATTGACACAGTATAGAGAGAAGTTTGTAAAACAAAGCTACATTATAATATGTATAAAAATATTACCCATATAACCACTGCTCAAGTCAAGATAGAAAATATTGCATGAACGCAGAAGTCTCCCCAATAGACCCTCTCCCCATATCCTCAGTTTGGCATTAATCATTCCTTTGCTTTTCCTTACAGTTGTGTCATCTTTATATGCACCTCTGATCCATACAGTTTAGCTTTCCATTTCTGAATTTTGTATAGAGTCATATTGAATATTTACATTTTCGTCGTTCTTTGTTAAACATTTTAATAAGAGTTACTGTTTTTACGATACAATTTCCATTTTATGAATATATCAAAATATATATATCCATTCTAACATTAGTGGTCATTTGGGAATTTCCAAATTGTTACTATTATGAATATTACTGTGATTACGAGCAATCTTGTGCACTCTGCTGGTCACATGTACACAAGTGTCTCATGCATGTATAACAGGGTGTGGAGGGCTGGGTCATAAAGGACGCAGATCTACTTTATTTTCCAAAGTGCTTCTACCTGTTTAAACTCCAAACAGCAGCACATGAAAGTTGTTATTCCACATCCTCCCCAACACTTGGTGATGTCAAATGTTTTAATTTATGCCAAACTGGTGGGTATGCAGTGATATTTCATTGTGATTTTAATTTCCATCTACCTGATTAATAATGAGTTTGCCCATTTGGCTTCCTCTGTTGTGAAGTGCCTGTATTTTTCTGGACCTTCTAGTTCTCTGCTTTTAAGGTATTTCTGCTTACTGAATTCTCCTTGGGTAGCTTGCTGTTAATACATTAAATAAATGTGTTTTCAGTAAACATCTTCAATTTTCATTCCTTTATTTATTGCATGCAGATTAAAATTCATGAATAAATCCATAAATAAATAAATCTTTTGTTAAAATCTGAAACTCCTCTTTCAGTTAGAAGAATAACACATTTTTGTTAGAAGAAAATCTGAAACTCCTTTTTCAGTTAGAAGAAGAATAAAATTCTTAGTCATTGAAATATCTTAAATCATTTTCAGATTCCACTAGGGGGAGAGCTCAATCAAATATTTTCTACTTCAAATCTCTTCAGACCAACTCTTCCAATTACTGCAACTTTCTTTATAAGATTTTTTTCCCATAATGCAAATCCTCTCAAACTCTTCATTTAATAAATCATATTACTATGTAATCTCTTATTGATATAATTAAAATCTGGTTTTTAAGGTAGTTATGAAAACTATACTTTCATAAGTGTCATATTTAGATAAGGAAATACATTAAAGTAATGCTTATTTTTATAAACACTGTAGCATTCTGTAGTAGCTATACTTATGAAGCTGAAGTTTATTAAACATGCCTTCAAAGATTCTTCAGTCAACTTGAAATCTTCAGGTCTTATTTGAAATTCATACTCCTCCCCCATGCTATTACTCTGAGATAACTACATTTGAAAGCTACTTAATATTTTGAGAACAATGCTTTCCCCCTTGTCTTTAGAGGAGCTGTTTTATATTAGCATCTTACAGTAAATTTAACCTTAATTTGAAATGTAGTAGCTTTCAAATTTTAGCCATGTCACTAGAACTGTTTGTAAAAGTTATAACCTAGATTTCTTCCTCCTTAAACTGAATGATACTTCTTTATAGGTTTTAGTCATGCTTCTCCTATATTGCTTATTTGAAGCAGATCATACCTCTATAAAATTAAGGGGTTAAACTCTTAAGTTTCCATTAAATGTAAAGAATGATGATGCCGTATATATCCTTTTAATATTTTTTGACAATTCAGAGTTGCCATTATGAAATTTAAATAATAATCTTCTCACTTCATTCCTATCTCTATTATTTTCTTGGCCAGATTTCTATCTGTAATCGTCCTGTCTTAATCACTATACTCTTCTGCTGCTTTATAGTTCTCCAAAACAATTATTTCTTGCCATAAATCATACATTTTTTGTTCTTGTTGTCCACATTGCCCACCAAAAGGGAAGCTTCATGGGAGAGGAATTTTTGTCTCATTTAATTGCTGTATTCCTTAGTGCTTGCTATATAATGCCTGGTATATAAACATCACTCAAATATTTGTATTAGAAAAAAAACTAAATTAATACAGTAATTCACTTATCTACTGCTGTTCAGACACTATTTTTAAATGTATGTAATTTGAGTTTTCAAATTTTTAAAGCTGAGAAATTATCACTATATTCACATGTGCATCAATTTACATACACTGGTTGTATCAATTTACATACACTGGTTGTAAAGGATAAGATTAATTCAGATTCTGTCTAGATGCATTTATCATTATACAAAAGGAGCAACTAAGCCTGGTTCTCTTCCTTGAAAAGTCATTAAATAGAATACAAACCTCTGAAAATTCACGTACAGTTTTCATTATATGTGAGACGATGTCAGTTGTTATCTTTTAAAAGGGAAATTTTTTTCTTATTTTCTGCATATATATTTTACAAGCTAGTTTTCTGGTTGAATGTCTCAGGCTAATGGAATTTCTTTAAGTAACCTGAAAAAATACATGTAAACTGATCAGAATAAAAAGCTTCAAGAAACTTATTAGGAACAAGAGGATTTTAAATCTTAAATGACTCAGTGGTCACAACTTTTTGCCTTTTTGTCTTCTTATAAAGAGATATTTTTATTGCCTAAAAGTTCAGATTTTGAAGTCAAAACACTAAGTGTCTTATCTTTGACAAGTTACTTAACCTGTTCTTTTATTTGCTAATTCAAAACTGAGATCAAAAGTTATCTGCTTAAGAGATGTTGGTATTACATGAGGAAACATGTGTAAAGTGTTCCTTCTTCCCTAACTAGTCTCCACAAAAATAGCTATAGATGACTTTATATGAAAGATCACACTCAACATTCTAGAGACTTCCAAAAATTACAGGCCAATGGGAAAGTGCAGAAAATCTTTGAGTTCCCTTTAAGATAATTTTTACCCACCCCAGATAATGAATTTATCCCTTTCTATGAATTATATACAACTTCAAATTAAAAATTGCTTTGGCCTTTTGCTTTTTCGAAAATGTATTCTTGAGTGAACTTATTTCTGTTCACTGTAAGTCCTACTTAACTTACTCTTCATTTTGTATGTATCCATCATGTTTGGGAATATAAGCCTTATTATTTGTAACTTTAATTCTTCCAGGATACCAGTTACAGAAGTATTAATAACTAGCTAGCATCATGAACAATTAAAACATGCTACACAGTATTAGTCATTTAAGTATGTTCACTGAATCTTCACAATATATGACAATAAGTTATTGTTAATGTCTCCATTTCAAGTTGAGGAAATGGAGGTTTAGAGATCTAGAGAGATTCTGTTGTTTGTAGGAGAACCCACTCTGTAACTTAGACTCTTTCCAGGATTAAAATGAAAAATTTTTCATTAGTATTAGAAATACTGTCATGGTAGTTTTATGGGTTTTCTTAATAGCAGATCAGCTGCCTCCTGTAACTCTGCTTATACTACAGTTCATCACTTAAATTCTTTCAGTAGCTTCCCATGGCTTTCATGACAAAGTTCAAATCCTGGATCTCTTCACAAAACCCTCCCTGTTCTGACTCTTTACCTCCCTTTCTAGCTTCATTTCCGACTTTCCCCATCCTAAACCTGTACTTGAGCCACAATAAAGTAGTTTAGAATCCTTCAAATCTGCCATCTGGATTCTCTCCGTGTTTTTATCTCCTCCTCTGATCTTCTGTATCATTTCAAATGTCAGCTCAAGTTTGACCTGCTGTGATCAGCCTTTGCTAATAATTCCCACCCATATGGTTCTGTTGTGTCTCTGCTCCTCTAGCCCACTCTGTTAGACACCTCTCTTAAAACCATCTCACACCAGTTAAAAGTCCAGATGTGAAGAACAGATTAAATTATGAATTGAAATGTATTATGGAATACCTACTATATGCCAGTCACTGTTCTAAATATTTTAGAAGAATTAGTGAACAAAACATAAAAAATCTCTTTCCTCATCAAGCTAAACAGTAGAGGGAGAAGTCAGATGAACAAAATAAATTAATAGGAGTGTATACTTTAGAAAATGATTAATACAATGGAGAAAACAATGGAGAAAAGGGCAAGGGTAGGATGCTATTGCAATTTGAAAAAATGTGGTCAGGAGAGGTTCATTAGAAGGGAATATTTAAACAAAGATATGAAACAGGTGATACATGCAGATTTAGGGGAGTAATTCCCTGCTAAGGGAATATAATAAGGGCAAAAGGCCTAAGTCTAGGAGCATGTCTGAGCAGAGTACCTCAGTGGAGCAAGAGGGGAAAAGTAGAGGTAGTCCGAAGTAAATGGGGCAGATTATGTAGGGCCTAAGAACTTTGTCCTTTCTCTGAGTAAAATGGAAAGTCATTGGAGGGTTTTGCGTATAGCACTAGTGGATCAGTTAGATGACATTTAACCTATTAAAATGATTTAATTGAACTTGATTCAGAAAAAAATATTTGTAAAAATTCATAGTATTTAGATGGGAGGAAATAGTGGTTAAAAATTGTTTCCTCCTTCTCTTAGTGGAATTTTCCACCTTTATTCTATTGATCCAGATGTTACTTATTAGTTAAGGACTATATTTGTATTTTCATACTAATAGAACTCTCTACTTCCTAGATGGTGGAACAAAACTCAGAAAAGTTCATTTTTGCTCAGTTAGGTGAGGAAAATAGATGGGACTTGAATGCAAGCCTTCTGATATTTAACCTGGAATTGAGTTTGTATTGGGATTATTATATAGACAAGCATATGAATTTATCGTAACCATATTAAAAGCTCCTTTGGGTTGAACACATCTATAAAATTAATGCTGGTATGTTGTAAATAATGGAAACTTTTAAATTTAAATTACTGTAGTTCTACTCAAATCCAGCTTTTTGTTCTTTTCCTGGTACCCAGTAACATTTACCCACTTGTGTTAGTTTGCCCAGCAAATAACCTCTATGGATGTCTCAGATGGGCAATACCCTAACCACTCTTGGCTTTAAAAACACCCACTCAAAATCCTGTTCTGACATAAAATGAGGGAGTTAGGTTTAAATCAGTGTGCCCAGATCGGCATGTAGTTTTGACAGAGATGGAGAGGAAGTGATAAAAAGCTTTACCATTTAACTTTAAGATACATATTTTAATGTTGTTAAATTACAGTGGCTTACTAACTGGTAGAGTTTATTATAAAGCTTTGTGATCAGTTTGTGCTTTCCTGTTTCCTGAGTTAATTTGTTAATAGTTTCACAACAGGTGGTAGTTTATATGCCAACTCTTGGCTAACAAACTTCTTTTGGGGAGATTTCCCCCCTCCCCCCTCCCCCCCTAAAGTACAGTGGTTTCCATTTTGAGCGACTTACTTAAATATTAAAATAATTTTCACTTGTCTTAAATGATTTCCTCAAAATTTTAAGCATTTTAAATTAGAAAAATATTCTGTAATCTTATCTAGTCTTAACACTAATTCTCAACAAAGAAAGTTAAGCATACAGGATATGTTATTCATTCATCTTGCTATCAGGTCATTAGGTATTACAATTTAGTTAAAAAAATTTTTTACTGAAGTGCTCAGAGATGATTCTTTGGTATCCAACTTAAATTTGCAGTTAAATATGAAGTGAATCAGTATCTAGAGGTTTTTAAGATGTTGCTGTGTCTAAAAATGAAGAATATTCAGATATCCAAGACCAGCTCATAAAAGCATCTGAAGAATCAGTGAAGGAAGGTTAGACTCTTAAGTACTGTAATATTATTGGTCATCTCAGTGTTATTAAAAATGAGCTTATGTATATCTAGGGAGCACACAGATCTTTATTTGATACCATTCTCCTATAAAAGGAACCAGAGCATCATAGAGAAATAGCGGATTCCAGGACTGTAGCAGGAAATACACAAGATGAGTCTGGACCATTTTAGAATGCCAGAGTAAGGAAGTACTCAAAGATAAAACAAAGCAAAAGGAATGCTAAAGGGACAAAAGAGCCAAATGAAAGAGCTCTCCAATGGCCAAAGGTAGAACAATTGAGGAAAAAATTAGTAAAGTAGTAGTGGATAATAACTCAAACTAAAATAAATATCCATGAGTCCATACTGATATAGTGATTGAATAAATTAATAAATGGGATAGAAGAGATAAATATTGTGCAGAAGAATTCCAAATAATTTTTGTAGATACTCTTCCTTCAGGAGGAGAAGAATAAATCCTACCCCTTAATTGCAGACTGTGCATGTGACTTCCCTCCAAAGGGTGCAGTATGGACAGAGCAGGAATAAAAGAGTAACTTCATGGTAGAGAAACCTGACAGTCAACACTATCTCACTGAGATGGTCAAAGTTCAACATCATCAGTTATAAATCACACTGATAATATGTACACTTGATACAGTGTGATAAAAATGGCACTTCTGTTGTCTTCCAATAACCCATAATCCCAATCAACGCAAGAAAAATATCAGACAAATTTCAACAGTGGAGCATACCTGACTAGTACTCCCCAAAGCTGTCAAGATCACAAAAAACAAGCTAAGTCTGAGAAGCTATCACAGCCAAGAGAAACCTTAGGAGACATGACAACCAAATGTAGTGTGGTATCCTGCATAGGCAACTAGAGCAGGAAAAGGATATTAAGTTTAAAAAAATTTAAGGAAATACGAATAAACTGTGGACTTTAGTGGGTAATGTGTCAGTATTGGTTCATTAATTATAACTAATTTACCATATTAATGGAAAGTGTTTAAAAGGGGAAACTGAGTATGGGGGGTATATTGGAACTTTCTATTGCCTCAATTTCTATAAATCTAGAACTGTTCTAAAATATGTTAAAAGAAATAGTTTATGTAATTCCATGGTTTTAAGGAACCCTTGAAATTATATATATCTAAATTAAGTCAAATTATATAAATTTAAGTATTGGCCACAAAATTGACCCATTTCCATATATAGTATAGTTTAGCACTGTATAAGAAATATTTTCTAACTTTTGGACCTTATGCAAATGCTGATTTTTTTAATGTGTGTGTGGAGAAGCTGGCCCTATAAGAAACATCACTTTAAAAATGTGTGTGGGTGTGTCTATAGTTTTCTTCTGAAATGGAATTAAATCCATCTTAGCACTGACAAAAAAGGTTGATTTATTTTCTCCCTTCCATACTTTTCGAATTTATTATTTTCTTAAAAGTATTTGTATGTGCTTTTACTAGTTACTAAAACATAAAAAGTCTTCAAGTTACTGAACATAAAAAAATGCTCAAACCTTTTTGCCCACCACTTTAAATTACAGGAAACTGTTTTAGAAACTTACCAATAGTACATGATATGAGTATGATTTGTTTTTAGATGTTTCATATGAGTCACCTTGAAGTCACAGAGAGGCTAACATTTACCACATTTACTATTCTGATTAATTTTTCTTAGGGCAGAGTACAAATCAGTAATAACTTACTAAAGCTTGGTGGTTGCTATTGATGTTTCAATAAGGTTATGTTGATTAATCATGGTGATTACTTATCAACTGTCATAGGTTGACTCAAATCATTGGATTTTCATCTACCATAGTAATTTCACATGCAGTTACAATTTGCTTACTACATTTTGCTTTAATATATGCATTGAAAATATCAAATTAGGACTCAAAATTTGTGCCCCTGCTGCAAGATAATATGGTTGCTTCTGTGACCGTTGAACATGGTTTCATAATATAGCCTTGAGAAAAGTATTAACTTTAAAAACAGTCAAGGTGTTGTCTTTCTATGGTCTCTAAAATAGTTTCAACTTTTACAAAGGAAAGAGGACTTAAATATATTTTTAGCATAATGTCTCTTTCTGTTAATTTTTTATCTGTATGTGTAATTTAAAATATTTTTAAAATGTAAGCTTTAAACTTGCATTTGAGACTAAGCAACCTACATTGTGTCATGACCCTTCTAATACCACAAACTTTCTGTAATACTACTCCCAGTGAAAAACCCACATCCTATGTATAACCTTAGATTTATTTTGAAATCTCTATAAAGAGAACATAGAGAGATTACTAATTGTTTCTGTTATTTCCTTTAAGGATGTGATGTTTGTTTGTATACTGTGTTTTAAGTTTTAATTTGCTAGGTAAAATATTTAAGTATATTAAGAACTGACTTCCTATTCTAAACTTAAAAAAACTTGATAAGTAATCATAACTTTTAGTTGAGAATTGGGTGGTACATTAGACATCTGCAGAGCATGCAAGAAAGGAGCAAGCAGTAGTACTTCCAGTAGCCAGTGTTTCTAATACCCTGGCCAGGAGAATACTAGTAAACAATTGCAAATTTAGATGATAAGCCACTTTTTTCCTGTTTTATTCCTGTTTTTGTTTTTTATTATTTCCCTCCTTCTATTTTAGATTTACTTTGTATTCTTTATGTAATGTCCTAAGATGGAAGCATAAGTTCAACATTGTTTTTATTATTTAAAAACATTGTTAACTACTTAACAGTAGGATAATGATTAAACCAATAGTAAATCCATACTTCAAATAGTCTGAATCTTTAAAAAGGAATGAAAAAAAGATCTGCAAGGCATATTAAATAAGAAAAATTATCGACAGAATGTATGTCATAAACCCATCTGTGTTTGAGTGTGTGTGTGTGTGTATTGTGTGTGTACACGTAATATATATATTTGATACCTGTCGGAACTGTTGACATTCCCTTTGAGGAGAAAAGGGTTTGGTACAAAAGAGGAAGGGGCAGGGGTTCATATTTTACACTCTATGAGTTTATATTATTACCATTGTAATTTTTTAATGTACATACATTTAAATAACTTTTAAGGTAACCATTGCTAGAATGGAAATAAGAATTAGAGCTTCCAAATAATTATAGGAAAACAGCAACAAAGAAAACTTGGTTAACCTAGCAAAAAGTACCACACTCTTTCTGTGGCCTTAATGCCTGTCCCTACATTGTCTGGCCCCTGCCTACTTTTCTTACTGCATCATAAACAACACTCCTCTTCTTATGTTACACTCTGGCAACACCAGCCGTTTTGCTTCTTGACCAAAGCTTATTAAAGTTTTTGCTCTTGCTTCTTCCTGAATACTATGCTCCCTGATCTTCCCATGGTGGTTCCTTCTTGTCACTTATATTTCAACTTAAAAGTCACTGACTCAGAGATTTTCCCTGACCACCTTTGTAAAGTTAGCCCCTCACACTGTTACTCTCTATTTTATCATTTTTATAATATTTATGGCTCTTATCAGTGTCTGAAATTATCTTCACTTTAAAAATTAACTCACACCCACATATAGTAAAACCTTGTTTGCTTTATATACTGCTGTATGACTTTTCCCTGGCATATAACAGTCAAAGAATTGCTGAATGAATTTGGAGGGGCAGAGAATAGCCATGTATAAGAGAGTTTGATATTCTATGCCGTAAGAGCAAGTATCAAGTGCTGAGGACTTTATATGTCAAGATGAATTTGTTTAAATAGATACTGCCCCAGAGATATATTGAAATTGCTGTCAGTCCTACCCCAACCATCTAACCAAATAATAAATAATAGTTTGTTTTTATAAAGGCAAATCCTTTCCCACTAAAAGCGGCCTGAGAGGAAAAAGAGCATAACCTAATGCAATAACTTTTCAAGTGTTACAGCTATGGAAAGAAATAGACTATTCTAGAGCACAGAGGTCTGACAGGGTTTGGCTGCTAACCTCAACTTCTCCCCTTTCCTATGCTACTCCCCAAACCCTATACGTAAGTCAGCAACATCCTCAGAGAATTCATTCATACCCCAATTGTGAAGAGAAGGAACATGAGTACATAATTTTCTAAGATGTTGTAGGAACTTCTGGAAGAAACAACTCAGTGAAAGATTAGAAAATGAGCTTCTGATTTTTAACTCATGTGAAGGCCCTTGCACAACACACAGAATTTGGGAAATGATCTGAATCCTAAAATTCAGGTATTGACCTATATCATACCCCATTAAGTAATATTAGATACTTAACAAAATCACAGAAGAATAAGCAGAGCCCTTGTTTAGGTAGGTTCTCCTCTTTTCTGTCCTATCCCTCAACCTATAGAAAAGTGAGCACAAACTTGAGCTTGAAGGGCAAAGAAATAGATTCAAGTGTGGTGTAAAGAGAGTTAATAAGTAACCCATATCATTAAAGCATTTAGAATAGCTGGACTGTCAGTCACTTAGCCATGAGCATAATGAGAAGAAATGGCACAGCAACTTGGTTTATGTTATTATAGCAGAGGAAGAGAAAGAAATACCACTCAAAAAGATCCCAACAAAAGGTAACTCAAGGGTCAGAGAGGAATAACAATTGCTTCACACTATAAAACAAACATGAATTCAATAAATTAAGAAATCAAATGATAAGATGATGAAAAGCTACAGTGAAGGAAGAAAAGATTGTACTACTAAGGAAACAAATTGAAACCCAGCACATCATTGCAGAAACCACAGAAGAATAGTCTCATCAATAGACAATGCTGAAAAGTAGAATATTAGCATGGCAAAAAAGCTTGAGATAATCATAGTGAATGCAGAGATTAAGAATGTGATACTAGTATTAGTTATCAGGTAAGGATGACAGATAATCTAACAGGAAGGCTAGCTTGGTGTCACACAACAAATGGAAAGAAAATGTATTCAAAAATATAAACAAGAAAAGGTCCCTAAAATTAAGAAATTAAATATGTAATTAGAAGAATATCCTATATCCTAAGAAGTATGACACAGAATGTTTCATAAACACTTAGCACAAATTACCCACAAAGTTGTATGGTAAGGTTAAGACTTGTTCTTCAGATTTCTCACAGCATATTTTATGCCAGAACCAACAGAGCAGTGGCTATGTTGCACTCTCCTATGTGAGACAGCCACTAGCCACATGTGGTAATTTAAATTTAAATGGATTTAAATTAAACAAAATTAAAATCGGTCTTTTAGTCACACCAGCTCAACCGCCTCATGTTACATGGTAGCTACTAACTACCATATTAGACAGTGCAAATAGAGAAAATTTCCATCATCTCAGAAAGTTCTCTTAGTGCTAGTCTACAGAAGTTCTGAGTTTGGATGACCCAGTAATGCTATAGCCAAACAATATGTTATTTAAGTAGATTGAAGAAACATTGGCATTTTCCAGTGTGAAAAAAAAACTCTTGGGATACTGTTTCATGTTCCTTTCTAGAAAAAACTGTGTAGTGAAATCCAGCTAGAACAAGTCAAACTGAAGAACTAAGAAAGGTGGGTGCTCTTTGAAAAGATGGGTGGTGAATATTGAGTCAATGTAAGTACAGTACTAATATTAAATATGGGAATAAGGATGACAGGTTAGAATGTTTTTCTTACAAACTTTGATAATGTAAAAATAACATGGCTAACAAAAATCTGGAGGTGGAGGGAGGGGAGACACTTTTAAAGCAAATGTAAATGCACTCATATCTCATTTTTTACAGCAAGATAGTCAAAATTAATTTAAAGCATGTAATTTTAAAGATGGACACTAACATCTTAGTCATTTCATAATTTCTTAAAATTAGAGGGTATTTATTTCTAAAGGAAACCATCTTTTGTATTGAAACAGATTGCATTCACTATGCATTTCAATTTTAGCTAAAATTTAACAGTTTTCATCTTTGTATTTTTTACTTTGTTTAAATTGTTTAAATATGTCTAATTTTACAGAAAAAAATTATTTTTCTTTAAAAACTGGTTGCACATATTCTAAAATGTTAACATTGATCAATTATGGGAAATATGAAAAGAAACCATTATTACTCGCTTTGTCTTTATATTTTAATGTATTTTTTTCTCTACTCTTTTCCTCTCAAGCATTTAAATTTCTATATATAAAAGATGAACTCCAACTCATAAGCTAAAGGTGATGAATGTTTGATGGAGGAATTATATACAGGGGAAAAATTTACTCTAAATAACTACTATTCACAATCAAACCAGACCATCCCATTGAAATTGTTGAGAGAGAGGAAACTAATTATTAATATGAATTACTAATCTGAAATATATAAAATACTGATACTTACATAGACTGCCTTTGATTTTTCTTTGTTTCATTTTTTGTACCTTGGCCTCATATAGGAAGGGATAACTGGATTTATAAGTAATTATAATTTGGTTTTATACACTGACCTTCTTCTATGCTTAGATAAAAGTGGCCAGCTCCCTATCAAATTTTAATACTCTAGAGTCAAATAAGTTGAAAAAATGCTTGTTGGCAAAAACCAGCTCTACCTGGGCCCTTTAAACAGCCAAGAGAAGAGCAGGTCTTATCAGTGATTTATCCTAATATATAGGAGCCATCTGGTCATCTGTTGCTAAGGAAGGTACAAGAGAAACTGACAGCTAAGGACTGTACTCCCCAACTTTGGCTTACTGTCCCTCTTTACAGAGGGTCCTGGAAAAGGTACATGAGTAATATTAAATAAGCAACATCATTTTTAGAAAAACAATTCTAGCACATATGCTGTTGGGATTTGTCCCACAAATTTGTGATTGATCTCACAAGGGTCTAGGAGTGAAATCTGATTTCTACCCCCTGGCTTTTTTCTAGCTAGCCATGTCATCCTTGTTAATGTACTTAGCTACTGAGTCTGTTTAATCATCTAGTGCTGCTGGAGCTAGGCTGTGCTTAGGTCAAGCCACCTGTGAAGACAACCCACAGGGAATGGTGCCGTGTCAAAAAGTTATTCATTTAACATTCTGAAAAAAAATCTTGGTAAGAGAAATAAGTGGTGGTAAGAATCCAGAGTATGGAAATAATAGGTCTAGACCATAATATTCTTCATGCTGGGAGAAGAGGATCTAGGGAAATAACAGTGATGAGTAGTTGAATGCCAAAAAGATGAAATGAGCTTTGCACTGATACAGAAAAACTTTTAAACTCATTCTTCAAAGTTCTTGGTCTCCCAAGAGAGCACTCCCCAAAGGACTTGCCAGGGATTAACTCAGCGTAGCATGACAGTATTTATCATTAGTAAACAATATATCATCATATATCCTTTCCTCATGCAGGAAAAAGTGAGACAGAACTACTTTATACTGCACAAGAGTACTTATTTGGAGTTTAAGTTTGTGGGATCAAAAACAAAGCCAAAAAACAAAAATGGAGATGAATCTTTCACTGAGATGGTGAACCCCATAACATGGAATATGAGGATTAAAATATGACAATTCCAGCTATCTAGAAGATGAATCATATCTTCAGCTACAGTTTTCCAGCTATGAACACTGTCTTAGCAAAATGAAGCTTAGTGGCTGTTTGATGCTTTCCTTTTATAACAAGTTCTCTCTTTCACAGAGATTTCTTTGTGACTAACCCTACCTAAATTATAGAATAGTTTTTGCAAAGAGACAAAAAGCAGGTTGAAAGGATTTTGTTTGTCTTTAAAGTGATGTCAAGTATGGAGACAGTTCTTTGAACCTCATAAGATTTAAAGTTAAACCTATAGGTTAATACCGTAATGAGAGGGGGGAAATCATAACTATTACTTATTATGTTCATGTTTTGCTAAGTATATTTAAATAATAAAATACATATTTACCAGTGAAGTATATAAAATTCTGTCTTCTAGTGCTGTTCCTATAGATTATCTGAGTGTTTGGCTTCATATATATAAGTTTTTGTACTTCTATACTTACCTCCCTTGACCCAGTCAACCTTTAGATATGCATTATATTAGTTTTACTCTGCTGCCCAGTTGATTTGGAAAAAAAGAAAAAAACAGTTTACTTTGAGTTTTGTTAGAAATTTTCTGTTTCAGCTTGGATAATACAGACTTGAACTCTTCAAAAATACTAACAATGTCATAAAAAACAGAAGGGCAGAAGGATTAAAAGAAGCTAAACAGTAACCATGAAATTTGGTTCGATCCTGGACAGTAATAAAATGTTTTAGGCCCTTTTTGGGAAAGTTGAATATGAGCTACATGTTTGGTGATATTATGGAATCAAACTATTAATTTAGTTTTATAATGGCATTTGGTTATGTAGGTAATTCCTTATTCTTAGGAGATTCATGCTGGAACATATATATAGTAGTGGAATGTCATACCTGCAGTTTACATTCAAATGGTTCAGAAGGTAGACATACATTAAAGGATAAAAGGCAAAGGTGCAAAATAGTAATTGGTGAATATAGGTAAAGGATAGGGTGCTACATACTGTCATTTCAGCTCTTCTGTAAATTTGAAAATGTTTGAAAATAAAAGCTAGAAAAAATTTTGTAAGATGTAAATAATAGACTGGATGCTTTTATATTGCCACTTTCTACTACCTCATCTATGCATCTAGTACATTAATTAGGTGTTAACTGGTTAAATTGTCTAAAAAAACAAAAACATAGAAGCAAATTATTTGGTTGTACAGAGCATTTAAAAGCCTATGACCTGAAACACAGCTTTAAAATCTGCTATCTTCCTGTCTAAGGAAGTGTCCTTCCTGTGGCAAGATAGGGTGAGTTATAACTAGCATTAAAAACAGATAAAGAAACAAACAAAAGTGGACACTTAGCCATGCCTAGTACAGTTTGTCTTTTAAAATTAAGCTTACCAAATTAATGAGTTTAAACAACCTGGGCCCCTGCCTCTTCTATCACCTCCACAATATTTTTTAATATTTGTATACTACTAAACCCCATGTTTCTTTCAAACTTCTCAAAGCAATTTTAGCATCATACTCATCTCAGTTCTGCTGCAACATAACATGCAAAAACATGCTGCTTAGAGCTATAGAGAAAACGTCTCACATTTTTTCTTCAGTCTTTTAGCCTGATGAACCACATTAAAATTGTTCAACCTTTTAAATGGTGTGTTGGAGTACAGTACACATAGGTGAAGATAACCTGATAAAAATGCCCACTTTTTCCTGTGACCATATACACACGGCACAAATACACACTTTTTTTTTGTTTTGCTGCTGCTAACTACAGCATTTGTTGATTTTTCAGAATATTTGTAATAATGTGTGACATCCTGGGCACATTCCATCTCTACCCCACACTTTCTCTGATTATAGCTCCCACTGGTTGCAGGGATAAAACAGGTAAATGTATATGCCTAAGGTCACTAATAAATAGTCCAGGTAGTTGAACACTAGAATCACTGCTCTTAGTAAAATATCTCTACACACAGGTATGTGTTATATTAAAGAATATTGCTTTTGACTATCAACCTGTTAACTAATAAAAAATTTAGACAATTGGACTCCGTATTTCTTATATGGCCATATATTGATATTGATGCTTGTACATTTTTAAAGAATTGTTTTGCTGGTCCCCAAATCTTTGGTTTTCTTCATTCTTTAAAACAGTTATCTTAGTTAAAAGTCATAGGGGTCAAATATGTGGCATTTTTCTCAGATCCTAAACATTTTATTTAGTTCCTCATCATACATTACTAAATTTTAAAATAATATTTTCTGTTTGAGAGCTAGGTTAACCAAGAAAGGGATTTGAGTTCAAAATTGAACCAACCTCTGTAGACAAGGAACTGATCAGCTAAAACTAACATAGGAATAATGTGAAGTGAAACTGATAGCAGAATTGAAAGAAATTAATTTAAGAACCCTTGACAGTTTTCCTCTATTTTTGTTTTTAAATATATTCTCTCTGGAAATACAGAGACTATTTGTAAATAAGTTTATGAGCCTTGGTTATTTACCACATTTACCACTGTGGTAGCCGTTGAAATACTTATCATTTTTTATATGTAAAATATAATAAGTAAATTCTGTAAACAGTGTGAACTTGTAAAATATTATTTGAGGTCCTTAAGACATAGGATAGAAAGTATTTTATAATTGTCATATAAATAGAGTTTTGAGTATGTGTTTTAAAAACATTACTTTCAAAGGTGATTCAAACAGTGCATTTCAAATGTAGGTCTACACATATATCAGAATCATCACTTTTTTGGTTTCAAAGTACACTGATTTTCAAACCCGTTCCCAGATATTTAGAATTCAGTAAGTAGGTCAGAAATGGATTATCTTAATCTATATGTTTGCAGAACACCCAAAGTAATTTTTCTCCATAATCATCTCTGGGAATCACTGTTTTAAGCATTTCCTAGATTATGTTGTTTACATTATTGTATTCATTTACTTGGTCATATTTATAAAAATATTCACTAGGTAGGATATTTTTATTGCAGATAACAGAAAATTCAATTCTGTATTTATTTATGGCTTAAGTAATAAAGGGAATTAATTAGTGTATTATACTTGAAAAGTCCAGAAGTAGGAGGTGCTTCAGGAAGAGTTTGATCTGGGCTCCTACTTGTTGCTTTTAGCCATGGATGCCCTCCTTGTCATTTCTGTCTCCATGAGGTTTTTTCCTCCTGTGTTAAAGTGACTAACAGATGCAGTTTATACCCACATACCATGATATCCAGAATAAGAAGCTGTACTCCATCATAATTTCCAGCAAAAGTTTTTAGAGGCATACTATTTGAGCAAGCCCTGAAGCAATCACTGTACAAAATAGATGTGAATATCCTGTTTGGTTTAAACCCTACCAGTCCGAGCTATCATGGGCTTAAGGGTGGAGATAATGCCAATTCTATGACCACACAAATTGAGGGAGAGAGAATAGATTCAGGTAACAACCATGAAGTCCACTACAAAATATAGAGATGAATTGTAACTCATCCTGTTCTAAAATTCTATTTTGTTTTAATGAAATGCTAGTTTGTATGGTTTAATCATTTTCAGTTTTTTGACTGTCCAGTAAAATGTGAAGAAAGTAGTATCCATTCTATTCCTGAAACAAGCAAAAGGTGTATTTTAAATGAAGAATCACTAAGTAACCTTTACAGGGTATATATCTTTTCACATACGTAAATGAGCTACAGTGTGGACTGTGTGTACTTACTTTTTAGCACACTGTGGGGGAGTGAATTTTTTATTTTGCTTTTTATTGATGACCTCTTTCTCCCAGTGTTTACTATGGAAAATTTTAAACACACAAAGTCAAAAAAATTGTACAGTGAACATCATAAATGTACAACCTCCATTCTAAAATTAATATTTGGATATATTTATTTTATCTTTTGCTTTATAAGATACTTATCCACCATTCTCGGTATCTCATTTTTTTTTGTGCATTTCAGAGTAAGCTAAAGCAAAGTTGATATACTTTCCCCCTCATCACTTAAACATGCATATCATTAACTGAAGCTGTTGATGACTTTTAAGAGGCTCATATACAAAGCCCTGTGACTTATGACCTTAAAATGAATTAGATTATTATAGACTTCATAATGGTAATTGTTAAAATAAATATTCAGAGATAGATCCAAGAGTAAAATGCTCATTTAAACCTTTTACAAATGTTATTTTATGTTCCCTTAATATAAAGTTTGATTTATTGTGTGACAAAAGGTATGTATGTAAAGTCTGTTCAGTTAAATTCTCAGGATACCAAAATTGTTGATGTGTTGGATCTCTTTTACTTTAAATTTGTTGCTTACCTAATTAGTTTTGCTTAAGAAACCAGTTAACGCTATCTGTTATCAGCTAGACCAAAAAAAAAATGTCAAGAAAATACAGGTTCCTAGTAAATTTATTAGTGTAGCCAACATTTTCCCACCTGCTTATCAGAAAGAACCATGTGGACATTATTTGAAAATAGAAAGCTATAAAAATTTATGCAAAAAAATTATCAAACATAGACAATTGAATGAATTATCTCAGAAGTGAAATTAAATCGATATCCACTTCTTAGAATATAATAGTTAACTGGGTTTGGTTTTGGGTGTTTTGTGTATGTGTGTGCTGTAAATATATAGTTATTCAGTTATGTTTAAAAAGAATCCTAAAAGGCTTTGTATTCAACATATTTAAATAAGAGCCCATTTGTAGAACATAAAAATCACAGATAAAAGATTAAAAATTTATACATTTAAAATTATTAAATAGCATTTAGGACATCTCACTTTTTACTTCTATTGTTAAAATGTCAGCTGTCTTCCCTTTTAAAGTAGACTATTGAATCACAATACCCCATGCAGAGCTTCCCAACTGGTATGTCATTCACCCCCCTACACTACTATGTGATTGTCTGTTAGAGCTTGGAGCTACTTCATTACCTTCCTGTTTCCTCAGTTTAGCCAGTGTGCCTTGCAAGTTATTAGGGGTGCTGAGGTCAGGGGGTGGGGAGATCCTCAGAAGCAATGGTTTAATTGGCATCATAGTCTGATTTTGTATATAAAAATTTTGCAGAAGAAACCTAATATTAAGCTTTATAAAGTATTTATGTCTAAAAAGAACAGCTACGTACAAGTGGATTTAATCAAATACATAGGTTTTCTTTTTGAAATTATGCCTTTTTTTCTATAATGAATGGAAAGTCAAGAAACAAGTGGTTTTTTAGTCATAAAACCTAGAGGGCTTCTCTGATTTTCGTAAGTATTTTTCAGGAATTTTTTTTAAACATTCCACTTGTAAAAAAAGTAAAATTTCTTAACTGGCCTGTTTTTCACTTAATACTGTCTTTGCTCCAAAGAAATCAAGGTGCTATAACAAAGTCCTTAGCTAAACCTACTAAGGCCGCCTTTGGAGGAAACAGATCTTTGGAGTTACTTGGTTGCTTTTCGTAAAACAGATGTAATGATTCCTATCTTGCCAAACTTTTTTTGTGCAAGTTTTCCTATAGGAAAGATTTGGTATTATTTATTTTACTGATGATTCTATAACCTTTCAAACCTGCATTCTTAAACTTCTGTCTTACAACATTAGAGCTTATCTTGGCTTTGTCATTTTATTTGTCCTGAAAATTTCATTTTATCCTACATGATATCACTGCTTTGGAGTGTCCAAAATCCTCAAGAACTTTGCCTTCTTTGGGGACCAGATTTAAAGGTAACTTTCCCAAATCTGACATCAAACTGCAGACATCTAGCCTTTCCATCTCATAGAAAGGATTTTTTCTTAGTAGTCTATTGCACTTTCTATTTCAAGGGAATTAATATAATGTTTTACTAAAATTAAAGGCCACCAAAAAAGGACAACTAACACAAATCCCCAAATGAGTAATTTTCATCAGTTCATTCCTTTGAAGTGTATCTGCTTACTCAGTTGCTGCTGCCATTTCTCATTTCACGTATCAAATTTGGAAAAGACATTCTGCAAAAATAAATGGTTTCATTTATTTCACTTCAGTGAATATTCTACCTCCATGTAGTTTTTTCTCTTTCCTGCATTCTACCTTCTCTTCCTTCTTGCTTCACTCACTACTCATTCCCTTCTGTTTGACATCATCCTTTCCCGTTCTGGGTATATATACAGGACTGAGATGGAGTAGGTCTAGAGCCAAGGAAAATCTTAGGATGAGCTAGTTATCAAACAAACTGAATTTGGGTGATGGATTCATTCATTCTTTTGTTTTTGTTCTGTGCCTTTGAAAATTTCATTTAAAAAGTAGAGTGGTTAAAAATAAGATGCAGACATAAGTACATGTCTGTTACACATGGTTGGTGTGATTATTACATGTATAGGGCTTAGAACAATTCCTCACATATTGTAAAGCCCAGTTTTTTTCCACCAGGACTCCCCAAGAGAATTAATTTCAGTAATTATTTTCTCAGTTCTTCTCCAGATAGTATATAGCACCATTTTAGATACATAGGAGATTAAATTCAATCTCCATACAGCGATGCTCTAGGTGTTAGGGCTTAATCACTTTGGGGAGCCTCACTTGAGAAGGTCTGATAAGTGCTCAAGATAATTAGCTATTATCATTTTAATGCAAGTGGCAGAAACCCATATTCAAACTGGTTTAAATAATAAAGGGATTTCATTGGTTTGTAAAATTGAAAAGTAGGTAGGCAAGCCTTGTGAGATGGTTTGCTTAAGACTCTGACCTAATATCTCTGCCTTTTATGTTGATTCTGCCCTTCTCTGGCCATTGAACTAATATTTCTAAGTAAGTATTCAAAACGTTTTCATCCTTAAATTATAGGCTGATGGCTAAAATCATAAGGTGTCTATTATGTATATTTAAGAAGCCTAGCACATTTGGAATACAGTAATTGTTAAACAGTTCTTTGCTTAGGTGATTATATCTGATATTCATGTATCTAAGTATGTAAGAAAAGATTTAAAGCCTGTGGAAATTATAGATGTTCTTTTACATCTATACAAATATTATTTACATCAGACTGCTTCTGTAGGCCATATTCCCATTAAAGGTTTTTTAAGGCAGGTTACCAAAAGAAAAATAACCAAAAGAAAATAAAGCAGGGAGGAGGAGGCTTAGAGGAATAACTTATTAAATGGTTTGAAGAATAAACTAAGTGTACATAAGATTACAGTAGACGTGGCAGGGACAGTAAATGCAGAAGAGCAGTCCTCTTGGAATCGTGCCCTGACTCTACAGGGGAGCTACCCTTTCTATGGCTAGAGCAGTTATAGTTAGTTCTTTCTGCCATGCATGTTAGGAGGGTGTGCAGAAGGAAGGTAGTGGGTGGACTTTGATGTCAGAGAACCAAATCAGATGATATCCAAGGTCCCTACTTGCTGTAAATGGAAAGATAGCAGTAGGAATCTCCACATTCAAAAGTGCTCTTCACTGCAACCCATTACCCTCAAGGTAATTGTACAGGACCTATGGCACATTTTAAAACCTACGTTTTAAAAGCCTGTAAATATTCAGATAACAGTGAGATAACTTTTACAGGAACTTCAAAGTTCTGTCAAATCAAAATATATCTTTCTGCTCTGTATGTACTGATAATGATCTTCAAGTTGTGTTCTTGAGAAATAATAGCAAGTGCAGAATTGTGTATAGTGCCTAGTATGAGTAAAAATATGTGTGTATACATGTGCAGTTGATGATATGTGTACAAATTATGGGAAAACTGCATTAAAAAACTGTTAACAGTGGTTGCCTCTATGGAAGGAAACCAAGTGGCTGGTGACTGTTAAAAGTAAACTGGTACTATTTTGGCATCAGTTTTCAGTAGTTTCAGTAGATTTCTGTGGATCAGAGCTTCTTCATATTTTAAGCACTAACACATGGCTTCCTAATTACAAATAATCTGGAGATAACAAAAACAAGTCTGTTTTCACTCTCTAATAAGTCCTTTATCTTAAAAAACATTTGTTTTCAGGTGGTATAAGAAAAAGGCAGCTCCTCCCCTTCCCAATCTGTATCCCTAGAAAAGGGTCCCAACACAGTTCTGGAACTAGTTCTTAGGATTGGAGCACCTTTTAATCAGCTATATATCTATATCTCCCATCACACATTACTGAGCTAATTAAACAAGAGATCCAGATCTGCCCTCCCCTTTTAAGAGTGGCTTCTCTGATCCCCTAGCAAAAGCGGATTCCCACCGTAGGCTCACCACCTGTCAACTAAGCAGTGAATCTCTTGTGGTATGGATAGAAAATCAATAGCCCTCAAAATTAAGAGATAAATGGCTTTGAAATTCTAGGATAATTTTTTCACTAGCACACCCATTCACATTGATTTCTAAGAGTCAGAAGGTACATTTTGAAAATTGTATTTATTGTAAAGTTTCATTAAGTATTATTTAGAAATATTCAGTATAGTTTACTGTGAACTATCTTTCAGAGGCAGATTTGTTCAGTCTAGCCAACTAAAGGATGCTTGTATATCTTCAAATATTCGAGTACATGATGTGAAAATTCTCTTGTATTTGCTTTATTGTATTATCACAAAACAGAAAGAAGAAGGAAAGCTTCAAGGACAGCTTAACAAGTCTGATTCTAACCAGTATATTAGGGAACTGAAAGATCAGATAGCAGAGCTGAATCATGAGGTAAGTGATAAATTTTGATCTTCACATATTTCTTTCTTCCTTCCTCTGTATTGTAACAATACTTTGTTGCTGGTTATGACTGACTCTTTGATGATAAATATTTTCTGTGAATCCTTGACTATAATAATATTTTGTGAGATTGTCTTCTTAACAGGAATTTTTCTGTTCCAATATTGAAGGTTTGTTTTCTGTAAATATTTTCATCATGATCTAAAATGAGCAATTAATATTTACATGGCAAGGTTTTTTAAATTGTGATCTGAGGACCCTTGATAGTTTGTCTAGGTGTCTAAGTTGCTTCAGTGAAACTAAAATTTTCTTCATACCTATAGAATAGATTTGTAGTATTTACCGTTGTGAATAGAGGGAAGTCTTTTTACTCTTGGCTTCTTTTTCCCTTCATGTGATATTACTGAGATTGCAAAAAAGGATACTTGCCTAATATCAGTTAACAGATTTCTTAGTATCTGAACACTTTTTAAACTGGCACTACCTTGAACCTGTGAGGTTCAACTCAAGAAATTTTTAGATGGTATTACTATGTACTCTACCAAGTCACTTAAATGATTTAATTTGTTTTGATTAGAGGTGTTCTGTTAAGGTTTGTTAACTTTTTTGTTAAGGTGGCTCTAGGTCAATTTCCATGTCCTTTATTATTTTCTTATGATAAATACCTGGTTAAACATGAGTGGAAAAGCATGTTTCTTATCTTAAATTATTTGTACAATAATGTTTATTCACAGTGATGAGATTTGAATGGATAACATAAACCTCATTGTTAAGAAAGAAACTTTTGACTGCTAAATTAATTTAAACTTCAAAGGAAAAAGTTTGGACATTACCCTTTCCTGGTATTACATCCTTCAGTTAAAGCCTGGTGTTTTGGGTAATACCTCCAGAAGGTAGTCAATCTAAGTAAATTCTGGATGAAGAAACAAAACATTAACAAAAATAATAAATCTTAGATGTGGTTTAATTTGTCCTGAGATTTTGAGGGTTATTCCTGTAAATACTGATTTTCAAACATGATAACATTTGAGGGATACAAGATCATATATAATCTTTATTTTTGTGTATTTGTTTAATAACCTATTAGGATCTAATAGCCATGTATGAAGGTATAAATAAGTATGTTCTAGAAAGCCTTATTCTTTTGAGAACCCTAAGAATTGTTCCTTGTGGTCAAAGGTTTTTGCAAAGAATATTATGACTGAAGTAAAGCAGTCTCCCATTTGTAATTTTGACTTACAGTGATAATGAAGTTTTAATGTTGCTGAATTGAGAAAATTGTATATGGTTTGACTTTATTTCTAAGACTAGTCTAAAAATCAGTCAACAGACATTCATTTTGTCTATCCTGTACCTTAACTAAAAATAATGACTTCTTCCTCATCAGGACCAGCAGAAAATAGTTCACATGAGGTTTAACTTTAATGTCAGTTTTTTATCTGTGGCCTGAGAAAGCAGTTTTTGATCCTACACAAACATGAAAAGAAAATTAATAGGGTAGAATTTTTTTTACTGATAAAATAAAGAGATTGTGCCATGAAAAATCAGAATAGCTTGTGATCATGAGGCACTAACTGTATACTTCAGAGTAGGCCAGGGTGCTGGGTTTATGCGGGCCCCAGTCAGAAAACATGGCAGAGAAGAGCCCATGAGGTACAGAGAGAGGTACATCTGGGGCCACACAGGAGCACAAGATGAGAGTAAGAATGGGATTTGGGGATTCACTTAATTAATATGACTGTGTTTGGGGAAATAGTACATTGAATTGAACTAGCTTTTGGTGAATCTCCAAAACTAGAAGAGATTACATTTGCTAGATAATATAGAACCATTACACGGTCTTTAGGTTAAGATCCCATAATACATTTACCTGTTTCAAACCTTTTGAAACTATTTATTGGACTAGTTTCTTAAGAGGGTTAAATAAGGTGTCACTTTTTTATTCTAATGATTTTCTTCATTCTTGTGATATAGCACTTCTCAGTGGGGTGGGGGGTGGGGGATAACTGAAGTCAGAATAGTCTCTCCAACTTAACTTTTGCCTGTATGCTAGAATTTACCAGAATCTTTAGCTTCCAACATAAAAATTAACTTTCAACTGTTAATGTTGTATTTGAGCATATGACTATTAATGATCATTTTGTTAGCTGATTTTGTCATTCTTGAAATGTTGAGGGAAATATTGAGACATACTTTGTAGATTCATCTTCCTGAAGACACAGCAGTGTTGTACATGTTACAATTGTGACCACTTAGTATAGTCAGCTAAATGAATAATGAAGAGGATTAAGCAAGTTATTTTTTTATGAATGGTTGAATATGTTGTTGATCAATAAAATAGCAATAATAGTATTTATTGATTAGACTCTGTTGGCCAAGTGTTGTGTCAGACACTTCATATTTATTATTATCAACCCTCATAATAATCTCACATCATAGTGGTTTTCTCAGTTGGATGGATATAGAAACGCACTCACAATGATTAAATAACTTGCCCAGGGTTATGCAAGTAGTAAATGCCTGAGCCAGGATTGAATCCAGTTTGGCCCATTATTTTCCTGTGCAGAGACATTAGATTACTAGCATGTCATCAGTATTTAAAATCTAAAAAATGGCAGTTAATGACAATATTTTAACTGTGTCATCCCTTCCTGATGTATGTATTTGCATACATCCAGTGAGTGAATTCTGCAGTTGACATAGCTGCAAAAAGTTCCCTCTCTGTCCCTGTTAACTTTGCAAATGAAAATTAATCTTCACTTCCTGCAGCTTTCTGTGATCCTTTCAAGTGCCTTTTCTGACTCCCAACCCTTTCAGTTCCTACCCTCACCACCTAACTAATACTTGCTTCTAATTTTACCTACTTCTCATAGAAATTGCTTAATTTGGAGCCTCTTACATCCTGCAAGACTTTCATATAAGCCATTGTGGAAACCCTTGAGGCTCAAGACCTGGCAAGAGCTGTGGTGAAATCCTCCCCTATCCCTATATCCTGTCCTCACAGCATACATAGAAAAGAACCTGGTCCCAATTCAATTGTGTTTCTTATCCCATTTGCCCCACCTACTACCCTCCCACCCATCTATCACAGCACCTTCTATATACTAGGTACCGTGTTCAGAACTGAAGATAAAGTTGAAATACAATCCATAGCCTCAAGGGGTTCACAGTCTATCAACAGAGATAGGTATAGATAGATATACAGATAGACAAATTGCAATACATAAAAGTATAGCATTATAGTAGCTACCATTCATTTAACAGTTGCTCTGTGCCAAACACTATTAAGTGGTACACTTCCATTATTACATTTAATCTTCACTACCTATGAAGTAGATAGCATCATTATTATTCATGTTTTATATATAATAAAACTAATGTTCTGGGTATCATAACTCCCCATGGACATACACTAGTCAGTGATAAAAGTAGGATGTTAGCTCAGACTGTATAACTTCAACCCCACCCACACAGTTATCCACCATATGCCATATAGCCTCCTCTGAAAGATGCCAGGGATAAGATGGTAACAGCATCTGGGCTGGGTTTTGAAAAATGAGAAATTTGTCACGCAGACTGGGCATCAGGATCATTTGAGTTAGAAACATAAAAGGAAATTGTTGGTTCTATGAATGAATAAGCCATCTACTTTCCAACATAGGTCTATTTGCTTATAGCTGCCGACCACTAAAGACAACGATTATTTTCTAAACGCCAGGAAGGATAAGTAGGAAAAGGTAGAAAATCACTTTTGTTTAGAAACCAAAGAAAATATTCTCTATACTCAGAACTCCCATAGATATAGACATGAAGTATAATCCAAATTATACTTCTGCATTATAGAAGCTAAATTACCAGCTGACTAGTGTCCTCTGGATCCTTTGAAGTCACAATTTATAGTATTGTTTCATGGGAAAATGCATACTAAAAAGCTGATAGGAAAATGTTTTTGGAGTACAGATTGTGTGTTTTCACTTATTCTTGATGGTGATATGTTCTGGTTGATGTTGTAAGAATGGGTAAATGTAGTCCAAACTAAAGATAGTTTACTTATACTAAAATTAAATATTTCCCCATATTTCCCTACTAAACAGGTTTGCTGAGGTTTTATGGTATCTTAATAAAATAGTTTTAATATGCTTTATGTCCTTAAAATCTCACAAAAGCATCCAGTTCTTTTTGCTGAGTAGGTTTTCTAATTTTCCCCTTTTTAAATTAAGCTTTCTATGTGGTAATTGCTAATGAAGCTATCCTTTGGATAATAATCTTCAGAGTTATCCTGTGAAAATTATTATTACTCCCATTTTGTAGGTTCAATAACTGGTCCAAAGTCACATAACCAGTAAGTGGCAGAAGCTGGAATGCAGGATCAGGACTTTCACTCAGACTGCAATGCATTAAATTAGAGTGAAATAAAACCAAAAAAAAAAAAGTATTTTTAAAAAGAAAAAAAATCCTTTAAAAGTGTTATACTGTATTCACTGATAACCTGCCTTGTTCCAAAGGGAATGAAGCACATTTGCAGATGATACAAAATAGCAAACAACAGTTTTGTGCGGAAAAGGAAAGAAAACCATAGGAATATAGTATGGAACCATGAATAACGCCAATAAAAAATGTATACCACAAAAGTAACCATATATTTCTCCTAAGTAGGCTTCACATTTGGCTCTAAGATTTTTAGCAAAAGGGGTAAGCTGGTCACTTTAAACATTTCAGATTGGCTATATGATAAAAAGTGACCAGTTATTTAGAAGAGCCACAGCTGCTCCTGATACTAAGGCCAAACAAAAGTTTCTTTATTGCTTTTTCATAAAGGAGATCTTCTAGTATGAGTTCACCAGCTATTATTGCTAGCATTCTATAATAGAATGATTTCCTAATCATAAAATTGATCAATTTAAAGAACAGAAACTCAAACTTTTTTTTTAATTAAGATTTCATTGATACACACTCTTATGAAATCTTTTTTCACATGAAAAACATTGTGGTTACTACATTCACCCATATTATCAAGTCCCCACCATACTCCATTGAAGTCACTGTCCATCAGTGTAGTAAGATGCCACAGTCACTACTTGTGTTCTCCATGCTACACTGTCTTCCCCGTAACCCCACACAGACCATGTGCACCAATCATGATAACCCCACAATCCCCTTCTCCCTCCCTCCACACCCACCCTCCCCCACACCTCCCCTTTCGTAACCACTAGTCCCTTCTTGGAGTCTGTGAGTCTGCTGCTGTTTTATTCCTTCAGTGTTGCTTTGTTGTTTTACTCCACAAATTAGGGAAATCATTTGGTACTTGTCTTTCTCTGCCTTGCTTATTTCACTGAGCATAATACCCTCCAGCTCCATCCATGTTGTGGCAAATAGGATTTATTTTCTTATGGCTGAATAATATTCCATTGTGTATATGTACCACCTCTTCTTTGTCCATTCATCTACTGATGGATACTTAGGTTGCTCCCATTTCTTGGCTATTGTAAATAGTGCTGCAATAAACATAGGGATGCATATGTCTTTTTGAATCTGAGAACTTGTTTTCTTTGGGTAAATTTCTAGGAGTTGAATTCCCGGGTCAAATGGTATTTCTATTTTTAATTTTTTGAGGAACCTCCGTATTGCTTTCCACAATGGTTGAACAAATTTACATTCCCACCAGCAGTGTAGGAGGGTTCTCCTTTCTCCACATCCTCACCAGCATTTGTTGTTCCTGGTCTTTTAGATGTTGGCCTTCCTAACTGGTGTGAGGTGATGTCTCATTGTGGTTTTAATTTTCATTTCCCTGATGATTAGTGATGTGGAGCATCTTTTCATGTGCCTGTCGGCCATCTGAATTTCTTTGGAGAAATGTCTGTTCATATTCTCTGCTCATTTTTTAATGGGGTTATTTGCTTTTTAGGTGCTGAGGTGTGTGAGTTCTTTATATATTTTGGATGTTAACCCCTTGTCAGATATGTCATTTACAAATATATTGTCCCATACTGTAGGATGCCTTTTTGTTCTACTGATGGTGTCCTTTGCTGTACAGAAGCTTTTTAGCATGATGTAGTACCATTTGTTCATTTTTGCTTTTGTTTCTCTTGCCCAAGGAGATGAGTTCAGGAAAAAGTTGCTCATGTTTATATTCAAGAGATTAGATTTTTGCCTATGTTTTCTTCTAAGAGTTTTATGGTTTCATGACTTACATTCAAGTCTTTGATCCATTTCGAATTTACTTTTGTGTTTTGAGTAAGACAGTAATCCAGTTTCATTCTCTTACATGTAGCTGTCCAGTTTTGCCAACACCAGTTGTTGAAGAGGCTGTCATTTCCCCATTGTATGTCCATGGCTCCTTTATCATATATTAGTTGAGCATATACGCTTGGGGTTTATATCTGGGCTCTCTATTCTGTTCCATTGATATGGGTCTGTTCTTATGCCAGTACCAAATTGCCTTGATTACTAGAAACTCAAACTTTTATACAGAAGTGTAACATACAGAAAGTACCCAGGTGACAAGTTTCCAGCTCAAGAATTATCACAAAAC
Source organism: Manis javanica (assembly GCF_040802235.1). Taxonomy (NCBI): domain Eukaryota; kingdom Metazoa; phylum Chordata; class Mammalia; order Pholidota; family Manidae; genus Manis; species Manis javanica. Next base: position 78,312,838 of record NC_133159.1, on the reverse strand, counting down.
AATCACACCCATGTCACCACACTCAGGTCAAGGAACAGACCCCAGAGCCCCACTCATACTCTCTCCTATCCACTATATACTACCCTTTCCTCAAATATAACCATGATCTTGACTTCTAAGACCTTAGTTTGTTTTTTAATTTTATATGAATGGTTTCTTATAGTATATATTCTTTTGTGCTTCTTTTGCTCAAAATTTTCTCAGATTTTAACCATGTTGTTTTTAAGTGTAACAGTAGGTTATTCATTTTCATTGCTGTGTGATTTTCCTTTGTTTAAATATACCACAATTTAGTTATCTTTTTTGTTGGTGAACATTTGAATTATTTCCAGCTTGATCTCATTGTTGCAAGTGATTTTGCCAAATTACCCTCCCATGAGTAGTGAAAACATATCTTATTTTTCTACATCCTCATTAACATGAGGAATTGTCAGTCTTTATCTAATTTTAGTAATTCTTTGGTTGTGAGGAGGTTTCTCATTATGGCTTTAAGGTGTATTTCCCTAATCACCAATAGGATTGAGTACTTTTTCCCAAGCTTCTAGAACAATTTTCCATGTAGTAGGTACTCCATGAAGATGTGTTTAATGAAAAAATTATTGCAAAGGCTTTGCTGATAAGGTAATATGTAATTGGCGATAGGATGCTAAGAAGCTTTCTGATGTGTAAAAATCAATGGAAAGAACATTCTAGGCAGAAGAAACAACTAGCAAAAAGATCCTAGAAGAAAATGAAGTAGATAAAGAGAAGGGAGTCCAGGAGCAAGTTTGTGATGCAGCCAAGGACTAAAACCACCAGTGAGAAGGGAAACTGGCAAGTGGGTAGACACAGGAGCCATCTTTCAAGAAGAGCCATCTCAGCATAATAATTTTAATTAGTTTTAAACTTCATGATCCTTCTGATTACTAGAATTCTGAAGAGTGAATTTTTTGTTAAGAAAGATTTCTTCAGCATTTTTCACTATTTATCAGCAAATGATGGATGATTTCTAGAAGAACTTGAGAGGCAGAACAGTCTCTCACTGAACAATTACTGAGACCCCATTCCTAAAGAAATTAGAGATATATAAGCTGGACAAGGCTGGAAAAAAAAAGGAAAGGAAGGAGAAAAAGAAAAAGACCTATTATAGGATGCTATAACCCAGGTAGGTGACACCAGCTTTCTTTCTAAGGATAGCCATTGTGCTGGTTTCCAGTACCCAGAAGGTCTCCCCTCATCCTGTCTCCTTTGTTGGGGAGGCAGTTAAGTCCGCATATGTCACAAGAAACTTGTTTTATTTCTACCAGCCAAATACTAAATAAGGAGTTTGAGTAAATGAAAGGAAATATAAACAAAGCCCTTTGAAGTTTGGCTTAGAAAATGTCTGTATGTGAGTACTCCTTAAGTCTTTCAATTCTAGTAATTCTGTTTATGTATATCTGAGCTATGGATCTAATTATTTACCAAGAAGTATTTTTAATGTCCTAAACATTAACACATTTAATATATACACTCATTTTGTTATTAAACTAGAATTTTTGAAATAAGGAACTTTAAGAATCAAATGACAGACTACCCTTGTGTACTGTCCAACCATTTTTTTCCCTTGCCCTTATATTCTTCAGTTTAAAGGTAGTTAATAAAATCATTTGAACTTGAATTTTTTTTAAAAGAAACTTTTTAAAGACTCATTCAACATTGATTTTCATCTAGGCATTAAGGCCAGAATAGTAAAAGTATAAAAGAACTTAGTCATTTGGCTCTGTAGTTATTGGTTCTTTATTTCTTCTCTTTATCTCAAACTGAATGATACTGTTTTTTGTTTTTGTTTTTTTAACTGGGTGTTTATTCTGGGCTGTTTCTAACAGTCTTTATTTCCTTTTAAATCTTGCAAAGCTCCAAGTTTATTACCTAGTTTACAGAGTGGTGACCTAGCAAAAAATTGACATTTTTACAAACTACGTTGATAGTAACAGTCTACTTCTGGAGGCAGAAATAAGATTCAAAAATAGTATTTTATACATGTATTGATGGCTGCTGATAATTGAATTTTAATTTTAGAATTATGATTTAAGAAATTTTTCAATATATGGAATTATCAAGTTTTATGTGTATTTTTACAGTAAAAAGTACTAGGTTTCCCAGTGTGGCAACTTCTTAATAAATGAAATTATTCCCTTAAATCTGTTCTTTCTCTAGTTACAGCAAAGTGTAAAGTACTCTGCAGGAGCTCACACAAGCCTCAGCACAAGCAAATTGTTTTTCTTTGCTGTCCAAAAGGTCCCAAATAGATAATGAGAAGTCATATTTGTACTCCTCCAAAAAAGGCTTTAAGGCCCTTGAGTTGAATGTTTTGTCATATTTTTTTAATCTTAAAACCTCCATTTGTGGATGAAAAATTCATTCTTAATGACTTCTTTAAATGAGTGTTATTACTTCTGTTCCAATATATATTATATTTTATCTTGGATAAGCAGTTATCTTATTTTGAAGTCACAAGTTAAATTATTGTACAATGTAAAATATTTTATGTCTAGAATAATATCACTATGTAAGAGACTTAAAGCTGAGATTTCAGGTTTTTTTTTTTAAAGCCAGACATGTTCTTAAAGTTTTATCTAGTTTTTTACTTGATAAATGAGGAAGCTGAGGGCCCATGAGGTAAGGGACTTACCCAAAAGTTACACAGCTAGTTAGTGGCAGAGATGGAACTAATGCCCAGGCATTCTGGCTCCTGATCAACATCCCACTGCCCTACCACAATCCTGCCAACCCATTTTATTTTCACATGTTAGATATAGTAGGAGTTCTATGCGTTTATTTAAATTAAAATAAATTTTCTTACATGAGAGTCCAATATCTAGGTAGTAGAAATCTACTCCTACCCAGTATTCTTTACTTTTATCTCAACTTCAGGTTATGGTCTTCTGTTCCACTCAGACTAGGGAATTTGTTAACTTGACCCTTCAGATTCTGCTTTAGTTGCCAGTGGCTGCTACTAAAATCTTAGTTTTTAAGTATTAGATGATTTTCTGAAAACAGAAGCAACTGAGACTCTCTAGCCAAATTTGACATTTCCAAAAACAGAGAACTAGGTAAAAATAGTCAATCCAATTTCATATATACCTATTATTTAAGAAGACAAGTTTACTCAAGGACATAAATTAGTTCAGCTGTTCAGTACATTCTGTTTCAGGAGTTTGTTATTAAACTGGCGACCAAACTTCCAGCAATTGTTCCTAGAGTAATTTTTTTAATCTCCCAGGTTATGTATCTTTCCATTCATTCTGTGCCTCCAAATTTATATTTGTCTATGTAATACACCACATTCAGAGAAAAACTATAATAATCACTTTCTTGTACTCAAGACTTTTAGACTACTTTCCAGTTTTACATTCTATTCACAAAAAGAGGTGTTCTGCCTAATTATGTGCATTTATGTATCCTATTCCCACTATAGATTTTAACAAGATTTTTTCATTTGTTAGTGAAAATAAGTGTTTCTAATGGTAATTTCATTAAGGAACTAGAGTTGTCATGAGAGCACGATGAAAAAGGTAGGAGAAGGTAAGGTGAGATCATGAAATCACTTAGAAAAGAAAAAAGCAAGGTGAGGGAAGGAATTAGAACCTAGAAAAGATGAGATACCAAGTAAAGAAGCCTCTTAGGAATATTGGCTAAGAGTAAGATATGCCCCCAAGAAGGGTTTGGTAAGGATTTTATTAACTATGTGACCTAAGGGATTTCTAGGATAAAATCTGGGTGAGCAGATTTAGAGAATTTAGAGAATACAGAATCATCTGAAATTAAGGATTTAGATCTGGTACTCAGAATTAAGGGACCAAATAAATAGCCTTAAGAGAGAATGTCACACTGGCCAAGGAAAAGAGCCAATTGAAATTGTAAAGTCAGACTTGGTTACTAAGCTGTCAGGTGGAATTTTTTCTGATGTTGTGCCAGACACTATGAGAAGTAAAGTGTAGTCTTACTCTCAAGTAATGTATTATCTGATGGGAAAAAGTGGAACAGTTAATGTGATAAAAAACTATACGGTAGGTGCTGATAGTACTTAATAGTTCAGAAATGAGATAGCACTTAATGTTATTTATTTTATTAATGGTTATTATACACTCTTTGACGCTCAGTGGCAAGCGAAACAATTCCTCGATAGCAAAGATTGTCTTATTCAGCCTTATATTTCTTAGATTGTCTTATTCAGCCTTATATTTCTTAGTCTTTCAAAAGTCCCAACAAAGTACTAGGAAATCACAGATTCAGTCAGTTCTCTTGGTGTTCAAATTCTCCTGAATTTGACCAGAGGGAACTCTTTCGAGCTGGCTCCAGTATCTTTTCTTCCTACAACTCCATTAGTCCTTCAGCACTTATGTGCTTTCTGGCACTGGATGACAAGTTTTATTTGTTTGTTTGTTTTGTTTTTTTATTAAAGTATCATTGATATACACTCTTACGAAGGTTTCACAATAAAAACAATGTGGTTGCTACATTCACCCATATTATCAAGTTCCCCCCATACCCCATTGCAGTCACTGTCCATCATCAGTGTAATAAGATACAGAGCTGGATGACAAGTTTTTTAATAGGATTTTACATTAAATGAGTTTAGCTAGATTTTCTAATGTACAGTAGTGAAACAATGTTTATTAGTACTAATGTATAAATGGCTTAATAACTGGTCCCAACAATTACTCTATGATAATTATATTGGAAACAAGTCATAAGAAACCACTTCAAGGGAAACTGGATGTCAAATACCACTTGGGTTATGAGAAATGAAAGCAGATGATAAGCATTTTTTTAAAAGGAAATGAAGCTAACTATAAAGTCTATAGTGATAGGTTTTATACTATTAATATTAGTTCTTTAGATTTAATTCAGTAATGGTAGAAGAAACATTTCTTTCTTTTAGCGTTCAGGTGAAAAAACTAATAGCATACTCTTAAATCTTAGACATGAGGTATAAATGCCTAAAACCATGTCAGTAATATGTATGATACCAATAAGATTTTAGCATGACTACAATATTAAATATATTTGTTAACATTTAGAGTGATAGGATGTGCTTGAACATTTCCTTCACCCTGATGTGGACAACCACAATGAGCTATAATTTTAAAATCCAGTGAACTCTACTCAGGTACCCAGGTTTCAAGACTTGAGTATATTCAATTTGTAAGTTCTTAAAGTTATTCAAAAGCTGAGTATCCCTACTCTTTATTTAACTCTTACCCTCTCCTTTCATTATCACGCTGGTCTTCTTAAACACATCCATAAAATCAGCCGTCTGATGGCTGATGGCAAAGCTTTCTTAAACAAGAAGAAATCCATAAAATACAATCTTCTTCCTTGATTATGTTTTGAATTATATTCCTTTTAAGGCCTTGGTCCAAACCCATTTCAGAGCCAGTTTTAATCTTTTTAGTCTTAGATTAGACTATCTAAATTGATAATCCTTTTTATTATCCACCAAGCTACCCAATACTTCACACTTTCTTAGTACTATATGTTCTTAAAATATAAAAGTCCATCCAGTTTCCTCAGTTGTGCAAGGATTTTAAAAAGACCTTATTTTATTTTGCATCAAGTATTTCAATTTTTAAACTGGTAGTTTTTTAAAGAAACAGTAAGTATTGACTGTTCCAGTGAGGAACATTTGAAAATGTGCTCCACAAATTTACTAAGTGTCAACTAAAAGAGCATTGATAAAGGATGAAAAACCAGTTCTCTCAGATATACAAAAACTAAAAATTTTTAATTATGGTTGGAAGTTTTTAGTGCAGTAAATCATGTGCTTTTCATGGACCATATCTCACAGATGCAGCTGGACATGAGATAATCAGATTTTCACTCCCCACATAGTGGACTACTGAAAATGTCATACCAATAATATGTGTCAGAGACTTAGTGCTACTTTGCTGCCTGTCTGATTTAAGTTTTTGTGGTCAGTCTGAGGAACCTGTGATATGATAAGATAGCATTCATGAGGTCATGTGGTTTGCAAGTACCCAACCTTAACTAAGCAGCCTGTGAATGTGGAAGAGGGGGATACTAACCTTGTCTGTTTGAAAACTCATTTTGTGTTCACTGACAAAATATTGTGTGTGTGTGTTTTTATGTATGTATATTAGATGTGTTTTTAAAATTATTTTCCCATCAGGAGTTAGTTTTAGTTTCTGAAATAAAGTGAATATTGTAATGCATTCATCTCCTTTTACTTAATACTTCAGTCTAAAGCATTAAACTTTCTATGCAAACATTTTCTGCCTATCTAAAATGAAGCTGGGGAAGGTAACCACCACTTATTTTTTTGTTGAGGGAGAAACTGGATGTTAAAGATTAACATTATTGGTGAATTTTTTTTAATCATTTAGATTTTCTACAGTTCCTAAGTAGAAAACTACTTATTTTCAATCTGGAAATATCTCATTGGAAACATACCCACAGAATGGCTGTGATTTATATGTATATAAATGATTAATGAATTTTTAATATTCAATATATATTATATGTATTGTTTATAAATGTGTATATATGTATGTGTGTGTATACATATATATAAAATAGCTTTATTGAGATCTGATTCACATCTCATCCATTTAAACTGTACCGTTCGGTGGTTTTTGGCATATTCACAGAGTTTTACAGCCATTACCAATTTTAGAATATTTCTGTCAATCCAAAAATTAATACCATTCCCATTAACAGTCATTTCTCATTTCCCTCAAGCCTCCATCCCCCAACCCTAGGCAATCACTAATCTGCTTTCTGTCTCTATAGGTTTCCCTATTCTGGACATTTCACTTAAATGGACTTATACAGTATTGAAGTCATCTGTTGCTAGTTCTTTTACTTAGCATAATATTTCAAAATTCATCCATGATGTAACATGTATCAGTATTCCATTCCTTTTTATTGCCTAATAATACTCCATCGTAGGATATACCACATTTTATTTATACATTCATCAGTTGATGGACATTTGGGTTGTTTCCACCTTTTGGCCATTTTAAATAATGCTGTTGTGAATATTCATGTCCAAGTGTTTTGTGAGCGTACGTTTTCATTTGTTTTGAATACACACCTAGTAGTGGAATTGCTGGGTCATATGGTAACTCCATGTTTAACCATTTGAGGAACTGCCATACTATTTTTTTAAAGCAGCTCTATTTTTCATTCCTACCAGCTGTGTATGAGGGTTCCAGATCCTCCACATCTTTGCCAATACTTGTTATAATCTCTCTTTTTTGTAATAGCTATCCTAGTAAATGCAAATGTCACCTCATTTTGGTGTTGATTGATACTGTCCTGAAGACTATGGTATTGAGCATCTTTTTTGCAAGTTTATTGGCCATTTATATCTTCTTTAGAGAAATATCTATGTTGTTCACGTCATAATTATGTTGTCTTTTTATAATCAAATTTTAAGAGTTCTTTATATATTCTAGATACAAGTCCCTTATCAGATAAATGGTTTAAAATTTTGGTAGCTGATTGGATGGAATGATAAAACCTACGATTTAGTTTAGAGAAGAATAAATTCTGCCTAGATAATTCAGTCCAGATAGAAAAGAAGTACTTGGTTTTCATGAGGATGTTTTGCTAAAGGTTTGAATTTTTTCAGTGCTTCAGCTGAAGGTTAAATCAGATGAAATGTACATAGCACTTTGATGTAGCTTTAAAAGTTCAGAGTGAAACAAGTGTGAAGTGATTTATTTCCTGTAATTGGTCATAAATTTACATAGAACTTCATATATTCCTAACCTCATCACCATTGACATTAGAGTACCTTCTAAATAATGTTAATGGTTTCAATTTTATGAAGATGTGTCAGCTGCCGGGAAGAAGACAGTTTAGTTCATTTTGTTTGCACCAGTCTACTGAATAAATCTAAGTATACACTATATAAAGACTAAGAGTTGTTTGTACATGACTTTCATTTCTTTCCCCATCTCCTTCTCTGGTAAGAAATGCACAGAAAAAGTTTCCTAAATGCCAAAATTTCCTTTCTCCCTTTCTTACTTATTCATGTAGGTACATATTTTTTCTTTGCTTCAAAAAATGTGAGTGTTTATTGAATTTTATACATTCAACAGGGAATCTATAAATTTTTTTAGTTTTATCTGTTTTTTAAAATAATTTATTTAGCTTAAGGCCAAAAACATTTTTTCAGCCTTGTCTGTTTTTTATTATTTTAATAAAATATTTGAATTCTTTAGCTCAATCTGACTTTTAAGGACTGTAGGCCTATATTTCGGCTCTTGTCTATATGTAATGCAGTGATCAAAAAGTCATGACCTCTAATTAATGGCTTTTGTTGGTTTCCTGTTCTGATTCACTGGAAATCTTTTGGTTAGTGTGCTTGTTGATAGTCTTAAACTTTGTCCTGTGTACAATTCAGTTTTTAAAGAAGCTGATTATTGAGAATTAATTTAGCATGTCATTTTCCATTAACATTTATTTTAAATTCAGAAACTTAAAACTATTCTATAAGGAATAACACAAAGCCACTGATTGAACTTGGGAGAAAAAAAGTAAAGCCTCTAGAATTTAGAAATACAAATCTATGTGATTATTAGGCTTTATGTCCATCTTCCCATATAAAGTACAATGTATAAGTCTTTAAAAATTTTTATGTTGTACATCACATTCAGAAATGTTACATTTAGCTTTAAAAGCTGTAGTTCTGTTTTACAAAAATTGGTTATACAAACCTGAATGTACAAATAGGAGCTTTTATAATCTGATATGACTCAGTCTTGGAAACTTACTGCAACTGTTTTGCAGTTCACTTGGTATCACATGACTCACTTAAATGGTTTAAACCCTGTCTAGTAGTGATCAAAGTTCATTTGGTTAGGGGTTTTTTTGGTGTGTGGATGTCTTTTTTCCACTTTGTTGTGGATTGATTGTCTTTCAAAACACTCAGTGCAGCCCTTCTTTTGAATCTCAGAAAGTGGTTGCCTGCACATTTCAACCTCCAATCACACATATGGGAAAAATTCTTTTAAATTGAAATAATATGCATGGTAGCATTTTTAACTATAAAGCATCATAAATATAAGGGTTTATTAATAATTCTCTTACTCCTACACATTAAAATTGAGGAAGGATACTCTGTGGTGTCTCTTTAAAATTAACTGTAAATATCAACCCTAACTTTTAAAATTGCCAGTATCCTATAATTTACTGAAAGAAAGCAAACACACAGAACATATTTTGGGTCCTCTGTCTACATGGACACTAGTCCTGGTGATCAAATTTTCTTAGCACAGACTTTTCTATTACTTATTAAGAAGTTATATATAAAGGATAGAAATCTCCAAAACCATGACACTTTTCTGTTTTACAAAAGAAACTTCTGTCTTAACTTCTAGTGGTTTAGCTAATGAAGTAGGCTAATGTATCCTTAATGATTATGAAGTCCTTTGGGGCTACAGAATATTCATCTCTGCAAGTTTCCCCACCTTTAAAATTGTAATGATAATTTTTATATGAAATAGCTGTAATAGTTTTTAATGTTCTTTTATAGTGTTTTTATAGTGTTTAAATTTTTACTGTCTTGTAGTTAGAAACTCTGCTGTTTCCTGTCAAAACCTATGTTCATCTGACTACAAACATGACAGTTTCCTGTTTTCTTATTAGTTAGTTACACTGCATTTTGTGCTTTATACTTTATAAGTTATATAATAACATCACTTTCCTTTTCTAATCACTAAATTTTTCTTGGGTCAGCATTGTTTAATATGTGCAGAGAAATCCTAAAATCTAATATCTTTGTTAATAGTGAAAGGTTAAGATTTTGTTAACTCCTTAAGTTGTAATGAGTATATTAGAATGTCTTAAGAATTTAAGTAAAGTCTACATGTTTTTGCTCTTTCTATTCTGTTTCTTAATGCATAACATGATGAAGCAGTCCACATCAGGTAAGAAACAGTATGTTATTTAGGTCTTATGTATTATATTCCCATCTGTCTGCTTATTAATACTCTCAGTCAGATTTAAAAGGATTGGAATAATCAGTACCTGAAAGTTTTTTCAAGAATCCTGCCATCTTTTCAGTGTAGTTCATAACCAATTCTTATATGCCTACTTTTGTCAAGTCAGAATGCTAAGTTCTAGGATACAAAAATGATTAAGAAATAATCCCCATTGGGCTAACAGAAGAGATAGAATTTATATATAAGCAACCAGTCATTGCATGTTTTTCCAGACAGTGCTGATTTTAAATATTTTTAATTCAGTGTTAAATCATATAACTTGGAGAAATTTACCCATAAATAATACACTCAAATATGTGTACATATGTCAATTGATACAATATTAAAGTATTTGTGAAAATATGCCTGTCAATTTGTTTAAAATGTTATAGAAATTATTAAAAAGACTTCTGAAACACTAATATTTTAAACTATTAATATCAAAATAATACTGGAAAACAAAAAATACTTATAAGGAAGCTGTTTTTATATTTCTGTTCTAATTTTGTTTTTGGATTATTTAGCGGTCTTGTTCTAGTGAGTGTAACTACCTTATCAAAATGGTCAAGCTACAAATAAATTTGGAAGCATATTTGAGAGGTTTTATTGATGACCTTATTCTTGGAATACAACTAGACAAATAACTGAAACTAAGAAACTCTATCTTCACAGTTGAAAATGTTTATTTTTAGATTTGTGTACTCAGCCTTATTTCCCAAAGATTTTGAGGCAGCTTGCATGAATACATATGATACAAAAATAACTGAATATTAGGTCAGTCAAACCAAATGAAATTGCCAATACTTGACTTTTACTTACAGCAATGGCAATATTATATGACTGAACCTGACAGTTAAAATAATTAGGTCTAAGGCAAAATCTAGTAAAATCAGCACTAATATTAGCATGCAAATATGCATACTGGTATCAAAGTGGGGACACAAAGTAGGGGACGTAATATATTGAAGATTAATGATGTCTAGTAAGATGAAAGCAAACCAGTTATTCTTTTCCTGTTTCTTACCTTTGAAATACATTTTTTATGGGTCCCCATAAGGGACAGGAAAATATATTGAACAGGAAAGTATCAGGCTAATGGCCTAACAGCTAAGTAAGATTATAATGAACTAACTCAGTGGAGTCCAAACACATAACTTAGTGATCATCTAGTTAGATCCAAAGGTAAATTTTTTTTTTACTTTTTAAAATTGGAATGTAATTGATGTGCAATATTATATTGATTTCAGATGTATAACATAGTGACTTGATAATTATATATATTACTAATTGCTATAGTGAGTGTAGTTACCCCCTGCTAACATACCAAGATATTACAGTATTATTCATTATATTCTCAATGCTGTACTTCCATTCCTATGATTAATTTTTTATTCCCTTCTTTATTCCCTTCACCTGTTTATTCTTTATTCCCTTCTTTATTCCCTTCACCTGTTTCACCCATCCCCCAACTTTTGAAGGTAAGATTGAAAAATACTACTAGAAGAATGAGTGGCAGTTGCATGTCTTGCCAGCAGTCTTCCATAGATGTTATTTCTTAGGCTTTTATTTAAGTATAAGATATATACAGAAAAAAAAAGAAAATACATGTAATCATATCAAATATTATATATCCAAGACATGTTAAAATTAGTATTAAAAATATAAAATCTCAGTTTACAAAACAAAATCAGATTCACACTGTGAGTACAAACTAGGAACAATAAACATCAGTAAATTTTGTATTTAAAAAATATACATATATATATATATACAGAAAAATGTACAAATTATAAGTTGTCCAGCTTGATGAATTATTGCAAAAATGAACGTGCGTTTAACTACCACCCAGGTCAAGAACTAGAACATTGCTAGCATTTCAGACATCTCCTTGTCATTAATCCCATTTTCTGCTTTGTATTTAACCTTACACAATGAAGTCATGAATTACAGTAATGAAAGAATGAATTATTTTTTGTTTGGCTTCTTTTGCTCAACACTATGAGATTTATCCATGTTGTCCCATGTAGCAGTAGTCTGTTCATTCATTTTTGTTACTGTATAGTATCTCATTGTATGAATATACCATAGTTTATTAATTCTGTTGTTTATAAATATTGGGGTTATTTCCATTTGGGGTTATTATGAATAAAATTCCTATGAACTCTGTTATAAATGTTTTTTAGTGTATCATACTTATTTCTGTTGTCCATATGCTTAGGAATGACTGATGATTTTTTGTTCAAATAAGGATATTTTTTAGGATGAAAACAGGATACTATTAATAGTTATATTAATAGTACCATTAATGTATTAATAATGCACTAATGTATTAGTGCTAATGCATAGTACTATTTGCTATTAATGTACTAATAGTACTAATAATAGTATTACTAATAATGCTATTAATTACAACAGGTGTAAGCCGGAACTGTCCCAAGCAAACTATAATGTGTAGTTAACCTAGGTATAAGGTATATAGATGTTCAACTTTAGTAAATATTGCCAAACCATTTTCAAAAGTGCTTTTACTAATTTACACTCTACCAGTTTACAAGGATTACTGTTACATGTCTTTGCTAATATGATTAGATAGCTGAAAATTCAGTGTTATATTTTCTAGTAAGAAGCTATTCAATACAGTCAGTTAAGGGACCATTAGTTGGTTTTGATAGCCAACCTGGCTGACGGTAAGGCAAAAGTTAAGGAGCTTGTGTTACAATACTTTGGAAAATAGTTTGGCAATACATACTGAAACTTAATATATATATTCTTTATGACCCAGCAGTTACATGCATGGATATATACTCAAGAGAGATGAATGCTTGCATTCACCAAAAAGCATCTTTAAAAATGTTCAGAGCAGCATTACATTTAATAGGCTGGAAACAACCTAAAAAGCCATTAACTGTAGAATGGATAGATAAATTATGACAAAGTCACATAATGGAATACTATATTGTACTAAAAAAGAGTGAACTTGTGATATACGTGCCATCATGGATGAATCTCACAGACATAATGTTTAGTAACAGGAGCCACACAAATGAGTATATACCATATGATTGTTTATATTAAGCTTGAGAACAGGCAGGACTATTCTGTGGGGATATAGGTATCAGAAAATTGGCTACCTTTGAGGGTATGTAGGATTATCACTGGGTGAGGAGAAGGCAGCTTCCTGGGGTGGTGGAAAAGTTCTGTATCTTGATTGGGTGGTGGTTACATGGGCATATACATAGGTAAAAATTTGTCAACCTGTATGCTTGATCATGCTTTCCTGTGTTTACTTACTTTTTAAAAAACATGAGTCTAAACATTTTCTTCAAACGGATATACTCGAAACTTTCTCAAGCAGTTTTGACATTATAGCACTGTGGCCGTAGAAGATACTACAGAAAACCTAATTTTTTTAATTTTTAGAATTTATTTGGGGGGGCAGTCTTAGGTTTACACAAAAATTAAGCAGAAAGTGCAAGGATGTACCCCCACCAATGCCTTCTCTCATTTCCCTGTTATTAACATCTTGTGTTAGTGCTATACATAAGTTACAACTGATAAGCCAATATTGATACATTATTGACTAAAGTCCATGTTCACATTATGGTTCACTCTTTGTGTTACACATTCTGTGGGTTTTTACAAATGTAGATGACATGTATCTACTATTATAGTATCATACAGAAGAGTTGTACTGCTTAACAGTCCTCTGTGTTCCACCTATTCATTCTTCCCTCCCTTTGAACTTCTGGCAGCCACTGGTCTGTTTACTGTCTCCATAATTTTGCCTCTTCCAAAATGCTATATAGTTGGGATCATACAGTATGTGTCCTTTTCAGATTGACTTTTTTGACTTAAACAGTATACATTTAAGATTCTTCCATGTCACTCCTCCTAACTCCAGTACTCTTAGTAGCCTTATATTAAACTGCTTAGCAGTTCCTCAGACCTACCAAGCTCTCTCTTTCCTCCATACTTTGAGTGCATGCTTCATCCCTCTAATGGGGCTTTTCAGGTGTGTTACACCATGTGATACTTTCTAACCAGAAAGAATAATTGGTACAGAGTCAATCATTCAGAGATAAACTAGGACCCTACTTCAAGACATGAAAAAGGCTCTACTCTTAAGAAAGGTATATTTCATTTGAAGGTGTGTGTGTATGTGACAGCTACTGAGTTTCCCTAGAGATGGTACTGGAAACTTGTCTAAAACTGGAGCACAATTTACAGTAAAGCTTTTCTACTGTTCAAGTTAGAGAGTCTAAATCTAAAAGAAGTAGTAGACTGATGGTAGTAGTAACAATGTCTGCTGAGATAATCAAAGGGAATGTTTTTAAAAATATTGACAGTGGTACCTAATCATTTCTAATACATGAAAATCCAAATATAAATTTAAAATTTTTAAATTTAATTAAAATGTTTGATTTTAAATTGCAAAAATCAGCCTAAAGCTACTAATCTAGACAAAAAACATTAGTGTATACTAGAGGTATTTCATCAATATAGCACTGTCATCAGCACAGATTCTGAATGGACTCATGTCTTATGACAAAAAGCCTTCTCATGCCCTCCTCACACACACACACTCATTCATGTGTGTCTCTTTCACATCACTGTTGAGTTGTTATATTAAGAAGTAGCTCTTCTATCAAGGCCTTTAAGCTAGAACTATGCTCTTAAGGGTAGACATGTCATCCATTAAAACATATAGTCTATTACCTGGATATGAAGCTGATTCTCAGAATAAAATTTGAACTTGAACATTGACATTTGATAGGAAAAGAAGAAAAGGCTCTGCCTCTGTTTTATGCACACACACATGTTCTCTCACTTGGACATACACTGAAATGTTAAGATGTCTAAAATCAGATGGTACTTCTCAGTGATGAATCCTATGAAACACCCAATGGGACCCAAACTTGAAACTAGATGGTGAATGCATCTGTAAACACCGAAGAATAGATCATACCTTAAAATATTTACTAGCCTCATGGCTCTTTCCATTTCAATTTGCTTTATTTCCCTAGTTGGTTGTGTGTCCACATTTAGGCCATTGTGTTTTGAAAACTTGACAGTGGCCAGTGTGATAATGGTGTGAAAAATGAACAAGAAATCCTTAAATCCAAAGTTACTTACCCTTACCAAATTTTCCTAACATAATCCTGATATAGTAAATCCCTAAATAACCATTTAGAGCCATGCTTCTTAAAATGTGATCTATGGGTCATCCTCTTCAGAATCTTGTAGGGTACTTGTGTAAAATACAGATTCCTGAGCCCAACATGCTAAATCCAGATGTCTAAGAATAGGTCTCAGGAATCTTTATTTTTTAAATAATCCCAGGTGGCTCTTACACATGACAGTTTATTAGTTAATGATCTAGAGAATTAGGAATTCAGAAGGGTATACTTAATATCACCAACATTCTCACAGAAGTAAAAAGACTCCAGAGTGGCCCACTGAGTTGAATAGCCAGTGGGATCGTCTCTGGTAGTTGTGTCTCTTAGCTGATGGTGTTTGGAAAATGACAAACCTATTACCTAAATGAAGTTATTTTTAAATGTTATAGAAATGTTATAGTCATTAAAAGGAAGCCTAACACAATAAGCTTGTTTTACTTACTTTACATGCTAATGTTTAAGGATAAAATAATCTGAAGGCAAAATTAGATTATGCAGAATATTTTTCTGAAAGATCTCCAAATTCAACAGGCTAGAGTTATTTAAAAATCCTTTTTCTGTTTGCTTTCGAGTAGTTCAGGGTTGGAGAGGCAGGATGTTACATTGAAACAAAAGTGGCCATAATTTGTTGATTGATGATATTACAGCTAGGTGATAACAACATAGGAGTTCACCAAATTATTCTCTGCATTAAAAATAATAATAATAATAATAAATTTTAAACTTTTTTACTTATCTGATTGGCAAAAAAAAAAAAAACTAATGTACTGTTATAGGGAAACCCAAGCTTTTCAGGCAATGTTAAGGATGTAAATTCATACCACCTCTCTGGAGGGCAGTTTAAACATAGAAATCAAAGTCCTTAAGAATGTAGAAACTTTACACTGTATTTTGTATTTCTGACTGTATGTCTTAAATAAATAATTAGGTAACTGTGCTGAGCCTTGTGTTCAAAGATGTTCATGGCAGTATTATTTATAACAGTGAGGAGTGGAAATCTCAATATCCCAACAAGAGGATTGGTTAAGCAGATCATAATACCTTCCTAAATAAGACACCATGCAACCATTAAAAGATTATGACACCAAGAAGTGTGCATGATTTGTTGTTAAGTGAAAAAGCAGGTCATAAAACAAAATGTGTATTGGCTAGTCCATTTTTGAAAAGCATATAAAGTTAGAAAAATCATCTTGAAAGATATATTAAAATGTTAATGGGATTATCTCAGGATAGTGAATCGTGGAATTGCTTAAAATATTTTCTAAATTCCCTTAGTGGGCAGCGTTGTATAGTAAGTACATGATATAGTTAGAATTAATACTGAAGACAGTTTTTTGATATACAGTAGATTCTTAGACCTTTAATCTCTCTGTGAAATGCCTACACAAAAAGAAGTACAAGAAATGACTGATACAGTATTCATGATTTTTTATTCAGTCTTTGATATGATAAGTAATTAGACAGGCTGCTTTCTTTTTCTAAAACAAAAAATTGCCAGACTGGCTGGTCTATACAACCTTGACTAAAATACAACTAAATGAAAGATTAGAATTGGTAACACCAAATTGATTACTTGTAGGGAATGGGAGTGAGGAAGCAGGAAGGACTTCTCAGTTTTAACTCCATACCTTTTTTTATTACTGAATTTTACTTGAAGTACATATTTTCTTTTTTCTGAAGTGTTTTTAATTTTAAAGAAGTTAGTTATGTGTGTAATTTAAAGGATCAAAGAATAAAAAGTCTTTTGCAAAAAGACAGTCTTAGACTTGGCTTTTGCTATTCCTTGGAGGACTCTTGTTTTCTTTCTACTCTTAACTGCTAATTGTTTATTTACCAGTGTTAGGCATAATCTTTTGGCATCTTTACATCGGGAAGGATTTCTCTTTCATTCTCCTTACCTTCACCATGATCACACAAACTTTTCATCCTTCTATCCTGCTAATATAATACAGTACATTAGTATACAGGTTCTACATCTCTAGTTTACCCTTACATCATTAGTTCTCCATAATGCCACTCACAGTGGAACATCCAACATACAGGTGCTTGAACGTGCAGCTTCTCAAGCCTCTCTTCTGGAATGGAGATCAAAGAGAGGCCTGGAAAGTCTTCTTTTCCACAAATTTCCAAAATCATCTTCTCAGGGAAATTTGGAACATAATGTTTTGGGAGGTTTTGTTTGTTTTTCTAACTCTAGTTTATTTTAAACAGATTTATTGAGAGATAATTTACATATCATAAGGCTCTTTCATTTTAAGTGTAAAATTCAGTGGTTTTTAGTACTTTTACAGAGTTGTGCAACCATAACCACAGCCTAATTTTGGAGTATTTTTATCACGCCAAGAATGCTCATGTCCATTTTCAGTCACTCCCTTTCTCCCCACCTCTCCCCCAATCCTAGGCATCACTAGCCTATTTCTGTCTCTCTAGACTTGCCTTTCCTGGACATTTCGTAAAAATATAATCTTTCATCTTTTGTTCCTGGCTTCTTTGACTCAGCTTAATGCTTCTGAGATTCATCAATGTATCAGCACTTCATTCCTTTTTTTCATTGCCAAATAGCATTCAGTTATATGGAAACAGTGTCTTAATATGTTTATTTTACCTGTATACATTTACTCAGTGATTGTCTTAGGTTTTTCATTTTCTTGGTGTGTGCTCTTCTATGTAACTGTCCTCTAGTACCATGTAAATCTGTTAGGTGTTAATCTCTTCCATGCAAATAATCTAGGTATAGCTGTCACCTTCTTGGAGAAATCTTTCCTCTGACCTGCTCCAGTCTATCTCACTGTGGACTGGATGCCTCTAGGACTCCCGCACCTGGGAGAGTTTTTCATTATTCTAGAGATTCTTTTTGCCTTACTTTTGTACTGGATTTCCTTTCTCCAGAACTGAAGACAAAAAAATATCTTTTTCTTTCTTAATGTACTTCATTTAGGTATAGCACATTACCTACCTTTCTAGAAGAAAAAGATGTATGGGAGATGAGCCATAAAAAAGGTTTTATCTGATGATCCTAGTTCTCATGATGGACCCAAAAGAGGTTTTATTTTTGTTTTTGCAGCTTTTGATTCATATTTTAGCCTCATACTTAATTGATACTTTGAGTATTAGAAATTTTTTAAGATAATTACAATTTTTTTAATGTAGGTTAGAAACTATTTTTTCCCTGAATTTTTAAGATATTGCTCTGTTGTCTTTACAGTTGAGAAGGCTATCATTCTGATTCTTAATCGTTTTTTGTTGTTGTTATCATTAATCTATAATTACATGAAGAACATTATGTTTACTAGGGTCCCCCCTTCACCAAGTCCCCCCACAAACCCCATTGCAGTCACTGTCCATCAGCTTAGTAAGATGTAGAATCTCTGATTCTTAATCTTTTACACAAAACATGTTTTTGGCTTTGGCTGGGTCTTTATCTTTTCTTTGTTCCTAGTATCCTGAAATTTCATTGTGATGTACTATTTGTATAGGTTTACTATTCTCCGTTGCCCTGGATACTTGATAGCCTTTTTCAGTCTCAAGGCTTATGTCTTTCAGGTCAAAGAAATTTATGTCTGAGACCTCTTTCTATGAGTATCCTCTCCTTTTTACATGGATGCAACATTTTCAGAAGAGATAAACAATGTTTTTTTAAAAGTTTTCTTCTCCCCAGATAGTCTGTTTCCTCCTAGTTGCCACCTTCTGGCTTCTCTTGGATGCTTTCCTCAAGGTCTGGTAATATTTGACTCTCTGCTCAAACTTCAGGGAACTTAAAAAGCTGACAGGAAGCTCTGAATGCCTGAGTAGGTCATTGACTATGACCGTCATAGTAGTGATCTGAGATGTTTCTTTGGGGATTCCCAAGATTCACCTGAGCAGAGGCCCTTTACTTACAATTCTAGAGTATCTTGGTGCCTCTCTTTCCTTGGTGAATCTCAACAGTCCTTACAGGCACAATGACCTTAAAATGACCTATGTATTATTTCACCTGAAAAAAATAATTGTGTTTTTTTCCTCATAATAGGAGTTTATTACTGACATTTCACAGTTAAAGTTTTTGTTGTTAGTGTCATGAAAATATTCCTGTGGTCTTTAACCAAAAATTAGAAAAGACAATGGTCCTCAAAAGGGTATGCTCAAGTATATATGTGTACTTTTTAAGATAGATGGTGCTTTTGTCAGATCCTGATTCTGTGATTGACCCAAAAGAGATGTAAAACAAAACCAAACAAAACTTTGCCTAGAGTAGTGGTCCTTACCCTGGGTGTGCATCAAAATTAGTCAACTTTTTTGAACACATATATTCCTGGATCCTACCCATAAACCAGGATAGAGCTTCAGGAAAAGACGTTTAAACAGATTGCTTTTCATTTCAACCACCAATGGTAGATTGGCCTAGAACATCTGGGTTGTACTACTGAAAGATGGTATCCATCTGTATAAACCAGACACACACAAACATAAACTATGTTCATAGTTCAGAGGCATTTTTGTCCTGAATAATTAAGAGTTCCATATCAGATAAATCAACTCCTTTCTTACTCAGCGCCTTTGATTGGGATTGACAGAGGAATTACTGAAGTAATTTTCAAATTGAGTATATCAGAATCTCCTGAGATGCTTTAAAAGTGTGCCACTCTCAGGATTTTAACTCCTTTTATCTGGAGAAGAATTATGCATTTTTCATAGGCATTCTTGGTTATCATGATGGAGATGATAGGTGGACCATATTTTGAGATAGTCTAATCTAAGTTTGCTACCAGTAATATTGGTGAAAGTTTTTTTGGGCGCCTGGGGGTTGGAGTGGTAAGAAGGTTAATTGTCTGCTTTTTGTTGTTGCATAAATATAATTAGCTCCTAAAAGTCTAGTAATAAGAATAAGCAGTACAGCTATTAGATCCAGGCAACTAAACCTGCTCTTTAGAGGGCCCAGCTCTGGCCTTCTGCCAGCCAAACCCCTTCACAGGATGAGGAATACCAGAGGACATCTTCCCCCGAGGTCCAGCCCCTTCTAGACCACATTCTGGATACTCCACACCCTGGAATTCCTTGCCAGATGTCCACTCTGTGGACCTACACAGGCCTCTTCCCTCTCAGAACCTATGTGCACACTTCTAAATCCAAGAGGTAACTGAGGCATAACTCAGTTTTACCACAGAGTCCCTTATCTTCAACTTTTTTTCCTTCCTCCAAAAAATTTCTCTATGCCTTTGCTATTCTATATTAACAGTTCTTAAAGAAGCATTAATTGCATGTCTGACATTAAAGAAATGACCCCTCAACCTGTAGTTAGTTTTATGTAATATTTGAGGTCAATTACTACATCTGACATGAGGCTGCAGTGTTTTAATTGCAATAAATTTTGTTAGAGCAAAGAAAGGTACAGCTTTCCAATCAGTTGGAAAGGTGTGGTTCCTCTGCCCTCCTCCTTCTCAGTAAGGGCCAGGAAGAAAAAAGCCATGTGTTCCATATTATTTCTTCAAAAAATTCTGGGGCAAAAAGAGAAAGGAAGGGATTAACTGACTTAATTTAACATTCGGAGCTACAAATCATATGTTGCAATATGGAGATAGGATGTTGCATCAGAACGTGGCAGTTGTAGTAATACATTGGGTATCACAAGCATGAGGAGGTCTCTGTGGTGCTCTGTGCCCTTTCTCTAAAGACTCAACTCCAAGTTTAGATCCCTTCTGCTCTGCTAAGGAGGAAGGTGTTGCTTACATTGTACCTCACTGTAATTTTGTTCTCTTGGCCCAAGGCACAGAAGTTCTTTATGGTTGAAGGTTTGCCTGAGGCAGACATCAGTGTACTAAGTCCCAGCATCCCTCTTGTTTCCCGTTGTCACATACCAGCTGGGAAATGCTGAGGTTTCTTCACATCTTCCTGGAAGTCTGTCGGGAAAGCTGGGAGGTGTTTATGGCAAGGCTGTAATGTTTACTCTCAGACCGTTAGTTTTGAAAGTATATGTAATATTTCCTGGCTATTTCACATAGCCTTTATCTCAAGATTTGAAAGCATGTAAGTGACCAGGAATTTGTCCCTGAGAAACAAAATTGGGGGTTGATAGTAATGATAAGGGTAGGAAACATGGAGTATATTTCAGCAAAATTGTTAATAGCAAGATAGATTTTGGTGGTTAATTGTTTATTTTTTTAACTCTTTATTGTAGGAGAAAATTCATGGTGTATGGGAGAAATTAAACATTGGACAATATCAAAATTAAATATTACATTTAAAACCAAAGCTCTTGAGGGCAGGGATGATGTCTTCATTATATGTTAGTTGTGCTATCCATGGCGGTGGGGTTGGGAATTTTAGAGAACTAAGGCAAAAGTGATGAAAAGAAATCACCTTTAATTCTGATAAAAATTCCCGGTGGAAGAGATGGTTTAGATGTGTGACTACAATATTCAATACTGAACTCTAGAATTAGTGAGACTTGCCCACCAGGAACAGGGAGCAACCGATCTCCACAGCTTTTCTCACATAATAGTGTGGCGCTGTAAAACTCCAGCGACAGACATACCGAACCTGGTTCCCAGAGTTGAAAAGGGAGGGGAAAGAGCTAAGCCATATATGCCATTCCTCTCCCCAATTCCCTAGTGAAAAGAATTCACTCCTTCTCCCTGGAAAGGAGAGAAGGCAGTTTTACACTGCCAGCATGCCCTCCGGAAGGGAGTATCTCTAGTGGGAAGAAGCATGCCTCCTGTCTTGACTGAGTGACCATGGTATGCAATCTTTAGGCCGTTACAATAGGTGGAGAGTCACAGCACATTTTAATGATCTGTAAATCATTTTAATCATTCAGGGTTATGGAGACATGCTCTCAAGACTATAGACTATATATGTAAGTCCATGTCTTCTAGAGATCCATTCTTAAATATTTATGGGTGAACTGATAAGACGTCTGGGATTTACCTCAAAGTAATCCAGGGACAGGAGAGGTATAAAAAACAAGATTGTCCACGATGTATTATTCAGATTAGATGATGGGTACATGGGGTTCATTGTAGTATCTGTAGTACAATAAAGGATCAGTTTGAATCTAAACTTCGCTATTAGTTTGCGTCCTCAGCCAGTTACTCTCCCTAAATCTTCATTTCTTAATCTGTAAAATGAAGATAATAAAATCTACCATGTAGGATGGTTGTGATACTTTAGTTAAAATAACAAGTTATATGCCCATTACGTAACATGTAGGCACTCAAAAATTGGTGGTTATATCTACAAATGGACGGAGATTAAGTTACCTTCTTCCTTAAACATGAAGCATTTGCTTTCTTGGTGTGTGTGTTTTTCCCAAGTTGAATATATTATCTTGGATTTTGTTTTGACAGCTCAGGTGCCTAAAAGGCCAGAGGGTCTTCTCAGGCCAAGCCCCTTTTGATGGAATCCACATTGTCAACCATTTACTAGAAGATGATGAATCATTACATTCCTCTGATGAAGATTTTATGGACAACTCCTTACAGGAAAGTGGCATTGGTTTTCCTTTGCTCAGAAAATCTGGCCTGCTGTCCTTGGATCCCACTGTGGCCGATGGCAGTGGAAGCGAAGCAGAAGACAGTGTCCCAGAGACCAGAGACAGCAGTCACCTGGCTCTAAAGGAGCAGCCCCCACGAAGAAGAGAGGCATATTCAACCACTGTCTGACCATCACTGTGACCTAGACACTGGATTTTTTTAAGGGATCAGTTATCATATGTTTGAGGGTTTTTGGAACATATCTGTTTCATATGTACATATATATACATATAATATATATATTTTACATTCTTATCTGCCTTTATATCTTTGCCAAATCTTCACCACTGACTTACCATTGCCATAGAGTAGACTGGAATATGGTAATCAGAAAAATAAGGTTTTAACAGTATTAATTGAATATTAATGTTTCTTGTTTAGAAATGCAATTGTATCTATATGTGGGAACATTCTGAAGTTAGGAACTATGGAAAATTGAATTTCTTTAGACAAAACTTTTTGTGCAATATCTTATACTTAATGAACAAATTGTGTGTTTATGTTTATCAATTTGTTTTCAGGACGGCTGTCTACAAACATCTGGCCAAGACATACATCTGATTTATCATTCATTTTGTGTTTGAGAGATATTTTTCCCCAGTTAAAATTATTGCTTTAATAGCAGGCCACTGAAAGTTCCCAAACACAAACCTTTTTTTCCATGTAATTTTATAAACACAAATTAATGGTTATCTGTCTTAAAATGTTTTTTAAGTTTTGTTTTCTAATTTTTATATGCACATGATGTTTCCCTGTGTTGCCTACTACTCTGTGTGGTCAAGAGTAGTATGTTAACTGCAAATATATTGTTTTTTTGGTACATATTTATAAATCTGCATCACCCAACATTGAACATCATTGTATATGTTGAATGTACATGTTGCAAAATGCCTTTAGCATTCTAACAGGACTTCTGTAAATAAAATAATAGGTTCAAAGAAATTGAAAATAAAACCAAACACTAATATTTTAATAGCTTTAGTATTTTGCTTAGCATTCAACACTAGCAGATGCATAATTTAGTTCATGCTTGTTCAGAAGCACTATTGGTGAAATCTTTTACTTCATGTGTATATAACTAATAAATTTTTCATGATTTAAAGAGGTTATAGCACATACTACTTAGTGCTGATATTCTACTTAAAATAATTTAAGCAATGGACTGAGAGGTCCAAGATACACAAAAATTATATATGCAAATATCTATGAACATTATCTTCAGATACTCTGGTTACTTATCTTTAGATAAAGCCATAAGAATTTTTCCCTACCAGTTCTTCCTTTGTTCCATGTAGAGTTTTTTTCCTAGAAAACTGAATGCCTGTCATTGATAAATTGGAGGAAACACCCAAATTACAACTACATCATGTAAAGACAACAAGAATGTATTGACTGGATGCTTTTTGCTCTTATTTTCATCAGCAGCCTTTGAAAAAAATACAAGAAGAAGAAGGTAGAATTCAGTATATATGGAGATACAATTTTGTATGTTATGTTGATACAGAAGAAAGAATGACAGAATGGAGTAGAAGAGACAAAAATAATTTTCTGTCTAAAACTAGGAGATAAGCCTTATGATACATTGAGGATTAGGCTTTTCCAGCAAGCCTTTTACTATTTGCTTGAGAATCCTGGAGACATGGGTACATGTCTTAGCCTGCTGTGTCCTTAGCACTGGGCGAAATTCTAGTGGTTAAGTAACCTACCTGTGTAAAGAAGTTAGTCAGTAGCAGAGCCAGGACGTAATCCAGATCTCACTGACATTAAGCATTCAAAAAGGTTCAGTGAATGAATTTCTCAACTCCCTGCTTTTGTGACAATTAATGTGATTTAAATAACTGATTTAAATATGTTCCCTAAATAGATAGATAGGTAAGTGGATAGGTGTAAATGTATGAGTATCAACCTCGTAAGCTCTACACAGCTTATGATATAGATACTACTCCTAGAATTGTCTGACTGGGACTTGAGAGATTCTCTCCTGGAGCTCGTTACTGTCAGCCGAGAGTCTGCTGATGCTCAAGTGAATGAAATGAGACAATTCATGGTTATGTGATTGCTGTGACCCCCAAATCAAGAAATCTGAATAATCTAGATTCAGGGTCAGCAAATCATGACCCAGTTCTAGCCAGCTGCCTGTTTTTACATGACTCACTAGCTAAGAGTGGTTTTTACATTTTTAAATAATGTGCAGGGCAGGGGGGGAATTGAAAGAGTAACATTTTGTGTCACATAAAAATCATGTGCAATTCAGTGTCATAAAGTCTTACTAGAGTGTACCTGTCCTTGTCCGTTTATATACTGTCTGTGGCTGGTTTTCTGCTACAGTGACAGCTGAGCACTGCAGAGCCATGTGGCCCATATAGCCTAAATTACCTATTAACTGGCCCTTCAGAGAAAAAGTTTACTGGCCCTTGATTTAGATACTCTAAAATGTAGGTTACTCCTTCAGTTTGTCTCCGTTGAAGATTGAACCATTTGCTTTTGCTGTTGAGCTAATGGCTTGGATATCGAAAATTTCCTGGTGAATCTTACTATACTCAGAATTATTCAAAATAGAAAGTGCCAGCTATTTTATATCATGAAGTCTTTGATGCCATAGATGCAACAAATTTGGAAGGATAGCTGTACTTTTGGAATGCAGAAAGGAAGCAAAGAATTCCAGAATATGAGCACTGTTCTTTAAAACATGCATATTGACCTTTAGAGTATGCTTCAGTGAGTCAATGTTATAGTTTGACTTTAAAATAAGAACATCTTCCTAGAAATGTTTGAACTCTAAACTTTGAAAGATATTCTTAGAGAATTTTTTAAATACTGTTTCCAGGTAGGGATTAGGTATTAAAAGAATCATAGTAAGTTAACCTTAATTCATTGATATTCTTGTAATTTGGGCAATGAAACAATCTTATCATTTAAGATTTTGGATTCAAATAGTCTTTAGAAGGGTTTAAAATCTTCCTGGCTTTTATGATGCACTAGCTATACTATTCCCCAATTTGACAAGCAAATTAAGACTTTGAAAATGTTTCTTGATAGATTTTATTTAATGTCTGGTATTTTTGTGTCATTTAAATGTTATTCAGTCAAACATTCAGAGTTGAGGAATATTCAATGGGAATTGAATGAAATAAACTCACAGTAAAAGAAAAATACTCTCGAGATAGTTGCCTTCCTTGGTGTCATTGAATCCTGGGTTAAATGCTAAGAGTAGAGGCTACAAGTGATCTGAATAAAATGGAAATCTCACTGAAGTGATGAAACAGCAACCTTTTAGATCAAGAAAATATTTTAACAGCCTTTTAAAAAATAAGTGGTAATTTTTTTCTTCCTGGAAAAAGAAGTCAAAGATGTAACTACAAAAGTTCTACCATTTTTTATTGATAGATATTAGACACTCAGTGTTTGATGATTAATTGAGCCATCAAGTTCCGATTAAATAGCAGGCTATTTTAGAAGGGAAAAAAACTGTTTCTGAACTCTGAACATAATGCAGCTTGTTACTCTCCAGGTAGTGCCTTTGATTGAAAACAAGGTCTAGATAGACCTTTTTAAGTATTTTATTTGTGATATAATAAATGATTTGGTTCCTTGATCTCCTTTATCTTTTATATAGTGCACTATAATTTTCAGAGTTAAAGTAATGAGTATATCAACTGTGTTTTGGTAAAGCCCTTTCATGGCCAATGTTTGGCATTGACAGCTAACATTTTATGAAATCAGTGACTTACTTTGTTAAAATAATGAGCTTTAACCTGAAATTTATTGCTGCTTTATCATTAACAAAACAAAAAATTTTGTTAATTTTAATTCATTCTACTGAAATGTAAATTTCTGGTTAAAAGTGGAGTGGATACTACTTATAATCCAAGTTTTTACATCATATCCATTGATCTACCTATCCCTTTTTTTCACTCCAAAGAAGAGATGATAGACTAATACATTTAGATATACTATAGAAATGCAGAATTGTAATGTATTTCATTTTACTGTTGGAATTTCTTATTGTAACATCATATAACCTGAAATGTTGTGCCTTTGCTTTAAACAATTATTAAAGTTTTCCATTTTCTAAGAATTTCTACTTCCTTAAACTGTGCAACTTAGATGGGAAGAGTCTTCAAAACACTGTTAAAAAATGCTTAGCCTAACATCTGATATTTAGTGAGGTTTGTGCTCCACGGGCCCAGAGACCACATCCACCTTGTCCACCCACATATGATTAGTGCCAGAGAGCCTGGTACATTATATTTTTCAATTTAATGGAAGATAAGATACCTAGATTTGTTATTTCCTTTAAGAGCATGCTAATTTTTTGAAAATATTAATGGCAACATTTTCATCTCATTGTATTTTGGGTTATTAGCAACTAATTCAATATACATTCAAGTAAGCAATGTGAATATGCATCAGAGGCTATTGTAAAAAAGGTATGCCTTCTTCATCTTTATCACAGTGTTAATAATATTTAGTTCAGAAGCAGTAATTCACCATTCTGCTTTATTCCCAAAAGGATTTAAGGCACTTTATAAAGGTACATGAAATACGACAAAAGAGTTATAACCCAGGGTTCTCCACCTTGGCACTGTTGATATTTGGGGCCAAATTGTTGCAGCAGGCAGTCCTGTACATTGTAGAATGATAGCAACACCCCTGGCTTCTACCCACCTGATGCCAGTACCACCCCCTCCTTCAGTTGTGACAACCCAGAATGTCTCCAAATACTGCTCAATGCCCCCAGTAGGGAAGACAGAATGCAAGTCATCCCTATTGAGAATCTCTGGTAAAAATTTAGAAGTGTGTCAAAAAACAAACAGCTACTAGGACCAAAACTGAATACACACCTATTGAAGATGGATCACAAATGTTACTGGTTCTAGTAGTGAGAAAAGTAAAACCTGAGCCACAGTGACATGCCACTTCACACTTATTAGAATGACCTTAAAAAATAACAGAAGGTAAGTGTTGGTAAGGATATGGAAAAATTGGAAACCCTTGTGCATTGTTACTGGCAATGTAAAATGGTGCAGCCATTGTGGACAAGTTTTGGCAGTTCCTTAAAAAAGTTAAACAATTATTATCCAGCAATTCCACTTCGAGATAAATACTGAAAAGAAAGAAGGGACTCAAACAGATATTTGTATGCCAGTGTTCATTATTAACAATAGCCAAAAGTAGAAACAATTGATATGACCATTAACAAATGGATAGGGAAATAAAATGTATATACATACAATGGAATATTACTCAGTTATAAAAAGGAATGCAATTCTGATACATGCTAAAATGTGGATGAACCTTGAGAACATCCTAAGCGAAATAAGCCAGACACATAGTATAGTTCCAGTGATATGAAGGACCTTGTTCATAGGAACAGACAGAGAGTAAATGTTACCAGGACATAGAGGTGTGGGGAAGGGAAAGTTACTGTTTAATGGATAGAGAAAAAGTTTTGGAAATGGATAGTAGGGATATTTGCACAACACAATGTATTTGATGCCACTGAATTGTACATCAAAAGTGGCGAACGTTAAAAAAATGATAAAGTGGCTATAAAGAGTTTTAAAAAAAAGGCTTGTTAAGAACAGTGTGGCTTGTAAATTAAAAATGTTCAAAGAAAGATACATGGAAGGGGGTAAAAAAACCAAAAACCTTAAGAGTTGTAAAATTTACACTGCTGATGAAATAAAAACATTTCTAGGTATAGAATTCTGGCACTAGACTAGGACTCAAGTGTTAATGAAACCCGGACAAGGCACAGAAGGACTGTATGGCCTCCTTGCTGCTCCTTGAGCATCAGACCACTCAGGGCCTTACCTGTCCTCAAAGGGCCTTCTGCCACCCTCCTGCAAGGTAGTGCCCACCTCCTCTTAGTCTCTGCTCAAGTATCACCTGCACAGAAGGCCGTTTCTGACTCTTCCTTTTAAAACGTCCCTTCCCAGCTTTATTTTCTCCATAGTACTGATGACGGACATCCTACACATTTTACTCTTCATTTGTTTTTGTCTCCCCACACTAAAATACATGCCTTATGATTTATGTCTCTATCCCCAGGCTTTAGGACAGTGCCTTGGCTCCCTATAAATATTTGTTGAATGGATGAGTGATTGAATAAATCACTATTTCAGTTTGTTCACTATTAAGATGAGATTAACATCTGTGAAATATAAATGTCAGTGGAAAATCCAGAATACTAAAGCAGCCAGCCTAGCTAGCTGCAGAGTCCTCTAATTACTGGATCCTGCTTTGGCACAAGGCATCGACCAGGAGGCAAGGACGAACTGGACCACTTCCTGTTCTCACACGTGGCCCAAGATACACAGGTACAGCTACAACATGTGGGAATCAGAAATGTCCAGCTTGGAGGGAGGGCCTCCTTTGTACCTCCTCCCCACTCTCTGCCTTTTCAAAAGCCCCACCCTACAACAGGGCCGGGCCTGTGATCCCTGTCAAAACTCTTCTGCATACCCCATTGTCTTCTCTCCAACGACCCACTTTTACATAGGTGTCAATGTCTCCTGATTTGGGTGTATGGCTACATCTCTCCTGTACTCTAGGTTTTACCAAGGATGTCAAGAAATGAAGCAACTTAAACAGTTGTGTGAGATTTCAGGCCCAGAGAAGATTTTTAAAATTATTATTAAGGTATCATTGATGTGAAACCTTAGGAAGATTTCACATGAGCAACACTGTGGTTATTACATTCAACCATATTATCAAGTCCCCTCCACACCCCATTGCAGTCACTGTCCAGCATAGTAAGATGCCACAGAGTCACTACTTGCCTGTGCTATACTCCTTCCCTGTGACCCACCTACATTATATGTGCTAATCATAATGCCCCTCAATCCCCTTCTCTCTCCCTGCCCCACACTCTCCCCACCACTTTCCCTTTGGTAACTGCTAGTCCCTTCCTGGAGTCTGTGTATATGCTGCTGTTTTGTTCCTTCAGTTTCGCTTTGTTGTTATTACTACACAAATGAGTGAAATCATCTGGTACTTGTCTTTCTCTGCCTAGCTTATTTCACTGAGCATAATACCCTCTAGTTCCATCCATGTTGTTGCAAATGGTAAGATTTGTTTTCTTATGGCTGAATAATATTCCACTCTGTATATGTACCACTTCTTCTTTATCCATTCATCTTCTGACAGACACTTAGGTTGCTTCCATCCATGTCTTGGCTATTGTAAATAGTGCTGCAATAAACATAGGGTTGCATATGTCTTTTTGAATCTGAGATCTTGTTTTCTTTGGGTAAATTCCTAGGAGTGGAATTCCTGGGTCAAATGGTTTTTTTATTTTTAGTTTTATGAGGAACCTCCATACTGCTTTCCACTATGGTTGAACTAGCTTACATTCCCCCCAGGAGTGTAGGAGGGATCCCCTTTCTCCACATCCTCACCAGCATTTGTTGTTTCTTGTCTTTTGGATGTTGGCCATCCTAACTGGTGTGAGGTGATACCTCATTGTGGTTTTAATTTGCATTTCCCTGATAATTAACATTGTGGAACATCTTTTCATGTGTCTCTGGGCCATCTGAATTTCTTTTTTGGAGAAGTGTCTGTTCAGATCCTCCGCCCATGTTTTAATCGGGATTTGCTTTTTGGGTGTTGAGGTGTGTGAACTCTTTATATATTTTGGATGTTAACCCCTTATCTTACAAATATACTCTCTCATATTGTAGGATGCCTTTTTGTTCTGCTGATGGTTTCCTTTGCTGTACAGAAGCTTTTTAGCATGATGTGGTCACATTTGTTCATTTTTGCTTTTGTTTCCCTTGCCCGAGGAGATGCATTCAGGAAAAAGTTGCTCATATTTATATTCAAGAGATTTTTACTTTTGTTTTCCTCTAAGAGTTTTATGGTTTCATGATTTACATTCAGGTCTTTGATCCATTTCAAGTTTAGTTTTGTGTATGGAGTTAGACAATAATCCAGTTTCATTCTCTTACATGTAGCTATCCAGGTTTGCCAACACCAGTTGTTGAAGAGGCTGTCATTTCCCCATTGTATATCCATGGCTCTATTATCGTATACTAATTGGCTTTATGTGTGGGTTTATATCTGGGCTCTCTGTTCTGTTCCGTTGACCTATGGATGTGTTCTTGTGCCAGTACCAAATTGTTTTGATTACTGTGACTTTGTAATAGAGTTTGAAGTTGGGGAGCGTAATCCCCCCAGCTTTATTCTTCCTTCTGAGGATTGCTTTGGCTATTCAGGGTCTTGTGTGGTTCCATATGAATCTTTGAACTATTTGCTCTAGTTCTTTGAAGAATGCAGTTGGTATTTTGAGAGGGATTGCATTGAATCTGTAGATTGCTTTAGGCAGGATCGCCATTTTAACAATATTAATTCTTCTTATCCATGAGCACAGAATATATTTTCATGTGTTTGTGTCTTCTTTAATTTCTCTCATGAGTGTCTTAAAATTTTCAGGGTATAGGCCAGAGAAGCTTCTTAAATCTTCCTGAATTGACTCTTAGAAGGGAGCTGCTGCTATGTACACAGTAAGATCAGTTGGCTGCTGTGTTCTCACCACCTTATCACCCAGGGCTGGCCACTTATTCAGAGTCTGCTGAGGATCTTCTCTGAGGCTGTCCTCAGTAACCGGAGAGAGCAGGGCCAGGTGGAAAGAGACTAGCTAACTTGAAAGATGTTTTTCTGATCTTTTTCTTAAAGGAAATGCATACTGTACACATGAGAGACTCCAGGGCTGAGAGATGCTGTGGCAGTTGAGATGCACCTGGGAGCTCCTAACTGTTCCCCACCTCTGCTTCAGGGGGTGGGACAGAGCCATTGCCCACAGACCACCACTGTGGACCAGAGCAGAGCTACCAGTCAAGTTGCCACTTCCAGAAGCTCCTATCTCCTCACCAGCCAAGGGCTCTTCTTCCTCTCCAGGGAGAGGCTTTCCTGGTCTCTGTGTCACCTCTGTCCTTCCCAGCCCAGGACTGGAGCAGGCATCCCTCCTTGGTGTCTCCTGTACTTCTGCCTTCAAGGCACAACTGTGTGGGCCTGCCTAACCACTACCAGGCTGACTTACCTGGGGGTGGAAGAGATGACACCTCTTACCCACTGCCCTGCATTGTCACTCTGTTTTGTATGTCTCAAGGTCCAGCTTCCACCCTTGAGCCCTTTGCTAAGGCTCCAGATTGAGGCCACCATGCTCCATTTACAAAGAGTTTTAAAACCTTTGGTGTGTGATGAATGTTCATCTCTGCAGCCTCCTTGCTACCAGAAAAGCAGACTTAGGCTGCTCAGCCTGAAGGAGTCTCTGAGCCACATCCCTCACCCCACCTGCTCAGCCAGGCTGAGCTACTGTCAGAAATGCAAAAGCAAACTGCCAGGTGAGGAGTGGAACAGCAAACACTGGGGAGTTGTAAGGTTAAGCATAAATGTAAAGAAAAATGTCAGGCATTTCCCTCTGTTAACTCTTAGTCAAGTGAAAGGCTAAGTCCAGGTCCAGTTCTACCCTTTTCTGGAAACTACCTCCCAGCCTTCCACCCATGCTCTTTGGAGGGACATTCCTGGCAGGCAGCTCTCTGGGCCATGCTGGGATTTGAGTAATCACAAACCCAAGTGGCATGTGTGGTAAGGTGTATTGTTTGGTCTGGCTCAAAGCCCTTGACGCTCTGTGGCTATTTTAAATGGATCCCACAGCCTTTCATATGCTTCACTAATTTCTCTAAAATAGAATTGTTTATTTATGGGTCAAAATTGGAGAAGCTTCTTGTTCATCACAAAACTGCTCTTTGGTTAAGACTGGGGACCGCACATGTACCAGATCCCAAAAGGGCTGGGCACATAGTAAGTGCTCCATCCCTGTAAGCTGAGAGAGAGATCATCCATTCCACTCTGAATCCCCAGAAGCAGTACAGGCCACTCAAAAAACAGTTACTGATTTGAATGTTCCTTCTCCTGCCTTGACTTCTCATCTGCACTCTAGTTCTATGTTTCTAAATACATGGTATTTCCACATAAACGTATTGTTTGACATGATGGCTGGACAGCCTCTATTTCCTAATCTCTGCCAGTGGTTGTAATTATCCTAGTTACTGTTGTTATATTGTTATTATTGTCACTTTTCCTAAAATCTAAGCAGCTTACATCATTTCTCACTCAGACTAAAAGTTGGCAGCTGTTCTCTCTACGTTGTTTTTGGTGTAGGTCCCAGGCTGATGGAGCCACTTCTTTTTTGAACATTGCTGATTGTTATGGCAGAGGAAAAAGTGATGTGGTGAATGACCTGTTGGCTTCCAAAGCCTGTGCCAGGGAGTGAGTGATAACACGTCACTTCCAATCACGTTTCATTGGCTAAGGTAAGTCACATGGCCAGGACTCCCACGGGGAGCAGCAGTGAAATTTTGGAAACAGTGCTTACTATGTGTCAACAACTATTCTAAATACATTTTTAAATAACCACTTTATTAAATAATTCATACACCATAAAATTCAGTCTTTTAACACAGTTACATAATTTTTAGGACATGCACAGAGTTGTGCAATCATCACCACTAGGGATAATTGTTCACTTCAATTTTGGAATATTCACATCAATTTCAGAATCCTTTCATCACCCCAAAAAAGAAACCCCATACCATTAGTGGTCACTCTGTTCACTTCTCCCAGCCCTGATTATTAGTAAACAACTACTAATCTGCTTTGTTGCTATGAATTTGCCTATTAAGAACATTTTTTACAGATAGAATACAGTATGTGACCTTTGTGTGTATTTCACTTAGCATAGTGGTTTTGAATGGTTTTAACACTTCATTCATGTTGTAGCATGTATTAGTACTTCATTCCTTTTTTTTCCTAAATAATTTTCCAGTGTATGGGTATACCATATTTTGTTTATCCATTCAGCAGCTGATAAACATTTGGGTTGTTAGTAGTTCTCTGCTATGGCAAATGATACTTTCATGGACATTCATGTACACTTTTCTGTGTAGACATAGGTTTTTAATACTCTTGGCTATATATTTAAGAGTGGAATTTCAGGATTATATGGCCACTGTTTAACATTTTGAGGAACTACCAAACTAAGTGTTTGCAGTACTTTATAATCCCATCAACAATGTATGAAGGTTCCAATTTCTCCATACCCTCAACACTTATTATTTGTCCTTTTTATTTTAAGCTTCATAGTGGGTGTGAGGTGGTATCTCATTGTGGTTTTGATTGGCATTTCCCTAATGACTAGCAAGGTCAAGCATCTTTTCATGTGCTTACTGGCCTTCTATATATCCCCATTGGAAATGTTTTAATTCCTTTTTCCATTTTTTAATTGGGTTGTTTGATTTTTTATTGTTGAATCATAAGAATTCCTTTTGTTCTCCACGTAAGAACTTGTACGTTATGCTTCAGAAGATTGGAGACTGACGACAATTAGGCTTGGGGTGGATTAATGATTGTGCATTGAGCATTGACCCCCCTATACAGAATTTTATTGTGAGTAACAACCATTTGATCAATAAATATGAGAGATGCCCTCACAAAAAAAAAAAAAAAGTACACACTTCCAATTGTAAAATAAATAAGTAACCGGGATGTAATGTATAGGATAAGGAATATAGTCAAAATATTGTAACAACTTGGTATGGTGATAGCTGGTAGCTAGAATTATCATGTATATAAATGTTGAATCACTGTGTTGTACACCTGAAACTAATGTAATACTGTGTGTCAACTACCCTTCAATAAAAAATACTTATCTAAAAAAAAAAAAAAAAAAGAATTCTTTATATATTCTGCATACAAGTCCCTACTCAGTTATGTAATTTGCAAATATTTTCTCTATTCCATGAACTATCTTTTCATTTTTTTTAATGGTGGCCTGTGAAACACAAAAGTGTTTCTTTTTGATCAAGTCATTTTATGTATTTTTTTCTTTGGTTGCTTATGCTTTTGAGAAACCACTGCCTAATCCAAAGTCCGTAGATTTTCTTCTTTGAGTTTTATAATTTTTAACTCTTACATTTAAGTTGATGATCCACTTTATATATAGTGTTAGGTAGGGTGAAGTACTCTTTTTTTTTTTTTTTTTTTTTAGGAATTTAAGCTCTTTATTATACAGCATTCTATGGACATCAAAAGAATTAACATAATCTTCTCTCATTTATAGAAATAAGAAAATGCTATCAATTCCAAGTTAGATCAGAGTTTCATAAGAAGAAATACAATATCTTTTCATAATTCTTTTTTTCTCATTTTTCTTATGGCATTTATTCTTGTTCTGTAATGCCTGAGATGATCTTCATTATATTCCTTTTTTTTTTTTTTTTTTTTTTGAGAGGGCATCTCTCATATTTATTGATCAAATGGTTGTTAACAACAATAAAATTCAGTATAGGGGGGTCAATGCTCAATGTACAATCATTAATCCATCTCAAGCCTAATTCTCGTCAGTCTCCAATCTTCTGAAGCATAACGAACAAGTTCTTACATGGTGAACGAATTCTTACAGAGTGAATAAATTCTTACATGGTGAACAGTACAAGGGCAGTCATCACAGAAACTTTCGGTTTTGATCATGCAATATGACCTATAAACCATCAGGTCAAATATGAATATTCATTTGATTTTTGTACTTGATTTATATGTTGATCCCACATTTCTCCTATTATTATTATTATTTTTATTTTTAATAAAATGCTGAAGTGGTAGGTAGATGCAAGATAAAGGTAGAAAACATAGTTTAGTGCTGTAAGAAGGCAAATGTAGATGATCAGATGATCAGGTGTGTGCCTATGGACTAAGTATTAATCCAGGCTAGACAAGGGCAGCAAAACATCCACGGATGCAGAAGATTTCTCTCAAAACAGGGGGGGTGAGGTTCTGAGCCTCACCTCTGTTGATCCCCAAATTCTCACCTGATGGCCCCCCTGCGACTGTGCCTGTCTTAGGTTGTTCCTCCCTTGAGGAATCTTACCCGTCTCTGGCTAACCAGTCATCTTCCGGGGCCATACAGGGAAATGTAAAGTTGGTAAGTGAGAGAGAAGCCATATTGTTTGCAAAGGTTAGCTTTTTACTTCTTTGCAGATTTATGCCCTGTGGCTTCTATGCCCAGCACTTGTCTCGAGGTATCTTTACCACCTGGAGGAATTATGATACTCGGTAAATTCGATATGAGGCACGAATTCTATTTAAAGTTTGTAATTAGGAAGGAAGAAGAAAAGCTATAGATGTAGCATATGAAGGAAACTTGGGAGGATTGATTATTTCTTTGACATATCTTCTTGTATAGTACCTTAAGTATGTATAGGTTTTAAACTACTAACTAATTTGCACACACATATTGACATAATAGGAATACGGTGACATAAACAAAGCAAATCTATAATTACCAGCCATCTCCAGTGAAGCCAAGAAAACCATTTAGGCACCCTAGGCATTTGTGAAAATTTATCTATGATATGATGGATATTTTCCAACTGTACTTGAACCATCAGACAAATTAAAGCAGCCCATTTCTGGGATCTGTTCACATCCCATATGTTCTTTTAACCATAGATAGTCTATAGTCATGAGATTTTGGGGTGCTACAACTTGCACCCCTCCCAACTCCTGGTTGAGTTCCAACAGACAGATCCGGTCAAATTCGTTGTCTCACTGTATGCACATGCCAGCCTAGACATCTCCCTCCTCCTTCTCATGGCAAGTCCAGGAGATGGTGGGCTGGATGAAGCCACAACCGCAGCATCGTCCGGATCCCTGTGGAGGCTTTTTGATGATCATCCCCCGGCACGAGTCCTCCAGAGAGTGCTGATGCCGGAAGCTCCTCCTCATATCGTATCTTAGTTCATTTTCTGGGTATCCAAGCTAGGCCTTGATCTTCTGCGTAGAAACAAACAGACCCTTTGCCCACACTTTGACATGCCCTCTATACCACTGTGCAGAACTCATTGGAGGTCAGCACACAGTAACTGCTTTTTTTTTTTTTTTTTAATTAAGAGAAAGGAATATTATCAGAAAACAGTACCTCCATAGCTGATCATCTGACACCCTTTAAGTGATCAACATTAAGGATATTTAAAGCATGCGTTGATCTTTGATTTACCAATAGTTTTATCCTGTTAAGGAGTAATCCCCCTTTTCTTTCTTTCTTTCTTTTTTTTTTTTTTTAAATTTTTAATCTACACTTACCTGAAGAATACTATGTTTACTATGCTCTCCCCTATATCAGGTCCCCCCTAACAACCACATTACGGTTACTGTCCATCAGCTTAGCAAAATGTTGTAGAGTCACTACTTGTCCTCTCTGTGTTGTGCAGCCCACCCTCCCCTTTCTCCCTCCCCCCCATGCATGCTAATCTTAATACCCCCCTTCTTCTTCCCCCCCCTTATCCCTCCCTGCCCACCCATCCTCCCCAGTTCCTTTCCCTTTGGTACCTGTTAGTCCATTTTTGGGTTCTGTAATTCTGCTGCTGTTTTGTTCCTTCAGTTTTTCCTTTGTTCCTATACTCCTCAGATGAGTGAAATCATTTGGTATTTCTCTTTCTCCGCTTGGCTTATTTCACTGAGCATAATACTCTCCAGCTCCATCCATGTTGCTGCAAATGGTTGGATTTTTCCACTTCTTATGGCTGAGTAGTATTCCATTGTGTATATGTACCACATCTTCTTTATCCATTCATCTACAGATGGACATTTAGGTTGCTTCCAATTCTTGGCTATTGTAAATAGTGCTGCGATAAACATAGGAGTGCATCTGTCTTTCTCAAACTTGATTGCTGCGTTCTTAGGGTAAATTCCTAGGAGTGGAATTCCTGGGTCAAATGGTAGGTCTGTTTTGAGCATTTTGATGCACCTCCATACTGCTTTCCACAATGGTTGAACTAATTTACATTCCCACCAGCAGTGTAGGAGGGTTCCCCTTTCTCCACAGCCTCGCCAACATTTGTTGTTGTTTGTCTTTTGGATGGCAGCTATCCTTACTGGTGTGAGGTGATACCTCATTGTAGTTTTAATTTGCATTTCTCTGATAATTAGCGATGTGGAGCATCTTTTCATGTGTCTCTTGGCCATCTGTATTTCTTTTTTGGAGAACTGTCTGTTCAGTTCCTCTGCCCATTTTTTAATTGGGTTATTTGTTTTTTGTTTGTTGAGGCGTGTGAGCTCTTTATATATTCTGGACGTCAAGCCTTTATCAGATCTGTCATTTTCAAATATATTCTCCCATACTGTAGGGTTCCTTTTTGTTCTATTGATGGTGTCTTTCGCTGTACAGAAGCTTTTCAGCTTAATGTAGTCCCACTTGCCCATTTTTGCTGTTGTTTTCCTTGCCCGGGGAGATATGTTCAAGAAGAGATCACTCATGTTTATGTCTAAGAGGTTTTTGCCTATGTTTTTTTCCAAGAGTTTAATGGTTTCGTGACTTACATTCAGGTCTTTGATCCATTTTGAGTTTACCTTTGTATATGGGGTTAGACAATGGTCCAGTTTCATTCTCCTACATGTAGCTGTCCAGTTTTGCCAGCACCATCTGTTGAAGAGACTGTCATTTTGCCATTGTATGTCCATGGCTCCTTTATCAAATATTAATTGACCATATATGTTTGGGTTAATTTCTGGGGTCTCTAATCTGTTCCACTGGTCTGTGGCTCTGTTCTTGTGCCAGTACCAAATTGTCTTGATTACTATGGCTTTGTAGTAGAGCTTGAAGTTGGGGAGTGAGATCCCCCCTACTTTATTCTTCTTTTTCAGGATTGCTTTGGCTATTCGGGGTCTTTGGTGTTTCCATATGAATTTTTGAATTATTTGTTCCAATTCATTGAAGAATGTTGCTGGTAATTTGAGAGGGATTGCATCAAATTTGTATATTGCTTTTGGCAGGATGGCCATTTTGACGATATTAATTCTTCCTAGCCATGAGCATGGGATGAGTTTCCATTTATTAGTGTCCCCTTTAATTTCTCTTAAGAGTGACTTGTAGTTTTCAGAGTATAAGTCTTTCACTTCCTTGGTTAGGTTTATTCCTAGGTATTTTATTCTTTTTGATGCAATGGTGAATGGAATTGTTTTCCTGATTTCTCTTTCTATTGATTCGTTGTTAGTGTATAGGAAAGCTACAGATTTCTGTGTGTTGATTTTGTATCCTGCAACTTTGCTGTATTCCGATATCAGTTCTAGTAGTTTTGGAGTGGAGTCTTTAGGGTTTTTTATGTACAGTATCATATCATCTGCAAATAGTGACAGTTTAACTTCTTCTTTACCAATCTGGATTCCTTGTATTTCTTTGTTTTGTCTGATTGCCGTGGCTAGGACCTCCAGTACTATGTTAAATAACAGTGGGGAGAGTGGGCATCCCTGTCTGGTTCCCGATCTCAGTGGAAATGCTTTCAGCTTCTCGCTGTTCAGTATAATGCTGGCTGTGGGTTTATCATATATGGCCTTTATTATGTTGAGGTACTTGCCCTCTATTCCCATTTTGCTGAGAGTTTTTATCATGAATGGATGTTGAATTTTGTCAAATGCTTTTTCAGCATCTATGGAGATGATCATGTGGTTTTTGTCTTTCTTTTTGTTGATGTGGTGGATGATGTTGATGGATTTTCGAATGTTGTACCATCCTTGCATCCCTGGGATGAACCCCACTTGGTCATGGTGTATGATCCTTTTGATATACTGTTGAATTCTGTTTGCTAATATTTTATTGAGTATTTTTGCATCTACGTTCATCAGGGATATTGGTCTGTAATTTTCTTTTTTGGTGGGGTCTTTGCCTGGTTTTGGTATTAGGGTGATGTTGGCTTCATAGAATGAGTTTGGGAGTATTCCCTCTTCTTCTATTTTGTGGAACACTTTAAGGAGAATGGGTATTATGTCTTCTCTGTGTGTCTGATAAAATTCCGAGGTAAATCCGTCCGGCCCCGGGGTTTTGTTCTTGGGTAGTTTTTTGATTACTGTTTCAATTTCTTTGCTTGTAATTGGTTTGTTTAACTTTTGTGTTTCTTCCTTGGTCAGTCTTGGGAGGTTGTATTTTTCTAGGAAGTTGTCCATTTCTTCTAGGTTTTCCAGCTTGTTGGCATATAGGTTTTCATAGTAGTCTTTAATAATTCTTTGTATTTCTGTGGAGTCTGTCGTGATTTTTCCATTCTCATTTCTGATTATGTTGATTTGTGTTGAGTCTCTTTTTCTCTTAATAAGTTTGGCTAGAGGCTTATCTATTTTGTTTATTTTCTCAAAGAACCAGCTCTTGGTTTCGTTGATTTTTGCTATTGTTTTATTCTTCTCAATTTTGTTTATTTCTTCTCTGATCTTTATTATGTCCCTCCTTCTGCTGACTTTAGGCCTCATTTGTTCTTCTTTTTCCAGTTTTAATAATTGTGATGTTAGACTATTCATTTGGGATTGTTCTTCCTTCTTCAAGTGTGCCTGGATTGCTATATACTTTCCTCTTAAGACTGCTTTCGCTGCATCCCACAGAAGTTGGGGCTTAGTGTTGTTGTTGTCATTTGTTTCTATATATTCCTTGATCTCTATTTTGATTTGTTCATTGATCCATTGATTATTTAGTAGCATGTTGTTAAGCCTCCATGTGTTTGTGAGCCTTTTTGTTTTCTTTGTAGAATTTATTTCTACTTTCATACCTTTGTGGTCTGAAAAATTGGTTGGTAGAATTTCAATATTGTGGAATTTACTGAGGCTCTTTTTGTGAGCTAGTATGTGGTCTATTCTAGAGAATGTTCCATGTGCACTTGAGAAGAATGTATATCCTGTTGCTTTTGGATGTAAAGTTCTATAGATGTCTATTAGGTCCATCTGTTCTAGTGTGTTGTTCAGTGCCTGTGTGTCTTTACTTATTTTCTGCCCGGTGGATCTATCCTTTGGGGTGAGTGGTGTGTTGAAGTCTCCTACAATGAATGCATTGCAGTCTATTTCCCTCTTTAGTTCTGTTAGTATTTGCTTCACATATGCTGGTGCTCCTGTATTGGGTGCATATATATTTAGAATGGTTATATCCTCTTGTTGGACTAAGCCCTTTATCATTATGTAGTGGCCTTCTTTATCTCTTGTTACTTTCTTTGTTTTGAAGTCTATTTTGTCTGATATTAGTACTGCAACCCCTGCTTTCTTCTCACTGTTGTTTGCCTGAAATATGTTTTTCCATCCCTTGACTTTTAGTCTATGCTTATCTTTGGGTTTAAGGTGAGTTTCTTGTAAGCAGCATATAGATGGGTCTTGCTTTTTTATCCATTCTATTACTCTATGTCTTTTGATTGGTGCATTAAGTCCATTTACATTTAGGGTGACTATTGAAAGATATGTACTTATTGCCATTGCAGGCTTTAGATTCGTGGTTACCAAAGGTTCAAGGTTAGCTTCTTTAGTATCTTACTGCCTAACTTAGCTCGCTTATTGAGCTGTTATATACACTGTCTGGAGAGTCTTTTCTTCTCTCCCTTCTTATTCCTCCTCCTCCCTTCTTCATATGTTGTGTGTTTTGTTCTGTGCTCTTTTTAGGGGTGCTCCCATCTAGAGCAGTCCCTGTAGGATGCCCTGTAGAGGTGGTTTGTGGGAAGCAAATTCCCTCAGCTTTTGCTTGTCTGGGAATTGTTTGATCCCACCATCATATTTAAATGATAGTCGTGCTGGATACAGTATCCTTGGTTCAAGGCCCTTCTGTTTCATTGCATTAAGTATATCATGCCATTCTCTTCTGGCCTGTAGGGTTTCTGTTGAGAAGTCTGATGTTAGCCTGATTGGTTTTCCTTTATAGGTGACCTTTTTCTCTCTAGCTGCCTTTAAAACTCTTTCCTTGTCCTTGATCCTTGCCATTTTAATTATTATGTGTCTTGGTGTTGTCCTCCTTGGATCCTTTCTGTTGGGGGTTCTGTATAATTCCATGGTCTGTTCGATTATTTCCTCCCCCAGTTTGGGGAAGTTTTCAGCAATTATTTCTTCAAAGACCCTTTCTATCCCTTTTCCTCTTTCTTCCTCTTCTGGTATCCCTATAATACGAATGTTTTTCCTTTTGTATTGGTCACATATTTCTCTTAGTGTTGTTTCATTCCTGGAGATCCTTTTATCTCTCTCTATGTCAGCTTCTATACGTTCCTGTTCTCTGGCTTCTATTCCTTCAATGGCCTCTTGCATCTTATCCATTCTGCTTATAAATCCTTCCAGGGATTGTTTCACTTCTGTGATCTCTTTCCTGACATCTGTGATCTCCTTCCGGACTTCATCCCACTGCTCTTGCATTTTTCTCTGCATCTCATCCCACTGCTCTTGCATTTTTCTCTGCATCTCATCCCATTGCTCTTGCATTTTTTTCTGCATCTCTGTCAGCATGTTCATGATTTTTATTTTGAATTCTTTTTCAGGAGGACTAGTTAGGTCTGTCTCCTTCTCAGGTGTTGTCTCTGTGATCTTTGTCTGCCTGTAGTTTTGCCTTTTCATGGTGATAGAGATAGTCTGCAGAGCTGGTACAAGTGACCGCTGGAAGAGCTTCCCTTCTTGTTGGTTTGTAGCCTTTTCCTGGGAGAATAGCGACCTCTAGTGGCTTGTGCTGGGCAGCTGTGCGCAGACAGGGCTTCTGCTTCCTGCCCAGTTGCTTTGGGGTTTATCTCCACTGTTGCTGTGGGCTTGGCCTGGCTGGGGCTGTTCCTCCAAAATGGTGGAGCCCCGTTAGAGGGGGAGCAGCCAGGAGACTATTTATCTCCGTAAGGGGCCTCTGTGCTCCCTGCTGCCCAGGGGGTTAGAGTGCCCAGAGATCCCCAGATTCCCTGCTTCTGGTCTAAGTGACCTGTCCTGCCCCTTTAAGATTTCCAAAAAGCACTCTCCAAACCAAAACAACAACAGCAACAATGAGAGAGGGAACAGAAAGGAAAAAAAA
Source organism: Manis javanica (assembly GCF_040802235.1). NCBI lineage: Eukaryota > Metazoa > Chordata > Mammalia > Pholidota > Manidae > Manis > Manis javanica. Next base: position 78,270,342 of record NC_133159.1, on the reverse strand, counting down.
AAGAAAAAACACGCGATTTTTTTTTTTTTTCCTCAGGTGCCGGTCCCAGGCACCCGCGCACTGGTCCTGCTGCCCTGTCTCCCTAGCACCAGGGTCCCTGTCCTTTCAAGGCTTCCAAAAAGCACCCACCCACCGGTCCCGCAGGGAAGGAACGCTCAATATTCTTTGTCCTCAGGCACTGGTCCCACGCACCCGCTCACCAGTCCTGCCGCCCTGCCTCCCTAGCACCGGGGTCCCTGTCCCTTCAAGGCTTCCAAAAAGCACTTGGCAAAAAGAGAGAAAAAAAAGGGGAAAAACGCGCGATTTCTTCCGTCCTCAGGTGCTGGTCTCAGGCACCCACCCACCGGTCCCACAGGGAAAAATGCGGGATATTCTTTGTCCTCAGGTGCCGGTCCCAGGCACCCGCTCACCAGTCCCGCCGCCCTGCCTCCCTAGCACCGGGGTCCCTGTCCCTTTTAGGCTTCCAAAAAGCACTCGCAGAAAAGAGAAAAAAAAAAGGGGAAAAACGCGCGATTTCCTCTGTCCTCAAGTGCCGGTCTCAGGCACCCGCCCACCGGTCCCGCAGGGAAAAACGGGGGATATTCTTTGTCCTCAGGCACCGGTCCCAGCCACCCGCTCACCAGTCCCGCCTAGCACTGTGCCTCCCTAGCACTGGGGTCCCCGTCCCTTCAAGGCTTCCAAAAAGCGCTTGCCATAAAGAGAAAAAAAAAAAGGGGAAAAACGCGCGACCTCCTCCGTCCTCAGGCACCGGTCTCAGGCACCCGCCCCCAGGTCTCGCAGGGAGAAACGCGGGATATTCTTTGTCCTCCGGCGCTGTTCCCAGGCACCTCCTCACCGGTCCCGCCACCCTGCCTCCCCAGCAACGGGGGCCCGTCCCTCTAAGGCTTCCAAAAAGCGCTCGCCAAAAAAAAAAACTGCTCCGGTTTCTCTCCACCCGCCGGGAGCCAGGGGGAGGGGCGCTCGGGTCCCGCCGGGCTGGGGCTTGTATCTTACCCCCTTCACAAGGCGCTGGGTTCTTGCAGGTGTGGATGTGGTCTGGATGTTGTCCTGTGTCCTGTGGTCTCTATTTTAGGAAGATTTTTCTTTGTTATATTTTCATAGCTCTATGTGTTTTTGGGAGGAGATTTCCACTGCTCTACTCACGCCGCCATCTTGGCTCCCGCCTCCGAAGTACTCTTTTAAATAAATCTTTTCTTTTGGATAATTTTAGATTTATTTTAAAAAGTTGCAAAGATAGTACAGAGAGTTCCCAGATGCCCTTCACCCACAGTTAGTTAATCTCTAACATAAACATAGTACATTTATCAAAATAAGACATTATTACTGTATGATAGTTTTAACTAAACTACAAACTTTATTCAGAGCCCACCAATTTTTCACGAATATCCTTTTTTTTTCTATTCCAGGATCTAATCCAGAATACCACATTGCAGTTAGCTATGTGCTTTTCATATATTAAGTCATTTAATCCTCACACCAATGTAATTATCTTCATATTAAAGAGGAGGACATTAAGGCATAGACAGTTTAAGTAACTTGCTAAACTTGTAGTTAGTAAATGATGGAATTTTTCTCCATCATCAGTCCCAAATTCTAGGTGACACTACATCCTCCATTCCCAAAGAAGGTGAATGGAAGTTAAATGTTACGAGATGTTGCTAATCTGAAAATGCTTTTATTCTATTTGATTGACAGTTTAGGCAGTATGGCAGAGACTGCCTGATGTCCCCCAGTATCTTTGGGTTCTGAAATTTCACAATGATATCCCTTGATATAGAAGCGTTTTTTATTCATTTGTTGTGTTGGGCTCTCCTTGGATCATTCAAATAGGGTGACTTATGTCCTTTATCTTTGGAAATATTTTCTTATTTCTGTGATAATTCCCTTTCTCATTCTGTTAGTGAGATACTGGGGGCCCTGGATTAATCCTCTTAATTTTTCTTTTTCTCTCCTGGTTTCCTTATTTGTTTATTTAATTAGATAGTTTTCAAAATTGGGAATATATGTACACATTGTTCTGTGACCTGGTTTTTTTTAAACTTTTTTTCTACATAACTTAATGTCTGTACATCATATAAACATTCTTAATTTATTTAACCAATGTTCTATTGTTTGGCATGTGTTCCCTGTTGTTACCATGAACCTGCTTATAGTAAGTTGTAACACACATCTTTATTTCCTTATGATATATTACTAAAAGTGGAATTTTTAAATCAGAGGGCATATATTTTTCAAATATCTTTTTCTGATACATTTGCTAGTTTGCCCTCTACAAATTAACCTTCCCATTAGTAATATGAAAGAATATTCATTTTCCTTATAGAACATACTTTTGGAAAGAGATATGCTCATTTAAACTGAAGACATACATTCATTATAAATGGAAACTTGTGATATTGAATACATTTGGGAGAATTTTCCTCTCTAATCTGAGAGGTTGCTTCATAGATTGTAGTTATAACATATCACTTATTCTTCTATCCATCCTTGGAACAAATACTCTGGATCACATATAGAGTTATCTTTTCTCTGGATTAACTAAGAACATCCCTGTCCTAGGACCGTAATACCTAGGAATTAGATTTGGATGGTGAGGACACTGAGTAGCATAAGGTGGCTGAGAGCTTTCAGACACCTCATGATTTATCATTCACTGAATTTTAAATAAACTTCTTCGGATGTAGAAAACTCCTAACCAATTTTCACTGAAAATGAAAGTATTTTCTTCTTAGTATCTGATCTCTCAAAGACTGCTAGATAGCCCAGAAAACCTTAGTAGATTTAATGATGAAAGACCAAATTTTGGAATGGCCACCTAAACCTTGTAAAAGTAAAGATCTTCTGCAATTTTTCTTTCCCTCAAAAGCTATTGCTAAGAGTTCTTTTTCTTTAGAGAGACATCCTGAAATATTTACGGAAGAAATTATACGATATTTGGGATTTACTTCAAAATAGTCAGATGGAGGAGGGAAACAATGGGTGGGGAGATAAGTCCAGCCATAGATTGAAGCTGGGTGATGAGTACATGTAGCACATTTCACTATTCTATCTGTACATGTTTGATATTTTATACGCACAAAGACAATAATGCCTCCTGTGCTATGAACTTGTGGGAGAAACTGAGTCAAGTCATTAGATTTGCCAATTTGGACACAACCTCCAAGGCAAGATAATGGAGTGGCATCCCAGATGTAAGCTGACTCACAGGAGGCTCCCTTTACCTCACTCTACAAACTGTGGTCAATGGCCTTGATTTTTATAGCTCACAAGCCAGTTTCTAACCAGAGCTCAGTATTATTAGTCTTCCACTTTAAGCAACTGATTTAAAAATATAAATTTAATATAGTACCTGAAGTGCTAGGAATATTCTAGATCCTGAATTAGGTATATACCTATGTAAAAATTATCCAAGCTATACTCTTAAGATTTATGCAGTTATACTGTATGCATGTAAATTATACATCAATAAAAATTTATAAAAGAGAATAACATACCCAAGACTTTATTTCTAGAGCTATTTAAGAATTACTATAAATTAAAAATTCTGATCCTTACAAACAAGAGATATTGCTTGACATGATCTGGCAGAAGAGCAACATTTATTTATCTCATCTTTCAAAAAGTCAGCTTGAATAAAGGACCATCCAGTGTGTTTGCTTACTGTAGGGGAGCAAGCATAAGCAGAGTTAAAAGTCTGGGTATTAATGTCAAATCCATTTAGGTTTGAATCCCATTGAGTAACTGTGACTTTGTTACTCTCTAAGCCTCAGTTTCCTCACCCATAAGATAGAAAGAATAACACTGCCTACATCATAGGGCTGTATTACTGAGATAATATGGGAAAGAACTTGGCATGATCTCATAGTCAACACCCAGTAAAAATTAGTTGTTGGCTTGATTGGCAAATTCCAAGCCTGGATTTTTTCAGGTTAATGTTGTACAAAGGAATGGGAGACTTTAGACATGACTTGTTATTATATGCCGACACTGTATTTTTTTTTCACTTAGGACTTTCTCAGCCTTTAGTTCTGTTGGCAGGAATTGGTTATGGGGCCAACGGCACCAGTTCAACACAGGTCATTCTATCCTGCTGCCCCCTATTAACACATATTAAATCTTAAAGAACTTGAGCCATAAAACAGTTTTTTGTAGATGAGCAAGATAACTCCTGTTGTAAAAAAAACAGAAAGGCAAGAGTTATGTTATATGCAGGTAAGATGATGATTATCTCAAACTGGGAGCTTCTGGATCAGCCAGAAAAGTTAGGTATTTGCAAAATAAATTACATTTGGCAGGCATTTGGTAGTTATTCCCCACCTCTTAACTGATTTATAACATTGTAATGATGTTATATAAGTTACTTTGTTTAATTCTTTCCATGTGCATCACAAATATTTTATCCTGGGCGGGGTGGGTATGGCAGGAAGTAGCTCTACTGGAGCTCATCTGGGGGTGCTTAAGATTTTATTTTGGTGTTAATTTTTTTTTAAGTTTATGTTAAGATTATGTTGATTCTAGTTGGGGTTATTTGGGTGTTAATGGTACTATTCTTTAACCTTTTCTATGTTGAAAATGTAAAGCTGAAAAAATATTATTTTGGCCATGTTCTATGAACACTTATAGGGTCGCATTTGTGTGCTACACAGACTCAAAACAATTTCCTCAGAAAACTTTGATTTTCCCTTATAGGTGAGACAAGCCTTTTATACAGCCAGCTGTCATTAGGACCTCAGCTTCATAAGAGGTCAAACTACCTTTGAATTTTCTATTAAGGCAGAAGCGTGTGACAACTCAGAATAGCTACATTCCAAGATTTAGCTGGGACTATAATCTCATCTCGTCAGGGGGATTATTTGAAGCATACATAAACTCACACACTTGTTTCAGATAGTCTAGTCTAAATCATACCCATGTGTTAAACCAGATCGACAGACAACTGGCACCTTGCCAGACAGTGCCATAGTTTCTCAAACTATAATTTTTACCAAATTGTGCTTTTATGTGATGTCAACAATGTATACAGAATGTGGTGAGAGACAGCAACTTTTATGCATCTGTTTTAAGGATGTATGAGATTCATTGTTCAAATCTATCACACAATAACCACTTTCTAGGATCCCAGAGAGAAATATATCTGATCTTGGTACCAAAAGTAGCTAATAGCAATACTTAGTCTCAGTTTTCTGATAAAGAAAGAAAAAAAGAGGAAAGAGAAGAAAGAGGAAAAGAAAACATCTCCACCTGCCCATTCTGATTACTTCCTCAGAGAATCTTTACAAAAACATTGAGAGGTTCTGGTTAGAGAAGCCTCATGAAATATGCCAGAACTCAGGTGCCTTTCTACATTCCAAACTGCAAAGTGCTTCCCAACCAGAAGCAAAAATGTCTGTGCAAGAAGTAGATCAGTCTTCTGCAACTGGAAGAATATTTTGATGCTCCAAAATCCTAACCCGGCCTCATATTACCTGAGTCTCAGATCTGTAGCAGAAATGGCAACATGCTAACTGGTTGTATTAGTCAGGGTTCTCCAGAGAAAAAAAACCAATAGGATATATAGAGATATACAGTTTACCCCACTATCCAAAAGAAGAGGGTTCCTATGAAAACTTTCCTAAGCTGAGATGGGGTAAAGTGAAGAAGTAATTGCCATTAATTTATACGGAAAATTTCTAAGCATTCCCAAACCCCAAAAATAACCCTAACTCTTAGGCTTTTCTGATACTACAGGGCGGCACATCTTGCTAACAGATGCACAAAATAAATCGAGATAAAGCACAGAGCCCACAGACACAGGTCAAAGCTCTGGCAGTGCCTCTGTAACTTGCTGCAAAATAAATGCTGAATGCTATTTTCACTTTTTGCTTTTTTCCAGAGAAGTGAAATTCTTGAGATTTCTTTCAGTTAGTGAAAATGGGTACTAGGTAGGTCTTTTGTAAAAACAAAGTGGCATAACACGAACTTTTGACAAGCGGGGGATACCTGTATGTAAAGGGCAATTTATTATAGGAATTAGTGCGTGCTGTAAAGGAGGCCAAGAAGCTCCAGGACCTGCAAGCTGGAGAACCAGAAAACCTGTGGTGTAATTCAATCTGGGTCCAAAATCCTGAGAACCAGGATCGCTGATGGTGTGACTCCAGGCTGAGGCTTGAAAAGCTCAGAACTGGAGGCCGCTGGTGGAGCTGGAGTCTGAAGGCAGAGAACTCCTCCGGCCGAGGGCAAGAGAAGATGGGCATCCCAGCTCAATGCGAGAGAGAGAGAGAGAGAGAGAGAGAATTCACCCTCCCTCACATTTTATTTTATTAGAACCCTCAGTAGACTGGGTGATGCCAGCTCACATTGGTGAATGATCTTCTTTACTCAATCTACTGATTCAAATGCTTATCTCTTGGGAAACACCCTCACAGACCAACTCACAAATAATGTATTACCAGCTCTCTGAACATCCCTTAGGCCAGTAGACAGGTAAAATCAACCATCACAATGGTCAAAAGAAAGTCCCTCTATGCCAGGCCAGATGGTATCTCAGAGGTCTGGGATAGGAGGAAAATAATCATTTATTAATTTTCTCCTTTACTCACTTTCCTTGCTATATTCACTTAACCATGGGTTGAGGAATAGAGACCCCCATATCTATCCCTGCACCCTGTACCCCACATATGGCATGGTGCATGACATTCAATCACATTCGGTAAATATTTTTTTAATTAAATTGCAATGTGCAGTTGAGTCCACACATTCATCCTCCTGTGGAACCACTGTGCCAGCGTTGGGCCTTTCCACCCTGCAGGCCTTAGTTGCTGCTTTTAAATTCAGCCTCCGCTGATTATCTGGATTCCATGCTGGGGCAGAGTTCATTCTGCTCCTATCCCTGCTGTTGCTTTGCCGCTGCCACAACATTCTCTCTCCACCAGTGAAGAGAGACTAAGGTGCACAAGCAAATCCAGGATTCGCACAGAAGCTGTGCTCATTCTCTTGTCAGACAGGGACTGGGGGTTATGTGTAGGGGTGTGTGTGCATGTATGTATGTGTGTGTTTTGATTAAAGCTCAAATGAAAGTTCATGGTGGCCCCTACTGCTACATTGGCCCTTACCTGACAACAGGAACAGTTAAGAAAATACAAGGAAGAGGCATTGATCCTTTGGCGTGTGCCCCCACCAGCCACAGCCCTGGCCCACTGCTTGGTTTGTTGGGCACACAGGGTTGGAAATTATCTTAGAAAGCCCAGGACCCAAGGCCTCCTGAGGGAGGTGAGGCCCTGAAGGAGGTGGACCTGGAACGGAGCCTGACTCTCTCACGTGGTCAGTCCAACTGCAGATGTCAGAAATCCATATCAAAATGCTTCTTGGTGAGTCCCACGCACTGTTGGTGGTGGTTCAAGCTGTGACTTCCGCACTGTGAGGCCCTGAGGCCTCTCTCGAGGTGGTTGCCCAGGGCTCACAGCCAGACCAGCCTAAGATTGAATCTGGGCTCTGTCATTCTCTAGCCATGTGATCTGAGGAAGGCAAACCTCTCCAAGCCTATTTCCACAGCCTGTTTATTGGGATGGTTAGAGATAACGTTTGAAGGGCCTCCACTAGCATATGGCATATAGTGATAATAACTAACACTTCATAAATGCCTACTCTGCACTTCACATAGTAACTCATTGAATCCATAGTGCAACAAACTATGTTATAGGTACTATTATTGTCACCATTTTTACAGATAAAGAAACTGAGGTACAGAGAGGTTAAGGAATTGGTCTAAGGATAATCAGTGACAGAGCCAGAATCTCCAGAGTATGGAAATCTGGCTTTGAGTCCATGCCCTTAATTTCTAAATTCTGCTGCCCCTCTGTTCTTGTGATTTTTATAGTTTTTCTCTAAAAGGGTATAATTATTACACTCATTTGAGAAAATAATTTCTCAATACGCGTTCATAAACCTTAAAAAATTCTTACCCATTGATGCAGTGATTCTACTTCTGGCAATCAATACAGAAAGAAAGAATTACACATTCACAAAAAACCAAATGCAGTTGTTTTTTTTAATCACAGCATCATTTATAATAGGGGGAAAGAAATAATCTTACTGTCTAGGAAAATGTGAATTAAAAAGTCATAGACATACTCTAAATGGACAGTTATACAAAATGATCCTAGTATGTAAAATATACATCTACACCTACTCTTTTTTTTTCAAGATTGGAAAAAAAATCCAAAATATTACTAGTGGTTAAATTAAGGCAGTGGGATATGGAAGTGTATTTTAGTTTTTTCTTTCATCTCCTTTACAAATGTTCTATTATACAGCTATGCTGCATTCAGCAGCTTATTCACTAAATGCTGGCATGCCACATACCAGTGACTCCCCACTGCTGGGATGGCTGGTTAGAAGCTGGCAGCAGGAGGTGGGGGAATGTGTTCCCTCTCCTGTACCAGTAGCAGTTGTTAGCCTTATCTCCCCACCCCTCCTCACCTCCTGAGCCTGTGACAGGCACCTGGCTTTTGGCTTACAGCTTACTCCCTGTGCTTGATGTGGAATGGGCACGCACTGTGATTTGGTAGAAAGAACCAAGATTTGGAAGCAACAGATTTGGCTGGGTTTTTTAAGAACTGGTAGTTGTCAGAACCCAGGCTTCTTAAACACTGGTGTCCTTACGTAAGAAACAAATGACACTAATGCCTGCCTCAGGCCTCCCGCCTTCCTTCTCTTCCATGGGGCCCGCAGGGCAGCAGCAGAGTGACAACACCCGCTGAGGGGCATCTGCCTCCCTGGGCTCCTGCTGTCTGCCCGGGAATCGCCTCTCAGGGAGAGCCTGGGGCATTCCTGGGGGCTGATCCTGGAGCCCTGCAGCCCGCCTGAGGGTTTCAAGAGCCTCAACTCCCACCTTACCTATAGGTAAGGGTCAGATGTTTCCTTGTGGGAAACTGTGTTTTGTGAGTAATTTTTTGAAGTTACAATATATAGGCTTAGCGGGTATCATGCTAACTGAAATAAGTCAGAATAGAGGACAAATACCATATGATTTTCACTTATATGTGGAATCTAAAAAGGCAAAAACAAACAGAAAAAAGACCCATAAATACTGACAGCAGATGTTGGCTACCATAAGGAGGGGACTGAGAGGATGGGTGAAATACTTGAAGGGGGATAAGAGGTACAAACTTCAAATTATAAAATAAGTTAGTCATAGGGATGGAAGTAAAACACAGAAAATATAACCAATAATATCATATCTTTTGGCTTACGGCTTTTTCTCAGAGAGAGCCTGGGGCATTCCCACGGTATGGTAACAGGAGGTAACAATACTTACCTTGGGGAGGATTTAGCAATGTAATTACTGAGTCACTATGTTGTGCATCTGAAAGCAATATAATACCATGTATCAACTGTATTCCAATAAAAAAATATAAAAAATAAAAGAAAAGCTACAATATATATGCTTTAGTGTTTTAAAGTGAAGTGGTTAGGGTAGGGTGAAATGGTAACCAAACATCCTGGAGGAAATGATGAAAAACTCAAAAGAAAAATAATTTTTACATTTTCTCTCTAGTTACATTTTCCATTCACCAAGTAAGATCTACTCCTTTTTTTTCCCATAAAAGTTCACGCTAGGTATGTTTCTATGAAGAGTCATCTCATGCAGCCCACACATAAGATGACACTTTATTCAGTCAATCTGTTCTTAGGAACAATGTTAAAATATATGTGTGGTTAGGTTAACAATTTTACTTGAACTCTAAACACCAAAGCTAACAGCCTCTCCCTCTTCACGTTTAAAATCCTTTATGTAAAAGCTTAAATTTTTAGTAGTAATAGAGTATACTTTATAATGTGACAGGATTGAAATACACTGGTCCCAAATATTATTAAAAGAAAATAGTGGTTTTCTTCATGTTTGTAAAGGTTCCAAATATTAATATGAGTTTAGGTCTTACTCATATCGTAAGTCTTATATTAATTTATCTCCAAATTTCTCCTTTACTCCATTTCCAAATGTTTGCATACATTGGCAATAAAGCATTACCTACTTTCCATAAATGATGATACCATCAAATCTTATTCTGACTTACAGTGTCATTCAAATTTTGATAGACTGCTACTTGTAAGAGTAGAAGAGAAAATGACATATCTGATAAGGGGTTGACATCCAAATTATATAAAGAGCTCCCGCACCTCAACAAACAAAAAGCCAATTAAAAAATGGGCAGAGTAGCTGAACAGATACTTCTCCAAAGAAGAAATTCAGATGGCCAACAGACACATGAAAAGATGCTCCACATCCCTAATCATCAGGGAAATGCAAATTAAAACCACAATGAGATATCACCTCACACCAGTTAGGATGGCCAACATCCAAAAGACAAACAACAACAAATGTTGGCGAGGTGTGGAGAAAGGGGAACCCTCCTACACTGCTGGTGGGAATGTAAACTAGTTCAACCATTGTGGAAAGCAGTATAGAGGCTCCTCAAAAAACTAAAAATAAAAATACCATTTGACCCAGACATTCCACTTCTAGGAATTTATGCTAAGAATGCAGGAGCCCAGTTTGAAAAAGACATATGCACCCCTATGTTTATTGCAGCACTATTTACAATAGCCAAGAAATGGAAACAACGTAAGTGTCCATCAGTAGATGAATGGATAAAGAAGATGTGGTACATATACACAATGGAATATTATTCAGCCGTAAGAAGAAAACAAATCCTACCATTTGCAACAACATGGATGGAGCTAGAGGGTATTATGCTCAGTGAAATAAGCCAGGCAGAGAAAGACAAGTATCAAATGATTTCACTCATCTGTGGAGCATAAGAACAAAGGAAAAACTGAAGGAACAAAACAGCAGCATACTCACAGAACCCAAGAATGGACTAACAGTTACCAAAGGGAAAGGGATTCGGGAGGATGGGTGGAAATAAGGGGGGAAAAGGGTCATTACGATTAGCACACATAATGTAGCAGGAGGGACACGGGGAAGGCAGTGCAACACAGAGAAGATAAGTAGTGATTCTATAGCATCTTACTACACTGATGGACAATGACTGTAAAGGGGTATGTGGTGGGGGCTTGATGGGGGAGTCTAGTAACCATAATGTTGTTCATGTAATTGTACATTAATGAGAGCAAAAAAAAAAAAAGTAGAAGGGAGACAGTTATATTACCTAACATTTGAGTTAAAGTATCACATAAAGAGCACCCTGCACTAATTTTCCTTGAATTCATAAATTTAGAAAAAAAATACAACTCTTCTGTCTGACCACACCCCATCAAGACAAAAATTAAATAGTTTTTTAATACCATGAGGACAAAACCATGGCAATATGACAGGGCGTGGCCACTGTCTACAAATACTTCTTGTGCATAAAATAAAGACCTCTCATGTGGCTGGTCTTGAATCAAGGTCTGACTTTTTCATAGTTGATTTTATAATCGTTTAACCATGTATTAAGTGATATGAATTCTTATGGCTTATGCAATATAGGAACATGCCATCCAAAACACTTTTTCTAGTATGTGTCTAGGGCCTTAAAAGCATTCATGGATGCAGAAATTCCGCTCCTAAAAAGATATCCTGAAGAAACAATTTAAAATTGGACAAAGCTATATCCAAAAAATTTTCATTGCATTATTTAAAATAAAAAATGAAAATAGGCTTAATACTAAGACTGGAATAATTGAGCAACTTATAGTAACCTAGTTATAGAAATTATAGAATAAAATTCGGTATAGAATATTTATATAACATAATATGTATATAATAAATATATGCAATATATGATATAAATATTTACATATATTTATAAAATAAATTCTATATAGAATAATATAAAGTTGTAGAATCCTTTTGATAGCACTGAGACTGATGAAAGAATATTAAAGCAAGGATGATTTTCATGATTTATATTTAAATCATTTTTACTACAAAAAGTTTTTTGTTCAATTAAAGATCTGAGAAATAGAATAGAAAAAAGAAATATGATTGTAATATTCAGTGAAAAAAGCGGAATACACTTTTGTAGCTGTGATATGATTATAATAAGTTTCTTTAAAGAAGCAGAGCAAAAATACTAAGAAGTTGTTTTACTGGGGTTACTTCTTTTTTTATAAAATGATATGTAATATAGTTTATAGTGAAAAAAATATTTAAAAAATAAAGCACTACCTTCTTAGAGACAAAATCTCTTGTCTGGCTTACCCTTATGGCCCAGTCCCATCCTGTGATTTTTTTTTTCTTTTTACTGTGTTTCTTAAACGTTGGTTTTTCTTTCAGTGTGTCTCCCACAGCTACTCTTCAGCCAGTAGCACATGGATTGGACACACGGGCAGCATCTCCTGTTTTAAAGACAGATAACCTAAGTAATTCATTTTAACTTCCCCCAAATAAATCTATAGACTATCTAGAAATGAAAATCCTTCATCCTTGATTCATTCCACACACCCCAACCCTACCCCCAAACCTTTGATTAAAAAAAAAAATCTAAGTCCCTGCAAACTGCTGTAACAAAGTTGACTTAGGCAAAGTGAAATCAACTGAAACAGGACATGGAACAAAGGGGTTAAACCTAAGATAGCCTCTCTGGGAGCATTCTTCCATTCTTGGTGCCCAGAGGAACCCATGAAAAGTGGAAATTAAGGTCTTGCAAGTTAAGTAGGTATCCTGACTTTACTGGTGAGAAACTGAGGCTGGGAGAGTTGAGTTAAACTTGCCGGAGGTTGCAGACCTAGTAACTGACAGAACAGAGACTGATTCCCACAAATGACTGTCTACCAAAAGACTGAACTCTTTCCCTTCCTGGTAGCAATGCTGTGAGGATCAAATGAAGCAATTACAGAAATGTATGCTGCAAATGGGGACATAACCCCTCTTTGGGGTTTCAGGATCACCCACTCTTCCTATGCCCTTACCCCAAATAGAGCAGAAATGATAACTGTAAAACTCTGTGGAAAAAATAAACAAGAGACTAGTAACATCCTGTTACAATTTTTTCAAGTATCTCAAATCTTTTGTTGTAGGGAAATTTTGATCAGTGAGATACTGCTTGAAATAAATGGGCCACTAGCCTGAGCTTGGAAATTTTGGGATGGGAAGGTCATTTGTTACTTGGTATCTACTGACAAAAATAGTAAATTTAACTTCCTCTTTTTGGAAAAATGGTATTTATACAAAATTGTGCCCCAAATGTACATTTGCTTACCATTAGATCTCTTCCATTTCCACAAAAACATATTGGGGAGAGGGATTCTTTGTAGCTTTTAAAAATATGCACTTTGGGGAGATGTCTTATTCTCTTCATTCTAGTAGTAAGTGACAAGCAGTTTGGAGTAGTAGGGAGTCAGGTTCATAACATCATCACTTCCAGTCCTGCATCTTCCTGGCCACTTGGCAAGTTCCTTAACCTCTCTGGGTGCCCCTCTTCTTTCTTCTCTGCTCCCCCCAAGTGTGGTCACATTTCAACACTGGTCAAGGTCCCGATCTTGCTAGTTAAATGTTTTTAAATGGGTATATATTTATTTAAATTGGTAATACATCCACATGGTTCAAAACAAAAAAGATTATAAAGGGAAATTCTGTGCCATTTTCTCTGCCACCTGCTTCTCTCTGGGTGCTCCTGTCCCAGTCCCCAGTTTTATTTTGCAAACTCAGAGGCTATGAAGGGCAAATAAAAAGCAAGATGACTAGATGTAATGGGGATGAAAGGGATTTATTCTAAGGTGATACTATGCAAGATGATTATTTGTCCCCTCATAGCCTCCCCCATGTTTTCTGGGACTTCAAACAGCAATGCTCAGCTTAACTACTAAGTAGTCACAGTGCCTTTTCCAGAAAATTTGACTTTGAACTTGCTAATGTGCAAAGGAAATGGTTTAGCCATTTCTCTAGAACTTTGTTGATAAATTTTCTTTTGTTCCATTTATCATTTTCTTTTAAAATTTTGCCTAATATAAATGTTGCATAGGATAGAAGGAATAAGGGGAAGAGGTGTTTTGGACTATTTTGAGATTTTTATACCGTTGGCCAGGATAAAGCATACAGGAATAAAAACAACAAAATACCCTTAATTTCCCTGAGCTAATTCAATCTTTGTAATCCTTCTGATTAAGATTGCTTACCTTTGCATTTATTCATAACGAAAGAGTGAACAAATGAACAGTAATGTAAGGATGGCTAGGCAGACAATTAACATGTGTATCCAGTCCAGTGCCTGGTGCATAGTAGGTGTGCAGCCATTGCTGTATAAAAGTCTAATCTATTAAAGTCTGCTTGAAGCACTGCCATGGTAATCGTATGTTTTCTGCAAATCTTTAGATTTACAATGCAAGTTAAAATCACTTTATTCCTGGAGCTGTGCACTATGATTTGTGCATTTACGTACCCCAGTTTTTAAAAAATCAACTTGGAAAAAATCTTGGATCCTTTACTTAGAAAAAACAAGAATCGAAAAAGAAGTAATATTTCCAAATTAATATATTTAATATATGGTTTTAATACTGCCTTAAACAAACTAATACAATAAGTATTAGAATTAAAAATAAATAAAAATCACTTTTAGAAACATTCTATAGGGCAAGGGTTCTAAGGACATTTTCTTCCATGACTGACGTTGGCCTAATATAAAACACTGTACGTATTTTGCAAGAATTGAGGAGCACTACCGCCTTCTCCCGAAACTGACACTGGACACTTACTGTGGTTGAAGTAGTGACCAAAATCTAACTCAATTCATTTAGGAAAGTAACGTAATTACAACGATATCTGCCCTCATCGGGAAAGGGTTTAGGTTTAAGTATACACAGCAGGCCTCACTTTGGATCATTGCGTAAGTCTAGCTTTGGAAGTTGCTGCCTTTGTGCATTTATGAGTAGGTCTACATTTTTCCCTGTTCTATTAATAGAATTCTTAATTAATGTCATTCATTCATTTACTCAGTCCACAGACATTTGTTAAGAGCCTACCAGGGACATAATGATGACAATCCAGGGACTACCCCCATGGAACACGCAATCGCAGCAAACATTGACTTTTCAGTAGTCATCGGGGCGGTGCTTTTATGGCGCTTTCCTGCTCCCCTCGGGACCAGGTGCCTGGACACGACCTCAGCCCTCGCAGAGTCCGCGCCTGAGGTACCGCACGGAGCCGCTTGCCCGGCAGGGCGAGGCCGGCAGAGCAGCCGCCGTCCCACGCGCGCTCCCCGCCGCGCAGTCTTTAATTTCGCAGCTCCGACCACCGGAAATTAGCCGCCCGCGGAGCGGACTCTGCAGAGCGCGGGTGAGCGCGGCGAGCGGAGGGCGCGCCTGCAGGCCCAGCCGGGCGCCCGCGGGACGCGCCGCCAGCGCCCTCTCCGCCGGGGGCTCGGCGCTCGCCCACCTCTTCCAAATTTAACCGTTACCTAAATCCGAAGGGAAATGAGCAAACCTCTCGGATTGGGTGTCAAGGTATTTTCAGCCTCGTTGGGCGTATTTATCCCGAAGTGTTTCCACAACAAGCTATTTCGGGACCGCGGGGCAGGTTTCGCTCTGCGGACGCTGCGGCCACTCGCCGGGCTCCAGGTCGGCGGCACCGCGGACCGGTGATTCACGGCCCACCCGGGGGCGGCGCAGCCCAAGCAGGCGGCGGGGTTGGGGTGCCCCGCGCCAGAGGGGCGGGGAAGCCGCCTAGGATCTGCCCGGCGCTCTAGTCAATCTGTGTTCTGAATCTGTGACTTCTTCTCGCTGCGGAAGTCTCCCATGAGCCAAGAATGGTTCGTTTTCTTTCGAGTCATTTCTAGTGCCTGGGTATCTGTACCCTCCGAGTCCCCCCAAGTCTCCGCTGTCCCACAGGGCCCCAAACAAGAAAGGCTGCCCGGGAGGGCGGCTGGAAAGGCCGACCCCCCTGTCCGCCCCCTAGCCGCTTTTGCAGAGGAGTGCGCCCCGACCGGGGCTCGGGGGGCAGGTCTGAGGGCTAAGCGAACTAGTCCTTAACGCTCAGGAAGTGAAGCTTGTGGTTTTGGGGGCTGAGCTCCGAAACAGATTAAAAAAAAAAAAAAAAGAAGTCAGACAGCGCGGTCTCTCCCGAGGGCAACTCAGTCTGAAAACTCTCGGAGCGCGGTGCCCGTGCCCGTGCCCGTGCCCTGAGCCCGCAGGTAGGTCCGCTGCGCCTGTCCTGCGCCTCCCTCCGTGGCAGGGATGGCCGCGGAGACTTACGGGTCACCTGCGCTGCGGGGGCGACCAGAGGGCGCGGCCTGGTTCCCGCCCGCTGCCGGCTGCTTTGCGGGAGCGCTGAGAGCCCTATCCGCTGGGTCGGCACAGCGGGGCTGGGATTCTGGCGCTGAAAACGCGCGCCAGGACGTTTGGTGATTCTGCAGGGGAGCGGGATCCACTCGAGAAGGACACATCTGGTGGGGGATGGCGGCAGCCAGGCTCGGGAGGCTGCCCCTCCGCGCCTGCAAGCTCCCGCCTTCCAGGCCCTGACCAGGGCAGAGGCCGCCCGGGCCCGCGTGCGCTCAGGGGGCCGCCCCGCCCCCTCGCCGCCAGCTGCCCCGGGAGGTAGCCTTCCCACGCGCTCAGCGCCCGGCGCGACCTCCCCCCTCCCTCCCGCCTCCCAGGAACGGGCAGAGCAAGTCTGGATGCGAGAGTGGCGCGCGGCTGCCGCCCAAATCAGGAAGCCTCCTTCGCGCCCGCCTGATGCCGTGCGGTCCCAGCCAGGCCAGACTCAGCGCCTGTGCGGACGGTCTCCCCTCTCCCCTCCACTGCTGTCCCGCTAGGCGCTAATGCAGAGCCAAGGCTCATCAGGGCCCTCGGAACCGTTTCACCGTTTCCTTTTACTCTTGAGTTTCGTGGTGGTTTAAGGAGTTGTTTTTTGTTTGTGGTATCTAATTATACGGCCGAAGGGGCGGCTCACGCCGGGGCGCAGGAAAAACTGAGGCTGCAGAACCGCGCCCTGGGGCAGACCCAGTACTCCAAATCCCCCTGAAGCCATAACCCGAGGGGTCCACATCGACGGAGGCGGGCGGCATCCTCTCCCCAGGAGCCTTCTAGCTCTCAGGACTGGGGAAACGTCTCTTGGGACTCAGCTTCATGTTCGAGTCGTTTTGTCTCCCAAGTCTGTCCCCACTCCTCCCCTGGTGAAGGGGACACAGTGCACTCTTGGGAACGATTCCCAAGAATTCGTTTTGAGCCCGGAGCACCAACGGGCAGACTTAGACCGTGTCCTACATCCTGACCTTGGAGCTGCGCGGCAATTAGTCTGCTAGTCTAAGCCTTGTGAAACCCAAGAATGAGGAGTCCTGCCCCGGCCGTGGTCCTCAGCCGCCTTGTTCCTCAACTAGCTCCGAGAGCTGCTGTGCCCGAAGAACCTGTAGTTCCCATGTGAACCCAGCCCCCATCGCCTCCACGCAGGGAGGAAGACAGATTCGTTTTCCCCAGACCTCCAAGCCCGCCGGGTCCCGCCCCCGGAGCGCGCCCCAGCCGAGCAGGAGGCTCTGCCCCGCCTCCCTGCCGGGCTCAGGTTTCGACCCCGGGATTAGGTGAACTGATTGGGGGTTAATGAGAGCGGCGAAGCCGGCAGCTAGCTCCCTCTCAAGCCCGCGCCAAGAGCCCGGTTCTAGCTGGCCGCTGCCGGAGGAGCCTGCGCTCTCCGAGTCCGCTAAACTGATGGTACTCCGCTGACTCCGGGACAGCGCGCGTTTTCCAGCCAGCGCACATAGATCTGGCTCGACTTCCCCAAGACAAGGTTTTTGGTGAGCAGAACGGAAAGTGCTTTTTCCCGGAACTTGGTTTCCGAGGTTAGGTCTCCCTGACATTTTCCCCGCGTGGGGCACAAGGGGCGAACAAGATCACCGGGCCGCGCGTTCCTCCCAGGGCCGGGGTCGGTCCTCTGCCTCCACCATGCCTTACCTTCCTACCCCTCTGCCCCGCTGATTTCTTTATCTGGCCCCTGCTACTCTCAGTCCCTCTGCCTGTCTAGGAGTTCTCTCCCTTTCACTCCAGTCGGTAGCCCGCTCTTGGAGAGCATGGCTCCTTGTTCTCTCTTGATCTTCGGCTACCCGACACATCTCCCGGCCCTAAATTGATCCTCGCGTCCTGCCCAGCCAGAAAGTAGAGCCAGGCAGGCAGTGAGTGGTCGAGGCGGGGTAACTGGCCCTTTGGGGTCTTCAGCTCTCCGGAGAATTTGATTGCCCCAGCGAGTTTTGCCAGGGAAGGGGAGGGGCTAAGGGGCGTGGGCAAGGCAGAGGAAGAGGCCTGAGCCCGGGCCCCGGGACGGATTTTACCGCTGAGTTGTGACGGCGGCGGCGGCGGCGGGCTTGAGCCACCTGTCCGAGTGCCACCTGGTGAGCGCGGCTCAGCGGAGCCAAGCCCCTCCTCCCGTGAGCCTTCCCTGCTCCTCGTCTCCCCAGGCTCTCACTGCGCCCAGCTGCCTAGTCCCGGGCCCCCGAGCTTGCTGACCCGCATTTCCACCAGTTTTCCTTCTCTCGCAGATCTCCGCCTGGCTGGAGCTGAGCCAAAACTCGGAGTGACAGTGGGCTGACAGCGGCTCCAGAAACCCTTGGAGTGGAGTGGGGAGCGCGCCAGACCACTATGCCGCGTTCATTCCTTGTCAAGAGCAAGAAGGCTCACAGTTACCACCAGCCGCGCTCCCCGGAATCCAACTATTCCCCCCTCCTGGAGAATGTACTGGCGCCAGGCGGAGCAGGTGCGAGGCGTGCACGGGCCGGGCGGGGCAGCTCCCGGGGCCGCAGACTCTGCGCCCTGCCACACCATCCCCTAGGAACCAGGAAGGGCGTCCCGATGTCCTCCCCCTTGCTGGCTTTTTTGTTTCCTGCTGTCCGGGTTCCTTCCGGGCTTGTAGCCTAGGTGCCACGGTCTCTCTGCTTCTGCCTTCAGATCCGGGAGGGTTCCCCGCCAAGTTTTGGGGAGAGCAGGACTCCCGGATGTCACGGTCTGGGGGTGCGCCACTTCCGAACCATCGGCCCAACCAAGCCCAGGCTGAGCCCTATCCTGCTTCCTCTCCGCAGACAGTACCTCGATCGCAGGCGGGGCGAAGGCTGAGCCCCGGGGCCGTTTGTCCCCCGAGTCGCAGTTGACCGAGGCCCCCGACAGAACCTCCGCATCCCCTGGCAGCTGTGAAGGCAGCGTCTGCGATCGCAGCTCGGAGTTTGGGGACTTCTGGAGGCCTCCGTCGCCCTCCGTGTCTCCAGGTAGGGACCCGTTGGGAGATCTGGGGCTGGGGCTGCAGGGACCCCACCGTGAGGAATGAACTGGTGCCGCTTTGGGCGCAGAAACAGTAAATGGGTGGTGGAGAGTCTCTCCGAGAGGAGAGAGCTTGTTGGTGGCAGTAAGAGGATCTGTGGGGAGTTATCTGGCTTCCTGGGACTGGGACAGCCTTCTTGCGGGACCTGCTGCCTGGATCCGGGACGGCAGGACCTGGGATGTTCACCCCTAACGTTGATTTGCGCGGAGCTGGTGGGTGAGGGAAAATTAAGTTTCTTGATCGGCAACAACCTCGATATTTCGTTTTCTGATCAGAGTTGATGGTTTGAAAATAGCTAGGATCACAGAATCCATATACTTGAGTCTCAGACAAACGGAGACATGGGCAGTGTGACTGAAAAGTGTTGTAATTTAAAAATTACCCCTTCTCCCACAGCTTTGCACCTGACGGAGCTGCGCGCCAAACGGGAGGAAGGAAAATCTCAGTGCCCCGCTAGGGCTTCGCGGGCCCAGACTGGGGGCCTATTTCATTTTTCGTTATTAGGGTTTGGCCCACCCTTGGGGGTCAGCCCGTTGGTTTCATTTCCAGCCAGTAATCGAATTTCACTTAAACCGAGTGACTGCACGTTGAGGGGGGGAGGGGGGGCAAGTCTCAGGTTTTGGCGTAGGGAAGGACAGCGCAGACCAGAGATATTCTGCCAAGGACCGGTTATTTCCAGATTGCATTTACTAGTTTTAAAAGGTTATCTCCAACCCCGTCCCACACTCACTGTGGTGACTTGGTTAAGGAGATCGCTCCGCCTAGTGTGTCTGGGAGCTGGCGATCTGAGGGTTCTTGGCTGTGCAGGACAGCCCCACAAGGACTGGGTGCCGCTGGAATCTCTCCCATGGAAACTTGGGGTTCTATCTCTCACTGCAGCGGCTAGCCCGGAGTGGAGTCTGTGGTGTGTGTAAACAGATTTGTAAATCCGTATGCACTTCGAGAAAGTGTATGTTGGGTATATGGTTTTAGCCAAATTCACGTGGGTGGGGTGTAGAAGGCTGCAAATTCAGAAAGCTATTCCTCTTGCAGGTGGTGGCTAAACCTTAATTGTAATTTTTCTAAAAAATTAAGTGTGTTCCCTCCTCCCCACCCCATCAAACTATAACAGGACTTGGAATGGGAAGTATTTCGTAGGTGACTCAAGCCCCAAGCCCTCTTCCCTCTGCCCCTTTGCGGCCTGCCCCGAGTACTTAATAACTTGGAGGAAAGTTAACACCTTCCCGTTTTTCTCCAAATAGATACATCTCGGGTAGGCCGGGCCGCATTTTACTGTTCTTCTCCCTTCCTTCTTATCGATCCCGGAAAGAAAGGACAGAGTGGGAACACGTAAGGGCCGGGAGAGAGCCCGCGCTGGGCCCTCTGCCTACGAGCGCTGACCCCGGCGGGAGGTCGCTGCTTTCTGCTCCCGCACAGCTCAGCTCTGAGTGTTTATTTAGCAGAATGCGTGGCGCGCCTGTCTCTTTGGCACCGCCAGGTGCGTTGGTCCAGCCAGAAAAGCCCCTCTTAACTTCGTGTGCTTCCGCTGCTCTGGCACGGAATTTACCTATCTCCTCGCTCGATGTCATTTCAATTGTTTGTTGCCTTGCTGCCTCCAGTGGTCCTCGACGCCCCAGGGACCGAGCCGGCGTTTTATCCGGGAGAGGGAGGACATCCCTGGCACCTAGCGCGGCAGCTAGCGCAAGAAGTGCTCCACAAACGTTGGGTGCCTGGCAGTTGGCAAAAACACCTGACTGGCCGACGCCACCCTGCCATCTTAAACCTGACCAGACTCCCTTTTGCCTCCACAGCCTCGGAGAAGTCGGTGTGCCAGTCTCTGGACGAAGCTCAGTCCTTCCCCCTGCCCTTCAAGCCCTACTCCTGGAGCAGCCTGGCGGGATCTGACCTGCGACAGCTGGTGCAGAGCTACCGGCCTTGCGCTGCTCTGGAGCGCGGCACTGGCTTGGGCCTCTTCTGCGAGCGCACGCCGGAGCCAGGCCATCCCGCCGCACTGTACGGCCCGGAGCGGGCTGCGGGCGGCGCGGGGGCAGGGGCACCTGGCGTAGGCGGCGCAGGAGGCGGTACCACGGGTGGTGCAGGCCTGGGGCTCTACGGCGACTTCGGGCCCGCGGCAGCGGGGCTGTACGACCGGCCGGCGGCGGCGGGTGGGCTGTACTCGGAGCGCGGCCACGGGCTGCACGCGGACAAGAGCACCGGCGTCAAGGTGGAGTCGGAGCTGCTGTGCACTCGCCTGCTCCTGGGCGGCAGCTCCTACAAGTGCATCAAATGCAGCAAGGTGAGGATTCCGCGCGCCCGGTTCGGCCTACCCCGCGCCCGCGCCCCTGGCTGGGGCGCCCGCAGCCCCTCTCAGCGGCCTTCTACCCGGCCCCACCCGCCTCAGGTGTTCTCCACGCCGCACGGGCTGGAGGTGCACGTGCGCAGGTCCCACAGCGGCACGAGACCCTTTGCCTGCGAGATGTGCGGCAAGACCTTCGGGCACGCGGTGAGCCTGGAGCAGCACAAAGCCGTGCACTCGCAGGTAGGCGCTGGGCGTTCGGCAAGCGCGCGGCCCTGCTCAGGGTTTAGCTTTTGGGGATCTTCTGCTTCTCTGTGCAGCACCGGCCCCTTTCCGCCTGGCAGCTTTCTCCTCGGACTTCTCCCGTCTGCCCCTAGCTTCCTCCACGTCCCTTTGTTTAGATGTAGGTGTGTAGGGAAAGGTGGGTGTGGCCAGCTCAGGCCTCTAGGTAGCCCTGAAGTTTGGTATCACATCTTTGTGAGTCTCCAGAGTGTGATCTAGATCATTACTTTGAGTTTGAAGGGGTTTGCTGTGCACTCTTGCCGCTGATGTATCAGATTTATTAGCTCCATTTTTTTTGCATCGTTATTTTACACAAATGGCTGTCATTTGATCTGCATTGACTCTTCCCGTCTGAAAAAGCAGGATCTGCACTCGTTTAGAGCATCCAGTAGCATATTTGTCCTACTCTTCTGTAACTCATTTGTTTATAAATATTTGTTTCTCCACTTCGAGTGCTAGGCAGGTGAGAATCCTGAAACACCAGCAGCAAGCCACCTTCCTGACAGGATGCCCCCAGGAAGATTACAGTTTAGTTTTGAGACAAAGGAAAGGGTAGATAAGCAAATAAGTATACAAATACCTATGAGGAGAGAATACTTGCCTACAGAGACTTACATACTAAAAGGAGTACGATTGTCTCATCTCCCCAACACCCACACTGGCTAGAAGGTGGGGGGAGTGTGGTAGCATCTCAAGTGATGGTCATCTAAGCCTCCTGTTGAGGAGGGTGGAGAAGTGTTTGTAAATGGGTGTCAAAAAAGCAGGGTGGGGACATGTTTTTGCCATGGGGCAAGGAGGGTTTGTGGGTGAAGTGTTTTGGTAGAAAAAAAGTGTTAAAGGGGGTAAGGGGAGAGAGGGTGGAGGTTGGAAATAAATCAGGGGAGAGAGGAATGGAGCAGTCTATATGGAAGCAGAGCCTGAAGGAAGGGAGCTCCCTGGCTTTGAGGATTTTAGGGCCAGGTTAGTGGTGAGGAGAATGGCAGCCTAGGTGACTGCAATAGGACTGCCACATGTTTCTGCAGGAACGAAGTTTTGACTGTAAGATCTGTGGCAAGAGCTTCAAGAGGTCATCAACACTGTCCACACACCTGCTCATCCACTCAGACACTCGGCCCTACCCCTGTCAGTACTGTGGCAAGAGGTTCCATCAGAAGTCAGACATGAAGAAACACACCTTCATACACACTGGTGAGTTGAAGGCCCTTGGCTTGTAGGAAACACCCAGAGGGGTAGGGCACAAGAGTCATTTTTCTTTCCCCTGAGGACTATATAATTCATCTTCTCTCTGATATTCTGGCCCCAGAATGAGTGGTGGGGTGAGGCCTTCCAGATGGAGTTAATCACTGCAGTGTGTTAAAGAACACAAGGAGGCAGATTCTCTTAGGTTCATTTACATACGTGGTTCTCCCCAGAGGCGCCATGACTTGCACTCCACTCAGCAGGTCAGCTCAGCTGCAGGTTCTCTGTCCTTGCAAAGAATATTTTCATCTAGTTAAGCAGCTGCTCCAGCTGCCACCTGCTCTGAATATGAAGCTCCAGGGTCCTCTCAGTGGTGCTCTAAATATTTACCAGAGATTGAGGACTTTCCTTAGGACACCCACCCAGCCTTTTGGGGGACTTACATGTGGCCGCTTGGCTGCATTTTTAGGAGTCTCAGAGCTCATTCTGGTTGAGGAAGGAAAAACAATGGTTATTATGAAGCTCTCTGCTAAACACTTTTTAAATGCCTTATCTCATTTTATGCTTACAACAACTCTAAAGGATAGAGACTATTCCTTATCCCCATTTTAGAGATTAGGAAAGTGAGGCACAGGAGGGTTAGGTAACCTACCCAGGCTCATGTTGCTAGCAAGTAGCAGGGCCAGGACTTAATTTTCAGGTGTGTCTGATCTCAGATGTCTATGCTCTTGACCACTGTTAATTGTATTCTATTTCAGAGTCTGGGGGGTAGTAGATATAGAAAGCTCCTCTTTACTTCCTGCCCTTTTCTGAATATCAGCATGTTCATGCCATAATAAAGAGAATTCTTTATATATTATAATGCTTTGTCATTTACAAAGCTATCACTTCATTTGATCCTTACTGCCACCCCATAAAGTAGAAGAAGCTGTTCTTACCATCTGGAAACTCAGGGAGATAGACTGATTTACCAAAGGTCAAACTGAGAGTAAGTCATGGGGCCATGGAATACTCTGGCTTCCAATCCTGGGCTCTTTCTTAAACATTTTGGTTGTATGTAGGTGGTAGTTTTAATGCCAGAAGCACTCTCTTTACATGAGACATGACCCCTTGCCTAAAATTTCCATTAACTTACTCATTTTGAATAAAGGTATTCAAGACACTTATCAAAATGCAACTAGGATCTTGACTGTATGACATAGTAAGCACTTATCAAACATTTACATTATAGCCAGAATTCATATCTCAGATTTGTTTGATCCTAAAGGGATAGGTAAGTTTTGATGGTCAGTTCCTTATCAAGGAAATCTGAAGCATGAAGACAGAAAGGGGTTCAACAAAAGGGACAAAGTGTTCCTCAAAAACAAACTTCATCTGTTTTGCATTTTTTCCAAGACTCTTGCCATGCTGGGGCTATTTGAAAATTCTTGCTATTTGCCCAAATATTAAAGAGCACATAAATTGGAGGAAAAGACAAAACCTTTTCGGTTATTTATTAATCTGTGGTGAAGAGTTGCTGGTATATAAAGATTCCTGTGATTAACCTCATAAAAAGAAAGAAAAAAGGATCAACTACCTTAAATAATGTGGCCTAAATGTGGATTAAAAAAAATAAGACTGAGAAACGTCCATGCTTCAGATAAATTCTGTTGTCCTTTAAGAGCGAGAAAGAAGACAGGCTCACTGGTCTATATGAACACCCACTTGGAAACTCAGATTTGAAAACTTCCTCTGAATTAGAACAGTCACATGTGTGAAGGACACCCCCCTACACCCTACTTTGAACATCTGCTGTGGGAGCTCTCTGCTTCTAAAGTCAGGGGAGTCCTCCCGGGGTGGATTCAGCTGTGAGTCTGGGGAAGGCACGTGGCCTTTGTTCTGTTTCCGTTTAGCAGGAAACGGTTTGAGGCCTTTGGCCGGGAACCCCCACTCGAACGTCTCCCTTTCACCTGGTGCACTCATGGCTTACCGGGGCTTTCGTTGCAACACACCACCCTCCGAGTTGCTTGAAGGCCTTAGACTGCGGTGCTGCCAGCTGCTGCTGAGAGCATGTGCAGCCCGGTGAGTCCCCTCTAGCTTTGTCACAGATTCATACTTCCTCCCCTCCCCCTTCCACCGCAGGTGAGAAGCCCCACAAGTGCCAGGTGTGTGGCAAGGCCTTCAGCCAGAGCTCCAACCTCATCACCCACAGCCGCAAGCACACAGGGTTCAAACCCTTCGGCTGTGACCTGTGTGGGAAGGGCTTCCAGAGGAAGGTGGACCTCAGGCGGCACCGGGAGACACAGCATGGCCTCAAGTGAGAGCCCTGGCTGGCCACCAGCAGCAGTCACACAACACTACGGAGGGCAGCCTCCCCATCGCCACCACCTGCTTCTGACTTCTTGGGCCCCCAGCCCAGGCGGCAAAGTCCTCCCGGTAACCCCTTCACCCTACTTCCTGGAGCTGCCAGAGGAGATGAGTTTATCTTTTCCAAGGTCAGCCTGGAGCTGGAACCAAAGGACTCGCTGGGCTTTGGACATATCGAATAGGCTCCTCTGAGACTGAAGACTTGAAGTCAAGAGGGAATCAGATAAAATCTTGTGCCCCACAGTCCTTCCCATTCCCAGCCCTGCTCCACAGACAGGAAAGTCCTTTTGGTTTCTTCCTTCCTCCTGACTTGCCCTGGATACTTGTGTGGAAGAGGAATCTCCTTTTACGAGGTAGAAGCATGCTAATATTGTTTTTTTTTTTTATCTAGAATGAAGAGTAAGTGTTATTTTTAATTTTTCCCTTCTGGGGAGTATGTTGATCCCTTTCTGTTGGGTGCTGCCTGTAAATCTTGGAGGAATTTTCTCCCACTTGAAAACTAGTTCAGAAACTGATTTGGGGAAGGAGTTTCATGCTTCTGAAATTACAAGATACACTGTTGAGGCTGCCCCAAGATGGGGCTGAAGAAAAGTGGACTTGGTGATGAGAGTTAGAGGTTCTACCTGCAGGAGGCCTGGGAAGGCTTCATCAGAGGAAGTAGAAGCACAAGCAAGATGACAAGATGTCATCCTCAGCAAATGTTTATTGACCACTGGTGACCATGGTACCAGGCCTTATGCTAGGTACTGGGGAGCCAGAGATGAAAGTCACAGCCCTGCCTCTACCCTTCAAAAGCTAATAGGCAGCTCCAAGTGGTTGGGTCTGTTCTTTCCTTCCAGAGGGATTTCAAAAAGAGAAAAGAGAATCTTGAACCTTCCCTTCTGACCCATTTGGATTTTATCAAGCATAAACAAAAAGTAGCTGAACAGTTACTTTGAGAATTTGTGTGTATATTCAGTTTTTTATGTTCAGCTGATACTTTTAAGATGTCTAGGCTACCAGGCATGTGGGAGTAAAGGCTCTGTCTTCAACTCTTTGACCCTCCATGTGTACCATAGAGGGAAAAAAAATGTTTTTTACTTTGATGAGGTTTGTAAATGTTTTTAGATATTCTGCAGTGCATTGTTTGTTAATACATATTTATTAGAGTGATGTTTTAAGTTAATAAAGTATTAAGAATCTTCACTACTGTTTTTCATTTAGGCCAGGGATTTGGGAAAGACCTTTGCTTCAGTCTGAAGGGGGAGCTGGCACTGAAGGGAACTACAGTGGAGTATGAAAGTAAAGCAGTCAGGCCCGTGTCCAGAAGAGAGTGAAATCTGATTGCTCAGGTTTCCATATGCTCCCTTTTCTTCTATGCCTCAAAGGTCCTTCTTTCTTAACAGAAGAGCTAGGTGTACAAAACTAAGCTTCTAACTTGTACCCCCTGATGGTCCCACACATATGTAGGCTCTGTCTTCTGAGATGCTAGGCTTTTGTACAGGCCAGAATGCCCCCGAGAGGAATAAAGAAATCACAGACCTTAGGTCCAGAGATTGAGTTTTACTCAGGTCACAGCACACCATGTAACTTGGGCAGATCTCTTGGCCTCCCCGGGACGGGGTTCCTTGACCATAAAATGTGGATGTGGTTGTATCATCCCAATCCAACCCTGATCGCTTTGATCCTGTGAATACTGGTGGGGAAGGAAACTGAGATTGCATAGCTGTAACTTAAGCTAAGTTTCAAATCTAGAGATTCATGAAGGGCAATAAAGTTGGGATCTGGGTTTTTTTGGGTTCTGTACAATCTGTGGAATTTCTTGCCGAAGTCAGTCCTATAAAAGAATGAAACCAGAATAAGGTCCTGGCCTAAATCCCACCTGTGCTCTTTCTAATATCTCCCAGCCAAGGTATGCACGGTGCATGGTGACCACCGCCAATTGTCTGTTTCTGTTCAAATCAATTTCACACATATGAATGGAGCACCCACTATGTGCCTGGCACTGTGCTCGGTGCTGGGGTTACAACAGTGAGCACAGTGTCTTGTGGAGCTTTATTTATTTGGTTACTGCTTACTCTTCAGCTTCCAGACAGTGCCCGGCACACAGTAGGAGATCAGTAAGTATTTGCTGAGGTGGTAAGTGAATAAGCAGAGAAAATAAACTCATGCTTCATCCTGGCTGGCTCTGCTCTCTACAGCACAAGAGAAAGAGCAATTGGCTGAAAGCCCAGGAAACAAACAGAACACACAGGATTCTCTCTGAGTTTGTGGGTAAAGGGGCTCTGACGCCGATTTTCTTGAGTCTCTCCAGAACTTGGTCGCTGGCTGTCCTCACCTGGTTTTCTACACCATGCTTTTCCATGCCAGCTTATTCTCATTCAAAATTTAAATTTGTCTTCTTTATAATGCAGTTTAAGGTAATTTTCCAGATCTGATGGGTGAACAGTTGTGACATCCAGGAACCTCTTCCTAGTGTCCTAGGAAACAAAGTTCCCAGTGAATAAAAATCATAAAAGATCCTTCCCACAGAATTCATCATGCACATTGGCTGCATATTTCCAACCTGGTTTGAAAAGTAAAGAAGTTGCATTGAGGGGTAAGTAGAACTGATTGAAATCTAGTTGTCTACCCTGTCCTGCTCTCCCTTTGTGACATTTACAACTTTGGTCCATTTTCATAATCCCTGTTTATGCTGTAAATGAAGTGGTATCATTTTGATGCTAACAGTATGTATTTTTAGGAAAAAAAAATCTTGATATCCCCAGTTCAGAATCAAAACAAATTACTGTGCCTGTTACCATGTGAAATTTGAAGATTGCAAATATCTCTCTTAATGTTATTACTTGACTCCATTAAAAATAGATTGTGAATATTCCATGTCACATTATTCATGAGGCAGCCTCTATGCCTTTTGTCTGCCGGAGTAACAGTAGAAAGGGTAGCAAGAGACACCAGAGTACACCTTTGTTTCTTTCACTAAATTTTTAATAACACCTCCAGCTAGCCAGTTGGTGAAGCTCAGCTTTTGCATTAAAGTGGAAAAGCACAGCTATCTCAGAGAAGACCAACTCTTTCAGTACTTAATTTGAGTTTGTGTTCATCTACACCAGAGATGATTAAGTTACCTATCAAGTGTGCTGAGCTATCAGGATTCAGGCCACCTAAAAGGTGAATTTCATCTGATTGATTTGAGAACACCAGTGGAACAAATGAGTTTTAAAAGCCCCACCTTAATTAAAGGCATATCACTCCCTGGTGAGTGCCTGACTGCACTTGAAAATTGGGTGGAGGTAGTGATTTGGCCCATATTATTTTATTGTAGGACTGATTGTTTAACCTGATCATTTCACAGAAAGACATTAATTTAGAGGAAGCCCTAAAGGATTTGATTACTTTTTATTGTGCATTTCTAGAGCACTGTTTGTTCTAAATCTCTGCTGCTATTTCTACAGTAAAAAGTTTTCAGGAAGTACATAATACATTTATTTTACCAACATTTTTAAGTTAAACTTTTTAAATATAGAAATTAAATAAATTTTGCCCCAAACCCTTTTACCTTAAAAGTTTATGTTCATTTCTTTTTAGTATTCCTTTCCGACCTTTACCCACATGTGTATATGTTTACACTTAACATTTTTACCATGTGATCAGGATATTTACAATTTATGTCCAGATAGCTTTTATTTATTTATTATATGGACACATACTTAAAACAGAAATAAATATTTGTATTTCACAATGAAAACTTTGACAATTTTTATGGTTGAATTTTATTGAAATCTTAGTATTTGTTAGGAATTTTATTAATCATTAATCTGAAGTTTTACTTTAAAGTTATTCACTTTTTAAATAACACCTTTCAAGCAAATGAAAATTACAGAATAATATACATCAGTGTGCCCATTGTTTTGCCATATTTACCCCAGATTTTATTTTTGAAATTAAGTATTTCAGACATGGCTGAATATCTTCTGGACCATGTTCCTCCCTAACCCTCCCATTCCTTTCTTGCCAGAGGCATCCTCTGTACCAAATTGGTACATATCATCTCCATGGATATTTTTACTTACACATTTCCCATAAACAATATATAGTACTATGTAGCATATTTTAACAATATAAATGGTATCATAGTGCATATATCCTTCTGCACCTTGTTTTTTTTCTCAATACTTTGTTGTCAAGATTTATCCATTTGATACACATAGTTTCGTTCATTTATTTTAATTGCTGCATATTGGAGTCTATCATATGAATACTTTGTGATTATTTTTGTATTCTCCTGTTGAAAGAGTTTTGCTTATTTCCAGTTTTCCCTATCACAAACTATTCTGAAGCAAACAACCATTTACATATCTCCTCGTGAACAAAATTCTTTAGGGTATAATATTCCTGGGAGTGGAAATGCTGGGTATTATTAAATTGCTCTCCAAATTAATTGTGCTAATTTACATTCCCATCAATACTACAGGAGAATTCCTGTTGCTCTGCATCTTACCAATACTTGGTATCAATCAGATGGGAAATATAATTTTTATTTCCTGATTCCTAGTGAGGTTGAAGTAGTATCTTTTCATTGTTTATTGGCCTGACAGGTTTCTTTTCCTGTAGAATGCCTATTGCTTGCTTTTTATTAATTTACATTTTAAAATATATTCTAAGTACTCACTATTTTGTTAGTTAAGTTTGCTGCACACATCTCCCAGTCTGTAGCTTGGCGTTTCATTTTGGTTGAAGAGAAGATTTGTTTGTTTTATTTTTGTGTTAATATAGTCAAAGGTATGGGTCTTTTCTTTTATGGTTTATGCTTTTTATATCTTAATTAACAAACCCTTCCCTAATTGGTAGTCATAAACCCATCCCCTATATTTTCTTCGAGAAATATTAAAATGTTTGCTTGTAACATTAGCTTTTTAATCTACTTATATGTGCATGGTATATAGGATCTAATTAAAAATTTTTTTCACACATGGATAACCAAGTGCTCCAACATTATTTACTGCAAATAACGTCCTTTTCTCTCTGATTATAGTGCCACCTTTGTCACATGTCAAGGTTCTTTTCTGTCTCTAGGCTTCCTGATCTGTTCCACTAGTCATTTTGTCTATTTCTCTGCCATGGTGTCTTAATTAAACTTATAATAAATTCTTTGTAGCTATTAGGTAAGACTTCCCTCTGACCTGTTTCATCCTCTTCAGGAATATCTTGGCTACCCCTACCCCTTTGCTTTTGCTTGTGAAAAACTCTGTTGGAATTTTTTATTTGTACTACATTTCTAGTTTAATTGGGGACAATTGAAACATTTTGATATTGATTCTTCCTATCCATAAATATGGCATATTACTTAAGTCTTTTTTGTCTTTCAATAACATTTTATAATTTTCTTCTTTTGCTGTTGTTATTCATTGCTCTCACTGTTCTTAAAACTGCATTTCTTACTCTCTGCTGCTAGTGTATGGGAACAAAATTATTATTTTTGTTGTTGATCTGGTATCCTGCAACTTTGCTGAACCTTCTTTTTAGTTTGCTGCAGGTTATTTTAGATTTTCTATGCAAGATAATCGTAAAGCATCCACGTGACTATAGCTTTGTTTTGGTCATTCCAATGTACTCTTGACTTAACTGCACTAGCCAAGGCTGTTCTGAATAGGGACAGAATAGTAGGCCTCCTCATCTTATCCCTGGGTTCCAGGGAAATGCTTTTAGTTTTTCACAATTTAGTGACTTTTTGGGTAGGTTTTGGTAGGTGACTTTTTAAAAATCAGGTTAGGAATTTCTATTTCTGTTTGTGTGAATTGGTATTAATTGTATAATCTCTGGGCATCTGTTGGGGAAATGTATTAGTTTCTTAATGGTTTTTAGTGTGTTATTTGGTTTCTTATGGCTTTTATTCTATAATTTGTCAATGTGGCAAAAGACATTATAAATGTTCTATGTTAAATTATCCTTGCTTTGCTCTGAGGAACCAACCCAAACTTGGTCATTTTGCTAAACCTGTATTGCTGATTTGTTTACTGAACTCGACTTAGGATTTTTTGCATTTATGCTTATTAGTGGAATTGACTTAAAATCTTTCATATAGTGTCCATGTGTGGTTTTGATATCAAGGTTTAACTTGTCTTCAAATGAATAGGGCAGCAGCATTACCTCTTTCCTATTTTCTAGAACAATTTGTGAAAGATTTGGGTATATGAGTGTTCTTAGAGTGTTGGATAGAATTCATCTGGGCCTTTTTTTCTTTTTTTGATGAGGGAAGACAAAGAAGAGGGCAAACTTGAGTGAATATGTCTATTTAGGTTTTTGCTTTCTTCTTAAACCAATTGTAGTAGGTTATATATGGTCAGGAAATATTCTGTTTCTCTGAAGATGTCCAGTTAATTGCCACAGTATTTAAAAGTCAGTATGAAACAGTATGAAAAATCATAGTATTCTCTGATTTAAAAAAAAGTCTTTACTGTAACTATCATTGTGTTCAATATTTCATTGTAATATTTATTTGTGCCTTTTTCTTTTTTCTTGATCAATTTTGCCAAAGCTCTTAGTTTTTACAGTATGTCTTCATTGTCATTTATTTCCACATCTTATCTGATAAGATTTCTTACTTCACAGATGTATTTATTATTATGTATTTATTATTTAAGAGTGCACTTAAAATTCCTAATCATTTTTTTCAGTATTTTTTTCTTAGTGAATTATAATTTAATTATATTTTGATCAGAGAATATGACCTACATAATATTAATTCTCTGATATTTGTTGAGGTTTATTTTGTAGCCTTATCCATGGTCAATCTTTTTAGATAGTATGTGCTTGAAAAGAATGTATGTTTTCTAATTACTGAGGAAAATATAGTTATATCAACTTTCCTTTAGTTGGCTTTTACATAGTATTTTTCTTATCCTTTTCTTTTAAATTTTTCCTGTATCGTTATGCTTTAGGGGCACAGGCTTGTAAACTGCATCAAATGAATGTCATTTACATTTCTTAAATCTTTCAAATCTGAGGAAAATATAATCTCCAATCAAACTTTTAATTTCTGATATTGTTTGATTTTGTGTGTGTGTGTATTAAAGCACCTGACCTTTTGATCACACACACACTTGGGAGAGAAAAGTACTCGTTATTCTGTCCAAAAGAATAAGATACTGCTTTATTCTGCCAGTTGGTCTTCTGGTATTTGAGAAAGGATCTTAATCTGCACGGTTGTTTTAAGGCCAAATTGTTGTTAACTATAGAGGAAAAACAAAAGCAGGAAGTCACACTCGCTTCTTGATGCTAGTTTTACAAACTTCATTGAGAATTTTTTTATTTTCAGTAAATTAGGAAGTGCAGTTTCAATTCTGTCTTCTAACATGAATTAGACAATCCTCTAGGTTGTCCTTTTTGAGAAGTAGAACTGATTGGCATGTCTTTAGGATATTTTGCTGCACCGGCCATTCTTTAGCTCTTCTTTGGGCAAGGAAGGCTGGGTGGCTGTCTCTCATGACTTCTCAGTTCAGCCTGGAGCCGTCCTTTCATTGCCTTGTGGTGAATTGGTCTGTATTTCACCTCTTGGGCATACCTTCCCAGAGATTTCATACAAACTTGACTTCCTCTTTTCTTGTACTGAAACCAGTGTTCATGTGACCCTAATAAGCAAGAGTAACAGGTTCTTAACTCAGCTGAGGGAGTCCCACCGCAGTATTAGATTTTTGCTCACCATCTTTCTGACATTTCTTTGCGTGGTCATTGGTTACGTTATGTGTTAGGCACAATATGAAAGGACATATAAAGTAAAAAGTTTTAAATATAGAATCAGATGAACTCTAACTTTTTCAATTCAAAGATTCTCTGATTTTAAGTCCTTCCTTTTTTTTCTGAAAGTTTAAACTAAGAACTATACAGGCATTTTTCAGGTGTGTCCAACTAAGTCCTTTTTCTCAGAGATCTAACACCAGGAAGCTGTGAAGAAGAGATCCAGCTTCTTCCATTTCACCAACTGCCCAAGGATGGAAGCTCTGTGACTAGCTATTCTATATAGTAACCTATCTCTCCATCTCTAATTCAGAGAGCACAGTAATAAACAATTCTAGTCAGTAGCTGCTTTTAAGTTTGTGTCAATGGACTATTGTTCCATGTTTATACTATGTGTAGATTGTTAGGTTTTTAAAAACTCAGATTATAACAGTCATATGACACTAAAACTTTATTTAATTTTTACTTGATGATTCACAACTCAAGTTCTAGGTCATTATTAGACCTATTTGTAGAAACACTGATCAAAAAGATTCTCTGGCTGGCAGGCTGTTGGGCACATATGCTCTTATCAAGCACATGAAAGAGTGGGCAGTAGACTGGGAGATATTGCAGTCCAAGCACTAGGCCAGAGGTTTAGCTGATCCCAGGGTGCCCACAAACTTATACTTTGTGCATCACTAAGGATCCCCTAGCATCCACAGGTAGTTCATTTTTCACTGGTGATTGTTGGTCCAAGACTGGGAGGTTTCAGGTACAGGAAATGGGAAGGAAGTTTCCTAGGAAGTCCTCTATTAGCTTGGATAAACAGAGTAATTAAGTGAAAAACAGCACTGAATTGAGAGTGAGGTCTGACATATTAGCTAGGGCTCTCCAGAAAAGCTCACATGATTATTCAAGTTAAAAAGCACTCAGACTGGCAGTCAGCAAGCTGAAGAGCCTGTGGTATAGTTCCAGTCCAATGCCAATGGACTGAGAATTAGGGAAGCTGATGGTGTAAGTTCTATTCCAAGAGCACGAGAAGACCAGAGTCCAAGCTCAGCAGCCAAGCAGGCAAGGTTCCCTCTGAGCCTTCTGGTTCTATTCAGTTGCTTTGGTCTTCAGTTGATTGGATGAGATCCACATACATTAGGAAGGAATATTTGCTTTATTCAGTCTACTGATTCAAATGTTAATCACATCAGAAACACCCTCACAGACAACCCAGAATAATATTCGACCAAATGTCTAGGCGCCACATGGCCCAGCTAAGTTAAAACATAAAATTAATTATCCCCGTCTCCAAACTGCAGTGTGTTTTTCAGTATAAAGAATACTAGTTGCTATAACAACTCCAAAATCTCAGTGGCTTGCGCAATAGAGCTTATTTCTCATCCGAGTCACATTTGGCTTGGTGTGCTCAGGCTGCCTTCACAGGGCACCGAGAGACCTCAGCTTCTTCTGTCTTGTGGCAGTTTTATGGCGCTGTCATCTCTAGGGATTCGTTAGAGCCTCTGCTGGGTTATCTGCATTTCACTGGCTAATGAATGAAACTAGGGATCATATAGAGGAGCATATGGCACCTCTATAAAGACAGACTGGGCAATGGGTAGATAGCTCCTGTTCACATTCTTGTTGGCCAGACACCAACACATGATCCCAATCTAACTGCAATGGAGGCTGGAAAATGGAATGTTCGTTTGTGCCTAGGAAAAGAAAATGGGACCGGTGAGCATCTATCTAGTGAGTCTTTGCCAGAGCCCTAACTAGCTTTTACACTTGGGCTTATCCCCCTCTCTGAGCCTGTTTCCTTCTTTATAAAGTGAGGAGGATGGGCTAAATGTTCTCTGAGGGACTTTCCAGCTCTGACCATCTAAGTTCTACAATTTTATCAAAACCCTGCTAGACCCTGGAAACACCCAACTTAGTAATGATCTCTCTCAGTCCAAGATGGAAGAACAATCGGTGTCCGTCTGAGGATTTTCTAGCCTGTATCTGTAGCCTCTGGGGTTTATTTACTTCCTAAAGTTCCCAGGAATCAAGATGACCCCTTCTCCTAGGCTGTAGCATACCCTGTGTCATGGTGCCAACCCCCACCTGTCTGGGTATGTGTGCAAATACTAATGTGGCCACAAAACTTCCTCTGTATCTCATCTTCCAATTCTCATGTCATGAAAAGTGATGACCCCTTGAGCTCCTCCCCTAAGATTCTTGAGTACCAACAGTGTAAAGGCAATATACACCCCAGTCCCAGAAAGCCTAGAAAAGGATTTCACAAAATGGGCTGTGTCAGAGTGACTATGCTCATAAGTTATCTTTTCTACATTTTCTGAGGATTTATCATTTTTTTCTTGTGTATTATCTGACTCCCCATTGAACTTTAGACTCTACAAAAGTCAGAAATCATGTCTGCTTTATTTACTACTTTATTCCCAGGTCCTATAACAGTGCCTGGCATAAAGAGACTATTTTTTGAATGAGTATTACTTAAAATTTTTAAATTTTGTCTTAAGTGCAGGGCAATGGGATTTCTTGGGGGGAACTATGTTAGTAATACATCCATATATTTAACAACTCAGTAATGTTTTAATCTCACCTAAGTCTACTGTTGACACTAGGAATTTCAGAATAACAAGCAAGAGGCCAATAACAGACTATCCCTCATGTTTCACCCTGAACTTAGGTACTTGGAAAGGTTGAAAATGAGAGAGCAAGTGCTTCTCCAGGCCAGGAAGCATCTGCTGCCAGCGTTCAGTTGACGGCTTTCTTCACATTATCATAGTAGAGCATGTGCCACGTGTCAAACTGTATTTACGTGGGACAATGGTCAATTTCAGAGTATGAACAGGCATTTCTAGAGAGTGTAGATGTCTCTTTTTAGTCTCATGGAGTATAGGAATTAGCTTTAGTCCTTATTTGTTTATCAAATAAAATCTCAATGTCCTGAATTTCTTCTTGTCCCTGAGAAAGGTATGATTGTTCTCTCCTTAGCTTATGCTTTCAGTTTCACTGTGATCATTATCTCTTTGAAAAGTCTGGTTTCCTTTACTTACCACCCCATCTTACAAATTAAACATAAATTTTAAGATAAATGCAGCAAAAAAGAAAGAGCAGAAACACGTGTCAAGCACTAAGGAAAGTGCTAAGTGCTCTGCATGTATTTTCTCATTCAATCCTGACAATATCCCTGTGAAGTATTGTAGTGATCGGGGCTGGCCAGAGACACAGAACTAGGCAGTCTGGCTCTCAAGGCTGATCTCAGATTATTTGTACCCTTCTTTGCTGCCAACCATGTCACTGGTTGATGTTCTTTCAATTAGATCATGACAGATTTTTACTCTTGACAACCTGATAATCTTACTAGTAAATCACATACATTCAACTAGGAGAAGTATATTTCTACTTCCAAACAATTCACAAGGGTATTTAAGAAGTTAGCCACTCATTGCTAAGGGCTACAGTTTATAGACTCTCTCCCCCAAGCCTGAGTCTATTCCATTGTGTTCTTTGATGCCATTACACAAGTTTCTCTGTGTCCCTATGTGAATACAATTGTATGAGACACCTCATCCAACAGTGTAAAGGCAATACAATTTTATCAAAACCCTAAGTTCTACAATTTTATCAAAACCCTGCTGGGCCCTGGAAACACCCAGCTTTGTAATGATCCCTCTCAGTCCAAGATGGAAGAACAATCAGTGTCCGTCTGAGGATTTTCTAGCCTGTATCTGCAGTCTCTGGGGTTTATTCACTACCAAGATGCTGAGGTAAAGCTATACTCTTTGTTCACTAACCTACTGATTCTAAAATCAGAAATGCAAATATGTTTTCTGACAGCATTTGGGACGTGGGATTATACATACCATCTTTGATGACAGACACATGTTGTCACAGATATTGGTTATCTTCTTCTTTTTTACTGCTGAGGAACTCACTGAGCAATTTCCAATTTGTTTAAAAACTTTTATTAGGTAACATTTATTATATTAAAAAAAGAACATATGTAGTGAAATTTTAAGCTTGTGAGTATAATAATAAAATTGAACAATCATGATTCCAGCCCAAGTTTAAAAACTAGAGTTGTATGAATACCATGTACGCATCCTGTAAACTCCTGCCCTGGCCCATTCTCCTCAGCTTCACTCTTTTTTTTTATTAAGGTATCATTGATATACAATCTTATGCTTAGGTTTCACATGAGCAACATTGTGGTTACTACATTCCTCCCCATT
The DNA here is from genome assembly GCF_040802235.1 of Manis javanica. Classification (NCBI taxonomy): domain Eukaryota; kingdom Metazoa; phylum Chordata; class Mammalia; order Pholidota; family Manidae; genus Manis; species Manis javanica. The sequence goes on along the minus strand of NC_133159.1, from coordinate 78,233,117 downwards.
ATCAAGTCCCCACCACATACCCCATTACAGTCACTGTCCATCAGCATAGTAAGATTCCTCAGCTTCACTCTTTGTTCTTTTATTTGTATGTATATTTTTGGTAAGACCAGAAAGACTTGAAACATTTTGTGATATAAAAAAAAATCAGTTCTAGTTCTCTCCACATTTTGAAATAAAAAGCATAATCTCCAGGCAGGCACCCCCCTTCCCAAACCCTTGCTTCCCGTACACTTAAATATAGGCTACAATTATTACTTCTCTATTTAGAGATTATTGTGGTTTCAGTTTTCATTGTGTCCTTGTGGGTTCCTTCTGTTTGGGTTGCCAGGGTTGCCATTATAAATGCCTCTTTCATTCCCCCATGTGGTCACTTTCTTAAATACCTTGTTTAGCAGGTCTTCAGTGGAGTGCCATCTGACTGTATGTCTACCTGCCAGCCTCAGGGATACTTAGATATTTCTGTTCCATTCCTAGTTTAGAAAACATGGCAATGATAATTTAGGCTCTGTGAACTGCAGGGGAAAGTAAGAGAACATCTCTTAAAGCCAGTAACAAGTAAAGTTTTTTACAGAATTTTTCCAACTCAAAATTCTTACTAGGTAGTAGTCATTATTATGGATGAGAAAACTGAAACTCAGGGAGATAATTGCCCGGGGTTACACAGGTACTAAGAGGTGGAGTCAAGATTTGAATCCAAGTCCTCTGTGGATGTGATGGGTAGGAATACAGTTTAGCCTAAAGAGAGTCAGGCAGTCTCATTCCTAGTGATTGGCCCCACCTCTGTTTCTTGTGGAAATGGCAAGGCCAATCATGTTCATTCACTTCACAGAGACTTTATGGGACTTTGTGAGGTAATAGTTTGCATTTCAGAGGATAGATACTATAGCCATTGAAAGCATTATGTTATTTTCTGGTGATTAGGCAGCTAATGGACATTTAATTCTGGATCGTTGTTTATGGAGACCAGCAAAGCTGAACACCTCTAATTCCGACATGATCCAAACCTCAGGCCACCCCGACACTTTCCCATTTCCATTTACCAAATCTGCTTGCACGGACTCTGACTTGTCCACTTGCCCCTCTCCTCTCACTCCAAGTCCTCTCACCAAAATGATACAAAGACAGGAAGCACCCTGGGAAGCAGGGCCAGGAAACAGAACTCCTAACATACAAACTCAATAATAAGCTCATTTAGAAAAGCTTTTATTGAAATATATTTGACATGTAACATTGTGTAAATTCACAGTGCACAAAGTGTTGATTTAATACCTTTACATATTGTAATATGATTGCCATTGTAGCCATAATCAGCACCTCTGTAATATTAAGCATACTTATTCTTTCTTTTTAGCAGTGGGAATGATTAATCGCAAAATTTTAATAGTATTTAAAAGTAGTATAAATTTTCTGTCAATAAATACATGTAAATGGGTTAATTCCTCACAGAGTTCCAAAGTGTAGCCAGCAAAGAAACAACTTTTAAACACAGAACGAGGGTCACAGCTTTGGGAGCATTTCACAAATGAGAAAGCTTTTGTACAATATGTGATACCCATCAATACCATTCCTAATTCAATTTCTTTAGTCAAAGGATCTTAATATCTAAAAATGATGATTCTTCTCTAACCTCTCTGTGCCTGTGGTATCAGGCTGGTTTTTTTCAACAACCTGCTGATCAGTCATAGCAATGAGAAACAATGTGTGCGTGTTAGCATTCTGAAGGTGGTTTGGAGATTTACTCCCGCTGAGTTGATAAACTTCCTCCTTCTTAACGGTTTTCTAGACTCCAATCCTAATCATTGCCTTCTTTCCAAATCCTCCACATATGTTGCTCAGGAAGCACGAGTAGTTGTAAACCACAGAAGTTGGTTCTCACCAACTGCTGGACTCAACCTGCAGAAAACTGGACAAAGCACAGCAACCCTTTCAGGAGTCCTGAGCAACTCCCAAGTGAAGAAAGCGAACTCAGTTTGTATTGTGTAAATTGTACCCCATACAGTCTCAGGAAGTATCACAGCTTCCTGATTGCAAACCAAGATAAAGTAAAAGACCACAGCTGCTAAGGACAAAAGCCACCAACCCTTCAGAATGAAGGAAAATGGCATCTAAAGGCTGCAGTTGTGAGAAAGTCCCATTAGGTACCTCAGGATCTAAAAGAGAATTCAAATGAAGGAATTAGTTCTCTGTCTCATGCAAATAAAGATCACATGGATCTTTGGAAATAGTAGGGAGATTGGGAGAGCTGGGAGTTCTATTAACGTCCTGAAGTCAGTTTCTACATGACTGTTTCACTGCAGAGCATGCCTCTGATGAAGAATCAGGGATACAAGTTGAGATGATGGGAGCCTATATGTTGGGACACAAAACTGGAAAAATCTTACCCTTTAAAATCTCTTCTCTGCTCAACCTGCTTTCAGTGCCTGCTATTAAATACAAAAGCCACTGTGTATGCTCAATATTAAGAAAAAAGACTCCGCAGCTTCAAGGAGATAAGGTTTGATTGCAGAGAACAGAATTAAAATACCCTTGATGACTACTTGTGTGACTTTGGACAATTTAATCCCAGTTGCTCTATCTGTTAAATGAAAAGAATAATATGTACTTATAGGGTTATTTGAGGATCAGAGATTATACATGCAAAATAGCTGAACCAGAGCACACATTCAACATAGAATAGTTATTATGCTATTATTGTTAACCAATGGCACTGAAATTTATCATCTAGCACCCAATTTGAAGCATAATGGAATTTCCATTATTTTATAAGTTGCTGCTAGAAACTTCTTCTGGTAGTACTGTGGATTAGTTACCCTGAACAAGCCTCTAGGTTGAAGCAACTAAAATGCTGGGTAAAATATTTTAAAATAATTATAAATACATCCAAACTAAGGTTTTTTGTCAATTTCAACACCAGTAGTGAAAGTAGGAAATCTGGTCAGGAAACAAACACCAAGACGGCTGTCACCCTGAGGCTTTTCTCAGACACCAGAGAGTCCTTCCTCCTTGATGGCTGCATGAAGTAGAGTGTGGAGTCAGGAGTGAAAGCCTAGGCTGACCAAGACAGAGCCTCTGAAAGGAAATCCATCCTATGATAGCCTCAGTGTAAGGGCGCATAAGAAATCACAGCTGCACACAGGAGATAATGAAGAAATACCTATCTTTACCTTGGTGTAGGTGGAGGGACCTGGGGTGGGGTTGGGGAGGTACAAATATCTCCCTTGAGAATTTATAAATCAAGTTGGTCCTCACATGTGTTTTCCATCAGGAGTCATTGTGCAGAGAATATGACAATAAAGAATGACCAAGGAGATTTAAAAGCAAATAAAACTTCTAGAAATAAAAGGAGAACAAAGAACAAAAGGGGTAAATAGAAATTTTTTTTTTATTAAGGTGTCATTGATATACACTCTTATGAAAGTTTCACAAGAAAAACAAATTGGTTATTACATTCACCCTTATTATCGAATCCCTCCCATACCCAATTGCAGTCACTGTCCATTAGTGTAGTAAGATGCCACAGAGTCCCAATTTGTCTTATCTGAGCTACACTGTCTTCCCTGTGACCCCACACACACCATGTGCACCAATCATGATACCCCACAATCCCCTTCTCCCTCCCTCCCCACCTGCCCTCCCCCACCCCTCCCCTTTCATAACCACTAGTTCATTCGTGGGGTTGTGAGTCTGCTGCTTGTTTTGTTCCTTCAGTTTTGCTTCATTGTTATACTCTACAAATGAGGGAAATCATTCGGTAGTTGTTTCTCTGCCTGACTTATTTCACTGAGCATAATACCCTCTAGCTCCATCCATGTTGTTGCAGATGGTAGGATTTGTTTCTTTCTTATGGCTGAGTAATATTCCATTGTGTATATGCACCACATCATCTTTATCCATTCATCTACTAATGGACACTTAGGTTGCTTCCATATCTTGGCTATTGTAAATAGTGCTGCAATAAACATAGGGGTGCATATGTCTTTTTGAATCTGGTTGTTTTCTTTGGGTAAATTCTTAGGAGTGAAATTCCCAGGTCAAATGGTATTTCTGTTTTTAGTTTTTTGAGGAACCTCCATACTGCTTTCCACAATGGTTGAACGAATTTACATTCCCACCAGCAGTGTAGGATGGTTCCCCTTTCTTCGCATCCTCACCAGCATTTGTTGTTCCTAGTCTTTTCTATGTTGGCCATCCTAACTGGTGTGAGGTGATATTTCATTGTGGTTTTAATTTGCATTTCCCTGATAATTAGCGACGTGGACCATCTTTCCATGTGCCTGTGTCCATCTTTGTTTCTTCATTGGAGAAGTGTCTGTTCATATCCTCCTCCCACTTTTTAATAGGATTATTTGCTTTTTGAGTGTTGAGGCATATGAGTTCTTTATATATTTTGGATGTTAACCCCTTGTCGGAAGGAGTCACTGTATTTTAAAAGGAGAGTTTTATGTTAAAATTTTAATCTAACTATATCCAGATTGGCAACTGATAGAAACAAATGCAAATTTCTATGGAGGAATTTAACTTTAATTCAGATCTCAGAGAACAGGCTGAGTTCCAAGGAAAATGGACCTTGGACCTTTAAATATATTTAAAAAAAAAATCACAGAACATACAGTGAAAACAGGACACCATGGATAAGGACCACCAGATACAAATTCCAGGAAATATAGACCCATAGATATTTCAGAGAGGTTGGAATTATTGACACAAAATATGAAATATCTGTGTTTAATATATTTAAAGAAATTAGTGTTTGAAATTATGAGCAGAGAATATGACAATAAAGAATGACCAAGGAGATTTAAAAGCAAATAAAACTTCTAGAAATAAAAGGAGAACAAAGAACAAAAGGGGTAAATAGAAAGTAGTAAGATGTTAGACTCAAATCTAACCATATCAATAATCCCATTATATGCAAAGGTAAATGATTTAAACCAATGCTTTCTAATACAGCAGTTACTAGCCACATGTGAATATTGTGCACTTGAAATCTGGCTAGTGTGACTGAGGAACTGATTTTTTTTTTGGTATCATTAATGTACAATTACTTAAGCAACATTATGGTTACTAGACTCCCTCTATAATCAAGTCCCCCCCACATACCTCATTACAGTCACTGTCCATCAGCGTAGTAAGATGCTATAGAATCATTACTTGTCTTCTCTGTATATACTACCTTTTCTGTGGATGAATTGATTTTTAAATTTTAATTCATATTCAAATAGACATATGTGGCAAGTGGCTGCTGTATTGGACAGTGGAGTTCCAAACACCCCAAACAAAAGTCAGAGATTATGAATGGATGAAAAAGCAAGATCTAATTGTATGCTGCCCACAGAAAGAATTTATTTTAAATATAGATACAAATGGGTTAAAAGCAAAAGAATGGAAAGAGATATATCATTATTATACTAATTTAGAGAAAGCTGGAGTACCTATATTAATGTCAAAAACAGATTTCAGAGAAAAAATATTGCCAGATTATTTAATTTATATAGAAATGAAAAGGACCTAGAATAACTAAACTTTGAAAATGAAACAAAAAAAAAAAACACAAAAATAAGGTTGGGATACTTACACTACAGGATCTCAAAACTGATTATAAAACTACAGTAATCAAAACAGTATGGTATTGATGTAACGACAGACAATTCAATCAATGTAACAGAGAGGGCATGTAAGGTTAATTGAGTTTCAATAAAGGTACCAAGATAATTCAGTGGTGGGGTGGGGAGGGGGAAGGATAATCTTTTCAACAAATGGTACTGAACAACTGAGTAGCCATATGGCAAAGAATCAACCTTGACTCTGCATCCTACCATATTAAAAAATGTTTTTAACGTACCATTGACTAAATCATAAAACTAAAACTATAAAACTTCTAGACATAAATGTACAAGATACAAATATACAAAATTTTACCTTGACTTTGTCAAAGATTTCAAGAAATATGACACAAAATCATTACAATAGAAACATAAATAAGTTGGATTTCATCAAAATTAAATACTTTTGCTCCTCAAAGGACATCAAAAGTTGAAAAGGCAAGCTATGCACTGGGAAAAAAATATCTGAAAAATATATAACTGACAAGATTCTTATATATAGAATATGTAAAGAATTATTATTACATATATATTATACATATAATAATAGTAAGTCAAACCACCCAATTTAAAAACAAGCCAAACATTTAAACAGACGTTTCACCCAAGAAGATGTATAGATGGCAAATAAGCACATGAAAAGATGCTCACCATCATTAGTCGTTAGGGAAATGCAAACTAAATCACAATGTGATACAACTACATATCTACTAGAATGGCTACAAGTAAAAAGCCTCCTAATACCACATACTGACAAAGATGTGGACAAGTGGAACTCTGATTCACTGCTGGGGGGAATGTAAAATGGTACAATCGCTTTGGAAAACCCTTTGGCAGTGTCTTAAAAAAATTAAACATATACTTACCATATAATTCAGCTATCCCATCCCTAATATTTATCCAAGAACAATAAAAGCACATGTCCATAACAAGATGTACATGGATGTTTGCAACTTTATTTGTAAAAAAGGAACTGGAAATATTCAGCAACAAGGGACAAGATGAACTCCATTGCGGTATTCATACAATGGAGTATGACTCAGCAATAAGTAAATGAACTGTTGATAGACCTAACGATATAGATGAACCTCAGAATAATTCTGCTGAGTGAAAGAAATCAGACCAAAAAGAAGAGTCATACTGTAATTCCATATGTACAAAATTCTAGAAAATGCAAGTTTATAATGATAGAAAGCAAATTAATGGTTGCTTGATGAGGGGTAGTGGTGGAGAAGGACTGGGAAAAAAGCATTATAAAGGGGCATGAGGAAACTTGGGGGCGAAGGATTTATTTATTATCTTGGTTGTAGTGATGGTTTCATGAATATATGCAAATGTCAGATTTAAAGTGTACAATTTGAGTATGTGCATTTTGTATGTTGGTTATGTCTCAATAAAGGTATACAAAAAAACTTAATGCATTAAAAAGAAACTAGACATAGCTGAAGAATTAGAAAATGACTGACAATGTCATCTACATGTTATTAGAGTGAGATAAAGGGAGGGCTATGTCGTAAAGAGACTAAGGCTTGAGTATGGATATCAGAGTTCCAGAAGGATGTAATAATGAGAATGTAAAAAGAGCCAGTATTTCTTTTTTGGGGGGAAGGGGGAATTATCTATCTATATTAAGCTATAGTTTATTTTATTCTGTTATAACAAATCAATTCCAATCCATTTAGTGTACCAATACTAAAGAAAACTTATTTTACTCTGTAATAGCGTTTTGGATATTGAAATAATCTGATATGACAAAGTTTCCAGTATTATAAGTTTAACATTTTGTAAATAATAGCTTATCTTACATAGGATGGCTTGCTTTTGTAAACACTGCACAAAAATAACTTTTGGTATAATGTGCATGTTATTCTTGTCCGACTTAACAATACTTCTGTGTTTTATTATGGAGGAAAATCTAAATCTACTTCATTAAATGACAAGCACAAAAATCTGTGAATTTAATGAAATATTTTTAAGTTATTCCAGAGATAATGAATTTAGAAATAAATTATTTTGGTGGTTTATTTTCCATTCACGTAAACTGGAACCTTTTGTTTCACTTTCTAGCTTCAAGTGTTACTACATGGGTAAGTGAAACTAGAGAGTAGCATGTGGGAAAAGTAACTTTAAGAATACTATTTATTCACTCAAATCTTGAGGATCATTTTTTTCCCCCAAAAAGAATTAAAATACTCTTCCATTTTCATCTGCCACTTACACTATATTTTCTTTTTTTCTTTCATGTTAAGTCTTTATATGGTTTTATTTATTTATTTATTTAAATCTTTTTATTAAGGTATGATTGATATACACTCTTATGAATGTTTCACCTGAAACAATGTGGTTACTACATTTACCCATATTATCAAGTCCACACCCATACCCCAATGCAGTCACTGTCCATCAGTGCAGCAAGATGCCACAGATCCATTGTGGGCCTTCTCTGTGCTACACTGTTCTCCCTGTGATCCCCCACACCATGTGTACTAAACATAATACCCCTCAATCCCCTTCTCCCTCCCTCCCCACCCACCCTCCCACACCTCCCCTTTGGTAACCACTAGTTCATTCTTGGAGTCTCTTAGTCTGCTGCCATTTTGTTCCTTCAGTTTTGCTTCATTGTTATGCTCCACAAATGAGGGAAATCTCACCTGATATTTGACCTGAATGCGGATGTCCCTCTAGTCAATATATCAACACCCTTATATCCACATGGGGGGAGCATCTTCTCTGCTGGCTGACTCCCCACTAAGATGTCTTTAAGACAATTTAAATACTCTTAACCTAACTCCAGACATCAGGCCCAAAAAACTCATCAAACTTTGTACCCAAGATTGGCCCACTTACCCATTAGATAACCAAAATAAATGGCCCCCCTCATGGGTCCCTAGGTTCCACCCTCCTGTGAGATCTTTACAACAATCGTGACTGATGGAGAAAATGGGTAGAGACTCCTTATGTTGAGGCTTTCTCCTCTGATCTAATCTGTCCTTATGCATGAATTATAACTCAAAACATGTCCTACCAGCATATAGACCCCCCTCAGCCATCCATTCTTCCCCCACGGAGTTTGACCCAGCAGATGAGCCACCTCCCTATAGACTACAGGCTCCACAACCCCCCTCGTCCAATCCCAGTACCACCCCCAGCACCAACTCCACCAGTACCAGCTCCTCCTACTCCCTCTGCTCCTCCCCCTACCTCATCCTCTTTCAGTCCTCCCACCACTCGCTCCCACACCCAATCTACTCACTTGCCAACGGTTATAGCCCCTCTTTGGGAGGTGGCTGGAACTGAAGGAATAGTCTGCATCCACGTTCCCTTCTCTCTGGCAGACCTCTCCCAAATTGAAAAGCATCTAGGCTCCTATACCACCAATTCAGCCTCATACATCAAAGAACTTCAATATTTACTCCAGGCATACAGCTTAATATACCATGACATCTACATGATCCTTTCCAATACACTGCTCCCAGAAGAGTGCAGGCGAGTATGGGAACAAGCTTGTACATACGCTGATGAAGTTCATCAGACTACCCCTGCCCATCCAATAGGGGCACAGGCTGATCCAGACCAAGATCCTAACTGGGATTACAACACTCCTGGTGGACTAGTCCTCCGGGATCAATTCTCCACCTGCCTAGTCCTGGAACTTAAACGAGCCATGCAAAAGGCAGTCAATTTTGAAAAACTACAGAAAATCATTCAAGAAAAACACAAAAACCCCTCCACTTTTCTAGATAGACTGACTAAAGCCCTTCAGCAATACACCAACCTTGATCCAGAAACCTCTGATGGCCGACAATTCCTCACGACCTATTTCTTTTCCCAGAGTTACCCTGACATATGGGCTAAATTTAAAAAATTGGAGAGGGGGCCTCTTACTCCCCAAACTGAGGTTTTAGCCACAGCTTTTAAAGTCTATCACAAGAGACAAAAAAGCCAAATGGCAAAACTACCAGATGCTAGCGCAGGCCCTAAGAGGCCCCAGCCCGTCCACTGTGACAGGACAATGAGGAGGATGTCCTCCACCAAAAAATGCCTCTGGGACCCTGTTTTAAGTGTGGGATAGAAGTACATTGGGCACGTGTGTGCCCCAATCCCAGACCACCACCAGAGCCTAGTCCCAAGTGACATTCTGGAGGTCACTGGGTAGTATATTGCCCCAGCCCCTACAGGGGGGCTGGATCAAACTCCAACCCAAACCCAGACCTCTTCGGCCTGGTGTCAGCTGACTGACGAGGCCTTGGGACTCCCTTCCCCATGAATGTCATCACCTTCCAGGAGCCCAAGGTAACCATTCTGGTGTATGGACGTCCCATTAACTTCCTCTTAGACATGGGCACCACATTCTCAGTATTGAGGGAGTTTGGGGGACCTACCTCTCCATCTAAATCCCTTATTGTTGGAGTAGGGAGCCAAACAATATTTCCAAAAAAGACCCCCATACTTTCCTACTCATTCTCTGGTCACCCCTTCTCCCACACATTCCTAGTCATGTCCCAATGCCCTGTTCCCTTGTTCGGATGAGACATATTATTAAAATTCCGAGCTTCCATCTCATTTAGCTTTGCTCCTTCCCTTATCCTCATTCTTGCAGAAGCTATCAAGCCAACACCAATCAAAGCCCTTCCATCCCTCCACCCATCAGTGAACCCCCAAGTCTGGGACACAACTACCCCCTCCTTAGCAAAATGCATGCCTGTTAAAATTCACCTAAAAGACCCCCTACACTTGCCAACCCCAATATCCTCTGCCCACCACTAGCCTTCTAGGGCTTTAGCCAATCACTGCAGATTTACATAAGAAGGGACTCAGTATACACATTCTCCCTATAATATCCCCATTTTAGCTGTAAAAAAGCCTAATGGCTCTTTCCACTTAGTCCAAGATTTAAGACTCATAAATACCACAGTCAAACCTATCCACCCACTAGTACCAAACCCATATACAATACTATCCTCCAAACCCAACTCTTCCCTTTATTTTTCAGTTATTGACCTCAAAGATGCTTTCTTCACCATCCCTTTATTCCCTGAATCTCAAGACATCTTTGCTTTTACCTGGACTGACTCCCACACACACCAATTCCAACAATTCACTTGGACAGTACTCCTCCAGGGTTTCAGAGACAGCCCACACATATTCAGACAAGCCCTAGCAAATGATCTTAAGGAGCTAACTCTCCCCCAGACCACACTGCTCCACTATGTTGATGATCTCCTTCTGTGCAGCCCCTCTCTTCAAGTCTCTGAGACGGATACCATTACCCTTCTTAACTTTCTTTCTTAAAAAGGATACCAGGTCTCCCCACATAAAGTTCAGTTATCTCAACAAATGGTCACATACTTAGGAGTCCAACTATCACACAGCTCCAAGGCTATCACTCTAGACTGAAAAAATCTAATTTGAGAATTACCCACCCCAAAAACAAAGGAAGAAATACTCTCATTCCTAGGTCTAGTAGGGTACTTCCAAGCCTGGGTTCCCAACTTCTCTCTCCTAGCTGCTCCCCTTTACGGTTTAACAAAAGGAGACTCAAGGGAACCCCTACTCAACTCTGCCAAGACTCCTTTCTTAAAGCTCCAACAAGCTCTTCTCCAAGCTCCTGCCCTTCACTTACCAGACATACAACAACCTTTTACTCTATACGTACATGAAAACAAGGGACTGGCCTTAGGAGTCTTAGGACAAGTGAAAGGCCCCATTTTTGCTCCTGTAGCCTATCTCTCCAAAAAGCTAGACCCTACAGTTTGAGGATGAGCTCCCTAAGAGCCTTGGGTGGCACATGTCCTAATCCAGGAGGCAAAAAAACTCACTTTTGGAGGTGTGATCACTTAAAGGACCTCCTAACATATAAGGGATTAAAGACACTTCCTCCCTGCCCAAACCTTTCGCTCCTCATCTCCTTTCTACATGATTCTTCTACCTCCTTTCAGGAGAGCTCATCCCTAAATCTTGCTACATTACTCCCCGTTATGCAAGACCCACCCTTCCATTACTGTACTGAGACCCTCAAAGACCTCCTCCCTTTTCCCTCCCATATAAAAGAGGGACCCCTAGAAAATCCTACACATGTTTGGTTCACTGATGGCAGTTCTTTCCTAATTAATGGGAAATGGTGGGCAGGATATGCCGTTGTTTCCCTAACTGAAACTATTGAAGCAAAAAGTCTGCCACAAAACACAACCAAGGAACATGTCGAACTCTTTGCAGTCAAGTGTGCCTTTGAACTAGCTGCTGATTGCTCCCTGACACTTTACACTGATTCCAAGTATGCTTCCACATCCTTCTTTCTCACTCAGCAATCTGGAAAGAAAGGGGACTATTAACTACCAAAGGCACCTCCATTACCAATTCTAAACTTATCACGGACCTCCTCCATGCCTCTCTCCTCCCTCATGAGATAGGAATTGTTCACTACTGCTCACACAAATCTGACTCATCCCCAATAACAATAGGCAACTCTAAAGCAGACTAGGCTGCAAGACAGGCAGCTATGTCAGAAAACCCAACCATTGCTCTAGCCACTCCCCACTGCTCTTCCAACATTACTGATAATTTCCCTCCCAAACATGACCTCTTTTCCTACCTACACTCTCTATTTCACACCAGCCCACAAAATTTAAAAATATTTCTCAACTACTTCTTTCCTCTAACCACCAAAGACCTCAAATACATCCAACAGCTAGCCACTGACTGTCATATCTGCCAAAGTACTAATCCTAACACCCCTTTGAAACCCAGCTATTTTCTAACTCATCAGGCTAGAGGACATATCCCCGGAGCAGACTGGGAGCTTGACTTTACTAACATTCCCAGAGTCCAAAAACACACATATCTTCTGGTGCTTGTGGACACATTCTCGGGATGGGTTGAGGCCTTCCCCACTTCAAACAAGAGGGCCTTCACCATCGCTTCAAATCTTCTCTCAGATATAATCCCGAGATTTGGAATGCCCACCTCATTTCAATCGGACAACAGCCCAGAATTTGTTTCCCACATTACACAAAGAATTAACAGGACTCTCAACATCCCATGGCATTTCTATATTCCGTATAATCCCAAATCATCAGGAAAAGTTGAACGTACCAATCGAACACTAAAAAAGATTCTGACCAAACTGTCTCTCGAATTACATCCTGATTGGATCAAACTCCTTCCTCTAGCTCTGTTCCGTCTTTGAGTACTCCCAAAAAAACCTTATTATCCCCCTTTGAGGTCATGTATGGTAGACCTCCACTGTACCCCAGAATAACTCCTTCCCCTCACCTTCTCCCTGAACACTTTTCTTACCCCCTTCTTTCTTTCATTAACTCCCAGCTCTGGAGACATCAAGAGGCCCTATTACCCGATCCCCTGAGGTCTCACATCTCTTTTCCCCTGATTCTGAGCGACTCGGTATTCTTCTCTCTTCCCTCCACAGACTCCACTCCCTTAACCCTGAAGTGGAAAGGACCTCTAAAAATCATTCTGTGCACCCCTACTGCCACTCGATTAGATGAGTCTCCCCTCTAATTAACCTCATGGATTCATATCTCCAGGTTGAAGCTGGCCAGACCTCTGGGAGACAGCTCAGGAGAAAAAGCCTCAAACCAGTCTCCTCCATGCTTCACCTGCACCCCCTGCACAACAGACTCCCTAAAACTCTGCCTCTCCCATCTAAACCCCCACCACCACCATTCCCGAGGATGGATCTTAGCAGCACCACCTTATTTACTCTTACCCTCTGCTTCCTTACTCCCTTTGCCAATACATCATATGTCTGCAGATTCAAGTTGAGGAAGACATATACACACACAAAAAACACTGCCCTGATGGCCACAGCTGATTGCCCCACAACAGGCTATGCTTCCGCCATTAGGATTTCCCTACACAACTCCGAGCTGATACAACAAGCCACTCGGCTCTACCTATGTTTCACCTTTGATCAGACAGAAGAAACCTGTCACAACTGGTGGGTCGAAACTTATGGGGGCTGCCCCTACTGGTCATGCAAAATACATGATGTTGTATGCAATGGTGCAGGAATGTTCAAATTTAACTCGAACACAAAAACCTACACATTAACAATTTCTGACCCATGGGATTCCCGATGGGCAACTGGAGTGACAGGAAAATTCTATTCCAATGGGTACTCATCTCATCCCTCCAGGGAGTTTAGTCTAAGTAGAGAATATGTCTCCATTGCTACCCAACACTCCCAACTATCATCCAGCATACAACGCTCTGAGCAAATACTTGTCAGCTAGAAAGCCCAGACCCTGACTCTTCCCCCAGATCCCTTCTCATCCCCTTCACTCTACTCCTGGCTCTTATCATACAAAACACTCTTGCCTTCTTAAACCTCACCACCCCCACCCTAAAGCCAATAAACTGTTTTCTTTGTGCCTCTTTAGCTCGGCCCTTATTAGCTGCAGTCTCTCTTAACATCACATATTATACCTTCTTGACCTCAGGAATCCCTATCAGCCCAATTACCAATGTTCCCTTATGGGAACCAAAAACAGACAATATCTCACTCCCCTTACGAGGCTGCACTTTTCCAAACTCCCTTACTCATGTCTCTCTAGGGAGAGGCAATTACACTTATAACCAAACCATCTCTACAACCTCCTATTCGCGACCAGAGACTTTCTCTGGTGTAACGGCACTCTCTTAAACCAAATGCTACCCAGTCAATCAGATCCTTGTTTTCTTGTCACTATTGTCCCTCAACTAACATTATTCAGTAACTCTGAAGTACAATGGTTGCTGCCTCACTACAGAACCTGCCGAGTGGCCTTTCTTCCCATTATGGTCAGGATATCCCTCTTTGCTTCTGTGGCAGGAATGGGCCTCTCAGGAGGAGCCTTAGGACACTCCCTATGGGCAGTAGAGGACCTTAATGCCAAGCTACAAATGGCTTTAGATTCCACTGCTGAATCCCTGTCCTCACTACAGAGACAAGTTACATCTCTAGCCCAAGTGACCATTAAAGACGGAAGGCCCTAGATTTTCTAACCACCGAAAAGGGAGGGACTTGCCTCTTCCTTAAAGAAGAATGCTGTTACTATGTCAATGAGTCAGGACTAGTGGAAGAAAGCGTACATAGACTGGCTGATCTTGCAGAAAGTCTAAAAAGGTCCTCTGCAAAGACTAGCACAACAGGACTCTTCCAGTCCCCTCTCCTCACTTGGCTCCTGCCTATCCTCAGTCCTTTACTCATGATCTTTCTTTTCTGTACCTTCCTGCTCTGCATAATTAAATTCATTCAAAATCAGATCAGCAAAATTTCTAACCAGACTTTCAACCAGCTCCTCCCTAGGAATTACCAGTTGCTGAAGGATGTGGACGAGACGAGTGCTGAAATTCCTTCAAGTGCTACAGGAAGATAGCTGGCTCCTTCCAGACATCCAACACACCAGTGATTGGTTCAAGGGACTGTTCAATCAATCTCTGGATTCAGGGAACATTTATTGAGTTCCCTGAGGAAGAGATCTTCACATTTGGGGCCTGAGTGTATGCCATCATGAAACTGACAGCCCCCACCTTGTTTGACCATAACTTTTCCCTTTTGCACCCACCCATCACTGTCCCCTTCCAGCAGGAAGTAGAGAAATCAACGATGGCCCCTCTCCCATACTAAAACAAAAAGGGAGGAATGTTAGTCAAAATGGCACCTGACCCCCACACTCTTCGACCTAAGATGGCAACCGTTAAATTTCGTTTTCCCGAGATTAGGTTCAGCTTCCCACTCATGACACAGAAAACTGTGATGCAGACCAATAAAGCCCCGCCAGCTGACCCCAATGATTCCATAACCAATCAGCTCATGCCAAGTGCCTTAATAGGACACATAAGCCAAAGCTCCCCAGCCCATTGTGGCTGATCACTCTCCTCACCGCCACTAAATAAATCTCTTGGTTGGATATTCGCTTCTTGGTGTGGTTGTCTCTTCCCCTAAGGAATTCGGTGGTCTTTTAATACGGACATTTCAGACAAAGGCAGAAAGCCTGAGATAAGAATATGCAGGCCATATGCAGTGTCCTAGGTATTGGAGCTGCAGCATGTGGTACACGAGGGGAGACACAGGAAAGAAGGCTAGAAAAGCAGATGCCAAGAATGTTCCAGTTATAAGGGTAAGCGAATTTATCCCAACACCTTCATTTCATAGATGAAGGCATTAAATAGGCCCACAGAGAAGAGAAGTGAATGAAATTAGACTTCAAGCTCTCCTGGCTCCCACTCTTGAGCTTCCAGTTAAGTTGGGACAGATCAAGGCATGCTCAGCATGCGAGGCTAAAACTAGGTGGTTATCTCAATGCAGAGGGAAGCCACTGAAAGTTTTAAACCGATGTGAGTAGCAAAGGTGAGGGAAGGACTGAAAAAATTTGAAGGTTTCTAAACTAAGTGATTGGGAAGCTGGAAATATATTTTGATAACTGATTTCATATTACATGGCTTCTCTTCACACAGAATCAGATCTAAAAAAATAATTCAATTAAAAACAAATGGTTTTCAAATGTAACCCCTTTAAAAAAGTCATGACTTTAGATACAGATTCTCATTTGAGTATGTTAAGAAAGACTGGAGAAAGTGGGCACGTTCTGGGACAGTCATCAGGTGCTCTGATTGCCTCCTCTGAGCCTTTGTTTCTGCCTTTGGGAGACAAAAACTCACTTGAGTCCACACCCTTATAAACCTTGTATCCTCTTTGCATTTGAAAAACAGAAAAAACAGTGACTCTTTTTTTTTTTTTTTTTTTAGTTCTTGGCTAGCAGCTTAGTTACATTTGTTTTTAGTTCACTTTTCCCATAAGCAGCATCTCTCAGTCCCACGTATGATGGCAGAGAGGTTATCTTTGGTTACAGACACAATACTAATCAGCAGCATGAATCTCATTCTCCTCACCTACAGAATTGCAGGCCAAAGATGCACCTCACAGTCCCCGGAGCTCTTTCAGGTGAGGCAAAGAGCAGAGAGAGTCCGACTGGGTTCTAATCCCAGCTCTGTGACTCCTGAGTCGTGAGATCTTGGGCAAGTCATCCAATGTTTCTTGTGAGGCTGATTCTTGCCTGTAAAACGGAATTAGTTAATGAAAACCCATCCTGGGTTTTGCACTGGTTGTGGGAGTTGCTAGACAATTGGCCATTAGAGCTGACCACAGTGCCAGGTGCGTAGTACCTGGTTCAACAGGAAATGGCTTGCCCACACCTCAGGACAGACAAGTCACACAGCAGCATTTCTGAGATTAAGTTTTCAGTCCCCAAGTAACTGAAGCCTTTATTTTAGATGAGCTCTAGAACTAAAGATATAATAAAACCACCTCTATTTCTTTCTCCAGGGTCAACTGTTGTGGGAGCATTACTAAGAGCCTTTAAGGAAGATATGTATTTCCACACCTCTGATTTATGTAAAACTATCTACCCAATCAAAACAGACCCTCGCTCTCTCCCAGTCTGGCCTGCTTCCCAGCTGTTCACATTCCCTCCAGGATTATTAGAAGCTTCACTCGCTCTGCAGGAGCTGGAGAAGAGTAAACAGCTCGGGCAGGCAGGCACCCCACCCAGCATTTTATTTTCCTAAATCACTCCTTTAGCTAATACTTCAGGGACAGACACGCGACGCATCTGGCTCCAACCAAATATTTTCAGTCACTCGGATCCCAAGGTAAATATTTGCCAATTGGATTGCAGTAACATTGGTGGCGTGAAACAGGCAGCCATTTACCACCTTCCAATCAGGGCACGCCCAAGTGCTCGGGTGTCGCGTGCCGCCCCCTTCCCGGGAGGTCCCGCGGGGGCTCGGCCGCTCTTCCGGTCTTGCGCACTTGCAACATGAGCCTCTCTGAGGCCCGCGTAGTCGGAAGATGGTCCAGGCGAGACCTTGAAGCCCAGGGAGGAGGGGCGACGGATTTGCTGAGTTGCTTCCTTCGCAGAGATCATTTCTTTTCCAGCAGGTGCTGCCTTGCCTTAAGCTCCACGACTGTCTTGTGGGAACGATGTTGGTTGTGGCCGTTTGGAGGTGTCGAACACCACCAGGGAAGGAGTCAGGAAATCTCGGAGGATGCCTGTGATTTGAGGTGCCTGGGAGATGCCCCCTAAAGCGTGTACCTGTTACGTAAATTGCTACCCTACCATTGGCTTACGGCTTTTGAGCTACAGTGACTAAGCATGTCATGGGCTTTGCCTCTCATCAACTCATCTGCTCTTCTGTGGGAATGAACATATTAGCTTTTCCTTACAGAGGTGCATTTTATGCAAGAAGAAGAGTAAGAGAGGTGAACATGCTGGACAATGGGAGTTAGAGTGGGTGTGTACTAGAAGCAAACTTCCTGTCCCATTTTGTGGCAAGGTCTTTTGGGGGTCTTTTAGAGACTACAAAAACTAAGGACCCTTTATTTCCCCAGGAAAAGATTGTGAACACAGTATTTTGCCTATAACCTGAGGGGATTCATGGATCTACAGATTTTACAAATTCCCCTGGCAGAGCCATGGATCCTACCTTAGCCAGGAAACCTTATATTTCAAGTAGAGCATGCCCTGGTGACCTGGGCCTGAGGACCCGGACACTCCCTGTGTTGCCCAGGCAGGACTAGGGTTAAGATAGTGAGGAACTCACCTTGGGCACACAATTTAAGGGGGCATGGAAAAGTTCAGAAATCAAGAAAAACAATGTTTTAATGCAGTATTTAGAAAAAGAATCTGCAAACCAAGCCTGTGGTTTGTCACCTGTTTTGTAAACAGAATTTAATTGGAGCAGGGGCCAGGATTAGGATGAAGTGGGTAAGGTAGAGTTGCACATGGGTTGGGTCAGATTCTGTCTTTATTTAAAATTCTCTTATTTTGTATTTTCAAGGATTTTTTATTTTTATTTTCAGGTATTAAAATATTCGTTGTTTTGAATACTGAGGTTTTTTTTTTTTTGTGCAGCCTCCTTTAATTTGGCACCTGATACTCACACCTCCTTTGCCTTACCCTAGTCCCAGCCCTGCTTGGGTCCAGGATACTGTTCAATTAAATCCAAGTGTTAATTGATCACTTGGGTGTTAGGCCGTGAACCCACACATTTCCAAACAGCAGAGGTACTAGGAGAGAGCTCTGATCTCTTAAGAGGGTGGAGATCTAGTCCTGTCTCTCTCATGTCCTGCTGGATGACCTTCAATCTGACTTTTATGAGCCTCTTTTTAACTGCAGAATGAGAAGGTAAGACTGGGTACTTTTCAGTTCTGGCAGTCTAGAAAGAGGCAACTAAACCAAATTGTTCCTTAGAGAACAGAGCTCTCAGTAAGCACCCAATTCCACACCCCATTCCACTAGGATTCCCTTGATTTGCCTCCTTGATGGAAGGGCGCTTATTCTACAGCCTTTCATTAGACTTAGTGTGAGGACCCTGACCATCAGCTATCTCTTGAACTTAAGTACCGATTTGATAGAGTCAAAGATTTTGAGAACTGATGAGAGTAAAGTGCATAGAGATAATTTTGTTTTAAGCAAAATGAGTCTCAGACAAGTGAAGTCAGTATGCGAAGGTGGCACAGTGTCAGATTTAGGACTAAAACCTCAGTCCCTGACTGCCGTCCAGTTTTCTTCCCATCTCACCATAATGAAAATATAATGCTTGCCTTCCTAACTCCCTCCAGGGAATTTCCTGAAAGTACTTTGAAACCTCTCTCAAAATGGTCTCTCCATATCCTGTGTTTTGCTAGTTTTCCTTGTTATGTTGCTGCTCACCCCCCAAAAAACAATTCAGGAATTCACCTAGTTCCGAGCAGTTGGGAGCCAAAATTCTTGATAAGGGTCTTATCCTCAAGGGCTTCCCTCTTCCAGCCTCACCTTAGATGATATGTTTAAAAGGTATGTAATCTTACAAAGCTAATTTATTTATTGTTTCTTTTGAAATTTATTTTTAAACATGGAGAGAACAAGTGATGCATAACAACTCTATGAAGCAGGTACTATTGTTATTCCCATTTTATTGATGAAGGAACTGAGGCACAGAAAGGCTACCTAAATTGCCCAAGGTCTCCCTCCCAAATAACGGAACCATGATTCAAATCCAGGCATCCGAACTCTAGGGTGCTTTTTTAAACATGGTGTAGTCTGTCTTGTGGGCCATTTCACTTAATCTTGAATAATTCCGGTGATGAGAAGCTGTCTCAGGAGATCCCCATTCTGTTGCTGGGTAACTTCATCAGTTGGAATGTGTTCATTCTATTTGTTGGTACAAGCCATGGGCACTTGTCCAAAATAGTTTTCTGTTGTCTAAGAAGAAAGGTAAAAAGGAGAATGAAGAACACAAAGAATAAAACCCCTCAATCTGCTCCGCTTCCACCAAACATACCTGACCTACTTCCAGCTCTGTGGGCTTCCTGAAAAGACTTGAGAGTTCCCTTTCATTTTTGTGTCTTCTGAAAGTAAAATACCATGTTCCAGGAAAGAGTTAAGTTGGTCCATGTGGATTATAAAATAGGACTAAGTAGCATAAATTAGAAGTGTATGGCATGATCCACAATTTCACTTTCAGATGTTTGTCCTTCAGAAATAGTTACAGGAGCTTAGAAGGATAAATATTCAAGGGTTTGTATTGTATCTTTTTTGTAATTGCACAAAAAATTGTAGGCAATTTAAATGTACATCAATAAGGAATGGCTAAATAAATAGTAAATAATGGAGTTGTGAAGGGATTTCAACCTAACATTGAACTGGAGGATATGAAATCTAGCATATTTCACAAGTTCCTTCAGAAGAATGCAACTTGAGAACTGAGAGACTGATTTCCTGCAAATGCCTGGTTTACAGAGGAGCAAAACTTATCTCCTGACCAGTAAACACCTGCCAAGAATCTCTGTCATCAAGACAATGAACTTACTGCTTGGACTCTGGCTGGACTTCCCCTCTTTGCACTCCTTGTCCATAAATATAGTCACCCCAAACCCTCAAAGGACTAGCCTGTAGCTTGCTATAAGATGTGTCCTGAATTGCAATTCTGCTATGACTAAATGAACTCAAATTTCTGGTAATTTGAACTTGCCTCAGTTTACCTCCTTATTCAGGTTGACTCAGTACCTTTACTTTGAAATGCTCTGTTAAAACAAAAGGTAGCCCTTAATGAACTAACACAGAAAGATGTCAGTAACACAGTGTGGGATTTAAAAAGTAACTTTTAAACTATGTTTGTTAAAAAAAAATGTATATGGTAGGCATTGAAAAAGGTTTAGAAGCATATACTCCAAATTATTAACAGTGGTTACCCCCAGGAGTGGAAGTGATGAAGGGAGAGCTTGAGAGAACTTCCAGTCAATCAAAATGTTACCCTCTTACATTTTTAGGTTCAAAAAGCAAGGTTTTCTGAGCACTGTGGATCAGGTCCAACATGTCCTGAGTGTTCAAGTGATGTTTGTTGAATTGATTAAGAAGCTGAATCGTCTCTTCAATATGTATTTGTAAATGAAAGTTTATTGCTGGCACAGTAAATAGTCATCTTAAAAATGATTCCAAATCAGCCTCCCTGTAAAAAAGTATCAAAATTGCTTCTCTGTGTTCAGATTACTTTTAACCGGTTTTAGTACATAGGATTAAGATAAACTCCATATTTGCTCTGCAGAAAATCATTATTGACATTTTAAAAATTGGTACTTAATGACATAATGTCACTTCCACTGTCATCCCAGTGGAGGTACAGTTTAAAGAAATAAACATGTTTTTTCTAATTTTAAAAGTTCATTGTAGAAAATAAAAAGTATAAAGAACAAAGGACCTGTAATCCCACTCCCTAAAGATAATCATTGTGAACATTAAATGTGCTTCTTTCCCATTGTTTCAATGTGCAGCACTTTTTTTGGTTGATTTATATTACAATAAAATATACATAGCAAAATTTATACCTTTAACGATATTTAAGTGTATAATTCAGTGCCATTAAGTACATTCACTTTATTGTGAATCCATCAGTGACTATCCATCTCCAGAACTTCTTCATCATCTCAAACTGAAACTTTGTATCCATTCAACAGTAACTCCCCATTATTCTCTCTTCCAGCTCCTGGGAAGCACTCTTCTATTTGTCTCTGAATTTAACTACTAGTTACCTCATGTAAGTGGAATCATACAATATTTATCCTTTTGTTTCTAGCTTTTTCAGTTAGCATTGTATTTTTGATTATCCATGTTGTAGCATGCATGAGAATTTCATTATTTTAAGGCTGAATAATAGTCTGTTGTATGCATGCACCACATTTTGTTTATTCATTCATATGTTGATGGACATTAGGGTTTATTTACATCCTTTGTTGTGAATAATGCTTCTATGAACATTGATGTGCAAATATCTGAGTTCCTGATTTCAGTTCTTTTTGTATATATACCCCCAAAAGTGGAATTACAAGACCATACTACTTTCCACAGCAGCTGTATCATTTCACATTCCCACCAGCAGTGTACAAGGGTTCCAATTTCTCTACATTCTCAAAATACTTCTTTACCACTTTTTGATAATCTTCATCCAGTGGGTGTGAAGTGGTATCTCACTGTGACTTTGATTTCCATCTCCCTGATAATTACTGGTATTGTGTACCTTTTCATGTACCTGTTGGCCATTGATATATATTCTTTGGAGGAATACCTATTCAAGTCCCTTGCCCCCTTTTTAGTAGGTTATTTTTGTTGTTGAGTTATAGAAGTTTTTAATTCTCAGTATCAATCCCTTATCAGATATGTGATTTGCAAATATTTTCTCCCATTCTCTAGAAAAACATGCCTTTTCGTTTCTATTGAAAGTGTCCTTCCATGCACAAAATTTTTAAATTTTGAACTACTTCATGTTATCTATTTTTTCTTTTGTTGTCTGTGATTTGGTGTCATATTCAAGAAATCATTGCCAAAGCCAATGTCATAAAGATTTCTCCTATGTTTTCCTATGAGTTTTACAGTTTTAGATCTCATGTTCAGGTCTTTGATCCATTCTGAGTTAATTTTTGTGTATGGTGTAAGGTAAGAGTCCAGTTTCAATCTTTTGCATATGCATATCTGGTTTGCCCCAGCCATTTGTTGAAAAGCCTTTCCTTTCTCTAATGTGTAGCGCTTGTTTGATAACAGACCTACTCTGGCTGGAGCCCAGGCTGCTTCTCCACGTTGTCCACACCCTCCCTGGTGTGTGCTGTAGAGATTGTAAAATTGTTTGGGAACAAAGGGAAGATGTAGTGAACTTGAATCTAGGGCAGAAGCATGATGGCCCAGCAAAGCCTAGAGAAAGTGATTGTTGAAATATTGACTAGATATAGCATGGAGAATACAGTGAATGACATCTCATTACATTGACAGACAGTGACTGCAATGGAGGGATGAGGCCTTGATAATATGGGTGAATGCTGAACCACTGTTTTGAATTTGAAACCATCATAAGATTGTATATCAATGATACTTTAAAATAAAAAATAAATATTGACTAGAGAGATCTTGCTGGAAACTCAGCAAAATCAGTTTCATTTGTCATGAAATGGGGATGATGATAAGAAGGCCTCCCTTCTTTTGCCAAACATTATGATGCTAGAATATTACTATGGCTAATAGTCATTATTGTGGTCAGTGTTTATGGGGAAGGCACCATGTGCCGCTATGTGTTAAATGCCTTATGCATATTATCTGATTTAATACTCAAAGCAGACTTAGGAGGTAGGTACTATTTTTCACCATTTTACCATTTCTGAGCTTCTTTTGATGTCTGTATAATGAAGAAAATTATATCCATTTGCAGAGTTGTTGTAAGGATTAAATGAAAATAGCAGACATAAAGGGCCTAGCAAAGAACAGGCATATACTAGATGCTTAACAGATGGTAGCTCCTTTCCTTACCCAGGAAGTGACCCCAATACATTCAAATTACATCTATGAGGATTCTGCTTGGTTTTTAACAATTTTGAATTTCTTGATACTTCCTTTCAAGGTAAATTTGCAGTGATTTTACAGGTCAGATAGGAAAGTCTGATACCATTTATTTAGGAGTTAGGAATACTTTGTAATCAACTACCTGCAAGGCCAAAGCAAAGAGACTGTTTATTATCAGACACTAGGAAGACTTCTGCAGTCACTCACTGAGGAAGTGAACAAACACCAGTGGCCCTGGCAAATAGCTGGCTGTGTATTTTGGTCCAATGTGTTAGTGATGTTTTAACACTTCATCATTTTGGCTGATAAAGTGTCATTTCCGTAAACCATTTTTCATTTACTACCTTTGCTCACCTCCTTTATTTATTTTTTAAAATAACGATTACAGTGAAGATGCGCAACTGCCTGTGACCAAACGAGAAGAGGCAAGCAAGCCTTAAATTAGTCATTACATGAATGCAGTCCTTAGTGGTCGTGATTATTCTGGGTCGCATTTCCTGGATATTATTCGGACATTCATTGGGTGGATCCAGGCCACACATTTCCTCTCTGGCTGCAGCTAATAAATTAACTGGCGGTGGGATCAAGTCCTGCTCCTCAGTGGCAGCTGGACCCTCCCTTGGAGCTTCTCCATAATCCCTTTACTTATTGCTAATTGACCTCCTAATTCCTCACAGCAGCTGTTGTGAACCTTTCCCACTCTCCTTCACCCCTTTAATCTCTGCCTGCTCCCCACACACCGAGCGGCAGGTGATGCAGTGGCGTGATGCCTTCTCTTTCCCGCCGCCTTTGGGTCCTCTGCCATCCTGCCTCATCTTCCCGGTGGCCCTTATCCTCAGCTGTCCCCTTATCGCTCAGGGCCTGGATCTGAATGTACGCCCTCCCTCCTAGCATCAATCTCTCCTCTTCTTTCCCCTTTACTCATAAACAAGCTCAAATGTTAACCTGTAGCCCAACCCTGTTTCCCTTAAAGTTAATCCCACTCTCCTTTCATTACTGGCTCTTTTTTCTCATCACAGAAGTAATACATAGTAGAAAAATTGAGAAGTACAAGTAATCAAAACACCTACGCAAACACATTTCTAGAGGTACCACCAATGTTAACATTCAGTTTATATCCTTGCCATCTTTTCTTCTATGCATATATAATATTCACTTAATTTGACATTGAGAGCATTCTGGGTGTTCTGTTTTGTGACCTGGTACTTTTCTTGTGGCAGTAAATATTTTTCTACAATGTGATTTTCAATCATTGCATTACAATTCCATTTTATGGATGCTCTGTAATTTAGCCATTTTAAACTGTAATCATAAGGTTATTTCCAATTTTTTGCTATAGTTAACTTACAATACAACCTTTATAAATAACTCTTTGCATATATTCCTGATTGTTTCTTTAGTACAAATTTCTTAAGAGAAGTTCCTGAGTGGCTGTTTTAAGTATTTGAGTACACATTTTATTGCAAAATATAAACATTTTAAAAGAGTAGTCTAGTATCATCATTTCAACTCCCCTTCACTAAATTCCAAGCAATCCTGACCCTTCCTCCATCACTGAAGCTGCTCTGTCAGAAGTCAAGGTCCCTGTTGGTTACTAATCAATCACACATTTTCCTGGGCCTTACCCTGTCTAATCTCTGCAGCAACTGCTACTCTTTTCTTTTGAAAATGTTGTTCCTTCTATTTTACCTGAGTCCATCTTCCTCTCTAGTAAAACATTTTTAGGTTCTTTCCTGATTCCTTTTCTACTCCTTGTCTTTTCCTTATTCACTACTCTTACCCCAGATGTTCAACTATTGAGTTCATGCCGATGACATATACATCTTAGCAAAAGTCTGACTTAATTTGGGGTAAGCCATACATCTTGCCATTCTTCCCTGACCGCTTCCTCCTCTCCCTGCCTCTGCCTGTACTTCATGCATCAGTCGTCCTAGATTACTTGCATTTCCTATGCATTTGGTCATGAAGTACTCTATGCTTGAAAATTCTTTCTATTCTCACTTGCTAAAGCTTTATTATCTTTCAAGATTCACCTCTTGGAAAACTGCGTGACAAGCTCCCACTCCCACTCTTTTATGCCTGTTTGCTTGTTGGCCTGGCCAAGTAGAGTGACCCCTCCTGTATGCTCTCATGTCCGTGTTTCTCTCCTGTGCTGTGCTATATGACTGTCTCCTCCCAGGCTGTGAGCTCCTGGGACAACTGGAATCGTGACTTTGTCACCTAGCAGTGAACACCCTCCATCCCATTGTCAAATCCGACTCATCTTCCCCTGGATACATGTCCACCACTGTACTCTTGAGCCATGGGTTGAGTGGGACTACCTGAATCCCACCTGCAGGAGTAGGTTCTTATTAGCCACATAACCCAATTATAGCAAATGACAAGAAAGCAGTTTTTTGAAAAGAAAATCTGTTCTGTGACAGCTATTAGAAGAGATAAATGCTTCTTTTCTCCTACCTGATACAGTGTAAAGATTTAAGGTACAATTGTTTATCCATTTTGCTGCATGAAGGGGTGTCTGGAACTGCCTGAGAGTGGGTATATGTTGAAGATGAAGCTAGTATCCAGGAAAACACAGCAGAGATATAGAGTGAATCAGCATATGTATGTGTGTATGTATAATTTAATTTAACAATCATGTGTGTGATGTTTCTTATGTGCCAGGTGCTGTTCTACATGCTTTATAAATGTTAACTCATTTAATCATATCAATCTTATGAAGTAGGTACTATTATGACCCCTGTTTTATGGCAGAGAAAAGCAATACACAGACAGGCTAGATAAGTTGCCTGAGGTCATTTAGCTTATAAGTGGATATTTGAAGTTGGGCTTAGTCACCAGTCTTATGTTGTCCCTCATTGTACAGTGACACCAAAGAAAGGCTTAAAGAGCAGGGCTTTCTCTGAAGTCATCCATTGATTCTATGTGAAATCCTTTTCTCATTGTGTTTGAATCTACGTCCTACACCTGGATGCAGAGAGAGGCAGTTCACTTAGGCAACCTTATAGTTTCTTGCCCATGGCTATGATCTTTGAGCAACCTTTTCACATCACAAAGCTAAGTTTTTAATTGCTCTTGGCTCGGAAAAAGCTAGATAGGAGTCAATTTCTTCATGTGGTGTATTGAATCATGGAATAAGAGGTTTAGAAGGATTCCTTAAAGATGATCCCTCTGACCGTCTCAGGTGCTGATGGGAAAACTGAGGTTCATTGAGGAACTGTGACTTGCTCAGGGTCAAAGAGAGAGTTAGGGCTGCATCAGGACTGGTACCTTTCTTGGGATGCTTAGATGTGTTATGTTTGTTGTACCAGTGGTCTGCAGCCCTTTCCATTCAAGGAGGCTTTCTAGAATCCAGAGTGTCCTGGGCCAGGCTGATGGAGTATAGTACAAGATTTGGGTTCTGCACTGCTGGGACTAGAAAGCAAAGAGAAAATATTGGCTTAGACACAACCATAAGCAGAATGGAGGCTCCATTGCCTGTTCCTCCCATCTAAGATCATTCTGGAGTGATACCTCCCTGCAAACCTGGAGATCTTGATGAATATGTCAAGGCACTTTTGAGTCTTCATCTTACTTGACCTCTCAGAACTATTTGACACTGTTATCCATTCCCTCTTCCAAACTGTTTTTCTTCCAAGTCACCCTGACCTCTTGATTTTTTCCTGCTCCTCTGGCTGTTCCTACTCTTAGACCTTCATGAGTTCTCTCTCCATCTGATTTTAAGGTTGGTGTCCATCCTGGACCCTCTGTTTTCTCTGTTGCCATCCTCTTCCTGGGGGTAAATACACATCATCTATCTCCAGAGTTTTAATGATTTACATACTGGTACTTAACAAACTCCTATCTCCTGTCTCTCTCCACATGTCAGACCCATCCACGCAGGTTTCCAGTTGGGCATCTCCACTTGGATATCCCTTGGGCACCTCAGTGCCCACATGGACAAAGCTCTCATTGTCTGTCCACCTCTCCTGCCTTCCTAACCCAGGTGTTTCCCCTCACGGTCTCTGTTTTAGGAAAGGCACTGTCACCTACATAGCTCTACAGACTTGATTCTCTTGGCTTTTGCTTCTCACTCTCCCCACAGTCACTTCTCAGGTCTAGGAGTTCATCACCTGGGGTAGCCTTCTAACTTGTCTCCCTCCTTCACATTTGCCCCACTCTAACTTGTTTTATGCATCATAGCCAACATTAACATTTTTTACATTTTCAAAAAAATATATTTTCAATCATAAAATTGATACATACTTATAACAACTTTAAACAATATAATAGATACAAAGTAAAAATGGAAAGATTCCTCTCCTCCATAGTTCCAACTTCATCCTAGGTGAACAGTTTGGTGTATTTCCCATCAGACTCTCTTCTGTGCTCATCCAATGAAATATTAAGTGGGCTATGTCCCACTTTATTTTCCAACAATCCAGAACTGCCCATTTCTTTGCACTTTGTGTCCCCTCCTTAATGTTCATCTTTTCCCTTTGTTCTTCCCTCACCATCCTTCTTCTGGACAGCAATTACTCATCCTTTAAGATCCATTTTATGTTGTCTCCTTCCCGATGCCTCCAGACTCAGTGGGGCGTTTACTGCTCTTACTGCATTAGCATGCTGCATTATAAGCTTTTTTGTCCTGCTTTCTCCCACTGGGTGGAGCTTCTTGAGGAAGAGACTGTGCCTTATTCTCCATGGTATCCCCACACTTGGCATGAGACCTGGCACAGTGTTCCACTCACCTGACTGACTGTGACTCATTACTGCCTGAGTGTCCTGAGGTACAAGAGCCTTGGTTTGGAGAGGCAGTTGTTCCAAGCAGACAGGACTGTGAAGCTTCCTGACAGTTCACAGCAAGAATAGGAGACAAGACAGGGGCTGAAGAACAAGAGAAAGAATCTAATGGGGGAAAGGAGCCGGTGGCATCAAAGGAAGGAAAGGAACCTTTATGAAGGATCTTCACATTTAGCACCTTGCATGCATTATCCTATTTAATTCTGTCAATGGTACTCTCCCCATTATACAGATGAGAAATTGAGGATTAGGATGTAAAGTGTCTTGCCCAAGGTCATGAAGTGAGTAGCAGAGCTGAAGTTGAAAGCCAGTTCTGCTGAGTTCAAAGTCCAAGGTCCTACACCCTATGCACATTGGTGATCAAGTAGGTGTGGTCTGGTCTCCACCTGCCGTTTCCCTAGACCCTTCAGGGGTGTTTGGAAAAGGTTTGTGTCCAGCAACTCTGAACAGAGATCCCTAATGGCTATCAGCCTTTGCAGAGATAGTGAGTGACGAACCAGATCTTCAGACACTGAGCTTTTTCACTTCCACATGCTAAGGCTCTAGAGTTTATGCTGGAAGGAGTTAGTTTCCCAGGCCTCTGGAGGAAACCAACAAGGGCTTTGGGAAGCCTCACCCAGCCCAGCTTTCTCCGAATCCCCCTCAGGCAGCCGTGCCTCTCCTTAGTCTCCTCGTGGCCCCTCCTCAGCCCAGATCAGTCATGGCTGCTGTGTCCTGCCAGGACCTGCTGGCCAGAGCACACCTACAGGGCAGTCGTCTCTGGAGGCCCAGTGGCCCTGGGCCCAGCCCTGTGATGTCTAAGCTGTGGGCGCTTCTTGGCAGTTGTGATCACCTTGGGATCACAGAGGGTGCTGTGGACGGGGTGGGGGCACTCAGGGACAGCCTGAGTAAGGAGCCTTGTCCAGGGGCGAGGCCGACCCGAGGGATGCTCATCCTTCAGTCCACAAACATTTACTAGGTGGCCTTGGCAGTGCTTGGTCTTTGAGGGCAGGGGTCCCAGGTCTGAGAGGCGCTGAGTAATAGTAGCAGCTGCTTTTTATCCAGGCCATCTACATAGCAGAGGCCGTACACATACACTGTTACTTAATCCTTCAACAATTCTGTGAGAGAGAGCTGTTTGCATTTTATAAATTAGACAGTAAAGAAAAAAAAGAACAAAGGACAGAAAACTAAAGCTCAGAGAGGCTGTCTATAACCACTGAAGGACAGAGTTGGGATTTGGGTTCAATTCCAAATCTGGTTATTTCAAGCCTGTGGTAAACTGCCCAGGATATATAAAATCCATCCCCATCATCAAAGAGCTCACAATCCTTGGTGCTCTGTGTGCCAGGCACACTGCAATACTAGCAGTTCCTGCGTGCACCACATTATCTCTAATCGCCACAGCTTTATACCTGCTCTTTGCTCTGCCTGGAAGGCCTTCCACACCTTCTTTCCCCTGCTAACTTGTTTTTTTCATTCTGCAGATCTCAGCTTGCCTGTCACTTGCCTATCCAAGGCTGAGGACTTCATACTTCTTTTGGGGAGGAGGCACTGGCTGGTTAACTCTGCACTTCCAATTCCCACTTGTCTTGCTGGAAGTTCTTGGACTCCCCATTTGGAAAATTCCCTCCTCCCAGATAGTTAGTTTGTGTAACTGACACCCCTCCCTCCAGCTCAACGCTTGGTTCTGATTGTTTAAGCCAATCAGCAGATCTCATTCTACCTGTTACTGCCATCAGTGCAAGGATGGGGGATACTCAGAAACGATGAAACAAGGAGAAACTACAGACCTTAAGAGTTATAAGAAAATTACCTTTTTTATGAGACTAAAGGAGGAAAGATGCAGGGATACAACCTGGCTACGAGCAACCTGGAATTTAATAGAGAGACTTAAGGGATGACAGCCTGGTGGGAATACAGGCTAGGGGACTTAGCCTCTATTATTAAAAACAGGATATTTTGGCCCACATAATTACACTTTATTTACTTCCGACTTTTTCAGAACCTTGGGCAAGAAAGAGAGGTGCTATTTATGAACCTCTTGGAGCCCCAACATAATCTTTGCAGACACACACACACACACACACACACACACACACACACACACACACACACACACGTTCTTGGGTCATTTTAATATACTGTTTGGATCATATTCACCTACTTTTTAATGAAAATTAACTTTTAAAATCTGTACTACAAATATTTTTCCCAGGTATTTTATTTCTCTATGGCCTTTATTTGTGGTATAAAAATTGTGAACATTTATATAATCAAATATATTTGTCATTTTTTTAGAGCCTCCGAGTTTTAAGTCTGTTTTAGGAAGGACTCCCCTATCCTCAGTTTATAGTATAGTACCCAAAGTTTTCTTGTACTAATTTTCTCACTGTTTTGCTCTTTTATGTGTTTTACCCATTTAGAATTTTTTCATTGTTGTATAATGTATAAGATTAGAATCCATTTTCACTTTCTCCTATATGGAGAAACCGGTTGTGCCAGCATCGTTTACTAAATAGTCCATTCTCTTTCCACTAAATTGAACTTCCACATGAATTGTGTGTTGACTTTTCACATATACTGCTGTTGATGGTGGATTTTCTATTTTGTTTTGCTGACCTAAGAGGTCCAGGAATTTTTTTTTTAATCTTATATCCAGCCACTTTACCAAAGAATGTAAGGTCACTTTATGAGCTTACAGAAGGGGTTGGGAGTCGAATGTGTTGGGTTCTGTAGGGCATAGGACTGGTTGGCCTGGAGCCTGAGGGTGTCAGGAAAGGAAGCAGATGAAGGACAAGGACAAGAAGAAGACCTGATTGTGTGTTTAGGGCAGTGTGCTAGTAGGAGTCGGTTCCCCTGTGAGCAGTATGATTAACAGAGAACTGAAAAACAGTTGATTAGAAAGAGTAACATTTACTGCTCTCTTACATAAAGGACATCTTTTGTAGGCAGTTCAGACTCCATGACCTCTCAGGAACCCAGATTGCTTCTAGGTTTATATGCTGCTCCTCTTCAGATGTGGTCCTCATCCTTGTGATCTAAGATGAACTCTGGACATCACATCCATGTTCCTAGCAGGAGGAAGCAAGAAGGGGAAGAGACAAAGGTCATATCCCAGGTATAGCTTTAAAAAATTTTCCAGAAGCTGCCACATGATAATTCTACTCATTGACCAGAACTGAGTTATATCTGTTCCAGGGAATGCTTTTTTACTTTTATTTTTTTTCAAGATCAAATATTTTAGTCAAGATCAAAATATTTTTATTCAAGATAAAAATTCTAAAGATTATAAAGATTTTTATTACAAATGAATATTCTAAGATGGTGATAACACATCCTGGATTGGCAACCAGCAGTCTCTGGTTCAGGTACATTTGTGGGGAGTAGGGGATGTGTGATTTTCTTTAGCTCTCAGCTGCCAGCACACAAAGGAGTGGGAAGAGGTGAGTGGCATATGGTGCAGAGGGTGGGGACAGCAGAAGAATAAGGGTGCCAGGCATGGAGGGAGTAGATGAGAACAGCATAAGCTTAGTTGGAAAGGAGAGAAGACTATTGGGGGGATGATGGACCTGGAGAAGGAGGAGAGAACAAGGGCTTAGTGATCTCAGAGAGACTGAAGAACAAATGCACAGCTAGAGGGCTGGAAGGCTGTGCTGGAGGCTGGCATATTTGGCAGTGGGAAGTTTGAACAGTTTACCTGTAGTGGTGGGTAATGGAGGTGGAAGGGAGATGAGGGTCGCATGATGTCACGGAGGTAAGGCATGCTGTGGGGGTTCTCCCCTGCACATGGCACTGTACCAGGAGGATGGCAGTGGTAGGGAGATGGGGGAATGAATACAGGGAAGCCGTTGTAGTCAGATGGTGTGAGTCCCAAGGGAGTCACACTGGAGGAGAGTAATGGTCATGAAGCATGCAGGACCCAGGTAGATACACAGGGACGAGAGAACAGAAAGTCGTCGCTGAGGATGGCTTCAGGAGATGCCTGTGATCAGGGGATGCGAGGTCTCAGGGAGGTTGGGGAAGAGAGGAGAACCTGTGAGGAGGCTAAGGATGAGGGGGATTGGTTTGTCATGGAGTAAAGAGTCTAAGTGGGCACAGAGGAAAACCATGTAGGACAGGGGAGTACTTGGTGTCAGGAGAAGAGACTAGAATAGGATAAAGTTGGAAATGCAAGAGAGAACAAGTGGTAAGGCTTACGTTTTGACAGGGACCTAAGTCTACAAGATGCAACATCTGGGCAGGGGGTCCACACTGACTCTGGGAATCAGGTTGTGTTGTGGAAGACCCAAGCTGTGGCTCTGGAGAAATCTGGCCTGGTGCAGAGCTGCTGGCCATGGGCCCATCCAGGGATGGGCTCTGGGTGGTCAAAAGCCACACCAGGAATTTCCAAAGACCTAAATGTGGAGAAGCTGCAGGCTAAAAAGAGCTACTTTCCTTCCTTGGAAACCTCCCTTGCCTAGCTCCTAAGGCTTCCAGGATGAAGTCTGAGCACAAAAACAACCCTCACTCCCCTGTCAGCTGCTCGAGATAACCCTGGTTGTCCAACAATGCCAAGAATCATGCTCTTCTAACATTCATTTTGATTTAAAATCTTTTATGTTTGAGGTGGACTTTTCTCTGTTGACAGTGGGCTGGGTTCAGCTTATTCATTAGGTGTGGATCTCCTAGCTTGTGGTAAATCCTGATTGGAAAACAGTATAAAGACATTTCCTGGTAAATGTGTAAATATATATAGATGTTGGTTGTTCCCCTCCCCACCACCAACACACACTGTAGAAGCAATTTGGAGCAATTTAGACGTGCTCAGCATCTGGCCCTCATAAATGGCCTCAAGTGAGTCATGACTCTGCATCAATAGAGAAGGCTTGTCTTGCTTGGAGAGAATTGTATTTACCTCCTTTCTGCCTGTGACCCTTTCTATTACTTTATGATGATCAGTCTGATTTGTGTGCAAAGAGACTGGTAAGATAAGAATTTGGGGACAGGGAGCCAGGAGAAGAGGAGGAGGACCCTGATAGCTACATACTGAAGGCAAAACCACCAGTTTTGGGGAGAATGGCCTGTTTTTGTTTTGAGGAGCCAGCAAAAAAAACCAAACCAAAACAAAAAACAACAGTGGAAAAAGCCTTGTTTTTGTAAGTTAGGAGATGGCCTCTATTAGCTGTGGGCCACTTAGTCTCCTGGCACCTAAGTTTGTTTATTTGCTCAGTGGGATTGATACCCACTGCCCCGTCCAGCTGAGAGAGAAAAGGAGCGCTCTTGCATGAGAGCACTGCTGGGTGACAGCTGCAGAGTGAGTTCCTTAAAGATGCCATCTCATTTAATGCCCAAGCCGATCTGACAAGGGAAATGGTGTTACACTATTCTTCAGCTAAAGAAACTGAGACATGGAGGGGCTAAGTGGCTTGTCCAAGGTCACAAAGCACCTCAGGACTCAAACCCACGTCTGTCTTGCTCCAAATCCTGTGTTCTTCCCATTACTCCATGCAGACACCGAGGTCAAAGGACACATTTGAGTTCTTCCCCTGGGGAGAGGAGAAGCACAAGGTGGCTTCCCTACTTCAGTGCCCGAGGTGTCCGTGTGTCCGTGGTTCCCATAGAAGGCCAGCCAAGCCCAGCTCTGTTTCCTCGGAGCCCTGCTCTCGGCTGTAGGAGCAGGTGGGTTGTTAATCTGATAAACGGCTTCCTGCTAAGTTGGGAGGGCGAGCTGAAGGCGGCTAAATTGCCCTCTAGAGTGGCAGGTGGGAGACTCCAGTGCCTTTGCCTGCGGAATCTCTCCAGGACTGTCGTCTGAAAGGATGAGAACTTCCGGGTGGTCGGCTCCGAGTGGGAGGCCCGGCTCTGCCTCTTGCCTCTGTATGACTGTAACAGTCTGGCTTTCAGTTTCCTCAGCAGTAAAATGTGGGTAAGAAAGCTCTCCTTAAAGGGTGGAATTCTTTGTGTATGAATATTAAATAGAATAATATGGGAACTGTGCCTAGCACTTTGTGTCACACATTATATAAAACTGAGTAAAAAAGGCAGCAGTTGTTTCCATGAGGGAGTGGGCAGATCTCCAGAGGGGATTTTTAGGCATTGAGTTGCTTTTGTGTCCCATCCCCTAAATCCACATCATAGTCAATCACGTATTTATTTGTTCAGCAAATGTGTTCTAAACACTCACTGTGTCATCTTCCGGGGAGAAACACATCTGAGACAGGCAGTGTCTTTGCCCACAGGGAGCTCACAGTGGCACTGGAACCACATGGCAGGAAAGTACGTGGTATGGTCACAGAGGGAACAGGGCCTGGGAATCAGCCTGACTGCCTCAAAGTGGTGGGGTAGGGAGGCTGGCATTTTAAAATCCATGCCTCCTCTCTAGGTGTAACAGGGTTCTTATTACGGAGTTGTGGGGCACACCCTTCCTTGGTGGAGACAGGAAAGGCTGGGCTGCCAAACTGCTGAGAGGAGGAGGAGGAGGCAGAGCTCTAGGGGTGGGTGGTCTCCCAGGTGGTGCTTCCCATCTGGTGCTGGCAAAAACCCACCACCTTTGGCAGAGACAGACTGATGACTCTAGCTCAAAGTTTATGGGATAATTTATGTATTATCTGAGGCATTTATAGACTGTTAGGTGTTGCCATATCTGCCAGGGACAGTAATATAGCAGGAACTTATTCTAGCTCCCAGCCCACTGACTCACAGGTCATCTTGATGTTAGGCAGATCAGTGAGTGCTCTGGGCCTCTCCTGAGAGGTAATAAGGTGTGTGCTTGGGTCCAGGCGTGGAGCTTGGAAAAGGACTCATTGCCAGTCTGGCTGTCAGGAAGCCCAGGGTATAGCTGTCCTGCAGATTGCATAGAGGTGGGCACAGAGTTCACCTTTCTGTGCTTTCCAGATCTTCCATGATGCAGCCCCTCCCCATTCCACTCTATCCCACTATCCTGCTTGTTCCTCAACAGCCAGGACCTATACCAAACTAGCAGGTAGTTCGTTTTGAGCCTCCAAATGTATGAAAGCTCATTCCTACCTCATTGATTTTTTTGCAGTTGGATCCCTACTCTTTCAGTTCTTAGCCATAGCTAGCTCATCTCTCAAGCCCAGCTCTCATTCAGCCTCATCCAGAAAGCCTTCCTTAACTTTATAGCATATGCTGACCTTTCTCATTGCAGATCTCCCTATTTTAATGACTAATCATTAATTATCTCATTCATTAATTCATTCCATGCATTGGCAAGTCTTACCCATTCTATATGAAAAATACTTCCCAAATCCATTCTCTGCTCTCCATCCATACTGCTTCCACCCTAGTCACTTTTTGCTTGGATTATTAAATATGTTTGTAACTGGTCTCCTTCCTCATACTCTGCCACTCTCCAATTCTTCTATAATCCGTGGAGCATCCAGGGACCTTTTATAATGGTAAATTAGCTCTTGTCACTCCTCTGCTTACAGTCTTCCAGTAGCTTCCCAAACTCCTTCACCACCACCCACGAGACTCTGCTACTCTGGCACTTGGGTGCCTTCTCAGTCTCTTCTCATCCTGTCATTCCTCTTGCTTATTCTGCTTCAGACACCTCAGCCTTCTCTGTGTTCCCCAAAAAGGCCAAACCATTATCACAGCCTCAAGGCCTCTGTGCTTGCTGGGTCTTCCACCCAGAAGGGTCTGAGTTCCTCAGGGCCTACCTCTTTCTCATCACTCAGCATTCTGTTCAATAACCTCCTCCAGGAGATCCTGAATATCCCATCTAAGGTAGCTCCTGCCCTCCTCAAGTCACACTTTATCTCATTACAGTATTTCCTTTATCTCATTAACATCTTCTGGACAAAGAAAACATATGTTTTATTGTCTGCTTCTTTCCACTAGAGGAAGTGCCTCCAGAATAGAAAAAAATATCTGTCTTGTTCACTGCTATATCCTCAGTGTTTAGAGTAGTGCTGAACATGTACAAAACCAAAAAAAAATTGCTTAATAATTTATTATATGGGTACTAAATGTCTTCTATGTATGAAACACTGGAAGTCAGTAATTACTCCCACTGATTAGAGATACAAATGCCTATCCTTGAAACAGGATTTGTCAAAGGTGGTCCATGAAACTCTGGTGGTCTGTCAAGGAGGTTGCAAGTAGTTTGATGGTTTAAGAGGAAAATCTGCTGAAATGATCTTGTTCATGAAAGCGTAATTAACTTAAAATAAGATTAAGATTTTGATAGAAATTTTATCACCATCTTAATAATTGTTTTACGACTTCATTGCAAGGACTGTATTAGTCAGTTCATCATAGATCATTTCAGTTTAACAGTTGTAGATTATTTTGTATAATGTGTTTCACATTGTGACAATTATAAACACCCCTCAGTTTTATTGTTACCCTGTTATTTAATGTGTTGTATAAATCTCTCATGACTCAAAGTATTTACTTGAAGAGTAAAATTAATGATGAGGATAATATTATCAATAGTGTGACACAGAATAATTCTGTAATTGTAAATATTGAATAGGGTTAGGTATGAATATACATCATGAATCTGAGTGAGGACATAATAATCTATGAGTGTTGATTTACCATAGTAGCTGAAAAAGAAGTTCAAATAGGAAACAGTGCTGAATGTTTGAAAATTGGACTTTATTGAGTTGTAAGTCATCAATGGTATTTTTTCTTGTGACACTTTGTCTTATAGTGCCATAAGTTTTGACACAGTTTTCAAAACTGTCTGGTAAATCAAGTGATATTTCCCAGAGTAAGTGTAGGAAATGGATTACATTTGTCAGTAAGTGTAGAGAAGAGACCAAGAATACAAAGATATTATTCAGAATTGTACTTCTTGGAGAAAAATCACATACAAGTCATGTTACTGTAAAGTGCTTGAATAACTAGTTTAAACTAAGTTAATGAGGAATACTGGCTTTGGAAAGAGCAGAACAAGTTTTTGGCATGATTATTCTATCAAAAGATCCTGCTGAAGGTAAGTAAAGAAAACTGGATGTGGAACCTGACTTACGGCTCAAGCCAGTTCTCATTGAGCTGATTATAGATACCTTAGTTAAAAGTTATAAACTAGAAACTGTACAAGATGCTTTGAACACCTGTGTTCTGATACTGGACTACAGGTAGCATAGGATTATAATTCCTGAGAGAAGAGAAACAAATGAGGTGAGCTCTGTAATCACTAAGGTTCCACCTAGGGGCATATTCTGGATTATGGAGCAGGAACGGGGATCCCAAGTACAGCATAGTAGCCCCACTGGATTAAGGAGAGAGAGATTGGAGTTCACCGAGGCTGAGGCAGCTGAAAGTTGTGAAGAAGAATTCCAGATGAGGGAGCTATGCAGAAAAAAAGCCCCAGAACTCTTATGTTTTTTCTGTGTACTAAGAAACAGTACTAAAAACAATGGTGAAAATATTTCTAAATTTGATGAAAAGGTTAAGACAAAGACTAAGCTCAGTGAACCCTAAGTAGGATAAGCCTACATACACCAAACACTTACACCAAACCACATTATAATCAAGTTGAAGAAAACCAATGATAAAGAGGAAAATCTTAAAAACAGCTAAAGGAAAAAAAAGCGTGTACAGAAAAGCAAAGATAGGAATTACTGCAGACTTCTTGTCTAAAGCTATGCAAGCCAGGAGACAATGGAACAGCATTTTTGAAGTTCCAAAGAAAAAAAATATAACTTGGAAATAAGTGAAAATATCCTTCTAAACTGAAGGCAAAAAAGAAAAAAAAAGACTTTTACAAACAAACAAGTTGAAGGAATTTGTTGTCAATATACTTGCACCATGAGAAACGTTAAAAGAAGTTATTCAGGCAGCAAGAAAATACCAGATGGAAATATGGATCTAAACAAAGGAACAAAGAGTGCCTGCAACAGTGTATATATGGGTAAATATAAGACTTTCTTTCCCCTCATTTAAGAATATATTTAAAATATAATCTACTATTTAAAGCAAAAAGTATATGATTGGTGGGATTCAGACCATATATAGAAGTGAAATGTATGACAATAATAGCACAAAGGATGGGAAAAGTGAAATGATAGTACACTTTTGTTATGACGTTTTCACATTATACCTTGAGTGGTATAACAATATTTGAAGGTGTAGTGTGGTCAGTCAATATGCATGTTTTGAACCCTAGAGCAACCAAAAAACAACAACAAAGAGGTATAGCTAATAAACCAATATTGGAGATAAAATGGAGTACTAAAA
Source organism: Manis javanica (assembly GCF_040802235.1). Classification (NCBI taxonomy): domain Eukaryota; kingdom Metazoa; phylum Chordata; class Mammalia; order Pholidota; family Manidae; genus Manis; species Manis javanica. The sequence continues at coordinate 78,194,692 of NC_133159.1, read as the reverse complement.
ATAATACAAAAGAAGGAAGGAGAAAAGGAAAAAAAACAACAAGGAATAGATAGTACCAAATAAAAAACGAATACAAAGATTGTAGACTTAAGCGCAACCATATTAATAATGATTTTGAATATAAAGCATCTAAGCATCTCAATATTAAGGCAGAGATTGTAAGATTAACTGGATAAAAAGCAAGACCCAACTGTGCAATTTTTAGAGGAAATCACTTTAAATATAGATACACAGGTAGATTAAAAGTAAAAGGATGGAAAAGTTACACCATGCAAATACCAATCATAGGAAATCTAGAATGGCTATGTTAATATCAAAGTATAAGTTCAAACAAGAAATACCACATGGAATAAAAAGGGTCATTTCATCAGTGACTGTGAATGGGGATGTGGGGGGGACTTGGTGAAGGGGGAGCCTAGTAAACATAATGTCCTTCATGTAATTGTAGATTAATGATACCAAAATAAAATTAAAAAAAAAAAAAGAAAGAAAACACTTTGAAAAGTGAAATAAATATTTGACGTTAATATTAAAAAAAAGGGTCATTTCATAATAATTGAGAGCATGATTCATCAGGAGGATGTCATTCTAAATGCATGTATATCCAATAGCAGAGTTTCAAAATTTATGCAAAAATAAAAACAGATATAGAGGTTAACAAATCCATGATCACTGTTAGAGGTTTCAACATTCAGTAACTGATAGAACAAACTGGCAAATCAGTAGGGATACTGATAATAAGAACCACACTACTAGCCAACTTGACCTATGACATTACAGAGCACTCTGTCCAACAGCAGAATACACATTCCTTTCAAGTGCATATGAAACATTCACCAAAGTATGCCAACTATAAGCCATAAAACAAGTCGCGATAAACTTAAAACAATTGAAATCATGTAGAGTGTGCTTTATAATAAGAATGGAATTAAGTTTAAAATTATTAACAGGTATTTGGGAAAAACAACATACCTCTGAATAATATAAAGGTCAGGTTAGAAATCACAAAGGAAATTTTTAAATGTTTTGAATGAAGATGAAACTTTTCAAAATTCATGAGATACTGCTAATGCAGTGCATAGAAGAAAACTTAGCTTATTTTAGAAAAGAAAATCTCAAGTCAATAATCTAGGCTTCCACCTTAAGAAGCTAGGAGAAGAGGAACAATCTGAACACAAAGTAGGAAGATGATAATAATAAAAGATCAGAAACAGAGAACCAAGAATCAGAAAACAGAAAACTAGAGAGAAATCAATGAAACCAAAAATTTGTTTTTTTAATCAATAAAACATAATATCGAAATAGAATGATCAAGAAAAAAGGCATAAATTATCAGTATTTGGGAAAAGCGAAAACATTAAAAATGTACATTAAGGGAATAACAAAAGAATTATGAATAACTATATGCAAATACAGTTGAAATATTCAATGAAATGAAAAAATTCCTTGGAAGATAAAATTATCCAACACTGACTCAAGAATATTCCTGAATATTCATATACCAAAGAAAGTAATTAAATTCATATTAAGAAATTTTCCCACAAAGAAAATTCCCAGGCCCAGATGGTATCACTTGGTGAATTCTGTCAAACTTAAGGAAGAAATAATACCAATCCTTCAGCCATGCAGAACTTTCAGAAAATAGAATTTACTTTCCAACTCATTTTATGAGGCCAGTATTACTTTGATTTCAAAACCAGACAAAGACATTGCAAGAAAAAATTACAAACCAATATCCTTCAATTAGCAAAGGCAAAATCCTTAACAAATCACTAGCAAAATGAATACAGCTGTATACCAAAAGGAAAATACATCATGATTCAGTTGGTTATCCCAAGAATGCAAGGTTAATTTAACATTTAAATATCAACAAGTGTAATTTACAACATTAGCAGAAATGAAGAAAAGCCTGTCATTTCTTTAGATGCATTAAAACCTTTGACAAAATGCAACACCCATTTTATGATTTAAAAAGACAAAAACCTCTCAGTATAAATACAAATACCAGGCAACTTCTTGATAAAGGGTCTCCAGGAAAAACTATAGTTGACATTATACTTCACAGTGAAAGACTGAATATTTTCCATCTAAGATCTAAGGATGTCTCCTTTTACCGCTTACACTTAATATTGTTTCTAAGGTTCTAGCTAGGGCAGTAAGGCAAGACGTACATATTGGCAAAGATGTAAAATAATACTTATTTGCAGATGACATGATTATGTAGAACATCCTAAGGATTTTACAGAAAAGCTACTAGAAGTAGTAGGTAGGTTGGAAGTTCACAGGATTCAAGGTCAATGTATAAAAATTCTTCCTGTATACTAACAATGAACAATTGGAAGTGAAGTTAAACACACACACTAGCATAAAAAGCAAGACAGATGGGGGAGGTTGTGTGTGTGTTTTGGGGGTTGGGTATGCAGGGGGGTATATGGAAACTCTGTACTTGGATTTTGCTGTGAACCTAAAACTATGCTAAAAAAATGTCTATTAAAAAAAAACCCACACAGAGTGTTCAGGGACACATTTTACAAGATCTGTGTGAGACAGGTTTGGTAATGGATTAGGGGAAGATGCATATAAACTAAGCAAACTAAGACAAGTACTATCTCTAGTTACTAGTTGTATCTCTAGTTACTAGTTGTGTAAGGAGAAAAGAGATTAATAGCATACTGCAGGGCTTGCCTATAATAGTGTTACAGATGATAATGTAAACACTGACTAATAATCTAACTAAAAATTGATACTGAAACAATGGAAGTGGGGAAATGTGGTGTGTGGATGGTGTGGGGTGGTTTCTAGTGGTGGTGAAAGAAACTTAAATCCTCATCTTCTATAGGCATGTTAGTTAAACTTAGAGTGGGAATGGCAGGGAAGGGATGCAGAAGGTGGCTGCTTTGCATATTAAATCTTGTAGAATTTTTTTAAATTGTTGAACTGTGTGCTATGAACATGATTTGAAGCCATTTACTGCCAGTTACTAGCTGTGTGACCTTAGGCCTGTCACTCAACCTCTCTGTGCCTCATTTACATCTGTTGAAAATTGGGTAATAACTATACTTATCTCAGAAGGTTGTTAAGGTGAACTCACTTTATGTAAAATACTTAGCATAGTTCCTGGCACAAACAAGCACTATGTAAGTGTTTATTTTATAATTATGTACAGGCATTACTTTGAAACATTAAAATTTTTTAAATCTAATATTGGTGGTCTCCATGTCCCCTTCAATAAATAACCCTGTAAGGAATATATATATTTTTTTATTTTCCATTTTCAAATAGAGAAGCTGAGGCTCAGAGAAGTTAACCACCTGCCCAAGATCAAGCAGCTAATTATTGTCAATTGCCCCAACATTAGGGGTTCAATTGGGCTAGTCTGGCCACAAATCCCAACCTTTTCCCATTTTGCCTCCCATGGTCATGGTTTACTGAACACTTTGCATACCAAGCGAGGCCTTAAACTCCTGTGAGGAGTGAGCAGGGTGCAGTGCTACATGCCTCATAGAGAAACTGCACAGGGCATCATGGAAGGTGCTCAATGAATGATCCTGGATGGAAGGCCTGGCCCATGGTAAGTGCTCAATATATATTTGAATGAATAATGAACGAATGAGGGAACATGGTTTAGAAGCCCTGGGCAGACATTAGGATTTGCAGGCTGTGTACGAGGGGACAGCCAGAGGAGAGAACTTATGAGCTGCATGCTGCCTAGACCCTAAAAACTCAGCCCTGTTTCCTATCACCCTTTCTGAGTCTGGCAGTTGTCCCAGAGCCTGGAGCTAAAGAAGAAGACTCAGTGTGGCTGAATTTATCCAGCTAGTAAATTCCAGATAGTCTTAAAAAATAAACCCAGAAACCTCCATAGACCCTCATGTTAATGCTAACTTTCCTCTTCCCACCCACAAAGTGGCCCAGAACACTCCTGTAGATACCTTCACACCTCTCACTGACACAGCAAGCTGACTTTGTTGATGGGTGTGTCACTTCTCAGCAAGACCTCAAGGCTTTACTTGCAGAGAGAGCCAGGTTGTGATAGATGTGTTTGCTGGCTCTGTCCGATGCAGCCTTACAGAAGTGCATTAGGCCTTAGCTTCCTCTCCCTATTAGTACCTAGTCCTTCTCTGTCCTAGAAGCTTTCCCCGAGAAACTCCTAATGCGACGGAGTTATTCCCCAAACTCTTCCCAAAAGCCAAGGGCTCCTCAGCTGCCCCATGGTCTTAACCTCTAACCAACCAAGCCTGGGAGGCACCAAAGAAATTTCTGGGCCTTAAAACCAAATTATACTCTGACTCAAACCAGAACCCCGTCCACGAGTTTAGCTTTCCCCGTGGCAGTGACCCTTGTTCTGCGACGGAAGCCTGGCGGGGGTGGAGGAATCTCAGTTTAGCTCACCCAGACAGGGTGGCTGCCCTAGGCCCAGGTGCGTTTTGATTGAAAGAGTCCCGTTTTGAGCTCCCTCTGTTTCTTCAAAGCTCTTTGGGCTTTTTTGTTGCCATAGACTAGGAGTTGGAGACCTGGTTTCTAGTAATTGCTCTGCTAAAAGTGGCTGGCTTCATGTCAGGTAAATATCTCTGGGTCTTAGTTTGTGCATTTTTTCAAGTGAGGGATTTAGACTAGCTCAGTGATTTTCAAGCTCTTTTCTCTAGTAGCAACACTGTACAAAGGAAATCTATTGGGATGCCCAGAATGGAAAAAAGGGTAGAGCTGCTCCGCCTGACCTTGAAGTTGCACTCTTTCCTGGGGGCCATACAGAATGTAGCGCTAAAATTCCTTGTGTTAATTTTTTCCCCAAAGATGGATAATATGTTAATAGGACAATAGGAGGATAAGAATAAAGTAAGGATGTGGGAGGCAGCAAATTAACAGGTTATAGGCTATGCTTTTCCATATAAAAAATGAGGATAAAAGGTATTACAGAAGATATTAGTAAATTGTTTCTCTCAAACATCTTACAAATTGCAACATGAAGTTATATTAAGCTATATGTGTGTCAACTTCAAAAGAATAACATCATAGTGCTTTAAGGACACTGTCTGGGCTATCTGACCCTAGCAGGCAAGGGGTCAGATGGGCATCCAGAAGCCTAGCTTTTCCTGCTTATCTAAATAATAAAAGCTTTCACTGCTGCAACCCTTCATTTTATTGATATTTCTTGTTGTGAGAGGTTAACCACCTGCCCAAGATTGAGTAGCTGGTTCAGTTGCCAATCACCCCAATGTTAGGATTTCAATTGGGCCAGTCTGGCCACAAATCCCGGCCTTTTCCCATATTGCTGCCCATGCTCATGGTTTAATGAATGTTTCATAGCCCAAGCCAGACCATAAGGGTCACCCAGAAAATAACCAGCTTCCACTTTCTTTAATTACACAAACTAGAGCTAGGTGACTGAGATCTTGCCTTTGGTCTGCAAGACCTAGGGAGTTTTGCAAGCCTTAAGGGAGTGCAGAATTTCCTGACGATGTTGCAAGGTGGCTGGCTTCTGTAGTCAGGCAATATTCTCCTTCGCTTTAGTTATGACTGCAGAGGTGCTGGGAAGCAAACTGAAAACTAGCACCTGGGAGCAGACTTTTCTCCTGAAGCCCCAGAGAAGAGGCTGGCTCATTCAGAGGGAGGGGCTTGGCACCCCTGCTTTCATCTAAAGATATTTTGGTCCAATTCCACCTCCTAGTTCCTTCATCAGTAAATCAGTTTTCCAAAACTAAGTATTTTTGCTGAGGGAAGGACATTTTAGCTAAGGCTAAAAAATTTAGAGAGCAGAGAGCTGGATGGCTGAAATTTTGCAGAAGTTCTTACTTCACTAGTTTAATTTGGGAAAGGACCTGAATTCCTGAAGAAAATGACTTTGTTTGAGAAAGAACCCATTTCATCAGGGTTGCTTCATCAGCAGTCACACAGGGTGCCCCCACGCAGCCCCTGCCTCGGACCTCTCAGCCTCCAGGCTGTGCTGCAGTGAGGATGGTCTGGACAGCAGAGGCCCAAGGAGCCTTTCTCAACCTTACGCAGGTCTCCCTGAGCACATGCCAGGTCGAAAGTCACCCCTGCTGCCCTCCTCACCCTCACACCAGCAGAGGCGGGCTCCTAGACATCCTTGCTCTTCTTTTTCTACCAGGGCTTCAAATGTGAGCCTGTTCAATTTTCAAACTTTAGAATGGTATTGCTTTCCTTGGGTCTAGGTAAACCTTTAGAGAACTGACCCTGTTCCCTAATAAGTAAGATCACCTGGTTTTAGACATTACTATAAGCAAAAAGTGTTAAATAATACTTTACAGAGACTCCACTAAGTATCTTAAGCCTGGTGGGGTTTTTAAGAGTTTGAGAAATCTCACTGAAATAGAATTATTCAAAGGGCAAGATTTTTTAAATAAGTCACCATTCTCTGAGTGTAACAGCAAAAGTAGTTCTTGAAATATTTAAATAGAAAGTGAAACTGAATCACACTGTTTACTTTTCATAGTAAAAGCTAGAATTCAAGACTTCTTCCCTGAAAGAGCAACAGGGTTTTCGTAAAACGTTTCTTCTTATTCTTTGAAATCTGGAGTTCACAAGAAAACCTGAGGGTTATGCTTTACTGAAGCTGACACTTTACTTCAGCAATGCAGAATGCCACATGGGGGTGAGGCAGTGTGTTCTGGAGGGGAGACAGTGTCAGCTCTGGGTCAGCAGAGCACATGACTGAGCCACAGGTTGGGCCAGACTCCCAGGTCCTAGGAAGCAGCTGCTACCATCTTGTACAGGTAGAGCTGAGCAAATGGCAGTATTGGTGTTGAGAGGGATCTCACAATACCAATGAAAGTTAGCTTGGGTGAGCGGACACTTGGCTCAGTGTATATCAATTCCTAGAGAAGGTATAGGAATTGTTAAGAGAAGAATGAATATGTAAGGGAAAAAAAAGATCTTCTTCCAGGAAATTGATTTTGTAGCTTTTTAATTTGTAGAGTGGTGTAGCAACTTTCCCTCTTATTTGCTTGAAAATAATTACTGTCACAATAGAGTTGTAGTCCTTTTAGCTTGCTCCAAACCCTAGCTGACCCATATTCCAATCACATTTGTTGCTTCTCTTAGTTTTCTCTGACTTCAGACTTCTGTGTCTTAAAAAGAACATATCCTGGGGGCTTAGCCTGTTGTCTGGAGGCTGCCAGGCCTGGGCCGTCCCTCCCCGCTTCCCATCCCCCTGTCTTCATTCCATAACCCCCCACTCATCCCTCCAGGCGCACAAGTGTCCCCTCCCATCTCTGACTCCATAGCTTAATTTGTGTCTTTTAGGTAATGTGACCAAATAATTTAATGTCCAAGAAAGAATACTCCTGGAAGTAAAAGGGTGTGCTTGTGATTAACAATGATGCTGAGACAATGCATGTGAAGTAGGGACTGTCCCAGGCAAACTGGGATGGCCATTCCCCCTACACATGAGCCTCCCCCCAGACAGGTCAAGGATTCTGAGGGCAAATGACTGCGTTGTCTTTGCATCCCTTCTCTTGCCCAGCTAGTACTTAAAAAAAAAAAAAAAAGGGTTTTAAAAAAGTAATTTTAGATTTACTGAAAGTTACAATGGTAGTACAGAGTTCCTATATACCCCTCAGTTTTCCCCATTGCTTATGTTTTGCATTTCCATGGTACATTTGTTAAAATTAAGAAACTGCATTGGTTTATTACTATTTGCTAAACTCTAAACTTTATTTGGGTTTCACCAGATTTTCCATTAATGTCCTCCTGTTCTGATCCAGACCAGGATACCTCACTGCACTTAACTTACATGCCTCACCTGGTCTATGATAATCTTTCTGTTTTTCCCTGTTTTTCATGACCTTAACAGCCTTGAGGGGCACTTGCCAAGTTTTCTGTAGAAATGTTCCCCACCCTGGATGTCTGTTTTCTCATGATTAGACTGAGGTTATGGTTTGGTGGAGAATACCACAGAGGTGAAATGCCCTTCTCATCACATGTATCTGAGGGGACATGATGTGCACATAACCTCATGGGGGATGTGAACCTTCGGCACTTGGTGAAGTCAGTGTTTTTCTTTCCCTACCCTGTTCCTTGGGAGCAGGTCAGTAAGTTTAACCTCCTCTCAGTGAGTTGACTAAGCCCCACCTCCCAGAACCGACAGTATCTTCATATAGTAGTATTCATTTATTTTTCTTGAAACTGATATTTTCTGACAACCTTATTTCCATTTTGCTTGTAAGACCACCCAGTGCTTGTGCATACCAGTCAGTGGCCTGAGGCACAGGAGCTGAACACCAGTTTACAGCGTCGGACTGAGGACTCTGGTCTTCAGCAGGAAATACTTGCTTACTTTCTGGTACTCTAGGATGCCCCAGCCTTAGAACCAGCCATTTTCCCAAGTCCTGCTTCCTTTTATTGGACATGACATTTAGAAACTAAGATCTAGCAGAGTTCTTTGAGCTGAACTGAATTCTCCTTTGGTCTTCCCCAGCTAACATAAACCTGGCAGGAATGTGTAGGGGGCAGATGCGGGACCCAGAAAAGCTGCTGGCCCTGTGGTGGTCTGGTGGCAGAGGTGGTAGTGCCATCTGGGCCCTGGTCCTGCTGGCTTCCTAGTGTTTCTGGAGTGAGCTATTTGCTTCTCACTGACGGCCCTAGACCCGCAGGGTAAGGGAGATACTGAAAGAGGCCCCTTTGGGCCCAGGGGTAGGGGAGCAGCGGGATGAGACAGCAGCTTCCCCTCTTTACTGCAGAGAATTATCACTACTAGGTCAGAGTTATCATCTACTAATTTTAATTTAAAAATTGAGGCATAATTAACATAACATTAGTTTCAGGTGTAGACCATGATTCAATATTTGTATCTATTGCAAAATAATCACAATAAATCTAGTTAACTTCTGTCACTGTACATGGTTAGATTTTTTTCTTGTAATGAGAACTTTAAGATCTATTAGGAACTTTCATATATGCAATACAGTATTTTATATATGCAATACTGTATAATACATATATCATTATACAGTATTATTAACTATGGTTACGATGCTATGCTGTACATTATACCCCCATGACTTATTTATTTTATAATTTGAAGTTAATACCTTTTGATGCTCTTCACCCATTTTGCCCACCCCCTCTGGCAACCATCTGTTCTCTGCATCTAAAAAATTTTTAGATTCCACATATAACTGAGATCACATGGTATTTGTCTTTGACTTATTTTACTTAGAATAATGCTCTCAAGGTCCATCCATGTATCACAAATGGCAAAATTTCCTTTTTTTGTGGTTGAGAACTATTCCATCGTAGATACATGCCACATTTTCTTTATTCATCCTTTGATGGACACTTACAGTTTTCTATCTTGGCTATTGTTAAATAATGGTGTAGTGAACATGGGGTTGCAGATACCTTTTTGAGTTAGTTTTTCTTTTAAATAAATAGCCAGAAGTGGAATTACTGTGGGGTAGTTGTTTTTAATTTTTTGAGGAATTTCCATACCTTTCCATAGTGCTTACACCAACTTACAGTTCCACCAACAGTGTATCAGGTTTCCCTTTTCTCCCCATCCTTGTCAATGCTTTTTTATTTTAGCCATTCTGACTTGTGAGGTGATACTTCATTGTGGTCTTGATTTGCATTTTCCTGATTAGTGATGTTGATCATCTTTTCGTATGTCTGTATGTCTTTGGAAAAAATGTTTATTCAGATTCTTTGCTCATTTTTAAATCAGATTTTTTTCCTATTGTGTTGTATGAATTGTTTATATATTTTGGATATTCTTTATCAGATATGATTTGAAAATATTTTCTCCCCTTCCATAAGTTGCCTTTTCATATTTATTGGTGTCATTTGCTGTGCAGAAGCAAAGTTTGATGTATTACCTGTTGCCTTTGCTTTTGTTGTCAAATCCAAAAAATCATTGCCAAGCCTGATGTCATGGAAATTATGGCCTATGTTTTCTTCTAGGAATTTTACAGTTTCAGGTCTTACATTTCAGTCTTTAACTCATTTTGAGTTATTATTTGTATATGGTGTAAGACAGTAGTCCAGTTTCATTCTTTTGTATATACCCTTTCAGTTTTCCCAGCACCACTTATCAAAGAGACTGGCTTTTCCCCATTGTATATTCTGGGCTACATTGTAAATTAATTGACCATCTATGTGTGTGTTTATTTCTGGGCTCTCTATTCTTTTCCACTGATCTGTGTGTGTTTTTATGCCTATACTATACTGTTTTGATTACTGTAGCTTTGTGATGTAGTTTGAAATCAGACAGTGTGATTCCTTCAGCTTTGTTCTTCATTCTCAAGATTGCTTTGGCTATTTGGAGTTTTTTTGTGGTTCTATACAAATTTTAGGATTGTTTTTCCTATTTCTGTGAAAAATGCCACTGGAATTTTGATAGGGATTACATTAAAGTGTAAATTGCTTTGGGTAGTGTGGACATCATCTATAATTTTTAACAGCTTTATTAAGGTATAATTTATATACATAAAATTCACCTGTTAATCAAAGTACACAAATGAATTATTTTTAAAGTTTACAAAATTGTGCAATTATCACTATTTTTAGAACATTTTCTTTACCCTAAAGAGATGTCTTTTATCTATTTGCTGACAATCCCTGTTCTTACCTTAGGCCCAGTGCAATTACCAATCTAGTATCTCTTTTAGAAATTTTCATTTTCTGACATTTCACATAAATATAATCATACTTTCTTTAGTTTACTGTGCTGGACTTAGTATGTTTGAGGTTCATACATGTTGTAACATGTATTAGTATTGCCTTGTGTGGGTTTGTTTATCCATTTACCAGTTGATGGTCATTTAGAATGTTTCCACTTTTTGACTATCTGAATAATGCTGCTATAAATATTCACCTACAAGTCTCTGTGAACATGTTTTCATTTCTCTTAGGATGGAACTCCAAGTGGAATTTGCTGGGTTATATGGTAAACATGTTTAACTTTTTAAGAATCTACCAGATTGTTTTCCAAAGTGGCCATGCCATTTTACATTCCCAAGAGCAATGTATTAGGGCTCTTCCCTCCACATCCTCACCAACACTGTTTTTTTAATAATCATCCTAGTGGGTGTGAAGTGGTATCTAATTTTAGTTTTAACTTGTATTTCCCTACGGACTAGTAATGTTGAGCATCTTTTCATATGCTAAGCCATTTGTATATGTTTTTTGCTGAAATAAATGTTTACTCAAATTTTTGCCCATTTTAAAATTGATTTTTATTGTACTTGCTATACAATGTTATGTTGGTTTCAGGTGTACAACATAGTGATTCAATTATATACATTACTAAATGCTCACCATAAGTGTAGTTACCATGTCACTATACAAAGATATTACAATATTATTGGTTATATTCCTTATGCTGTACATTTTATCCTGATGACTTATTCTGTAATTGGAATTTTGTACCTCTTCATGCACTTCATCTACTTCACCCTTCCCTCACTCCTATGGCAACCCCCAGTCTGTTCTCTGTGTTTGAGTCTATTTCTGTTTTTTGCTTTTTTTAGATTTCACATAAAAGTGAAATCATATGGTATTTGTCTTTGTCTTATTTTACATAGCATAATACTCTCTAGGTCCATTCATGACACAAATGGCAAGATTTCATTCTATTTTATGGCTGAGTAATATTCCATTGTGTATATGTGCCACATCTTATTTATCCAGTCATCTGTTGATATGATACTTAGGTTGCTTCCATAACTTGGCTCTTGTAAATAATGCTGCAATAAACATAGGGGTGCATATATTCTCAATTACTGTTTTGTTCAGGTATATATCCAGAAGTAGAATTACTGGGTCTTATTATCTTGTTCTTGAGTTTTAAGAGTTATTTATAGATTCTGGATATAAGTCTTTTAATATTATTTGAAAATATCTTCTCCCAGTCTGTGGCTTATCAGTTCACTTACATTTTTTTTGAAGTGAAGTTTTAATTTTGATGAAATCCAACTTATTAATATTTTCCTTTATGCATTTTTTTTGCATCTTACCTAAGAACTCTTCCTCACCCAATACCATGCAGGTTTTTTTTTTCCTAAAAATTTTACACTTGTAGCTCTTACATTTTGGTCTCTGATCCATTTTGGATTTATTTTTGCATGTCATAGGAGCTAACGGTCTAAATTAACTTTTTTGCATCTGATAGCAAAATATTCCAGCACAATTTGTTGGAAAGACCATCCTTTCTCCATTGAATTGCCTTGACATGTTAGTTTAAAATCAGTTCTCCATCAACATGAGGGTTTACTCCTGGTCTCTCAATTCTGTTCCACTGATCTTTATACCGATCTTTATATCAGTATCACAATGTCTTGATTACTGCAGCTTTGCAGTATGTTTTGAAATCAGGAAGTGCTCAGCATTTTCAGAATTGTTGTGGCTATTCTGGGTCCTTTGCATTTCCCTGGAAATTTTAGGATCAACTTACCAATTTTTCAAAAATGCCTGCCGGAATTTTACTAGGAATTGCATTGATCTAGTTCAATTTGGGGAGGACTGCCATTTTAACAATACTGAATCTTCCAATTCATGAACATGGGCTATTTCTACAGTTTCTTTAATTTGTTTTATGATTTTCATTGTATAAGTCTTTTGTTAAATTTATCCTTAAGGAATTATTGTTGGTGCTATTATGGATAGAATTGTTTATTTCATTTTTGGTTTTTTCATTTCTAGTATACAGAAAGAACCACTGGATTTTTGTATATTCATATTGTAGCCTGTGACTTTGCTGAACTTGCATATTCCTGTCTACTGAGCTCCCCACTAAACCAGGTTGCTTTCCAGCCCCCTTCCAAGGTTGGGCCTTTATCAGCTGTCATTTTCTCCAGTGTCCAAGAGTACAGATCTGATGTTATTGTTTCTTGATCCTCCAGTAAAGTTACCTCAATTGTTTAATCCCCTCACCCCTAACTGCTCTGGGGGCCCTGCTGACTTATGCTCAATACACATTTTGAAAAAGCAGTGTACATTCTAGAGATTCTCTCTCTCAAAAGCAAATTACAAATAATTCTTTTTTTTCCTTAAAAAAAACAAACAACTTCCTTGAGTCCAGAAAGTTCTGGGCTACTCCTATTTTGGATTTGTGAGGTTAAACACATTGCTCAAGAGCATTTTATAGCACAGTTAGTTTCTTTTAAAAGAATAATGACCAGACTTCTAAAGGGCTTCATCTTAGATTACATTTACTGACCTCTTTGCTGTTCTTTATTATTAGACTGTGAGGTCAAAATGGAGATTTACTCAATTTTTTGGTCAACTTATACCAGAAAAAATAGGTCAGTACATTTTTAAAAAACTTTCAAGTTTCAATTTAAGACTTCATCTTTCGTTTTCAAATAAAAATACTGCATCTTACATAGGGATGCAAGGACTTGGTTATCTTTGTTAGAATAATGGTTCTCCTCTATCTGGGTAAGTCTCTCTGTACAGTTAGGGACTGGAAGGCAGGGGGTTGAAATCGGAGGCAAAAGTCTTTCTTGGAACAAAGCTAGGTATCAATCGCCATCAGACCATCATTGTGGCTAGAATTCTGGAAAATGGTGAATAGAAGTTCATCTTTTATTTGGTCTTCATGGTTTATACCTGTGAAGCAAAAAAGGACAGTCTGAATAAAACACCTAAAATAGTTTATCAGCTTTTGAGAACATTGTATTGCCTTCCCAATATACACATTCCATTTTCTCTCATATGTAGCAATAGTAGTTTGGGTGGAATAGACCAAATTTCATATTCAACTTGGGTGTTAGGCCTTTGATAGGTCTAGATTGGTAAGAAAATCCTTTTCTCTCTCAACCACCCCTTCCCAGAATAACTCAGTTAGCTCATAGCATTCCCATGACCAAGTGGATTGGTTCAGGGGTGCCCTCAATTAGTATGAAATTCAAGATTCACCAGGACAATGTGATATGCTATGTATAAAGCTGGGAACTATTGAACAATTCTGCCACCTGTAGTTGGCAGTTTCTAAGGGGCCCCTAATGGTCCTGGTATTCATGCCCTTATACAGTCCTCTCAGCTTGAGTGTGGTGTGGACCTAGTGATTAGTTTCTAGTCATAGAACACAGCAAGCGATGGGATGTCACTTCTGAGATTAGTTACAAAAAGACTGTGACTTCTATCTTTGGCTATCTTTTCCACTTGCTCACTTTGAAGAAAGCCACAGGTCAGGTTCTGAGGTACAGTATGAATGTGTCAAGAAAGCTGTGAGACATTGTATCTAGATAACAGCCAGTGAGAAACTGAGGCCCTGAGTTCAACAGCCCATGAGGAACAAAACTGTGTCAACAACTACATGAGGTTGGAAGGAGCTCTTTCTCTACTTGGGCCTTTAGGTGACATCATAACCCTGTTAAACAGCTTAACTACAACCTCATGAGAGCATCTGAACCAGTTACCTTAACTGTGTCAAGAATTCCTGACTTAAAAACTATGAGATAAAAAGTGTTTATTTGAAGCCACTAAGTTGTGGAGTAATTTGTTAGGCAGCAAAAGATAATGTACCATCATAAGAAAAATTAGTTTTGAGTTGGATTTTTTCCCATTATTTGCCACTGAGAGCTCATATATTAACATATGCTAGCTAGTAATAGTTTAATCTTGAAAAGGTTATTATTAGACATTACTATCTTTATACTCAAATGAACTTATGGTTTGTAAAAATCATGCAAATACATAAAAAAAAAAATCTGTCCACTCACTCTAAACCATGTCCCCTATGGAAAATCACTGTAATAAGGCCCATTCATTCAGAATCCCTTATACTGACAAAATCAGGGTAGGCTTACTTTGATTACTGACACAAATAAACAATGATCACAGGGGAACTGTTAAGTTTATCTAAAGTACTTTTAGTGACTAAACAAAAGATGCTTTTACACCATCTGTTTGCATGCAAGTTTTAAATATACTAATTGAAAATGACTTAATTGGTACTTCATTAAAATAGGTCTAAAAGGACTTCTGGTTAGGCACTCTTTGTTTTCAATCCATCTGGAAAATAAACCTTTCAACCAATGGAGATAGGGTATCATGAAGGGTATAATTAATTCAATCCTCTGTACTAGAAGCTAAATAAAACAATCCAATCTAACTGTATTCTTAGAAGGGCCTTTGAATTGATGCTCACACAGGCCAACCTGAGCTTACAACCTTTGCTTTATAGGGTCATCAGGGGAGCAGGATCATTGGAAAAGGTCACTGGGTATAAGTTAGGAGGCAGTTACAGTGTTCCTTATATTTTGTTTTCTGGCAGGTTTAATAAAGGGATGCCATTCTTTCTTGTCTGCCAAAATACCTCTCTCAAATAGCCTCAAATAAACATTTGCTTGAAGATAGACGATTCTGGGGAGATGGCAGAATAGGAGGTTCCTGTGATTATTTTCTCCCACATACACACCAAGGCAGGGACTACGTATTATGTAATTCACCCTGAAAATCACCTGAAGATTGGGGGAACTGATCTTCTACAGGTAATGACAAAGAGAAGGCCAAATCAGAAAGAGCAAAATGGGCAGAGCCATGGTTCAGATCAAAACCCTTACCATGCCCACAGGTGGGAGGGAGGGAGGTACAGAGCAATGAGGGGCCCCTCACTGGATATCCCTGGACCTGGGCACCTGCAGCAGGAAGATGGCTTCTGATGGCTTACTTAACTCCAGGAGAGTATCCAAGTGTCTGTTCTTGGAGGGCCAGCATGCTGTGCTGATTAGTCTGAGACCCAGCCTACAGGCAGCAGTTAGAAAAGTGCCTCGGTATGATGTGAAGATGTATTGACTAACTTTGGGACATGTGCTGGAAGGGCAGGAATCCGCAGGGGCTTTCTCTAGGGAAGGAGGGACTGGTGGGCACCATTTTTCTTGCCCCTCTTCAATCTAGCTGGCTGGATGCTTGTGGGAGCCAGTTCTAACTTGTCTGGATACAGGTCCCACCCTCCCACCGAGCTGGCACCAGCACCCCTCCAGAGCAACTCCTGCCCTGGGGAGAGGAAGAGCTAGCCCCATCCACCTGCATGTCTGCATTAACACAGCAGGTCCTCTCAGGCAGCCACAAGGGAGTAAGCCATCCCCACCAGCATGTCTATAGTAGTCACAGCTGGTCATTGCTGACAGCCAGGTGGATGGCTGGCCCCACCCTCCAGCACACTCAGAGCTTTGGTCATGGCCCAGCTACAACAGAAGAGTGCACACAACCCATGCAGAGGACACCCTGGACTGCCTGGTACTGTAATATTGACACCTAGTATATCAGGCCACTGCTTTCAAGACCAGGAGATACAGCTGACCTATCTAATACATAGAAACAAACGAGAGTCATACAAAATGAGGAGGTAGAGGAATACATTCCAAATTAAAGAATAAGACAAAAATGCCAGAGAAAGAGCTAAACAAAGCAGAAATCAGCAATCTACCTGACAAAGAGTTCTAAGTATGGTCCTAAAGATACTAACTGTACTGGAGAGAAGAGTAGATGTACTCAGAGACAACTTTAACAAAGAGAAAGTATACAAAAGAATCAGAGATGAAGAATACAATGACTGAAATAAAAAATACACTAGAGGGATTCAGTAGCAGATTAGAGGATGTGGAAGAACACATTAGTGATTCTGGAAGATGGACTACTGGAAAGCAATCAAGCTGAGCAGCAAAAATATAAAAATAAGGATACATTAAGTGATCGCAAAGACAACTTCAGGCATTACAACATTTGCATTATAGGGGTCCCAGAAGAAGAAGGAGAGAGAGGGGGACAGAAAACTTAAATAAAAGCTGAAAACTTCCCTATGAAAGACACCCAGATCCAGGAAGCACAGAGAATCCCAAACAAGATGAACTCAAGGAGGTCCATGTTATACACATATTAGTTAAAATAGCAGAGATTAGGGATAAAGAGGGACTCTTAAAAGCAGCAACAGAAAAACAAGTATATACAAGGGAAACCCCATAAGGCTACCAGCTGATTTTTCAGTAGAAACCTTACAGGCCAGAAGGGAGTGGCAGGGTATATTAAAATGCTGAAAGGAAAAACCCCCAACCAAGAATATTCTACCTGGCAAGGTTAACATTCAGAATTGAAGCAGGGAGGGACAGTTTCACAAGCCAAAGTTAAAGGAGTTCATCACCACTAAACAGGCCATACAAAAAATGTAAAAAGGAACTTCTTTACATGGAAAATAAAAAGCCATAACTAGAAGAAAATTAGAAAATAAAAAAAATTTCACCAGTAAAAACAAACATACAGTTAGTAGGTCAGTTACTTATAAAGCTAGTATGAAGTTCAAAGGACAAAAGTAACAGACCCTCAGGGAGCACCCACACCCCAACTCTCAGGTGTACACTTGACTTTTTCTATAATCTTGTTTTCCAAAATAAACTCTTGAAGCTAATAATAAAAAAGAGACAAAAGTAATGAAAAAAGTAGTGCTTTTAGAATGTGTTCAAACTTAAGCAACCATCAGCCTAATAATACAGGATGCTAAATATGAACCTCATGGTAACCACAAACCAAAAAGTTGTAATAGATATACAAAAAATAAAAAGAAATGAATCCAAGCATAACACTAAAGGAAATCATCACTCACACGGTAGAAGAGTAAAAGAAGAAAGGAACAGAGAAAAACTACAAAAACAATCAGAAAACAATGAACAAAATGGCAACAAGTATACACCTATATAAAGTATATAATTACTTTAAATGTTAAATGGACTATTTGCTCCAATCAAAAGACATAAATTGGCTGAATGGATTAATAAAGTAAGATCCATCTATAGACTGCTACATGAGGCTCGCTCTGACCTAAAGATACATAAAGACAAAGTAAAGGGATGGAAAAGATATTCCATGTAAATGGAATTAGGGGTAGCATTACTTGTATCAGACAAAATAGACTTCAAAACAAAGAATGTAAAAAGAGACAAGGGCATTATATAATGATAAGTGGTCAGTTCATTAAGATATAACAATTGTAAATATCTATGCACTCACAGAGGACTACCTAAATATATAAAGCAAATATTAACAAACATAAAGGGAGGAATTGATAGTAATACAATAATAGTAGCGGGTCTCAATATCCCACTTATGTCAATGGATAGACCACCCAGACAGAAAATCAGTAAGAAAACAGTGGTGCTGAACAACACATTAGAACAGATGGGCTTAATATATATATATATATATATATATATATATATATATATATATAAAACATTCCATCACAAACCAACAGAATATACATTCTTTTTAAGTGAACATGGAACACTCACCACAGTAGATCACACACTAGGCTACAAACAAGTCTCAATAAACTTAATAGGACTGAAATTGTATCATGCATCTTTTCAGACCACAAAAGTATGAAACTAGAAATCAAGTACAAGGAAAAAAACAAGAAAAAACATAAACACATGGCGGTTAAACAACATGCCACTAAACAACCAGTGGGTTATTGAAGAAATCAAAGAAAAAAAGATACCTGGTGATAAATGAAAACATAAACACAATGGTTCCAAATCTTTGGGATGCAGCAAAAGCAGATCTAAGAGGGAAGTTTATAGGATACAGGCCTACCTCACGAAACAAGAACAATCTCAAACAATCTAACCTTACAACTAAAAGAACTAGAAAAAAAAGAACAGAGCCCAAAGTTAGTAGAAGGAAGGAAATAATGGAAAATCAGAGTAGAAATGAAAGAGACTAAAAAAGCAGTAGAAATGATCAATAAAATGAGTTGGTTCTTTGAAAAGATAAACAAAATTGATAAGCCTTTTGCCAGACTAATCAAGAAAAAAAGAGAACTCAAACAAATATAATCAGAAATGAGAGAAGTTACAAACGACACCACAGAATTACAAAGGATAATAAGAGATTTCTACAAAAAGTTATATGCCAACAAATTGGACAACCTGAAGGAGTGGGTAAATTCCTAGAAACATATTCTTCTAGACTCAGGAATCAGGAAGAAATAGAAAACCTGAACAGACTGGTTACTAGAAATGAAATTGAACCAATCATCAAAAAACTTCCAATAAATGAAAGTTCAATGGCAGATGGGTTCACAGTTGAATTCTACCAAATATTTAAAGAGCTTATACCTACCTTTTTAAAGTATTCCAAAAATAGATGAGCAAGGAACACCTAAACTCATTCTATGAGGCCATCATTATTCTAATACCAAAATCAGACAAAGACACCACAAAAAAAGAAAATTATGGACTAACACCCTGGGTGAACATAGATGCAAAAATCCTCAACAAAGTATTAGCAAACCAAATTAAAAAACACATCAGAGAGATCATCATGGACCAAGTGGGATTCATTCCAGGGATGCAAGGATGCTTCACTATCCCCAAATCAATCGATGTGATATATCACATTAACAAAAGGAAGGATAAAAACCCTATGATCATCTCAGTAGATGCTGAAAAAGCATTTGACAAAATTTAACATCCACTCATGATAAATCCCAACAAAGTGGTATAGAAGGAACAAAACTCAACATAATAACTCAATAAAATAAAGGCCACATATGAATAAAAAACCACAGCCAACATCATACTAAGTGGTGAAAAGCTAAAAGCTTTTCCTTTAAAGTCAGTAAGAAAACAAGGACGTCCACTCTTACCACTTTTATTCAACACAGTACTGGAAGTCCTAGTCATAGCAATCAGATAAGGAAAAGAAAAAAAGGCATACAAATTGGTAATGAAGAAGTAAAATTGTTACTATTTACAGATGACATGATACTATATATAGAAAACCCTAAAGACTCCAGCAAAAAAAATATTAGAATAAGTGAATTCAGCAAAGTTTCAAGATACAAAATCAGTAATACAGAAATCTGTCAAATCTCTACATAGTAATAATGAACTAGCAAAAAGAAAAATTAAGAAAACCATGCCACAATTGCATCAAAAAGAATAAAATACTTAGAATAAAATATCTGATAAGAGGGTATATAATATATATATGAAAGACAAAATACATAAAGAACTCATACAACTAAACACCAAAAAAGCCAATAATATGACTTAAAATTTAAGCAGGTGAACTGAATAGACATTTTTCCAAAGAAGACATACAGATGACCCACAGACATGTGAAAAGATGCTCAACACCACTAATCATAAAGGAAATGCAAGTCAAAACCACAGTGAGGTATCACCTCACAGAACAGACAGTGTCAAAAAGACAAGAAATAACAAGTGTTCATGAGAATGGAGAGAAAAGGGAACCCCATGCACTCTCGGAGAGAATGTAAACAGGTGCTGACACTATGGAAAGCAGTATGGACGTTCCTCAAAAAATTAAAAATACAACTACCAAATGACCCAGCAATTCCACTTCTGGGTATTTACCCAAAGAAAACAAAAACACCAATTCAAACAGATATATGTACTCCTATGTTTAGTGCAGCATTATTTACAATAGCCAAGATATGGAAGCAACCTGTGTCCATTAATAGACGAATGAATGGATAAATAAGATGTGTATATATGTAATAGAAATTACTCAGCCATAAAAAAAAATCATGCCAGTTGTGACAACATGGATGGATCTATGGGGTATTATGCCAACTGAAGTCAGAAAAAGACAAATACTATATAATTTCTCTTACATATGGAATCTAAAAAACAAAATAAACTCCTAGAAGCAGACTCAAAAATACAGAGACTAAACTGCTGGTTGCCAGAGGGGAAAGGAGTGGGGAGGGTTACTCAAAATAGGTGAAGGGGATCATGAGGTACAAACTCCCAGTTATAAATTAAGTATATCAGAGGGATGAAAAGTACAGTGTAAGGAATATAGTCGATAGTTTGTATGGTGACAGATGGTAACTACACTTAAACCACAGTAAGCATTTTGTAATGTCTATTAATGTTGAATCACTATGTTGTACACTTGCACCTAATATAACATTTTGTCCACCGCAATAAAAAATTTTATAAAGGAAAGATCTGCTTGGTGAGTTTTTTTAAACAAAAATTTAAATAAAATATAAAGTGATATACACCAAATGTGCTTCTGGAAAGGAGACAGGGTTGGACACAGAGGTAAGGAGAATTTTCCTTTTTAAAATTATATATGCAATTGTGTATTTAATTTTTATACAAGTTTCTATTTATATAATTTTAAAAATAACTGAAAGTTAAAAACCCATAAAATGCTCCTTGATGGGGTCTCATTTGTAGTTTAGGATGAATTTCTTCCATCATAATATAAAATCGATACCTACCTGAGCACTTGAGAGTTTATGAAGTGAGAAGTAAGGGGAAGAAGAGATGGAGAGTTATGATTAAAGCAAGAGGAAGGGACATTCTGACGGGCAGTTCCGAGAGAGGCAAGAATTTAGGATAGTAGAAGAGGGCTATGTGTCTGGGAGCAGTCAGGATTCAGCAAAGCCAGACCTGTAAATTCACCTGCTTACCTGCACATAAGATGACTAAGGTATTGGCTGGGTTGAGGGTGATTTCTTTGAAGAAGAAAGTAGGATGAGGATGTTCTCAATGGATCGTTGCAGGAATTTGGTTGAAGTAAACGGCTATTTCCTGGGGAAAAGCTTATCAGATGGGACACGTGGAATGGTCTAGGAGTGTGAATCTGACAGCAGGGAGTTTCTTGGATTATAAGAAACAGAACTGTGGTAGCCAATAAAGGGAGAATAGTAACAAGGGTGGGGCACAAAGTAATGAGGGGACAGGAAGTGACCAGAGGAATGGAGAAATTAGGGATGTGGTGGTGGGTCTTTCTTAGCAAACTGAGGACATCCTGAGGTCTGTACTTGGTTTTTAAAATTCCCAATATGACAGAAGAAACCAAACAGGCAACAAATGAGACAAACCAAACACAAACAAACAAAAGCAAAACACAGATGAACTCACCACTCTGGTTAACAGCTGGTTCTAAATATGATGGTTAAACTTTCAAGATCTTCATTCCTTAAATGTAATTCTTCAAGCAGGGTGGTTATGAACTGTGTGAACACCACATTTTCCTGAGAGTGTTTCTGAATGCCAAGAATTGGGGTCAGTCTGAAAGAATAAGAATATTTAATGCATATCCATAACATGGGAAGGATTAAGGGGTTACTTTGCAAGTTACATTCCTGGAAAGCTATTTTGGGAAAAAATTCTTTTTTCCCCAAAAAGTTTCACACTTTCCACAAAACTTTCAGATGCTTATTTAACCTTGGTCATTGCCACTAGGCACATCGAATATAAATAAACATTTTTTTTCTGAATAAATCAATAAAGCTCAAGTCAGAGCAAAAATTCCACAGTTGTGAGTGTGGATTGGGAAATGTCATTTTCTGAGAGACAGATTTCTTCCTTGCTTAACCATCTCACACAGAAAGCAGATGTAAAAGGAAATATTTGTCAGAATCATCCAAAGATGGCTGGAACTTAGAGGAGGTGGTAAATCCTCTATATCCCTGAAGGTATCTTAGCAAGAACTGGAGGCTAGATGATTCTAGTAATCCAGTAAAATGCACAGAGTTTGACATGGGATAATCACCGTAGTGTATTCCTTCCCACCTCGACTGTATTTCTTTACAGCTAGAGAATGGAGTGCCAGGTTCTCACACTTGGTGAGCTTTGTCTGCAGGTTTTCCCCAAGTACTTCATACTGGGAGATGGGCTGCCTAAGTCTTCCAGTGCCACACCCAAGCTGGGCTCTGGGGTGAACTCGTGTTGTTTTGGCCAGCTTTTCCTGAGGCATTTTCTTGCACAGAAGGTGGAACCCGGAATTCAGCTCTGGCTTTTCTCACACTTAGGTAATGTCAACATTTAAAATATAGAGTTGCTGCTTCCCCACCATAAGATCAAATATACTGGGGACGGGATAACACCAGCTAAAATAAAACCAAGTCAGAGGCAGATCAGATATGTCAACTCCATAGAAACTTAGCTTTGTATTTAAAATGGTACTTAACATGATATATCCAAAACAACTTCTCTGACTTCCAAGGAGACTAGTATTTGGTTTACATACGAAAACAGTTTTCTCAATTATTTTTCAAAGTGCCATTAGTGTGTTTTAAAACTTAACTTTCAAATTAGAAGTAAATGGTGATTACAGATTTTTTTTCAACCTGTATGCCCATATGAGAGCAGAAAATGAGAAGGATTAAGAGAAAGGGCTTGTAAGACAATCATTCTATCAACTACCCTAGTTAGAAAATATTTTAGGACTAGTAATTCTCTAGCAAACTTATAAGGCTAAAATTATCCTATAAATTAGTGACTTTATATCCTATAAATTAATTACAAGATGTGTTCAAATTTACCTAAAAATTTCATTCATAAAGGAAAACTAGGGTCAATAAGAAACTTTCAGTTTTGAGTAAAAAAATTTTTAAGAAAAAGGAAAGAAACAATGCAATCCTGCTCCATGCTCCTGAGCCCATGGAAAATCTGCCAGTCAGTCAGGCATTTAATGAGCGTGGGTCTGCTTTGAGAATTCTTAAAACAGGGTTCTAAGCAACCCCTTTGACTGTTTAGAGCTGGCTGCTGAGATGAAACCTATTCACCCCTTAGTCTAACTGCCAGCCTAAGGGGGGCTCTGTCTTTAATAAAATTCTAATCCTAATTCTGCCAATGATGACATCGGGCAAGTTAAATTTCAAAGCCTTAGGGTCTGTCTATAAAATGGGGCTAATAATACTTAAGTCCTTAAAACTTACTATTGCAAAACCCAAGTAGGATACTGTAGATGAACAGGTTCTTAAAAAGTCATGATAATGATTATAATACCAACTAACATTTACCATGTGTTACCTGTCAGTCCTTACTATGTACTTGTTGTAAGCATGAATTATCTCCTTTAACTGATGCTGAGGAATGCAGTATTGATCCCATTTATGGAAGAGGAAGTAAAGACAAAAAATTGAAGTGCCTTCCCCCAGGTCACAAGGATAGTAAGTATCAGGTCAGGGTTTTGGATCTAGACAATTGATCTCAAAAAGCCTACACTCTGCTAATATGCTAGCTTTCATTCTTTGTAAGCTGTAGAGCACTCTATAATCTTTACTTGCCCAATTACTGAGCCCTCAGTGAACATGTAGAAAGAAAGGAATGTTTTAAATTTGCTTTAGAGAACTGGAGGGCTACAAATGTAAAAATGGCAGGTAGCTTGGCAGGCAGAAGGAAGTACTGTTAGAGAAATCACACACAATTTGGTGTCTGTTAAGAGACAGAAATATCATCTTGGGGCCTGGAGATGTCTGCAGCAAATCATCAAGCAGACAGCAGTCCTTAGGCATCTGGAGCCAGGATTTCCTGACTGCTCTTAACATGTGAGTCCTAAATGTTGTCACATGATTATACTCTGGTTAAGTGAGCCGATGAGATTTCCTTTAACCTTATTTATTTCCTTCTTTTTTGTCTTTAATCTTTAACTGAAAAGACTTCTTCTCTACCTACCTGTCCCAAACACAGAATGTAAATGATCACAGAAATGTATTAACTTTCTAAAACTTTAAAGGTGACTTAAATCCTTTTTGGAATAAGGTGAGGTATAATTAGTACTTGAATAGCTCCTGTGCACCTCCAAACAACAGTAGATTACTTATTGAGAGTCAGGTAAAAATTGTTTTCACTTTAAAAATATCTTTTCTAGAAATCAGGTTCATGCATACAAAAAATGAAAGATAGTTTTGACAAGTTATAAAGTCATAATGAATAATCTGTCAAGGAACATGTTAAACCCTGAAAATCTTATAATTTTATGAATGATTCATTCAAAAGAATTATGATTTGTTTCTGTCTCCATAGTCACATTTAAAGTTGAATAAGGACTATATATATATATTTTTTTAATGTTTTATATATGTTTATATATATCTTTATGTTTTCCAGATTCTTTGGCTTACCTACTTTAACATGTTTTCTTACTGCATAGGTAATGACTATCTGTCCACTCTTCCAGCCTGGATTCTTACTGGGCATTTCTGCATTTCCATGTCATCTCTGTAGCAAGAACCTTCTGTGCCTACCTACACAGATGAATCAGAGGCAAGATCATAACTTTTTATCAGTTTATTATAGTTTTGGTCAATGATAAGAGTTGGTTTTAGCCATTGCCAAAAATGCTACTAACAAACTGCTGGGATTCTTTTTAGGGTACCTGCTGTCTTAATGAAAGGTGTACTGAGTTGAGTGGAGTCTGAGGATCTATCTGATGCAGAGGAGCACTGCACTGAGCTTGCAGACAGCGTTCTATCCAGTATCTGCTTTTCTTAGCAGTGACCATGGAAGATGGCTTTGGAAACCACAAAGCACTAAGCAGCAGTCCCTACCTGTGTTTAGAATCGGGCCCAATGACAAATGAACAAAGACTTACTGGAGCTGTTCTTTTCATGGTCAATAATGGTCTCTTAATTGCTACATCTAAAAGCTTCCTCTTTTCTTCCCATTTGGTTCTGCAGTACTGATGTACCTGGTCACTTCCTCTCTTCCTAGAATTCTCCTCTTTTGGCTTTTGAGCTGTCACTATTCTTCTACCCCTGATTCTTTACAATCTTTTTTGGTGGCATTTCTTTTTTCACCAGCCCATTAATGACAGGTCTTACCTAAGGTTTCATAACAACCCTCTTCTTTTTGTACTACATTCCAGCTCACTGCTTTGACTATCAATGATTCAAACCTCAAACTTCTAACCCAGGTTTTTCCCCATTGGATGTCCAGAAGGTATCTTAAACACATTACATTCAAACCTGAATTTCTGACATCTTATTTTCATCAAAACCTTCTGTTCTTAAAAACCTCAATCATTTTCAATCCTTACCCCTTAATATTTTTTGTCCAATCAGTTGTTAAGTCCTGCTGATTCTCCTCTGAGGGGCTTCTTGAATCCATTTCATCTCCATTCTCACTGCCCTTATCCTAATATGTTAATTATCTCTTGCCTGGACAACAGCCTCCTACGTGGTCTCCCAATCCAATTCAATTCTCCACATTGCCATCACAATCCTTTCTCATAGATCTGATCACATCATTCTCCTGCTTTAATAACTATTTGTAGGAGAAATCTAATTTCTTTAGGTCTTTTATTTTCATTGTTTCAATCACATAAGTATATTCTTGTATTTCAAGTAATATGAAAGTAAGTATTGTTAGTTATATATATTTTTCTCACCTACCAGACGGATGGGAGACTGGGATTACATTTCATTCATCCATCTTTGTATTCCCCACAGGCTTATTCTCTTTAATAATTTAGTGAATGATTATAGAACTAAAATTGCTGCTTCCTCCTATCAGCATTTCACAATGTACTACAACAGATCTGTGGTCCAAATCTGGCTTGGTTATTTCTGTAAATAAAGTTTTATGAAAAAAAAAGCCATGCCCATTTATTTATGTATTCCATGGCTGCTTCTGTGGCACAACAGCAGAGCTGGGTAACTGGGACTGAAGATCAGCAAAGCTGAAAATATTTACAATCTGACCCTTTACAAAAAGTTTGCCAATCCTATGCTAGAAGATTATTATATGTACTAATTTTAATTTAAATTGAATAACTCAGTTACTAATATAATGCTTTATATACTATAGCTCTGATGATGACAGCAATTAAAACAGAACATGAGAAATCTAGAAGAACCACTTGGCTGTAGGATATTCAGGATCTGGTCCATGAAGGACCTCTTGTACACTGGATCACCAAAGTATGGAAGATGCTTAAAGAAGCCAAAAATATCTCATAAGATCTAGCTGGAGATTCCCTGGCTTACTCCAGCCAAACTGCCCACCTTTGCCTCAATTATGCTGAGGTTTAGTCTGTCCTCAAGGTTTAGTCTGGCTGTCTTCTTTTCTGGGGATGCTGTTTCCCATATCTCTGCATGGTGGGCTCCTTAATGCCATTCAGTTGTGTTGAAATGTCACCTCTCCTAACTGAAATCTGTCCTCACTCTCATCCTCTCTACCTACCTACTTTACTTTGCATAGTCCTTACAATAGTCTAATTCTGTTACTTGTTAGCTTGGTTCACTGTCTCCCATCTAAAAGAAGGTGATGTCACAAGGGCAATAACTTATTCACTGTATCCCTTCTGCCTGGCACACTGTAGATTATTAACAATTACTTGTTGAATGAAGAAATAACTTAAGAGGCCACTTATTTATTGTGCTTACTGAAATGTTTTTTCTTCTTCATAAAATTTCCCTCCTTTCATTTTTAGAGGAAATATTTTCTTGACTAGCCCTCCTGCTTGCACACAGCAGCAGACATTCCTGCCAGAATACTTCAGAACATCTATTCGTGAGTTGAGAAGAACTTCAAATTCCAGGCAGACCAAGTACTAAATCAAGAACCATTGCTTGTTCCTGCATTTCCCCTCTTCACTTCCACTTGTCCTGGAACTCAGGGTTGTCAGGGACGTGTTAAGATTGACCAACTGAGTAGTTCTAAGTGTCACTGAGCAGGCTTGGTTTGTAACCTTAGTTTGCTTCCAGTCCTGCAGAGGACACTGTGGAGCAAGGAACTAGGAACTGGCCCTGGAGTGGGTGCTGGGTAATGCCTTCCTCAGGAACAAAAGTACTTTAGTTTCACAGGTGAAACGGTGAAAGGAGAGGAAATTCACTCTAATTGAGATGAAATTTACTTGGCCAAAAGGAAGAGCAATTTAGGGTATCTACAATCTAGTATCAGTCTTTATTTCTGTGTATTTGCCACAAAAGAAAGTCTCAACCATTTTTGGAATCATATTCCGTTTTACTCTCCTCCCATTAAGAGTTAAATGATCTAAGAGACTCAACATCCTTAACGTAGTGTTTTGGTCCATTTACACAGACTGAAGAAACTACCTCTGTGATCTTGAAGGACTGGGATTCTACACCTCGGTGTAGCAAGTTGTAATGGTTAACTTATAATTCTAGACATTGTTCCTCATATACAATCTAAATGTCTCTTGCAGAATTTTGTTTTCTCTTTCACAGAACTTTCTTTTCAGGAAGCTTTTAAAAGTTATTCCTTCCTACCTTAAAAATAGTTCTCAATTCTAAGTCCTTGTAATCTTTCCTCATAGATTTCATCAGACTGCTCCTTATTCAGACTGGCGTTCTTCCTTATACCCTCTTTTAGCTTTTCATTTTCCTAAAATGCAGTGCCCCAGAATATAAATATTATGCAAATTCATTATTTCAAAACATTAAACATACCTCCCCACCACAGAAAGTTATCATAAAATAAAATCTCCCATGTTTGTTTTCTTTGAAATACAATCTTAGGATGCTATCACCTCACCCCCTGCCACTTTTTTTTAAGTTGATTCCCCAGCCTCCTCCTTTCTTCTTAATCCTTTATCTATACACTATTAATTATGATATGCTAATCACTTATTTGTCTAACCTTTTCATTAAAGAACAACTCCCATTATATACTGAAAGAGACTCAAGTCTCTATTCTAGTCCTGCAACTTCTAACAGTGACATTAAAGAAAACCACAATGAACTGTGGCCAAATAATTACTCTACTTAAATAAATAGTAATATACCATATATTCAAAAACATGTTTTATGTACAAAATATCTTTAACATAATCAACAGAAAATGTGATTGGCCATGAGAAAAAAGAAAGTATTTTTATGTTTCAATTTATTTCCTTCAAGTGTTCTAAGTATGAATAAAAATCTCTAACGGTGACACTGAGAGACTAGCTTACCACAAACAGTCTGTGCTAGAGAATATCATTTGAAAAAAAATGACAATAACTTGCAATGTATAAAACACAAACAAGAAACTTCTCATGAAAACTCTACTGATTCAAATCTCTATTCTGAAAAGCCAGGCAACCTTCTATAACTAGTTCTTTACCATATGGTGAATAGCATGACAACAAAAGCAAAAAGCCAAGTGTCAAACTGCATCTTAATGATAAGACTTTTATTTAGCTGACTGCTCCACATATGCTACACATCAAAAGGAGAGATTGCAAATCAGGTTAGGACAAGTACCCTCCATTTGTTAGTACTGAGCTATCAAACAACATCTGGTTAACAGGAATTATTATACACAGGAGTAAGAGGAGTTTCAAAGTTTGACAACTGAAATGAGAGAGATTTTTAAAAAGTGGCATTTTTATAAATCCTTACATGCAAGGAACTAGAGCTATACAGACTCTTGATTAAGCCTCAGAAGCAAGTCACCTATAATTTTGTGAGTCACTGTATCCTATCAACAGAGGAAGTTATTTAAGAGTTAAAGTTGTGGTTATTAAGCAAGTAGAGCTAAACAATTGATGGAACTCTGTTATCCAGCTTCTGTAGTGCAATAAAAATCAGTAATGAGCTTGGATTTTTAAAAGGCCTCTCCCATTGTGGTCCCTACTGCTTTGCTCATTGTACTCATTCCCCCGAGGATACATAATATAGCTCCTGAACCCTGGAAATCATAGCAAGGTCTGAATTATCCTTTCCTGGATAATCTGGGTGATATATGTGAAGTCACACCAGGCACTTGTCCAAATGATAGAGCACAGATTTCCGATAACCTGATCCTCCCAAGTAAGAGAAGCAGTAACTCTTAGGGGGAATTTTCTGAGCGTTTGTTATTCACTTCCAAACTCACAGAATCAAATAAAATGACTGAAAAACACTCCTTATACTCAACACAATCTGAAGGGAGGAAAAAACTGTGAGAATGTCTATGTGAATAAATGTCACCAGAAAGCAAGCATCTCTATGGTTTGGGGTTGGAGGAAGAGACAGGAAGTGAAAAGCCACAAACTTTTCTGTACCTATCAGATTTGAGAAACTACTGGGTTCATACAGAGTTCTGTTGCCGTTGGGAAGCCTGTTTGGCTGATTACCATGCATAAGATGATGAACACGGAGAGACAGCTAAAAGATAAGGTTGGGTTTGAAAGAAATTTTAACCTCTTTCTCTCATCCTTCAGAAGTTAGGGCTGGGAAGGAGAAGGAGAAGGTAAGGGAAATTTCTGTTTAACAGAAATACTTGAAATGTTTATATGTACAGACACTATACTTGTCACTTTACTAATTAAAACAGAAGAGATATTACAATAACTGACTTTGGAGGCTTAGAATCAAACAAAAACACATCTTCTGGGCTATATGAGGCATCTTTATTAATAATGGGCTGTGTAAGTGAAGTTTCTAAAAGATGAGATGTAACTGCATAGTCTTATTTTATGAGTCTATACCCCACTTAATTCCCTCAAATGTGATTTAGTCTCAACCCATCCACCTAGTTTCCTTTTGACAACTGAGGTATCTGAGGCTTTGAACAGGATAAAGGATTTATCCAGGGTCACACTGTTTAGGAACATTGTGTTAAACATGGACACCTTTATCACAAAGGCATCTTGCTCATCTATCAAGTATTACTACTCCTTTTTTTCCTGCATGGCAGTAACAGTCATCACTTAACCTGTATTTTGTCTTAAAAAAAAAATGAGTTGGAATTTTCTTTCTTTCTTTATATGAAAAATTGCTAAATGACAAAGGATTAAACCAGCATTTTGTCTGTACAAACATACATTCAAAACTGAAACAAAGGAGAGCTGTGACCAGTAGGTAACTCAATGGGTCAAAATGTCATCTATTTTCAGAAATTTGAAGGCTCACAGAAACCCAGGACATTCTGCAAAAGGCCTCTCTCAGATATTTAAACAAAATTCTACTTATAAGCTTTCAAATGGAATTTAATCTGTGTATTCAGGGCTTCTTAGCAAGCAAGTAATTAGGATCTCATACTGAACATACTTCTTTTTTCCACCTTGCTTTTACTTACTGGGGAGAAGGCAGAAGATCAATTCTGTCAGTGATTCTCTAAAAACATCTGTCTAAACTGTGGCCCCTGGGCTCCTCCATAAAGTAACACAACAGCCACCAGAGCACAAAGAACCAAACCAACCATCCTGTGAAAGTGCTTCTCTCCTTCCATAAAATAACATGGACTGGGCCACATGAAGAAGTAACTACTTCATGGCACTTTCCTAGACTGCTGTTGTATTGTTTTAAAGTAAAGACTAAATGTGGCTTTATAATTGCCAAGGAATCCAGATGCTTTAAAACAGACAGTGGGTGGCTTTCTCCACTACAGCAAATGAATGTGTTTTCCTTGAAGAATGCCAGTTCTTCTCAGTTGTTTCCTTTGTGGCAGCATCTCAACCACTGGGTCAAACATAAGTAGCATTAGAGATTTCCAAGTTCGTAAAAATATTTTTTTCTTTATGAAACCAACTCTTTGGTCTTCAACCTTCCTGTGAAGTTACAGCAAGTGTTAATTCCAAGCTGAGGCTCAAGTGACTTTCTTAAGGTCACACAGTCAGTAAGAGATGAGCAAATAGCCCCAGAAGTACTCCCACTAGTCTACACTTCTAACCACTATACCACATAAGCTCACATGTCTGATTCATTTTAAGAACTGAGTATAACTTAAGATTTCCAAGGCCCACTTGTATATGCTCTTCAAACAATTTTTGAAATCTGTCATTATGGAATAAAATGTGTTAATGAAAACTGATAATTCCATTTTTTTTCTAATTTATCCTTTCTCTGTCACAGCCAAGAAGCACCTTCCAATACCATTAACTAATGAAGAACTTTAGAAGAAAGTTAAGTGCCTCTAAGCAAGCAAATCCTGGTAGACATGGCTAAATGAACTGATAGAGCATTATCTCTACCTAGCACATTAATAACTACAGTAGAATTAAGGATGGTGGTTCTCAATTCTGTCTGCATAAATTACAATCACTTGGGGAACTTAAAAATGCATATGCCCAGGCCCCATTCCAGACCAAGGAATCAAAATCTTTGAATTAGGTATTAGAATTTTTTAAAAGCTCTCCATGTAGTTCTAATTTACAACAAGTATAGAGAACTACTGTTAAAGTTTTGAATTGAATATATTTGTGCAGTTCTGTTAACTTGCTATACTTGTTAACTATACTGTTGGAAAAAAACTGAACAGCAAAGGAAATAAGATTGTCACATAAATACCTATGTAACAAAGCAGAAGGCAATATGTATGGTCCAAAAGAGAGGTCTTATCTATAGTAATTTATACAAGGAAGACATTTCTGCCCTGGGGATTAAGGAAGGCTTCTAAGGAGGTAGTGACATTTGACCTGGGACTTGAAGGCTATGACATACAGTTATGAAAGATATTTTAAGCACAGCTCTCACAGTGCTAACAAAGATGCTTGTAGGGGGAAACAGTGGACACAATATAAGGACACAAAAGAGAAATAAGTTGGATAGGCAGATTGGGAACACGTTAGGAGGGCCTTGAATGTCAAGCAAAATTATGTGGTAGTAAGTGGGGTGCCACTAAGTTTCTGAACAAAGCCTGCCCTGGTCAGAATAATCAGAATCATACTTTATTGAGATTATTTTTATAGCTGGAGGAAAGATGGGCTAGTTGAGGGAAGAGGCAACTAGAAGGAAACCTATTTGGGACAGCTGTAATTGCAGCAGTCAAGGCAAGTAATGAAAGCCTGATGTGGGCTGGGAGCAGTGGAGAAGGAGAAAAACATCTGGTAAAGTTACAAAAGCAGGACTTAGCAACTGATTAGATACACAAGCTAAGGACAAGACAAGTCAGATTTTACTTCTGGTTAATTAGGAAGATGGAAATGTCACCAAAAGAAAAGGGGATATTTGAAGCATACACCTTTGTGGGGAAGGACACAAGAAATATTTGACTGGGACAACCAGTTTTCTTCCTAAGATCACTCCATATCCTTTACCAGTTACATTTGATCTGATTTCTTGAACTAATCTCTCTCAGCACTCCTCTGAATCTCTTGCATCCTTATTCTAGCTTTCCTATTCATCAAAACCACAACCTGAGACCAATGTTACAACCTGCTTTCCCCACACCTACTGTAGGGTCTGAAAAGTCCTGGGCGTAAGAAGGCAGGATGAGGAAGGGGACTTCTTGCAGATCAATACCACTGACCTCTGGCCTCATCTGGTCAAGTTTCTTGGGCCCTTGGTTATTTAGCTCTTTTTCTGGATCTCAGTGACTACTTTATTAACACATTTTCACTGTCTACCCAACCATCATCTGTTTACTCTTATAGTACAACTTCATATCCTACTTCACTGAAAAAAACTCAAACTCCTCACCCAAAATGGGTTGTGGGAACACAAACAGCAATAGTGACAGTGAGGTAATACCAAGCCTCGTTTTACTCTTCGGCCTTTATAATCTGCTCTAAAGCTTCGTAAAAACATTTAAACAGAAGCAAAAATATAAAATGGAAGCATTTGAATTTTGCCTTCATGAACCATATGACTTCACTGTTAAGTAGAACTATCAGAATGAGAAAAATCAGAGGCAGGAAGAATATTAAATAGGTGTTAAGGCTCTATAATAAGCAATTTAAACAAATATTTATAAAGACAACAGAGAGAAAAACACATTAGGCAATTAGGAGCTTGAATTTAAGAAACTCAATACACTTGAAAATTATCATTTTCTCCTTTTAACTTTCATTCAAGTTAGCAAGACTAGTTAATAGAATACATTCAGTAAAACTAGTTAAAGAGTATGCCTCTTGAGTAAAATTTTCCATTAGAACCCATTAATATTTGATACATGTTTCCAATTCAGCAAACAAACAACATGTAAAATAGTTAAAGAATTCTCCAGAATTGTGTCTGTGATGCATTAGACAAAAGACTTAGTGCTATATCTATATACTTGGTGATTAACTGCTTTGTAACCAATTCTTCTATTTGAACAGTTCACAGATAATAAGAGTTTCAGGGAAGATAATAGTAAAGCAACATTTGGAATAAAGTTTTTAAATCAAAGAAACATTTAAAAAGTTAAAATGTTCAGTAATTTTATAATTATATGAGTTAAAAGATAATCTTATATCTAATTTTAATTGTTTTTCATTCTATTAAAGATTTTACAAAAACCTATTTGCAAAAAGGCAATGCAAGTTAAAAGTACTAATTCTTTTTTGGGCTAAAGAGTCACATTCTTATCAGACTATACCCATCCTAGCAAATATGACTCATTACAGAGACACAGGATCACTGTCTTTCCTTTCATTCATAATAGTACATAACTATTTTCATTTTTTGTTTTTTTCCCGTGCAATGCAATTTTACCAATGCTACCAATTCTTTAAGTCAATGTCAACACTAACTTATCTAAGTTTCTCCAGTCCATTCATTCATTTGGTTTATTCTACAAATACTCACTGAGTGCTTACTAAGTGCCAGACTGAGGGCTCAGCACTAGGGAAGACATAAGTAATCTAGACCTGTATATGGAGATTATGTTTTGGTAAGAAGGCAGTTTCAAATTCACCTCACTTATGCAGACATCTTTCCTGGTTTAATACTTCTTACACAAAACACACTTTTTTGGATGAATAAAAAGTCTTATTCTCATGTGGAAATGTGTGTGTGTGTTTTGTGTGTGAAGTACATGTGTATGTCCCTGGGGTTGATTTGTGGGTCATGAAAGATGAGATGACAGGGAAGGTAAAAATCATGAATTGGAAAAAAGAAAAAGTCAACAGAATTAAACACAGAGGTTGTATAGGTTAAGCTTTAAAATGCTGTCCTATATTAATTCTGCTAGGGCAGATCACTGACCTGTGTGGAGGGGGGTGAGAACTGATCAGAGCAAGTAATGAAACAATAATACTAATTAATACAGGTTTTTGGAAGGAGAAATATACAAGATTTGGTTCATTTACTTTTGAAATTAAGTACAGGAGGCCATGTGCTACCAAATAACAGTGACCTTCAAGGAAAGCAGAGAACCGTGGGGGAAAAAGTGAGAAAGGGAGGTAGTTAATAGGGGTTAGGGAAGAAGTCATAGGCAAATATGCCTTTGATGACACTCCCAGTTTCTTCATAGGCCACATCCTGTCAGTTACTCTGCCTGTCTAACATCTCCTTTCCCCTTGCTACCAACACACTCAAGCCTCTACTACCCTGAGAACTCTTCTGAAGATTTACCATGTCACATTGAGTCACAATCCCTCCCTCCTTCCCTCTCCTACCAACCATATAGAAAGAGTGGTCAACATCTGCTACGTCTAGTATCTTCACAACTGCCTACTAGAGCAGCCCTTGCAATCTGGTCTCTACTCCTATCATTCTATGGAAACTGCTTTCTTAATGTCACCTACAACCATCTTGTTGCCAAAACCCCAGCCTTTCTTCAGTCCTTGCCCTTGTTTAGCAGAGGAAAACTACTTGGGTCTCAGAAAGGTGGTTATTCCTTTTTTGAACCTCCAACCTGTTCTGGATTCCTCAAGTGTTCTGGTTGTATACATCTCTTTCTGAAATACACTGACCAGAAAAAAATGCACCTTTTGAAGACAGGTCTGAGTCTGAATCCCACCTGTGACCTTGGACAAAGTGCTTGTCTTCCTAGAGTCTGTTTCTTTCTCTGGAAGGTGGGATAGCACCACTGACCTCACTGAATTGTGAGGATCAAATAAAATAATGCATGTGAAGAGTCTAGCATGGTGTTTCTTATGTAGCCGGTATTTTTTTTAATGTCCACTTCCCCCCTTTCTGCTTTCTCTGTATTCCTCAGGCATCCTTGGCATGGATGCGGCTGTTCCACAGGTTCTAATTCATCCTGACTCTGAATTTAACACCATCTACCCCTGCCATCTCACCCATCCAAGGCTGACTCCAAAATCTAGGTCTCTGATTTTCCTAGATTTTTCTGGAATCAGCTCTGATTCCACATTTTCAACTACTGGGGAACCATCCAACTGGGTAATCTGCCTGAGTCTCAAACTGAACAGGAGTAGTTTAGTGCTTGTAGAACAGGTATTAAACCAATGTATCATCTCTTTCAGTTAGTTTCTCCTACTCACTTTCCTGAAGGAACCAGTATCTCCCCAGTCATCTGTTTTAATATTGTGGAAACATTTTTGCCCTCCGCCAACCCCATTGCTGAACCCTGTAAATTCGGCAGCTGAAATGTCTCTCTCTCTCTCTCATCACCTGTCTCTACCATTACATTTTCATTCTAATCACTTTAGTTCATTGCTTCAGTGCTCTTTGCTCAGGCTGTTACTAGTAGAGGCTTTGAGAAAATAAACTTCATAAATGGTGTGGTCAAGAGGCAGAATGCAAAGGATTAATGAAAAGCACTGACAGCAGTCTAGCTCTTCAAGAAGTTTGTTAAGTGAATGGATGCTATAGCCTGAGGGATCAGTGAGATTAAGGACAAGGATACACGTGGGTTTTTTTTCTGTTTTGTTTTTTAAACTCTAAAGATGAATAAGCACTTGTAGGCAGGAGGGAAGGCATCAACAAAGAGCAACCCAGATAGCCTCCTAAGTGATCTCATTCATTTGTTCATTCACTCATTCACTGTCAGATCTTATAAATCTATGGTGTTCTAGGCACAATGCTAAATGCTCTGTATATAATGGTTGAGTAAAATCAGACATTGAACCAGCCCCTAAATTCTTAAAAGTGAGTGAGAAAGGCAGGCATTAATCAATTAATCATACAATTAAATAAAAACTGAAAACACAACAAGTGCTAGGGAAGATAAGGGAAAAGTGTTATGAAAGCATATTTACAAATATATTTGATCTAGTCAGGGAAGTTAGGAAAAGTTTGAGGAAGAGACACTTCCTCAAGTTCTGAAAGATGAAGGGGTATTAACCATAGAAAGAAGGGGAGGTAAGAATTTATGGACATGGGAAACAACCTGTGTTCTACAGTGAGAGAAAGTATGATGAGAAGGGCTGAAAGGTCAGAGTGACAGGAATTGGGAGAACAAGACAAGATGGTATGAGATGAGGTGGGGGAGGAAGGGCCTGGACTGTGCCAGGTCATACAGGCCACAATTAGAGGGTTTTCTTTAAGAGCAACTAAAGCTTTGAAGAACTGGTGGTGCAAGGTGGAAGACAGGGTCAGATCTGACTCCAGATCTCTGCAAAACTGGTCTTACTGGAGTACAGCCTTCATGATGTTACTCTCTGCTCAAAATTTAAATGACTTGCACAGTTCAGTCTCTATAATAGACCCAACTTCCCAACCACTGTTCCCAGTTATTTTGTGCTCTTCACTATATCTTTTCTTTTTGTTTTTTTCATGCTATAGGTACCTCCTAGAATGCTCTCATCCTTTCATTTCTATTTCTTGAAACACTATCTTTTGGGCCATTACAAATCCCACTTCTGTGAAAGCATTTTTGATCTTCCTATTTGCGATCTTTTGCTTCTTTGAACCCCCACAACAGTTTGTGCTTCTTTTCTGCCACTGAATACATTCAACTTTTTAATGTAGTTACCTGTGCATATATTGATGTCTGCCTTCCCTCAATTTTCATAAGCCTGCCAAGCTTAATGACTAAGCTACCTAACAAGGTACTAATACTTGGGCAGTGTCACCACGGCTCTGTCAGCAGAGTTAAATTGTTTCTAATGCTAAACATACTCATCTTCACAGTCTCTTTCAGTAGCGTTTGACAAATTGCATTAAAATAGTTTCTTATAACATCTCTGTCAGCAGAGTTAAATTGTTTCTAATGCTAAACATACTCATCTTCACAGTCTCTTTCAGTAGCGTTTGACAAATTGCATTAAAATAGTTTCTTATAACATCTCACAGTTGAATTCACACTGCCAAGTTGATTTAACTTGAATTTAGTCCAATATCCCGTACTGCCAATAATAAAAATAATGCACAATGAGGTTAAGAAACTTGTGCAAGTCTACACTGTTAGTACAAGCGGAGAAAAAGGATACAATCTAGAATGAGACTCAATTTAGGGTTTTGCGACACTT
Source organism: Manis javanica (assembly GCF_040802235.1). Lineage (NCBI taxonomy): Eukaryota > Metazoa > Chordata > Mammalia > Pholidota > Manidae > Manis > Manis javanica. The sequence goes on along the minus strand of NC_133159.1, from coordinate 78,156,958 downwards.
GCATTGCTAAGAAGTGGTCTCGGGGTAAGAAAGTTACATTTAATAAAAATATAATGCTTAATAAAACCTATTTACATAAATTTAAATTGCATTTAGTGTTATCCTAGGTATAAAGCTAAAGTCCTAAAATTTGAAAAACCAAGAGGTATGTGAGGCTACTACTATTATGGAATTCTGAGAAAAATAGGCAAGAAGAATGTACCATAAAGAGATACGTCATTATGGGCTTTCTTTTTCAGGACTATTTACCTAGAAAACTGAGATAAAAACTTTGATTATAAGACTATTACAGCCAACTAAAATAAAATGTTTTTCTTACAACAGATGGTTTATGCCCTGATAATGTTTGCACTTAATGCCTTAGGATTACCTATTAATAAGGAAGCAGGGGTGCTTTCCACTGATATTTCTAATTCAAAAGAAACAAGTTCTTTGAAACTTACTCTGTAGTGATATATTATACATAGGTTTGCTTAAAGGGCTGGGTTGTAGTGACTTTAAAACTTTATATCTAAATCCTCTTTGTGAGAGATCTATAGAGCAGCTTTGTAGATGAATGCTGGAAAATGTTTTTTAAATAATTGTTGCTCTAATAATTCCCTTAGAAAAGTGATCCAACTATTTTTCAATGTTCTAAGATTGAAATGGAACCAACAGGTGGTGTCCATACACAACAGTTATCACCCCCTTACAGTGCAGAAGCCTGAAGCTAGGGATAACAGTGTCCTTAAGCATCATGCTTCTTAGCTCCCTGGCCTGTCCTCTCCGAGAGGTCAGTCAGGATTTGGAGATGGCACTGGTAGACAGGGAGACTGACTCCTCAAACTGAGACTGTGGCTAGAAGGGCCAAGTGTGGCTTGCTACCTGCTGTTATCACAGCTGCTGCTGCTGCCTGGGGTGGGTAAGCTGAAGACCACATCTTTTTGCTGAGGATCTCTGGTGACTGTAATATTTAATATGTATTGTGGCCTGTGAAGTTGGGGATTCAACTACTGTGGATAAAAAAGATAACATCATAAAGCTGCCAAAAATACATGAAATTCTTAGGGAAAAAAATCACTATAGGAAAGTAGGCTTTGGTTAAAAATTTAAATAAGTATTACTTTTTCTTTAGAAAATAACTGGATTCCCACACAGCCCTGGTATGGTGGCTGAGGGTAGTCACTGCAATTAAAAAATATTATACTTTTCTTATAGAAAACAGCTGAGCAGTTCCTCAAAAGGTTAAACACAGAGTCACATATAATCAATAATTCCACTGCTAGTTGTATGCCCAAGAGAACTGGAAATACATGCTCAAAAACTTGTACACAAATGTTCATAATAGCCAAATGGTAGAAACAACCCAAATGTCCTTTAGCTTATGTAAGGATATATAAAATGTGGTATATCCATAAAATGGAATATTGCTCAACCATAAAAAGTAATGAAGTACTGTTACATGCTGCAACATAAATGAACCTTGAAAACATTATGTTAAGTGAAAGAAGCTAGACACAAAAGGCTATATATTATGATTCCATCTATCTGGTATGTTCAGAATAGGTAATTCCAGAGAAACAGAAAGTAGATTAGTAGTTGCCAGGGGATGGGAGAGGGGGAAATGGGACTAAGCTAATAGATATGAGACTACTTTTTGGGGTGATGGAAATGTTCTAATTAGACAGTGGTGACAGGTGCACAATACAGTGAATACACTAAAAACCAGTGACTTGTACACTTTAAAATGGTAAATTTTATATGAATTATATCTCAACAAAAAATTCAACTAAATGTAAGAATTTCCATAATTATAAGGAAAAATAAAAAATTATTTCAGTGATATCCTATAATGGTCTCAAATATTTAGAACCAAATCAGGGAAGTTAAGAGCAAGGCTTTGGGATACATCTGAGAACCAATATAATCATCTCTTCATTTTTCATGGTGCTCACAAATTTCTCTAAAGAAATTAGTGATGGGTGGGCTACAAAAAAAAAATCTGCTGAGGCAAAAAGCCTTGGTCACATCTTTACATTCATGCCTGCCACCCTAGGGAAATAACTCTACCGAGTGTCTGTGTGATGGTTACCTAAAGTGGCTGCCCGTGTCCAGTGAAGGCTTTTGTTTAATGATCATGGCCAAGTTGAGCTTGTTTAAATACCATTTCCCAGGACTTACATGCTACTCCCTGAATGACAGAATACTCAAAAGCTTTTAGGGGGAATATACTATTGCATGTTATCTGCCTAGGAAGTAGGCCACAGTTCACTGGAAACAGTTCAGATAAATAAAATGAAAGCAGACGTTTTAGGAGATGATCATGAAAGCTTTCCATTAGAGAACATCAAGGGCATAAAACCAGGAATAGCATGTATCCATGTTAGACTACCACAAATCACGCTATCCTCCATACTTTCTATGGAATACAAAGTATATATTCATCTCCTTCATTAGATAATCAAATCATTCTCATGGAAGACAATACACACTGCTTTCTGTAACTACCAACTAAAAGACATTTGACTCCTATGCTACAATTTTAACCATAGATCATCATAATACAAAGCAGTGGCCTATTTATAAAAGTTTCATATTAAACTTGGACAAAAAGTTACGTTTTAAGTACAACTTAGAGAGAATGTAAAGAACTTAGAGAGAACTGATTTCCATTTCTGGCATGTGGGCTACACATAAAGGGAGTCAGTCCAGTCAATCTGTTTCTCCATAGCCTATATGGGTTTCTCTTTGGCTTCTTGCCTTGGTCTGGACCTTCCCCTGGATTTCTCAGCTTTAGATCAACATCTGCACAGACTCCTCTTGTTTCACAGGCTCAAGTACAATAACAGGTCAAAGAAGACTGGGAAGACTAACAACAAAGGAAAGAGGGGAAGGAAAAGAGGGATTAAGCCAAGGGAAATATCCTATGGTTGTAAAATCTCAAAATACCAGTCAAAATCTTCTCAAAGAAACTATTCTGAATACTGTGACCATGATGAAAAGTGATTCTTCAGTTTCTTTTTTCCTATATTCAGGGTAGGATAAGAATCATACCTCATAGAATACATGCAATACTATAAGGAGGCACTTTAGTGTAATTTTGTGCTTTCTAATTTGGTATATGAACACATCAAAATATATAAACACATTAGCTTTACACAATTGAGTATGTATGTACTAAAATATTTATACCTGACCATAAATATTTATACACATTTTTATGAAAAATCATGCATCAAGACTATAGGAAGGGCCCAATATCTTATTAGAGCATTATTTAGGTGGGAAAATCAGATTCAACTTTGTATTATTTCAATACACAGTATTTCAAGTAAGATAGAAAATTACTATAACCAGTCCTTAAGCAGTAACACCAATTACCAGTTTACTCAGTTGCATTTCTAATCAGTTATTAAAAAAAAAACCTACGTCAATTATCTCTATTATAGATGTTCTATGTGTAAGGAGTTCTTGAGAATCTTTGTTAATTATGACATTTATTAGGTAAAAATGATAGGACAAAACCAACATTAATGACTTCACTGTTAAAATTAAATGTATACTGCTGCTTAAGTTCTGCTTTAATATGTCTTTCTGTATACTCTTAGTAAATATTTAGGGTCTGAATACATGGTATAAATATTGATAAACATTGCAGTCACACTAGCCATTCAAGTCCTATGGAATTAGTGAGCAATCTATGTGGAGAGAGAATGGGTCATGATATATTTTTACATATAGATGCGTTGCAGTGAGTAGGCAAACTGCAAGTATACCAACTCCATTTGATCAATTTATTTCTGAGATTACATGAGCATAAAATTCTCACCAATATACATTGATAAACTATGTGTTCTGATTCAAAGTGTTTAATGTTAATACATCTGTGAAAGTGCAACGAGGTTACCAGGAAAAGATGATTTACTACAGACACACCTTATTTACTTCTAAGAATACAGACATGAAAATTCAAGACCTAGCTTTCTTTCTTTCTTTTGACTATCATGTTTTGCCCAAAATGTTGATTTTTCCTGCTAATAGGAGTTAGATGAGACAGAATAGCAACATACTAATAGGATTATATATGTATATATGTATCCTTTTCTAAGTGGTTCTCATGAGGATTTTTAAAAATAGCTTTCATGCATAAAATGAATGCTACTAACAAAAATTTTCAATATTTGCAATATACAAAGAATAGTGCCATTGTTATAATAATATTAAATATATTATCTTGTTACATGCATCTTCATTGCCTATACCTGCCATGCAGAATCATTTTTCTAGCTATAAAGACTTATAAGAGGTTTGTTTTTTAACATAAAATCAGAAATGTCTACAAGTAATAACTAGAAAAATTCCATTGGAAATTTGTGAGTAGATGTGAAAGTTTTCCAAATCATAGGATATTATTTAAAAAAAGATAACTCTACATATGTCTATGTTCATCTCAGCAGCAAAAAGTTAAAAGGCTGAATGGTAGGGTTACTGCCCCACAAATATGTCTGTTACCTTCTTTCTCTTTATCTGTGCATACCTCTTTGGGTGTATAAAAGCCTCCATATTTTTCACTGTTTTTAAGTTTCTTTATCCAACACTGACCCTCATTCCTGCTTTTAATTTCCCCAGTGACAAAAGCCTCCTCTAAAAAGTAATTGTGAACTAAAGTGGGAGGAAAGAGCGGTGCAAATATAACTATAATTATACTTTACAGAAGTCAGTGGAATGAGTGTAAACATCATGGATATATATTTTAATTTTACCCCCATATTATATAGTAATATTTACTCTAAAAGGGTGATATAAAATGACAAGGCTGAGAATGAAAGGGGTTATCAGATAAGCAATACATTCCCTGGGCCGGGGTAGGGTGGGGGTGGGGGCAGAAACATGAAAAGCTAATGGGGACTTCCTGAGAAAAGAGGAAATAAGAAATACAATAATATGGGGGTAGGAGATAGACGTTTGAGAAGCTAATGACCAAAGAATAAGGAGATTCAGCTGGTGAAGACACAGAATGTGCAAGTGCAGAATGGAAAGGATCAGTGATAACTTGCAAGGAGGGCCTATGACAAAGTTAGAATTAGAGAAACAAGACTTCAAAAGCAAAAACCAAGTAAGTATCAGATGACTTGGTGTCTATAGTAACAGAGGATTTTAAAAGAAGCTAAAAGGAACCTGACCAGAAAGGATTTTAGCTGCCCAGGAATTAAAAGGACTAAAGACTAGCAGAAGATGAGTAGATCTAGCTGTAGGGGTTAGGGAATAATTTAAGAGGATTCAAGGTGAATGGCAAAAAGAAATACTGTTTACTGCTACAGACTCAAGACTGATTGCACAATGTGAAATATGCATGTGTACATTTATTTCTTTAATTCAATTAAGGTACTATTTTTTAGGAGTCACTTACCCTAGAATAAGAGGTCTCTTATATCACATCCAAAGTTAAGGAAGTCAAATAGGACGATATAGAAGAACTAGAAAGCTTTCAGTATTTTGTGCCACATGGGTGCATCTATTAAAATCAAGCACTAGAGGTCTATTTTTTGCATGTAATAATCAAATGAAACTTAATGGTAGCCTTTATTGTTTCATTTTCTATCCTTTTTTCCCCTTTGCTACACATTTTGGAGAAAATTGGCAGGAGTTTGACACACAAAAAATGTAGGACCTAACAAGTATCCTCAGTAAGCAGCTGCTCATTAAGATATACTTCCAGTTACTGGCTTAGAAAGCAAGATTCTGAGATTACTGCTAGGTTTAGGCCTCTGACATGTCAACCAAAAAAGTTACTTCCTCTTTAGTACAATGAATTGCAGAAGTACAGTTAAACAGTTATCTGTGAGGGTTTATGAGCAGGCATAGGATATGGTGGGTAAGCAAAGATACGGATTATTTTTTTTGGTCAGTGACCAAAGTATTTACAAATTTCACAAAATGTAAAGGACTTTCTAAAAAAATCAATATGATCTTTCACAAATAACCAATTCAACTGGAACACTGAATAGCAGAAATAACAAAAGATTTGTTCAATGGTTGATAAAAAATTTATTTCAGGGCATTCAAGTAAGTTATTTTCTGTGTTCTGATTTAATGAATCATGTGAGTTGTATCTGGTTGGGTGACACAGATGCCAACTCACTGAAGCCTACTCTAATGCCTCCCAGCACAGCCTTCTCTTGGGTAGTGGAGCCAGAATAACATGTCAGGCTGAAGCAATATCAAAGAAAGAGAAGCAGGGCTGGAGATGCTATGAGGGTGGCTCATAATACTTCTTGATCTGTGAGTGTCCAGTAAGTATTCAATGTCCTATGGGCTCCAATGACCTAACAAGCACCAAGTAGCCGTAATGAATGGTCTTCAAAAGCACACTTCTGCAATTCAAGCTGAAAAACACTACACTTACTAGATGGTTTTAACCCTACCAAAAGACAGCGTTAGAAACCACTAGTGATTTCTTAAAAGGTGAATGAATTGTTAAATATTTTATATATGCTTGTTTAGTATTTTAGTTCCTTTAAATCTGCTTAATTTTTAAAGATGTGCATTAATTTAGAAAATAAAACTTTTCTGATGCTGTTGATGATAAAATATGTTGAAGAAAAATGAAATAGCATTAGGTATGTTGGTAAAAATACAGATGTAAAATAATGAGGCCCATTAATTGTTAATGAAATGCACTGTTAAAAATGAAATTAAGAGACTATTCTGTATATATCCGAAATGGGATGCATGGAGATGTTCTTCTCTTTTAAAAGAACAACTAATATTTGCGAAGTAAAAGGCCTTTAGAAGAAAAGATGGTAAAAAAACATAAAGGGAATGATTATGCTTGTCATATATGTCATAACACTTTATATGAAAGTAATTTTATTATACAGGAAAGGAAAAAAGGGCAAAAAATAGAGGAACAACATTTTCTAGGGATGTCTACAAAATCAATGAGCTCTGTTTTCCCCTAATCAAAATTCTTCATATTTAGTACTTAAGAGTTAAAAATCTGAAAGGGTACTTACAAAGACAGCAACACCATAGCAATTAAGGTCCACTCTGCAGGTTTGTGTATAATATTTCTATTTGTTAATCTGAAAGACAGTAAGATAAAATTTACCAAAGGAGTGTTATTTATGACATCACGTGTGAAAGAACACTATTATTTTATTCTTGTTATATTTGATGGGAAAGAGCCAATAATATAATACTGTGGCTTGATACTCAGTATCTAATAATGACCCTCTCCAAAGGAAGTGCTCCTGCCTCATTTTTATATCATACCACTATTAGACAAGATGGGAATATAGAAATACAGGAAACTAAATTGCATGGTTTATTAAAATAAATACACACACCTCCCTGTTATCCTGTATTTTTTCTCCTAATCAAATGTTTCCTTAAAGCTAATAAGGTAAATAACTATTGATTTTAACTTTAATCTTTAGCACTTTGTCCTAGGTTGGCAGAAGGCAATTATGGGATGTCATAATCCATAATTTATAGAAATTTAGTTTTGTAAGTGGATAATTTAGATAACCCATAATTTACAGAAATGGACATCTTAATAAATTTTATTCGGTCATTTTTTATTGCAGTATGGATATATAATCTTAGGAAGGTTTCACATAAACATTGTGGTTTCAACATTCACCCACACTGTCAAATCCTCACCTAGTCCTTTATACTGTCCATCAGCATAGTAACCCTTTACAGTCACTGTCTATCAGCATAGTAAGATGCTATAGAGTCATTAATTGTCTTCTCCATGTTACACTGCCTTCCCTGTGACCAACCTTTATTGGGATTGCCAATTACAGTGGACCTTAATCCCCTTCTCCCTCCATTCCCACCCACCCTCCCCAACACCTTCCTTTTGGTAACCACTAGTCCCCCCTTCTTGGGGTTTGTGAGTCTGCTGCTGTTTTGTTCCTTCAGTTTTGCTTTGTTCTTATACTTGAAAGATGAGTGAAATTATTTGGAACTTCTCTTTCTCTGCCTGACTTATTTCACTGAGCATAATACCCTCTAGCTCCATCCATGTTGTTGCAAATGGTAGGATTTTTCTTTTTATGGCTGAATAATATTCCATTGTGTATAGGTACCACCTCTTCTTTATCCATTGATCTACTACTGATGGACACTTAGGTTGCTTCCATCTCTTGGCTATTGTAAATAGTGCTGTGATAAACATAGGGGTACATATGTCTTTTTGAATCTGAGAAGTTGTTTTCTTTGAGTAAATTCCAAGGAGTGGGATTCTGGGGTAAAATGGTATTTCTATTTTTAGCTTTTTGAGGAATCTCCATACTGCTTTCTACAATGGTTGAGCTAATTTACATTCCCACCAACACTGTAGGAAAAGGTTCCCCTTTCTCCACATCCTCACCAGCATGTGTTGTTTCTTATCTGTTGGATGCTGGCCATCCTAACTGGTGTGAGGTGATATGTCATTGCGGTTTTAATTTGCATTTCCCTGATGATTAGCAATGTGGAATATCTTTTCATGTGCCTGTTGGCCATCCAGGTTTCTTCTTTGGAAAAGTGTTCAGGATCCTCCACCCATGCTTTAATAAGGTTATTTGCTTTTTGGGTGTTGAGGCATGTGAATTCTTTATATATTTTGGATGGTAACCCCTTATTGGGTAAGTCGTTTATGAATATATTCTCCCATATTGTAGGATGTCTTTTTTTCTGCTGATGGTGTCCTTTGCTGTACAGAAGAGAAGCTTTTTAGTTTGAAGTAGCCCCATTTGTTCATTTTTGCTTTTGTTTCCCTTGCCTGAGGAGATGTGTTCAGGAAAAAGTTGCTCATGTTTATATTCAAGAGATTTTTGCCTTGTTTTCTTCTAAGAGTCTTACGCTTTCATGACTTACATTCAGGTCTTTGATCCATTTCAAGATTACTTTTGTGTATGGAGTTAAATAGTAATCAAGTTTCATTCTCTTACATATAGCTGTCCAGTGTTGCCAACACCATTTGTTGAAAAGGCTTTCTTTTCCCCATTGTATATCCATGGCTCCTTTATCATATATTAATTGGACATACATGTGTGGGTTTATATTTGGGCTCTCTATTCTTTGCCATTGATCTATGGGTATATCCTTCTTCCAGTACCAAATTGTTTTGATTACTGTGGCTTTGTAGTAGAGCTTGAAGTTAAGGAACATAATCCCTTTAGCTTTGTTCTTTCTTCTCAGGACTGCTTGGCTATTCAGGGTCTTTTGTTGTTCCATATGAGTTTTAGAATAGTTTGTTTTAGTTTGTTGAAGAATGCTGTTGGTATTATGATAGGGATTGAAATGAATCTGTAGATTGCTTTAGGCAGGATTGCCATTTTGACAATATTAATTCTTCCTATCCATGAGCATGGGACTATTTTCATTTACTGGTGTCTTCTTTAATTTCTCTCATGAGTATCCTGTAGTTTCCAAGGTATAGGTCTTTCACTTCCTTGGTTAGATTTATTCCTAGGTATTTTATTCTTTTTTGATGCAATTGTAAATGGAGTTGTTTTCCTGATTTCTCTTTTTGCTAGTTGTTAGTATATAGGAATGCAAGATTTCTGTATATTAATGCTGTATCCTGCAACTTTGCTGAATTCAGCTACTACATGTAGTAGTTTTTTGGCAGATTCTTTATAGAGTTTTCTATGTACAATCTCATGTCATCTGCAGACAGTGACAGTTTTTCTTCTTTATGAATCTGGATACCTTTTATTTCTTTGTGTTGTCTGATTACCATGGCTAGGACCTTCAGTACTATGTTGAATAGAGTGGGCATCCTTGACTTGTTCATGATCTTAAGAGGAAAAGCTTTCAGCTTTTCACTGTTAAGTATGATATTGGCTGGGGGTTTGTCAAATATGGCCTTTTTTACATTAAGGTAATTACCCACCATACCCATCTTGTTGAGAATTTTTATCATGAATGGATGTTGAATTTTGTCAAAAGCTTTTTTGGCACCTATTGAGATGATCATGTGATTTTGTCCTTTTTTTTGCTGACGTGATATCTGATGTTGGATGGATATCTGGTGATTTTTGAGTAGTGTACCATCCTTGCATCCCTTGAATAAATCCCACTTGGTCATGATGAATGATTTTTTTAATGTATTTTTTAATTAAATTTGCCAATATTTTCTTGAGTATATTTTCCCATCTATGTTTATCAGGGACATTGCTCTATAATTTTCTTTTTTTGTGGTGTCTTTGCCTGGTTTTGGTAGTAGAGTGATGCTGGACTCATAGAATGAGTTTGGAAGTATTCCCTCCTCTTCTACCTTTTAGAAAACTTTAAGGAGGATGGATATTAGCTCTTCTTCAAATGTTTTGACGAAATTCAGTCATGAAGCCATCTGGGACAGGGATTTTGTTCTTAGGTAGTTTTTTGATTACCAATTCAATGTCATTGCTGGCAATTGACCTGTTCAGATTCTCTGTTTCTTTCTGGGTCAGTCTTGGAAGGTTTGTATTTTTCTAGAAAATCATCCATTTCTTTTAGGTTATCCAATTTGTTAGCATATTATTTTTCATAGTATTTTCTAATAATTCTTTGTATTTCCATGGTGTCCAGTGATCTTTAATTTTTCATTTTTGATTGTTTATGTATGTATACTCTTTTCTTGATAAGTCTGGCTTATCTATTTTATTTTCTTTAAGAACCAGGTCCTGATTTCATTGATTCTTCCTATTTATTCTTCTCATATTTATTTATTTATGGTCTGATTTTTATTATGTCCATCCTTCTATTGACTTTGAGCCTCACTTGTTCTTTTTTGTTTCATTAATTTTGAGTTTAGCGATTCATTTGGGATTGTTCTTTCTTGAGGTAAGCCTGTTTTGCTATATACTTTCCTCTCAGAACTGCCTTTGCAGTTCCCACAGGTTTTGGGGTGTTGTTGGTTTCATTTGTCTCCACGTATTCCTTGATCTCTATTTTTTTTAGGTCATTGATCCACTGATTATTTAAGAGCACGTTGTTAAGCCACCATGTGCTTGTGGACTTTTTTGTTTACTTTGCATAATTTATTTCTAGTTTCATTCCTTTGTGGTCTGAGAAGCTGATTGGCACAATTTCAATCTTATTGAATTTACTGAGGCTCTTTTTGTGGCCTAGTATATGATCTATTCTGCAAAATGTTCCATGTGCACTTGAGAAGAATGTGTATCCTTCTGCTTTTGGGTGTAGAGTTCTGTAGATGTCTGTTAGTTCCATTTGTTCTATTATGTTGTTTAGTGCCGCTGTCTCCTTACTTGTTTTCTGTCTGATTGATCTCTTTTGGCGTGAGTGGTGTGTTGAAGTCTCCTAAAAGGAATGTGTTGCGGTCTATTCCCTCTTTAATTCTATTAGTATTTGTTTCATATACTTAGGTGCTCCTATAATGGGTGCATGGATATTTATAATGGTTATATGTCACTGTTGGACTGACCCCTTTATTATTATATAATGTCCTTCTTTGTCAATTTTTACTTTCTTTGTTTTGAAATGTTTTGTCTAAGTACTGCTACTCCTGCTTTTTTCTATTTGCATGAAATATTTTTTTCCATTCCTTCACTTTTAGTCTGTGTCTTTGGATTTTGGATTTGAAGTGAGTCTCTTATAGGCAGCACATAGATGGATCTTGTTTTTTTTATCCATTCTCTAAATCTGTATCTTTTGATTGGTGCATTCAGTCCATTTACAATTAGGATGATTATCGATACATATGTACTTAGTGCCATTGCAGGCTTTAGATTTGTGGTTACCAAATGTTCAAGGGCACCTTCCTTATTATCTAACAATCTGTCTTAACTCACTTATTATGCTATTTCAAACACAATCTAAAGGGATTTTTCCCCCTTCTTCTTCCTCATCCACTCTTTATATATTAGCTGTCATATTCTATACTTTGTGTATCCTTGACTAACTTTGTGGGTAGTTGACTTAATTTGTATTTGCTTAGTAATTAATTGGTCTGTTTCCTTTACTGTGGTTTTTTTTCTCTGGTGACAGCTATTTGGCCTTAGGAGCACTTCCATCTGGAACAGTCCCTTCCTTTAAGATATACTGTAGAGATAGTTTGTGGGTGGTGAATTCCCTCAACTTTGGGTTATCTGTAAACTTTTATCTCTGCTTCAAATTTAAATAATCTTGCTGGGTAGAGTAATCTTGGTTGGAGGCCCTTCTGTTTCATTGCATTAAATACACCATGCCACTTCCTTTTGGCTGATATAGTCTGATGTGGTTTCCTTTATAAGTGATTTTTTTCTCTCTCTGGTTGTTTTCAATACTCTTCGTCCTTGATCTTTACCATTTGAATTATTGTGTCTTGGTGTTGCCTTCTTAGAGTTCCTTTTGTTGGAACATTTCTGCACTTTCTTGACCTGAGTATTTCCTTCCCTACACTGGGGAAGGTTTCCACAATTATTTCCTCAGAGACTTTCTATTCTTCTCCCTCTTCTTCTTCTGATACCCCCATAATGTGAATATTGTTCTGTCTGGATAGGTTGCACAGCTCTCTTATTATTCTTTCATTCCTAGAGATCCTTTTTTTCTCTGTGCCTTAGCTTGTTTTCCTGTTATCTAATTTATATTTACCATCTTCTCTATCTCACCTAATCTATTTTTAAATCCCTCCATTGTATGTTTCACTTCAGATAGTGTATCTTTCAAGGTTTCTATCTCTTTCTTGAAGTCCTCCCTAAGATCTTGAATATTTTTCATTAGCTCTGTGAGCACATTTATGACTTTTATTTTGAAATCTATATCAAGAAGATTGTTGATATGTTTCACTAGGCCCTTTCTGGCACTTTTTTCTTGTAATTTTGTTAGACATAATTCCTTTGCCATTTCATTTTTTAAGTGTTTCCTATGGAATAATAACTTTGTAGAGGCAGCTCCATCTAGTGCCCAGAAGCTCTACTCTATGGAGCTGCCATGCACCTGCAGCAATGGCAGGGGTTGCAGGCAAGTGAAACCAGTACCTGCCTGGAGGAAAGAGCTCAGCTGGGAGGGTTTCCTGCCTTTCTGGCTATAATGCCTGCTTCCACTGCCAGGTCCAGTGGGCCATGAATGCAGGGAGAATCCTCTGTGCTACAGCTCTGTAGCTGCTGTAGGTGGGGCCACCCTCTGGCTGGCCTTGTGTGATGGCATGGGCAGCAGGTGAGCAGTACTGGTGCTGGCCTGGAGTGTCTGAAGCTCCTGAGAGTTCCCAACCTGCTGGGCTAACCATGCCAGGATGTTTTGTCCACCTGCCCTTTCTCCTGAGAAACAAGCTCTATGTAATATTTGCCCCTTTAGCACCACTTAGCACCCTTTTCACTGCTGGGAAGGCTTTCAAATGGCCTGCCTTTCTTTTGTCTCAGAGGAGCCATTTGTGCATACCTGTTTTCTATAAGCGGTTGGAATCTCAGTCTCTCTGAGTATTCTGCCCATCTTTGCTTTCCAACCCAACTAATCTCCAGAACACCAAGTAATGTGGGTTCATGCTCCTGGAGCAGATCTCCAGTGGTGGGTGTTCAGTAGTCCTGGGCTTCTTCTCCCTCCCTGCTCTGTTGCACTTCCTCGTGCCTGTGGACTGGGGTGGGAGGAAGGCTCTTGGGTCCCGCCAGATCGTGGCTTTGCTACTTTATCCTTTTCTGTGAGGTCTTCTCTTTCCGCCCAGATGTAGGCAGTCTGTTCTGCAGCCTTTGGGTTGCTTTTTCCAGGATTAGTTATGTTTGTTGTATTTTTGTGTTTTACATGATTTTTGGGATGAGGTTTGTGCCTCATTTCTCACACGGCCATCTATTTCACCCCTCTTCAAGATTAGGTCTTTATTATGAAAATTTAAGCCTTAAAAAATCAGAAGTAAATTCTATTACTTAGCAGTTGATGATAAAATACACTGTAGTCATCTTAGTTTCTCAGAAAGCAGTTAGAAAGACCACACTAAATAAAAAAATTATATAAATCAGTAGGAAAAAAAAGCCGATATCTAATATAGGACTTTTATCCAAAATACACAAGAACTCTTAAAATTTAACAATAGAAAACAAAAAACCCAATTAAAAATGAGCCAAGCACCTTAACAGACACCTTACCAATGACAAAAAACAAATGATAAAAGACACACATGAAAAGATGCACCACATCTTATGTCATCAGGGAAATGCAAAACAAAAATGAGATACCACTACACACTTCAAATGGCCAAAATCCCAAAGAATCACAAAACCAAATGCTGTCAAGGATACAGAGCTACAAGGACTCTCTTTCATTGCCAGTGGAAATGCAAAATGGTATAGGAACTTTGGAAGACAGTTTGGTGGTTTCTTACAAATGAAACATACTCCTGTCATCCAATACAGCAATCATGCTTGTTGGTATTTACCCAAGGATTCAAAAACTTATGCGCACAGAAAAACCTGGGCATGGATGTTTTGATTGGCTCTCTTGATAATTGCTAAAACTTGGAATCAACCAAGATATTCTTCAGTACGTGAATGAATAAATAAGCTGGTGCATCAAGAAAATGAAACAGTGTTCAGCCTTAAAAAGAAATGAGCTACCAAAGTAAGAAAACACATGGAGGTACTTTATATCCATCCATATTAATTAAGTGAAAGAAGCCAGTCTGAAAAGGTTGTATACTGTATAATTCCAACTATATGACATTCCGGAAAGGGTAAAATTATGGAGAAAGTAACAAGATCAGTTTGTCAGGGGTTGGGCAGGAGGTGAAGGGTAAGAGGAGTAAATGAACAGGTGGAACAAAGAGAATTTTTAGAGCACTGAAAATACTTTCTGATACATGATGGATACATGTCATACATTTGTCTAAACCCATAGACTATAGAAGATCCAAGAGTGAACTCTATGTAAACTATGACCTTGAGGTAATAACGATGTTGTCATTGCAGGCTGATCAACTGTAGCAAATCTAAGACTGTGGTGGGAAATGTTAATAATGGGGAAGGATATGCATGTGTGGAGGCAGGGGATATATAGGAAATCTCTATAGCTTCTGCTCAAGTCACAATGAACCTAAAACTGCTTTAAAAAAAATAAAGTCTTAAAAAATAGCCAATAGGAGGGATCAAGCTCCCCAACTTCAAGCTCTACTACAAAGCCACAGTAATCAAGATAATTTGGTACTGGCACAAGAACAGACCCAAAGACCAGTGGAACAGAATAGAGAGTCCAGACATTAACCTAAACATATATGGTCAATTAATATACAATAAAGGAGCATTACATACAATGGGGAAATGACAGCCTTTTCAACAGCTGGTGTTGGCAAAACTAGACAGCTACATGTAAGAGAATGAAACTGGATCATTGTCTAACCCCATACACAAAAGTAAATTTGAAATGGATCAAAGACCTGAATGTAAGTCATGAAACCACAAAACTCCTAGAAAAAAACATAGGCAAAAATCTCTTGGACATAAACATGAGCAACTTCTTCATGAATATATCCCCCCAGGCAAGGGAAACAAAAGCAAAAATGAACAAGTGGGACTATATCAAGCTGAAAAGCTTCTGTACAGCAAAGGACACCATCAATTGAAAAAAAAGGCATCCTACAGTATGGGAGAATAAATTCATAAATGACATATCTGATAAGGGGTTGACATCCAAAATATATAAAGAGCTCACACACCTCAACAAACAAAAAGTGAACAATCCAATTAAAAAATGGGCAGAGGAGCTGAACAGACAGTTCTCCAAAGAAGAAATTCAGATGGCCAACAGACACATGAAAAGATGCTCCACATCGCTAGTCATCAGAGAAATGCAAACTAAAACCACAATGAGATATCATCTCACACCAGTAAGGATCGCCGTCATCCAAAAGAGAAACAACAAATGTTGGCAAGGTTGTGGAGAAAGGGGAACCCTCCTACGCTGCTGGTGGGAATGTAAATTAGTTCAACCATTGTGGAAAGCAGTATGGAAGTTCCTCAAAAAGCTCAAAATAGAAATACCATTTGACCCAGGAATCCCACTTCTAGGAATTTACCCTAAGAATGCAGCAGCCTAATTTGAAAAAGACAGTTGTACCCCTACGTTTATCACAGCATTATTTACAATAGCCAAGAAATGGAAGCAACCTAAGTGTCCATCAGTAGATGAATGGATAAAGAAGATGTGATACATACACACAATAGAATATTATTCAGCCATAAGAAGAAAACAAGTCCTACCATTTGCAACAAGATGGATAGAGCTAAAGGGTATTATGTTCAATGAAGCCAGGCAGAGAAAGACAAGTACGAAATGATTTCACTCATCTGTGGAGTATAAGAACAAAGGAAAAACTGAAGGAACAAAGCAGCAGCATAATCACAGAACCCAAGAATGGACTAACAGTTACCAAAGGGAAAGGGATTGGGGAGGATGGGTGGGAAGGGAGGGAGAAGTGGGGAAGAATAAGAAAGGGGGCTTTATGATTAGCATGTATAATGTGTGTGGGGGCACAGGGAGTGCTGTGCAACACAGAGAAGACAAGTAGTGATTTTACAGCATCTCACTATGCTGATGGACAGTGACTAATGGTTGGGGGGGGGACTTGGTGAAGGGGGGAGTCTAGTAAACATAATGTTTCTCATGTAATTGTGGATAAATGATACCAAAAAAAATAGTCAATAAATAAATGTGCAAAGGATTTGAGCAATTTACAGAGGAGGAAAGTTGAATGGCTAGTAAACATCTGAAAAGGAGCTCAATCTCACTAATAATCTCCAAAATTAATATGGAAACAGTAATTCACTCCATCACATTGGTAAAAATGAAATACAATACCAAGAGTTGGTGAAGACACGAAGAAATAGTATTTTTAACAAACCTGATGAGCAACTGAACAATTGATAATATCTAATACAGTTGAAAATGCATACGAAAATAGCTCAGCTATTTCTAGATATAAAGCTTAAACAGACTCTTCACTTATCTATAAGGAAATGTATATGAATATGGTGTATGTAACACTACTTGTAATAGGAAAAAGATAATAAATTGTGGCATTTTTATAGAATACTAAATAGCTGTCAGTGAGCTAGATGTATAATTTTGCTCATAATAGTTTGAACAAAAGACCACACATATAGTATCATATTACTTATATAAATAAAAGGACCAATATTCAATATTATTTATGGACACATATATATGTAGTAAAAGTATAAAACAGAGACTGGAAAGATATACAGCAAATTCACACTATTGGTTGCTTCTGGGGAAGAAAGGAGAATGGATTGGAAAGGACAACAATGGGGACTTCATTTGTACCTTTGCCTCTGTTTATTTCTCCAGCCTCACCAGCATCCTTAATATTGTGTGTATACACCAGGCCTGCTCCTGCTTCAGAGCCTTCGCACCTACTGCTATTTCTGATACATTTTTACAAAGAGCAACATGGCTTGCTCCCTCAGCAACTTGTAGTTCTTTATACAAATGGTATCTTCTCAGTGAAGTCTTCCCAGATCAGCCTATTTAAAATCACAACTTCCTTCCTACTCAGTACCATCCCTTTCCCTACTTCTGGGGAGAAAAGGAGGAGAATGAACTGAGAAAGTGGAAAGGGCATATCACCATATAATAATAGTACATATTATGTTTTTAAAAATTTACACATTCTCTCTATTAAAGTAATTCCATGAAAGAAGAATTTTTTTCTGCTTTATTCACTGCTTTGTAGCAACTAAAACAGAATCCACCACATTAGCAAAAAAAGTAAAGAGTTAAACATGTAAGGAAGAAAAATGACAAAAACAGTTAAGCAGAATTTCCTTTTCTATCGTTCATCTCCCAAAGCTAAGACAAATTTAAAATTTCATGAATTTAATTAATCATTCAGCAAAAATGTATTGAGTGTCCCCTCTATACCACTGTTTCAGGAACTGGGGAAAACACAAAATGGTCTTTGCTTTCACTTCAAAGTACTATAGTGGCAGAATAGCAAAATTTTACCTGCTCTCACATCTTTCCTTTCGCTGAGTCAAAATAATTTCAAGCACATATGCTAATGAATATACTACTGTTGTCCAAGTGATAATACAAAAATGAAAACAGTATTATTTAGTAGAAAATATTTTAAAAACTTTAAAAATAAAATTTGAAATTCAATACAGATGCAGAAAAATACCTTGGTTCATCACTGATGAAATTTTAAAAGGACTCTTTGTCAAAATATAATTTAAATCAGATTTAGAAAAATTCTTGACTTCAACACTGACAACAGTGAGTCATTACCAGGCAACTTTTGATGGAAGCACTATGACAGAAAAATCAATGTAACATTCTGGATAAATGACTGTAATGCAGTTCAGTGGAAAGAACAGCTTTATTCACTAGGGAAAAATTCTTCAGAGCTGAGAAAGCTGCTTTTTGTTTAAATTCTAACAAGCTCCCTCTGGCTGCACATTAGAATCACCTGGGTTTTTTTGAAAAAACATTGATGTCTGAGCCCAACCCTAACCAAATGAAACTCAATCTCTAAAGCTGGGGCCAGGTATCTGTAGTTGTTAAAAGCTCCCCAGGTAATTCTGATGCACAACTGGCTTGATAATCACTGTTCTACAAGTTCCTCTTACTGTCTATCATTTCAAAGAGATGGATTGGTTATTTATGCCAATTCTTTCCCACTGTCAGTATTGATTGAAAGACTAGTGTTTCTGAACACTAGTCACTGTCATCAACTGGGCATTTTTCTCAGACTTCACCTAGAAGCCCTGGCTTAGAAATAGTCACATACCTGCTAAAGTTATTCTACCAAAATCTGAAGACCCCAAATGAGTTATCTTACCAGGTGTTATCCTGTACTCTTAAGTAATAGAAATTTTTCTAAAAAGCAGTAAAGCCAATTTAAGCAATTTTTGTTAAAGCTATAGAATTTGATAGCAAGGTAGTAAGGAGTAAAGATTTTAAAACTAATTTACCTCAGGTTTTTATAGCATCCTTTACACCAAAATAATGCATAGGTTTTTGGTTTATTTCCCCCAGACATTTTTTTTATTTTGCTACCATTAATGTACAGTTACATGAACAAAATTACGGTTACTAGATTTCCCCTATCCCTATGGGTAGTATGGGTAGTCCCCACCACATACCCCTTTATAGTCACTGTCCATCATGTAGTAAGATGCTATAGAATCACTATTTGTCTTCTCTGTATTATACTGCCTTCCCCGTGTCACCTCCCCCTATATACATGCTAATCATAATGACCCTTTGTCCCCCTTATCCCTCCCTTCCCACCCATCTTTCCCAATCCCTTCCCCTTTGGTAACTGTTAGTCCATTCTTGGGTTCTGTGAGTCTGCTGCTGCTTTGTTCCTTCAGTTTTTGCTTTGTTCTTATACTCCACAGATGAGTGAAATCATTGGATACTTGTCTTTCTCTGCCTGGCTTATTTCACTGAGCATAATACCCTCTAGCTCCATCCATGTTACTGCAAATGGTAGGATTTGTTTTCTTCTTATGGCTGAATAATATTCCATTGTGTATATGTACCACACCTTCTTTATCCATTCATCTACCGATGGACACTTAGGTCGTTTCCATTTCTTGGCTATTGTAAATAGTGCTGCAATAAACATAGGGGTGCATATGTCTTTTTCAAACTGGGCTGCTGCACTCTTAGGGTAAATTCCTAGAAGTGGGATTCCTGGGTCAAATGGTATTTCTATTTTTAGTTTTTTGAGGAGCCTCCATACTGCTTTCCACAACAGTTGAACTAGTTTACATTCCCACCAGCAGTGTAGGAGGATTCCCCTTTCTCTACATCCTCGCCAACATTTGTTGTTTGTCTTTCGATGTTGGCCATCCTAACTGGTGTGAGGTGATATCTCAATGTGGTTTTAATTTGCATTACTCTAATGATTAGGGATGTGGAGCATCGTTTCATGTGCCTGTTGGCCATCTGAATTTCTTCTTTGGAGAACTGTTCAGCTCCTCTGCCCATTTTTTAAATGGATTATTTGCTTTTTGTTTGTTGAGGTGTGTGAGCTCTTTATATAATTTGGATGTCAACCCCTTATTGGATATGTCATTTATGAATATATTCTCCCATACTGCACGATGTCTTTTTGTTCTACTGATAGTGTCCTTTGCTGTTCAGAAGCCTTTTAGTTTGATATAGTCCCACTTGTTCATTTTTGCTTTTGTTTCCCTTTCCTGGGGAGATATGTTCATGAAGAAGTTGCTCATCTTTATGTCCAAGAGATTTTTGCCTATATTTTTTTCTAAGAGTTTTATGGTTTCATGACTTACATTCAGGTTTTTGATCCACTTTGAGTTTACTTTTGTGTATGGGGTTAGACAATGATCCAATTTCATTCTCTTACATGTAGCTGTCCAGTTTTGCCAACACCAGCTGTTGAAGAAGTTGTCATTTCCCCATTGTATATCCATGGCTCCTTTATTGTATATTAATTGACCATACATGCTTGGGTTTATATCTCGGCTCTCTGTTCTGTTCCATTGGTCTATGGGCCTGTTCTTGTGCCAGTAGCAAATTGTCTTGATTACTGTGGCTTTGTAGTAGAGTTTGAAGTCAGGAAGTATAATTCCCCCTGCTTTATTCTTCCTTCTCAGGATTGCTTTGGCTATTTGGGTCTTTTGTGGTTCCATATGAATTTTAGAATAGTTTGTTTTAGTTTGTTGAAGAATGCTGTTGGTATTTTGATAGAGATTGCATTGAATCTGTAGATTGCTTTAGGCAGGATGGCCATCTTGATAATATTAATTCTTCCTATCCATGAGCATGGGATGTGTTTCCATTTATTGGTTTCTTCTTTAATTTCTCTCATGAGTGTCTTGTAGTTTTCGGAGTATAAGTCTTTCAATTTCTTGGTTAGGTTTATTTCTAGGTATTTTATTCTTTTTGATGCAATTGTGAATGGAATTGTTTTCTTTATTTCTCCTTCAGGTAGTTCATCATTAGTGTATAGGAATGCAACAGATTTCTGTGTATTAATTTTGTATCCTGCAACTTTGCGGAATTCAGATATTAGATCTAGTAGTTTTGGAGTGGATTCTTTAGGGTTTTTTTATGTACAATATCACATTACGTGCAAACAGGGACAGTTTGACCTCTTCCTTGCCAATCTGGATGCCTTTTATTTCTTCCCCCAGACTTTTTACTAAATTTCAAACATATATAAAAGTAGAGAGAATATAAAATAAACTCCCATAGAGTCATTAGAACTCTTACAATTACCAACTCCTGGACAATAAGCGTGTTTCATCTATACAACCTCATATTCAACATCATACTAACCTGGATAATTTTGAAGCAAATCTCACATATCACATTGTTTTATTTATTCTTTATTTTAATATAAATATTGTAGAAAGTAGCTGGAAAGGACTTACACAGTAGGAATGATGAAAAAAGGTGTTCACAGTTCATAAGTGTAAATGGAAAATGACATTTGAAAGTCTTATCTACAGGCTGTTATCAACCTTTTAACAGAACTAATGAACACTATTCTTCTTGTGTTGGCTAGCTTAGGTATCACAGAAGGCTTAGTTTCACAGGTAATAGAGTCCTCTTAAGTAGAGGTCTTACTTAGGGTCTAAAGAAGTGATAAATGAATGACTTTTTAAAAATCTTTGATTCTAAGGACTACCAAGACAATGAAAGGTAGATTTCTTTTTTTTCCCTTATTTTTTTTCAGCTTTACTGAGGTGAAATTGACATAGTAATTATATACATATATTTAAAGTGTACAACTTGATGTTTTGATATAGGTGTTCACTGTGAAATGACTACCACAATCAAGCTAATTAACATCCATCGTCTCACATATAATCACCACTTTCTTTCTTTCTTTCTTTTTTTTTATGGTGAGAACATTTAAGATCTATCCTATTCACCTTGACTCAGGATCTTAACCCAACTACCAGTTGTGTGCTTTGAGCGAATGCGAATACTTAACCACCCATCCCTGACCTGCAAAATGAGGATACTACCAGTATTTTTTGGAAACAAAATGAGGTAATATCTTGCCAATGGGTTTCAGCCCCAGACAAGTTGACTATGGTCTCAATGTGACCAAAGAAATGACAGTAGAATATTCTTGGGGTGAAAAGGCTATACCCATCTTTATTCCCATGCTGGCAGGTCAATCACTAGAATCACATCCACTCAGGGAGGGGAGGGATGCAGCAAGCCAGTCTCTGCCTCTGGAACACTACCCGCACAGCCATCTAAGTCTCTGCCCTTGGTGCTGTCACCACTCCAGTCTCCTCTCTGCTCTCTTGCAGCCTTGCAGCCATGCCATGGTGTCTCTCAGAGTACTGGGTGGAGCTCTTTATATATAGAGGCAATAATGATGTATTGCCCACATGTGTGTAGTGAGCTAGCCAACCAGGGCCAGGTGAGAATCCTGGCCATAGGAAACTTCACTTTATCCACCCTCCACCCCTCCAGGATTCTTGCCTCTCAATCTATGTGCCCTCAATCCTCTGCAATGGTCCCTGTGCAAATGAAGTGGAAGACTGTAAAAGAACCATGGTGGGCCTTATAATACCCACCTTCTCCAGCAGAAAGTCCTGCAGACACACAGGCCGATCTTGTTGCTTTCTCTGGCTTCTGCTTCATCCTCAGTGGCCAGAACCGCTGCTCTGGTCTCAGTTGTTGCCACATCTCCAGTAAGATTCTATTTGACTTTCCATCCAATTTCTTTCTGTCTGCTCTTGCCTTCTCAAGTCAACCCATATCTGGGTCCTCATGACCTTCACAGGGCCCTTTAAATTCTTCCTTTGGGAAGCAGACCATATTTCCTTCTGTGCTTGAGGCTGTTTGTCAAACTTCTGCTCCTCCATTTCTGGGGCTGATGGCTCCACTACATTCTTCACCTGCCCCACAGCACCTGACAGCCTGTACTCCTGTGCTGCTTCTCATGCCACTCTTTCTTGGGTTGCTGCTCCTTCTCATGCTGCTTCCTCTCAGGCTACCATGATATCCTTTACCATTTCCACAGCACTTTGTAGACTTTGTAGTGTTGCCATTTCAGTCACCAACAAATCTTCTTTCTCTTGGGGTGAAGCCCAGTCATCCACACCTTCACAGTACCACATACCCATTGGGGGACACTTGAATATCTCCCCGTCCACAGGTACAGCCCACTGAAACACTCCTCCAATGAGGGCAGCCTGTTGTTTTTCCTTGGTCAACAATGAGTCCTGCTGATTACACCAATTGTCTTGCCAATGGGTTTCAACCCCAGACAAGTTCACTATGGATTCAATGAGACCAAAGAAATGACAGTAGAATGTTCTTGGGGTGAAAGGGTTATACCCAACTTTATTTCCATGGTGGCAGGTCAATCACTAGAATCCCATCCACTCAGAGCGAGTCTCCATGCAGCAAGCAGTCTCTGCCTCGGGGCCTCTCTACCCAGGCAGCTGTGTCAGTTTCTGTCCTTGGTGCTGCCAGCACTCTAGTCTCGTCTCTGCTCTCCTGCAGCCTTGCAGTGGTGCCACCATGTCTCTCAGAGCACTGAGAGGAGCTCTTTATATAGAGTCAATAACGATGTATTGCCCACATCTGTGTAGTGAGCTACCCAACCAGGGCCAGGTGAGAATCCTGGCCATAAGAACCTTCACTTTATCCACAGGTAACATGTAAATGCCAGGTACAGCCTGGCACATAGTGAGCACCCTACTGACTACATGTATTGACATGGACCAGATACTAGGGCTGCTTCAAAGGACCAAAAATAACAGCCTGGACAGTGATTGTCAATTTGAAATACCTAAATTCCTAAAACATATGAATGTAGTAATAGAGAAATCTTGCAATTGTAGCCTAATATTTCTTTCCAATGGGTTTCTAGTAAGTTCTGAGAACTTACTAGTTGAACAGTTTTTTAAAAAAGACATCCAATTAGATCTATAGAAAAATAGCTTTAGAAGATACAAAGTAAATTAAATTGTTAATCTGTTCTAAATGAGTAAAAATGGAAGTACAAAATTTGTATTTGCAGGTTAAGCTCAAAGGTCTTATTCTAATAACTCTTCTGATATGTCTTAAGTCACTTTACCAGTTTGCCCAAAATGGTGATTAAATATACATTGTCTGCAAGAAACTGAGCAAGTCCTTTAATATAATCAATGAATCAGAGGAGCACCTGGTTTTCATCTTCCCTTATCTAACTTTCTGTTAACACTTCCTCATAAATCCTGAACAAATCCTAAACTTCAGTGCTTCCACATTATATATATACACACACACACACTCAAACTTTATCATTAGTGCAGTTAGGAAAAAACTTTTTTTTCTTTTGAATGCATGCATAATCATAAGATAGAGCACCTAAAAAATACGTGTTTCTCTTTTCATAAGTAAGAGGGATGCAGATAAATTTGACTTTGGTCTTGGTATTTGGCCCAAGGCCTCTTTTTGGCAAAGCATTTAGTCAGTCTTCCAAAGGCCTAGGCCAATCTGAATATCATTTCTGGTATTCTGGTATTCATAAACTTGTGTGTGATTAATAATGTGACTGCACAGTTTCCATAATATCTAATGAGTATGACAATCTCAGTAATTAGAATAAGTATGTCGTTCAGATTTACTGTTATTACCTGAACATTCACTTTCAAATATAAGCATTCTAGCAGAAATGGAGTGGAATGTCCTTATGTGCTTATCAGTTAATAGAAGGATAAAATGCTGCAGTATCTAATGATGCTGTGAAAACTGTTTATATATAAAATAATTTTAAAAATTTCAATTATTTAGCAAACGGACTGAAGTTAATACAAATACTGAACACATTATATAGATTACTTTCTCAAGAACATTACGTCTTGGAAAAATGTTTATAACAATTCAAATAATCTAAGACAGAATAGAGATTAGATTTTATCATAATTCAATCTTTGTAGAATGGTAGTACGTACTAGCATAAGATTAAAAAAAATAACCTTTAAGAGCTATATTTAAGTCTGAGTTATTTACTTCCATTTGAGTCATAAATCTTCCAAGAAATAGTTCTGTTGGAAATTCTTTACATCTTCTGATGATGAATTAAAAACAGTGTCACCTCAAAATACAATGAGTTGCAAAAATATCTAAATTTTGTAAATAACAAATATGCAATAATCCAAATATAATCTCTAATCAAAATAATTAAAAATGTAAAGAGAAAAACTGAGGTAACCCAAAAACATTTTGTTTAGACAAGTTTCACAACAAAGTGACTCTACAAGAACATCTTAAGCCAACTCCAATAGTCTTCCGTCTATAAAGGGTAAATATTTAAAAGTGTTACAAATGCTCCTTCCTTTTCAGTAGCTGAAGAATTTCTGAGCTTCACTGCAACTATAAATCCTAACTCCTATTAAATTCTGAGAAATGCTTTCCTGATTAACTCTGTGGCACACAAAAAGGTTAGTGATGTTTTTAAATGTATTAGTTGAAAGTGAATGTCTATTTACTGTTAGTGACATACTGTACAGTGGCTGCAAGAGAAATCTGACAGTGGACAGTACCAAGAAATTGTTCTTGTACATAATTTAAAATTTTTTAAATATTGCTGCTACTATTGACAACAATAAGCCATACTAATAACTAATTATATGAATGAAATGATTCTTCTACCCTAGAAGTTCATTCTGTATTGGTGCTGTCTGCTTTAGGCACAAGCAAATATTTTAATATCCAGTCATTGGCATTTGGTCAAAATGTATATTTAGCATACCTTTACTGATAGGGTATTTAGAGGCCTACTCCTGTGTTTCTTGGTCCAGAACATAGTCCTAGCCTGGTTAAATAGTTTTACCTTGATAGTTTTAGAAAAATCCCATCTGTTGTACTTCACATTGCTATTCTCTAGTCTTCCTTTCTTTATTTCTTATCATTTCACATCTGTTCCATACAATTTAACATTAAATTACCCAGTGTTTTGTGTTGTTCACTGTGTTCACCCTATCTTTTCAAAGGAAAGGTGTTCCTTGTGGAGGGACATAATGCTTCTTTTGTATTGCCCATAGAGCCAGGCACAGTGCTGGTCACCTGACATATATTTACTAATTCACTATGATCCAAGACATTACTAACCACCTTTGTGTCTCAGGTATCATTTTCTTTCTTAATTTTAGGCTATTCTATAAATAAACTATCCAAATCTAAATATATCAAGGTTTGAGCAAATAAGGGGTTGCATTTAACAAACTACAGAAGTAATGCTGTTTAGTGGAGAAAATAGAACACTGTATTTAGATCTAAGACACCGAAGGTAAGCCACTTACTTTCTTCCTGCCTTAGTCCACCCATATATTCTGCAAGGCAACCACATAAAATCAAACAGCTGAGAAGAAAAATCAAAATATTAACACTAACCTGAAAGTTTGGACAAGATTTTTAAGCTGTGTGTAAATATCTCCTATTGTAATCTGAAGAGGTTCCAAAAGTCCAGGCAAGCTGCAAATAAAAATATTTCTTTTAAAATATAATTTAATCAAACAGATACCTTTTTTAGGTCTTGCCTAAGTCTGGATTTCCCATAGGTAATAATGGCACTTAGGTGAAGGCAGTTGAGCTAGGTTATGACTGGAGAGAAATAACAAGGAAATATTTCATAATAAATCCACACTCTACTTTGTAGTCTATGCTACAGTGTAAGGCACTAAAATGAAAAATATCATTTTGGCTGCTATATTCTTGTCTCTACTTTTTCTTACCACTTTACTTTCAAATATAGGACAAAATGGAAAGAACACAAGGTTAGAAGAATAGTCCTCTAAACGGTACAGTTTGGGAGTGTGGCATATTTCTCCTCATTAACTCCTTATGGTAGGAGTAAAAGTTGGTACATTTCTAGAGAGCAATTTGACAATATATATTAACATTTTAAATGTGGATACTCTTTGAATCAATGGTTTTACTATGAAAAAAGTTATTCTAAAACAAAATCAGATGTTGCAGAAATATTTTTAGTAGTGAAAAAATGGAAACAAATGTCCATCAATAAGTGATTCATTAAATTATGACATACCCATATAATGAGATATAATACAACCTTTGAAATGATAATGTGAATCTATATTTTTTTCACTGTGGGAAGATACTCATGATAAATGTTAAGTGAAAATGCATATGTAGTATTATCTCATTTTTATAAAAATATATATTACATAATGCTATTACATGATACATAGTATTTATCAAACATGTTTCATTCCTTCAAGGTTTATAACAGAGGGAACTAAAGGAATAAAATTTACATGTACTATATATATATATATATATATATATATATATATATATATATATATATATCACATCTATGTCAGGGATAAACATAAAAATATTAATAGTAGTTATTGTTGAGTGGTGGGATTACAGGTGATTTTCACTTCCTCTTTATACCATTTTGTACTGCCTAACTTTTCTGTACTAAGCATGTATTACCTTATAAAAACTTATTAAAGTTTCAAACATGCTCCAAAGTAGAGAGAATAGCCATAACCCTTTTTATCTATTCCCCGATTCAACCTCCTAATATTTTGTTACATTTGCTTCTTTTTCTTCCTTCCTTCTTTTTGCAGTAACATTTTAAAGTAAATCCCTGATATCATGTGACCACTAAATATTCCCTTAATGTATCTCTAAATACAAGGGCATTTTCTTATATAAGGGCAATAAAATATTATACCTAACAATTTTTTAATATCATCCAATACCCAGTACACGTTTCATTTTCAACTATTAAAAAAGTTTTTTTACAATTGGTTTGTTCTGATCAGAAACCAAAAAAAGTCTTACTTTTATAATGAGAAAAAACTCAACTGCTTTTATAAACAAACAACAAAATAAACCACTATGTCACCATAATTATTTTGTTTTCAGTGTTGTTTCTTTTTCTTTATTCCACCTTTTCTTAAAATGAGCTCTTATGCTACCAATAGTTTTGATAGCAGGGTTCCTTTTGATATCTTCTATTGTAGCCAAAACTTAGAAAGAACAGAATTCCTTCAATGACATGCCTTATGTAGCCTTAAATTTAAAACTGGGTATTTCCATTTCATCTAGAAAACTGTTTTCAGGTAAATTCCTACCTACTGATTACATATCAATACAGATAATCCATCCCAACTTTCAAAACCTATGTAATTAAAGTCAAGGATTGGTATCTCCTTCCCCAATGGATCAACTATCTAGAAAAGAGGTATACTGTTTTCTAACCTGATATTTAACACAAACAAATGTACAAGTATGAGGAGCACATAAAAGGGAAAACTGTAACAGATTTATTATTATACATGAAGAGCCTAACATATAACAGGCACTCAATAAATATTAACTTAAACATTTATTTAAAGTGCAAAACTTAGGAGTAAGTTGTTCAAAATATTATGAAATTCCAAGAAATTTGTTTTTATTTTTGAACTACTACAAAATCAAGACTTCTTTATACGCATAATACCTAAACAATGACTGAAAACCCCCTCCCATCTTTTCTGCTAAAGAGAGAAAACACATGTTGAAAAGTTCAAGACAGCTCTCACACCTCTGGAGAAATAGATTTTTGAGCTCTTTTTGAAAGAGAAACCAAGATTGCAATTTTTAAATGTCATTTATGACTGGGCTAAATACAAGAATAATAATTTCCACCATGGGAAGCTTAAAACTAAAGTGCAAAGTTGAGCTTAACAAAAACTTAGGTTGCTGAGTGTGAAATGGTTCTGAGTATGTATGCAGAGTAAGTTAATAGACCGTTAAAATTTTGTAAAATCTTTTTCACATGTGAAACTTATGTGACACATTTACCACAAATCAGTATTTAAATGGGTTTAGCTTTGATATTTTTTCCCTGCCTTCACTGGATTATTAAGTGGAAGCAAGGCAGTTTGGTTTTCTATTCCCATCTCACCTTTCTCTTTATTATGTACCTCTCTTTTCACATAACTTAATTTTGGTATTTCCTTGGTAGGATATTTTTAAAATCTTAATTTCTCAGGTAAAGAAATCTATATAAACTTCTCACACTATTTTCAAACTGTTCAAAATTTAAGGATTAACACCTAGAAATTATGAACCAATTCACCAATACTAAGTTAATTTAAAAACAGTATAAAAGTGGAACAACAATTATGTACTTACACTTTACTCAACTTTTCAAGTATGATGCGTTTTCTAATCTGGTTCTGAGAACTGGAATCTATCAGTGGGAAGGTGGCATCATGCTGAAAACATTTTTAAACAAAGCAAAACAAACCATAAGTTCACATTCTTCCTTTTGATACGAACAATAAATATTCAAATAAAAAAGTTTCTACCTGTAATGGGGTATAACAAAAGTAGACTTGAGAATTAGGAGGTTTATATTTGAGTATCAGTTCAGTCAGTAGGCTGATGTGAACTTGCTTGAGTTGTTTTCCCTTTTTGAGTTTTCTCGTCTGTGTAATAGGGATACCAGTATCTTCTTTGTTAAATGGGAAAATATATAAAAGGACCTTGTAAGCTGCTAAATGCTATATAAATGTTGGATGTCAAAGGGTTAAAATAAGCAAATACTATAAATATATTTTGGGGAGTTACATTTCCACAAGTGGCACACAAGATAATTCAAACCATGCCTCCTGTTAAGAACTGAAAAAGCTGGGGAAAAAACTCACATTTGTTTGAAAGCATCAGAGATCTAACAAGACAGTAAAGAATTATGGCCTGAGATTCTGGAGAAGGTAGTTCCAGAGAGGACATTGACTAATCCTAGAAGAGACAATTTAGATACTGAGAATCTGAATATGGTTTTACTAATAAACATTAGAGTTTGGGGCATGCCAAGAAAGGAGAAGTACTGACAACTCTCCCCATGCTTGAGATCAGGATTTAGAAGGATCACACTCCAGGATTAAGAATGAATAGAAAACAGACTGGCTATTACAGGGACTGAAGCCCAGCTTCAAATAATTTTATCATCAATCCATTCTAGAGGAAGGTAACATCAGCCTGGGTCTCAAGTCATCTCTGCCATTTTTAATCTACAATGTTTGCCACATAAGAAAGCAGTAAGAAAATAAAACAATATGATCAAAATCTGAAACATTAGCCCATAGAAATGAACCCCCAGGGGATCCAGATAATGAAGTTATCAGCTTTATTTAAAAGAACTGTTGAATATATACAAAGAAAATTGCCAATTGAGAACTGGAAACTAAATAATAAAGAGCCAAATGAAAATCTTAGAGCTGAAAAACACAGCATTGACAAGAAGACCTCGATGGGTGGATTTAATGATACAATAGAAAAGACTAAAGAGAGAATGATCTGGAAAATATCCAGAATGAAGCAGTTACACACAACAGCCTTCTCCTCCCCTTGCCCCCTGCACACAATGCAAAGCACAAAGAACATAAGAGACACAGAAGATAGAAAAACTAATGTTATCTGTAAATGCAGTACCAGATAGAGAGGAAAGGGAGAATGGGAAAAAAACAGTATCTGTAGAGATAATTGACAATATTCAAAAACTGATGAAATCAAATCACAGATTCAAGTATTACAACAGCCTAAAGAATAAACACAAATATATCTCACCTAGGCAAAGCATTCTGAATTTGATGCTTTTAGACCAAAAAAAAGTCTTAAAAGTAGTTGAAGGAAGAAAACACATTTTCAAAGCAGCAGCAATAAGAGAAATAAATGGAAGCCAAAGGACATGGGAAATATTTTCAATTGGCTGAAAGAAAATAACTGCTAATCCAGAATTCAAAACCTAGGAAAATATTTTTCAAAAATGAAAGTAAAATAAGATTAATCCTTTTGTCTTGCTGAATTAGACTTTTTGCAGTTCAAAGTTAAAATTTCAAGTAAGTGCTGTATTTTTCATTTCCTTTCTTGTAGACAGACACATGCAGATAAACAGCTGCCATATTTCACCTCAGATATTGCTAAATGCCAATTTTTCTGGTAAACAAAAACAAAATTCACTCTCAGTGAACTGGCAGTAATCGAATAAAGACTATTCTTTAGGCCCAAGGCAACTGATCCCAGATGGAAGAATGAAGATGCAGGAAGGAATGGAAAACAATGAAGGAGTAGTTAAATGGATAAATCCAACTGAATATTGACTATAAGCAATCTTGTATGATTTAAAATATAAAATATAAAAGAATAAAAATACACAAGAGCATATAAAAAGTGATAATTGGAGTTAAAAGTTTTGAACATACTAATTGTCCAGGAAGCAATAAAAGTATTATCTTAGACTTTAATAAAACAAAGATTTGGGTTTTAATCTTTAGGGTAACCACTTAATGAATAATACAAGAATGTATAAAAACAAGCTAATAGTGGGTAAAAGAAAAAGAATGGGGTAATGATATTTAATCCAAAGAAAGCAAGAAAGGAGAAAAGGGGAACACAGAACAGGTAGATAATTAGTATTATTAGCCTCAGTAAAAAAAAAACGGTCCTTGAAAAAATTAAAAGAATGCTGGTACAGTCAGCACAGTAGACTGTAAGGAAAAAAAATGTAGAGAAAGGTTACTCCATAACATTAAGAGGCTCAATTTACCAGGAAGACCTAACAATCTTATTTGTATCCAATAACATGGTCTCAAAATATTAAAAATAAAATACATTAAATTAAAAGAAGTAACCATAATTATGTTAAGAGATTTTGACCCATCTCTGCCACCTCTCTCAGTAACTGACAGAATAAGCAAACCAAAAGGGGAAAAAAACTTTATCAACTATATTTCAATTATATATAAATAAAAGTTAAGTGGAAAATATAAATAGTTTCTCAAACTTTAATGTGCACAGATTTCCCCAAAGGAAAACAATGAAATCTGATCTATACTCCTCACCATAAACAAAAGTCAACTGCAGATGAACTGCAAACCTAAATGTGGAAGAAAAAGCAACAAACCTTCTAGAAGATGAAATAACCTAGGTTAAGCAAAAGTTTCTTAAAGAAGTCACTAAAGGAGACAATAAACTGGACTCAAGATGGCATTAATAACACTAGTGCTCAACTCATTAATCATCAGAGAAATGTATTATAACTGAAAAGTAATACCACCAGAATGGTGAAAAGTAACAATATCAAGTACTGGTGAGAATGTGAAGTCATGGAAACTCTCATACAGTGGTAGTAGAACATAAACTGGCAGAACCATTTTGGAAAACTGTTTGGTATTATCTAGTATAGCTGCATAAATGCATACATTATGACTCAGAAATTTCAGTCCCAGATACATACCCAACAGAAATGCACGTGCATTAGAAGAGAGATACACACAAGAAAGTTTGTCATGGCCCCAAACAGAAATAGCCTAAATGCACATTAATATAAATTATAATATAATCTCTATAATAGAATACTATGCAATAATGAAAAAATGAACAATAGCTATATGAGAAGATAAACTGCTCACAAACAAAATGTTGCATGAAACAAATTTGACACCAAAGAATATGTACATGTGAATCCATTCATATTCAGTTCAAAATCAGCAAAACTAATCTATGCTATTATAATAGCCATTAATTTTAGACGTAATGATTAGAAGAAGGCATAGTGGAGCTGATGGTTTGCTCAAATTTCTTGGCCTGAGTAATGATTACATGAGTGTGCTCATTTGTGATAATTCAATGAGCTATACACTTATATTTGTGTTACACCTCAATGAAAAAGTTTAAAAATGTTAGGCAATAGAACAGTCAAATTTCAGGGATTAGTTTTTCCTTCTTAAGGCTTATAATCACAAAAATGGTAACAGAAGTGATATACTACATTAGGTTTATGCTGCTGAATGACAGAGATCAATGTTTCTCCAACCTTAATATAAAAGTTATACATGCTATCTAATAATATAGTTGAAATGATTTCAAAAATAGTGCTGGACAATGTAATATTCTATAGGAGTATCAGAAATTTCTACATTATCGCTGTATTTCCACTTTAACCCTCTTTGTAAATCTCCAAATGTGTTCTTAAATTTAGATCCTCATTTACTCAGATATCTTTAGTAACAAAGTTTTGTGGTAAAAACAAGATTATCACCTACTCCTCCTTGTGCCAATGACTTTACTTCTCAAACTACACATCACCAAAAGGTGGGTAGTAGAAATATTGAAAGAATCTCCCTAAATCTTAGCAACATACATTGTCTTTACATACAACTTATTCACTGAGTACCAATTATATGTCAGGCACTGTGATAAGTGCTTTTCATACCTTATCTTTAAAATTTATGACAACTGAGAAAGGGGAGCTATTTATAGTCTCATTTACAGATGAGTACTCACACTCAAGAGACAAATTTCATGCAGCTTTGACAGAGCAGATACTCAAATTTAGGTATACCTGAATGTGCTGTTTAGGTTTTGAAAGATAAGAAGATACATTTAAACATTTTCCAATTCTGATTGATAGTTATACAGAAAATTCCACAGGTACAGGTATCTAGGTATACCTGAATGAGCTCTTTACATTTCCCGTATGTCCACTACTTCCCAGTAAGTCTCCTTTACTGTATTATTTTCATTTATGTTAAATAGGCATACTTGCCAAATATTAGTCAAACATTTTACTGTTAAACCATAAAGTCTACTTCACTGTGTACAACCCCACTGGAAATAAAACACAAAGATATATACTCCCTGTAGAAATATGTAAGAATATACATACCAACAAAGAAAAAACAAGCCTCTTCAGAGTCTTCATATTATATAGAACTACATTTTAAAAGAAAACATTGACCCACAATTCTAGGCTATTTCTACATTAGAGAAAAATTTTAAACATTTATGAAAATTTTCTGGGGGCAAACTTCAACTTAATTGGAAATTAGTAATGCCAATGCTGGAGATGGCATTTTAAACCAGAAGACTGAATGACTAAAGGAACCTGAAAATTTAAAAATGATCTCTGCAGTATTCTTCTTCCAGCTCCAGGATTTGCTGTGGTGAGTGCTCCATATGTTAGTATCATGGAAAACTCATCAGCATTAAGACATACCTCTTCTGAATTTTGTGATTTGGTAGTTTCTTCATTCAAAATATATCGCCCTCTGTAAAACTCCCTGATCCTCAGATTTAATGTTTCAGTTTCTTTTTTCAAGTTCTTGTAACTTGGCAGTGGTTTAATGGCTGTATCTGAGGTCCTAAAAGGTAAAGACTCATCCAAGCTATTTTGAGATTCTGGCAAAGCAGGGGAATGACTGTCTGGGTCAGAGTTTGTATCATCTTCATCAAGTTCTTCTTCAGCCAAAGGGGCTGAAGAGGGTTTCAGACACACAGAAGCATAATTCTGGCCATACAAAAACTTCAATGTTTCTTCTGTCTTCCACTCAGTCAAAGTCTCCTTCAGGACTTTAAGTAAGTTTGTCTTTGCAACTTCAGAACACACCTGTACCGAACTAGAAGCTGACCTAGAAACTTGATTTGATTTGGCAAATTTCCTCTTAAAATGTTCAGCACTTTTCTTACTTATGCCTACTAGGGTTATTTTTAAACTATTGTATTTATTTTCAGAATTCTCTGAAGCTTCTAGTTTTTCTTGCAAAGGCCTACTTGAAGAAATCTGAGTACGTACTTTCTGTAGAGGAAGTTCACAGGCAGCAGCTTTCTCCTGACTATCTAGTCTGCAGTTGCCTAACTGCTCGGTGACATCTATTATTGTTCGCTCTTTGTCTTCATGTTGGGAGTTAGATTTTTGACCAGCTTTCTTTTTCATTATGCACTTTTTGTGCAGCTGTGGTCTTATAGCTGTTGCATTTGGTCTGTTTCCTGGTAAAATGGAGGAAACAAAGTCTTGCTCATTATCACTGCTACTATCACTGTGAGTGCTAGAAGAACTAGATTCATAATGCTTCTTAAAATGGCCAGGATTGTCAACATCTGATGTTTTAACGGCTTTATTGCATAACTGTACTTCTATTCCAGAATGGCCCCTGTGGAGGAAAGAAATAAGATAAATATAACAAAAAAAGCAAAATGTGCATAGTATTTACACTTTGTTAACTTTCAAGGTAGAAATTTTTACTCCCTAGGCAGAGCCTTATTTATAGGCTTTATATATAGATCTGTATACCCATATATTACATATACACACATTTTAGAAGGCTGTAATTCTATAATTTATCTACATCTTACTCATTTGATACAGTTCTTCCACCTTGTCTTTTCTGCAATTATTTTAAAAGCATTAAAGGAGTATAGCAAAAAGAAAAAAAAAACACTTAGTAGTTCCATCCTATTGAATTATTTTGACTTTTTCTGTTCCATTTCTGTGGTTGTTTTATACATCCTTTTTTTAAGATTTCCTTTTGAAAGCTTCATTACTGGTTTCTCAAAAAAATATGTTACAGGAACTCTGTTTAGGTCTTGAAAAATAAGAAATACATTTAAACACTTTCCAATTTTGCTTGACAGTTATATAGAAAATTCCACAGATAGAAAGAAAAACACAAAGTCGTAGCAGAAAAAAAAGTTGGCAAATCAACATTTATCAATGAAAGATATTTGCATTTGAAAATCCAGATTTACAATAGAATGCTAACAATAAGACAATAGCTTTCCCTTTGACTATGTTCCTTCAATTTTCAGATTAGGTTAAAAAAGGATTAAGAATTATGAAAGGGTGAAGGTAAAGAGTAGCTTTGTCCATACAAATGAGATAAAGACGGGTGAGCAGTTAGTTACTCTCAAGCAAGGTTGTGGATGGAAACAGAAAAGATGACAAGTTTATTAAGTATCAGTTATTTTTAAGTTAGAAACTAGCCTAATAGCCATGGGACTGTTTCTTATATCCAAAGTAAGTGTAATTTCAAAAAACTAGACCAACTGAGCTTCCAGATATCTCATTCTTTCCCTTGGGATTTTAAAGTAATTATATTTTTCTATAGTACTTTTGAAGCCAGATATTAGAGATATACATCAACAAATAAATACCCCTTCACTTGTGCTCAATTCCATGTAATAAGAGTAATGACTAATAACCAGGAAAATTATTCTGGGAGATAAAAAAATGCATTTTGAGAGATGGTCAAGTTTGGGCAAGCAACACCATGAGAAGAGTTAGAAAAAAATCTCATCTTGGAATTTCTATTAATATAGACACTCTACTAAATAATTAAGTAACAGATACATTAATGTTTTGAAATCCTATCAAATAAGACTATAAAAACCTTTCAACAAATGTAATTGGCACAATCTACTTGACAAAGAAGCACAGTATCTCAGATGGAAGCTGTGTTTGTGTCGTATTTCAACAGGTTCAATTAGACTTCCTTGGTAGGACAGCTGTACAATAAATCATATAAATGAAACACATCAGCTTATCATCACAAAAGAAAAAGCTGTACAAGGCAAATATTTCTTTGTGGAAGCTAGAAAGGGTAATTACATAATGTATCAGAACAGGAAGTCCAAGAGCTCCTATCACCTGGTTTACTCCTAAAGTTTCTGTTAACATGAATATATAGAAGGTAAGTGATACTGATTCAACCATACCTTTGTCCTTCCTGCAGCAGCTGAAAATCAGGATACCTGTGACAAAACACAGACACTGAAAACTGAAGGCAAATGACATAGCAAATACTGTCATGTTTATTAAAACTAAATTGGATAGAAAACATAATTAAAAGGAAATAATTCATATAAAGATTTTAAGAAAAACACTGGGACAAAGTATTGTGAAACTAATCCATAGGATACCTAGATGAATCTTTCTCTTATCTAAAATTTATTCATATTTCAGGACTAAGTTCAAATTTCATGAAATCAACAGTTTCCCCTAAATAACTTGACTAAAGTAAATCATTCCCTTCTCTAAATTCCAAAATTATAAATATCTGTACAATTAATGTATGTTAATCATGTACTCCTCTATGACCTAAAACTAGAATTATTATCTAAATGTTTTACTTTCCATATGTTCAGTCTGGTTTCTTAACTAGACTACAAGCTCTTTAAGGGCAGAGATCTTGTACTATACAATTCTCTTGTATCTCCTTAAATGGTAAGACTTTTGCTCTAATTTCTGAGAAATAAGTTCTATTGTACTATAGATGTGAACTACATAGATCAGCTGATTTAACTCTAGACACAATT
Source organism: Manis javanica (assembly GCF_040802235.1). Classification (NCBI taxonomy): domain Eukaryota; kingdom Metazoa; phylum Chordata; class Mammalia; order Pholidota; family Manidae; genus Manis; species Manis javanica. Next base: position 78,119,950 of record NC_133159.1, on the reverse strand, counting down.
CTTCTCTGCAATACTAGAAATCACACTTGGCTGAGCATCACAGATATTATAATGGGAAGAGAAAAAGCTCTTAGAAAGCCATATATGAAGAGGAACAAATATAACAGCAAATGAATCCAAGAGGACAGGAAAATTCTATAAAGTACTTCTGAAGTGGCTCAGAAACTGTGCCTTCTAAACACTACAAAACAGATTAAATTAAAAGTAAATATACAAAGAACTAAATAAATGGGGTGATATTCTGTTCACTAACAGGAAGACTCAATATTGTCAAGATGTCAGTTCTTCTCAACTTGATCCATGCAAGTCCAATCAAAATCCCACTGAATTATTTTGTAGATACTAATAGATTCTAAAGTTTTTATGGAGACACAAAGATCCAGAATAGCTAACATAATATTGAAGGAGAAGATCAAAGTTGGAGGACTGATACTATCTGACTTCAAGACTTACTATAAAGCTACAGTAATCAGGACAGTGAGGTAGTGGCAAAAGGACAAACAGGTCACTGGAACAGAGTAGAAAGCACAGACACAAAATACAGTCAACTGATTTTTGACAAAAGGAGCAAAGGAAGTACAATAGAGAAAAGACTGTTTTCAATAAATGGTGTTGGAACAACTAGATATTCACGTGCAAAAAAAAGAATTTAGACAAAGACCTTGTACACTTCACAAAAATTAGCTCAAAATGGATCACAAACCTAAATGTCAAATGCAAAACTACAACATCCTAGAAGGTAACATAAGGAAAAACCTAGATGACTTTTAGATGTCACCAAAGGCATGATCCATGAAAGAAAGAATTGATATGCCACCAGACTTCATTAAATTAAAACTTTCTGCTCTGTGAAAGATGCTGTCAAGAGAATAAAAAGACAAGTCACAAACTAGGAGAAAACATTTGCAAAAGACATACCTAATAAAGGACTGTTATCCAAAATATCAAAGAACTTCTAAATTTCAACAGTAAGACAACAAACAAGTTTTATAGTGGGCCAAGGCAATTAAAAAATGGGCTAAAGACCTTAACAGACACCTCACCAAAGACACATTCAGAGATGAAAATAAACATATGAAAAGATGCTCTATAGTATATGTCATCAAGGAATGCAAATTAAAACAACCTATTAGTCAAAATCCAGAGCACTGACAAGATCAAAGGTCTGAATTCTCCCAAAATTTATATGTTAAATCCATCCCCCAAAATTCATATGTTAAATCCAAATATCCAGGGTGATAGTATTAGGAGGTGGGGCCTTCTGGGAGGTGACTACATCATAAGGGTAATGCCCTCACGAATGGAATTTGTGCCTTTATTAGAGACCCCAGAGAGACTTCTTCCCACTTATCATCTGAGGATACAACTAGAAGACTGCAACCCATAAGAGGGTCCTCACCTGACCATACTGGCACCTGACCTCAGACTTCCAGCTTCCAAACTGTAAAAAATTCTTGTTTCTAAGCCACCCTATCTGTGCTATTTTGTTACAGCAGCCTGAACAGACTGAGACATTGGCCCAAAACCTTAACAGACACCTCATTAAAGAAGATATACAGATAGCAAATAAATGTATGAAAAGATGCTCTACCTCATAAGCCATCAGAGAAATGTAAATTAAAATAATGCGTTACTGGAGTATAACAACAAAGCAAAACTGAAGGAACAAAACAGCAGCAGACTCACAGAACACAAAAATGGACTAGCAGTTACCAAAGGGAAAGGGGTTGGGGATGGTGGGTGGGAAGGGAGGGGTAAGGGGATTAAAGAGTATTATGATTAGCATACATAATATGGGGGGGCACGGGGAAGGCAGTATATAGCACAGAGAAGACAAGTAGTGACTCTATAGCATCTTACTACACTGATAGATAGTGACTGCAATGGGGTGTGTGGGGTGGACTTGATAATATGGGTGAATGTGGTAACCACAATGTTGCTCATGTGAAACCTGAGTGTATGTATATCAATACCTTAATAAAAACAAAGCAAAACAACAAAAATAATGAGTTACCACTACATAGCTATTATAATAGCCAAAATCCAGAACATCATCAAATGCTGGTGAGGAAGTGGAGCAAAAGGAACTCTGATTCATTGCTGGTGGGAATGTAAACGGTAAAGTCTCTTTGTAAGACAGTTTGGCAATTTCTTAGAAAACTAAACATATTCTAGAAATTATGTTCCTTGGTATTTACCCAAAGGAGTTGAAAATTTTGTCCACATGAAAACCTGCACATGGATGTTTATAGCAGCTCCATTTGTATTTGCCAAAACTTGGACAGAACTAAGATGTCCTTCAATAGGCTAATGGATAAATAGATGATTACAACTCTATGACATTCTAGAAAAGGTAAAACTATGGAGACAGTAAAAACGTCATGGGTTTTAGGGGGTAGGAGATGAGTAAGTAGAGCAAAGGGGATTTTTAGGACTATAAAAGAACTCTGTACGAAACTGTAATGGTAGGTACAAGTCATTATACATTGTTCCAAACCCACAGAATGTATAACACTAAGAGTGAACCCTAATGTAAACTAAGAACTTTAGGTGACAATGGTGCATCAATGTAGGCTCATCAATTTAAGGTATGTACCATATTGGTAGGGAATGTTCATAATGGGGGAATCTATGCATGTGTGATGGTGTGGGGTATATATAAATCTCTGTTCCTCCCTCTCCACTTTGCTATGAATGCAAAATTGCTCTAAAAAATGGCCTATTAATACAAAAGAAAAATTAAATATAAGAAACTAGGTGTGTACCGAAGAGAACCTAAGCCCTAAAGGGTAATATAGGGCTGTAATTCAAATAGAGCAGGGAAATATGACAAGGGTCATGACATTGTAAAATCTACTTAACCTGCAATAAAGGCCCAGCTTATTCTTTAACTTAATCTAGATGCTGTCCTCTTCTTCCAGTCACCTTAAGTAATACTGTAACCAAGACAAAAGACAGACTTCTGGAGTGTGAATGAACTTACAGGGAAAGACTGCTGAGATCCGAATAACTCTATTCTTGTGACAAGCTTCAAAGGAGTTATTAATCACCTACATACATCACACCTTATAAAGATACCTACCCAAAAGGCCCTATAAATCCCCAAAACACCCATAAACTCGCCTCCTTTCTGAGGTCTCCTAATCTTCATCTGCATGTGTACTGTACCTTTAAATTAACTTTTCACTGCTTAAGCCTGCTAAGTTTTGTCTGAATTTTTTTCTTGCAATCAAGACAAAGACCCAGACCTTAAATGGGCTCAAAATCTTCCACTGGTGGTATTTTTGTAACTTTTTTTTTCTGAAGGTTTAAAAAAACTTTAGAGAGGCTGAAATGATCGTATTGTAATTCTAATAGGGTTGTGTAAGAAATGAGTTGAAAATTCTCTTTTGATATCCCTGAAGAGTTGGATTTTCCATTATATAGGCTTTGTTCTTCAGACCGCTAACTTTAGGAGTTGAGCAAAAATATAGCTTAATTCCCTACAAAAGAATGATGGGCACTAAGTCTGTCATTCCCAGGAGTCCCTGTTGTTTGGAGGTAAGGCACATTCGTATAGGCTATGTAGGTTTCAGCACACTTTATAGAAACCACCAGCTGGTCCAAAAAAAACTTCCTAATGCTTGTAGGGCCTCAACAACCTTCCCTTCATTGTCACCTTCCACTCCAAGGCAAGCTCACTGCTCACAAAATACCGTTCAGTCAGTGATCTGCCTGGGAACTGCCACTTTGCTATTTCATCCAGCTTTCTAGTCTTAAACACAATCCTTTTCTCTCTCCCTGTTTTATTTCAGATCAGTAGGGAAGCAGCTGCAGGACCGTCTGAGGAGGAAGGGGCTTGCCTGTTCCAGTCACCTGTGGCCATTCAATCATGTTCTTTAGCAGTCTGCCTAAGAAGTCTCCTTTCCTTTGCTTTGGGAGGTTCTCAGAACATAAACTCACTCCATCAAGTGCTCTGAGCCTCCCCCAAATTCTGGGGTGGTAGGGGTATAGTTCCCACATCATGCAGATTCAAGCAGACACTGGGATGCCAGGTGACCCTGGCTTTAGAAGTTGGCAAGGGATTTGCCCTATGCCAAAAGGGAATTCAATGACCTTTCCTCATCTCCCTCAGTTCTTCCTTGCTCTCTACTACCTGCAAGTCTGCTGACATTTGCAACTATTCTCGTTTTGATGAATTCTTTTCTTCTGGCACTTGTTCAACCTGATCACAAATTTTTTCTTCATCAGAGTCAAGAGCCCTTTCCTGTTGGGTTGAGATTTCACCAAGTGTGTGGGGAGAGAACTCCACAGATGTGGCTGCCTGGCAACACAATGAAGGCCATAATATTGCAAACATTTTTCAATTAAAAAAAAAATCAAGCAAAATGGATAGATGGAACCAGAAGCCATTTGAAGTTTGACATTTGTAGGCTGCAAAGCAAAAATGTCAAGAGTTGCAAGTGTCTTCCTATATAATTGAATATCACAGCCTCAGCCATATAACTGCCTAGATAATCCAGTCTTCTTTGCTCTGTCTCAAGCACAGGAGGCACTGCAGGACATGGGCTCTCTTGTCCATCCTCTCCTTAGTTATGGAAGCACTGCTAATGGATCAAGGCAATTAACTCCTTCCCACTGCCACAGATGAGAAGTTATACAGCATGAAACCAATATTTGCTATCCTTGCTCTAGATTCCTGATTCTGCAGATCAGGAATTCCCCAAGACCAATAATAAAAGATTTAGAGGGAAAAGACATAACATAAGGCAATGGGCAGTGAGTTGTCTGAGAGTAAAAATTTAATCTATTTTTTTCTTCTTCCTTGGTCCTTCAGCCAATTGAGGCATATCCTTTCTCAATCATCCAAATTACCCTGTTTACCCTACTTCTTTCCACTCACTGAAACTGTAGTCACAGAAGCTACCTTGGTTTGGTGATTCAAAGAAAACAAAGAACAGAGCTTGGATGGTAACTAGCCTTGACTACTCCAGGGGATATTTATAACTCCTAGTAAGAGCTTTTCTGGCCTAAATAATATGCTAACATTTACAATAGTGTTTTACTGCCTGTTGACTACTTCCTCCCATTTCCACTTGTAGTTCTCTCACTGTTCATATCCCACATCCCCACCCAAGTCTCCTGGCTAAAATTAACAAAATTCAGTCCCATGCAGCTGTCTGGCATTTGGTCCTACACAGGGGTCTGATCACTACAGGGAAGAAAATACGTGTAGATTCTCAATTGGATTCTTACACTCAATGGCTATCCTGCAAATGTAGATATTCTATCATTCAGTGAGTTCCTTCAAAAATAAAATTCTGAACTGTAGTATGTACAGACTATGCCTGGTATACTAAGTAATACAAAGAATAGGTTCCTATTCTTAAGGAACTTACATTTTTCTAGGTGGAAAACATGTGTTCTAAGAGCTTTACAAATATTAATCCTTACATGAATGATGTAACTACTATCATCCCCATGTTACAGATAAGAAAGACTAAGCACTGAAAGAATAAGTAATTTGCTGAAAGCCACACACCTACTAAATGGCAAAGCTAGGAATCAAACCCAGACAGCATGGCTCAAAAAAACTATACTGATGTATAATATAATTCAAGAGAGTATGTGCTGGGTACCATGAGAGAGTTATGAGCTGCTTTGAGTAATTAGAGAAGAATGAAAACTTCCTGCTGAGCCAATGGAGAAAAGACTCAGATTCAGCTGGGCCCATAAAGATCAATATAGTTTATACCTAATGGGGTATTTGAGGCTAATCCTATGGAACTTCCTCTGGGGTTTTACTAGACAAACCCTCTCTTTTGCTTTCTTTTTAGCATGTTATCATTCTAATCCCATCACAAAAAAAGTTCTTCAATCATACAGTATCTCCCCCTTTCATTGTGAGCCTTTTTCAAAGAAGTTTACATTTTCAATTCCATGCCTCCTATTCAGATACCAACCCTCTGCCTCCTGGAATCTGCATGCATTACTCTACTGAAATGGCTCTTGCTAAGATCACCAAAAAACATAGAAACACTAAATCGACTGGATATTTTTCAGGATTTTTTTTTCATTTTTAAAGCAGAAGAAAAAGAACCAGTATGAAAGGAGAACTGGAAAGAAGAAAATAGGAATTAATCACAAAGCAAGACCATGATAGGAGAACAGAATCAGTATCATAGAAGGTACTCTATTAGCAACGAGGAGGCAGCGAAATGAGAGAGCATAGGAAGAAAATAATATTCAAGGAGATTTTGGTGGATGCCTTCATTTCAGTTAAGTAGTAGCTTAAAGTATCTACCATGAGTTGTGGTTTGGGTTCAAACTTTAAGGAGAGGAGAAAAGGTCTGAATGTATTAGAAAGCTAATAAGAAACAAAGGGGATAAAAGTGAGCACACGATTGAGATTAGATAGAATGAAGTAGAACAGGGCCAAAGGACAGCAGAGTGCAGGCTTTAGTGCCAGAGAGATGTGGGTTTTAGTCCCAAATCTATATACATGAGTCAAGTGTTCTTGGGTGAGTCAGCAAACCTCTTTGAGCCTCAGCTCCATCATCCATAAAATAGATTACAATACTTCCCAGGGATGTTGTGAAGACTGAATTAAATGAGACAGTTTATCTAAAGTGCTAATAGTTTTACTTGAAGACTTTACCCAATAATATTCAGCTACCCGAGCACAGAAAAAAAAAAAAAGATGACTTAAGCTTGGGAAGGTGGACATGATGGAGGTTAAGAGAGCAGGAATCTGGGATTATTTGAGAGGACAATGTGCACTGCTGACAGAGGAGCCTGAGAAAACAAATTCAGTGAGGGTCTGCCAGCCTAGAAGAATAGTGCTAAGGTAGAGACTGGAGGTCAAAATGAGGTCACAAAGCACACTCAGGAGTGACAACTGTAGATGAGACAGAGTTTGTGGTCAGAGACAGGAAGCTCTTATTTCAAGATCTTGGAGGCAGAATAGTTCCAATAAGAATGAGGTCCCAGTATGGCTGCTGAATCAAGGGATAATCAAAATGTAACCATTATTTTAAATCATGAATGTGACTTAGGATAATTTTACGAGACATCTCCAACTATACAACTTGACCTTTTAGAAAAACACTAAGAATTAAAAGAAAATTCAATCTCTAAAGAAGACAAGTGAAAAAATTAGAATATATTAAGTGTTTACTATATGATAAGTAAGTTTTTTTTTACTGTGGTAAAATATACGTAACATATAATTTACCTTTAAACAATTTTTAGCTGCATTCAGTAGCATTAAGTCAGTCACATTGTTGTACAAATATTATCACCATCTAAAGACCTTTTTCATCTTCCCACACTGTGCTAGGTGGTTTTATATATGACTTCATTTAACCCTCATGTAACTTAGGACTTTTATAGATGAGGAAACTGAAGCTTTGAGAGGTTAGCTGACTTCCTAAGATTACTAAGGCTAATAAATAGTAAATCTATGATTTGAATTTAGGACTTTCAAAGTCCAAGATCTTTCTACAACATGCGGCCTCTAATTAAAGTCAGAAAAAAGATTCCCCAAAACGCTATGAGGATACTACCTTTGCTTAACTCCTCTCACTGGAACTCAATATACTTTTCAAACTACTATTTTCCTCTCCTTTGTTTTTTTCACTCCATTTAAAGAGAACTACACTGTGCATTGTTTCTAGATGTTTTATGTGTAATCTTAATACTCTCCCTGATTCCTAACCTATAAAATGGAGAATGAATGGTATTGACAGTGAAATAAATTAGATTTGTGTTTAATGAAGTATTAAACAAAAGGTCCAATATTAAACTTGTTTTGCTATGAGCTATTATAGAAAGAATGAACCAACAAATCACATCGCTTTCTTTTCTATCCTTCTTAGATGAAATTTAAAAGCTTTTCGTTTGTTAAGAGTGCCATTTCTCCTCATTCCAAGTATCTTCCTTTCCCTTCAAAGTGTATACTGGCCTGGTACAATTTTCAAATTGAGGTAAGATCAATTTAAAAAATAAAAATAAGTAACCATGTTAGTTAAAGCATACTTTCAAGCTTGTTCTTCATAAACACTTTCATATTATTTTCATTAAAGTATAAATAAGAAGATTAATCATAATTTTGGCAAAGTAAATCTAAAACTAGGGGTAACTTATGCTAAAAAATCCTGTGTATGTATGCATGTAGGTGTGTGTATCACTTCGAATGTGTATTACAAATAAAGTGACAAAGCAGCAATTACCTATTACGTTGAAAATTTTCAAATACAATTTGAGACATGTTAAAACCTGCTTCATAAAGTTTTTATTCTGTATACCAAGCAACAGAAGTGGCTGTTCAGGAAGAGGTTACACAAGTTGTTCTGTAGAGGTTTTTGGCTTCCGCACCTCTGAGATTACACTATGTTTATTGCCAAGAAGCATGTGTGAAAATCCCCTACTCTGAGCCACATGATGGCGCTTTTAGCTCTGTCAGCATTAACCATTCACTTCTTTTGATGTTTCAACTCGTAATTTGATTCTCAACATTTGTCCTTCCTTCTTAGTTTAACTTCTGATTTTTCAGGTTATAATTCAAGAAATTTTCTTCTTTCAATGACTTGTCAGAGCCTACGGCCAACCTAATAGAATTAAAAGCACAATTCACTGCATGACTATCTAAATGAGCAGTCTCAAAGGAACAAAACTATGTGGTCTGTTTCTGGCTACCAAGTAGGTGAAAAATGTCTAGTTCACAACATGAGAATCATCATACTGCATCATAACCCAGTCCATGTAGGTCAATGTTTGGCTCTGACGGGGCATCAGGAGACATTTTGTGAGAAACACTGCTGTTCTCCATGACACTAAGGATATACTCTACATTATTTTTTTATACCTTAATAAAAATGAGGGACTAGAAAACCTCTAAGGCCCTAACTCCAAAGCCTCAACAGAATTATGGACCTAGAATTCATCAATTTGTCTATCTTCCTTAAATTCATTTATACATTTTACCAATGAGACAGTGAACTTACTATGGTATAAAATAATATCTTAGAAATTTTAGGAGACACTATAGGTTTTAGTATTTTAGAATCTGGTAAATAAATTTCTATTGACTTTCACAATAATGTAAGAAAGACCAAATTGAGACAAATTCAATATTGTATTTTCAAATGGAGTGTAAGATCATGGTATATCTGAAGATAAAAACTTCAAGTTGTTCTGGACATACTATAAAATATTCCTGGTTTTTCTTCATAATTTAAAAATTGTGATTCCATCCTTTAACAGCCTTCATTTTTATAGACTGAAAAGTTCAAATTGTTTAACTCAGTAACTTTTACCCTAAATTCTTAAATAAGATTCCCCTAAAAAGGTAGTATAAATTTCCCTAATCTTATGCTGATAATTTTAATTTTTTCATTGTTATAAAGACATTTCCTTATCAGAAAACTTTTACTATAGTAGCAGTGATTGACTGACTTAGAACTAAAACATCAGAACTAAAGGGAAATAAGAGTTAAATACAAATTTCTATTTTACAAATGAGGAAACTGAGCCTTAGTGTTGATAACGGTGTTTCCTATAATAAAACTAAAAACCTAAGCTAGATTCAACAAAACAGTACTCTTAAAACTGCAGAACAGGATCAACCAATTAAATGGGATGCTATCAGTACTTGACAAAAGGTAACAGCAGAAAATATCAGAGGCTTTTCATGTAGTGAGGAAAACATTGTTGAGTAAAACTTTTGCTTCAGTTATATATATGTAGGGGTCATACTGTAAAATGCCTTTACTATAGTGATAAAAAATTTTGGAAGTCATTGCAGTAAAATACCTAATTCTTTGAGTGAATTTTAAAATGTATTCTTATTTTAAAATTATGATTTTTAGTAAACCATTTAGTATTAATTAAAAATGATTAATTTTACTAATGATTATAATACAGTTTATCATGACCCATTTTAAGTTAATACAAGTATCTCTGCACTAACTACTAAGTGCTGCCATTTAAAAGAAGCCATTTTTTTCCCCTTTAAAAGAAGGCAGGTTCTGAATGTTATATCCCATACCATGTGTGAATAGTCTTTTTTAAAAATCTCATTTTTGTAGAGCTTATATGTGCAACAGCTAGACAATGTTTAAAAAAAATACATTCTACAATTCTGATCATTAGCACACAAAAATATCAAACATTCTATGAAGACACAGTGACCTCTAGTGGGTTCATTAAATAAACTGACATAATCCTTGTCCCTAAGAATTAGAAATTAAGGTAGTACTGATGCATGCAGTTATAAAAAATACTGATAGTTTTATATTGATGTTTTATACATAAATAAAGCTACAGTTACACAGTATACAATGTGACAAATGTGTATTTACTTACTTAGAGATTACTTAGGGGTTACTTCCAGTCAAGTGGAACATAATGATAGATCCCTGGTCTTGTCCAGAACTGTCACTAGCTTAAGAAATAAACTTAACCTTTCTGAGTTTGTCTGATAATGAGATTGGATTAAATATTTCTAAGGATCTTTTCAGCTCTTTAATTATGATCCTTTCTTCTTTAATTTATCTTGTACACCAAACCAGATTAAATTCTGTTCAAAGGCATTTGATGACTCCCCGTACTTGACAATATACCAAACTTAGCCTGGCTCCTTGTTACCTATCATTATCTTCTATTTTTTCCTAAAACACACCCCTTCTTTCAAGTGAGCTAATGTTCTATCTACTTCTAACAGCCCAACCAACTCTTAGAGTTTATTTTCTTACCTCTGTTTACAGCCTTCTCATTATGCAATGTCTTAATCCTCACTAACTTACATTACAGGTCCCCATTAGAATAGTACAAATTTGTTTCATTCACATGTGTTTGTCTTCCCAGTTAGATTTAAACTCACAGGTTGGGTTTTATACATATGTGCATGCACAGGTTTGTGCGGCCCGCTGGGTACTGAGTACAATTCATATTTGAAATATAAATTAAATTGTTTAGTTTAGACTAGGGAAACCAAGGCCATTTTCATTTTCCTTTTTTAGTGAGGTAGCAAAGGGCATATATAAGTAAAGTAGAATTTCAAGAACTATAAAGTAATAGCACTTCATGTTTTGGGAAAAAGTGAGTGTACTGAACATAGGAAGGCAAGATTTTAGGAAAAGGTTAGAGGGAAGAACTATTTTAAATTAGCTAAGGGAAGTACTAATAACTATGTTTAAAGAAAATAGAGATGACAGAAAAGGTGGTTAGGTAAATGGTTTTGAAGCAGTTAATGCAGATACGAAGATGGGCTAAATTAGAGGTCTAAATTTAAGAAGCAGAGAAGATATCTTTGGAAGTGAAATTAAGGATAACTTAAGGAAACACTGGTCTTAGTGAACAATGAGGTATACTGTTGTGGTAGGGCTGTGGAGGCAATCAATAGGCAACTCTGGTGAAAGAATACAAAGAAAAGAGAAAAAAAGAGTGAGTTAAAAAGGTGCTCCTAGCTTCCCAGTCACCCTGGATGATGCTACAGTCTTCTGTCCTCCAAACAAGACAGTCAGACAAGCTGGTGGAGAAGTGATAATAATTTAGTCTTCATTATGTCAATTGCAATTAACAAGGTCATAGCGTAGTATATTCTACATATTCTAAACCACACAGGATTGGACAGGCAGGCAAAGGTGTCTGCCAACAAAGGCAGCCATCAGCACAATTGATACTAGTGGAAACTACACCTTTGTACATCATGTAAGACTTTATGAGATTTTTTTTAAGCAGAAATCTTCAGTTAACATTATGTTACTACATTTATATCATTAAGTTTATTTAGCATAGATCCTAAATATTTTATTACAAATAACACTGCCTTGTGTTATAATATTCTCTATCAAAAAAGAATTACTGGGATATTATCTCATTAATTTAAGACTTTGTTTGGAATTTCTAAACAATACAGTTTAAATACATAATAATAGTTTTGTTACCATTTTAATATTATTATGTCATTTGCTCAATAATAAATTTTCTCTCAAATTCACAACTACTAAAATGTTGTAAATGTTTGAACACTTCCTGAAAGGCAAAACCCCAGGAATGTCCATAAATATTTTTGCTAAAAATGACTCTCTGAATGAGATTTCTTTAAATGCATAAAATACTGTACTGATTTTTAATAAAGGCTGAATGAATTAGCAACCTGAACTTTTTAATCTTAGAACATAGTTTTCTAACAACAAACTGAGTTCAGTTGGATCATAAGGTCCAGTATCTTCTGAGAAAAATTTTACATTTTTACTACAGGGTTATTATATTAATAGGAGTAATAGAAATAATTACCACAGCAGGAAACAAAATTCAGTTTTATGATTAAAGCTATAATAGCAAACAAATAACATTTGTATGTATTAATTTTCTGATTTTAAGTATAAAATCCTTAATAGTTATGCTTCAAATATAACCGTTTCACAATTCATATTCTATAGAAAACAAGACTTACTCTCTGCATATCTCAAAAAGCAGAAAGAATTTATCAGAATATATGAACAAATGTACACATAATGATTTAAATTACCTTTCTTCTTCTCGAACCCATACCGGAGTTTTAGGAATTTGTGCTTCAAAAAGCTTAGATGCTTTATAGCAAAAATTGCTGCAAAAACACTGAAAACAACATTTTTAAACTAGCAAATTATTTTTTCCTTACTGTGAAACACAACTTACATACAGAAGAGAGTACAAAACATAAATATGTAGTTCAAAGAAAACATTAAAACCCATGAATCTACCGCCCAAGAAGACACTTAAAACCTTTTAAGGCCTCTAATGCCTCATCCTTGACAGCACCACTCTCCATATTCCCCAGCGACAACCACTATCATAAATTTTGTGTAACTCCCTTGCTTCACTTTAGTTTTGTTACCTTATATACATATCCTTACAAAATATAGCATTCAGTTTGCCTATTTTTAAACTTTGTCTGAAGGAATCATATTGTTATGTATTCTTGTTTTCTTTTGTTCCATATATTTTTGAGATTCATATAGTTGCAGCTTATTCATTTACACTGTGTATTACATGCCACTGCATAAGTATTTATTGACTTATTATGGACCACTGAGTTTTTATTTTTTTTTGCTATCACTACAATGTCATGAACATTTTTAAAATAATAACTGTGACAAAATAATTTTACTATCTTAACCATTTTTAACTTGTACAGTTCAGTAACATTAAGTACCTTCTCACCGTTGCGCAACCATCATCACCATTCATCTCCAGAATTCCTTTCATCTTGCAAAAGTGAAACTATGCACTAAATAATAATTCCCCATTTCTGTCCTCTTTGATAACCACCATTCTACTTTCGTCTCTGTGAATATGACTACTCTAGGTACTACCTCATGTAAGTGGAACTGTAATATTCGCCCTTTTGTGTGGGCTCATTTCACTCAGCATGTCTTCAAAGTTCATTGATGTTGTAGCATATCAAAATTTTCTTCCTTTTAAAGCTGGATGATACTCCACTCTATGTATATGCCACACTTTTTTTCCAACTAGGAACATTCACATTCATTTGTAGTTGTGCACATGGGCAACAATTTTCTTAGGATATATATCACAGAATAAAAAGGCTTGGTGACAAGGAACATGCTAATTTGACTTTACTAGATAATGACAAAGTTTCTCAAAAAGGTACCAATTTTTATTGGACTGCTAGTATAAAGAGTTCCTAATGTCAGATTTTTATAATTTTGCTAATTTGGGGTCTGTGAAAACATAAATCAATTGTTTTTATTTGCTATTTCCCTGATTACTGATAAAGTTTAGCATCTTTTCATGTACTCATTAGCCATTCAAGTTCCTTTTGCAATATTTTTCTATGAGGTTGTTTTGTCTTCTTCTTATATATTCTAGTTATGACTCCATAGTCACTTATACGTGATTAGTAGCTTCTGATCTATAGCTTATCTTTTCATTTTCTTGGAAACTTCTGATGAGGAAATGTTTTTAATTTTAATGTAGGAAAATGTATCAATTTCTCCTTGCTAGTCTATACTTTTCTATTTTTTTTAGTTCCCTCTAGTCCAAGTTTAGAAAGATATCCTCATATACTGTTTTCAAAAAGGTTTGTCTTTTACATTAGGTCTTTAACCTACCTAAAACTGATCTTTCTATGTACCCTGATATAGGGGTCAATTTTCATTTTTTTCCATATGGATAACTAATTGTGCCAGTACTATTTACTAAAGAATCCAATTCCCCACTGATCTGTACTACTCCTGTTGTCATATAATATCAAGTGACCATACATGTGGTCAATCTGTTTCTGGCCTTCTATTCTGTTCCATGCCTTACTTGCCTGAATTTGTGAATATGCACTTTTAATTTTAAATGTTCAAGTATTACTTAAAGTGTAAGCAAAGAGATTTTAACACTTTGAATGAAATATATATGAATAAAAAACTTTTAAAATGGCTATCTTCTAAAAGGTAAGATTCTATACACTTTTAGAATTCCATTTAGTATATTAAAAGATAACTAACACATTGAAAATAACATTTAAACTTACCTTTCTTTCAGTAATATCATAGACTTTGTTGGTTTTGGTAGAAATTTTATATTTCTGTTTCGGTACCTAAAGAAAGAGAAAGTACAGCTTACAAAATAATTGAAGTAGTAAACATGAACTTTATATTACAAGATTAAGTCATCTACATGTCTTTGGCTAACATGTCATTAGTTCATAACTTCTGTTTCATTTCTTGTTCTTTCTACAAAATATTTTGCTAAATATAAAATTAAAAATCCTGTATTTTTAAAAAGTTACTTACAATTCCCAACTTCTTCTGACACAATGGATAACCACAGAGTTTGATGATGGAACGTTCATCCACAACATCACTGTAGTGAGTAGGTGTAATGAACTTCCCCTATAATTAATAGAGAAGGTCATTTCTACCCCAGATGACTGGAAAAATTCATTTATCAGCTAAGCCTCATAAATCTCATCTGAAAACAAAAGGATAACAACAGTCTATCTCATTGATTTAAGGTTAGAATCAGAGGAGAAAATAAAGGAAATGCACTTAGAAAAGTGGTCCACACAGAGTAAGCAATCAAAAAATGTTAGCTATTGAGAGTGGAGGAAGATGGCAGAATAAGGGGTCACTGCTAATAGTCTCATTCCACATAAACACACCAAAGAAGCAACTAAATATAATACAACTAACTCTGAAAATGACCTGACTAACAGAACAGACCTACACATGTCAAAAAAGAGAAGGCCACATTAAGGGTAAAGGGGCAGGTCCGTGATAGATTAGGATTCAAGTTCTTCCTCCATCCCAACCCACAAGTTGGGGGAACAGAGGAAAGGAGTGGGGAGGAGAAAAATGCTTAGGAACCCAGCACACTTGGCCCTGTAGACCTGCTCCCGGAAGATCAATCCCCATAATATTGGGCTTTGAAAACTAATGGGGCTGGACACCAGGGAGAGCTGGAGGGTGGTGGAAGGCTAAATTTCTGCTTGTAGAGAGCTGGCAAGCTCTGTTGATCCACAGAAGAAACAGTTTGAAAGGAGATTAGTTAGCCTTGAGAAATGTGCCAGAGGGGTGGGGAGCTGAGGATGATCTCTCTGAAGAAAGGGCAGCGAGCAGCACTTTTCAGCCCTCTTGCAGCCCTATAACCAGACATTTGTGCAAACCAGATCTGAAACACTCCATCTGCCCCACCTGCTCAGCCCCACTAAACAAACCCAGCCTAGCACTAGTTGGCTATTGTGAGCAGTCAGGCAGAGGGTGGCCCCACCCACAACACACTGTAGAATAACCAGGCATTGTACACTGAGGCATAGCAGTGGGATTTGGCCATCCCACAGTGGTCATGGCCCAACTACACCAGGAAACTCTCCTGGTGCAGCTGGTCTGGTGAGCAGGGGTTTTGTGCTTCTGGACACTACAGGACACCTACTAAATAAAGCCACTTCTTTCAAGATCAGAAGCCATAGCTAATCTAACACATATAAATAATCACAGAGAACCAGATAAAATGAGGAGTCAGAGTATCTTCTTAGGACAAAACATCAGAAAATGATACATGAAATGCAGATAAGCAATCTACCTGATAAGGAATTCAAAGTATTTGTCATAAAGATGTTCACTGACCTGGGGCAAAAAAATAGACAATCTCAAGTCAACAAAGAAACAGAAAATAGAAATAGAAAATAGAAACTCTCAAGGACTTTGACAAAGAAATAGAAAATAAAAAAGAACCAGTCAGAACTAAAGAATAGAAGAGCTGAAATGAAAAATACAATGTAGGGAAATAATAGTAGACTAGAGGATACAGAAGAACAGATCAGTGAGCTGGAAGATAGGGGAGTGGAGAGTAACCAAGCTGAGGAAGAGAGAGAAAAAATTCTAAAAACAAGAAGATGCTAAGAGAGCTCTGTGACAACTATACACAAAATAATATCCAAATTATAGGGGTCTCAGAAGAAGAGCAGGAGAAAGAGGTGAAAGTTTACTTGAAGAAACTATTGCTGAAAACTTCTTCAACCTGGGGAAGGAAACAAACATCCAGGTCCTGGAAGTGCAGAGAGCCCCTAACTAGATGAACCCAAAGAGGCCCACACCAAGACAAATAGTAATAAAAATGGCAAAGATTAAAGATAAAGACAGAATCTTAAAAGCAGTAAGAAAACTGCAATCACCTACGAGAGATTTTTCAGAAGCTTTACAGGCTGGAAGGGAGTGGCATGAAATATTCAAAGTGCTAAAAAATCTAAAACAAAGAATACTCTACCCAGCAAGGTTATCATTCAGAGTTGAAGGAGAGATTAAAAGTTTTCCAGATAAACAAAGGTTACAAGAATTCATCACCATTCAAACAGTCTTACAGAATATGTTAAAGGGACTTCTTTAGATGTAAATGTTTTTAAATTTAAATGTTTTTCATAAAGGAAAACAAACCTGCAGTAAAGGTAGTAGACCAAACACTCACAAAGTGAGTATGATGTTCAAAAGACAAAAGCGGGAAAATCAATTGCACACACAATTAGCCTAGAGATACACAAAATAAAAGATGTAAATTATATCATATAAATAAAAATTGGAGGGGGATATAATAATAAATAAGTACTTTTAGAATATGTTTGAAATTATATATATAGGAAGCTATATATGAACCTTATGGTAACCACAAACCTAAATTCTGTAACAGATACACAAGAAATAAAGACAAAGGAACCCAAGCATAACACTATAAAGACAATTATTAAATCACAAGGGAAGAGAGCGAGAGAGGAAGAAAGGAAAGAGAACTACAAAAACAACCAAAAAACAATCAACAAAATGGCAATGAGTACATACCTATCAATAACTACCTTAAATGTAAATGAACTATTTGCTTCCATCAAAAGATATAGAGTGGCTGAATAGATAAAGAAACAAGATCCATCTATAGGCTACCTACAAGACTCACTTTAAACGTAAGGACACATATAGACTAAAAAGTGAACAATGGGAAATAAAAGTGAAAAAGAGCAGGAGTAGCAATACTTAGACAAAACAGAATTCAAAACAAAGAAACTAACAAGAGACCAAGAATATGTATCATACTACATAATGATAAAGGGATCAACCTAACAAGAGGATATAACAACTATAAATATCTATGCATCCATTATAGGAGCATCTAAATATGTAAAGCAAATACAAACAGACCTAAAGGGATAAATTAACAGTAACACAATAATAGTAGAGGAATTTAACATCCAATTTACATCAACAGATAGATCACCTAGACAGAAAATCAACAGGAACCAGTAGCACTGATTGACAGACCAGAAGCACCTAGCAAATATATACAAAACATTCTACCCAAAACCAGCAGAATATACATTTTTAAAATTTAATTAAGGATTCATTGATATACAATCTTAAGGTTTCCCTTGAGCAACAATGTGGTTTCAACATTCACCCATATTATCAAGTCATCCCCACTCCTTTGTAATCACTGTCAATCAGCGTAAGATGCTATAGAGTCATTACTTGTCTTCTTCATGCTGTACTACCTTCCCTGTCACCTGCCTATATTGTGAGTGCTAACTATAGTGTCCCTTAATCCCCTTCTCCCTCCCTCCCTACCCACCCTCTCAACCCCTTCCCTTCGGTAACCACTAGTCCCTTCTTGGAGTCTGTGTGTCTGCTGCTGTTTTGTTCCTTCAGTTTTGCTTTGCTGTTACACTTCATAAATGAGTGAAATCATTTGGTACTGTCTTTCTCCACCTGGCTTATTTCACTGAGCATAATATCCTCTAGCTCCATCCATGTTGTTGCAAATGGTAGGATTTTTTTTCTTCTTATGGCTGAATAATAATATATTGTGTATATGTACCACTTCTTTATCCATTCATCTACTGATGGACCCTTAGGTTGCTTCCATATATTGGCTATTGTAAATAATGCTGTGATAAACATAGGGGGGTATATGTCTTTTTGAATCAGGGGTCTTGTTTTCTTCAGGTAACAGAATACACATTCTTCCCAAGTGAACATGGAATGTTTTCCAAGACAGATCACTTATTAGGTCATAAAATAAATCTCAATAAATTTAGAAAGACTGAAATCATATTAAGCATCTTTTTGGACAACAACAGTATGAAACTAGAAATCAATTACAAAAAAAAAACAGGAAAAAAACACAAACACATGGGGGCTAAACAGGAGGCTAAACAACATGCTTCTAAATACTCAATGGATCAATAAACAGATCAAAGAGGAAGTAAAAAAATACATGGAGACATGAAATTGGAAACACAACAGTTCAGAATATGTGGAACACAGCAGAAGTGTTTCTAAGAGGGAAGTTAGAGCAATACAGGCCCACCTCAAGAAACAAGAACAATCTCAAAAAAACAATATAATCCTACAACTAAAGAACTACAAAAACAAGAACAAAGCCCACAGTTAGTAGAAGGACATAATAAAGATCAGAGCAGAAATAAATGAAATGGAGACTAAGAAACTGAAAAAAAATCAATTGAAACTAAGAGCTGGTTTTAGACAAGATAAACTAGACAAACCCTTTGCCACATCTATCAAGAAAGAGAGAGGACACAAATAAAAAAGGGAAAGGAAAAAGAAGTTACAACCAACACCACAGAAATAGTATTACATGAAAAATTATATGCTAATAAATTAGACAACCTAGAAGAAATGGATAAACTCCTAGAAATATAACATTCTTCCAAGACTGATCCAGGAAGAAACAGTAGGTTGAAGAGACTAATTACTAGTTATAAAATTGAACTGGTAATCAAAAGCCTCCCAACAAAAGTCCATTACCAGATGGCCTCACAGCTGAATTCTACCAAACATTTAGAGTAAAGCTAATACCTATCCTTCTTAAAGTATTTCAAGAAAAGAAGAGGAAAGAATACTTCAAACTTATTCTAGGAGGTCAACGTCACTCCAATACCAAAACCAGACAAAGACACAACAAAAAAAGAAAATTACAGACCCATATACTGAACACAGATGGAAAAGTCCTAAACAAAATATAAGGAAACCTAATTAAAAAACACATCGAAAGGATTATTCATCATCATCAAGTGCGATTCATTCCAGGGATATAAGGATGGGTCAGTATCTCTAAATCAATCAATGTGATATACCACATTATCAAAAGGATAAAAACCATATGATCACCTCAACAGATACTGAAAAGCATTTGACAAAATTCAACATCCATTCATGGTAAAAAAAAAAAAACCAACTAAGTGAGTACAGGGGTAAAAATACCTCAACATAATAAAGATCATATATGACAAACCTACAGCTAACATCATACTCATGGTGAAAAGATGAAAGCTTTTAAGATCAGGAACAAGACAATGATGCCAACTCTTACCACTTACATTCAACATAGTACTGGAAATCCTAGCCACAGCAATCAGACAAGAAAAAGAAATAAAAGGTATTGAAATTGCTAAGAAGTAAAACTGTCACTATTTGTAGATGAATGATACTATACATAGAAAACCCTAAGACTCCACCAAAAAACTTTTAGAACTGATAAATGAGTTCAGCAAAATTGCAGGATATAAAACCAACATATAAAAATCTGTTGCATTTCTATATAGTAATAACAAACTAGCAGAAAGAGAAATCAAGAAAACAATTCCACTTAAAATTGCATCAAAAAGAATAAAATACCGAGGAATAAATCTAACCAAGGAGGTGAAAGACCTGTAAGACTTTGAAACTGTAAGACACTGATGAAAGAAACTGAAGATGATAAATAAATGGAAAGCTATTCCATGCTCATGAATAGGAAAAATACTGTCAAATGGCCATACTGCCCAAACTTACCTACAGATTCAACACAATCCCTATCAAAATACCAACGGCATTTTTCAGTGAACTAGAGTAAGTAATCCTCAAATTTGGATGGAATCACAAAAGACCCCAAGTATCCAAAGCAAACTTGAGAAAGAACAAAGCTGGGGGTATCATGCTCCCTGATTTCAAGCTACAGTAAAAAGCTACAGTAAAAAGCTGCAGTGATTATAACAGTATGGTACTGGCACAAGAATAGATATATAGATGAATGAACAGAACAAGAGCCCAGGAATAAACCCACACATAAATGGTCAATTGCTATATGACAAAGAAAGCAGAATATACAATGGAGAAAAGACAGTCTCTTCAATAAAGTGTGCTGGGAAAACTGGAAAGCTACATGCAAGAGACTGAAACTGGATCACTGTCTTATAACAAACACAAAAATAAACTCAAAATGGATTACACAGCTAAATGTAAGACATGAAACCATAAAACTCATAGAAGAAAGCAGGTGATCTCTTAAACACCAGCATTAGTAATTTTTTTCTTGATAAACCTCCCTGGACAATGGAAACATAAGCAAAAATAAACAAGCAGGACTACATCAAACAGAAAAGCTTCTGCACAGCAAAGGAAACCATCAACAAAACAAAAAGGCAACCTACTGTATGGGAGAATATATTTGTAAATGATTTATCTGATAAGGGGCTGATATCCAAAATACATAAAGGACTCATACAACTCAACACAAAAATAAAAAATAAAAAATAAATTTAAAAAATGGGCTGAGGACCTGAATGTACATTTTTCCAAAGAGACATACAGACAGTCAACAGGCACATGAAAAGATGCCAAGATGCTGAACATCACTACTCATCAGGAAACTGCAAATCAAAACCAAACTGAGATATCCCCTCATACCAGTCAGAATGGCTACAATCCAAAAGCCAAGAATAACAAGTGTTGGCAAGGATGTGGAGAAAAGGGAATCCTCCTATACTGTTGGTGGGAATACAAATTGGTATAGCCACTGTGGAAAGCAGTAAGGAGGTTCCTCAAAAACATAAAAATAGAAACATCATATAACCCAGCAATTCCACTTCTAGAAATTTACTCAAAGAAAACCAGATCACTGATTCAAAAAGATATATGCACTACTATGTTTATTTCTACATTAGTTACAACAGCCAAGATACGGAAGCAAAAAAGTGCCCATCAATAGATGAATGGATAAAGAAGATGTAGTACATTAATACAACGGAATATTGTATAATACTGTCAAATCACTATGTTGTACACCTGAAACTGACATAATATTGTGTATCAAGTATAACTTCAGAAAAAGTTAGCTTTTAAAAACAAAAGTTCTGCCACAGTAGACTAGATAGCTTTGTAGATTTTACACTTCATGAAATGATTCTGAGGCAGGAGGAAGTGGTGCTACAGTGATTGCTATAGCAAAGCAAAATACTGAAAGTATGTATATATATATATTTTTAAGTAATATTAAAAACAAACCACACAAAATAATCAAATATAATTTTATCTATTCTTTAAGCACAATCTTAAAAACAAAGTATATTAAAGGTGTCATTTTAACTCCTGAACAAATTTTTGTGCAAAAATTTCCAGCCTCTGAAAAAACTGTACAGAAGGATGATGAGGTGGTTGTTATACGCTAACAACTATTTTCCGTTAACATCTTCCTGTTCAAATAATCTCAACTCGTGTTTCACAACTTTGAGATCTTTATGAGTTTTTCAATTTTCACAGGGATTGAAATGCTTTTAATTGAGGGTGATATAAAGTATTTGTTTCCAACAAAGCATTTCTAGTTATGTTTTTTTTAGTGTCATCATACATGTAGATTCTGATGTAGTTACCTATATTAATTTTAAATGTTATGTTTATACTCCTGTTTAGAAAAATCTGAGGCACACTAAAAATTGTTTTAGCAAAAGAAACTGCATTCTAATTTTCTTTTTTTTCTCTTCAGTATTATGAGAACAGAAATTTCCATTCAAAATTTTAAAGCAATTATAATTCTATTGTTATGTGTTAAGTCATAAATGATTTATTTATATTTCAGGTTTTTAAAATATCAAAATTAATGGAATTACATTAACAAAAATAATAACCTGTGACTAAAATGAGACAATGGAAATGGAACAAAGTAAGAAGTTTGAAATAAGACAAATTCCACAGAATATGAAAAATGACATTGGGATCATTAGTGCAAGGTGATGAAAATTAACTGAGATTAGCAGACATGTTAAAAGAATTACCATTAAAGTGTAAAATATGCATGCTATTTTATATTAGTGCATCTTAAAGTCATTATACAAGGAATGCATAACTTTTGATTATTTTTAAAAGCACAAATTATACAGCATGTTACCTGCATCTAGCAACTGAGAACAGATCAGCAATTTCAATAATTCAAGGAAGTTTCATATTGTACAGATCTAAACATACTACAAAAGTAATAATTTGTCAATACATACACACTCCCTTAGGAATTCTTCCGTAATACTCTCTTCTAAAAGCTGTTCAACAATATGTAGAGCTTTTCTCTCAAACACAATCTTCTTTCTCACAGCTGCTTCTAGTTCTGCCTTCCTAAAATTAAAAAATATATATTTAAAATTTTAAAGTTATTCTATTTTGTTTTATCACAGTCAACTCTCTATATTTTAAATACAATACTAACATAATATTTTGCTACTTAAATTAAGTGTGTATTTTTTAATGCTGTTACTTTGATTCACGACTTTTCAATGTCTGCAATAAAAGGATTATTTGATTTCTAGGTCACAGAGCACAAGGAAGAACTTAGAAACTCCTACAAAAAGACAATAAGGTGAAATCTTTCTGCAAGTTAGAGTTTATGCTCTCTCAGTCACTCCTGCATGTATATAAAAAGGGAGGTTTTTCGTCTGAAAATAGAAGAGATTAGAAGTACAAAAAAGATTAGAGAGGAAAAGAACTTCAGCTGTTTTAACTTGAGAGTAAAATTTATGTTAAATCTCAAAAGTTAAGTTTGATAGGACAGAACCATATCTGCAAAGAAGTATTTATTTACTTTTGTTTTAAACTCTTATTAAATAACTAAATTGATATGACTGTGTGGTTTAGGAAAACAATCTTCCTATGAGGGCTGGTCTTTGTCCTGGCACCAGTGGGACTCTTGTCAGCCTTCGCTGGCCCCTACACATCATGCAACATAAAAGCGGAGGCTATCTGAACAGACAATGGCCCTAGGATAGTGGTTTTCAATTCTAGCTTCACGTTAGGATCACTGGAGATTTTTTTTAAAAAGATACTATGCTCAGGTCCCATTTAATTGTATGCTAATTAAATCAGAATCTCTGAAGATGGGGCCTGGTTATTAGTTTTCTTAAAAGTGCTCCAGACAATCTTAGTGTGCAACTGGGCTGAGAGTCACTGCCATAGGACCAAAGATACCAACAATCTTGCTGACTTATTGCTCCTTTCCTACACTGGTTTCTACTTGTCTACCAGAACTATCTTTGCTGGCCTCCTGGACCTTGACTTGACTCACATATCTGAACCTAGAAAGTACTGGCCTTTTCTCTCTACCTTCATTGACTCTAAGACTTTTGACTCTAATTCCCTGCCTGGAGCAATGTTTTATAAAAGCAATTTGGAAGACTGACAAAGGATCACCAACCACTTCTTTTGCCAAATACAGACATTCAAACAAGAAGAAATTTGCAATACCTGTTCTCCTAACACTTTATAAAGGCCATTCTTACATCAGAGAATAAAAGAAACACAGATTAAAAGGTAGTTCTTTATATTGAATGTATTTAGTTTTCTGAACATTATTTTCTTTATTTTTCTCATTTTGCTGCCTACCAATAAAAGCTATGTCATATGCTAAGATCAGTATACAACCTGCATTAAGGAATTGCTGACTCAAGCTGTTAAGTACCTCAACATGCAATAAAAGTCACACTCACTCTTTATTGACAGATACTTAGAGTGTTTCTTTGTCACACTGCTGCCCTCTGTTCCAAATGATGACAAGGAATGTCGTAAACAGTAGCGGTTCTCAAACTTTCTGGTCTCAGCACTCTATACTTGTAAAGCTAAAATGTTTTCTTATGTGGATGAAATTTGTTGATATTTACCATATTCAGATTAAAAGTGAGAAGATTTTAAAGCATTTATTAATTCATATAATAATAACATACCTGTTAATATTATTTTTAAATGAAAAATTTAGTGAGAAGAGTGGAATTGTTTTATATTTTCGCCAAGTTCCTTAATTTCTGGCTTAATGCTATTCAGCTGGATGAAATGTTAAAAGTATTTTTCAGTTGGAATAGGTTTGTAAATGATCACTCACTCCACAACTATTTGGTTACCTCCATGGATTTTTAATTGCTTCATCATCCTGGGTAATCTGCTCAAAATATATTTCAGTTTACTTACATTTCTCACATTGTAGTCCTCAGAATAAAATATATCTCCTTGGGTTTGTGGTCACATCAGTATTGAGAAGAACTGAAAATTACCATCATTATCAATATTACTTAAACTTTAGTTTTGCAATTATTTCCTAAAGCCAAGTCAGTAGTATCATGCTGCTCCACAGGGAAATACTCTTCAAACAGACCACAAATCTATCCAATCTCTCCATTTCCAGATGATCAGCATCGCTGACATCTTAAAACTTTTTAAACCTAAATTCTAGCACTTTATTACTTAAAGGTTTCTCATTTGCACTCAGAAAATCTGAATTTCTCACCAAGGCCTACCAGATACTATATAAATGGAATCCTGCCTGTCTCTCTATAAACTTTTCCTATGCGTCTTTCTTCCCTTGCTCAGAAAGCTGCCTATCATCATGAGCATCTCTCCTTCGACTAGGTTTTTCTTACCTTGGGGGCTTCACACATACTGCCACCTTTCTGTCCAGAGGTCTCTCCTCACAACTCTTTGGTTAATGACTACTTTGTCTTCAGAAGTCAGCTCACTTTTTACTTCCCCAGAATCACAATTTGTAATTATGCATTTACTTATGATAATTTAACTGGTATTTCTTTGTTCCACTGCACAGGAACTGTCAGTTCAGTTCAAAACCATACTGTCAGGGCCGAATACAGCTCTGGCATATCTTACACTCTACATAATTTTTGAAGAAATGAATAAATTAAGGCCAGAGCCAATACTTAATAAAAGAATAAATCACAGAAATATGTATTTTAATCATCCTAATAAACTGCTATTTAAAAAACCTTTTGTGACGATAAATCTTGCCTGCTTTAGAGAAACCAAGAGAGAGTAGACAACTTTTTGTTGAAAATACAGACATGAGGTAAACAAAGAAGAGAAAAGGTTTCCTGGAGATTCTGACATATAAAGCAATTAAAGGAGTATATCTGAATAGGTAGAAAAGGAGTACCTAGTTAATTCAGGAATGTTTAGTCCCATAGACACCTGTGGGGAAAATTGCGTATTTCCAGAATCTCTTGCCTGGCTTTAGTGCATCTTCCTGCAATGGGTGTTTCCAAGCGGTGGAGAGTAGTTCATCTCCATATCAATAGGTAATTACTAGGCAAGCTGGGCTTACCTGGACAGGAGAGGTTGGGTGAAGGGTTCTTCCTCAGCCTGGTCATAAGAGACACGGGGCAGCAGAAGTGAACGACTACTCGTAAGAAATAAACTTTATTTCTCTCTTTGATTGATTTTTGGTTTCAAAGGTATTTGTCCAGAATTTTTCCCCTGGAGTTACAACATCTTTCTACAAGTACTCCTCCCTTCACCAGTAATCTAAAAGTGTCTAATTTGGTTTTCTTAAAGCCTGGAGGAAGGATGTAACAGTCCATATAAGAATTTATAATGCTTCCCAGATTGTCTACTTCTCTCTCATAATTTTCTTTAAGGTAGCATCCATTACTATTTTTGAAAGTGGTTCAATTAATGAGCTAAACAGCTAAATGCATGCAGTTGTTCAAGTAGTTCTCATACCTTTTATAAGCATCTTCTTGTTTCAAGGCACTTGTCTGTGTAGTATCTACAATTAAAGACAGAAAATAAGGTCAGGTCTACATAACATACTAGGTTAGAGGACACTAGGTTACAGGGCAGATTCCTGCAAAAAACTGCAGACCACCTTTTCTTCTTTGCCACACATTTCATTTCCAATCCTGTAAATCAAATGAAACAAGTTGAGAATCCAGTTTATTTCTGTAAATTAATTATTTCCTAATTTTTCTTGGTTAAAATGTAACCTCTTTGGGGACTGAATTTTGTCCTGTGTCATAATGCATTGCTAAGCACTCCTGCAAATCTGAGATCTGGCACTTCTGGGGGCAGCCTCTCCCAGTCCCCCAAATGTTCGCTCCCGGGGAAAGAAAGCCGATCCCTCAGGGAATCGGGACACCCCCAGAAGCAGTACGTCTCGCAGGAGGGCCAGCGCTGGGTTCCAGGCCAGCTGTACGCCGCCTGACGGCGCTGTCCTAGCTGACCCCACTCTGGCGACCCCAGCGCTAGGCTCCCAGCTCCCTACTGCCCGTTTCCTCGGAGGCAGCCCCGGGGGGAAATCTTGGGAAGCGGGTGTAAAGAGGCGGCGGTCTGGCCGGCGCGGGGCGGCGATGGGAAGCTCTCGGCCTTCCCTGTTCTGGAGACTTGCACCTCCGGCGTGGCCTTTCGGGAGCGCCCAGCGCGCCTTAGGCTGGAACTCTGTCCGGGTTTTCTCAGGGCCCAAATGCGGGAAGGGCCCTCCCTCCTACCTGCGGCATTTCGGGAGGCGCGGGGGGCCCGGGCCCTGCGGCGCGGGGAGCCGGGCCCGTCAGCCATGGGCAGCGCAGTTCGCGTCAGACGGGCCCTGGCGCCTCCCCCGAGGCTCCGCCCTCCCTCGCGCACGCGGGGCGGGCCCAGCCGGGGCGGGGCGAGGCCGGAGCGCGGCCTGCGCCACTCGAGCGGCGGACGAGGCCGCTGAGAGGGGCTAGCGGCCTGCGGGTAAGTGGGCGCAGGTAGGGGCCGGTGCGGCGGGGCTACGCGGCGGGCGGTGAGCCGGGGAGGGCCCACCGCTGCGGTGGACTAGGCACGCGAGGTGGTGGGGCCCGAACACCAAGGCTAGCAGGAATGGGGGGAATGGCTTCCCTGGGATGCGGTCCGCACGCACTGCGGGGCTGGGGCCGAGCCTTCCCGCCAGAGAAACGACGGCCGCAGGAACCCTGCGGTGTTTCCCCGAGCACCGCCGGTCGCCTCGCCTCGGTGGGATGTAGTGACTACACCGCCAGGATTAGTCTGGGGAGTGCATCTCATAGAAACGTCCAAGTCACACTTGGGCTGGAGGGTATCTAAACGTTCCCCTCTCTGGGTGAATTGTGTGGACTCCAGTTTTTCTCAAGTGGGAAATTAAAAAATAAAAAATTATAATGATTAGCACTGATTTCGTACCCATCTTTTGGAAATTGTTTCAGAAAAGACATTCTTCGCCTTTTTAAAGCTCTTTCTATAGTCCATATTTGCACTCCTCTTGGCAGTGGTCTAGAGGATCTTTTTTTTCCAAGTGTATTTCAGAACTATGCTCCTGGAAAATTAAAAAGATTTAAGTTTGGTTTGCTTTAATAGGTTTTTATTTTCTTAGGCTAACATACTTAAGTAAAAACATTTCAACTTTGAAACATTTTCTCTCTTGTATTTACTAGTAATTTATCAGAATGAAACATAATACTTAAATTAATAACACAGATAGTTAACAGTGCTTTTTATATTAGTACATTTCAGCATCAAAACCAAGAAAAATAGGAGGAATGGCTGTGGAAGAACTTCAATCCATAATAAAGAGATGTGTAAGTAATTTTTTGTGTTTTTTTTTCCTTTTAGTAAATACCTTTCAAAATATGAGAAGGGCACAGATAATTTTTAATTACATTTGCAGTAATTCAGATTGTTTATCTCCTTTAGTACTTTTTTTTGACCTATGAATAAATAGCATGAGGGCAGGAAGGCAGATTGAATTGTTTCACCAAGTGACATACTTGTCTTAATAATCTTTTAAGTTTTTAATACTGATCTTTATCACAGATTTATTTGGCACAGTGGATTTCAAGGTCATTCATTAAAGTATTTACTAGGCTAATCCTAATTTTCATACGTATGCTTATGTGCAATTTATCTGGAATTTAAACTTTTTTTTCAGAAAGATAAAATAAATCAAGTAGTTTTGAATTTTTATTTGCCAAAGCATGTTTATTTGTTGTTTGTTTTTGCCAGCAAATCCTAGAAGAGCAAGACTTTAAAGAAGAAGATTTTGGCCTATTTCAGTTAGCAGGTCAAAGATGCATAGATGAAGGGCACATAGACCAGCTATTAGAAATTACTCAAAATGAAAAGAATAAAGTAAGTACTATCTTTATAGGTACTTTTCAGTCTTTACTAGGAAGAGAATAGCCATGTGATGCTATTATTCACCCATTCATTTACTCATCAAACATTTAAGAATCAAATTGAATTTTCATAGGAAACTCTAAAACAAAAAAGGAATAGAACTATTCCGGTATTTACACTCTGGTGGAAGAGAAGAATATAAACAACTAGCAATGAAGTGGGAGAATAAATTAAATAAGAGCTATAGTTGAAGTGTAAGTAAAATCTTTACAAGAGTAGGGATTTTGGTTTATGGATCAAAACTGGCATTTGGATCATTAATTTACATTGAGAAATATGAGTATGAGGCAGGCTAGATAATTGTTTTTGGTTATCAGCACATTCTCTCCCTCTAGCCAGATGTATATGGAAAACCAAATGTTAAGTAAGAAGATATTTTGGGTGCATAGAATCAGAACAGCGGGGAGAGCTGGGTCCTTTATTGGCCTATATCATCCAGGTAAAATTATCTGAGAAATCGTTCTCCACAATGGGAAAAGATCTTTTTGGGATCAGGAACAACTTTTTCCTGAACACAGTGTTGCCACAAATGGCAAATTTTGTGTCTTTGATCTCTCCTATACACAGAAAGACCATATTCTCTCCAGAAACACACTCTTTCTTCATTTACAGTACTATTTATTTATAGAGAAGTTTTCTTTGTTAATATCAATCGCACTCTAGTCGTGTTGGCCTGTGATTATATCCAGGGCACCTCGATTTTATTTGGAGGATTCCTAAAATTTTTTAATCACACAATGTTGTAGAATCTCTTAGTTCAGAGAGTCAATACTTTTTTTTTTTTTTTTTTACAGGTTCCTTCGCTCATTTTATATATATGTACAATTTATACATTTGCATATATGTACAAATTTATATATACACAATTTATACATTATCTTGGTGCTGGGATACAATAGCAAATAAAGCAGGCAAAAATTACTGCCATTCTGGAGCTCCCCTGGAATGTTCCTCCCCTTCCTTTTCCTTTTTTTTTTTTTTTTTGAGAGGGCATCTCTCATATTTATTGATCAAATGGTTGTTAACAACAATAAAATTCAGTATAGGGGGGTCAACGCTCAATGTACAATCATTAATCCATCTCAAGCCTAATTCTCGTCAGTCTCCAATCTTCTGAAGCATAACGAACAAGTTCTTACATGGTGAACGAATTCTTACATAGTGAATAAATTCTTACATGGTGAACAGTACAAGGGCATTCATCACAGAAACTTTCGGTTTTGGTCATGCATTATGACCTATAAACAATCAGGTCAAATATGAATATTCTTTTGATTTTTGTACTTGATTTATATGTTGATCCCACATTTCTCCTATTATTATTATTATTTTTATTTTTAATAAAACGCTGAAGTGGTAGGTAGATGCAAGATAATGGTAGAAAACATAGTTTAGTGCTGTAAGAAGGCAAATGTAGATGATCAGATGATCAGGTGTGTGCCTATGGACTAAGTATTAATCCAGGCTAGACAAGGGCAGCAAGACATCCACGGATGCAGAAGATTTCTCTCAAAGCAGGGGGGGTGAGGTTCTGAGCCTCACCTCTGTTGATCCCCAAATTCTCACCTGATGGCCCCCCTGCGACTGTGCCTGTCTTAGGTTGTTCCTCCCTTGAGGAATCTTACCCGTCTCTGGCTAACCAGTCATCTTCCGGGGCCATGAGTCAATACTTTTTTAATTTAAAAAGTTTTTTTGGAAAAATAAGGACGCATTATTTAATACATTTGTTTTTGAGGCGTTTATGCTACCATTGTGCCCCAAATGAAGTAAATTTAATATTTTCTTTAACTCCTTCATTTTTCCCAGTTGTGTTCTTAGAGAATAATCTTTGACAGTTCCTTACTTTAGCTAATAATAATAAAATTAATAATAGCTAATATTTGCTATTTGCTATATGCCAAGTGTTGTCTTAAGTGCTTTATAATCTGTTAACTCATTTAGCCACTCAAGAATCCCACAAGCTACTACTATTAAATTCATTTTGAAAATAAGGAAACAGTCACTGAAAGATAAAGTGACATGCCCAAAAGTATCTCAACTTTAATGTGATATCCAGGATTCGGGTCTGTGCAGCCTGTTTTCAGAGCTCTTACCCACTCTGCTCTGTGTCAAGCTAGCACTGTGTGGCATTTGGAAGGAAGTTTTAGAGTAGAACTGAGGGGACTGATTGTGGAGGTGAGAGAGTGATGTGTCAAAGATGATGGGGTTTCTAGCCTCTCAGAGGGTAATGTGTATATCCTGAACAGAAAAAAGGCAACCTCAGAAGAGGAGGGCTTCCTGAAAGAGGGTGAGTAAGTTTACTTTGGAAGTGTTGAGTTTAAGATGCAGCAGGCAATTGAAAAGTGTTGTTTGGAGCTCAGTAGAGAGATAGGAGATTAAGATATGGTTAGGTGATAATGATTCTGTAGCATGTTACTATGCTAATGGACAGTGACTGTAATGGGGTATGTGGTGGGGACTTGATAATAGGGGGAGTCAGTAACCATAATGTTCAAGTAATTGTACATTAACAATACCAAAAAAAGAAAAAAAGATATGTTTAGGTGCATCACCATTAGAGATTAGGTTATTGGGGTATTTTGAAGCACTGTGTGGCTTAGTCTTACGAGCTTGAAAATCACCTTTGTAATATATGGTCTGCTAAATTCAGAGGGTCAGATGTTGATAACACAGTATTTAAAACTTATTGTAACTTAATTTTCCTGCCAGGTGACACAGTGAAGATTGATTAAGATTTATTATTAATCTGCTTTGTATAAAATGGTTTTTTTGAAAAAGCCATATGAATAGTTTGTCTTAAGATACTATAGTACAGAGCACTATTATTTTGGAGCAACCCTTCCCTCCTCAATGATGATCAAAAATGTCTCCAGACATTGCTATATGTCCCCTTGTAGGTAAGGAACAAAATTGCCCCTATTAAAAACCACTGGTATAGCAGGAAAAGCACAGGCTTTGGAGCCGGACCGACTTACATGCAAATCCTGGCTGTGCCACATTTTAGTTGTTGGACGCTGGGCATATCAGCAGTCTCTAAAGTTTGACATTCTCATCTGTTGGGGATAATAATGTTGCCCTGTAGGGTTGTTAGCATTAAATTAAACAAGGTGTAGCCTATGGTTAGTACTATTTATTGCCCTTCCTCGTAACTATTCACTGTTTACATAGTGACTGGATACTTTACAACTGAGATTACATTTGTAAAATATTTTATCAAGAATATTTTTTTTCAGTTTGAATAGCAAAATCTTACTCAAATTTGGAATTTTTAAAAATAATTATTCTGAGTAGAAGTTAACCTGTGGGAAGGGAAAGAAGTGCTTAGTTGGAAAAGTAGAGTCTCAGAAAAACTAGTTAACTTTTAAAAAGCAATTATAAGCTTATTTAATAAATGGTGGAATAAATATTTAGTATTTGAAAAAGCTAATAATACCCTCATAACATTCCTGATTTGTAAAGACCTAAATATTAAGTAAAGCCATACATGAAAAAAAGAAAACAGAACAGAATATCAAATTTGGAAGGAAGATAACTTTTATCCTTAAAAGTAATAGACATCATTAAACTGTATTTATGGAACACCTACTTTATAGGCCCTTTTCTAGATGCTGGGAATAGATACAGCAATGCACAAAACTAGACTGTCCAGCTGATAAATAAGCAAAGATGTAAACAGTATTTCCTCTTAAATGGATGATATATTCACATACCCTAACATTCCATTGTTAGCTGTGTAGAATTCGTTAAGTCATTACATCTTTACACGTTGCTGTTTAAGAGCCTTGAATGTGCTTCCCACTTACCTATGTCTGCCAAACTTCTCTGTTTCCCTAATAAGTCTTAGCTGTTCTGTAAGTCTCTTTTGCCTTTCCCTCGTGGAAGTGACTATTCTTCTATGCTTATTACTCTATAAGTCAGGGATTGTGAAGGGGGTATTACACCTGTTTATCTTCTTCCTAGATTTGTTTTTCTATGAATGATCTTAGAATATAAACTCTCCGAAGATAGAGATACTATCTAATGTGTTCCTTGCTTTATTTCTAGCACCTAGAATATTCTAGGGACCTGACATATACGATCAATAGATATGATTAATTAAAGTAGAAAGCAGGTCAAAGAAGTGGGGTATATTGTTGATAGCTTTGAAAATCATTGGTTTTATAACGAATGTGAATCACTAGTTACAAGCCTTTACTTCTGTGGATAGGCATTCTGAAATGTCTCTGAAAGTAGAAGCAACTTGTATGAAGGAGAGAAAATGTAGTGGCACCCCCTCTTTTACATAAGTTACACGATTATGATTACAAATTCTTCAAGGAACTTTAAAAGTCTCGTGAGCAATGGCTGGATTTCTTTATGAATCAGGAGCAAAATTATCCATGAAAACTAACTTCTTGCTCATATTAAGCAAATTAACTCTTGTTGGACATAGAACTATTTAAATCCTGGGAAAGACCAACTAACCTGATTAAAGTAAAGGCCCATTCATTTCCTCAGTGAAACTATTAAAAACTATTTTAAAATACTGATACCTGTTAGCATCCAACCCTAGGAAGTGAAGGTGAGATGTAGGCCTCAATTTGTCCTATGTCAGGAAATTCTAGCCTCCTGCAAATTAAGAAAACTCACTGTGAGAGTCCTGTAGATTTGGTATACTCTGAAATGTTTTTATAGGTCATCATTAAGAATATGGGCTGGAATCTTGTTGGTCCTGTTGTTCGATGCCTTTTATGGAATGGTAAGGAAGATGAAAAAAGGAAATATTTTCTGATGCTTGATTTATTGGTAAAGGTAAGTTAACAAAACTAGGCTCTCTTTTTCACAATATACAGTAGTATTATATGATTCCTTTTAATATTTAGTGCTTGTTTTTGGTGAGAGAGCTTTTAGTTCATGAAAATACAGGAGGGAACTCTTTTGAGAAAAGATCCAGTCTTATTGATTGGATGGACAAGTCCATTTCAGTTTTCCCAAATTACCTAGATATAAGAATTACCTACCCTCATCTTAGACCCACTGATTCAGAATCTCCAAGAAGAGACCAGAGCAGCTCCATTTTTAACAAGTAGCTTATTGTGTAGATGTGGAATTCAAAGTTTAGAGGTGATTCAGAGCCTTGGTGATCTTTTGGCAACATTGGAACTAGAATCAAATCTCCATGCTCTTTTCTCTGTGGTATATTCCCTAAAAGAGTATTATTAAAAACCTAGAATGCAAGTGTTCACATTGGAAATAGAAATAGAAAGTAGATTAGTTGTGTCTGACAGCCTTAGAAAAAGACTCTTAGTGAAAGGTTAATAGAGTTATAAGTCAGATACCATGGTTGAGAAAGATAAATCAAAGAAAAAGGACATAAGAAACTACTCAGAGATTAGTGCAAATAAACACAAATATAAAAAAACTCCATCTAAATATTAGTTATTAACTAAGAGATTTTAAAAAAAACAAGGCAAGTGAGAAGATATGGCCAGTTAGAAGACAATGCAAAGTTTTATCTGTTCAGGAAGGACAGAAGAGACTACTCCTCTAGATAATATCCTAGTAGTGTGAGATAAAAGGTCCCATCTCCTGGGGGCCCT
Source organism: Manis javanica (assembly GCF_040802235.1). Lineage (NCBI taxonomy): Eukaryota > Metazoa > Chordata > Mammalia > Pholidota > Manidae > Manis > Manis javanica. The sequence goes on along the minus strand of NC_133159.1, from coordinate 78,085,656 downwards.
GGGAAACTCCAGTGGTCTTCAGTGTAGACAGGCAAAGCTCAAAGGAAACCTCAGCTCTGGTGATCAGGCCCTCCCTTTCCCAATTTCTCAAAACTTTTCCTTTAGCCAGGAATTCAAGTCTTTAAAATGTGGTTGTCCATTAAAAGACGCTTTGACTTCTTGCTTTTTAGTTTTACAGTGGTTTGACAATTATGGATTGATTCTGTGATTTGCTAGTGTTTTTTTAAAATAATTATTTATTTTTACTCGAATGGTGGTATACTATACACACTGCTCTGCCCTTCATTTTTTTCACTTAACCAAATAAGTTGAAGACGTTATTCCATTTTGATATGTAATAAAGCTACTTGCTTCTTTTTAATGGGTGAAAAATATTCCGTGGTATATTCTGTCAGTGTGTCATGATTTATTTATCTAGTCCTTTTAGATCTTATATCTGATAAATCAAATTGGATATTCATAGGTCCAGGATTTATTCCATGATCTACATCAGGGATGAGAAGATGCCCAGAATCACTACCCATATTTACCTTTTTTCTCAGACTCTTAAGTACTGCAGAAGTCAGTACTGTACAGGCCAAGCCTTCAATCTCAGAGAACTAAGCGGGAAGGCCAAGACCCCTCCCTACCTCCTCTCAACTTGCTTCTGCTAGTGTATTTTTTAATAAATTACATGAGGTGTTTTACTGTTAAGCAAAAATAATATATTTTCTCAGTATATGCCGCCTTTTAAAAATAGTAATCATGTGGCTTTAAATACAGCTTGTATTAAACAGGTTCAATTGTGAATATTTTTATAGTTATGTAATCCAAAGGAATTATTGTTGGGTTTGCTTGAACTGATTGAAGAGCCCTCTGGAAAACAGATATCACAAATTATTCTTCTTTTACTTCAGCCATTACAAACAGGTAATGAGTATTTTGACATTTAAGTGTTTCTTGTTTTATCTGTGTAAGTGCCTTGATATTACTGAAAATGTCAACATGATAGTGAAGTAAAATTTCTGATTGACTATTGAGTATGCTGCTTCAACTAGTAATAGAAATGCCAATTTGAATCCTGCTCTTCATAGAAAGATGACAATACCTGACACAGAGTGGATACCCAGTAAATACTTTGTTGGATGTCATGCTGTTTCAGGTGCTATATTACTTTTTTATCTAACCTATCTGCAATTTATACCTAGAATTTTCTCTGTAATCATATTCAAAGATTGCGTCTGTGGTGTCTGCACTATTCAGTCTGACAGCATTGTGGTAGTTAAGAACCATGTCAGGCAGAGTATTGCTTAGTCTCTGCTTTGGGAAGTTGGGTTTGGGAATAGCAAGGTACTGCTGAAGAATGAAATAAGTGCGGAGAGAAAAGCCTCCATGGCTGAGCGCAGTACCAGTATTGGTAAGTAGTGGACCTCGGCAACCAAGGCAGGCAGTATTTGTCTGTGGGAAGAGACTGCTTTTTCATTTTATGACCTACACATAACTCAGTATGATAGAAGGACTCAGAATCAGAAGTTAAATTTGCTTTAAATTGGAATGCCCAGCAGCTTCATACCATTTGAAATATTCAAAGTCTTTTGGGAAGGAAAATCTAGTAATAATATCCCCTGTTTTTATAGTACCTTATAATTTATAAGACACTTTCTCTTACTATATACTTATAGCAACCAAAATATATGGAAAAGGTGTTTCCAACTTAAGTATGTATCCTATTTAAACATACCTAAACAAATCTTCATGGCATCTGTTGTAAGGTGCCATGACTGTAAGATGCTCCATTATTTTATGCACCGGTAAGAAGGAAGAAAACACTGCCAATTAAGCTATGATATTTCATCCTGATTTCAGAGTTGTTAAAATATGAAAAAGAAATGTGTGCTATAATTCTGCATGTACTGGACTTCTTGTCCCATGTTTAGCATACTTGATGAGCAGCCTCCAGAAACATCTTGGTCTCTGTTTCAGTGATTCAGAAACTTCATAACAACAAGGCATATTCAGTTGGATTAGCCTTGTCCACCCTTTGGAGTCAGCTATCCCTCCTCCCTGTTCCATACTCAAAAGAACAAATACAAACAGATGACTATGGCCTTTGTCAGTGTTGCAAGGCCTTAATAGAGTTCACTAAGCCTTTTGTGGAAGAAGTCATTGACAACAAAGAAAACTCACTGGAAAATGAAAAGTTAAAGGACGAGTTACTGAAATTGTAAGTATATTTTTAAGAATATTTCACGTAAGTAATTGATAGTTTAGTGATATTTATTTTTGTACAATGGAAATATAAACCTACTTTCACATTTTGAATGTTAGAAGAATTGGGTGTGGGCTTTAGTTGATAATGGGCATTTAATGAGGCATTGATACTTTTAAAAATTAAAAATCAAAACCTTTTTTTAAAAAGAGGGAATTGACAGTTGGAATGCAACAGGGAAACAAACTAATAATACTGGAAGTGAAATTTGAATAGAACATAAAGTGAGGTTGTAGAAGAAAGTTGACATTGCTGTCATTCAGGAGACTCTAGAGAGGAAACTTAATGAAGGTGAATTTAATCTACATAAATGAGGAAATCTGTTGTAATGAAAAGAACCAAAATGTCCCAGAGAAAGTGATGCTGGCCAAAAATACCCAAAAAATTTCACATGCAAGATATTGGAAATTTTTTTAATGATATTGAAAGTGTAAAGGATAACATGTTGTAAACTCATACACACTTAGAAAAGAAGTATACCATTTTGCCAAGGCTAAAAAAAAAAGATGCTCACCCCCTATTTTAAATGATATGAAAAGAAGACAAGTACTATTCACACTACTTTATGAGTTTTTTACAAAGAAATAAGATACTTTAATCCTCAGTGTTTCTAATATTTTAAATTGTGTATGAAATACATGTATTTTTCCTTTCTTAAAAAAAGAAAAATGAGAATGTCGTGGTGGAGGAAAAGGTTGAATGCATCATTTCCAGACAGCACGATAATCTCTTGGATAACTTAGAAACTATTGAATTTACAAATGACTTCAGTATTTTTCCTGTAGACCACTAAAATAAATGGGAGAAATGTGTTCAAAATATCAACCACACTATAAAATGTGAGAATAAATTTAATCAGAAATATGAGAATCTTTGTGAAGAAAACTTCAGGATGTAACTTATAGATTAAAAAAAAGACTTAAAAAGGGAGGGATAAAATATTCCTAGAAACAAAGACTACAAATACATTATTCTTCCCAGTTAATCTATAAATTTAATGTAATTCCAATCAAAATATCACTGTTCTGAAAATGTTTTTTGTTTTATTTCTGCTTTTGGTGATGGAAAGAGGGATTTGTAGAAACTTTAGTAAATAAATTATAAACTTCATCTTGAAAATTATATGCATACAAACAACAAAAAATTTGAAAGCCAAAATACATTGTTTTAGTTTACATTCTTCTGTGAATTGCCTTTACTTACACTAAGTGAATAAATAAAAGTGTGGGAAATACATTGTAGCTCAAAGAATCTAAGCTTTCTGTGGGGGAATTGTGTTTTTACTTTCTCTTTGAAAGAGCAGAGGCAGCACCAGGCAGCTGAATATCCAGCTTGACTGCACAGACGGTAGTAGAGGGCCCAGTCGCAGTCACTCCACAGGTGCTGTTCAGTACGGCTGTCAAGCACTTGACAGATGGCTAGTGCAAATTAAGATACACTCTAAGTGTAAAATGTTCCCTGGATTTTGAAGATTTGTTATTAAAAAAATACTAGCATACCTTAATTTTTAGACTGATAACATGTTGAAACAATATTTCAGATATCTTGGGTTCATGAGACAAATTATTAAAATTAATCTCTTTTTTCTTACTACTTTTTTAATGTGACTACTAAAATTTTTTAAGTTGTGTTTGGGGCTTGCATTGTATTAGTATCGGACAGTGCTGGGCTAGGTTATTGAATTACGGGGGCCAGTAATTTTATTTAAAAAATTTTGGAGACTGAAACTACTGTCAGCTTTCTCTTCTGTCAGGTTAAGACATTAAAAACGGTTAACATTTGAAAAATCCATTATTTCATGAAAAAAAAAGATACTTTAAAGAAATAGGAAAGACTTAATCACAGGATAAAGTTTGGTTTTCTAAATAAAACAAATATAGCTTTATGAAAAAAATTACTACATTGTTCCAATTTTTCTCTGCACTAACAAAAAGTACATCACAGACTAGTACCTGTCCCCAAACACTCAGTATCCATTGGTACAGTATAGACACGGAAGTTAATCTCAGCACATTGAATCTGGCAGGGTGTTCTCATGCTCTCCCCATTAATAGTAAGTATCTTACATCACTTTTACAGGCCATTGAGTTATTAGTGCTTATGTTATTTTACATGTAAAATTAATTTAGATATGTTTACAGAACTAGGTATTTTATACTTAGGAAGTGCTATATTCATAGTTACCCATTTCTTATACTTCAGTTGTTTCAAAAGCTTGAAATGTCCTCTGCTGACAGCACAATTCCTTGAACAGTCTGGAGAAAGTGGAAATGATCCTTTAAGGTGTTTTGCATCTGAAATAATAGTAAGTACAGCTAATTTAATCTGCTATAATCTAAAATATTATCCTGCTATATTCTCATGTGCTGCACATGGGTATGTAAATTGATATATTTACTAATAAAGCAATATGTATTTTTTGTAGAACGCAGATAAAAAGATGGAAAATAAACAGCACTAATTTCATTACTCAAATACAAATAATATTAAACCTTCCAGACATCTTTCTACTTTTATAACAAATATTTGTTAGATAGATTTCCAAAGATCTATCATTATATATACTCTTTTGTAATGTACTTTATTTCTCTTAGCATATTATGAATATTTTCCCATTAGCTTAATAGTATTCCATGGCAGGGACTTAGCATAATACATTTAACCTGGGCCATGTAGTTCAGCACTTCGATTTTTTTCTAATTATTCATTATTGTAAAATAATTACAACTTTCTTTTTTTTTTTAAGTAAGTCTGTGATGAATGTCCTTTTACCCAAATCTTTACATATTCTTTGTTTCATTGAAATAAATTCCTACAAGTGGAGTTTCTGTGCCAAAGAATTATCTTCACTTTAAGGCTAAATATTTTCAAAATAACTCCAGAACTAAGTAAATTCTGTTTTAAAATCAATTTAACTTTATACATCAAGGGTATTTTTAAATTTGCTGGGATTCTGTGTGAGGGAAGTAATCTGAAATATAGAAAAACATGATAGTCGTCAATTTCAATTTAGAGCAGTCAGTGTGGCTGTGGGTTTTCTTCAGCTGTGTTCAGCTGCACCAATGCAGTTGCAGCATAGGAGGGAAGTTGAGTTTAATTAGATCAGGATTTTGAGAATTGTGTGAGTCCTTCAAAGCAAGGGAGGGGCAAGGGCATTGAGGATGTATGCGAAGTTAGGACACAGTCAATGTGAGAGACTGCAGAGACGATGGGATCACTAGATTGTAGTTCCTGATGTGGCTGACAAGTTGTTGGAGTTAGGTTATTAAAGAGTGAGCCCCAAAGATAGGAGGAGGTTAAAGAATAGGATACTTGAAATAATGTTGTGGAAAGGTTACAGTTACTAATAAAAATGTCTGAGGTACGACCGTGGGATTGAGTGTTCTAAGTAGAGGGTGGAGGCTAAGATCACTGGACTAGACAAAGTGGAGTACCTGAGATTCCACAGTATTAGAGGATCTTCAGATGTACATTTGAGTCACACAGATTTTAAGAGTAATGTCAGAAAGCCAATTTTGGAGTGACCTTGAGGTCTGTTAATGACTGCATCAAGGGGGTAGACTTATAAGGGGTTTACATAAAATGAGTTTCAGAGAGGAGCAGGGAGAATGGTCTCGAAGCAGCAAGGTGAACAGGTGTTTTACTTACAGGCTCTGAGACAGTGCATACAGGAGAAAAACCCCTTGAGAGGGTTGTAGAGAAAACAGTTGTTTTCACAAGAAAACCAGATTTCATTTAGAGCAAAAGAGATAAGAGACCATTTAGAGAAGAATGGATTTTGCTGACTATGAGTTCCACAGGTCACAATTGAAGGATGTTTAAAGTTTGAGGAGGGGTGTAGGAGAAGGGGTTAAAGGAGAAGGAGCCAGAACTTTAGAAGAACTAGATTCTGAGAATGAGAGACGATTTGGTGGTCGATATAAATAGGGATATGTAGTTTAATGGGGTTAATACTGGTGGTCAAGATAGTAGTGAAGAGGCTGTGAGTGATGAAGAAGGAGGGAAGAGAAGGGGTTTTCTCGGAAGCAGCCTGGAATCTCTTCGTTGTTGCCAGTGATAGAGTATACTATAATCCCCTAGATGCAGTATAAATACCACCACATATGATATATATGAACCCTGTTCTGAGTAGATAGCTATAAAATCCTTTATGGTTAGAGGATTTTAAGCCTGGGAATGATACAATTAAACTGTGTTTTGGATTCATCACTTTAATGGAGGATGACTTTAACTAAGATAAGTAGGGAGACCAGTTTAGTATCTTTGGAAGTTAAGTAAGAATGATGGAAGCCTGAGTATGGATCAAGAAAAAAGGGCAAAATAAAAAATTTTACATTAGGTAAAATTGGCAAATTTGGTCATTGATTGGATTTATAAGAATAGTAATTTTATTACGGAATTTTTAAAGCATTCAGAAGTGTAGACACTGTGCTGCAGTTTCCTCAATAAAACAGGTAGAATAATACCTAACTCCTAGGGCTGTTTCAAAGATAAACAAGTATTTGTAAAATGTTTAGAACAGAGCCTGGCACATGCAAAGTACTATGTAAGTAAAACACATTTCCAAGGTCCCCAGCACCATGGAGCAGAGTTTCTTGGGCCAGGGGAAGGAAGGGGGAAAAAAAAGAGAGAACAATATATCATACCCTCATACACCCATCACTCAGCTTTAACAATTATCAGTGGTAGACATTCTTTCAATCTTGTTTTATCTATCCTCCCTCTTTTTACTGTAGTATTTTATAGTGAGTACTAGACATATTTCATCAATAAGTTTCTAGGTATGCTTCTCTAATAATTAATAAGGACTTTTAAAAAACAACCATAATGCCATTATGACACCTCACAAGGTAATAGTAATTCTTAGTATATATATCTTATACCCAGAGAGAGCAGGCTATAAGTAGCAGATTTTGAATGAGAGTATATGAGATCATCTAAAGTAGATCAGTGTGAGAAAGGAAAAGGACTCAGGACTGAACCCTACAGAGTACCAGCACTTAGCGTGAGCCCAGCAAAGAAACCAAGAAAGAAGAGTTGAAGAGGTGGTAGAAATATCACAGGAACTGGGATAGTAGAGTTTCAGGAAGAAAGAAGTAGTTTGTACTATTAAATGCAACAGAAGATCTGTAAAGTAAGAATTGAAAAGTTTCCATTGGATTTAGAAAGTATGATGGCATTGATAATCTTAGAGTGTTGGAAACGATCAGTGGAGTGGATGAAGGAGTGTGTTAAAACTGAGAAAAAGATGGCCAGTATAACCTATTTAAAAGAGGTTGGATGAATAGGAAGGAAGAGAGGTAACAACTATATGATATGGACTTGGGATAGGTAGATGGCCTTAGGTAGAGTAGGAGAGAGAGAAGAGGCTTGACCGTGTTTATAGACTGAAGAGGTGGGAGCCATTAGAGGGGAAAAGATAAGTGTTATGGGTTAACCAAAATAATTTGGCTCAAGAGCAGACAGCTGGGCATAGGATCAAGGGCACCGGGAGAGGAGGAGGTAAGAACAACTATGTATGTGTAGAGAAATTTGTAACAGGAATGAAATATTAAAATTGAGGGGAATCAGACCCACTGGTCGCAGATTTCTTAGTGAAGGTGATCTCTTAAGAATGAGGTAGAAGTGAGGATTAAAGAAGGGACTTCATGAAACCAGTAATGTTTGGAATACTGAGGGAAAAGCGAAAAGAAATGGTGGAAGACTATGAAAGCTTTAATTAGTAGTGCTGAGCACTTAAGGTTGTAGACCACAATTATAGTGATAACAGTCTATATTTTTGTGTAATTGTTCTCCAAAGTGCTCAGTGCCTGGGTGTAGAAGTCGAGAAGGTAGAATGTATATGGTTTTCCAAGGCTGACATTTTATTGGGTAGATGAGGCTAAAGGAAATAGAAGATGCAGGTAGTTCAAATAACCAATAATGCAGTGGTTGGATAGGGAAAGAAGGGGAGTTAGGAGAGGAGAGATAGGTAGGTTAAAATGAAGGGATCACAGGAGTGGAGAAGTGAGAGGTAGAAAAGCAAGTTGGTAGGAGAGATAGGATAAGAGATTTTGGTCAGAAATGAGATCTTAAGAGTTCAGGTATCTAATATGGAATAGCTCCAAATATTTACAGAGATCCAGGAAGGATTAGGTGCTGAAATGGATTAGAAGTTAAAGGTCACATGAATTTAGAAATAAAAAACAATCAGGCTGGTCTGTTAGAGTTATCTGCAGTGGAGTGGATAAAGGAGTGTGTTAAAACTGAGATCCAGCTTTCCCAGGACCATAGCTGGAGTTGGATAGAGAAAAAGATTGTAAGCAAATACCAGTCTTCAGTGAATGTGGGGAAATGACCAGGAAGTAAGCATATGACAAAGATTAGGGACAGATAAAGGGCAGTATGACATCTGCATCAAAGGGAAATGTGTTCTTTCTTAAGAGTGCAGGAAGAACCAAGACAATGCTAAGCCTCTGTCCATACCACCCTTCCCCACTGCAGCCTTTCTGGCTGTGCAGTGTAAGCGGTGTGACAGGATGAACAGCTCCCACCAGAAATTAGCTTTAACTAGAGCAGTGATATAGCAAGCATCCTATGGAGAGATGAGGATGTAGGGGAGAGGTTCTAAGATCTCAGTGGAAGAAGCATTACACTTAGAAAGAGCCAGAAATGAGAAAGTACAAAGCAGTCAAGATGTAGAGGTGAGGAGATGCCTTCTTTTGTAGCTGGAGAAATATAGGTAAGTGTAGTATGCTTGAGACTCGTGGCCTCAGCCATCCTGACTTGGGCACAAGTTATTTTAGTACAGAACTCTGTCTGAATGTCCTAAGGGCTTCGTCATAGGAACATTCCTAAAAGAGCAGAGGCTGTTAGGAGAAATTGTAGAGGAGAAGCTACATCCTGTGTCTGCACAACACTTCTGGGTGGTGTGTGGGTAGTGAAGGTCCAAATTTGGACAAGGTGGACCACAGAGATCCAGAGCAACACTGTAGAGTCTGGTTACATATGATGATTTTTTTAAAAAGCCAACCTTACTTTGGAAGAAACACATACAGCATTGGGTGAATGAAGAAATAGAGCTTCATGACCAAGAGGACATTGGAATCTGAGTAAACTTTTGGTCTTAAAGTTATAAGAAGAATGTGTGGTTTGAAAGTGAGTACAGAAGCATATATTTTGCATCAGGTAGCTGAATAGCAGTCTCTTGTGACTGAGGATGATGTTCCATGTTTTTGTGTGTGTGTGTGTGTGTGTGTTTGTATTCTGAAATGACTAAGAGTCATCTGGGATCAGCAGATTTTAACTCCCTGAAGGCCTAGTGCCTAGGCATTCAGGTACTTACTGAATAAATGAGTGAATACATGGAGGTCAGTATTCATACTGATTTATTGTTTTTGTTATTTCCTTTTGACTTCTGTAGTAGTTTGCTATAATCTTAAATTTCTAATTCTTTTTTTGAAGATCTTCTTAATAAATACTTGACATAGGTGTATTGTCATTTTCTAGATAAGGAAACTGAGTCTTTAGGAAATTAGGGAGCTCATCTGGTGTCTCACAGCTAGTAAATGATAGAACCAAAACTGATGTTATTTCCACTGGATTTAGAAGGTCCAGTGCTTTCTAGTATACTAGAATTAGAGTATTACAAACTGAGGAGTAACCTGATGTTTTCTGAATCTTTTTCTGTCCTTCCTTCCTTAAAAAAAAAAAACCCAAAAAACAATCAAACTGTAGTCCTGTGCACTCATATAGGGATATTCCTTTTTCTCTTATCACACAAGAACCCTTATGACCCAAGATAGCAACACTGTTTCCTCAGCCTCTACTGCCACTGACCAATGTTGCTCCTGCCCACTTTATATCTAGGCAGACCTTGGTCAGTGGAGCATTGTTCCTAGAATAGTCTTCAACTGAGTAGTTTACTATCATTTCATGAATTTTTTATGTCTCACATTTTTAGATTGCCCTCACATATTTTTGAAGTAAGTTTTAAAAAGTGATGAAATACCTATAATATAAAATATACTATTTTAACCATTTTTAAGCATACAGTTCAGTGGCTTTAAGTATATTCACATTGTTTTGTAACTGTCACCACCATCCATCTCCAGAACTTTTTCATCTTCTCATTTAGTTTCCTCAGGGTTGATAGCAGGAATTCCTCCTTGAAGCTATAAGCTTGAGGTCCCCATTTTCTTGCTGCTGGATTACTTTCAGCTCTTAAAGACTGCCTATAGTTCCTTGCCACTCAGCCCTCTCCATAAGCCCTATACTGACATGGTAGTTTAATTCTGTAAAGCCAGAAGGGATGAGTTTCTGACTCTCAAGGAGGGCCTGGGCCCTCTTTTAAAATCTACCTATTTAAGTCCAGCCCACCAAGGATAGTCTCTCTTCTGAATAACCCTAAATCAACTGATTTGGGACCTTAATCACGTCTGCAAAAATTCCTTCACTTTTGTCCCTATAATATAATCATGGGGGTGACATCTTTCCATATTTTGTTGCTTAGAAGCAAGTCCAACAGGTTCCACACACACTGAAGGGGAAGGGATTATGTGAAGATGTGAATCTGGCAGGTACTGATGGTGAGGGCACACACTACAGTCTTTCTGCTATAGTTACCTTTTTTATCTGTTTCACAGGGATTTTTGTCAGCAATTGGACACCCTTTCCCCAAAATGATTTTTAATCATGAAAGGAAAAAGAGGATTTGGGATTATCTTGAATTTGAGGAAGAAGAAGACAAACAGTTAGCAGGGTCTATGGCTTCTCTGGCATATCTGGTATTTGTACAGGGCATCAGTATTGATCAGCTCCCAATGGTCTTAAGGTAGGAGTTAGTGTTTGGTTTATTCATGTCTTCTAAAATGAATGTCATCAAACTTATTTATCTAATGTCTAATATATTTTTATTAATATTGTAATACATTTTAAATGAAGTATGAACAAAAGCTACTTTTATTCAAATAATAAATCTATAATCTGTTAAAGCCAGTAGTAGTCAAATAATGAAAAAGGGGATGGAGTTGAAGAAGACAATGATGGAGAATAATGGGGACAAGATTCAGAAAGTGTTATATTGGGCTTGGTTTTGAAGCTGTTGGGACCACCCTGGACTAATAAGGGAGGGAATTCGCCATTTACCCATGGGGTGGTCTAAATTACCATCTTTTAACTGGATTGCTACTTTAATCCTGTGTGGATGTTTATATATCCACTGTCAATCCCCTTTATCTACCTCATTCTCAACTTGCTAGAAAGTGAAGCTTTCAAGTAGTCTAATAAGTTGTATGACAACTCCTAATAAAACAGTATTTACATAATAGGAATACCACAAGGAGAAGAGAGAAAGAAAGGGATAGAAAGTCTCTTTGAGAATATAATTGTTGAAAATTTCCCTAGTCTGGGGAAGGAAATAGACACCCAGGTCATGGAAGCTCAGAGAGCCCCCTAACAAAAGGAACCCCATGAAGACAGCACCAAGACACATAATAATTAAAATGACAAATATTAAGGGTAAGGAGAGAGTATTGAAAGCAGCCAGAGAGAGAAAAAAAGATTACTTATAAGGGAAACCCCATCAGGCTTTCAGCAGACTTCTCAGCAGAAACTTCACAGGCCAGAAGGGAGTGGCATGAAATAGTTAATGTATTGAAACAGAAGGATCTTCAACCAAGCAACCTATCATTCATATTCGAAGGAGAGATTAAACATTTCCCAGACAAACAAAGGCTAAAGGAATTAATAACCACTAAACTGACATTATAGAGTATGTTAAAGGGACTTCTGTAGATAGAAATGTTCTTAAACCTAAATAGTTTTCAGCAGTGAAAATAAACCCACAGTAAAGGTAGTAGACCAATTCTTACCAAGCAAGTAACAAAATTGAAACAAAACAAAAGTAGTAAAACCAACTATACACAAAATGAGTCATGGGATACACACACACAAAAACAGATTATGACATTAATACATGAAGAGTGGAGAAGAAGAAAAAAAGAAGTGCTTTTAGATTGTGTTTGAAATAGAGCAATCACCAACTTTAAATATAAACTATTAAATTTTTAGGAATATATCCATGAATCTAATAGTAACCACAAACCTAAAGCCTGTAAAAGATATACAAAAATTAAGAGAAATCCCTTCACAACACTAAAGAAAACCATTGAATAACAAGAGAAGAGTATAAGAGAGGAAGAAAGGAACAGAGAGGAACTATAAAAACAATCGGAAAACAGCTAATAAAATGGCAGTAAGTACATATTAATAATTACCTTAAATGTAAATGGACTGAACGCACCAATCAAAAGCCATAGAGTGGCGGAATGGATAAAGAAACAAGACCCGTTTATGTGCTCCCTACAAGAGACTCATTTCAGACCTAAATACATATACAGACTGAAGGGTGGAAAAAGGTATTTCATGTAAATAATAGGGAGAAAAAAGCAGGAGTAGCAGTACTTGTATCAGACAAAATAGATTTCAAAACAAAGAAAGTAACAAGAACATTACATAATGATAAAGGGGTCAGTCCCACAAGAGGATACAACCATTATAAATACCTATGCAGCCAACATAGGAGCACCTAAATATGTAAAGCAAATACTAACATAACTAAAGGGGGAAATAGATTGCAACTCATTTATTTTAGGAGACATTAACAAACCACTCACATCAATAAATCAACCAGACAGAAAATAAGTAAGGGAACAGAAGCACCAAACAACACATTAGATCAGATGGGCTTGACAGATATCTATAGAGCAGTCCACCAAAAAGCAGCAGGATACACATTTTTCTCAAGTGTACATGGAACGTTCTCCAGAATAGATCACATACTGGGTCACAAAGAAAGCCTCAATAAATTCAAAAAGATTGAAATTGTATCAAGCAGCTTCTCAAACCACAGTGGTATGAAACTAGAAGTAAATTACACAAAGAAAACAAAAAAGCCTGCAAACACATGGAGGCTATACAATATGCTTCTAAATAATGAATGGATCAATTAAGAAATCAAAGCAGAAATTAAGCAATATATGGAGACATATGAAAACAAAATACAACAACCAAAATTTTTGGGACACTGCAAAAGCAGTTCTAAGAGGAAGGTACATAGCAATACAGGCCTACCTCAAGAAACAAGAACAATCCCAGATAAACAGTCTAAACTCACAGTTAAAGAAGTTAGAAAACAAGGAACAGTTGAAACCCAGAGTTAGTAGAAGAAGGGACATAATAAAGATCACAGCAGAAAGAAGTAAAATAGAGAAGAATAAAACAATAGAAAAAAATCAGTGAAACCAAGAGCTGGTCTTGAGAAAATAAACAAATAGACAAGCCCCTTGAGAGATTATCAAGGAAAAAAAGAGTACACAAACAAAAATCAGGAAAGAATAAGGAGTGGTCACAATGGATACCACAGAAATACAAAGAAGTGTTAGAGAATTCATGCAAAATTATCTACCAATGTATTGGACAACCTCAAAGAAATGGACATATTCTTAGAAAAGTACAACCTTCCAAGATTAAAACCCAGGAAGAAACCGAAAATCTGAAGAGACCAGTTACCAGCAATGAAAGTGAATTTCTAATAAAAAACTCCTAACAAACAAAATCTCAGGACCAGATGGCTTCACAGCTGAGTTCTACCAAACATTTAAAGAAGAGCTAATACCCATCCTTCTTAAAGTATTCCAAAAAGTAGAAGAGGAGGGAATACTTCCAAACTCATTTTATGAGGCCAACATCACCCTAATACCAAAACCAGGCAAAGACACCACAAAAAAAGAAATTACAGACCAATATCCCTGATGAACATAGATGCACAAATACTCAACAAAATATTAGCAAACTGAATTCAAAAATACATCAAAAAGATCATCCACCATGACCAAGTGGGATTTATTCCAGGGATGCAAGGATGATACAGTATTCATAAATCAATCAGTATCATAGACTTCATTAACAGAAAGAAGGATAAAAACCATATGATCATCTTAATAGATGCTGAAAAAGCATTTGAGAAAATTCAACATCCATTCATGATAAAAACTCTCAACAAAGTGGGTATAGAGGGTACATACTTAATAAAGGCCATATACAACAAACACACAGCCAACATCATACTCAATGGCAAAAAGCTGAAAGCTTTTCCTCTAAGATCAGGAACAAGACAAGGATGTCCACTCTCACCACTTGTATTCAACATAATACTGAAAGTCCTAGCCACAGCAGTCAGACAAGATAAAGAGATAAAAGGCATCCAGATTTGTAAGGAAGAAGTTAAACTGTCACTATTTGCAGATGACATGATACTATATATCATGATACTAAGGACTCTCCCAAAAAACTCTTAGTACTAATAACTGTATTAAGCAAATTCACAGGATACAAAATTATTACACAGAAATCTGTTTCATTCCTATATGCTAACAATGAACTAGCAGAAAGAGAAATCAGGAAAATAATTCCATTTACAGTTAGGTCAAAAAGAATAAAATATCTAGGAATAAACCTAACCAAGGTGGTGAAAGACCTATACTCTGAAAAAACTATAAGGCACTCTAGAGAAATTAAAAGAAGACACAAATTAATGGAAATCTATCCCATGTTCATGGACAGGAAAAATTAATATTGTCAAAACAGCTCTCCTGCCCAAAGCAATTTACAGATTCAGTGCAATTCCTATCAAAATTTAAGTGTCCATCTGTAGATGAATGGATAAAGAGATGGTACATATACACAATGGAATATTATTCATTCACTAAAAAAAAAATGCTGCTACTTGCAAAAACATGAATGGATCTAGAGGGTTTTATGCTCAGTGAAATAAGCCAGGTGGAGAAAGACAAATGCCATGTGATTTCATTTATTTGTGGAATATAAAAACTAAACAAAACAAAATGAATAAAATAGCAATATAGAAGTCACTGAGAAGTGACTGGTGGTTACCATGGGGGTGGGGGATGGGTAGGTGGTTGTGGAGGGTGAATGGATAAAGGGGCACAAAAATTCTCAATCATAATATAAGTTGGTCATGGGGATGATAGTACAGAATGGAGAATATAGCCAGTGATTCTGTAACATTTTACTGTGTTTGACAGATGGTAACCGCACTAGTCGGGGTGGGGATTTAATAATATGGGTAACTGTTGAAGCACTGTTGTATACTTGAAACCAATATAAGATCGTATGTCAACAGTACTTCAATTAAAAAAAAAGATCTGTTAATGAAAACCCTTTAGTGGTTTCTTATTACTCTGTGAATAAAGTCTAAATGCCTTCACCTTAGAGAAGCTTATGCATGATCTGGTCTCTCCTTGGTTGTCCTGATTCACCTCCTGCAACCTTTCCTCTTGTTTGCTATGCTTTAATAACACTCTTGCTTTCTTGTTCAAATGTGTCATGAACCTCCTGCTTTAGGGCCCTCGTATGTGCTTAGAACCATTTTTATCCTTAAATGTCACTTCATGAGAAAAGCTTCTGTCCACCCAGCTTAGATTGAATCTTTCTGTTATAATTACCTTGACCTTGTCCTTTTTTCTCACAGTTTTATCAAAATTATTTTAAAAATATGTAACTTAACAATGTAACACCTTTTGGAATTTAAGGTCCATAATAATAATGATTATGTATTTTTCTTGTTGGCCTTGGGTGTATTTCTTTATGTACATTTGTATATTTATGTATTACTATACCTGGTGATATATTTGTATGTAAATATTGCAATAATGGCTATTACTTGCATGTTCACCATGTATTGAACATTATGCTAACAGCCTTATATGCATTTTCTGATCTTTATTATCACTATGAAATAGAACATTATTTCATTTTACAGGTGAAAATAAAAGGCTTAGACAGGTTAAGATACCACTCAAGATCATATAACTAATTAGTGAGATAGGTGGATTTAATCGTAATTAGTTCTGTCGATCCCAGTGCCTATACTCTTACTCAAACTCTACCACCAAAATGACTGGTATGTATATTAGTTTGCTAGGGCTGCCGTAATAGAATACCACTGGATAGTAAAGTCTATACCCTGGGTAGCTTATAATAGCAGAAATGTATTGTCTCACAGTTCTGGAGGATAGAAGTGCAACGTCTCCAAGGGTGGGTAGGATTGTTTCCTTCTGAGACCTGTGAGGGAGAATCTTTTCCATGCCTCTCCCCCAGCTTCCTGTTGTTTACTGGCAATCCCTGATGTTCCTTAGCTTGTAAATGCATCATTCCAGTCTCTTCATGTTCATGTGGTGCTCCCCCTGTATGTATGTCTCTGTCTACATTTCCCTGTCTTATGAGAACACCAGTCTTATTGTGTTAGGGCTCACACCAATGACCTCACTTTAACTTTTACCTCTAAAAGACCCTATGTCCAGAGTAAGGGGTTTCCTGCTCTGTCCCTGCCTCTCCCTACACCAATTTTTTTTAAAAAGGGTACCTCAAAATAAGTTCATATGCTGAAGTACTGGAGGTTAGGACTCCACAACGTATTTTGTTTGAGGAGGATACGATTCAACCTATAATAGTATTTGTGTAAATAAAATTTCTAAAAATTATATGTATACCTAACTAAAAAAAAAAATATATATATACACACACACACACACATGGTTTTTTTGTTTGTTTTTTTTAGCCCATCGTACCTTTTGCAATTTAATATGGGGCATATTGAAGTCTTTTTGCAAAGGTAAGATCATTTAGATGGTATCTCAGAATTAAATAGTAGAGTTAAAATAGTCCTTGTCAAGAATAGGAGACACTACCTTGTCTTTGCCAGGCCCTAATTAATTGGTTATTTTATAAGATAAAAAATAAATATTTAAAAATATTTATATAAATGTATATAGGCTATATATGAACTATAAATGTGAACCAAATAGTCAAAACAGAGATAGAAATGAGTTAGGTTTTACAACAAAAGCTCTTTGATTTTAAACCCAAGATAATACTAAAACATTGTCTTTCAGTCATGTTTCTGAGGATTTTACCCCCTATTTCAAAAGTTGGTAAATTAAAACACCCTACTACAGCCTCCTCCACCAAAGGAGGGTTAATTGATAAAGGAAATTCATCTATGTTTCTGCTTCATGAACACAATCTGAACTGCATCAAAAGGGCAGTGTCTTGACCACACCTTTTTATAGGTCAGGTCATTGACAGTGATATCAGTCAACAACTTTTCTGATTTGAGGCACCACAAGCAAAGCTTTATCATTAAAAATTACAAAATAATGGGTATGCATAATTTTTCCAGGTATTTAAGAATTTTGCAAAACTATCTGCTTTGTTTTCCTTTAACATGTTAAATTATCTCTTGAGATCAGTTACGACCTTTTAGTACTATCCTCTAGGAACACTAGTGACAGTTTATCAATCCCATCTCTTCCCAGGTGAATGAAGATATGTAACATGGCAAATGT
Source organism: Manis javanica (assembly GCF_040802235.1). Lineage (NCBI taxonomy): Eukaryota > Metazoa > Chordata > Mammalia > Pholidota > Manidae > Manis > Manis javanica. Next base: position 78,068,001 of record NC_133159.1, on the reverse strand, counting down.
CCAAAGCCTTGGCCTACAAGGCAGGAATTTCCAAGGGTCTTTTGGCCCAAGTAGTTATTAACTCTGTAAATTTACTATATTATGTATGTCTTAATGATTTTACATTCTTTTAACTTAGTTTCTGTTATATTCATACAGGAGAATATATATTAATTTGAACCTTAAAGTTCTATACTCTTAAGATTTCTGAACTATTTATCATTGAGCCAAAAACAACACTTTTAACTTCTTGCATGGTTAGGTTAAGAACCTGGAGCTTTATGTTTTTTGCCGTAGATCTTGATATTACTTAACAATGATTGTGAACCTTTTTAAAAAATATTTTCACAAATGGAACACTTTTTTATGTAAAAAGATTTGAAAAGATTTTATCGATTAATCAACTGGAATACATAGTATTGTATAAGATATAATTGATTTCTTAGCTTTTACTGTTGGAGATCTATTGATTTGATACCAGGAAATAAGCCTTAGTGGGCTGATTTTGGTTGGATTTGAATGTCAGTAGCTAAATCAAAACACAGATCAAAGTTGGACTAAGAATTTTGACTTACGTTCTTTAATAGAATTTCTCCTTAATAAGTATTTTTAAAGTCTTTAAATATCAGTTTTTATATTTCCTAAAATGAAGGATCATTATAAAGCAATTTAGAAAATCATGTTGATAGATTTTAATATTCTCTTCCAGAACAGAAGAGTCTGTTTTCTCCAAAGGATTGGTAAGATTTGTTTGCACCTAATATGACTTAAATACATAATCATGTCAACAAATACAGCTGTTGACTTTACCATACATTTATCTCTGCATACATTTTAATTTGTAGGATCTGTTGGAGAATGGTTTATTAAGAATAGAAGATAACAGTCTACTTCACCAGTGTTTAGAAATCAAGAGTTTTCTTACTGTACCTCAAGTAAGTAAAATATCTTCAACTCTAAAAGTAGTCACTCTCCTCTTCTGAACATAAAAGGTCTATTTAGACTCCTCTCCCACTTTCTTGTCCATATCCTTTGAAAACTCTAGTGCCATGCTGTCCAATAGAACTTTGTCTGATGGTGGAAGTGGTCTGTTACCTGTGTGGTATAGTATGAAAGCCATTAACCACATTGAACATTTGATACGTGACTAGAGTGACTAAGGAACTCAATTTTAAATTTAATTTAAATATCTCTATGTGGCTAGTGTCTACCATAGTGAACAGCTTAATGGTTAGTGAAAAAATGTAACTCTTTTTTTTTAATACTTTGTTTCTGTAGGGACCTTGAAAAATGAAGCTCTTTTACTTTTTTCATAATTCAAGTCCTCAGAACTTCCATCAAGGACTGCATAATTTAGATTATATTTTTTGCCATGAATGTATTACATTTCTGCATATTTGATTTCATTTTTTGCCACTCCAGACATAATTGAAAATTCATTTCTAAATTTACACTTTGTGACACCCTACTCAGTATTACTTCCAAATGGATTGTACTTAGCTTCCCTGTAGACATAACAGTGGATTGAAAGGCTCAGGAGAAAATTTACTTCATTTTTAAATCTCCTACCCTCACTTCTCTGAATTTTTAACATTCACCATTGATAATATAGTTGTTTGTAGTCAGTGTTAAATGTAAAATGTTAACACCTGAATTTGAAATTTTTTTTTATTTCCAGGGCTTAGTCAAAGTAATGACACTTTGCCCCATTGAGACACTGGTATGTAAGTCTTTGGGTACTAAATGAGTTACAGTGAGAAATTTTAATATGTAATTTAATCTTTATTTGGTTTATATAACCATATTATTTGTTCCATTTTAGAGGAAGAAGAGTTTAGCTATGCTTCAGCTGTATATTAACAAGTTGGATTCACAAGGCAAATATACATTATTTAGGTATGTATCAAGAATGGTTAATTGTGAAGTATGTGGTTGATTAAGGGCCAAATTAATGCTATTTGATTATAACAGGTTTTAGTATTTCAGTATATTTTTAATGTACTCCAACTCAATGTGGAGGCCATATTATAATAAATTCTTTTATCTGTATGGGTAGAGAAGGGTTAGTCAAATACTATGGATACATATATATTCCATGAATAATAGTATGTTTCAATTAAATTAATTGAAATACTCTAAAATTGACTTAAAAGATTAAATTGAGATTGGTCAGGCTCCTGCTAGAACTTCACATGGTCAATAATCTCCATTATTCACAGTTGAAATTAATGGTTCTGGAGTTATAACTTTGTCTATTCACTACAATTTAATAGTTTAGTTTATTAATAGTGCTGTTTGAGGGGGACAACATTCTAGGAACACTCTGTGTTAAAGATCAGCAAACTTTGTTTAAAGGGCCAAATAGTAAATATAGGCTTTATGGGTCACACAGTCTCTGTGGCAACTGCTAACTTTGTCTTTGTGGTGCGGATGAATGTGTTCCAATAAAACAAAACATGCAACCGGCTGTATATTTGGCCTTCAGACTTTAGTTTGTTGACACCTATGTAATAGAAATGAGTTAACAGATTTGGGCAGTGTTAAAGTGCTAAGAAGTCTTGGGATTGGTCATTAGCACTCCTGATAATGTCTTTTCTTCATTTCTACCAATAGAGTCTGAGTGGGTTCATGAAATCTCAATTTGATGCTGAGGTCTTACACCAGCTTAGGTCTTATTTCCTGTTCTGATCTACTTGTATCCCTACCAAGAAATCTTCCCCCCTTTTTTTTCTTAAGCTAGTCATACTGAATTTCCTTTCTTTGCAATTAAGTTAGTTTAACCAGAGTAGTCTACTTTCACAGGGAATAATTTGGGGAATTTTTAGGCTAACACAAGTGCCCATTCTTGCCATGTTAAATCATTGCAACTATATGCATAAAAAGATTCCAAATTGGTCTAACATAAATTTCTTATTGGAAAGCTCCAGTTAGAATAGAATTTGTAAGAACAATAAATATTAACAGGTGACTTTGTAATTGGTTCATCACCTTGCTAATTCTCTTTGCTAGTCTTTGTATTTCTAGAAGTAACACATGGCCCATTTCAATTTATAGAGCTTTCATAATTATTTATTTATAATGCAGTCCAGGATAATGTCAAATGTATCATTATTTTGCTTTTAAGGTGCTTATTGAATACAAGCAATCACTCAGGTGTGGAGGCCTTTATTATTCAAAATATCAAAAATCAAATTGATGTGTCTTTAAAGGTAAGAGCATAGCTAAGGTGTCAATTATCAATTTATTTTTTAGGATATATTCATTTTTGGAATATATTAATGTGGGTATTTGTCTTATGGACTTTATCTCTAGTATTAGGGAACTTATTTCCACCATTTCTTTTTTTAAAAACCTGAATTTTGAAATTTTGTTGACTACAGATTTAAATTGTATTAATTCTTTGGGCTGATACAAATTCTCTTTGTTTTGCTATATACTTCTGAAATATTAATGGAAGCTTAAGTCTAATCTGTTTCTGATGCTTAATAATTTCATATTGAATTCAATTTCCAATTGAAAACAGAGTAAGAGAACACACCAGTGTTCTGAAACTGGTATAGTTTGTTCTGGATATCTGGAAATAGTGAATGAGAGTGGAAATTAAAGTTTAAAAAATGTATTTTAAGTGTGTAATGTTTTTGTAGTATCAAGGTATTAGAAAAACACATGAATTTATCAAGCTGTTACTTAAAGACTTCCCTAATTTTTCTTTTGTTTTTCAGGGAACATATAACAAATGGTTTACAGGACCATCACTGATTTCCCTTCTAGATTTGGTACTCTTTCTCCCAGAGGGTGCTGAAACAGATCTACTGCAAAACTCAGACAGGTGGGGTAACCATCACTAAGGGTCACTTAAAAAATTAAGAATAAAATGGGAAACCCCTGCTTAGGGAACCTGAACTTAACTAATAAAACATAGTTTCCTGTGATTTTATGATCTATTGTTAATTCATAAAATTACATAAGAATTTTTGTGTTTAAGTAATTAAATACTATGTAAAAACAAAAAACTATTCTTTCCAGAAACATGACCAACAGTATGAATTTGTACCTTTGACATGCCCAGCATTGCAATGTAACTCACAGAGATTTGTGGCTATAGCAAAAAAAAAGAAAACAGGAATTTTTTAATTCGGAAAGAGATGATACTCTCAAATATTAAATGTAAAAAGACTCCCATGGGATAAAATGATGAATCATAATTTTCACAATTGTATTTTATGAACTTGAGGAAAAAGAGTGTAAGTTATTACTGCTACAAAAGATACGTATAGGGAATAGTTTCAAATGGCAACATAATTATAAAAATACACCCAAATTTTAACTTACTTTGTTGATTAAAATTGCTATCAATTATATAAAACTGTACTGTAACAAATTATGTATTTTTAATTAACAGGATAATGGCTTCATTAAATTTATTGAGATATTTGGTTATCAAAGATAATGAAAATAATCAAGTAAGTGAATTGTTTGAAAAAGAAACTGTGAGTATATTCAAAATGTATAGGGAGTGTTCAGGTTTTCTTATCAATACCTATTTAAGCCAATATTTAATAACTTAGCCAGCTACAAAGGCTGGGAGAGGTGCCAACAATTATTCTGAAACCTCAGGTTAATTCTCAGGAGCCCTTTCGTCCCCATCCAGCTTCCCATTCCCTTTCCTTTTCCTGGTGAACCTCTGCTGTTTTGCTGTAAGCATAGCTTAGCCCTGTTAGGTAGATAAAAGTTTTAGGTCCTAAGTTACTAACCTTTTGAGATCAGCATGTATTTGGGTGTCTTGTTCAGTTGCCTCCATATGTCGTTCATAATGTAAGTCTGGGCTATATAAAATAAGATCATCTGATAATTTGATGTACCCTCATCAGCATGACTAATTGAAGCATGTTAGCAGCACCTTTTGAATAATGTGTAGGAAGTTGGATTTTTTTTTAATAGTGCATCATTAGGGGTATTCAGTAAAGAAAACTATTTGAGGGAGATTTGTCATACAGTAAATTTACATTTGCTCTTTATCTTTCTCTCTACCTACTCTGTTTTAATAATTGTTTTTCCTGTATGTATCATTTCTTTAAACTTAACTACCAGAATCACATGTGTTGTTAATCTGGTTGTTTTGTTTTGTTTTGTTTTGTTTTGTTTTGTTTTGTTTTGTTTTAGAAAGTAATAAAAGAATGAAAGTAATTGAAGGGGATTGAGAGGTATTATGATTGGCACACATGGTGTTGGGGGGATTATGGGGAAGACAGTGTAGCACAGAGAAGGCAAATAGTGACTCTGTGGCATCTTACTACACTGATGGGCAGTGACTACAATGGGGTATGGCGGGGACACAATAATATGGGTAAATGTAATAACCACATTTTTTCATGTGAAACCTTCATAAGAGTGTATATCAATAATACCTTAATAAAAAAAAGAATGAAAGTAATTGATATTTATATAAGGATGCCAAAGAATTTTTTTTCTAAATTTAAGTAAATCAAGATTTGGAATGAGGTATATGAGAAGAGTAGTAGTTTCCTTCCCTCTTGACTGAATATAATAGATTCAATGATTGGACCTAGTCATCCCTCTTCAACCAAAAATAATTAGTTACTATCATTGACTAATGCTTACTCTGTACCAGAGTACTTTTTTCCTCTAACATCTTTTGTGAACATTTTCAAATATACAGTCAAGTTGAAAGACAGTTTTACAGTGATCACTGATTTACCTACTACTAAGAATCTACCATTAGCATTTTACTCTATTGTGTATCCTTCTCCTCCACCTGTCCGTCTCTTATATTTTGATGTATTTCAAAGTAAACTATAAACATCATATTTTACCCCAAATATTTCAGCATGTATTTCATTAAGTAGAGTTAAATATCTGTCAATAATTTTCATTTAAAGTAAAATTTATGTAAAATGAAAAGTACAAATTTTAAGTATATGTTCACTGAATTTAACAAATGCACAGACCTGTGTTATCCAAATCCTTATCAAATATAGTACATTACTATCACAAAAAGTTCTCCATGTCCCTTCTCAGTTAATTCTGACCTCATCATTCCACACTTATCCCCACCCATGGATAGTGGCATCCACTATTGTGGCCAGGTGCTATATTATCATTTAGTGTTTACAATGCTGTATGTATTCTTTTTCACTTTTCATAAGTAAATGTATGCACAGGAAGGATCTTTAACGTGCAGAAGGGCACATGCCTAGTAAGTGGTAGAGATAGCTGTGACCCCAGGCAGTGACCCCAACCTTTGAATCACAAACTAAATCCTGACTCCTAAAGGAGCTTGTGATAAAAATAGAAAAGATAAGTAGAATTCTGCAGCAATGGAGGCCCTGAGGCTTCAGGAATGTAAGGTAAGGGTAAAGTAAGAGTTCTTAGTTCTTCAGTAATCAGGAAGGGCCAATCTAAAGATACCTGATTTGTCTGACTGGAAGAAGAAAAAAAATCTTCATGAAGAGTGATAAATTCATTAAGGTATGGAGCACAGTGTACGACAGGGATCAGCAGTTGAGCCTCTGCCTAAGAGACAAAAGACAGAGCCATTTAAGCACTCTACAGTGTCTGCTATGAAACCCTCAGATAGGCTGCTTCATTTTTATTTGGCCTGAACATCGTATGGGGAAGAAAAGGATATAACCAGCTGATAGGCTGCTTTCTATATGGTTTTCAGAGAATTTTCTTAGGGATCAAATTTCCAAGGTATTGCCATGTGAGTTAACATAGAATTACCATACCAAGGAAGTCAGCAAAATAATCTAGTTCAAGATGACAATATGATATCTTTGAGGCAGCTTAGGAGCCTGTGGCTCATGAAAGCATGTCTCCCAAGTGCAATTACAATAGGTCATGTATATAAATGAGAAATCTATCTACTGTAGTTAAAAAATGACAGCTTCTGAGTTTTTAGAAATTTTGACTAAAGGAGGAACAAAATGACATTCTAGTGATGCTGAGTAGTTTTATTCTTAAGGACTCCAAACAGTACTATTTTGACAAGTTAAGTGTGCTGAGAGAAGGTAACTAACTAGTCAGATGAAAAGATGAAAAGAAGGGTATATATAGGAAAAGTAAATGAGAACAGAATCATTCAAATACAAAACAAGTGTTTCATAATTGAATAGTAATCCATTTATTTTTCTATTTCAGGTTATTGTCAACTGACTTAATCTTTTCATAAGTCATTCCCCTCCTCATCCTAGTATTTCTTATGTCCTTACCTTTCTGCATAGGTTATAGGTACCTTCTTCCATACTTCAGTGTCACAAAACTCTTCTTGAACCTCTAACCTCCATCTCTACTGGTAAAACCAACTTAGTTTTTCGACACCTAGTATTTTCTATTACTTGATAGGTTATCTTTAAATAAGTGTTAGTTATTTAGGGTTGAAATAATTTATGCTAATACACAGTCCAGAATAATTTTATCCCTTCCCTTCTATTGTATCTACTCACATCTTTTTCCATCCACCTGCTTACCCATTCTTTTTCCTAAGTAATTTGTGATGATAGTATTTAGAATGAAAGCAGAGTCAAGGGAAACAATCTGAGATCATAAAGGCCACAAGTATCACGAATTTTTAAAAATTGAATTATGTAATGTATGTATATATGCTTTTCATTTAAGAAAAAACTGTATGTTTTAGTATCAGGCATAAAAACACATAATTCTGTCAAATCCATATTTTGGATTCTCATTTAAATTATTTCTTGAAGATTAAAACATATCCCTTGTGTGCTGTTTACAGAGCCAGATGGCTTCAGGTAATACACATCCCTTAGTATTACAATTAATAGAAGTTCTACAATATTACTTCATAATGAAGTCATAAATAAGGAGGAAGGGGAAAATCGGGTCTTACTCATTTTCTTCTTTTTCATTATCATGGTTGACTATATCCTTGGCAAAGTCTCTGTCTTCTGGCAATACATTTCATTGTGGTATAGAACTGCCTCGTCTTCCTTCTGTGAGATAAGCTTCAGTGAATATTGAAATGTCAAGTTAAGCTTTAAAACTGACAAGATTTCGAACCTACACCTTCAGTGAATCTACTTGTGTATAAAATTAAAAGCAAGCATTTGTGAAAACTTGAAATTTTTATCCTTATTATAACTTTAAAAAAATCTTGTTACTTTTTCTGGACATTGAAGATGTAAGAAATCTTAAAATGCTTTTCTTTGTAGTATTTTTTTTTTAAGATCTTAATGTAAGAGAGAAAAATACTCTTATTTCCCCAGCTTGTTCACTCCTACTTGCTTCTAAAAATGTTATAGTTGCTCATCATATGAGATTTGTGGAATTTTACTGAACAGAATGTGCAACAGATTTTCTGTAACCTAATTTTGGCACATGTTCTGATTACCTGATTATAAGTTTTATGACTATGGGTTTTGTATTAAAGTAAATTATTGCCACTAAAAACAGCAAAAGTCTGAATAAAGACTCCTGGATTTTCACTGTCCAATACAATAGACAGAAGCCACATGTAGCTATTTAAAATTTAAGTTATTTTAACATTTTTAATTAAAAAATTAAGTTCCTCATTGGCACTGGACAGGGCTATTCCAGATCACCGTATCTCAACATGTAGTCCTAGGCAAATCACCTATGCATTTGGTCATTTTTTTATACATACGCAAATTCCTGGGTTCAGCTCCAGATCTACTCAAAGCCTCTGAGTAAAACACAGAAATCTGCACTTATAACTAGCACAGTGAAGTTTGAGAAACACTCTCTTTATAGTAGGAATTATGAATAAAGTATTTTATGAGATACATGTATGTGATAAAAAGATTAGAACTAAATGATAATGAAGTGCTATATATTAAAACTTGTGGGATGCAGCTAAAGTAGTACTTAGAAAATTTTCCAGCTTTAAGTGCTTATATTAGAAAATAATAAAGAATTATTGATAACATTTCTGGCAAGATTGATTTTAAAAATGCATGAAGACACAATATGTTAATAAAAAGGGGAGTACAACTAACCCTTGAACAAAGGGAGTGCACACCAACCCCCCACATGGTTGAAAAGCCACATATAACTTTGACTCCCCAAAAACTTTATAATACCCTACTATTGACCAGAAGCCTTACTGATAATATAGTCTACACATATTTTGCATGTTACATATATTATATATTCATTCTTATAATAAAGTAAGGTAGAGAGAAGAAAATGTTTTCCATATTATCACTGATCTCCAAAAAATTTTCCAATATATTTATTGATAATAATACATATATAAGTGGGCCCACGTAGCTCAGATCTGTGTTGTTCTAGGGTCAACTGTATGCATACAAACAGCACAGATTGAAAAATATTAGTGACATGAAAATTTACAATAAATTAGGAAACTTCAATGAAATGGAATTTCTTAGAAAATGTAATTAACAAAACTGCTACAAGTAATGTACTTTAAGAGAAATCACAAGGTCACAATTTTTCCGTAGTGTCAAGAAACAGATCCTCAGATCTTATATGATGTTTTAAAGACTAGAAAGAGTAGCTGTGACTAATGATGAGTCTTATTTAGTAAGATAAGACCTCAGTATCAACACATGCAAGAATAGTATACTGAAGTAAAGTTAATAGGCTGATCTCAGTTATGAATACAGATATGAAAATTAACAAGCCAAATCCAGCAAAAAAAATTTTAATTCATAGATCCAAACTGGGTTTATTCCAGTAATGCAAGGTTAATGTAATACTTAGGTTAAAGAAATACTTGATGACTCAATAACTACAGAAAAAACATTTGATACATTTAACACAATCATAAAAATTCTTAGTGTAGGAAATAATATTTACAATTGCAACAAAAATATGAGATACTTAGGAAAATATGAACAAATATGTGTGTAAAGCTTCATGGAGAAAATTGTACTTTATAGAAAGATATAAAAAAGATATAAGTAGAGAATTGCATGATGTATGAGGGTGGAAACTTGGTATCTTAATCAGTTCCCAAACTAATCTAAAAATTCAGTATAATTCAAATCAAAATACCAGTTGAGCTTTTGAAAATGAAATTTGATGTTTTGATTATAGTTTTCATGTGGAACAGTTAAGGGCCAACAATAGCCATGACAATGTTGTGGAACAAGATGCACAGAGGAAACTTGAGCATACACACATCTAAAGATTAGCTATATTTAGTGAACTGAAACACACTGTGGGTCATTAAAACAAAGTGGAAATTTTTCATAGGAATGACAAGTTACAGTGCAGAACTGGGGCAGCTAATCTTTTTAAACTGTCAGAAGCTCTACCAAAGTTGTATTTTATTTTGGAAAGATTGAGTATCCAAGGAAATCCTTCTAGATCTTATATATTATAAAGGTGGTGAAATTTTTATTTTAAATTTATACTGAGTAGTTTAACTCTTGAGGCTTTTAGTGATCAGAGCTAAGCATGACCATTCACTGTATTATATCAACCTAAGGAAAGTTCTAGCTAGGGCATATGAACTTGAATAATACTCATATTTTTCTAGTTGGAAAGCAATCTCATTTAGTAGGTATTTTCAAAGATAATACCTGAGTAGCAAAATTGACATATATGTATGTGTATATATATATATATATATATATATGATTTTCTGGCATGTGTAAGAAACGAAATTTGAAGCTACAGGAGAAACATGATTATATTTCAATATGTTAAACATATCCATAGGTTGCAGAAGACATTGTTACGGAAAGAAGGCTTAAATGTCATGGCTTGACCTTATATATGTTCCTGACATTATTGAATATAGTATAAATGAATATAGTCCAAATATAATAAAATAGGATACTGTTATTACATCTCATTTCTCTGTTGTAAACTTCTATTACTTTCTAAAGGAGAAATTTCAAACATTCCAGAAAAATGTTTGATAAAAGATATATTTGCTTTTTAAAATCCTGTATCAGTACTTAGGTTAAACTTGCTGGCTAAAGAGGATTAATTTGTGAGGCTTAGTTCTTCATTCACACCAAAAAATGAGTATAAAACATTAAGTTTACATTCATTTTGGGAATATGGTTTTGAAGAATTTATATTACTATGTAAAGTGTGAAAAAAAATTTTCAACTTAGACAAACTTTTAAAAGGAAACCTTTCCCTGTATTCTGGATGTAAGTCCTGTATTTGGTATGGTTTTTGTAAATATTGTCTTCCAGTCTATGGCTTGCATTTTCATTATCTTAATAGCATTTTTCTCAAAAGCAAGAAATTTTTAGTTTTGATGAAATACAGCTTACCAATTTTATTATTTTATATGACCTACATTTTTTGGGTTCTAACAAATCTTTGTTTAACTCAAGGTCACAAAGATTTTCTACTAGGTTTTCTTCTACAGTTTTACAGTTTTAGATCTCATATTTAGTTCAAGTAAACTTTATATGGTATAATGTATGGATTACAGTATGTTTTGATGCCAGCACTATTTATTGAAAAGGCTACCCTTAACTTGAATTTTCTTGGCATCTTTGTCAAAAATAATGAACCATGTAAGTATGAGTCTGATTTTAGACTCTGTTCTGTTCCATCAGCCTATGTCTATTCTTTTACCAGTACCACACTGTCTCTATTACTGTCTCTTTAAAGTAAGTCCTCAACTCAAGTAGTGGGAGTCCACCAACTTTGTTGTTTTTCAGAACTGTTTTGGCTATTCTACGTTCTTTGCTTTTCCATATAAATTTTAGAATTACTTGTCAGTTTCTACTTATAAAGGAAAAATGCTCCTGTGTTTGTTCTCTATTCTCAATACTTCACTTTTGACACTTTGGTCACCAGATGTGTAGAGATTTTTTTTTCCCATCATCAAACAATTCTGTGATACCAGCTGAGTGTCTTACAATTCAATTCAGTTCTTACACTATGTACTTGGAAATAGTGTCAGATTCCACAGGTTAGGGCTCAATCCCACAGCATTCTCCCCCGTACCCTCCCCCCAGTGCCAATCACAAGTCCAGTAGTGACCTGTGCTTCAAACAGACTGGCGATAAAGTGGTGGTTCCCTACTCAGGTTTGATTAATTTGCTAGGGCTACTCACAGAACTCAAGGTAACATTTTACTTAGTAGATTACCTGTTTATTATAATAAGACAAAATTCAGGAACAGCCAGCCACATGGAAGAGATGCACAGGGCAAGTTAGGGAAGGAATGTGGAGCTTCCATGCCCTCCCCAAAGCCACTCTCAGCACCTCTGTTCATCAAGACAGAGGCTCTCTGAACTCTTTGTCTTTGGCGTTTCATGGAGGCTTCATTCACTACATAGGTATAACTGATTGAATGATTGATCCTTGGTGATTGAGCTCAATATCCAGCCCCTCTCTCCTGGGAGTTTGGGGGATGGGGAAGCTGAAAGTTCCAGCCATCTCTGATCACAAGGTCGGGTCCCCTGACAACCAGCGCCCATCCTTAGGGGCTTTCCAGAAATCATTTTCCTCATGGTTGAAAGGGGTCTGTTATGAATAACAAGACACTTTTACTGCACTTATCACTTACAAAATTCAAGGGTTTTAGGAGCTCTATGGCAGGAACAGGATGAAGACCAAATATATAAATCAAATATTGTACTACCAAAAGGCTACAGTTATGATTCCATTTATGTGACATTCTGGAAAAGGGAAAAAATCATATAAAAAATTAGATCAGTGGTTGCCTGAGGGTGGGGAAAGAAAATGGACTACAGTGGCACAAGGGAACTTTCAGAATCATGGGAATATTTTTATATTGGTGGTTATACGGATATCTTTGTCAAAACTCATAGGACTGTACAACTAAAAAGTGTTTATTTTATTGTATGTAAATGATACAATAAACCTGACATTAAAAAATACAAGCATACCTAAGATTTTATAGCTTCAATTCCAGACAATCAAAAAAAGCAAATATGGCAATAAATGTTACCTTGAGTTCTGTGAGTAGCCCTAGCAAATATAAATTCAACTGAATTTTTTGGTTTCCCATTGCATATGAAAGTTATGTTTACACTATAGTGTAGCCTATTAAATGTGTGTAGCATTATGTCTAAAGAAAAAACCATGTGTCTGTCTAAATTTGAAAATACCTTATTGCTAAAAAATGCTAACTATCATCTGTGTTCAGCAAGTCATAATCTTGGGGGCAGAGGGACTTGCCTCAATGTTGATGGCTGCTGACTGACCAGAGTGGTGGTTGCTGAAAGGTGGAATGGCTGTGGCAATTTCTTAGAATAAGACAATGTAGTTTGCCACATCAGTTTGACTTTCACAATTTCTCTGTAGCTGTTTGATAGCATTTTACTCACAGTAAATTGGAGTCAGTCCTCTCAAACCCTACCTCTGCTTTATCAACAGTTTATATAATATTCTAAGTCCTTTGTCATTTTAACAATCTTCACAGCATCTAAAACAGGAGTAGATTCCATCTCAAAAAACCACTTTTGCCCATCCATATGAAGGAAATCCTTATCTCTGCAAGTTTTATCGTTGAGATTGCAGCCATTAGGTCCCATATTCAGGCTCCAGTTCTAATTCTAGTTAGAATTAGATTCTTGCTATTTCCACATCATCTGCAGTGACTTCCTCCATTGAAGTCTTGAACCCCTCCAAGTCATCCTTACAGGTTGGAATCAAGTTATTTTGATATTTTGACCTCTTTCTATGACTCATGAATGTTCTTAATGGCATTTAGAATGGTGACTATTTTACAGGTTTTAAAATTACTTTGCTCAGATCCATTGAAGGAATCACTATCCATGGCAGCTGTGGCCTTGTGAAATGTATTTTCTTAAATAGTAAGATCTGAAAGTCAAAATTACTCCTTGACCCATGGGCTGCAGAATGGATATTGGGTTAGCAGGCATGAAAACATTAATCTTGTACATCTCCCATCAGAATGCCAGGTACACTATCATTGAGCAGTAGTAGGATGAAAGGAATCTTTTTCTGAGCAATAGGTCTCAACAGTGGACTTAAAATAATTCAATAGACCATGTTGTAAAAGTAGATGTGTTGTCATCCAAGCTTTGTTGTTCCATTTATAGAGCAAAGGTAGAGTAGATTTAGCATAATTCTTAAGGGTCCTGGGGTTTTTGGAATGGTAAATGAACACTGGGTTCGACTGCAGTAGCCCCTAACAAGTCCACCTGCTTTGAAGCCAGTTACTGACTTCTCTCTAGCTATGAAAGTTCCAATAGAAGTAGACAGGTTTTCAAGTGGTCTGGTTCTTCTTAAGGATAATTGGGTTCTTAAGTTCACCATTTTTACCTCTTTACCTTTGTACTAACTTCGGGAAGTTAATAATACCAATGAATCATTCTGACTTCCTCTTTCTTCTTTCTCCCTTTTTTTAAAAGCAAAATGAAGACTTTATTACTCCCCTCCATTAAATACTATAGGAGGAAATGTTCTTAGAATAAAAATCCTCTAATATGTATGGGTTACAGAATAACCCTAAGCTATTCTAGGCAGGTAAAAGCTCCATCTCCATTGATCACCAGTAAAGTCCATAACAGCCTTGTGTTAGAAAAGTTTCTGTCAGTACGGAAAGGAAATAATCCTCTAGAACTAGGTCTGTGACAAGCATATCGATTGGAAGATCAAAGATTGAAGGGATATATACAAGGTATAGTCATAGTGGGGATGGTTTATAGGGAAAGAAACATCTTGGATCACATGGGTTATCCTCAATCTTCTGGTAGATAAAACCTGTTAAGTTACAGATCTCAAAACCAGGAGCTGTCCAGTAGTACTGACCAAAGTATGTTTTGTTTTGTTTGGTATTCATATAAAATAACTAGATGTAGTAATTAAGATATTATTAGACAGTAAACTACCTTGAAAGGCAAGGATCATCTCTTACTCATTTCAGTTTCTCCAAATTTCAACACATGTTTAATAGTAGGCAATAAATGTTGAACCAGATAACTAATTATTTCATTAATTCTTCTGAACAGACTGGATTATGGACAGAACTTGGAAAGATTGAGAATAATTTCTTAAAGCCACTACATACAGGACTTAATATGTCAAAAGCACATTATGAAGCAGAAATTAAAAATAGCCAAGAAAATAGCCAAGGTTGGTAATGCGCAATTTCACTTTTGGTTAGGTCTAAAAATTAGTCGTATTTCAGAACTGTCATTTAGATTCAGAATAAACAGCTTTAAATCTTGTACTTGTCTAATTTATAGCAAACAAGGAGCCATGACAGCTTAGTCATTTATTTATAATTAAAATTATTCTTAGCTGATCTATAAGCCAGTTAATATTGAACTTGAGTTAACAAAGATTTAAACCAAACTGAAGCATAGTCTGGTTTAAAACTTCAAGTTCTGATTAAGAATCTAATTGTATTACACGTAAGTGTTTGGATATCATTTAAATTCTTGAGTTCACCCCCCACCTCGCCCCTCAAGTAAGTCTTTACAAATCTTAGATCCAGAATTAATTTTTAAAGTCAGCAATTCTGTTATAATAATCTTGTGATCTTTTCCATATAACTTTGGAAGTATTTCTATAGGCATTACTAGAAATTTTGTCTTTTATTAGTTTAATGGATATAATTTGACCATACACTGAAGGAAAAAGTTTAATCGATTTTCATTCATCCTATGCATGCCAAATAATGCTGTTCACCTAAATAAATATTTACATGTTACAAAAGCTTGATATTTTTATTACCTTATTGATTTAAACATATCCTGAGCTATTAAACAATAAGACTTAATTGACAGAAATCTTTTAAAGTTAATGAATGATGAAAATAACAACAAATTTATTACTGAAATCTCAGAGCTGTTTTAATGGTTAAGTGTGACACACATGACCTTTTTTTTCTTACAGAAGTCCAAAAGTCTAAGGATCTTTGTTCTCTAACTGTAGGTGAAGAAGAGATCCCTAACATGCCTCCTGAAATGCAGCTTAAGGTAGATATGGAATTTCCCTAAGCTACAATCAGCTTGTCTTTTCTGTTTTGTTTTGTTTTGCTTTAGCAGTAGAATTAATAACACTGATTTTTTTTGGCATTATAGGTCCTACATTCAGCTCTTTTCACATTTGATTTGATTGAAAGTGTTCTGGCTCGAGTAGAAGAACTTATTGAAATAAAAACAAAGTCTACCTCCGAAGAAAATATTGGGACGAAATGAAAGTTCCATTTCCTAAATAAAAATTAGTAAAATACTGTGTTTTCCATTATAATTTATTTAATACCTTTATAAAAATTTTTCTCTAAAACATACACCAATAGAAAAATATTTGTAGCTTTTCTGCAATGACATCATGGTTGAGTAGTATTCTTTGGTTTTAAAAAAGATATCTACATGTAAATAATTTCCACATACATATTCTAAATACTGCTTGAAAATCCAATACAAACTAATAATTTTTTATTATAATTTCATAAAATGTAGTTGAATTACTGTCACTCATTCATACAGTTGTGAGTTTATAAAAATACTGATACACTTTATGTTTCACTTAGATGCTATGTAAAATTTCTTTTATCAAACTGGGTATCATAGTACTGTAAGAATGGAGAGGAGTTTTCAGTTGGGCCACCTGACTGCTTCTCTTCTTTTCCCTGTTTTTCCCTGCCTCAGGAGGAGCCTTAGGGAGCAGAGTCCCACCTGCCATCTCTCAAGTAGCAGGTATAATGTGAAAGCATCTACAAAGATTAATTTTAGAAATACTGGCTGTCCTTGTGGAAAAGCATATATTCTTCCTTTAGTCTAAAGGAGTAATTAGAAAATGCTGTATTTTTATTTCCTAGTAAATATTTTATCCATCCAACTTAATTTGTATCATTAAGAAACTACATCTGAATTTTATAATGTATGTGTACCAGTTTTTCCTAAACATTAAAGGAATTACTCAACAGCACTGAATATCACTTTTAATTGATATATTTTATTTTAAATTTTTAAAAATCTTTTAAGTAAATAAATATTCGAACATTATATAAACCAGTCTAACTTTTATATTTTTCCAAAAGAACATTTATAATTGATACTCTAAGTTGGGTTAAATGAATCACTACTCAGTTTTATCTTTTGAAGTGTCTTCCAAACAGGACTTTGCTCAATGATGTAAGCTTTAGTTGTTATCATTCTGTAGCAGATGCTGTCTATGTTTGGTTTGGAGGTAATCTGAAAGGAGATATAAACATGCCACATTATTTAAGGAAATCAGGTATATCGCCACATCTAAAAACACTATTTATTCAACTAGTACTGAATCAATAACCTATGTGCTAAATACTATGTATGAATTACTAGAGTAACAGAGTAAATACCTGATTTCTGTCTAAGAAATTTGAAGTAAGCAATTTTAAAAAGTAAGATACTAGGGAAGAATTGCTTTAAGAGAATTGTTCCAAGTGCAAGAGTAGGAGCACCTATCTGCCTAGGGGCACAGTTCATAGAGGAGAACAAGTGTGAAAAGGAAGTGGACAACTGGTGGATAGCATTCTATAAAATAGCATGTTTGCAATCCAACAGTTCATGACTACAACCTGACCAGGATTTATACTTTAGAACTTGAAGGAAGAGTTAAGTAACCATCAGGGCTAACACAATGTATATGACCCAAATGCTCTTTTTGTCTTAAAATGAGTCATTCTGACAGTAGCTACTTCTCTAGTAAATTAGGAAGAAAGGCTGAGTGCAGGCTTGGGAGGCTTGGGAAGAGTCACATACTGAAAGAGCAACTTCCCTGAGAGGAACAGAAGCAGAGTATTTGTCAGTCTGCTCAAGAAGGTGTGCATTTTGAAGTCATCAACCTTAAAATGTGAGTGTGTATGTACGTATGTCATTTTCCTCAGATGACTTACCTTAGCTATAGTACACATAAGATTAATAGCATTTACTGGGTTGTGTACTGGAAGTATCCGTAAGTTACTACCCAGGAATCTGAAAAACAATTCATAAGTTAAATAGATCAGACAACTTACTGACATGTTACCTTAAGTGGAAAGGAGAGACAAACCTCTCTCATTATCTGTTTATTCATTCATGCCCTGTCTTACTCCATGGAGGATTTGATTGGGCTTTACAGCTAGAACTCAACTGCTAAAAAGTGTTCACTTTTGTTTTGGTCCTGCCGGAGAATCCCATAAATCACCATTAACTCTGAAACTTGTCACCAGGATCCCAGAATAGCCATTTGGCCTGTGATTTTATTAAATATGACAGGTTAACATTACAAAGGTTATCTTCTGGCAAAACATAACTCAACTGAATCAAAAACTGAATGAAGTAAACAGTGTAATTTAAGAAAAATAAGTCTGTAGTACTAATCTTCCATACCTCTGCTGAATCCTAAACATCAGTTTCCATTCCTCAGGCCCATGGAAGGCCGCAGACAGAACCAAAAAACTATTTTGGTGAATGTTAACAAAGTTCTCAATTTTGGCCAGAAATATTTCTTCAGCTGACATAAAGCATTCTTTAGCATCCATCAATAAAAATGCAACTCCTAGGAAAGGTGAATAACATAACATGTCGCTTTGTCATATTGATCAAGTTTTTTTGTATACTCGGTAAAATCAGTAAAAGAGTGAAAGTACCGTAAGTATAATGTAGCTCTAATGTTCCAGGCCCTAAACCCATATGCAGTAGAAATTACTATAAAATTCTTAATATAACAAAATCATTTAGGTAGGTAGTTCTCTGAAATGCTCTGTATGAAACAATGACTTTTTCTAATATTTAAGGGAAAAAAATGTTTTTGGTAAATAACCATTTTCTTTTTCAGACTAAGGCACTGTCCACAATGAAAGTAATGCCTAATTTTAGTTAAAAGTTAATTTTTCATGTTATGATTTTTAAAGGCTGGAACCAACTAAAGAAAGAGTCTTAAGCAATCCTTTAATTAGTTCTTGGAGAAAACTTTGTACTAGAACATTAAGTATTGTATCAAGTAATACACTCTAAGCAGATACCTAGGATGTATGAAATAGTAACAGGCCTATAAGAATAGTCCTAAAGGAAACTTGATCTAATTATAGCTCTTGAAAAGATTAGGGGAAGACAATCTGAGGAAAGTGATTATATTATTATATGTTAACTGAGTGAACCTAGGTAATTTATATAACCTCTCTGAACCTAAGTTTTCTCCTCTGTAAGACTGGAATAGTTCTTCAATAGGTTTGTAGAAAGGACAAAATAAGATAGTGTATATGAAGGGGCCTAGGCACATAGTGGGTATTCACCAAAAATACTTAATTTCTCCCTAGAGAGCTCTCTCTTCAACCAGGAAGGACAAGATTGAGATTGGACCACTTTGAGCCTGGAGGTCTATTTCTAGGAGCTTTTGAAAGCTGTCTTCCAAAACCTCTGCTGGAGGACAGGTCTACTTGCAAAACTTCTAGTAAAATCCTTCACCTCCACCTCTTTTATCACTTCTGTCATATTCCAAGCTCAAACCTATGTTTTGTAATGCCCCTTTCTCTTCTCTCCAGCCTTCTTATACCCTAATCTAACTTAATTTGCTGGTACTGTGCCCATGACTCACAGCTGTTTACAATTTCAGGAATATTTATTTGTCCCCATTTAGTTACTATTTGTTCATATTATATTCACTAAACTTTTGTACAAAATCATGAAAAACATTCTCATGTTGTTTTGTATATGGATTTTGACCAATGTTACGATATTTTAGCTTTTTTAATGCTGGTAATACTGTTAAGTATTGGTTACTGGGGACATGGCTTTGTTCTACTTTCATCTTAGTTCTAAAGCAAGTTTTTAACATCCTCTACCAGATACCACTGGTTCAGCTTTAGTTCAACAACTATAACCTAAAAAGGGATATATTTTGTAATTAGTCATAGGCACAAGCTTTTGCAGCTGTGTCACAGTTTTATATATATTACCTCTCCCCAAAAATAATACCTTAAGTTTAATGGTTACTGAACTAAAAAATTATCAGAACTTATACTCACATATTTTATAAGAAACTTAAATCAAGGCAGTTAGCAAATATACTATACCAGAAAGAGAAAATATAATTGATCCATTTTCCACTGAATCTGAATACCGAATCTTATGGCTTTGATTTTCTAGGGCAGTCGCAACTTCGTAACTCTAAAAAATTTTTCAGAAATACAAATTTAAGACCTGCTTAGAATAGTTTCATTAAAACTAATGAAAAATTTTTAATTTTAATAGCTTCTTTTATAACTATACCACCTAAAGATTTGATTATCTAAAGAGACACCAAATGTCTTCTCTATGGAGACAAATTTTTTTAAAGAGCAAAAATACTTAGTTCTACTGAAACACACTGATTGTAGGTTTGGAAATGAGTTGTATACTAGTTATTTTACTTAAGCACAGAAATTAAAGGCAGTATTAAAGAATTAACTTGTAAGAACCAGAGCAAATGCAAACTTTCTTTTAAAAGGACAACTTGAAGATGGATTCTGACATGCATTAATATATAACTGGAAGGTGGGTGGTGGTGTGTTTCTTAGATGGTTGACAGAACCACGATGTGCCAAAGAGAGTAGAAGGAGACAAGCAATTCTTCGATTTGTTTACATTGCAGTTACTTTTAAGTCTTTTAAGCCTTACGTGAGTGGACAAATGTATTGAGGCAGCAACAGGACTTCTAGGTTAAATACTATTTCAAAAATAATCTAATTTCCTATTCTATCCAGGCAATTAGATCATTTCACCCAAGACACCACAATGAAGTGAGTGATAGTGTTTCTTGACTGGTTAAAACTCAAGCCTGTTATTCTCCAAGTAGATAAAAACCCTTAGGTATATTAATTTTATTTTATGTTTTGCTTCAGAACATGTATATCTTAAGCACACAGGCTGGAATTTATGTATAAAATATATGCTTCCTTTCCTGCCTAATGAGAGTATCTTGTACCGCTCAGGTCTTGACCAAGAGTTCAACTAAGGCTCTTCATATGAGTTTGCTTCTGCTGTTTTAAAATTAGACATTGCTTCCAGCAATGGCAGACTGAGTAATTTAGGTCAGCCCTCCTGCTGAAGGAAACTAGAAAAGCTGGACAGTTTAAAAAATCTGTTTGAATGCATCAGAGAGATAGGATAGTGAAAAACTACAAGACCAACATCTATAGAGAAATTCAGAGAGATGAAACCAATATTTAGGCCATTTTTTCCTGAAGGCATCTGCCAATTCAGGAAAAGGCAGATAAGAGGGTGAACAAAACTTCTGACAAAAGTAGAACAGCTCTCAGGGACTGCAGCCTAGCTTCACACAATTCAATCCCTGAAATTGTATTAAGGTG
Organism: Manis javanica; assembly: GCF_040802235.1. NCBI lineage: Eukaryota > Metazoa > Chordata > Mammalia > Pholidota > Manidae > Manis > Manis javanica. The sequence goes on along the minus strand of NC_133159.1, from coordinate 78,046,769 downwards.
ATACAACTAGTGCTCCCAAGCACTTTGCAGAAGCACTCCCTAGAGCAACCTTTCTCAATCAGGTCTCATGTGAACTATAAAACAAATGATTTGAGTGATAATATTTTCAATTTTCCCATAACTAGTACCATTATAGATGTGTAGGAGGTAAGTTCATTTACTATATATAATAGATGCATTAGGACTTGGGTTGCCAGATTTAGCAAGGAAAATACAGAACACCCAGTTAAAATTGAATTTTGGTTAAGCAATATAATTTTTTAGTATAAGCATATCCTATACAATATTTGGGATGTACTTATACTAAAGTCATTATTTATCTGAAACTAAAAATTAACTGAGTATCCTGTATTTTATCTTGCAACCCTACTTAGGCATTAGGGGTTTAATTCTCTTGTAGAATTAAGGCTTCTCTAGGGGAATATAACACTATTCCAGGTCACAAGTCATTTCTAAAAACAATTTTTCAAATACAAATTCCAACAAAAAATAATCAGATATACAGAGACAAAAGACAACCATCAGAAACAACAGACAATAGAACTAGACTCATAGGAGATATATATATATATTGAGGTTACCAGATATGCATCTTAAAATAGCTGTTCACTATGTTTAAGAAGTTAAAAGATATGCTTGAGAATTTTGGCAAAAAACAACTATATAAAAGGAGGTGTAACAGATGTGAAAGAGGAGAGCTTCATAACATTTGAGTCATATCTTTAAAGTGAAAAGCAGTTTATTAAGCAGACAGGTGAAAGAAAAAAAAGACAAATGTGAGAAAAGCAGAGAAAGAAAGAATTCCATAGGCAAAGGTATTCAGACCTGAAAATAATGATTCTTATATGCTAAGTGTATAGTGTGTATGAATGAGTTCATTTGGGGACAATGTTAGGAATAACTGCTGGCAGACTGTGAGAGATGTATGCCAGGCTAATGAATTTCAATCATATCTTTTGGGGAGCCAACTAGAATTATAATAAAAACAATAGAAAAAAATAAGTAAAATTAGAAAGCATTGAATTAAGAAAATACAGATAATTTCAAGAGTTAGTTTTTCAAAATAACCAGGAGTAAAGAGTAGATCTTCCAAAGTATGTTTCATGGAATTAGTCCCATAAGATGTTCCTTATTCAGGTAATATTTGTAAACACTGAATATGATTTGGCTCCTTTTGGGGATTTACAATTCGTTTGAGCACAAAGCCTCTGAAGAATAATGTAGTAAAAAAAAAACTTAGTAACTTTTTTATCAGCATTCTAAATAAAATCCATTATAATACTTTTTCTACATAACCTCTATTAGCATTATATAACATCTGTTAATATTCTGTAAAACTAGTGCAAGACAAAACTTCTGTCTTGCAAATCTCATAAGGAAGAAAATAAACAGAAAGGAGAAAAGGCACTTAACTGATAAGAGTATATTTGAAAATAAAAATAATGCCAATATGAAATTTGTAATTACAGAAATGGCAATTTCATCAAGTCCAACTTAATAAGTTTAATTACTCCTATGAAATGGGTACATTTTCAAAAAGTACATAAGTCATGAAAATTGACTCACAACATAGTAAAAAACCTAACAGAGCAAAAGCCAAAGAAACCACTACTTTCTACATTTCTTAGAAGATTACCAGCACAGAAAATTTAATGGGAAAGATTAAGGAGCCATGGATATACAATGGGGAAATGACAGCCTCTTCAACAGTTGGTGTTGGCAAAACTGGACAGCTACATTTAAGACAATGAAATTGGATCATTTTCTAGCCCCATACACAAAAGTAAATTCAAAATGGATCAAAGACCTGGATGTTAGTCATGAAACCATAAAACTCTTAGAAAAAAACATAGGCAAAAATCTCTTGGACATAAACATGAGCAACTTCTTCATGAACATATCTCCCCAGGCAAGGGAAATAAAAGCAAAAATGAACAAGTGGGACTATATCAAGCTGAAAAGCTTCTGTACAGCAAAGGACATCATCAATAGAACAAAGAGACATCATACAGTATTGGAGAATTACTCGTAAATGGCATATCTGATAAGGGGTTGACATCCAAAATATATAAAGAGCTCATGCACCTCAACAAACAAACAGCAAATGATCCAATTAAAAAATGGGCAAAGGAGCTGAACAGACACTTCTCCAAAGATGAAATTTAGATGGCCAATAGGCACATAAAAAGATGCTCCACATCACTAATCATCATAGAGATGCAAATTAAAACCACATTGAGATATCACCTCACACCAGTTAGGATGGCCAACATCCAAAGACAAACAACAACAAATGTTGGAGAGGATGTGGAGAAAGGGGAACCCTCCTACACTGCTGGTAGGAATGTGAACTAGTTCAACCTTTGTGGAAAGCAGTAAGAAGGTTCCTCAAAAAACTAAAAATAGAAATATCATTTGAACTAGGAATTCCACTCCTAGGAATTTACCCTAAGAATGCCATCGCCCAGTTTGAAAAAGACATATGCATCCCTATGTTTATCACAACACTATTTATTTTACAATAGCCAAGAAATGGAAGCAACCTAAGTGTCCATCAGTAGATGAATGGATAAAAATGTGGTACATATACACAATGGAATATTATTCAACCATAAGAAGTAAACAAATCCTACCATTTGCAACAACATGGATGGAGCTAGAGGGCATTATTCTCAGTGAAATAAGCCAGGTGGAAGAAGACAAGTATCAAATGATTTCACTCATATGTGGAGTATAAGAACAAAGAAAAAACTGAAGGAGCAAAACAGCAGCAGACTCACAGAACCCAAGAATGGACTAACAGATACCAATGGGAAAGGGACTGGGGAGGATGCGTGGGAAGGGAGGAACAAGGGGTGAAAGGGGGCATTACGATTAGCAGATGTAATGTAGGGGGGGCACGGGAGGGTTGTACAACACAGAGAAGACAAGTAGTGATTCTATAGCATCTTACTATGCTGGTGGACAGTGACTGTATGGGATATGTGGTGGGGACTTGATGATGGGGGGAGTCTAGTAACCATAATGTTGCTCATGTAATTGTAGATTAATGATACCAAATTTAAAAAGCAGATTTATGTGTAAGGATAGTAAATTAAGCATTTTTAAAATATTAAAAAACAAAATTTAAAAAATTTTTGAATAGGGACTATTGGATTAAAAAGGATGGTGTCCCTTTTTTTCTTTGGGAAATACACAAAAGTCAAAACAGAATGAGAAATAAAAGCATACTTTAAGCCAGGGGTCATGTGTAAGCCCAAACAAAACACATGAAAAAGAACAGACTTCCTCTACTTTGGAGGACATTTTTGAAAACCATGTCTAATAAATTTGGCTCCTCCAGGGAAAGAATATTTCATCTGTGCCTGATGCTTGTCTGAGGAATCATAATTAAGTTAGGTGTTGGAGTGAGCTATATTTTGCATGAAAACTAGAAGTGTTCAATCTATTCATCTGTGTAACTGAAAATAAATGTGATAATCATGGCTATAAAAAGAAGTGTAAGCATCATACTTAATATAATTAATAAAAGTTAGACATTTAATATAATATTTGACTATTGATATAATGTTTTTCAATTGAAGTAGAGTTGATATACATTATTATATTGGTTTCAAGTATACAACATAGTGATTCAATAATTACATACATTATTAAATCCTAACTTTGACTAGTGTAATTACCTGTGACATAGAAAGATGTTACAAACTACTGACTGTATTTTCTATGCTGTACTTTCATCCCCATGACTGATTTATATAGAGATTTTGTGCTTCTTTATCCTTCACCTATTTCACCCACACACCCCAATCCCTCCCCCATAGTAACCACCAGTCACTTCTGTGTCTATGAGTCTACTGCTATTTTTTCCATTTTGTTTTGTTTTGGTTTTAGATTCCACATGTAAGTGAAATCATATGGTATTTTTCTTTGCCTGCCTGGCTTATTTCACTTAATAACTCTAAGTCTATCCATGTCAAAAATGGCAGGATTTCTTTTTTATGGGTAATATTCCATTGGGTGTATTCACCACCTCTTTATCCATTCATCTACTGATGGACACTTTGGTTGCTTCCATATCTTGGCTGTTGTATATAATATAATGAAATAGGGGTGCATATATTTTTCTGAGTCAGAGATTTTTGTTTTCTTCAGGTAAATTCCTAGGAGTGGAATTACTGGGTCAAATGGTATTTCTATTTTTAGTTTTTGGAGGAAACTAAGTATTGTTTCCACAGTAGTTGTACCAATGTACATTCCCACCAACAGTTTAGGAAGGTTCCCTTTCCTCCACATCCTTGCCAACACTTAATATTTCTTGTCTTTTGGATGGTGGCCATTCTAATGTGAGGTGATATCTCATTGTAGTTTTAATTTGTATTTCCCTGATGATTAGTGATGTGGAGCATCTTTTTATATGCCTCTTGGCCATTTGTATGTTCTCTCTGGAAAAATGTCTATTCAGGTGCTCTGCCCATTTTTTATTCAGTTTGTTTTTTTGGTGTTGAGGTGTATGAGTTCTTTATATGTACTTTAGATGGTAACCCCTTATCAAATATGTCATTTATGGATATGTTCTCCCATATTTTAGGTTGCCTTTTTGTTTTTATTGATGGGGTCCTTTGCTGTACAGAAACTTTTTAGTTTGATTTAGTCCCACTTGTTTATTTTTGCTTTTTTTCCCTTGCCCATGGAGACATGTCCAGAAAAAAATTCCCTGTGCTTATGTTCAGGATATTTTTGCCTCTTTTCTTCTATGAGGTTTATGGTTTCATGTATTACACTTAGGCCTTTAATCTATTTCGAGTTTACTTTTGTGTATGGTGTTATGGAGTAACCCAGTTTCAGTCTCTTGCATGTAGCTGTCCAGTTTTTCCAACACCATTTATTGAAGAGATTGTCATGTCCCCATTATATATTTGTGGTTTCTTTGTCATATACTGACCATAAGTGCATGGGTTAATTTCTGGGCTCTCTATTCTGTTCCATTGCTCTATGGGTCTGTGCTTGTGCCAGTACCATACTGTTTTGATTACTCTAGCTTTGTAGTATAGGTTGAAGTCAGGGAACATGATACCCCCAGCTTTGTTCTTCTTTCTCAAGATTGCTTTGGCTATTCAGGGAGTTTCATCATTGATACAATTAATAAAAGTCCTCAAGGGAAAAAGAAATTAGTAACATTCTATTTCTGATTAGCAACACAGTATTTTCTTTCTAACTCTATTCAGTTGTTCTTACATATATTTTATTACTTTTATCTATGTATATTTCATAATTTGAAATCAGTCAAAACAAAAAAAAGTCTTCAATGGATGAGCTTAATAGGGGTAGAGAGAAAACATGGAAAATGGAAGTGATGAAATTATGTAGAGTTGGAGCCCAAAGGCATAGAAAAGGTGGAAGAGAGATAAAAATGCATGAAGAATATTGTGAGAGGATCCAACCTATATCTAATAAGAGTGCAAAGGGGAAAAAGCAAGGGAATAGGAAAGAAACAATAGTAAAGGAGATGATAGATAACAACTCGATAAAGACACCAATTCAGAGATTCATGAAGCCTCAAAAGATAAAAAGAAATCCATATCTTAAACTGCAGAATAACAAAATCTGAAAAGCAGTCAGAGAGGAAAGACAGATAATCTTCAAAGAAGTGGCAAAATGACTGCTGTCTTGTCAATAGCAGCAATGGAAGTCAGTATCCAGTGAAATGTACTGAAAGAAAATAACTATAAATCTAGTGAAATATATTTTTCACTTTAGAGCAACTGCAATCCTCATATACTGTTGATGGTAGCATAAAACCTAATTCGCACTTTTATCTTTATTTTAGTTACATAATAAATGCTTTCAATGTTCATTTGTACGGAACTTTGGGAAAAGTTTTGCAATTTCTTACAAAGATAAATATACATTTGACCATATACTATATGACCCAGCAATTCCATTACTGGGGTATTTACAAAAGAAATGAAGATATACGTCCACATAGAGAACTTATGTATGAATGTTCAGAGTAGATTAATTCATAACAGTAAAAAACTGGAAACAACCCAGATGTGTATCTACTGGTAAATAGGTAAGTATATTGGGATAAACTCATACAATAAACTACTACTCAGGAATAAAAGGGAACAACTTGTTACATGTAACAACATGGATGAATATGAAAAACATTATGCTTAATGAAAGAAGCCAGACACAAAGAGTATAAACTGTATCATTTCATTTATATGAAGTTCTAGAATAGGCAAACTAAGTATAGTGATAAATATCAGACTAATGGTTGCTTGAGGTGGCAGGGCTGGAAAAGGATGCGAAGGAAATTTCTAGAGTGATGAAATATTCTATATTTCGACTGGGGTAGTGGTTACAAAGGTATACACACTTGTCAAAGCTCATCAAATTGTACATTATAAATGTGTGTATTTTAATATATGTAAGTTATACTTTTAAGCATCTTTGAAGGTCAAGGGGAAAATAAAAATATTTTCACACTAAAAAATAGAGATTTTTATCTCTAGAAGATCCTTATTGAGGTAATTTCTAAATTACAGTCTTCATGTAAAAAGAAAGTGATCCCAGGGGGAAGGTATAAGCCAAAAGAAGGAAAGAAGAGCAAAGAAAGTAGCAAAGACATGAATAAATCTAAACAAATACAAACTTCAGAAAAACGTACTTTGTGGAGTTAAAAAATAAGACTTAGGATTGGAGCCAAGATGGCAGCGTAAGTAGAGCAGCAGAAATCTCCTCCCAAAACCACATTTATCTATGGAAATATAACAAAGACAACTCTTCCTAAAATAGAGACCAGAGGAAACAGGGAAACATCCAGACCACATCCACACTTGCGAGAACCCAGTGCCTCGTGAAGGGGGTAAGATACAAGCCATGGCCTGGCGGGACCAGAGCGCCCCTCCCCCCAGCTCCCGGCGGGTGGAGAAGAGTCAGCAGGGAGGGAGAGAGAGCCCAGGACTGATGAACACCCAGCCCCAGCCATCCAGACCAGAGAGCAAACACAGTGCATGTGCGGGGTCCTGGATACTAGGGAAACAGGGCGGCAGGACCAGTGAGCGGGTGACTGAGGCTGATGCCGGAGAAGAAACGGGAGTGACCATTTTTTTTTTTTTTTTTGGCGAGTGCTTTCGGGAAGTCTTAAAGGGACAGGGACCCTAAAACTGGGGAAACAGGGAAGCAAGACCGGTGAGCAGGTGCCTGAGACCGATGCCTGAGGACAAAGAAAATCGTGCGTGTTTCTTTTTTTTTTTTTTAATTATTTATTTAATTTTTTTTGTTGCTGTTGTTGCTGTTGTTGTTTTGGTTTGGAGAGTGCTTTTTGGAAGTATAAAAGGGGCAGGGCAGGACACTTAGTCCAGAGGCAGGGAATCTAGGGATCTCTGGGCACTCAAACCTCCTGGGCAGCAGGGAGCACAGAGGCCCCTTACGGAGATAAATAGCTTCCCAGCCGCTACCCCTCCAACGGGGCTCCACCATTTTGGAGCAGCAGCCTGAGCCAGGCCAAGCCCACAGCAACAGCGGAGATAAAATGCAAAGGAGCTGGGCAGGAAGCAGAAGCCCTGTCTGCACACAGCTGCCCAGCACAAGCTACTAGAGCTCGCTATTCTCCCAGGAGAGGAAGGCCACAAGCCAACAAGAAGGAAAGCTCTTCAGCTGTCACTCGTACCAGCTCTGCAAACTATCTCTATCACCATGAAAAGGCAAAACTACAGGCAGACAAAGATCACGGAGACAACACCTGAGAAGGACGCAAAACTACAGACAGACAAACATCACAGAGACAACACCTGAGAAGGAGACAGACCTAACAAGTCTTCCTGAAAAATAATTTAAAACGAAAATCATGAATATGCTAACAGAGATGCAGAAAAAAATGCAAGAGCAATGGGATGAGATGCAGAGAAAAATGCAAGAGCAATGGGATGAAGTCCGGAAGGAGATCACAGATGTCAGGAAGGAGATCACAGAAGTGAAACAAACCCTGGAAGGATTTATAAGCAGAATAGATAAGATGCAAGAGGCCATTGAAGGAATAGAAACCAGAGAACAGGAACGTATAAAAGCTGACATAGAGAGAGATAAAAGGATCTCCGGGAACGAAACAATACTAAGAGAACTATGTGACCAATCCAAAAGTAACAATATCCGTATTATAGGGGTACCAGAAGAAGAAGAGAGAGGAAAAGGGATAAAAAGTCTCTTTGAAGAAATAATTGCTGAAAACTTCCCCAAACTGGGGGAGGAAATAATCGAACAGACCACGGAAATACACAGAACCCCAAACAGAAAGGATCCAAGGAGGACAACACCAAGACACATAATAATTAAAATGGCAAGGATCAAGGACAAGGAAAGAGTTTTAAAGGCAGCTAGAGAGAAAAAGGTCACCTATAAAGGAAAATCCATCAGGCTATCATCACACTTCTCGACAGAAACCCTATAGGCCAGAAGAGAATGGCATGATATATTTAATGCAAAGAAACAGAAGGGCCTTGAACCAAGGATACTGTATCCAGCATGACTATCATTTAAATATGATGGCGGGATTACACAATTCCCAGACAAGCAAAAGCTGAGGGAATTTGCTTCCCACAAACCACCTCTACAGGGCATCTTACAGGGACTGCTCTAGATGGGAGCACTCCTAAAAAGAGCACAGAACAAAACACACAACATATGAAGAATGGAGGAGGTGGAATAAGAAGGGAGAGAAGAAAAGAATCTCCAGACAGTGTATATAATAGCTCAATAAGCGAGCTAAGTTAGGCAGTAAGATATTAAAGAGGCTAACCTTGAACCTTTGGTAACCACAAATCTAAAGCCTGCAATGGCAATAAGTACATATCTCTCAATACTCACTCTAAATGAAAATGGACTTAATGCACCAATCAAAAGACATACACTAATAGAATGGATAAAAAAGCAAGACCCATCTATATGCTGCTTACAAGAAACTCACCTCAAACCCAAAGACAGGCACAGACTAAAAGTCAAGGGATGGAAAAACATATTTCAGGCAAACAGCAGTGAGAAGAAAGCAGGGGTTACACTACTAGTATCAGACAAAATAGATTTCAGAACAACGAAAGTAACAAGAGATAAAGAAGGACATGACATAATGAAAAAGGGCTCAGTCCAACAAGAGGACATAACCATTCTAAATCTATATGCAACCAACACAGGAGCACCAGCATATGTGAAACAAATACTAACAGAACTAAAGAGGGAAATAGACGGCAATGCATTCATTTTAGGAGACTTCAACACACCACTCACCCCAAAGGATAGATCCACCAGGCAGAAAATAAGTAAGAACACACAGGCACTGAACAACAGTCTAGAACAGATGGACCTAATAGACATCCATAGAACTCTACATCCAAAAGCAACAGGATATACATTCTTCTCAAGTGCACATGGAACATTCTCCAGAATAGGCCACATAATAGCTCACAAAAAGAGCCTCAGTAAATTCCAAAATATTGAAATTCTACCAACCAACTTTTCAGACCACAAAGGTATAAAACTAGAAATAAATTCTACAAAGAAAACAAAAAGGCTCACAAACACATGGAGGCTTAACAACATGCTTCTAAATAATCAATGGATCAATGAACAAATCAAAATAGAGATCAAGGAATATATAGAAACAAATGACAACAACACAAAGCCCCAACTTCTGTGGGATGCAGCGAAAGCAGTCTTAAGAGGAAAGTATATAGCAATCCAGGCACACTTGAAGAAGGAAGAACAATCCCAAATGAACAGTCGAACATCACAATTATCAAAACTGGAAAAAGAAGAACAAATGAGGCCTAAAGTCAGCAGAAGGAGGGACATAATAAAGATCAGAGAAGAAATAAACAAAATTGAGAAGAATTAAACAATAGCAAAAATCAACGAAACCAAGAGCTGGTTCTTTGAGAAAATAAACAAAATAGATAAGCCTCTAGCCAAACTTATTAAGAGAAAAAGAGACTCAACACAAATCAACATAATCAGAAATGAGAATGGAAAAATCACGACAGACTCCACAGAAATGCAAAGAATTATTAAAGACTACTATGAAAACCTATATGCCAACAAGCTGGAAAACCTAGAAGAAATGGGCAACTTCCTAGAAAAATACAACCTCCCAAGACTGACCAAGGAAGAAACACAAAAGTTAAACAAACCAATTATGAGCAAAGAAATTGAAACGGTAATCAAAAAACTACCCAAGAACAAAACCCCGGGGCCGGATGGATTTATCTCGGAACTTTATCAGACACAAAGAGAAGACATAATACCCATTCTCCTTAAAGTGTTCCAAAAAATAGAAGAGGAGGGAATACTCCCAAACTCATTCTATGAAGCCTACATCACCCTAATACCAAAACCAGGCAAAGACCCCACCAAAAAAGAAAATTACAGACCAATATCCCTGATGAATGTACATGCAAAAATACTCAATAAAATATTAGCAAACAGAATTCAACAGTATATCAAAAGGATCATACACCATGACCAAGTGGGATTCATCCCAGGGATGCAAGGATGGTACAACATTCGAAACCCATCAACATCATCCACCATATCACCAAAAAGAAAGACAAAAACCACATGATCATCTCCATAGATGCTGAAAAAGCATTTGACAAAATTCAACATCCATTCATGATAAAAACTCTCAGCAAAATGGGAATAGAGGGCAAGTACCTCAACATAATAAAGGCCATATATGATAAACCCACAGCCAACATTATACTGAACAGCGAGAAGCCGAAAGCTTTTCTCTGAGATCAGTAACTAGGCAGGGATGCCCACTCTCCCCACTGTTATTTAACATAGTACTAGAGGTCCTAGCCACGGCAATCAGACAAAACAAAGGAATACAAGGAATCCAGATTGGTAAAGAAGAAGTTAAACTGTCACTATTTGCAGATGATATGATACTGTACATAAAACACCCTAAAGACTCCACTCCAAAACTACCAGAACTGATATCGGAGTACAGCAAAGTTGCAGGATACAAAATTAACACACAGAAATCTGTAGCTTTCCTATACACTAACAATAAACCAATAGAAAGAGAAATAAGGAAAACAATTCCATTCACAATTGCATCAAAAAGAATAAAATACCTAGGAATAAACCTAACCAAGGAAGTGAAAGACCTATACCCTGAAAACTACAAGTCACTCTTAAGAGAAATTAAAGACACTAATAAATGGAAACGCATCCCCTGCTCATGGCTAGGAAGAATTAATATCGTCAAAATGGCCATCCTGCCTAAAGCAATATACAGATTTGATGCAATCCCTATCAAATTACCAGCAACATTCTTCAATGAATTGGAACAAATAACTCAAAAATTCATATGGAAACACCAAAGACTCCGAATAGCCAAAGCAATCCTGAGAAAGAAGAATAAAGTAGGGGGGATCTCACTCCCCAACTTCAAGCTCTACTACAAAGCCATAGTAATCAAGACAATTTGGTACTGGCACAAGAACAGAGCCACAGACGAGTGGAACAGATTAGAGACTCCAGACATTAATCCAAACATATATGGTCAATTAATATTTGATAAAGGAGCCATGGACATACAATGGCAAAATTACAGTCTCTTCAACAGATGGTGCTGGCAAAACTGGACAGCTAAATGTAGGAGAATGAAACTGGACCATTGTCTAACCCCATACACAAAAGTAAATTCAAAATGGATCAAAGACCTGAATGTAAGTCATGAAACCATAAAACTCTTAGAAAAAAACATAGGCAAAAACCTTTTAGACATAAACATGAGTGACCTCTTTTTGAACATATCTCCCCGGGCAAGGAAAACAACAGCAAAAATGAACAAGTGGGACTATATTAAGCTGAAAACCTTCTGTACAGCAAAAGACACCATCAATAGAACAAAAAGGAGCCCTACAGTATGGGAGAATATATTTGTAAATGACAGATCCGATAAAGGCTTGACGTCCAAAATATATAAAGAGCTCACACACCTCAACAAACAAAAACAAATAATCCAATTAATAAATGGACAGAGGAACTGAACAGACAGTTCTCCAAAAAAGAAATACAGATGGCCAAAAGAAACATGAAAAGATGCTCCACATCACTAATTATCAGAGAAATACAAATTAAATCTACAATGAGATATCACCTCACACCGGTAAGGATGGCTGCCATCCAAAAGACAAACAACAACAAATGTTGGCGAGGCTGTGGAGAAAGGGGAACCCTCCTACACTGCTGGTGGGAATGTAAATTAGTTCAACCATTGTGGAAAGCAGTATGGAGTTTCACCAAAATGCTCAAAACAGACCTACCATTTGACCCAGGAATTCCACTCCTAGGAATTTACTCTAATCAATTTACAGCAATCAAGTTTGAGAAAGACAGATGCACCCCTGCATTTATCACAGCACTGTTTACAATAGCCAAGAATTGGAAGCAACCTAAATGTCCATCGGTAGATGAATGGATAAAGAAGATGTGGTACATATACACAATGGAATACTACTCAGCCATAAGAAGAGGGCAAATCTTACCATTTGCAGCAACATGGATGGAGCTGCAGGGTATTATGCTCAGTGAAATAAGCCAAGTGGAGAAAGAGAAATACCAAATGATTTCACTCATCTGTGGAGTATAAGAACAAAGGAAAAACTGAAGGAACAAAACAGCAGTGGAATTACAGAACCCAAAAATTGACTAACAGGTACCAAAGGGAAAGGGAGTTTGGAGGATGGATGGATACGGAGGGGTAACGGAGGGGAGAAGAAAGGGGGTATTAAGATTAGCATGCATAGTGGGGCAGGGAGAAAGGGGAGGGCTGTACAACACAGAGAAGACAAGTAGTGATTCTACAACATTTTGCTATGCTGATGGACAGTGACTGTAAAGTGGTTTATAGGGGGCACCTGGTATAGGGGAGAGCCTAGTAAACATAATATTCTTCATGTAAGTGTAGATTAAAGATAAAAAAATGAAAGAAAGAAAAGGGGGATTACTCCTTGATAGGATAAAACTAACTGTAAATCAACGATTACTGCATGCTTTAATATCCTTAATTTTGATCACTTAAAGGGTGTCAGATGATCAGCTATGGAGGTACACTTTTCTGATAATATTCCTTTCTCTTAAAAAAAAAAGCAGTTCCTGTGTGGTGACCTCCAATGAGTTCTACACAATGGTATAAAGGGCATAGCAAAGTGTGGGCAAAGGGTCTGTTTGTGTTTATACAGAGGATCAAAGCCTAATTTGGCTACCCAGAAAATGAACTAAGATACAATATAAAGAAGAACTTTCAACATCAGCACTCTCTGGAAGAGTCATACCAGAAGATGATCATCAAAAAACCTCAACAAAGATCCAGGTGATGCTGCAGTCGTAGCTGCAGCCATCCCACCGGTTCCTGGACTTGCCATTGGAATGAAGAAGGAGATATCTAAGCTGGCCTGTGCTTTCAGTGAAGCAACAAATTTGACTGGATCTATACTGTTGGAACTCAACCAAGAATTAGGAGAAGTGCAAGTTGTAGCACTCCAAAATCTTACAACGACAGACTATCTACTGTTAAAAGAACATATGGGATGTGAACAGTTCCCAGGAATAGGTTGTTTTAATTTGTCTGATTTCTCTCAGACTGTTCAAGTACAGTTGGACAATATCCATCATATCATAGACAAATTTTCACAAACGCCTACGGTGCCTAACTGGTTTTCTTGGCTTCACTGGAGATAGCTGATAATTATAGATCTGCTTTGGTTATGTAACTGTATTCCTATTATGTTAATGTGTGTGCACAATTTAATTAGTAGTTTAAAACCTATACATGCTTAAGTTACTCTACAAGAAGATATATCAAAGAAATAATCAACCTTCCCATGTTTTCTTCCATCTGCTACCTCTATAGCTTTTCTTCTTCCTTTCCAATTACAACCCTTAAATAGAATTCGTGCCTCATATCCAATTTACCAAGTATCATAATTCCTCCAAGTGGTAAAGATACCTCAAGACAAATGCTGGGCATAGAAGCCATAGGGCATAAATCTGCAAAGAAGTAAAAAGCTAACCTTTTCAAACAATATGGCTTCTCTCTCACTTACCAACTTTACATCTCCCTGTATGGCCCCGGAAGATGACTGGTTAGCCAGAGACGGGTAAGATTCCTCAAGGGAGGAACAACCTAAGACAGGCACAGTCGCAGGGGGGCCATCAGGTGAGAAATTGGGGATCAACAGTGGTGAGGCTTAGAACCTCACCCCCCCTGTTTTGAGAGAAATCTTCTGCATCTGTGGATGTTTTAATCCCCTTGTCTAGGTTGGATTAACACATAGTCTACAGGCACACACCTGATCATCTACATTTGCTCTCTTACAACACTAAACTATGTTTTCTACCTTTATCTTGCACCTACCACTTCAGCATTTTATTAAAAATAAAAAAATAATAAAGGGAGAAATGTGGGATCCACATATAAGTCAAGTATAAAAATCAAACAAATATTCATATTTGACCTGATTGTTTATAGTTCATAATGCGTGATCAAAACTGAAAGTTTCTGTGATGACTGCCCTTGTACTGTTCACCATATAAGAACTTATTCACTTTGTAAGAATTTGTTCACCATATAAGAACTTGTTCGTCATGCTTCAGAAGATTGGAGACTGATGAGAATTAGGCTCGGGGTGGATTAATGATTATGCATTGAGCACTGACTCCCCTATACAGAATTTTATTGTTGTTAACAACCATTTGATCAATAAATATGAGAGATGCCCTCTAAAAAAAAATAAATAAGACTTAAGCTAAATATGGTAGCATATAATACAAAAAAGGGTGATCAAATGTAACCGTTCTAAGATTCTTTGTCATTTAAGAGGAGGATAAAGATAATTTACTTTGGATTTTGTAGAGCTAAGTGTACATGTTAAAATTTCTAGGGTAACTACTAAAAAGTAGAAATAGAGCATAAAATTTCCAAAGCTCAGTAAAGAAAAAAATGAGAACAGGCAATCAATACAAAAATGACAAGAAAGGAGAGAATAAAGAAACAGAAAAGGTGGGATAAACAGTACAAAGGAAGGTGAGTCAACATAGCAAGATCGGGAACAAGACAGGGATGCCCACTCTCCCCGCTGTTATTCAGCATAGTACTGGAGGTCCTAGCCACAGCAATCAGACAAAACAAAGAAATACAAGGACTCCAGATTGGTAAAGAAGAAGTCAAACTGCCACTATTTGCAGATGACATGATATCATACATAAAAAACCCTAAAGACTCCACTCCAGTACTACTGGAACTGATACTGGAATACAGCAAAGTTGAAGAATACAAAATTAATACACAGAAATCTGAGACTTTCCTATACACTAACAATGAACTAATAGAAAGAGAAACCAGGAAAACAATTCCATTCACAATTGTATAAAAAAAAAGTACCTAGGAATAAACCTAACCAAGGAAGTGAAAGACCTATACCCCAAAAACTACAAGACATTCTGAAGAGAAATTAAAGAGGACACTAACAAATGGAAACTCATCTCATGCTCTTGGCTAGGAAGAATTAATATTGTCAAAATGGCCATCCTGCCCAAAGCAAACTACAGATTTAATGCAATCCCTGTCAAATTATCAACAGTATTCTTCAATGAACTGGAACAAATAGTTCTAAAATTCATAAGGAAACACCAAAGACCCCGAATAGCCAAAGCAATCCTGATAAGAAAGAATAAAGTGGGAGGGATCTCACTCCCCAACTTTAAGCTCTACTGCAAAGCCACAGTAATCAAGACAATTTGGCACTGGCACAAGAACACAGCCACAGACCAGTGGAACAGAATGGAGTCTCCAGACATTAACCTAAACATATATGGTCAATTAATATATGATAAAGGAGCCATGGACATACAATGGGGAAATGACACCCTCTTCAACAGCTGGTGTTGGCAAAACTGGACAGCTACATGTAAGAGAATGAAACTGGATCATTGTCTAACCCCATACACAAAAGTAAATTCAAAATGGATCAAAGACCTGAATGCAAGCCACGAAACCATAAAACTCTTAGGAAAAAAATAGGCAAAAATCTCTTGGACATAAATATGAGTGACTTTTTCATGAACATATATTCCTGGGCAAGGGAAACAAAAGCAAAAATGAACAAGTGGGACTATATCAAGCTGAAAAGCTTCTGTACAGCAAAGGACACCATCAATAGAACAAAAAGGTATCCTACAGTATGGGAGAATATATTCATAAATGACAGATCCTATAAAGGGTTGACATCCAAAATATATAAAGAGTTCAGACACCTCAACAAACAAAAAGCAAATAATCCAATTAAAAAATGGACAGAGGAGCTGAACAGACAGTTCTCCAAAGAAGAAATTCAGATGGCCAACAGACACATGAAAAGATGCTCCACATCGCTAGTCATCAGAGAAATGCAAATTAAAACCACAACGAGATATCACCTCATATCAGTAAGGATTGCCAACATCCAAAAGACAAACAACAACAAATATTGGCGAGGTTGTGGAGAAAGGGGAACCCTCCTACACTGCTGGTGGGAATGTAAATTAGTTCAACCATTGTGGAAAGCAGTATGGAGGTTCCTCAAAAAGCTCAAAATAGAAATACCATTTGACCCAGGAATTCCAGTTCTAGGAATTTACACTAAGAATACAGCAGCCCAGTTTGAAAAAGACATATGCATCCCTATGTTTATCACAACACTATTTACAATAGCCAAGAAATGGAAGCAACCTAAGTGTCCATCAGTAGATGAATGAATCAAGAAGATGTGGTGCATATACACAATGGAATATTATTCAGCCATAAGAAGAAAACAAATCCTACCATTTGCAACAACATGGATGGAGCTAGAGGGTATTATGCTCAGTGAATAAGCCAGGTGGAGAAAGACAAGTACCAAATGATTTCACTCATCTGTGCAGTATAAAAACAAAGAAAAACTGAAGGAACAAAACAGTAGCAGAATCAGAACCCAAGAAAGGACTAACAGTTACCAAATGGAAAGGGACTGGGGAGGATGGGTGGGAAGGGAGGGAGAAGGGCGTGGAAAAGAAAGGGGGCCTTAGGATTAGCATGTATAATGTGGGGGGGGCATGGGAGGGCTATGCAACACAGAGAACACAAGTAGTGATTTTACAGCATCTTACTACGCTGACAGACAGTGACTAATGGGGTACGTGGGGGGGCCTTGGTGAAGGGGGGAGTCTAGTAAGCATGATGTTCCTCATGTAATTGTAGAGTAATGATAGCAAAATAAAAAATATAAAAAATATAAAATAAAAAAGTTGCCCTTTCTATTGTCTATTGAGCAATTGTTAAGTTGTTTTGCATGCTTACCTGTTTCTCCTAGCTGAACTCAAGTCTCAGCCTGCATTTCCAAAATACCCCTCTGTAATGCTTAACTATACAAAAATATAAGGTACAAGCCATTTTAACCCTATCATAAACCAAAAAGATGATGCCCCCTAAAATGAAGTGTTTAAAGGGGCATCAGAGGGGGGAGTGATAAGGAAAATATTCAACATAGTCGTCAAGGTCAGCAAACTTCAGTTGGCAAAGTCAGCAGAGAACTCCCAGCTCCCTCCTCCTCTCCTCCAGGCTCCTTTTATGCCCTGCGCATGCCAAAATGCCACCCTTGCTTGTGCTCAGGGCTCAGACCTTGGGAGAGTACTCCCTTCTGGGCCCGCCGGTGTGAAAAGCCTCAACACTCCAAGACCTCCAAGTGCCACTTGGTTCTTCCATCAGTGATCCAGTCCAGGTTTTCCAGTATTTCCCACAACAATATATATGTATATGCATTACTGTTTCTAGAATCCTTTAAATCTCTATTAGAACAGGCTTAGGGAGAAAATAATGTTAGAAAATTTCCAACCTTCAAATATTTAAAGTAAAATGTTGAAAATGGATGCAATAAACTTTATAATTTTATATAGTTTATAATCTTTAAAATATAGTTAGCATAACATAATAGCATAGAGAAGACAAGTAGTGACTCCATAGCATCTTACTATGCTGATAGACAGTGACTGTAATAGGGTAAATGGTGGGGACTTGATAATGGGGGGAATCTAGTAACCATAATGTTGCTCATGTGATTATATATTAATGATATAAAAAAATACAGTCAGCTTATGTACTTGCTGATACACACAGTTTTGGATAATCAAGCCAAGGATCTTTAAAACACTGTTTTATAGCTTTTAATTTTTTAATTAAAGATCAAATATCTCTTTACCTTAAGAGATGAACTAATAATAATGGTGGTTGTCCATTTCAACTTTTCTTTTCCACCACTTTCAGCCATCTGTCTGTCTTTGGATCAACCCAGTTTCTAATGGTGCCACAATCTGAAGAAAAATGAGCAAAAAGGATACATAGAAATATTTGATGGATTAATAAAGATAGAATGGAACTAGAGTAATGGAAATACTCTGAAAAATATCTGAAAGTCAAAATTAGACACTGAAAAAGTACCTATCTTGTTATAAATTAAACTTAATTAATACCAGGCTACCCTATTGTTAAAAGGAGACAACAGGCACAAAATGGACTCACTTGCATTAAACCCCGTATCAGCAAACTAAGACTTAGTATCTAACCTAACTGCAGTATCATCCTCCCAGGAATTAACAGTCAACATGGAGTTACCTGGAAATATCTGGTCAGCATGAGTGAGGTAATCCATCCAAAAGACCCCTTCTCTGCCCCTTAGGAAGGGGACACTTCCTGAAACAATGTATTCTTTCCTCAAAATTTCCTATTTCACCCCTTTTCATCTGTGAATATCTTTCCTTTTCTACAGCTTAGCAGAGCTTCCTTCTATTGCTAGATGGGACGTTGACGACTCAGGAATCAATGAGTAAAGCCTATTGGATCTTTAAATTTACTTTTTCTGAATTTTCGTTACTTAACAGATTTGGTGGCAGTGGCAGGGCTGGAAGAGTCTTTCTAATCTATGGGGACAACAAACATAGGCATGGGACCCACGAACCCTAAGAGGTCTTGCTGTTTCTGAGGGCAGTTTTGAGCTCTGCTCCCTTTGTGTGAGTTCCCTATCTAACTGGTTTTCCAAAGTCTAATTGTTCTCCATTTGATTGGAATTCCTATGTTTTCTCACCACAGTGCACAGATACCATTTAAGGAACTGCTGGTAGTTACCAGGCTGAGTCTGAAATTGGACTCGGTCTAACTTAAAAACTGGACTGGGTCCAGGATCAGACTGCATCCAATTTAAGCTGGACTGGGTCCAGCATGAGACCTCAGGTGAATAAAATTTTGTTTTAAGTAAAGGCTTGCTGCTGATAGGAATCACAAAAGCCAAAAAAAAAAACACCCCACAAATATTGCTGTGCATAGGCCAAGCATTTGAAGGCTACTAAAATGCTCTCCACCTCAAGAAGACTCCCATGACAGGGTAATTTGGTCACAGAACAAGTTAGATTGTCACTAGTCACACACTAACCTCAAGAACTTGTCCATGCAACTAAGTATGTTGTAAAACACCACTCAAACCTCAACCCAAGAGCACATCTATTTTAGGTATTAATCTGGCTGCAAGAAACCCAAAGGTTTAGCTAATAGGATTATTAAATTCTAAACAGTCAACTGTGCCACCTTCTGGCACACCTGCTTATTTTATATTTAAAAACCATGGTCCAGAATCTATAAATATCTACAAAAATGCTAAAATCTTACTAAAAACAACCTAAAATTACAATGGCCATTATGGGGAAGGTACCAATTAGACAAGATCATTCATTTAAGGGGTGTACTTGCAAGTGCCCTCCTTTACTCAAGTGCACATCTTAAAAAACATGTTGGGGTGCTTTTTAAAATTATAAGTAAATTTACCTATAGAACAATTTGGAAAAAGCTAAAACTCTATGAAATATAGTCTTTCCATCCATGATTATGGCTTCTCTCTCCATAGATTTAGGACTTAGACTGTAAAGTTTTCATTTAACATTGTGTCATATGCATTTTCCTTACATGTTTTTTAAAGTATGTAAAGGCTGCATAACTTCCTGTTGAATGGATATGCCACACTTCATCTGACCAACATATAGGGATGGAAAAATAATTTTCCAATTATCTTTCTGAGTTCTTGGCTGAGACCCCCTATAAAAAAGACCAATGTTTTAACAAGAGAAAAATACAATTTTATCAACATGCATACCTCATATATACATGGGATATACTCAGAAAAACAGTAACTCTGAGATGGCCCAAGGCACCACCTTCAGCTAAAGACCAAAGAAAGAGGTAGGGAAGGCCACTTATGGGAGGGTAGCAGGAAAAGCACAGTAAACAAGGGGAAGGTTTGTTATGCAGGTTTAAGTTGGTGCTATCTCCATTTTTAAGAGTTTCTTGTGATTTAGAATCATATTTCTCTTCTTGGTACAGAGAGGGAGACACTTAAAAATGGAGATTTCCTTCACAGATGTAAATGTTCCTTACACAGGGTAACTTCTAGATTTTTTTCAGAGCTTCTACATCTGCAGTTTCTTAAAACTATTAGCTCAAAATAATCCTTATGCCAAAAAGGCATACTCTCGGGTGGCACATTCTGCTACCCGTCAGTTACAATTGGGAATTTACATTGAATGTTTGATCTGGTCCCAAATTTCTCCAATTATAAATGACTTTGCAATAACATAGAATTGTCTTTCAAAGTCATAAATATTCTTCTCTAATTAAAATCCTTCAGTGATTCACCATGGCCGGCAGAAGAAAATCTAAACTCAAGGTGTGCAAATTCTTTCCTTTTCAGACTCATGTCTTGCCATTTCCTAAAATATTACATATGATCTAGCTATTCTGAAAACATATAGTCCTAAACAAGATATTTTTTTTTTACCTTGTCCCTTTACATATTCAAACTAAAATCTCCCTCCCTTCCTTGTCAATTCCTACTTGTTTTTAATAAGCAGTTTGTGTTACTTCCTCCAAAAAGCTTTCCCAGTTCTCCACAGGCAATTAGAACTTTCTCTGTCAGTAGAACTAAAGCACCCCAAACATCTCTATTATATCACTTAGTAATATAGTTATGTTTATTTACATAGCTGCATTCTCAGTGAAGAGACTTCTTCTCATCAAGGCTCCTCAAATAGAGGGGCAATGTTTTATTCATCTTTGTATTCTAATGTCTCACACAGTGCCTGGCACTTTTACCAAACACAAACAGTAAGTCCAGAAGTCAAAGGCAAAATAAAGGTCATAGCAAGATGGGAATAAGTAAGGGGAGTCCTGGTTCATTTCCATGAACACTGGAAAGTTTTTGCCATGTGCCTTTCTGTGGATAAAGTGAAGGTTCCTGTGGCCAGGATTCTCACCTGGCCATGGTTGGCTAGCTCTCTATGTATGTGTGGGCAATATGCTGTTATTAAAGAGCTCCACCCAGTGCTCTGGGTGACACAGTGGCACGGCTGCAAAACTGCAGGGGAGCAGAGCAGTGGCTGGAGCGGTGGCAGCACCAAGGACAGAGACTGAGACAGCCGAGGAGATAGAAAGGCCCAGAGGCAGAGACCAGTTTGTTACATGCAGACTTGCTCTGAGTGGATGGGATTCTAGTGATTGATCTGCTACCATGGGAATAAAGTTGGGTATAACCTTTTCACCCCAAGAACGTTCCACTGTCATTTCTTTGGTCTCATTGAATCCACAGTGAACTTGTCTTGGCTAAAACCCATTGGCAAGACACTTCCTCTACATGTTAGAGATCTGTGGTGTAGAGATGGATCAAGCTAGCTTAAAAGGCACAATCTCTTACAATGTCATGGTCTCTCTTCCCAGCAAAAAAGGAAGTGTTTCCTGAGTTTATCTGATAAAAAGCTGGTATTCTGAGATATTCTTAGGAAGAAATTGAAACCACATGAATTCCTCTTCTGGCTTACGCCTACCCTCTCACTATATCAGACATGGAGATGGCAGAGGTATCAACAAGAGCTCAACACATCTATAATTCACTCTAGTTCTCCCTGTCAGGTTGAACAAAAGGCTGGGGGGTAAAAGAATATAGGGGATTTTATGGGCAAATATAGGTGACAGGTATATAGATGGACTAATCACTTTCAATATAAGTAAGGAAGCTGAAGTATTCTACCATGATCCAACTGATGAATTGTTAGGTGATGGGTGGTGACAAACAAATATGGATATGTTAAGTATTGAAAAATGCTTTCAAACTATGTTATGAACCCAGATCTCTGGTTAGTGTACAAATAAGTGTGCAAAGCAACCTGTGGTTGCAGAAAAATTCTTAAACAGTAGTAATGGATAATCTTAGGTTCTACAGAAGCTGTCTCTCAAAGAGAGCTTCTACCAAAATCTCATGATGATAGAGAGTCCTGTGAGACAGACTCAAGATAGGACGATCCTGAGCTCACTTCCTCCCAAGGACACACCAAAACCACAACTACATATGGAATAACTCTCTCTGAGAAGGACCTAAAGACTAGCTAAACTGCTCTTCCACAACTAAAGATATTTCTAAAAAGCCACATCGAGATGAGTAGGAGTAGCAGAGACACAGTCTAGTTAGAACCCACACCCTTGACACAGCAACCACCAGTAGGAGGGACATCACGAACTCAGAGGTCCTCTCTGAGGAGTGAGGGGTTCAAGCCCCCCATCATGCACCCTGCCCCGGGGACGTGCACAAAGAAGACAAGCCTGCATGACACCTGACTTTGAAAATCAGCAGGGCTTAACTATAGAGAGCTGGAGGGCTATAGGCAAGAAAGACTCTGCTCTTAAAGGGCTAACTCACAAACTCTCTTGCCCCAACACCCACTACAGAGGCAGGAGTTTGAAAAGTGCCAGGGCCATAGAGAAAGGAGATTTACTAATTTTCAGGCCTGTGTTAGCAGACCATGTATGGGAGGGCAGGGATCTGTAAAAACTTTCTCTAGGAATGGAAGTGTTGGCATGTGCCATTTTCTTACTCTCTTACCTAGCTGGCCCAGCACTGGCAGCAAACATTTCTGATACTCTCCATCTACTCTGACAGCACCACTTGCCCTGCCTCAGCATCTCCCTATGGACCTGTCCCAGTAGGTGCCCTGGTTCCTGCTACACCCAGCCTCAGCCAGTACTGGCATACCCTGAAAAGCAACTCCCACAGATGGAGGGGGCAGTCCACTCCCCCAGTACACACACAACTGCAGCTGTGCCACACAGCCAGACACACTGTAAGCCAGCCCCACCAACAGTGTACCTGCAATAGCAATGGCCCAGCTGCAAAAGGAAAACACATGCAGCCCACACATAGGACACCCCTGGAGTGCCTCCTTCTGGTGACTGGCAGGGATTGCACTTCTGGGCCCCACAAGACACTTCCTACATAAGGCCACTACTTCAAGCCTGGAAGACATAGCTGATAAAAAATATAAAAAAGAACCAATCAAAGCTAAAAAATACAATAATTGAAATGTAAAGTACACTAGATGGGATCAACAGCACATTAGATGATGCAGAATGGATCAGTGATCTGGAAGACAGGTTAGCAGAAACCACCCAAGCTGAACAGCGAAGAGAAAACAGAATTTTAAAAAATGAAGATAGTTTAAGGGACCTTTGGGACAACATCAAGCATACTGACATTGACATGCTAAGGGTCTCAGAAAAAAAGAGAAAGAGAGGTGCAGAAAACTTATTTGAAGAAATAAGAGTTGAAAACTTCCCTAGCCTGGAGAAAGAAATAGACATTCAGGCCCAAGAAGCACAGACTCCCGAATAAGATGAGCCCAAAGAGGTATACATCAAGACACATAATTGAAATGTTGAAAATTAAAAATGGAGAATCTTAAAAACAAGAGAAAAGCAACTGGTTACATACAAGGGAGCCCCCCCCATAAGGCTATCAACTGATTTTTCAGAAGAAATTTTGCAGGCTGGAAGGGAATGACACAATGTATTCAAAACACTGAAAGAGTAAAAACCTACAATCAAGAATAGTCTACCCAACAAGGTTACCATTCAAAATTGAAAGACAGATTAAAAGCTTCCCAGGTAAACAAAGTTTAAGGAGTTTATCATCACTAAACTGGCCTTAAAAGAAATGTTAAAAGTACTTCTTAATGCAAAGAAGAAAAGTTCATAACTAGAAGAAAATCATGAAAGAAAAAAATTTCACTGGTAAAAGCAAATATATAATAAAGGTAGATCAACCACTTATGAAGCTAATATAAAGATTAAAAGACAAAAGTAGTAAAATCCATTACATCTACAATAATTAAGGGATTATTATTACACAAAACAAAAAGATGCAAAATATAATGTCAAAAACATAAAACGTGATGGGGCCAGAGTAAAAATGTAGTGCTTTTAGAGTGTGTTTGAATTTAAATTGCCATCAACTTAAAATTGAGTACCATATACATAGGACATTATATATGAACCTCATGTTAATCAAAAAATCAAAAATCTGTAATAGATATACAAAAAATAGAAAGGAATTCAAACATAACACTAAAGAAAGTCATCAAATCACAAGGGGAGACAGCAAGTGACAAAGGGAAAGAGAAGAAATACAACACAACTAGAAAATGACAGAAAGTCTTTATCAATAATTGCTTTAAATATTAATGGACTAAATGCTCCAATCAAAAGACACGGGGTTGCTGAATGTATAAAAAACAAGCCCTAGCTATATGCTGTCTACAAGAGACTTACTTCAGACCTAAAGACACACAAATACTAAAAGTGAAGGGATGGAAAAATATTATTCCATGCCATGGAAACAAAAGAAAGCTGGGGTAGAAATACTTATATCAGATAAAACAGACTTTAAAGCAAAGACTGTAACAAGGGATTACATAAAGATAAAAAAAGATCAATCAGCAAGAGGATATGACAATTATAAAAGCTATGGACAGAACATAGGAGTACCTAAATATATAAAGCAAACGTTAGTGGACATAAAGGGAGAAATTGACAGTAATAAAAAATAGTGATGAGCATTACCATGTTCAAATTTGCAAATTCTGTTGTGTTAGGGAAGAAGTACAGGTGTTTGACACTGGAGCTGTTTAAAGTATGGGTTCTGAAATGTGCAGCAATTCTAGCTACTCCATTACCAGTTGCTTATTCTTGTGGCTATGGAAACAAAAATTAACACCAGGCAGAAGAAATCAAGCAAAAAACCCAAAACTCATCTTTTATTATTAAAAGTGAAAAATAACCTTTTTGAAACACCTTGATAGCTACTGAAAAAGGTCCCAGAAGTTACCACATCCCAATTATTTCCCAAGAGGAAAAAAATGCTTAACTTTTAGATAAAATAACCTGCTCTGAACATAATCATTTTGGAATGGTTATGCATTGTTAGGGTAATCTGTGATGGGTCTTCAGTGCCCATGCATGCTTTTGCTTGATATGCCAAGAATATAGGCTCTGACTACTCCTTAGTAAGAGTACCTATTTTTCATTTGCAGTGAGCAACACAGAGGAATGCAGAAGGCAGGGTTGTTGTTGCTCATTAATAAGTATTCTTCCACTCAGTGCTCCTCTCTGTTAATGCATCCAACTGTATATGCAGCCATTTAGGTCCACCTGTATTAGTCCCACATGTCCTCATTTCTATGGAATTTGGGGGCCAAGGAAAACAATAGATGCCTGAAGTTTTTGGCCACTGCTTTTGCCATGAGTTTTTACAAAGTCCTTTAAAAAGTCCAGGCACCTCATATCTTCTGTAAGCATCAGTAAAACAGTAACAGGCTACCTTATTAGCTTGATAGGATGGTAAAATTTCAGTCTTTTCACAGTTCTTGGCAGGCATTACCTACTAAAGTTTAAGATACGCATAAACTATAACTTAGCAATTCCACTTCTATGTTTATATTCAAAAGAATTCAGGCAACGTGTACTAAGAGCCTTGAACAAGAATGTTCAGAACTATTCATAACTGTATTTTAAACTTTATTCCTCATATTTTTGTTTAAATTTTCTTTTTAATCCAACCTCTTAAGGCTAGAATGATCTATGTAGTAATGGAATACAGTTGGCAATATCAGTATAGCTTACTGTTAGCAGAACATAGATACAAGTGAATACATATATACTTACAGATTGTATATACACAGATGGGTACACACATGTATTTCTATGCTCTGTCCATGAGTGGGGTCTAAAAGAAATGGTAACAGCAAGCATAGTTAGTAGCCAAACTGTGATTTCTAATGACCATTCTCCAATAAAAGGAACTTGAGCTTCTTGGAGAAATGGCTGATTCTAAGACTGGTACAAGAAATTATACATCAAAAACATGAGCCTGGAGCACTTCGTAGTGCCAGAAAGTAAGGAAGTGATTAAAAACAAAAAGAAAGGAAAAACCACACTGAGAAGAGTATGTCAAAAGAGTAGAGGAACCAAATGAAAAGAGATTCAAATGGCCAAAGCTGGAACAATCTGAACAGCAAACTAAATAAAATACTATTATATTATAATTCAAAGTATAAAATAGTCCATACTGATATAAACAATTGAATAGATTAACAAATGGGGGAAAAGAGATAGTCTCTTGACATTATCTCCAAGAGACACTGAGGAACCCTGATAAACACTAACTCAGTCAAGTGATCCAATAGTCATATTGACAGTATGTACCCTTGATATGATGTAGTCTTCTTCTTACTAATCAATAATCCCAGTCCAACCATGAGAAAAACACCAAATTCCAACAGCAGGGCATCCTACAAAATATCTGACCAGCACTCCTCAAAGCTGCCAATGTCCTCAAAAACAAAGAAGGTCTGAAAAACTGTCACAGCCAAGACAAAGCTAAGGAAACATTATAACTATATGGATGTGGTATACTGGCTGGGATCCTTGAAGAGAAAAAAGGACCTTAGATAAAAAGCCAAGGCAATCTGATCTATAATCTTCAGTTAATAATCATGCAGTAGTATTTGCTCATTAATTGTAATGGAAGATACTAATAATAGGGGAAAGTAGGTAGAGAATAGAAATACTCTGTATTATTGTTTGAATTATTTTGTAAACCTAAAACTGTTCTAAAAAAGTCTTTTTTTTAAATCCTCTCTTTCAAGCTTATTAAAAGTCTTGTCCTGCAAGAAGACACTATCCCTAATCTCCTCAAATTAAATGAGCCCTCCCCTTCTTCAGAATCTGCCTTACAATACTCTGTTGAGCACTTAGAATTTGCCCAACAAAATTAAACATATTACATTTCCCCTAAATCATAAGTTTATTAATAGCAACCAGATTTATATTCTCCATGTTATCTAATACTGAATTTATTGAAAACAAAAATTAGAAACCAACTAATCCAAGTGAAAGTCACTTTCAGTGATTCAGTAATATTTGCTAAGGCAGTTTCATTCTACTTTTGAATAACTAATAATTATAAAGTTCTTCCTGCTGGGTTGAACTTTTATAGTTTCTGCTCTATAATTTCCTCACTTAATGCATGAATCAGTGAGTAACAAGTTAACTAGCCCTATGAGAACAGAGACACCTTCTGTTTTACCTAATACTGTATCTCCAGCACCTGGCACATAACAGACACTCAAAAATTATGTTTTTGAGTGAGTAAATGGCTAGCTGGCTGGGAGAAGGGTTGCAACTTTTATTTCCCCTCAGACAATTTAACTTACAGTTAGCTAATGACAACCCACCTGACAATACAGTCACATTTATCATTTAAATCTTCATACCTTTATATGTAGGTTTTATAATAATTTAAATTAATTTAAATAAAGCTAAGGGAGGTTAAGTAATTTTGTGTAGTGAGAAAAGAAATGGTGTAGACAGACACCCAAGGCTGTACTGTTATCGGCTAGGAATGAATCAGAAAACCAGGGCTGAGGCAGCAAGGCTTCCCTCAGCGACTCAGGGGAAAAGCTCCTAGAGGAGCGAGCAAGCCGGGACTCAGCCCCTCCGGCGGTTAGGGACTCTGGGCACGTCACGTCACCTCTGGTTGGCCTACTTCCTCATGCAAAAATCAAAGGCTGTAACCCAAGGCCCTCTTAGGCCTTTCCCAATTCCATGGTCCTATTGTTATGGGGTTTGCCACGGTTTTGCTTTTCCTAAGTTTTCAAATTCAAATAAATATAACACTGCACAATAATAACCCCCAAATTGCTTTCCTGCTCCCTCTCCTCAGTTAGCAAGTGAGAGAGGTTGGCCAACAAGTTCACGGACCCTTCCATTCTTTACTTAGGATTTTTTTTTTCTGGGGGGTCGGGGGCAGAGGAGGGAAGAGGTCACGAACAACCCTAAAGTAAAAAACATCAAGTGTCAGGGTGGATGACAGGGCTTCTGAAAAGGAGGCCGTTTACACTACATGAGAAAACTGCAGAAGCCCCTTTCCATACGACTCTCCGAGGAAGAAAAGGTGGGGAGGATCCCCTAGCACCCCCGCTAAAGTACTGAGGTAAGATTTTATCCTGGAAAGTCTGGGGAAAAACAGCGGCAGAAGACCCACGAAAGAGAAATGTGAAGAGCCAGGTCCTCGGGAGCCTCACCCGCAAAGCGGTAAACACACTACCAGATCAGAAGGCCTGCCAGCTGAGCCCAAACGTCCAGAACCTTCCGCGAGCAGCGAGAAACGCAGCTGGGGGCGCAGAGGCCACGCGGAGTCTGGCGGCTCAACCCCAGCCCTCGCCGCCCGCGGAGCCTCCGCGCAGCCGCAGACCACCGCTGTGGACAGTGTTTCCCGCTCTTCAGCGGCAAAGTTTGCACGAACTAAGTGGTTAAGAAAAAGCGAGGGTTTTCATGTTAGACGTAGTTACCTGGAATAGATTTTTCACGGTTTTCTAAAATATAGGCTTAGTTCTCCAACTACTATGATTAACAAGATAAAATGAAAGTGGTCTCCCCTGTATCTATATTATGAAAAAGACTAAGATTCACATTTTCATTAATAGTTATGAATACAACATTTAGAAGCCTGTGTGTTTGTGCCTTGGGACGCCATTGTTTTCAGACCTAACTGAAGCTCAGCAATGTATTAGGCACTGGTGCTCACAACTATAAAAAATTAAAAAGAAAGAAAAAGAAAACCCACTATTTGCTTAGAACCTAAAGGTTAGAATACAAAACTATAAATGTGTCTTACTTTATAAAAAATGCAATACTGAAAAAAAAATACTCCAGGAAAAATCCTTTTGGGCACACTAGTAATATGGTTTAATTATTCCCAGAGGTAATCATTTTGTATATTTGGAGTTTTGTATAACTGAAACGATTAAAATTAGGTGCACTCTTGCTGCCCCTGTTAGGCAATTTGTTAACGGCAGGTCAGGACTGATCAGAAAGTCAAAACCTGGGTCCAGCCACACCTTGTGGGTTTGGGAACTCAAGGAATTGACTCAGCAGTTGGTGCGAGCAGAAGGGTTTGGTATTTCCAGAGGACCCTCTTGGAAGGGCCTCACGTCTCAGATAAAGCAGTATCTCCAAGATACTCCTGTACTTGGGTGTGTTTATAGGTTGATAGAACAGTGCCTAAAACGTAAGAACTCTGTACGTTTACCTGCTACCCTTACTATGATTCAAATGTTCCCTTAATGTTACCTGGCAATCGCCCAGTCCATTCATAGGTAACTGTTTCATACCTTTCCCTCTCCTCATATCTCCAGCACCTCTTCCTCATCCTCACTTTCAGCTGAAGGTCTTGCTTACTATTTAAATGAGACAAATAAAAGCATCCAAAAGTGAACTTTCATTGATCTCCACAACCACATCTACCCATCTACCATCCTCTGTATCCACAAGATTTTGCTTTTCCTCCAATTATAGTAGATGAACTACGTATGCTTTTTATAAGGCCAACCCTCCAGGTGGACACTAGATTCTCTCTCTTTTTGTCTATTCAAGAACATAGTACCAACAATTCTCTCCTGTCTCCATTACACTATCAATTTCCTCCACTGGACCATTCTCAACAGCAAATAAAGATGCTGTTATTTTGTCCATCTGAAAATGTAGTGATCTCACTTCCCACTCAGCTAACCATCCCATTTCTCTGCTCTCCTTTACAGCAAGCAAAACTCAAAAGGATTGTCTATAATTTATTTCTAAAACCTCTTCTCTCATCCTTTCTTAAACACCCCAATCAGGCTTTTTCATTTTCACCATTGCCACAGAAATTGCTTTTGCCAAGGTCATTGCTAAATCCAGCAGACAATTTTCAATACTAATTTTACTTGGTCAATCAGCAGCATTTGTTGCAGTTGATCACTTCCTCCTCTTGGAAACATTTCTTCCCGTGGTTTCCCCATACTGTGCTGTACTGGCCACTTTTCAACATCCTTTATTGTTTTTTCCTCAATACGCAAACTCTTGGGAGCACCCCAAGTACAGTTCTTTTCTGGCTATATTCACTCCCTTGGTGATTTCACCAACTCAGAGCTTTAGAGATAATCCTTAAACTGATAGATGCTGAATTTCTATCTCCAGCCTTAGCCTTTACCCTGAACTCCAGACTGGTATAAACAACTGCCTATTTAATATTTCCACTAGCAGACATCTCAAATTTCACATCTGAAATTTGGAACATCTGACTTCACCCTGTAAACCTGTACCATCCTAGTATTCCCAATCTCAGTTAATAACTCACATTTTTCCTATTGTAAAGTTTAAATAGTTTGTCTGTCTCTCATATGCCCCATCTCATCCATCAGGAAATCTTGTTGCCTGTACCTTCAAAATGTATCTGGAACCTGAGCACCTCCCTGGTCTGAACCACCATCATCTCTCACCTGGATTATTGCAACAGTTTCCCTGTTTATGCTTTGCACTCCAAGGTCTTTTTTCAACATAGCAACCATGGTAATCCTGTTAAAATAGGGATCAGAATTAAAGCTAAAGTCTTTATGATGACTTGTAAGGGCCTAAGTGAGCCAGTTTTCCTATTACATGTCTGACCCTTTCTGCTACTCTGTCACTTACTTCCTCTTTCCAGCCACATGAGCTCCCTCTCTTTCTTCATATCTGCCAGGCATGCTTTTGCCTTTGCACCAGCTTTTCAGTCTAAAGTCCTCTCCTCCCAGATGTAGTCATAGTTCACTCTCTCTCCTCCTTCAGTTCTCAGCTGAACTATCTTCCCAATAAAGATCACCCTGACTTCCTCATTTAAAATTGGAACCACCCCTGATTCTTCTCAGCCTGCTGTTTTTATAGTAGCAATTGTCACCCTCTAACATACTATATAATGTACATGCTTATTATTTTTATTGTTTATAGCTTTTCTCTCTCACTAGAATTAAACTCCACCAGAGCAGAGACCTCTCTCTGTTTTGTTTACTGATGAATCTCTAGCATGTAGAACAATATCTGGTACCTATTAAGCACTAATAAATATAGTCAGCTGTTGAAGTATCATTCATCCTAACATATAAAGCCTTTTATATTTATAACATACCAGATTTCATTGAATGGCAGTAGCCAGAAGATGAATAGCATCAGTGGAGCTTCACTTTTTATTAAGATTTTTTTAGCCATATTACTTTTAAGCTTGAACTAGTTTATTTCAAGCTTTGGTCTTCTAGTCTAGGCTAATATGTCTGAGGGGCATTTACTAGATATAAATACTGAACAGCTAACTCTGCTATCAAGTTTTTATTCAGGAGGCTTAAGTGTTACAATTCATTCATTACCAGAACAAATAAGTGTTTGCCTTGTGCTTTCAAAGGTTTCTGCACAATGCAGGCCCAAATATATTGAAATTGAATGCACAAATATATTTGGCAACTCTGTGACAGCACAACTCCCTGATTCACAACTCCTTAGAATTCCTGCACAGAAATATGTTCAATTTACATTCCTGCTAATTGCCAGAACATTCCTAATTCAGCAACTGTGAGAAAGTTATAATGAAAAATTAATTCCATAAATTATTGATGACTGGATTTGAAAATTTAAACTTCAACTTGAAAGCACAGAATCAATAAAAATATATATTTCATAAGCCTTGCAATGCCATATTTTCACATTACTTCCTGAATGACAAGCTGTTATAAGACTATGCAAAGTACATAGCTTAATGTTTTTGTGAGATGCCTCAGTCTCATGAGCAGCAGAAAACCCTCAAGTCAGTTAATGGCTTGAATTCTTTGATAGGTCATGAATGTACCTCAGTATTTTTTCCTTTTAGTCAATTGCAAATATTGAATGAGCATTTCCTTTTGAGGCTCCACTGTATGTTTTGTTATCTGCTTCATTCCTGATGTTAGGACCTTGATGTAACCTGTCAAAAGGAAACACACACACATACACACACACACATGCATGCATGCACACAAAGACAAAGGAAATATATAGGAAATCTGATGAAAAAAATGGCTGTTTTCAAATCTAGCCTTTCACCACTTTTCTTTGATATGGAAAACTGACATAGTACTGTAGTCTTAAACCTTGACTATATATATGAATTTTTTTATTAAGGTATCATTGATATACACTCTTATGAAGGTTTCACAAGAAAAACAAAGTGGTTATTACATTCACCCTTATTATCGAGTCGCTCCCCATACCCCATTGCAGTCACTGTCCATCAGTTTAGTAAGATGTCACAGAGTCCCTATTTGTCTTCTCTGAGCTACACTGTCTTCCTCGTGACCGCACACACACCAAGTGCACCAATAATGATACCCCACAATCCCCTTCTCCCTCTCCCACCCAGTCCCTTTGGTAACCACTAGTCCCTTCTTGGAGTCTGTGAGTCTGCTGCTATTTTGTTCCTTCAGTTTTGCTTCTTTGTTATACTCCACAAATGAGGGAAATCCCTTGGCATTTGTCTTTCTCTGCCTGACTAATTTCACTGACCATAATACCTTCTAGCTCCATCCATGTTGTTGCAAATGGTAGGATTTGTTTCTTTCTCGTGGCTGAATAGTATTCCATTGTGTATATGTACCACTTCTTCTGTATCCATTCATCTACTGATGGACACTTAGGTTGCTTCCATATCTTGGCTATTGTAAGTAGTGCTGTGATAAACATAGGGGTTCATAAGTCTTTTTGAATCTGAGAAGTTGTATTCTTTGGGTTAATTCCTAGGAGTGGAATTCCTGGGTCAAATGGTATTTCTATTTTTAGTTTTTTGAGGAACCTCCAAATTGCTTTCCACAAAGGTTGAACTAGTTTACATTCCCACCAGCAGTGTAGGAGGGTTCCCCTTTCTCCACATCCTTGCCAGCATTTGTAATTCCTAGTCTTTTCTATGTTGGCCATCCTGACTGGTGTGAGGTGATATCTCATTGTTGTTTTAATTTGCACTTCCCTGATAATTAGCAATGAGGAGCAACTTTTCATGTGCCTGTTAGCCATCTGAATTTCTTCTTTGGAGAATATATATAAATTCTAATTTTTAAATGATTGAATTTAAACAATCTATTGTTTTGAAAACAACAGGCTCAAATTAAAAAATGGCTTAAACATTTTTAATGTAATTCAGCTTAAAAATAGCTGATTATTTGGCTTCAAAAACTTCTATTTCCAAATAGGCTTGAGTATGTATGTATATGGTTTAGATAAATCTAAACATATTCAGTTCTGTACTCAGACACCAGGATAAAATTTTTGCCCTCTCCCACCTCACTGGGCTTATTGGTCCTTTTTAACTTAAATCTCTCCTAGGTCTCAGATGAGTCTAATGGCAATTCTGTATGCTTTAGCTACTGTGGTTTAATGTGATTATTAAGTATAGCTGAAATTCAGTGGTGAATTCCTCAAATTTTAGACACTGAGAGATTCTTATTTTGGGCAAGGGAAACTGTCTTCAGTCCTCAGTCATAAAGTAAAAACAGCTAAGATGAAAACAACACAACCGCAAAAACAAAGTCTAAGAACATAAAAATTCCTGAATTTAAGGTGTTGAACTGGATAAAGAAATTCCGACGTAAGCTTCCCCTTCAAAGCCTACTCCAGTTTCATCATATGAATCAGACACTGTCTGAAAAGGGATAAAAGATGCATAGTATCTATCTCTTTGCCCCCTGCCTCAGATCAACCATCTGCACCAAATGGAAATTTTGTGGTGTGACCTTGCCCGGTACACACTGCTTTTTGAGGCATCCAAAGTTGTACTGATCACCTCTTCCTCTCTTCCTCCCTTTACCTTCACTATCCCTCTCCCACTCGCTCTACATCTATAGAGTGAAGAGCACCAAGAAAACGGCTGGGTAGGAAGGAGGGAGCACACTGTATGTTGAGAAATGTAGTGTCGCAATATATAGCACTGAAGGGAGGGCTTGAGAATAGATGAACCTAAATGCAGTGCAAACTGAGAGTAGTGTCGTTTTTCCTGTGTTCCATCATTTCAGAGTAACAGATGATCAGCCAGTGGGGTAGGAAAACCAGCAGAGCAAAACTGCAGTAGGTCAATGCCTAGTAGACATGGAAATGGATTGAAATAAGAACTGACAGACATACAAGCGGATAAGGAACAGGACCAAGAGAAACACACACATCCCATTTGTTGATAAACACTAAGTCTGAGGACTCTTACTTAGGGAAAGCTGAGTTAAAGAAGAAAAAAGTTAACATGGAGCCTATGAATAAATACTTTAGAACAAGGGACAGAAAACTGCATCATGAAGACACAAAGGAAAAAGCATAAAAAGGATTTACTGCAGGATCTAAAAGAAAACTTCAGGACACTACTCACATCCTTAACAGAGTATAAAAGCCACGCATGCTCTATAGACATGCATTCTTGAAGTGCAAGAAGAAAGATAAGAGAGAGCAGGCTGATGTGGAAAGCCAGTAGAAGGTTATGAATAAAACAAAGGACTGTAATGATACAAAAATTATGCAACTACAAAATTAAATCCACATTGGCAGTAAAGACAGACTTGATTCTGGAGAAATATTGAATAAATAATGAGGATTACTTGTGATGTTTCAGATGAAGAGATGAAAGTCAGAGGTAGGTGGTACAGATACAGGCAAGAAAAGATAATTGGTATTCATGAAGAAGAGCTCAAAACAAATGGGAAAAATTAAATATGGTGGAAAGAACACTATTCTGATGAGAGAAAAAAAGCCACACATGCTGACAGAAATGAATAGCCAGATTTTTGGCAAAAATAAATGGCAGAGACCTGCATCTAGACATGGCCTGACAATATTTTTTAATTACAAGGCTACAGAAGTCCTACTAAGGTCCGTGAAAGAAAGAAATGATGTAGAAAGAACAAACATTAAGTTAACCTCAGACTTCTCTGCTAGCACACTAGTTTGCAGGAGAGAATTACTACAAGCTGTTTTTTAGCTCACTGAGAGGTGAGGACAGATAATGAGCACCAAAATGAGTTAAACGGAAACATAGATCTATAGAATTATAAATATGGCCACAAATGCTGGACACTCATTTATGCACCTCTTCAGATCCTTTTGACCTACTTGTGACAAAAGTGGGGTGACTGTTCAAGATTATGAGAGATTAAAAAGAAGAGACAACTGAATGTAATGTGTGATCACCTGCATTTATCTGGGATCAGAAAGAAAAACAGTATAAAGGATATTGTGGATATAACTGAGAATATTTAAACATGCCCTTGTATTCAGTAGTTACAATATATTAGTGTAAATTGGGTGTAAGGAAGGTTTTATCATAAAAAGGAGACTGCATGTTTTTAAGAAGTTTATAATTTAGCAGAAAACACATGATGTCTGTACTTTTAAACTATTCAAAACAATTATTTGACACATGTATGTACTCATGCACAATTGTACATACATATAGTGAAAGAGAATGTTGGTTAGAGCAACATTCATTTTAGTTTTTATTTTCATCAAAGTTTTGTATGCATATAGATTAAAGGGTGAAATAGTTCTGCAAGTTTTAGTGAAACACAAATCAAAACCAGTCCCCTACCTGGCTCCATCACCCAAATCCCAATTCCTATAGCAACAACTTTCAAGTCTCAGCTTTTTCTTGTTTGCTGTTATTTCTCTGAATAGCATGAACTCCCTGTGACAGATTCTCTCACAAATTAACTTTTCAGTTTTAAATGTCATGTATTGTCATTTCCCTTTGGAAGGTAAGAATTTGTTTTTCACATACTCCCATTACCCAACATAACTGTATCGTAATTTTAGTTGTATTAGAATTTAGGGTTTATATTATTATAATTATGAAATTACTACTTACTGCTAAGTAAATAACATTATTACTTTTTCTTCCATTCACCATTTTTCTTCTTCCTGGAGTTACACCTTTTTGTTTGTCTCTTTAGCTTTCTATGCAAATATCATTTACATAGATAAAAATTGTTAGGAAAACTTACCATTATTTTTAATTAACATTTTATTATATAAATATTTAATATATGCTTAAAGTAAAAAACAGAAGGAATAGTATAACAACAACAAGGGTCCAAATGCAGAGCTACTACCAGAAGTTGGTATAGTTATTTTTAGTTACATATTCATATGTAGTATATCAATTAGGATTCGGTTTGGCACATGTAAGAGAAAATTCAAATCAACAGTAGTTTAAAATACTAAGTTTAACATACAAAGTTCTCTCCCCTCATGTAATAGCAGTCCAGGGGTAAGTAGTCTGGGGTTGTTACAGTGCTTTCATGAGGTATTCAGGGATCAAGATGCCCGCCAGCTTTCTACTCAGCCATTCGTAGGATGTGGCACTCACCCTCATGGTATGGAAGAGCACATATTTGTGCTCAAGACAGCTTAACAGAGAAAGTTCTAGGAAGTATCACTAAACATTTATATCTCATTGGTCAGCACTGGTACATGGTTACATCTAGTTATAAGAAGGAATGGAAATGTAGTCTTCATTCTGAGTAACCAAGTGCCCAGATGTAAAATTAAATGTTTTACTAGGAAGGAGATGATGATGAATAGATATTAGAGTAGAATATTAGCAGTTGACCTGTCCAGGTTGTCCAGAGAAACAGAAGCAATACTGTATATATTCAGAGATTTATTTTAAAGAATTGGCCCTTGAGATTGTAGGGGCCGGCGAGTCGGAAATGTGTAGGGCAGGCTGGAAACTCAGGCAGAAGTTGAGCTAGTGTTTGTCTTAGGGTAGAATTTCTTCCCCAGGAAACCTCAATATGTGCTTTTAAGGCCTTCAGTTGATTGGATGATGCTTACTCACATTGAGAATAGTCTCCTCTACTTAAAGGCAAGTGATTGTAGAGGTTAAATACATACATCTAAAAAATACTTTCACAGCAACACCTAGGTCAGTGTTTGATTAAATTACTGGGTACTACAGTCTAGCCAGACTGGCACATAAGGTGATCACAGCAGTCTTTATCGTGAATAGATTATACTACATACCTAAACTAATATCTAACTCCATCATTTTATTTATCATATTCCCCAAATCATTGAATATTCTCATCAAACATAATACTTATTAAACTGGCTTGTATCCCAACATATCAAAATAAAATAACATTAATCCATTCCTATATTTCAAGACTTTAAAAATATTATATAAATGTATGTATATATTTTTAACTATTTCTGATTATTCATTAAATTTCTAAAAATGAGATTACCAAGTCAACGATTACAAAGATTTTTTAGGCCCTTATTCCCATTGCCAAAGTGCTTTCCAGAGTTTGTATGAATTTACAAAGACATGAACAATATATGGATGCAATGGATGCATTAGGTTTCATAATTTTGTTTATTAGTTAAAAAAATGGACATGTTTTGTACCTCTTTGCTATTACATACACATTTTATCATTCACTGTATTTTTACTGCCCACTTACATTTCTTTTGTTCATTTTGTTTTTATTTTTGCCTAGTTTTCTATTGGGTTGCTAGCAATCTCTTCTGATTGATATATATGAGATAGTTATATATCAAGACTATAAATCTTTATCATATTTCTTCAAAGTATGATTCCTAATTTGCTTTCTTACTTTTCTCATATAAAATTTTTAGGATATAAATTACTTAAAGAAACTATACATACTTAAACTTTTTACCTAGGGTAAACAGTCAATATGAATAAAGATATAATATTGTGACTAAAATAAAGGGAACTGAAACAGCAATGTGAAATTATTCTCATACACGAATGAGGCACCACTCCCACGGATGACTCAGGAAACCAGTCACATCTTTCCAAAAAAAGCACTTGGTGAAACTTTTTTTCCCTAAGAATTCTTACATTTGTAATATTTTTCTTCATTTGTAGTATTACTAACTTTAGGATATACTGACTGAATTGTCCATTCTAAGATGTTAAGTCAACATTATGTTCAAATAAATTTTAAGATGATCAGTAATTTTTAAGAAAAAATCTTCGGGAAAGCAATGATATTTCTTTCCTGCCTCTGAATAAATTAAAGAATTAAAAAACAGCAAATAAGAGTGTTATATCTGTGATGACAGTAATTACTGCTTGACAGTGATACGCTGCAAATAACTCAGTGGTAGTATAAATTGACTACGGCATTTGTGCACACAGGAGAGCCCAAAGTGTTTTCATTTCCTCCTTAGTGATTTTTAGATTTTCTTATCTCGTTGACTATGAAAAGCACAGTCATCCCACATACTGTTCTTGGATTGAAGTTTTATGTAATTTGCCCAGAATTTTAGCTTGATTTTCAAAATTAGAAGTGAGATTTTATTATTCCCAGAAAGCTATCTGATTTGACCAATAATTTAAATTTCTATAATACAATAATACTTGGAATTGTTTGCTTCATGTATTTCACTTGGTTAGTTGAGTCTGATTAACTTCAATAACTTTTTTTGTCAGCAAAGCATCTAATTTGTTTTCATTTGTAATTCCTAATTAAAATAGGTTAGTGGATATTCACTTATTTACTTACAACATTCTCATTTATCAAATTTATTATTTATTGAATCTATTCATCTTTTCTAAAACTATTTGATTTTTTTTTCCTAATGCTTCTTTAATCATGAATCTGGTTAAACATCTTTTCATTGTTAACCAGTTATTGCATTTTAATTTTTGTTTAAAGGCAAACGTTTCCCACAATATGGAGGTTCCTCAAAAAACTAAAAAGAGAAAACCATTTGACCCTGGAATTCCATTCCTAGAGATTTACCCAAAGAAAACAAGATCCCTGATTCAAAAATACATATGCACCCATATGTTTATTGTAGCACTATTTACAATACCCAAGATATGGAAGAAACCTAAGTGTCCATCAGTAGATTAATGGATAAAGAAGATGTGGTACATGTACATAATGGAATATTATTCAGCAATAAGAAGAAAACAAATCCTACCATTTGCAACAACGTGGATGGAGCTAGAGGGCATTATGCTCAGTGAAATAAGCCAGGAGGAGAAAGACAAGTACCAAATGATTTCCCCACATTTGTGGAGTATAACAACAAAGTAAAAACTGAAGGAACAAAACAGCAGCAGACTCACAGACCCCAAGAAGGGACTAGCAGTTACCAAAGGGAAAGGGGGTGGGGAGGGCAGGTGGGAAGGGAGAGGGGGATTAAGGGGTATTATGATTAGCACACATACTGTAAGGAGGGCACGGAGAAGGCAGTACAACGCATAGAAGACAAGTAGTGACTTTATAGCATCTTACAGTGACTGTAATGGTGTATGTGGGGGGGATTTGATAATAGGGGGAATGTAGTAACCACAATATTGCTCATGTGAAACCTTTATAAGATTGTATATCAATGATACTTTAATAAAAAAATTTAAAGAGAAGCAAACATTTCCCTCCAGTTTATCTTTTGTCTTTTCATTCAGTTTATGATATTTTGGGCATATATTAGCTCTAAATTTTAAATAGCCAAATTATTAATATTATATATTCTGTTTCAAAATTCCATGTTTTTTTACTGGGTTTCATGTGCTGTCTTACTGCAAGAGTATATTAAAATACTATACGTTTTCTTATAGTAGTATTTTGGCTTCACTGTTTCAAATTAAATTTTGGTATCTATGGGAGATGATGATAGTTTTCTACATTTGACCTAATAATATGGATGCACGATATGCAGTGTTTTCCCAACATTAAATCATCTTGCATTTCTTCAATAAATTGCCATGTTTTATTATTTTAATATACTTCTGGATCTTTTAGATATTTCCATTGATTAAGTGATGTTATTCCATAGTTTTTTCTTTTATGCACCTTTAATCAGGTTTTGGTAATCACATTATGATGGCTGCTCTTTTCTCCATACTTGAAAATGATAGATCTTGAATGCTTTCTCAGTTTCTTCCAATAATTTATGTAGATTTTCTATCTTTATTTTGATTTATATTTCTCTAGAAGTCATTCATTTCATCCAGATTTTCAACTGTATGTAGTATAAAATACTACATTACATTAACTTCTGTTATTTCCTAATATTGTGTGTTTATACTTTTCTCTCCATTAAGCTAGTGTGTGGGTTGTTTTAGGAATCAGCACTTAAGACTTCTAAGTTCCACCCTTTTTATGGTTTCCAATTAAGTTCCACTAAAATCTGTGCTCTTTTCTTCTACTTTCTTTTGATTAAATTTGATGTTTTTCTAACTTCTCACATTTTAGTGTTGTTTTACTCCAAATCAGAACATTTTCCTACAGAAAGTATTTTACTTTATTGACTTTAAAATTTATTATGTATGTTTTGAGAGTTGCATGGATCTAAGTAAAAGAGAAGTTTCATAAGGCTATTAAACATCTTCCCTAAGTGATAATTGTATAAATGCAGGTATATTTCTATTCAAATTTTTTTTAGCTCGCTTGCCAGGCTAAAACTGAGCATAACTTTAAAGAAGAGAGGTAAACCTCAGTAAGTTGTATATGAAAACCCTTTTAGTGAAAAATATTTCTTTGTGTGAAAGTATTTTTTCCTAATGTCTTCCGGATTTGGAATTCATTGTTTGATTGGGATAATACTATTATTAAAATACAGAATCAGAATCTCAGATTAGAATTAAAATTCTTATGCTAATATTGGCCAAGTTTGGAAGCAATTAAGAAACCGTTGTATGCAAGATGAATCACAGGCACTAAAAGTAACTCATGGAATGTTAACATGATAGAAATGTATACTTCTCATATCTACCTAAGCCAGATTCAAAGTATTCTTGGTATAAGAATTTACAATATGAAAACAATATAAATATTACTGGAGAAGTGTATGTAGATAATTCGAAATCCAAAATAGCTCCTGCAATAGATCATTAAACTGAACAAAACCAAGTTCCCACCTTTCCCCGCAAAAAAAAAAAAAACCAACCAAAAAAATTAGCAGAGGATGGAGAGTAGAAAGATCAGTTCTTTGGGTTTCTCAATTTTGAAAGACATTGTATTGCATACCTTAGTTGTCTCAACTGCATCTCAAAGGTGACATGTCCAAATTGTAAATCATCTTTTTTCCAGCCAGGAAACCATCAGCCTTCATTTCTTACCTGTTAGAATTATGGGAAATGAGAAGGGGTTCACCTTTATCCCTTCTTCCAAATCTTCACACTCAATTGACAACCACATCTTGTTTATTCTACTTTCTAATTACCTCTCAAATCCATCTTCTTATTTCTCTTCTTACGATTACTTCCTTGTTTGGGCCTCTTTTTTTCCGTTAATTATTCCAATGACTCCCTTACAGGTTTTCCCTCCTCCAGTCTCTTTTGGAGATACTTTCCAATACATTTTTTCACACTATATAGCTTGAGTAATCTTAATAAATGTCCTACACTTGCCTTTGATTAAAAAACTTTTTAAAAATCTGTTTGCCTAAATGGCTTGTTCACAGTCCTTGCGTGGCTTCCTGGGTTCCTCATGCATGTTCTGACCGGTCTACACTTCTCCAGTTTTATCTTCACTGCTGTCCCACATGCATTTGGTGCCTTTTTATATTAAACACCTGAAGTTCCTTCAAATGCTCTCAGTTAGTATTCTTTGTGCTTGATCCAGCCGCCTTCTGCCTCTTCCTTGATGGTCCCTGATTCATTGATTATTCCCAACTTTTATTTTCAAAGTGCTGAAGTTCCTTTTATCTTATAAACAACAGTATACTCAAGCTATTACTGTCTTCTCAGTTTCCTTGGAAGACTCAGTTTCTTTCCTTTTTTCACCTCTCAACCCACTGTCTCGTTTCTGGCCTTAACTGCTTTTCTAAAAAACACCACTACTAATAAAATTCTGATGTCCAAATCTAGCAAACTAGTCCAAGAGTGCACCTTGACATCGCAAACAACATCACACATTTTAACCACCTAAAAACAAGCAAACCTGATTATTTTTCTGTAGGAACATGGAAAACGTGAGTTAGAAGTTAAAAATAATAAACACCACTCAACCATAATATCGTTAACATTTTTACTTATTTCCTTCAAGTCTCTTTTTCTATGTATAGATCAGGGTATTTATAAATACATATTCTGGTTTTTTTTCTTAAAAGCATCTTCCCTAGGCATTAAACAGATTTTTTTGGGAAACAATTTTAATCATTGCATATGTGTTACATAGATGTACTGTAATTTATGTAGCCTTCTCCTACTGTTGATATTTAGCTAGTTTTAATTTTCACTAATAAATCTAGTTCTCTGGTAAACATTTTTGGAGACAAATATTTGTCTAGATTCATCTTCTTTCTTAATAGCAGATCCCTAAAGGGGAAAAGACTAGGTTTAAGATATGAAGTTATAAACATCTATGATAAAGATTGCCTAATAACTGACTAGAAAGTAATTTAAAACATGAGTATCCCAAACTTATATTTTCTCTAAGATTCAATTTAAAAAAATCCTTGCCATTTTTATAGGTGAAAATAGAATCTCTTAGCTTTAATTTGCCCATCTGATTAGTGGTGAGACTATACATTCATCACTCACTCCTCCTCACCTTGGCCTGGTTCTCTTACTTTTTTTAAAAATTGAAATCTAGTAAACATAGGATATTATTGGTTTCAGGTGTACATTGTTTTGACAATTATCTGCATTATTAAATGCTCACATAATTGTAGCTACCATCTGTCAACATACACAGATATTACATTATTATTGACTATATTCCCTATGCTGTACTTCACCCCATGACTAATTCACTTTATGACTGGAATCATGTGCCTCTTTATACCCTTCACTTATTTCTTCCCCGCACTCCTCCCCTATGGCAACCACTCTTCTTCTCTGTGTCACTGAGTCTGCTTCTGTTTTATTTCAGTCCCCTTCTCAGGCTTTCTTTTTCTGACTACACCACAATATTTTGTCCTCAGTCCCTTG
Source organism: Manis javanica (assembly GCF_040802235.1). Taxonomy (NCBI): domain Eukaryota; kingdom Metazoa; phylum Chordata; class Mammalia; order Pholidota; family Manidae; genus Manis; species Manis javanica. The sequence continues at coordinate 78,003,552 of NC_133159.1, read as the reverse complement.
AATGTCCTGCCACATCTCAAACTCAGTATGTCCTAAATTAAACTCATTCCTAATCTTGCTTCGACTTTTAATGACATCATCAACCACTCGGGCACCCAACTCAGAAACCCGTCTTCTAAGATACTTCCTGCTCTCATCACTTGATCAGTTACCGTTTTTCCAATCCATGTCTTAAATCTCTCAAATATGTCCAGTTCTATCTCCACAGCCACTGCCCTAGTTCAAGCCTTTAGTTTTGAAACATCTCCAGTCTCCCTGCCTTGCCACCCTGCTCCATTACATCCTGCATACCAATTCATCGTTCAAAAATGGAAGCCTGATCATGTTATCATCTGGACTCTCCATCCCTGTTGGGACTGCATCTGTTGCCCTTACCATCCATTCTTCTCCTTTCCAGCCACATGGAGCAACCAGAATTTGCCACTGCCTCTAAACTGTTTTCTGCCAAGAGTGTGCCTCCTTTGTCTTGTGAACTCCTACTAATCCAAAAATAATAAGGGAACTTACCTGAGTACCAGTCCATTATTTCCTTCTCTTCTATACCCTGGTATAGTGTTTTATATATACCAGTGTTTTATATATACACTTTGTATAGTGTTTTATTATGACACTTAACATCACAATTTTGAAATTTTTGCTTAAAAATCTCTTTCTCACAAAACTGAGATGTTCAAGGACAGAGACTATGCTTTTAGACTCTCTCCAGAATCTTTATCAGTCCTCCACAAGCAACCTAAATCAAAATAAAAATAAAAAGATTTTCTTTGGTACAGATTATTGAAGTTTTTACAATTGCATGTAAACTGTAAAAGCACCTTTTAAAAATACTTCTATTTTTGACAAGTAATGACTCTATAGCATCTTACTATGCGATGGACAGTGACCGCAATAGAGGGGGTGAGGACTTGATAATATGGGTGAATGTTAAAACTACAGTTATATGAAACCATCATAAGATTGTATATCAATGAAACTTTAATAAAAAAATACAACTAAAAAAATAAAAATAGTTCTATTTTTATTGATCTGCAACATACCATTTAAGTAAAAGCAAAGGACTTTCTATACAACTGCATCTTCAAGCCAAGATCCCTGGCCTACTCTTTTAACTAGATTGTAGCCATTAAACCCCTTCTTTATAAAAATTCTGAAGCACTTACTGAAGGTTATGCACTCTAGGCAGCTTTCTCTCATCTCTTCCTGAGAAGCTGTTCGTAGCTTCCCCCTCTGGGCTTCCACAACTCTGACCATATACAACTGTTATCTTACGAAATAGTAATATAGTGTGCTATTTCTTTTTTAGTTTCTTCCACTAGGGTGGCTCATTCACAATAATGACTATACATCAGTTTCCTCACGTGTAAAATAAAGATAAGAAGACATACCTTATAGAATTCTTGAGAATTAAATTTTAATGTATTTACTTAGCACAGTGACATACAATAAAGGCTAAATAAATGTTAGCAATTATTTTTCAATATATGTTTGCTGAATAATGAAGAACTAGCCCAAGGAATCCCAGAATATGGTACGAGCACACACATATCCTTAAATTACCTAAGAGGTCACTACTTAAGTAAAATGCCCTCCCTATTATCTATTTGCATATGTGACATGAAAATGAATAGCTGTTTAATATCTAATAGTTTAAGAAGAAAGTTTTCAAGACCTTGAAATTGGGAAAGAAAAAAGCTTCAATTATAAATTTGTGAACTTCTGAGGTAGTTTATTAAAGATAAAATTTAAAACAATTTCACATTTGGAGATAAAGAATATGTTTTGGAAATTTGTGCTGTTTCTGACTCTATCATATGTCACTTCTTTGTACTATGAACTATATTTGCACTCAGGTTTTATGGTAAAAATCAAATGAACTGTATTATGTAGTAGAAATAACATCAAACTGAAATGAAAGAATGGATTCTAGCCCACAAATTACCTGCGAGACCTTGGGCTACCTTAATTCCTCTGGGCTTCAGAACCCTCCTTTGGAATTTGAAGGGATCACACTAACCTCTAAATTCCCACCCAGCTCAAAAATACAAAGTTGTTGCGATGTATTAAAACTTTTTCTTGTATGGTTTTTCCTGTCACTAGAAACGGTACTCTTTTTTGCGAGGAAAGGGGAGAGGAATCAAACCTTTGCTCCTGAATGTCTAGAACCAATGCCCATTTCTTGACTGAATGAATGAGTGCCCCCTGCAGAGCTTCTAGTTAAAAAAGGTATAGCAAATTTGTAGTATAACAAGTTAGTATAAGAATAACAAATGATCATGCCTTAGTGATTATTGAGATTGACTCTCTTGTTGATTATTTGTTAAAAACTGTTAATTTAGAAAAGGAATTCTCAACCAAAAGGTTTCCTGACTTCTAGTGTATTTTAGAAAAATTACAAGTTAGTTATAAAGCTTTGAGAGAGGAATGGTTATGTGAGTGTAGGTACATGTCAAAATTCATCAAGCTGTACATGAAGGTTTGTGTGTTTTACTATATGTACCTCATTAAAATAACAAAACAAAAAGAGCCTGAGAGGCTAATTCTACTAAGTCTCATTATCCTAAGGGCAATGCCCACCACTACTAAGTAGGTACCCAAGTGTTCACTCCCCAGTAGCAAATTTAACTCAGTAACTCAAATGCCTCTTGTACCCATTTTCAAGTAAGTATTTAGTGTAAGTCTGTTGCAGGTGCAGTTCCAAAATCTCTTTAATATGGAATGGAAAATTGATAGTAACTGTAACTACACAGATAGAACAGATGGACAATTTTCCCACTTCTTTTAAACAAGGGCATATGTCTTTCTCTGGATTTCCTTTAGTTACAATGTGATTGAAGTTTGATGCATTTACTTCACAATATCCTGGACCTGGATTGTTAGGAAAGTAAAGGTTTTTGCTAATATTTGGCTATCAGCCTCAAGCGCACCAACCTGAGTTTCAGTGTTACAGATAAACTCTACATAAACTGACACAAGCACAGTAAGTTTTTATTGTTAAATTACTGTGTTACCATATGCAGAATAAAAATGTACTGATCTACTTGTGCATTCACATTTTAAATTCTTGAATGATAAACAAGTAATAACAGATCAGTTAGGAAAGAAAACTGAAGGATGGGTTTCCTTATAAGTCTTCTAATTTGTCTAATAATTAAGAAAACATGCTTAAAAATTTTAGAAAAACACTTTCTATATGTGATATCATATTAATAAATAAACTATGTTTACCTCAGTAAAGTGGAAAGAATCCCTCAATATTAAGGACAATCTATCTCTGGTTAATACAACTGTCATTTAGATATAATAGAAGCATCAAAAAATAAAGTGGTGGCATAATTCAAAATTTTCCAAAGTGTTAATACTTTTAATGCTGAGTTTCCAGTTCCAGAATTGTCCATTCCCCTTGGGGTGAACACTCTTCAGAGGAAAAACTAGCCATGGTGATACTTGCTGAGGAATCATCAAGTGGAGAGGTTAGTTCACTCCATTTGCTCAAAGTGTCAACATGTGCTTTACCCTGAGGTTTTGAGCTGTCTCGTGCTAAAAGTAGTGTCTGATTGATTAGATACTGTGCTAAATTTAAGTCTTCAGGAACAGAATTTGTAATATTTAAGTTTGAATCCTGTTCAGAGAGCAGTTGCTTTAATAATGTCCAATCTTGTTTTGCAAAGTAGTGAACATCTTCAAAATCCATGTCTGTAACGTGTATTTCTGATTCCATTTTCTGCTCAAATGCTTCAGTTACATCCATCTCATATATTGGAGAGAGGGTTTTTGAAGGCCGATGGTCACAGTAGCTTTGTGCCAGTGTGTCACAATCATCTATGTCTCCTGAAATAATTCATAATACTACACAATGTGAAAACTGCACATGTTGGTACCCCTCAGAGTTTTGTAGAACATTATTAACACAGTGTAACAGTATAGTCCAAAACAAATAGAAAAGGAAAAATGACATTTATACAAAATTGACAAGTTTTTTGAGGCATTTCTTTTTCTTTGTTAAAAAAAAAACTCAAGGATAATGTTTAACAGCAAAATCAACATAGGCAGCAATAATTCTCCATACTTTAATTTGAAAACTTGTGATACAGGAAACAGAAATTATTTAAACATAAACATATAATGTGTACATATATCTAATTCACTACAGTAGAAACTTAAAGAGGAGAAAACACACGGTCATTTGACAGTGACTTTTAAGGTAAGTGAGTTCCAAAGGGAATAAATACACTTTATCTAAAGCCTTATTTGTATACTGCACATGCAAAGGGGGATGCAGGGAAGGACAAACAAAAAAGTGTAAGTTCCAAGTTCTCATGATTTTGCTGAACAGGAACTATTGATCGGTATTTTTCTAGTTCACATATACAATAGCTACTCAATCAGCCACTATTGCATATTAAATCTGGGTCATTATTTCAACTTACTGTAATAAGGAAGACAAAACACACGAAACAATTAGACAGAAATCATCTATACATATGAAATAAGCCTGAGCTCTTTTCACATATTATCATTGCTCTTAAATATAATCTCTTTTAGGAAATTTATCTTTTTACTTTAAAATTTTAGAATAGAATTATAGTGATCCTGATAGTCTTAATCTCTGTAAAATGTATATAAATTGTAATAATTAATCTAGTTAAAAGTTAAGTGCTTTTAGCTACATATTACTATAGTTATTGCACAGCCCTCTGAAATACATACTAGCATAGACCATAAATATCCAATGTATAATAAAACTTCTGATAGGCAAGAATTCTTATGTTAAATTAGACATAAATAACTAAACAATATTAAACTAAGTTTTTCTCTTTATTTTTTCATGTAAAATCTCTCATTAGGTTAGTTCTAATTAATAATCAAAATTTTTACTAGATATTAAATCTGCACTAGGATTTTAAGTAAACAACAGAGTAACTAGCTAATTTTTATATTATTAAGAAATTTAAGTTTTCATTTAAAATTTCAATCTGCTATGTAATTATTCTATCTAACTAAAATATAACATTCAGGACTACATACAACTTTGAAAGTCTATAAACTCATTTTCTTATGGACTTAATATTTCTATTTCTGTACATTACCTGCAGAAAAAGCAATATTAGCTTTTTTAGTAGCTGTAGAATGGTTCTCTCTCCCTTGACCTTCCTGAGGCAGAAGCTGACTCCGACAGGAGTCCAGAGATTTTGTCAAGCTGTTCTTTGGAATGTCAGAATTGGGTTCTCTCTGATGAAGCTCCAAATGACATGGCCTTCCTTGAGATTTTATATCACTATCTGGGAGTTTGCTGCATTGCTGAAAGTCACTATCTACATCGCTTCCACTGTTTTCTTTTTTATCTTCTGGAAGGTGTCTGCCTCCTTTGGACAGAACATCTATTGTGTACTTATTTTCTGTGGCTGAAGCACTCTGTTTATCTGTTCTTGAAGAGTCAGTGCTACAAGGACCCCAGAGAGAGCTTTCATTTGGATATGCACTATGGCCTTTACCTTGTTTACATTCTAAAATACTACCTTTACTTCCTTGTGAGAATTTGGAATAGCGCGTCCCTCCATGATGTTCATGAGGAATGACATCGAAAACATCACAAGGAGAAAGAGAATCTATAGAAGGCTGAAACGGAGTATGGACTTCCCCTTCATCAGACCCTAGCTCTTCACATTCATCTACTGAAAGTAAAACTGACCTTTTAAAATTTTTAGTTGCACAGAACTCCTGACTTTCATTTTCAGTTGCATCTTCAAAAGCTAAATTAATTATCCCCTGAAACTGTTGAGGAGCTGAGTTAGATGTTGAGAAATTTTCAGCTTCAGATCTTTCATCTTCTGTTTCATCTGCTGAGGAGGAAACTTGATCTACTTCCTGAGCAAACTGGACACTACCTCGTGGAATATTTTCTTTTTCCCTAGGGTGGACTACTGTAGATCGAGACCAAATTTCTGGCCTTTTCCTAGGAATCTCATCATCACTTGTCGAATTAACTTGGAAAAGATCATTACTACTTTGTTTTTTCATTTTCACTTCAATTCTTAAGTTACTATCATATATTTTTAATTCCTCAGGAGTACTGGTATCGCTGCTACTCCGACCAAGAAAATCACGGCACAACATGGTGCCGCATTTAGAGATGCCTCTGTCTGTGGACCCTTCATCGTCCTGAGACCCCCCGGCGTCATAGTCTTCCGACCGGGGCTTTATGTCATCAGAGGAAGTGGTGGCACTGCCCGTGTCAGATGCAGGGCTCTCTCTCGGAGGCTGGACACTGGTGCTTGAACTCCAGTGGCTCATGAGTGGGGTTTCTGGACTTCCATGGCTGTCTGGTGTTTCTGCTGTCTCCATGTCTTTAGGATAATTTTTTCCTGATATTTGTTCCAAAATACACTTAGAGAAAACAGCTGAGTCAGCTGGAGCATGTTTGTCTTCATTCATAGCGGAGTCATCAGACAACTGACTAGGAACTGTCTGTTCTTCTACATGAATTTTAGAGTTTCTGTCATCTTGAACAGAATTTAAAGTACCATTTGTCCTTTCAGAAACACAAGGTAAAACATCTTTCACATATTTAATGCTTAGTTTTTTGTTTGTTTCTTTTCTCCCTGCTTGATTCTCCCTATCTGACAGTGAATGGATTTGTTCTGCATTTGTTGAATTTAAATCACAAACTGGATTAGAGTTCAAGGATTTTTCATTTGGATTTGAAGTCATGGATTTTAGGGCAGCAGTGCTATAAAGTTTTAGATCTACATTATCACTGCCATTAGAATGACAATGCATTTTAGTTGTGTTGCAATGATTTGTGTCTTTGTCACTGGAAAATTTTGTTTCACTTTTATCTGAATAAATTTGTTTTGATTCCAGTTCATGTTTTGTTGATTTATCCAGATTTGAAATATCTTGACTTTCTAACACTAATTTCTCTTTTTCTTGATTGTCTATTAGCTCTTGTGCATCAAGTTTGCATGATGACTGGAATACTCCCATATGGCTGATTTCAGATGTGAGATTAATTAGAGGTTTGTGAGGCTTCTGTTCAGAAATACTGCCCTTGCTATTATTATCATGTACAACAGGAAGCACACTTTTTTGGACAATAGATGTTTCACTTTTTAAAGGTTTTTGAGAAGGCTGAGTCTTCAATATAACCTGTCCAGGAAGCATTTTCTGTTTTGAATCTTTACTATTCAAAGTCTCACCTTTCTTAGATTGATTTAGGATTTTAGGAATTGCCACAATTTTTGCATTAACCTTAGGCAAAGTTGTGTATCCTTGCTTGACAATTTTTCTCTTAGGTGTTTGTTTATCTGTAGTTGTACGGTGGTCCAATTTTGTCATATTTTCATCAGACTGCCTTGAAGAGACTGAAGATCTTACTGAATTTGGTGACTCTCCTTGAGATCCTAAGAAAATTAAAAAATGCACTTTTAAGTTTGTGCATGAAATTCAATATTTGTTCTTAAATTACTTTAAACAAAAATAAAATAAAACAATGAAATGGGAAATGGTAATGTATCTCTGATCAAAAGGGCAGTTACAGATTAGGAATTAGTGACATGATAAAAAAAGAAAATATTTTTCTATTACAAATATAAAGGGACTATTCCAACATCTTAGTAAAATTACTAAAACAGGATCTCTCTTCCTCAAGAGCCTTGATCCTTATGCCAGAATTGGATTTGCATTAATATTTGGGGGTGGAAACACCTGATTTTCTTGTATCAAAAGAACAGGAAAGGTCTTCCCTTTGAAGTTTTTGAGGAAAAAAAGATTGTGTTCTACACAGTTGAATAAAGAATCAAGCTAAGCATAAAATAGAAATGTTGAAATTGTTGTTTTTTCCCTCAGACATGAACAAAACTATTTTGAATGAAAAAAAATTCTTATTATCATTTCATTATTATAGCTCAGTAACAACTTAGATACGCAGTAGAAACTAAAACTGATATGTAGTAGAAATCAGAAACTAAAACTAAAAATATCATCTCTGTAGTAGAAATGAATATAAAATGAATGAAACCAAAAAAATAAAAAATAAAATAAAATAAGATTAAATGAGTGAAACCATGCCATAATTTATTTGCTGTTGAAGTTCCAAATCAGAGTTCTGCTTATTCAGTTTAAACAAGGAAGTAATGTAATACCCAGGACTATTTCAGCTTTACCTTGAATTTTAGCAAGATTAGATGAGGTGTTCTTTGTTCTCTGGTGAACTGTAGCAAATCCATTGCCATTTCCTCTTTTCTTTAAAATTGCCTGTGGTACTGGATCACTATAGCCTTTGCTAGTGACCTTCTTTGGCACACTAAGAAAAATTATTTGCATTCAGTATTACAAGGAGATTTGAACACATGAACTTTTTTTTTTAATTAAGGTATCATTGATATATAATCTTATGAAGGTTTCACATGAAAAACATGTGGTTTCAACATTCACACATATTATTAATTCCCCCTACCACCCCACTGCAGTCACTGTCTATCAGTGTATTAAGATGCTACAGAGTCACTATTTGTCTTCTCTGTGCAGTTCTGCCTTCCCTGTGACCTACCTATCCTGGAAGAACTTTTAAAAGACCCATATACAAAATATATTTTCTCTCAAAGAAATAAAAAATATATATCTCTGAAAATATACAAAAACCATATGCTTGTAAGTCATTGTTTATAAAACTAGATCAGATACGATCAAGTGTCACAAATATATTTTTCTACCATTTTGTATCAAGCATTTTGCATGAATATACTTCTTTTAATAAATAAAAGTTCTAAAATATCATTGTGTAAATATATTAATTCATCTAACAAAGAAGAAGTCTTAAAAATATTTAACTAGAAATTAGTATACAACTAACTTTCAGAGAAAGCTAATGTATAGGTAAAGCAATGAATGAAGACTTACTGGTTAAGTCTTGTTTCTTGTTCATGGCTGCTTTTTTTATCAGGAGTTCCATTGGTAACTTTTGAAACAGGTTGAGATTTTGATGCTGTAAATTAAGAAAAAGTGAGTCAGGAGACAGAACACTAAATATGTAAAAATATGTGTTAAGTTCACTGGTCAGACACTACATACAAAATTAAGTGTTAATGTGGAAGGAAGTGTATTTTCTCTCAGGTTACATGAATACATAAATACTTTTTTTGGCAGTTGAAACTAAGTAAAAGTCAGGTTCATCTTTTTCTAGGAACTTTAATTGCTAGGAGCTACTAAAACTTAGAGTACTAAAACTCACCTATAGTGGAAGTTTTAATACTTTCTATATTGCTTTTCATTGTCTGTCCTGGAGATTCACGAAGAGACAGTTTATGCCCAGAGGATGTCTCCTCTCCTATTGATCCATTCTCCTGTGGGTCACCCAGGCATTCAGTGGGCATGAATGATCCCGTCCGGGAATCTGCAGCTCTGCGGGAGTGTCCCACAGCGCCGCCGCAAGGAGACTGTTTTCCCGTCACTTTCCTCGCAGGCTTGGCTTCGGCTCTCACATTTAGGTTCCCAGTGAGTACCTTGGGTCTGGCTCCTGCAATTTTCCCTTCCTGATTTCTCACTCCTTTCCCATTTAATGAGTGTTTCTGTCCATTTGCTGCTGTTGTTCTTTCCACAGCTTGTCTAGGTGACATGTTTCCTGACTTTGCATTATCGTTGTTTTCTGTTTGGGGCTTTATTATAGCTTTTGGCCTTCCAGAGACATTTTTTCCCCCAGTTTTTAATTCTTTTGTAATTTTTGATGCTATTTTTGTACCATCCTTTTCTTTTAGATCATCATCATGCTTCAAAGTTTTACTTATAGTAGTTCTATTCGTACTTGATGAATGTCCTGATGCTCCTAATCCATCTGATTTCATCTTTTGATTAGTAGAGGTATAACTCCAACACTCTTTCTTGTTATTTCCTTTCCAAAATTTGTTTTTTATAACATCAGAGTCAGAAACTTGTCTCCTTTGCTATAAAGAAGAAAAAAAATACTTTGTAACTTGACTGAAGTCTTCAACATCTATTGTGTGTCCATAAGCCAGTTTTTAAAGAGGAAAAAAAAAAGTTCATGTAATGATTTAGGGCCACTCAAAACTTGGATTACGTATTTTTTTAAACGGAGGTACATACAATAAAATGTACAAATCTTAGTGTATAGCTCAATGAATTTTGGCATAGTGTATATACTCATATAACCATCATCCAGATCAAGATATCAAATATTTTCATTAATTCTCCCCCCTTAACCTATTTTACCCATCCCCTACCCCTGTTCCCTATGGCAACCAGTAGTCTGGTCTCTGTGTTTATCAATTTATTTGTTTTGTTTGTAGGCTTCTTTTTTAAATTCCACAGATAAGTGAAATCATGTGGTTTTTATCTTTCTCTGATTTCACTAGCCTAATATACCCCTGGGTTCATCTGCATTGTAAATGGCAAGTATGGCTGAGTGATAATCCATGATACACGTGTGCCACAGCTTACTCATCCATAAGACTTGAATCACCTTTGATCATTTGGATATATCTTTGGCCATATTACCTGAATCAAATCTGAAATACAGCATAAAAAATTAAAAGGCAATACTATTTAAAAAGACATAGTATTTAAAGTTTATGAAGTTATGGTAGAAATTAATATCTAAAGGTGTCAGGATGCCTTGGGTGAATGAGAATAATATCCATTGTTTTTTAAGGGCCCACTAACAGATTCTGTGCTAAAATCCCTTCATACATCATTTCACTAAACCCTCCCAACAACCCTATGAGAAGTTCCTGTTGCTATGTCCATTTCTTAGACAAGAAACTAGGGATTAAAACACGTGTGTGATTTACCCAAGGTCCATGCTGACAAGGGATGGAACTAGGACTTAAGAGTTCATGATTTACTGCTTTAAGCAGCTACCTAAGTTGTATTTGAAAGACAGTATAAAGATTTTCACCAAAATAACTCTCTTCAATCCTATCTCAAATGCCAGAAATTTTATCACTAAAGATTCAGTTGTGTTTAAAAAAAAAAAAACACTTGGAAACATAACACATTACAACTGAAAAGTTTGGTTTTTGGAAGAAAGAAGATAGTAAC